>NC_062562.1:153721347-154963014 GCF_022837055.1 Prionailurus viverrinus
AACCATCTCTGCAAGAGATTTTAAGGGGACTCTGAATGGAGGGGAAAGAAAAAAAAAAAAAAAAAAAGAAGACCAAAGCAACAAAGACTACCAAGGACCAGATAAAATCACCAGAAACACCAAATCTACAGGTAACACAATGGCTCTAAATTCTTATCTTTCAATAATCACTTTGAATATAAATGGACTAAGTACTCCAATCAAAAGACACAGGATTTCAGAATGGATTAAAAAAAAAAATAGATCCATCTATATGCTGCCTCCAAGAGACTCATTTTAGACCTAGAGTCACCTGCAGATTGAAAGTGAGGGTATGAAGAACCATCTATCATGCCAATGGAGGTCAAAAGAAAGCTGGAGTAGTCATTTTTATATCAGACAAATTAGATTTTAAAACAAAGACTGTAACAAGAGATGAGTAAGGACATTATATCATAATTAAGGGGTCTATCCACCAAGATCTAATAATTATAAATATTTATGCCTCCAACTTGGAACACCCAAATATATAAACCAACTAATCACAAACATAAAGAAACTCTTTAATAATAATAACATAATAGAAGACTTTAATACCTCACTTGTAGCAATGGACAGATCATCTAAGCAGAAAATCAACAAGGAAACAACGGCTTTGAATGACACACTGGACCAGATGAACTTAATAGATATATTCAGAACATTTCACCCTCAAGCAGTACAATACACATTCTGCTAAAATGCACATGGAACATTCTCCAAAATAGATCACATACTGAGTCACAAATCAGCCCTCAACAGGTACAAAAATATTGAGATCATACCATGCATATTTTCAGATCACAACACTATGAAACTTGCATTCAGTCACAAGAAAAAATTTGGAAAACCCTCAAGAATAACTAAAGAATGAATGGGTTAACCAGGAAATTAAGGTAGAAATAAAAAACTACATGGAAGCAAATGAAAATGAAAACACAACAGTCCAAAGTCTCTGGGATGCTACAAAGGCAGTCTTGAGAGGTCTTGCAATTCAGGCCTATCTCAAGAAGCCAGAAAGGTCCCAACTACACAACCTAAACTTACAACGAAAGGAACTAGAAAAGGAGCAGTAAATAAAGCCTAAAGCCAGGAGAAGAAGGGAAATAATAAAGATTAGAGCAGAAATAAATGATACAGAAACAAACAAACAAAAACACCAGTAGAACAGATCAATGAAACTAACAGCTGGTTTTTTTGAAAGAACAAACAAAATCGATAAACCCCAAGTCAGACTTATCGAAAAGAGAAAGGACCCAAATAGATAAAATCACAAAAGAAAGAGGAGAGATCACAACCAACACCACAGAAATACAAACAATTATAAGAATATTATGAAAAATTATATGCCAACAAACTGGGCGATCTGGAAGAAATGGACAAATTCCTAGAAACCCACACACTACCAAAAACTGAAACAGGAAGAAATAGAAAATTTGAACAAGCCCATATCCAGCAAATAAATTCAATAAGTTATCAAAATCTCCCAACAAAAAAAGAGTCCTGGGCCAGATGGCTTCCCAGGGGAATACTACCAAACATTTTTTTTTTTTTTTAATTTTTTTTTTTCAACGTTTATTTATTTTTGGGACAGAGAGAGACAGAGCATGAACGGGGGAGGGGCAGAGAGAGGGAGACACAGAATCGGAAACAGGCTCCAGGCTCTGAGCCATCAGCCCAGAGCCTGACGCGGGGCTCGAACTCACGGACCGCGAGATCGTGACCTGGCTGAAGTTGGACGCTTAACCGACTGCGCCACCCAGGCGCCCCACTACCAAACATTTAAATAAGAGTTAATACCTATTCTCCTCAAACTGTTCCAAAAACTAGAAATGGAAGGAAAACTTCTAAACTCATTCTATAAAGCCAGAATTACCTTGATTCCCAAACTAGACAAAGACCCCACTAAAAAGGAGAATTACAGGCCAATATCCCTGATTAACTTTGATGCAAAAATTCTCATTAAGATACTAGCAAATCAAATTCAACAGTATATTAAAAAAATTATTCACCATGATCAAGTGGGATTCATTCCTGGGCTGTAGGGCTGGTTCAATATTCACAAATCAATCAACATGATACATAACATTAATAAAAGAAAGGATAAGAACAATATGATTCTCTCAATCAATGCAGGAAAAGCATTTGACAAAGCATTTGCAGAATGCTTGTTAAAACCCTCAAGAGGGGCGCCTGGGTGGCACAGTCGGTTAAGCGTCCGACTTCAGCCAGGTCACGATCTCGTGGTCCCTGAGTTCGAGCCCCGCGTCGGGCTCTGGGCTGATGGCTCAGAGCCTGGAACCTGTTTCCGATTCTGTGTCTCCCTCTCTCTCTGCCTCTCACCCGTTCATGCTCTGTCTCTCTCTGTCCCAAAAATAAATAAATGTTGAAAAAAAAATTAAAAAAAAAAACCCTCAAGAAAGTAGGAATAGAAGGAACATCCTTCAACATCACGAAGGCCATATATGAAAGACCCACAGCTAACATCATCCTCAATGGGGAAAAACTGAGAGCTTTCCCGCTAAGGTGAGGAACATGATAGTGATGTCCACTCTCACCACGGTTGTTCAACACAGTACTGGAAGTCTTAGCCTCAGCAATCAGACAATAAAAAGAAATAAAACGTACATGAATTGGTAAAGAAGAACTTCCACTCTTTGCAGATGACGTGATACTCTACATGGAAAACCCAAAAGATACCACAAAAAAACTGCTAGAACTGATACATGAATCCAGCAAACTTGCAGGATATAAAATCAACTTATAGAAATCGGTTGCATTTCTGTACACTGATAATGAAGCAGAAGAAAGAGAAATCAAGGAAGTGATCCCATTTATAATTGCACCAAAAACTATAAGATACCTAGGAATAAACCTAGCCAAAGAGGTAAAAGATATGTACACTGGGAGCGCCTGAGTGGGTCAGTCAGCTAAGCTGCCAACTTCGCCTCAGGTCATGATCTCACAATTTTCAAGTTCAAGCCCCACATTGGGCTCTGTGCTGACAGCTCAGAACCTGGAGCCTGCTTCAGATTCTATGTCTCCTTCTCTCTCTGCCCCTCCCCTGCTCGTGCTCTGTCTCTCTCTGTCTCAAAAATAAATATACTAAAAAAAATTTTTTTAAAGATCTGTACACTGAAAACTATAGAAAACGCACACAATAAATTGAAGAAGACAGAAAGAAATGGAAAGACATTCCATGCTCAAATGTATATACTACCCAAAGCAATCTACACATGCAATGCAATCCCTATGAAAACAACACCAGCATTCTTCACAGAGCCAGAAAAAACAATCATAAAATTTTTATGGAACCAGAAAAGGCCCCAAATAGCCAAGGTAATATGGAAAAAGAAAACCAAGCTGGAGGCATCACAATCCCAGACTTTAGCCTCTACTATAAAGCTGTAATCATCAAGACAGTATAGTACTGACACAAAAACAGACACTTAGACTAATGGAACAGAATAGAGAACCCAGAAGTAGACCTACAAATGTATGGCCAACTAATCTTTGACAAAGCTGGAAAGAGTATCCAATGGAAAAAAAGACAATCTCTTCAGAAAATGGTGCTGGGAAAACTAGACAGCGACATGCAGAAGAATGAAACTGGAACACTTTCTTACACCATCAACATCATTCATCATCAGAAAAATACAAATCAAAACCACAATGACATATCACCTCACACCTGTCAAAATGGTTAACAACTAAGGAAACAACAGATGTTAGTGAGGATGTGGAAAAAGGGGAACCCTTTTGCACTGTTGGTGGGAATGCAAACTGGTGCAGCCACTCCAGAAAACAGTATGGAGTTACCTCAAAAAATTAAAAATAGAACTACCCTACAATTGAGCAGCTGTACAACTAGGCATTTATCCAATGGATACAAAAATGCTGATTTGAAGGGGTACCTGCATTCCAATATTTAAGGCGGCTCTATTAACTATAGCCAAATATGGAAAGAGCCCAAATGTCCATCGACAGATGAATGGATAAAGATAAGGTATAAATATACAATGGAGTATTACTCAGCAATCAAAAAGAATGAAATCTTGACATTTGCAACAATGTGGATAGAACTAGAGGGTATTATGCTAAGTGAAATGTCAGTCAGAGAAAGACAAATATAATATGACTTTGCTCATATGTAGAATTTAAGGTACAAAACAGATGAACATAAGGGAAGGGAAGAGAAAGAATATAAAAACAGGGAGGGGGACAAAACATAAGAGACTCTTAAATACCAAGAACAAATTGAGGGTCGCTGGAGGGGCTGGGGGGGGATGGGCTAAATGGGCAAGAGGCATTAAGGAAGACACTTGTTGAGATGAGCACTGGGTGTTATACATAGGGGATGAATCACTGGAATCTACTCATGTAATCATTTTGTACTATATGCTAATCAACTTGGATATAAATTAAAAATCAATTAATCAATAAAATCTACTAAGACTTCTAAAAAAATAAACAAAAATGTCAAACATAGACTTACTATATGACCCAGAATTCTCTTCCTAGTTGTATACACAAGAGAAATGAAAACATGTGTCCACAGAAAAACTCATGGAAACCATTATAATAGCCAAAAAGTGGAGTAAAATCTGTATAAGTCAGAATTCCACCAGAGAAACAACCAGTACATATAAATGTATGTTTATGAAGAGATTTGTGGCAAGCAATTGGCTTACTCAGTGATGGGGCTGGCTGGGAAAATACAAAACCATTGGGGAGACTGTAAGGAAGGACAGGCTAGGAACTAAGGCTGCCATACCAGGCAGAATTTTTCTTCCATAGAGAAACCTCACACAATTGACCATTACACAACCTAAGTATCCATCAGCTGATGACTGAATAACAAATGCAGTCTATCCACACAATGGAATATTATACAACCATAAAAAGAAGGAAGTATTGATTCATGTTAGAACATGGACATGGGAAACTGTGTGAATAATCTAGGCACTAAAGACCATTTATTATATAATTTCATTTATAGGAAATGTACCAAATAGACAAATCCATAAGAACAGAAAATAGGTTAGTGGTTGCCTACGGTTGGGAGATTTGGGAGGAAAAAGGGAGTGACTACTAATGGCCTTTCTTGTGGGGATGATTACAATGACTGGTGCTACTATCTGGACCAGAATAGAAGCCAAATTCCCTGAAGTTCCCTCAACTGGTTTGTCTACTGAGACTGAATTAATTCTCCTCAAGAAAGTTTCTGACTATGGCCCTGACATGATCAATTCTAGTGATTTTTCAGACTTGTCCTTAGAGACATTCCATTTTGGAGAAAAATTGTATTTGGAAAACCAATTTTTAAGAGAAATAAAAGCTATTTTCAACTGACATAATGGAGTTTACCAATTCAAATTTATAATATTTACTTATTATAAAGTCAATTAATTAAAACAGTGAGGCAGTTTAGATGAACACCAAAATTTTAAAAGATACTAAATGTTATAGCAATCCCTAGATCAAATTTCTTTTGTTTTTAATTACAGAGTATTAATAATCTTGATATAATACAGGATAGAAGTTATTTTTTCTTATGTTTTAACCATCTTATTTATTAATAATTCCTTCCCTGGCAAAGGTAAAAATGACAGCAAAATAACATATAATTTTGAATGCTCAAATTGTTCATGTGAAATCAGTAATCACTTAAATACTCTCAAAATTGTTACGAAAGGTAACCTGAAATATTTATTTCAAAGTTGAATCACTAGCAAAATCTAAATCTATTTGGTGTCTTTATCACAAATACAAAAATCAAACATGAAGTGCCCAAAACTTACACTAAGAGCTGAATATATTATCATTGTATAGTACACTGTATTATTTTCTTACTGTTGCATAACAGCAACCTAATGGCTGTGAATATCCTCAAGGAATCCCAAGACAAGTGCCCAGAATCTCTATCTTCCACTGTGGAATATAAAAATTACATATTTTTATGTAATAATTAATGTATTATAATTTATATACCAAAATATAGTATATAAAATAATGAGTATATAAAATTACATGTCCCATATAAATAAAATTTGGACACAATTCAACATTAAAATAAAGTCAAACAGCTATTCTTTGCCATACAGCACATTTAGAAGGAGATAAGGGTATTCAAGATTCTGGATCCTCAAGAATTGGTATGATCTAATATTTGGCAATCATTGTACCCAACATTTTGAGTTTGTCGCTATTGCAATAGTATATGACCTAGCAGATTTGGGTAGCAAATTTGCTCTGAAAAGAGGACAAAGATTGATCTTTGAGAATAAATGAACAGATAGCAGTGTTTCTATGAGACAGTGATGTTTTTTTAAGGGTGTGTGTGTGTTTTCCCCAACCGAACCCCTGCCTTAAATGTTAATTCTGTGGCCCTCTAATCTTCTGTCAATGGGTAAAATAACACAAACACCAGGCCAGTACTGTTTCTCTCAAGAACTATGGCCCTCATAGCTCCATCTCCAATCTAGGACACTACAGACCTGCTTTTTCAGGCTGAGAACACCAGGTGGCATATGGTGGCTGAATCAGAGCCTTGGTAACCATGGCAACCAGCCACCATTCCAGCTCTGCAGCTGCCATCTTTTATCCAAAGCAGTGTTTTGTGCACACTGGGGGTTTTGCTTTGAAATGGTTGTACTGTGTGCTTTTCATTCTTTATACAGTCAGGGTTTCTACTTCCAGGATGGGAATTCCTGTCAGAGATAGATAAAATACCTCGGGTCAGTTGCATTAATTTTATTTTCTGTGCATTACTTATTTCCTCTACATAAAACAGTCTATGCAAGTGATGTTTGAGAAGACCACGCCTTCCACAGCAGGCTTTCTTTAGGGAGGCTAGACTTCATTGAAAGGAAATGCATAATGGAGTGAGTGTCTCCTCTCCGGACCAAGGTTAAGAACAAATGTAAACGCCCAGTTCAATGCTTGAAATGGTTGTAGGTACAATGACCCTCAGAGCTGCCTGTACCTAAGGGATATCTGTTATAACTATCACTGATCTGTAGGCAGAAGATGTCTGTTTGCCAACCTACTGGAAGCATACATTTGACATAAATAGTATCTTTTCAGAAAATGTGTTAACTGTCTACCATGTAATAATAAACCAAATATTTATAAATTGGAAACTATCCCTTTCCTTTTCTGTCAGTTAAAAGCAATGAGATTTTCTAAGTTAATTGTCAGGCATTGCCTCTGGTGGTTGGCAATATATCACTAGCTGAGCTGCCAAAAGCCGTTCTCTTTCCCAATGGGAAGAGAGTTGAAATGGGTAATGTTATCCAAGTATCTTCCCTAAATTCCAAAAAGGTTCTGTACAGAATAGAGACTCACTTATGGACACATCTATTTCAGCATGGTGTTCTTTCTGGCTGTTAGGTAGAGGGGCCGTATCTCAAATGTGCATTATCTGGATGAAAGATCCTTCTCATAGAATTAAGGTTCAGTTAAAAATGTGTTATGTTATGTCACATGAAAAATGAATTTGCATTGTATACGTAATGTAATAATATTCATGAAGGATAAAGGAGAGGGATCTCTGCTTAGAAAATGACTTATAAGAAATACAGTAAATATTAACAGTTGTGAGATTTTGAATGGATTTTTTCTCTTTTTTCCACATTTATGCATTTTCTACCTTTTAATCAGGAGAGTTTACTTTAATCAGGAGAATTTATTACTATATCATAAACATAAAAACATTAAAATATTATACTTTAGAATACAGTCTAATTTCATTAAAGCAATCTCACTGTTTTTATTTAACTTGCTACATGAACATAACATGTCAAATGTAAAGCTTTTAACATTTTGAAAAAACTCATTTCAACTTCCCAAACGAGATTTTAATTCATTCTCATTAGACAAATTGTACCATGTTTGCTGTAATAGAAAAAAAATTTTTTCAAAATCTATAAATAAAAATATACAAATACTCTTAAAAGGATTCTTACCTGAGATCTCTCTGAATTAAAGTATTATTTGCAGTATCAGAAGAAAGGAGCTATTATATTTGATTATATGTGAAACTCAGTTTCCTGTTATTTTATGAAAATATCTATTGACAAGAGGGATGATATCTGTATTTATTGAGAAAGCTGCTTATCATTTGAAAAAATTAGTCATGGAGTTTTCACACATTTACTGGTTTCATGCTATAGCATGTTTTTTCACCTTCTGCTTAAAAGGAAGAAAAAGAAGAACGGTTTTGATGAATCTGAACCATGAGAGACAGGCAGTACTGGAACATGAGACACTGGGACACCATGCAGACTAAAATTTGGCCCCACTTTAAATGTATGTCCAGCATTTACCTAAAGGAGGTTGTGTGTGTCACTGACTGGCAGAAGGATGGAGGAGTGTCCCTGATGAAAGAGTTCAGGGGCGCTGAGTGGCTCAATTGGTTAAGCATCGACTTCAGTTCAGGTCATGATCTCGCGGTTCAGGAGTTCAAGCCCAGCGTTGGGCTCTGTGCTGACAGCTCAGAGCCTGGAGCTTGCTTCAGATTCTGTGTCTTCCTCTCTCTCTGCCCCTCCCCTGCTTGCACTCTGTCTTTCTCTCAAAAATAAACATACATTAAAAAAATAAAGAAAAAAAGAAGGTGTTCGACTTAGTCTCCTCCAGGGCAATGCTGTTGCAGTAGCTGCAACTTCTATATGTCACACAGCACAGTGGAATTCTGCTGGGCTGTTATGTTCTAGAAGCATACTTAATAATATGGAAATATATTCAAATTATGCCATTAAGTGAGGAAAAATTGATATTGAAATAGATGGCAGATAGACACGCCCTCCAAGTGATTAAGAACCATCATCTCTGTCATCATTTAATTAGTGCAATTACAAGTAATTAATTATTTTTCAATATTTTTTACACATTGCAACTATTTTCTGCCAGATTGATGCTTTTTAACATTTTCCCTGATATCTTTTGTCATACCTCAGTGTTTTGCTTTTATCTAATTAAGTCTCTCAATCTTGCGGGGTTTTTTTCTTTTTCATTCTAGGTTTTGTATCACCTTTTAGAAGGCGTCCCTGCCCCCAAGATTATTAAGATACTACCAGTCTCTTGTATGATTTTTTTAAATTGTTGATGTCTGTTTCTTCAACACATGGAGAATGTATTTGTATACATTTGTATACACTGAGAGGTAGACTTAATTTTGCAATAAGGGTAAAGCTATTATTACTGTTGAAGGGGTTCAGAAGATGCCACCTCAAAATATGCCACTTTGGCAAGTGGATTATTTTTGAGCTAAAGACAATCAAAATTCAGCATGACTCAGAAAAAGCTCTTACCTCCCTGTTAATTACCCCAAATATATACATTTTTCCCAGTTGTGGGGGTAATCTACATTAATAAAGGAAACTTCCATTTGAAAGAGAACTTGCACCAGAAAAAGAGCTTCTGCCAGAAATACTTTTTTTCACCTGAGAGACTGGTGACAGGGTAACCTTTGTTTACCAGACATTCCCTTCTTTCACCTTCCTATGAACTTCCAGCCCCAAACTCTTATCCCTTTCCTTAGGTAAGGATTGTATAAAAGTATCAACCTTCTGGTCACTTTTGAAGTCTCATATCTTTGTGTGGCTCTTATGCATACATATGTACTTAGGTTTTTTTTCTCCTGTTACTCTGTTTTATGTCAATTCTTATGCCAGCCACTGAACCCCTCCCCTTGACGGTCATTATAATTATTATTTTATTAGATCTTCTCTGGATTTTGTTCTTTATCTCCTAATTCTACCAGATTCCAAGAATCTGATTCATATATTTAAACTCTAGTTGGTGCTATGAATGAATAATCTGAGAATGAAGAAATTATCTTTAAAACAAATGCAAATGTAATAGATATTCACCTGGTTACTTGCACGCATTTGTGGCCAACCACCATGAGCTATATAACAAAGGAGCTGCAGTGCTGTTTCACCTCTGTAACCCTAAATTGGGTTGTATTGACTGTCAGTAATTGTAAAGAATCTAAGATCTTATCCTACTTACAAGCTGAGAAGTTATAACTTTTACCTTTTCCTGGATGCTGATAGAAAATATGAGACTCTAGGTCACAATAAAAGGAATTTATTATTCACAGCATAGCAAGTGCCAAAGCCAGTTTGGTCATGTACAGTGATTAGTTGCTTTTTGATAGACACACATGGCTTCTAATAATTACAGGCAGGTGACAAATACAGAGTCCTCACTTCCAGACAGTATGTTATAATGAAAGCAATCTCAGATCTCATTCTGACACATGAATAAATATTTAATAATCAGGACCACAAACAGTCCTATAACCACTTCAGTGAGCCTGATGAAGTCTTAACTTTCTGGCCTTAAAACGCTCCAACTGCACTCTACAGGCATTAGAGGCAGGAAGTACAATGTTCCAGCTTTGGGGCAGGCCTGAGTTAATTCTCAAGTCAGAGCCAAAAGTCCTCCCATTATAGCCTTGAACACTTTATAGCGTCTCAAGCAGGGAGAGACAATCCAAGGTATATAAACTGTTAGTCTGGCTTAATTAATTTTTTTTTAACCTCTTTCATACAAGGGCAAGATTATCCATAAAACATTTTTTTCCCAATCCACATAAATTGAAACTCATTTCACCATTGAGAAATCCTTTCTAACTTCATTATGCTAATTAACAAAGTCCCTGAGATATAAGATGAAAATGGCAGAAGCCTTAACAAACCCTCTGAAATGTGGCTTTTGAAAATTTCAAACACCTGCCACCCAGAATGTGTTTTCTCAGTTAGGGATCTTCAGATGTTAAGCAATCATTCCTAAGAAAAGAATAAAACTAACTACGACACAACATATTAGTGTTGGGGAGGAAAAATTTTCCTCCTACCTTTCAAGGTTCTTCTGGCTGTTTTAAAAATTAAATTGACCTGAGACAGATTCACAGGAAAAAAAAAATCAAACAAAATCTTATGGGTAATCCACTTACACATGAAAGATTCAAAAGGCAGGCAAAATAAAGTTTATGAAAAGGTGTAGGGGTCTGGGGATACAAAGGGGAGGACGATCCGTTCATAGGAAGGAGACGAGATGTTTAGAAACAACAATTACCCTGTTACACAGATAAGTTTCTTAGGTAAAAAAGAACACCTGGTAATAGCTCTCTTACTAGTAGAGGCCCTGCTTTCCAATGTACATTTAGGCATATAAGGGAGAGGTAAAGAGCTTTTCCTGAAATCTGCTGGGTTTTTATTGTTTTTGTTTCAAAATAACCTTTCACAAAGTGGCATATTTTGGGAAGACCTGTCCCGAACTCCTTCACCCCTTTAAAGTAAATGTAAAGATGATCTAATCACA
Source organism: Prionailurus viverrinus (assembly GCF_022837055.1). Taxonomy (NCBI): domain Eukaryota; kingdom Metazoa; phylum Chordata; class Mammalia; order Carnivora; family Felidae; genus Prionailurus; species Prionailurus viverrinus. The sequence continues at coordinate 153,732,697 of NC_062562.1, forward strand.
CATGCTCATTTTTCTCCTGGCGACTTTTCAGGGATATTGTTTTCTATTTCTCAATCTGACTTAAAGGAACAGAAGTATCTCAGTCATTACAGAAAATGAGCCTCACCACCTGCCTTTAGGAAGGACATCTTTTTAAGTCCTGGGCATCACTACAGAGCTCTTTTGTCTTATAAACAACACCCTCCTCTCAATATAGACCAAGACTCTCAAGAGGAGGTGGGACGTGGGGGACAGATCCTCTCCGAATCCTCTCCGAATCCTCTCCAAGTTTCGTTAGTCAGAAATCCTAAAGAAAAGATCTCTCCACCCTGTTAATCCTCCCAGGAGGGAAAACTGCTGTCATTTTCCCAAACCCCACTTTCGTAGACTGCGTTCCCATGAGATTCCTCTCTGCATTCTATATTTTACCATCCCCTTGACCTTAGTCATTAACAAAAGCCTTTGCAGTACTAGCATCACATTGCCCTCAGCCCAGGTTTAGAAACTCCTTAGCTCCCTTGCCTCAGGGCAGGTCTGCCTATTGCACCTCACAAAAGAAAGAAAGAGTCGAAAAAGAATGTCTAGCCCTAAGCTTCCTTTTGCATCTGTATGCTTGCTGGCCTCTGAATCCCCGAAGCAATGAAAGGTAAATAAGCCTCTGGTCTATTCTTCCTTTGTTCTCTGATCTGGGACTTCACTCCCAAGGAGATTTTCTTCTCAGATTAGACTTGAAGAGGTCTTTTTTTCTTTGCTTAGATGATTTGAACTGATAATTTGCATCTACAAAGGGAACTAAGAAATACTGAAAGGGTACTACTCCTATAGAAGACACAGTGGAGGGGCTCCTTATAATAATCTCACCTCTACTTTTAGAGAGAGGAGAGCTCCCAAGTGAATGGAAACCTAAAAGCAAAAATTTCAGTGCCAAGCTTTTTTCTAATATTGCCTCCGGATGACTCTCTGGTCAAACAAGCCTTAAGCCACCAGCACTTCCTCTCCCCCCGAAAAAGAATCCAGATAATTTCAACAAAAATCAATAAAAGCATAGGATGAAAAACAAATTAATGTAGCATTAGAAACAGAAATAACACAGTATTACAAGCAATAGAAGAGCAAGATAACAAAGACTCATGTGAAAATCTCATGCAACTCTATCTCCAATAGAGTTCCTTCATAAAGCATAATATTTCTTAATAAAATATATGCAGTTTATTCTCAGTTAAGGTAAAGCAAAACATTGCTTGCCTTTAGTAAACTGTAACAGACTTTCATAAGAGAAATAATACAACAAAACATACAGCAGCTGGAATAAAATAGATAAAATAAAGAGAAGATAAAGGTAAAAGAAAAGCAGGCAGTAACCAAAGAAATCAGAACAAACAGAGCAGAAGCAAAATCAAAGTAATAACACACACACACACACACACACACACACACACAATTCTATCAAAAGCAAACAGATAATGGATTGGAGAGATCACCATGTTATGGGGGAGGGGTTGTGAACAGAGAGCAATGCTCACACATACCTGGGGAATAGTTTTAAATTTCAAACAAAGGCAGCAGGGACTCAGCCTGCAGCTTTCTATTGAAGAATTTATGAGGTTCCTTAGCCCCTCTTCTAGCACCTAATAACAGAGACACCTTTACCTGAAAACTCTCCTGCTTCCCTCAGACACAACCATCAGATATATTATAAAAGGAGAGCTTTAGGCTTCAGGAAACACCAGATAATGACAGAGGTCTGCAGAAATCACAAAGTATTAGCCTCAATTCTCTTAGACTGATAATAATGATAGATATGTTATATTTAATAAGAAGCTTGATAAAATCTGAAATGCTGAGTTGGCAGTACAGTCTAAATGACAAAGAGTTGGCTAATATATTTACTTTCTGGTGATAATCAAGGAGAAGGAGAAGGAGGGGGGAGGGGGAGGAAGAGGGGGAGAAGGGAAGGAGGAGAAGAAGAAGAATGAGGGGGAGGGGGAAAAAGGGGAGGGGGAGACAAAAATTCCTTCCCTGACAACTCTAGTGAGGCTTCTCTGAACCCTCTGTGCAACTATACCTCCTGACTTTAGACTTATTTGTCTGTTTTTGAATTGCCTAATTCTAGCAAGAATCCTATAAAGTCAGTTCAAGCAGAATCCCCCACTCTTGATCTGTAATCACTCTCTGAATCTGATCAAATTCTTCATTCCCTGTCAACCCCCATGTGACTATCTTATCACCCTAGCCTGCCTTCAATAAGAATCCTGTTAGGTTAGTTTAGGGGTGAATTATCCTGTTAGTAATTTTCAATCTACAGACCCCCCTCATCCCATCCTTTTTCTTGTCTATAAAACCCCATTTTTCCTGGTTGTATCCAGAGCTGAGCCAAACTCTCTTCCTACTGCAAAACCCCATGATAGTACCTATCAAGATAGTCCTGAATAAAATCTACCTCACTGTAACAAGTGCTACATGAAGTTAACAAGGAGGCCATTAGACTGAAGTAATTTCGTCACCAGTTAGACCCCAAGACTTGAACTTTACTATCAACCTGCTTCTGCCCACTGACCTTTGTCCCACATTTTTCCTTAAACTCGTCCCTCCAGCTTATCTCTTAATTCAGGCAAAACTCTCAACAGTCTTATCATCCTGTGATGAAAACCCAAACTACCCCTCAAGCAATGAGGATTGCCCTGATGAAAAGCTCTGGCAGCCCAGACCACTTTGAGTTCAAATTCCAGCTCAGGCCTATGCAAATGGACCAGGGAGTGACCCATAGTTACCTTTACCTCATTGTAATACTAAAATCCCTGCCCAAAGAGGAGCACAAGCTTCATTACCATAACATACCCTGTACTATAGGCATGTTTCCTTAAGATGCACGCACCACCTTATGCCCACCTCTACATACAATGACAAGGCTCCCCTTGTCTAATATTCATCCTAACCCTAAAGAAAAGGAACACATTTACCCTCGTTCAAGGAGTCATGGCTTTGGAAGTTATTCCCCGTTATCTCCTTATTTGCTGCAAATAAAGTTTTTGTGTGTGACAATTCCACCTAGAGTAGTTTCTATCTATAACTTGCCAAGGAGTGAACTCACATTAGTTCAGTTACAGCTGTTATGGCTTCGTAGCTTACATAAGTGTCAGAAGGCAAAAGAGGGTCAGTAATTTATCTTCCAGACTGAGAAAACTCTTTAAGACTGATAGAGGAAGCAAGCCACTCCATACCACTTACAACCAAGTTTTATTCAGGGTAACTTACTGACTGGGAGATTGGGAAGACAGACAATCCACAGTTGCACAGCTATTTTCCAGCATGCTTCCTACCCAGTCCAGACTTCAAGCCACCGCTTTTATAGGAGGAGCTTGTGGTGAGGTCACAGGTAGTTATCTAAAGTGACACTACCTGTGTGCCAGTTATCTTTACTAGTTACCTAAAGTGGGGCCTTCTGTGTACCAACCAACTCTACTAGTTATCTAAAGTGGAGCCTTTGGGGTTTCCTGGGTGGCTCAGTGGATTAATTGCCCGACGCTGGATTTCGGCTCTGGTCATGATCTCACAGTTTATGAGTTCGAGCCCTGCATTGGGCTCCGTGCTCATGGCATGGAGTCTGATTGGGATTCTCTCTCTCTGTGCCTCTCCCATGTTTGCTCTCTTTCTCTCTCTGAAAATAAATACATAAACTTAAAAATAAATAAAGTGAAGCCTTCAGCACACAGTTCTAGGGAAGATCAGAACAAGCCTTCGCACATTCTGGTCAGGACATACATTAACCTCCATGGGGCCTGCAACTTGTAGCTCCTAGGGAAGTCATTGCACAGGCATGAAGAAGACAGAGGGCCAAAGATACAGTGTATGTTATCCACACTCCAACAATAAGCAAACCAAAACCTAGGCCTAAAATGCCTGAAGGTTAAGAAATCAAAACTTAAGGACAACCAGTCACAAACTGCCAACTAGCATTTTCCAAATAAAATAAACACTTAAGCTATAGTCAGTGAGATTATGTCTTTGCTTTGCTTCCAACTCTTCCCTATGTAAAGCTTTTCCCCAGCTCCTCTTGTTGGAATACTCCTGACAACTAATGGTTTTCGGATTGCCTGAACCTGATTGATTTTTGTCCAGATAAACTGTAAAAAATTCAGTATGCCTCAGTTTATCTTTCAACACATGTACCATGAATCATTTTTTTCCTTTGACACTAGATAAGGGAAAAACATTTCCAACTGAATATGTAAATTGAATACATGTTTGCCTCTGATCATCCAGAAACTTCATTGAAAGTAATAGTAAAGTAGTATGAGTCATAAACTCAAAAGGGCAAGGAGAATAGGAAAGGAGATGGGGTGCTAACCAAACTTTGGGAAATGGAATGAAGATCAAAGATTGCTAATTGGCTTACCAACCAAAGAGCACCAAAATCAAAGTGCCAGAAAGGAATGCACGTGGGTATATGGAAATGGAGAGGAAGCTAATAAGCAAGCTGAATCACAATGCTGAGGCCCAGAAAGTCCCAGGGATTTGTGGCACAAGATCCACCCCCCTCCCTGCCACTTTTAGGTGTGTCTAAAAACAGGAGGATTAGTTGAAAGTCTGTATTAAAAGTAGTTCGGGGAAAACAATGTTTTTTAATTAATAAACAAATAAAAGTAGTTGGGGAAAAGCAAGAGAGCCCGAAGTGAAGTAGGAGCCTACATAGCAAGCTACTATGTGTGGAGTTTGCCTCGGTTGCAAGCTGCAATGCAACCATGGCTCAGAGCCACCTGGGAGACACCTACTATCTGGCAGAGACCCACCTGGAGATGGAAAGAGCCCTAAACTCCTACTTTGAGCTACTTGTGAACAGTAGAGTCTTGGAAAACCACCTGTAGATGCTCTCTGGGCCCAAGCCCTGCAAATGGTGACCTCAAAAGGAAATTGATAGGAAGATTTTAGGTCTAAAAAAAAAAAAAACAAAAACAAAGATATAAGCCTGTCTGGTTTCCATTCCAATATGTAAAGAGCTTGAAGTCATCACTCCCATCCTCAGAACAAGACAAAGATTGTACAAAATCAGTAATTCTTGTGAGAACCATCACAAAATAGAGGTCACAGGGCAAATTCCAACTCTAAAAATGGTGAGACAGATGGGTCACAAATTACATAGAACAGAAGCCACTGGAGATGAAGACTGTAAGAACACTTAAAATGTTATTGACTTTTGAACAAGGACTAGCATGAGAGTTACGAAGTCCTTGGGGCCCAGTCCTAGGATGACCCCTGATACTTTTATGAGTTTATTTCTGAGTCCCATCAGGTTCTCATGATGAAAATCATAGAAAAACCTCCCAGCCTGCACACAGAGAGTTATGTTCTCCATAAAAAAGCCTGCCCTCAGAGCAAGTACTTGACCAGAGCCTAATCTGACTTAGGGAGAGGGCAGTTAGATAAAACATCCCCCTCTAGCATTCCTGTCTCACATGAAAGGAGGCGAAAGGAAAAAAAAAAAAAACAACAAAAGTCTGAAGGTTAGAATCCAAGGACACAGTCCCATTTTTAAAAACCTGAGATTTGGCGTGCCTGGATGGCTCAGTTGGTTGAGCGTCTAACTCTTGATTTTGGCTCAAGCCATGATCCCAGGGTTGTGAGATCAAGCCCCACAATGGGCTCCATGCTGAGCATGGAACCTGCTTAAGATCCTCTTTCTCTCCCCACTGCACATCTCCCCCACTTGCATTCATTCTTTCTTTATAAAATTAAAAAAAAAAACCCTGAGATTCAATTCTAAGATTATAGAGTGCTTCTCTTCTACAATACTTTACCACCATCTCAACACAATTCCAGTATAACAATAGTGAATTACAAATGACAGAGCTACAAAAAGCAGCCTCTACTTAAGAAGGAGTTTCTAGGGAAGCCCGAACACAAGGTAGACAGAAACAAGGACACTAGAGAAAATTGAAGTCCCTGACACCTACAGTGACAGCAGGCATTAAACACATCCTAACTCCTAGCCAGATAAATATAAAACCTCACACTAAAAACCCATTTATCTCAGTTCTTATTACCCAGTACTTCATGTCCAGTATTCAACAAAAAATTACAAGGCATGCTAAAGGCAAGAAAATACACAGTATAATGAGACAAAGCAAGAAATGGAACCAGACTTAGATATGGTAGATATTTTGTAATAACTAGGCAGAAATTTAAAATAATTATGACTTGTATGTTGTAATGGAAAAAATGAACTACATACAAGAAGGACAATGTAACCTCTAAAATGGAACCTCTAAAAAAAAAAAAATCAAAAAGTCATGTTAGAATTTTTTTTTTTAACTGTAAGAGAAATGAAGATTGCTTTTGATGAACTCACTGGTTGGACACAGCCAAGCCAAGGAAAGTAAACTTGAAGAGGTCAACACAAATTTACAAAACTAAAAATGCAAAGAGAAAAACATGGGGGGAAAAAATAGAACAGAAAATCCAAGACATGAAGAACAATTACAAAAGGTGAACCATATGCAAAATGGAAATACCAGAAGAAGAAAGAAAAGAGTAGAAGAAATATTTGAAGTAATAATGTCTGAATTTTTTTTTAAATGACAATTACCAAACCACAGATCCAGAAATTTCAGTGAACACAAAACAGGATAAATACCCAAAATCTACACTGAGGCATATCATTTAAACAATAGAAAACAAGACAAAGAAAAAAAAATCTTACCTATAAGGAAACAAGGATTAGAAGTAGATCAACTTCTCCCCAGAAATCATGCAGGTGAGAAGAGAGTAGAATGAAATATTTAAGGGGCACCCAGGTGGCTTAGTTGGTTAAGTGTCTGACTTCAGCTCAGGTCATGATCTCACAGTTCGTGAGTTCAAGCCCCACATTGGGCTCTGCACTGGTGGTGAGGAGCCTGCTTGGTATTCTTCCTCTCCCTCTCTCTCTCTGCCCCTTCCGCACTTGCACTCTCTCTCTCTCTCTCTCTCTCTCAAAATAAATAAATAAAATTTAAAAAAGAAATATTTAAAGTGTTGAAAGAACAACAACAGCAACAAAAACAGCCTACAGTTCCATGTCCAGCAAAATTATCTCTCAAAAGTGAAGAAGAAATACTTTTCTCAGACAAACAAAAACAGATAATTTGTTGGCTGTAGACCTGCCTTTCAAAAAATGTTGAAAGGAGTTCTTCACAGGAAAGGAGTATTATTTCTGTCATAAACTCAGATTTTCATAAAGAAAGGAAGAACAGTAGAGAAGGAATACATGAAGAGAAAACAAAACCTTCTTTTTCTTACTCTTAATGATCTGATGGATCACTAAGCAACAGGGACACCTGGGTGGTTCAGTTGGTTAAGCGTCTGACTTGGGCTCAGGTCATGATCTCACAGTTTATGAGTTCAAGCCCCACATCAGGCTCCACACTGCACAGAGCATGTTTGGGATTCTCTATGCTGTCCCTCTCTCTCTCTCTCTGCACCTTCCCCTCTCGAGCTCTCTCTCAAAAGAAATAAATAAACTTTAAAAAATAAATAAATAATAACCACTTTTTAAAAATAAATAAATAAAACAATAACAGCAACAATGTATTAGGTGATAATAGTGTACGGAAAAGTGAAAAGAATAACATCAATGTTATAAGAGAGAGGAGGCAGAAAGTGGTACATATATCACTTATGAAGTGGTATAGAGTTACCTGAAAGTGGACTTAGATTATTTGTAAATGTATAGTGTTAAACTCCAGGGCAACCGCCCAAAATGTTTTGAAAAGTATAATTGATTTACTAAGAAAGGAGAGAAAATGGAATCATAAAATGATCGATTAAAACCAGAGAAGACAGAAAAAGAGAGGAAGACAAAAAGAAACAAAGAGAAAGTACAATGACTACAAAACAGTTATAAATATGGTAGATATTAATCCAACTATTTCAATAACAACTTAAAAAAAATTTTTTAACGTTTATTTTTGAGACAGAGAGAGACAGAGCATGAACGGGGGAGGGTCAGAGAGAGAGGGAGACACAGAATCTGAAACAGGTTCCAGGCTCTGAGCCGTCAGCACAGAGCCCGACGCGGGGCTCAAATTCATGGACCTCGAGAACATGACCTGAGCCGAAGTCAGACGCTTAACCCAGGCGTCCCTTCAATAACTACTTTAAATGTGAATAGTCTAGGGGCGCCTGGGTGGCGCAGTTCGTTAAGCGTCCGACTTCAGCCAGGTCACGATCTCGCGGTCCGTGAGTTCGAGCCCCGCGTCAGGCTCTGGGCTGATGGCTCAGAGCCTGGAGCCTGTTTCTGATTCTGTGTCTCCCTCTCTCTCTGCCCCTCCCCCATTCATGCTCTGTCTCTCTCTGTCCCAAGAATAAATAAACGTTGAAAAAAAAATTAAAAAATATATATAGAGAGAGAGACAAAGAGATTAAAAGGAAATGAAAAGATACACCTTGCTAACACCAATCAAAATAAAGCTGGAATAGTTATATTCATTTCAGATAAAGCAGATTTTAGAATAAGAGAAATCATCAGGGATAAGGAAAGGCATTACCTACTGACAAAGGGGTCAGTTCCCCAAGAAGAGATGGCAATCCTTTATGTGTATGTATCTAACAATAAAGCATCAAAATATGGGAGTCAAAACCTGATAGAGCTACAATGAGAAATAGACACATCCACTATCATAGTTGAAGACTTCACACCTTTATCAGGAATCGACAGAAAATCAATGAGAATGTGGTTGGAGTGAATGGCACCATCAATCAACTGGACCTAATTGACATTTATAGACTCCATCCAACAACAGCAGATGACACATTTTTCTCAAGCTCACATGGAATATTCACCAATAATGACTGAATTCTGGGCCATAAAACACACTTCAACAAATTTAAAATAGAAATCACTCAAAGTATGCTCTCAGATCACAATGAAATTAAACTAGAAATCAATAATGAAAAGTAGCTGCGGGGCGCCTGGGTGGCGCAGTCGGTTAAGCGTCTGACTTCAGCCAGGTCACGATCTCGCGGTCCGGGAGTTCGAGCCCCGCGTCGGGCTCTGGGCTGATGGCTCGGAGCCTGGAGCCTGTTTCCGATTCTGTGTCTCCCTCTCTCTGTGCCCCTCCCCCGTTCATGCTCTGTCTCTCTCTGTCCCAAAAATAAATAAACGTTGAAAAAAAAAAAAAAAAAGTAGCTGCAAATTCCCAAAATATTTAGACATTAAACAGCACACCCCTAAATAACAAATAGGTCAAAGAGGAAGTCTCAAGAAAAGCTTTAAATATTTTGAATAGATGAAAGTGAAAAAGCATTTGGGTCTCTACATGTCCCCAACCCCGCAACATACACACAAAGGTAGGACGTCATCCCTCCTCTGCCCTGGCAGAAGATAGGAAATTTACTCTCTGGAGATGTTGCTTTGAAATCTGCGCTCAGGACAACAAGCATAGCCAAGGGTAGTAGAGAGTAAGGGAAACTAATATTCTTCCTTTTTTTTTTTTTTTACATTTATTTATTTATTTTTGAGAGACAGAGACAAAGCACAAGCGGGGGATGGGCAGAGAAAGAAGGAGACACAGAATCCAAAGCAGGCTCCAGGCTCCGAGCTGTCAGCACAGAGCCCCACGTGGGGCTTGGGCTCACAAACCGTGAGATCACGAACCGAGCCGGTGGGACACTCAACCGACTGAGCCACCCAGGCGCCCCAGGAAACTAATATTCTACACATCACTTTTCTGCTCTACTTCCCAAGCACCTAATAGTGACTAGAAATATGGCCCTGTAGCAACAGAATAATGGTCCCCCAAGGACGCCTACTTCCTAATCCACAGAACCTGTGCATGTGTTGTGTTACATGATAAGGGAAAACTAATAGGGTATTAATAAACCTGGATTATTTGGGTGGGACCAATGTAATCAGAAGGGTCCTAATAAGTGAATGAGACATCTATGTGTCTTTGAAGATGGTAGAGGACCACAGCCAAGGAATGGGGGGGGGGGGGGGGGGGGGGGGAGAGACAACCTTTAGAAGAAGCTAGAAAAAGCCAGAAAACAGATTCTTCCCTAGAGCCTCCAGAAAGGAACACAGCCTTGCTGACTCCTTGATTTTAGCCCAGTCAGACCCTTGTCAGACTTCTGACCTCCAGAACTGTAAGACGTAAATATATATTGTTTTAAGACAGACATTTGAGGTAATTGGTTAGAGCAGTAATAGAAACACAGTTCCCTTTTCAGAAAGTGTAGACTTTGAAATGGCCAGTGCAGGTCCCCGGTCCTTCTTCCCCCTTTAGCACATGCTCCACCTGATTTAACATATACGTTTCCAAGTTGTATATACAAAGCATCAGTTACACACACAAAAAGCTGTTTTTTATTCACACACACACAAATCTCTTTCTTGTATGCTCACAATTTCATAGCAGACGCTGACATTTTCAAGCAGGCTATGCCCCCAGATATGCACATATTCCAAATTTTCTTACCAAAAGCAACCTAGCCAGGCCAGGTACATCCTGGCAAAAAGCATTCTAGAAACGATCACTCTTTCTGCTTGTCGATACCATCTCATAAGCTTGTTCACAAGAAGATCTGACATGGTCATTTTTTTCCCCCTCTCCTCTGGCATTCCTAAGGAAGGTTGGATAAGTAACAGACCAGCTGCTAACCCTTTTCGGTCCCAGATGGTATAAAAAGAAACATTCAGAAAATCTTGGAAATCAAAAATATGATAGTGGAGGGGCACCTGGTTGGCTCAGTCAGTTAAGTGTACGACTTCAGCTCAGGTCATGATGCCACGGTTTGTGGGTTTCAGCCCCACGTCAGGCTCTGTGATGACAGCTCAGAGCCTGGAACCTGCTTTGGATTCTGTGTCTCCCTCTCTCTCTGCCCCTCCCCTGACTGTTCTCTCTCTCTCAAAAATAAATAAACCCATTTTTCCAAAACCCTTTAGAAAATATATATATTTAAATATATATTATATAAATATATATAGAATATATATGTATATTGAATATATATATATATGATAGTGGAAATAATATTTCAACAGAAAGATTGAAATGTAATGCCAAGGAAATCTCCCCTAAGATAGAGCAAAAGATAGAGACGAAAAACAGAACAAACAAAAAATATTCAATGATCAACCTAGCAGGTAAGTCAAATAATAAGAATTCCAGAGAAAGGAAACCAAGTTTTAACATGAGGAAGTGATATGTTACGTTAACATATGTGATATGTTAAATAACAGCAAGTTTTCTTCCAACTAAGGAGAGTAAGTTTCTAGCTTGAAAGGGACCTCCTAGAAACCTGCACAATGAATTGGGGGGAGGGATTTGAAAAAATCACACAAAGGATCATTGTCGTGACATTTCAGAATACCAAGGATAAAAGGAAGATCCTAAAGCTTCCAGAGAAGGGGAAAAAAATCTCAAATACAAAAGATTAGTAATCACGATGGCACTAGACTTGAATAGGAACACTGAAAGCCAGAAAATAATGAAGCAACGACTTCAGAAATTCTTAGGAGAAATGATCTGCAACCCACTGGCACCAAAAACTATTAAGTATAAAGGTAGTATAAACACTATTAAGTATAAAGGTATTATAAAAACAGCAACTCAGGTTGCCTGAGTGGCTCAATCGGTTGGACAGCCAGACGACTTTGGGTCTCAGCTCAGGTCTTGATCTCAGGGTCATGAATTCAAGTCCCACATTGGGCTCCATGCTGGGCATGATGCCTACTTAAAAATAATAATAATAGTAAAAAGGTAATAATAATAATAGGGGCACCTGGGTGGCTCAGTTGGTTGAGCATCTGAATCTTGATTTCAGCTCAGGTCATGATCTCACAGTTGGTGAGTTCGAGCCCCACATTAGTCCTTACACTGACAGCATGGAGCCTGCTTGGGATTCTCTGTTTCCTTCTCCACCTCTCTCCCCCTTACTCTCTATCTCTCTCTCAAAAAAAAAAAAACAAATAAACTTTAAAAGAATAATAATAGTAAATTAAAATTAAAAATAAACTATTTTTACATGCCAAATCTTGAAGTGACTAGAAAAATCCATCTAAACAGTGAATACTACAGAAAATAAGACTTAGGGCTTCATAAACAGAGAATCCAGCCCAGAAGAGAGACGATGAAAATTATGAAAGTGAGGAGGAGGAGATCTAAAATAAATATGAGGATGAGCACTGGGTGTTGTATGGAAACCAATTGGACAATAAATTTCATATATTAAAAAAAAATTAAAAAAAAATAAAATAAAATAAATATGAGACAAGCTAGAAAATAAGTCATGCAGAATGGAAAAGAGGGAGGAAAATGGCAGATTCAGGAGAAACACCTGCCAGGTCTCCAACTGGATGTACAGACAAATGGATGAATGGGTGGGTGGATGGATGGATGGATGGATGGTTGGAGACAGACCAAGGCCAAGAGAAAGAGAAAGGCTGATAAGCTAACTGATATTTATCAAGTTTCATTTTAAAGGATAAGCTCTGCATTTGTATTGTATTTTTATGAATTATAATAGATAGCACATTCATATGATTCCAAAAAAAAGCACATGAATTCATCCACCTGTCCACCCCTTCACAAACATAACTATTTTTTAAAAAATTTTTTTATTATGTTTATTTATTTTGTGAGAGAGATGGACAGAATGCAAGCGGGAGAGGGTCAGAGAGGGAGACAGAATCCGAAGCAGGCTCCAGGCTCTGAGCTATCAGCGCAGAGCCTGATGCAGGGCTCGAATCCAGGAATGTGAGATCATGACCTGAGCTGAAGTTGGCAACTTAACACACTGAGCCACCCAGATGCCCCCATAACTATTTTTATTAGTTTCTCACATGTCCTTTCAATATTCCTTTATATAATGAATAATTTTATATATTTCTCACTATCTATATCTCCAGGATATATTCTTATGAGTAGGAGTTTCAGGTCAGAGAAAAATGCACTTGTGATGTTGATAGACATTGCCAAATTGCCCTGCATAGAGATTTTAGCATTTTGAATCACACCAAGAATATCTGAAAGTGCTTGTTTCCCCACAGCTTTGCCAACAGCATCCATTGTAACTTTTAGATTTTTGATGATCTGAGAAGTGAAAATGGTATATGCAGCATTAATTTGCCTTTAACTATTTTTGTATTTATATTTCTTTTCTGTGAAATCACTTCCCATGTCCTTTGGCCCTTTTTTGATCTAGTTACTTTTTTCTCATTGACTTTTATGTGTGTGACTATATGAGAGAAGATCTATTCTTTTTTTTTTTTTAAAATGTTTCTTTTTGAGAGAGAGAGAGAGAGAGAGATAGAGCAGGGGAGGTGCAGAGAGAGAGGGGGCAGAGGATCTGAAACAGACCCCAAAATGACAGCAGCAAGCCCAATGTGGGGGGATCCAGCTCATGAACCATGAGATCATGACCTGAGCTGAAGTTGGACACTCAACCGACTGAGCCACCCAGGTGCCCCAAGAGAGGATCCATTCTTCTGACAAAGAGTTTGGAAACTAAACAATATTATTTGGGATAAAGAAGACATTTGGGGTACAAAGGTGTAAGGGTTCCAAGGGCTCTTCCACAATAGGAGGTCAGTAAATAACACCTAAAAATCCTAAGTCAAGAAATAGCATTATTCCCTGTTATTTTAAAATGTGGAAAAAATACTAAACAACAATCTAATGAGTTGAAAATGCCTTCCTCTAAAGAATGAAAATTAGGGATAGAGCAGAAATAAAACTGAGAATGACAATGTTTCATTAAAAGATTTAAAAATTGAATGATAAAAAAGTACTTTTTAAAGGTTCATATTTGCATGCTCTTATTTCCTCAGATACAAAATTGGCTTCCTATGTTTACTGATAGTTATTGAAAAGGAAGATTTTCTTGCTATCAGAAAATCCCAGATCCCTGATGTAGGTGGTTTGGACGATATAAGTCAGTAAAGAAGTGTATTTAGGGCAGGGAAAGGGGGTGGGAGAAATGGGTGTTGGTAGTCACAGGGTATAAATTTCCAGTTATAGATGAAGAAGTTCTGGAAATCTAACATACAGTGTGGTAACTATAGTTATGAATACTTGTGGTGTTTTTTTTTTTTAACAATACTGTTTTGTATGCTTGAAAGTTGCTAAGAGAACAGATCTTTAAAGTTCTCGGGGCGCCTGGGTGGCTCAGTCGGTTAAGCGGCCGACTTCGGCTCAGGTCATGATCTCGCGGTCTATGAGTTTGAGCCCCGCGTCGGGCTCTGTGCTGACAGCTCAGAGCCTGGAGCCTGTTTCAGATTCTGTGTCTCCCTCTCTCTGACCCTCCCCTGTTCATGCTCTGTCTCTCCCTGTCTTAAAAATAAATAAAACGTTAAATAAATAAATAAATAAATAAATAAAGTTCTCAACACACACACAAAATGATAACTATGTGAGGTGATGATGTGTTAACCTTACTATGGTAATCATTGTGCAATATATACATATATCAAATCATTACGTTGTACACCTTAGACTTATACAAGGTCATATGCAATTTTATCTCAATAAAGCTAGAAAAAAGGAAAGAAACATATGTAACAGATCCAAATATAAACATGGTACAAAGCTTCATTCCTCCACAGTTCTGAATCACCTAATTCAACCCCTTCCATGGCTTTTTTTCATTCTACTCTAACTCTCTGTACTAGTCCCCTAGGTGCTATAACTAAGTGTAACAAACCGGGTAGCTTAAAACAATAGACATGTATTATCTCACAGACAAGGAGGCTATTAACTAAATCAAGGTGTTAGCCAGGCTCTAAAGAAGGATCTTTCTTTGCCTCTTACTAGTTTCTGGTACTTGCCCACACTCCTTGGCTTGTAATGCCAATCTCTGTCTTCATCAGTACATGGCATTCTCTCCATGTGTATCTATGTCTAAATTTTCCTCTCATTATAAGGACACCAGTCACTGAACTGGGCCCACCCTAATTCAGTATGACCTCATTTTAGAGTGTTTACACCGGCAGGCTCTATTTCCAAATAAGATGACATTCAAAGGTACCAGGTTTAGGAGTTGAACATATCTTTTAGGGGGATATGATTCTGTCCACAATACCTTCCCAGCTAATCATGCTGTTTATTCTAAAGTTTCTTTCTCTTTTCTTGCAGACTTCCCCACAGAAGTCCCTGCTTCTCTGAAGCCAAACTAAGCTTTTCTTAGTAATATAACTGTTTCAGGAAATACCTCTTCTGGATATGCCTGAAACCATCTGTCCCAGAAATTGTCCACTCCATTGGGCTTAGTTCCTCCAAGTGAGAACCCCACTTAGTACTTAGTAATTGCCTATTGGGTTTGATGTGCAAATGACACAAAGATCCCAGCATAAACATAGAAGAAATAATAGTGTAACTGAAAGAGTACTGGGTGTGAAATCAGAAAACCTGACTTCCAATTCAAATACAGATACTTAAAAAACAGGACCAACCCAGGGCTTCTAAATTTTAGAATAATGTTCTTCCCATCATTTCATGGCTAGATAGTCTTAGATTGCAACTAAATGCAGCAACGCGATTGAACTGGAAACGTCTGAGGGAAAGGAAGAGGAGGAAGAAGAAGGAAAAGGAAGAGGTGGAAGAGAAAGAGGAAACAGCAAAATACAGTGCCCAAAATACCTGCTTTAATGATTGTTAAATACACAGAGAAAAATCCCAAAGGCAGACTGTTTCTGAGAGCTTCCCTGAAGACGAATGGAAAGACCTTGGCTGGAACCAGCACGTGCATCATGCTATTTTGGTTAGTGGGTGAGTCATACATGCTGGAGAGTGAATTTCTCAGCCTTTCAAAATTTAAATGGGAGTAAATAGTACAAGGCATTCATTTGAGCATGGAGTGTTCGCGCCTAGTGTTCACAAAAGGAATCCATTGTATGATGATTAGGTCATGCTTCATCCACCTTAGAAATGTTTTCAGAGCTACAGAATATTTATTTCTCAGAGACACCACCAAGGTTCATGAGGGTCTGGTCAGCATAGTTACAAAACCCAAAAAGGCTAAGGCAAATCCACCCCCCCCCCCACCTTTTTAGGTCTCCTGTTACTGTTACTTCATCCGCACTTGGGTAATGACGCCCACCTTTCCATTCTAAACATAGAAGTGAAGGGTAATTAATAGAGACTAATTGTACCAAAAGAAAACCTTGCTTTTTAAAAATCTTGCTTCAGAATAATTTAATTGTGCTTCATATGTGTTTTGAACAAAAATTTTAGACCAGACTTTAAGGATAAATTGCCATTTTTTCTCAACCTATCATAATTACATAAATAAACACATAAATTTCAACTTCAAAACTACATCTAAGATGATTCATGAAAATGGATTGTACTTCTGGACCGAACCACGGCATATGGGAATACCACACATCTTTGATGCCAAAATTTTCAGGGATTTGGCTCCTAAAAATTGGCAAATCCAGGTCAAAATCAGAAAATCAGCAAATCAGATGCACAGAATTTGACCCAGTAGCTATGCAGTCACAGATTGGATTTGTAACTAACACACAAAAGTTATTTATTTCTTCTTAGATTTATTGCTTTGAAGGGGCCTCAGGTGAAAGATTTTGGATGCAACAGGGCAGCAATCAGGCATCTGTTAGGGATTAACTGAATAAGATGAATTGGGTATTCTTTCCATTCAAATATCAAACCACAAAAATTGACATCTTTCTTGAAACAGCTAACAAAACAACCTTAAGGAAAATTTAGGTTTAATACCATCAATTCACATTTTAATTGTTTTTATACAAGAATTTTTTTAGACAGTATGTTTAATTAACACCACATTGACCTAAAGAGAAATGTACGCAGGGTCCCTTTCTTTTACAGTAATCTTTCCCTCCTTTAAATGTTTATTTATTTATCTATTTTTGAGAGAGAGAGAGAGAGAGAGAATATGAGTAGGGGAGGGGCAGAGACACACAGACAGACAAAGAATCTGAAGCAGGCTCTAAGCTGTCCGCACAGAGACTGACACGGGGGTCCATCTCATGAACCGTGAGATCATGACCTGAGTGGAAGTTGGACACTTAATCAACGGAGCCATCCAGGCGCCCCAATCTTTCCCTCCTTTAAAGGCAGATTCCTTGGGGCGCCTGGGTGGCGCAGTCGGTTAAGCGTCCGACTTTAGCCAGGTCACGATCTCGCGGTCCGTGAGTTCGAGCCCCGCGTCGGGCTCTGGGCTGATGGCTCAGAGCCTGGAGCCTGTTTCCGATTCTGTGTCTCCCTCTCTCTCTGCCCCTCCCCCATTCATGCTCTGTCTCTCTCTGTCCCAAAAATGAATAAACGTTGAAAAAAAAATTTTAAAAAAAAAAAAAAGGCAGATTCCTTGGCATATAGCCGCTAAATACCAAGAGAAATTAATAACATTGTCCTTGGTTTTATAGTGATCAATAAAAAAATATTTAAATTTTCCAATCAAACTGGGTTGTCAAAGATTGTTGCTGGCATTGTTTTGATAAACAGTGATTACATAATAACTCATCGGAATATAAAGGGGAATGTTAAGTGAGATACCGCTAATGGACAAAGCAGGGCATTGGGGGTATTTTGGTTTTAGTGTCAGGTGTTTTCCTACACATCTCCATATGGTAAAACCATATCATTGGGCATTTAGTTAAAACGAAAAGGGAAAAGGGGGGAGGACACACTATGCCTGTGTCCACACACCAGTTTCTCTCTGTACATTAAACGAATGGGGAGTAGGATGTTGCAAGACTAAAGAAAATGTGTCGGGAGTAGTCAGGATGCCATAGGCAGATATGCATGTAATCTGAGGAAGCCCAGTCTGGAGTTACAAGGCACTGTCTCCAGCACACCTCTTGTGGGACAAAGCTTCTTAATAGGCAGTGTTTTCAACGGGACAAGTGAGTCCTTTATATGGGTTGTTCCCATCAATCTGTCTCGGTGACAACCTGTGTCATTCTCAATACCTGTTAACTAGTTAATGCTTCTGCTCGAAATCCTTGTGTGTGTGTGTGTGTGTGTGTGTGTGTTTTGAGGAGAGGTGGGGGGAGGTTTCTATGCCACCTAGCAATTCTTTGACACCAACTAGGTGTCCTATAATTCAACTCGATTCCGACACTACATACCTGGAGTTGGCTTCAGACCCCACAGGTTAAGGACTCTGCCCTACGAGCCCCCACCCTCCACTTCAGATGCCAATTGCAAGTCCAGGCTGTCACCTGTGCTTCTGACAGACTGGCTATCGATCAGAGGTTCGTTCCAATGTCCTGCTCTTTTGGGGTCGATTAATGTGCCAGAGTGGCTCCCGGAACTCAGGAAAGCAGTTTACTTACTAGATTATCGGTTTATTATAAAAGGATATAAATCAGGAACAGCCAGATGAAAGAGATGCATAGCACACGATATGCAGAAAGGGGACAGAGCTTCCACGCCCTCAGAGTGCACCAAACTCCCCTAATTCCATGTGTTCACCAAACCGGAAGTTCTCTGAACCCCATGCTTTCGGGTTTTTGTGGAGGCTTCCTTACATAAGCTTGATTGATTAAGTTACCGTCCATTGGTAACCAAACGTAATCTCTAGCCCCTCTCCCCTCCCCAGAAGTCAGGTGATTGGGTTGAAAGAGCCAACCCTCTGATCACGTGGTTGGTTCCCCTGGCAACCAGCCCCCAGCCCTGGGTGACCTGGGAGCTTTCCCAGAGATGCCTCATTAACATAACAAAGACACCTTTATAGAGCTCATCTAGAAAATCCTAGGGTTTGGGGCGTTTTCTGGCAGAAATGGGGACAAAGATCAAATATATATTTCTTACTCTAAATCCCAGTATCACACTAGCTTACTGCATGTTACATGCCTCTTAATTTTGGATGGTACCTCACAACTGCCCTGTCCTCTATTGGTCCACAAACTGGCCCTGCACACAGAGCACAGTGAGAGACCTAAGAGGCAGAGCACCCCAAGGGAACCCACTTGTCAGGCTTGTCTTGGGCACCGCAAGAGTAGAGCTCCATACCCACTCGATAAGACCATAAAGTTTACACAGAGGCCTTAATGGGGCTCAGTCACAGGGTCAGACCAGGCCTCAGGAATATCTTGCTCTCTTACCGCGACTTAAGTCCTTGAAAATGGCTTCCACACTCCAAGGACAGGGGACAGGGAAGAGCCTCTGATTCCCTGGGTCCAGCTCGCAGGTCACCCGGTGGTCATGTCCTCTCAATGACCTCCTGCGACCGCTTGTCACTTTCAAATTAATACGACCACTACTCTTCTCCTTTGTGGGGCTTTTCCTGGTTGAGCGCCCCTCAACCACTTCACAAAAGGGGAACGAGGACCACACCCGAGGAACACACAAGCTGCATCCCTGGTAAGCATTTTAAAATTCTAACAAACACAGTGAATTGTTAAAATATGTTTACAATAAAGTTTAAGGGGACAAAAATTGCTATTAATTACCTTGCTTTCAACCATAGGATGTTTAGGTTGGAAAGGAGCTTGGTGATGAGGAAACAGGTGCAGAGAGATGTGGTGACAAGTCCCAGGTCACCCTGAGTGGGCTATAGAACTAAGTAGGCACCCAGGTTTCTCATCTGCTTTCCCATTGGTCCCCAACACTCTGCCCTCCCCATCAACTGCCCTGGATCTTAATCCTCCTCCTGTGCCTTCATGGCTTTAAAGAAAGAAAATTTAACCTTTCTTCTACTTACTTCTTTTTAAGTGTATTTATTTTTGAGAGAGAGAATGTGCATGCAAGTGGGGGAGGGGAAGAGAGAGGGGGAGAGAGAGAATCCCAAGCAGGCTCCATGCTGTCAACGCAGAGCCCGATGTGGGGCTCAAACCCACGAGCCATGAGATCATGACTTGAGCCAAAGTCGAACACTTAAGTGACTGAGCCACCCAGGCACCCCTCTTCTACTTATTTAAATCAGTGTTAAAAGCCCACCGAAATCATGCCTAGGGCTTTACATTTAACTAGTAGAGTAAAAAGATAAGAGAAAAAAAAAAAAGGATGACCCAAGTCCATGCCTGGACATATATTCCCTGAGAAAATTGTGCTCACCTGTACCAGGATACCTAAGGAACTTTTTGCATCTTTTGTCAGGAGTCACACATAACCAATGCATCGATGGTCCCTGCTTCCGAGAGGAGACCAAAGGGCATGCCCAGTCCCAAATCCAGGCTGCAGTCCCACAGGTGGATCCAACAGCCTATAGTGGCTACCAGCCTGGTGTGGGACACGTCAACCAGCTAGTTTCAGCTCTTGGTTTAATAGCAGCCCTTATTACATTCGTGATTTTTGACTTGGGCAAGATCCCATACAGTAAGTAGAGGGGAGCTCCAAAGGGCTACAGAAAGGAAAAAGATTTTAAAGACAGAACAAGGAAGCCATAAACAAATGAACAAACAAAAGGCATTATTTTGCGCCAGGTCTTTGCTTCGGGGACAGAAGGGTCTTACCCAGTGGATTGCCTCATCTTGCTTTGGGGGATAGAGAGAGCCTGAGTTACAGATTACTTTATTGGTGTTGACCAGAAAATTCCTGACTGACCAGTTAAAACTACATTTCTGAGGGAGGTTGAAACTGTAATTGGGTTAGGTATTAAGCCCTAGTTTGGTGACATGGCCTAGCATAAGGGACTTCATTTTGGGTCTGTGGTTTTCCTCCTGACAAGGGAGACATGTTAATCTGGTAGCATATCTGTGGGGGCTGGCCGTGTTGCAGGAATGCCCCAGAAACCATTTCTGACCTCTCAGTTCGGAATCTGGAAAATGTGGTAAATCATGCTCTACTGGCCAGTAATTATAAATGGTCTGTTTGTATTAACTTTCTGAAAAGAGGTCTTTTGTTTTTCCAATCTTTAAAGTGGCCTTGAGATAGAAAATGCCAATATGAGTGAAATCCTTTGCAGGTATTTGTCTAACCGTTCATTCCACATTCAGTCTCGGTGATTCTCATGAAAATTATTGTATTGTTGACCCCATTTGACAGAGAGAGAAACAAAGCCTTGGGGAGATTAAGTGATCTACCAATTGCCACTTGTCCCTTAAGTGGAACATCCAGAAAGAGAACCAAAGTCTTTTACTTATAGTCCTGGGTGTCTTTGCTTTTTCCCTTCAGTTGTTGCTTAATCTATGTTTCAGTGTGGCCAGGATGCAGGGGTGCCTGAGCACGTGGCTCTTGGGGTCCCAAACAGACCAGGTTTGGCCCCTCAGTGCCAACAAAATCCAAAGGCAGAGAGACAAGCAGTTTTGAAACAAGAAAGGATTTTATTTCCTAGAGGCCAACACAGGGAAGACAGCAGACTAGTGTCTCAACGACTGTCTCCAAAGTGCTGAAAATACTTCCAGGTTTGTGTAAGGAGAATGTGGGGCAAAGGTTAGCGGGTATGTGCAGGTGGGCAGTACAGGTCAGGTCAGTCATTATCTTGGGGTCAGTCATGTGGGGTCTTGTAGGCTCTGGGCTATCCTTATCACATGAGAGGATCGATTCGGTTCCCATCACGGATGCTTTGCCCAAAGGGTCTTTTGTGAGTTGAGACATGAGCTGGAAAGAACTTAATTAGTTAGAAAGTACAGACTGAGGTCAAAATAAAGGTAGTTAAGGTGACAACTGTGTCTTCTTTCAGTATTTTGGACTTCAGAGTGTGTAACATGGAATTTTATTAGACATATGGATGATAATTTTTTATTAAAAAAATTTTTAATGTTTATTTTTGAGAGAGAGAGAAAGAGCACGAGTGAGAATGGGGCAGAGAGAGCTCTGAGGGCTCCAGGCTCTGAGCGGTCAGCACAGGGCCCGACGTGGAGCTCGAACCCATGAACTGCGAGATCATGACCTGAGCTGAAGTCAGAAACCTAACTGACTGAGCCACCCAGGCATCCCCTGGATTACAATTCTTTAAAAAGAGTCTTCTCAATGCTATTTACTGAATAATCTTGTGATGCTGTCTTAATCTTAAATTTGCCTCTGTCTGAAGTTTATTCATTTTCATTAATATATGGTCCTTCAATGTATACAAATATACCTCAGTTTCTGTATTCTATTTAGGATGGATATTTATGTTGTTTTCAGTTTGGAATAATTCCCTTTGTAGTTCTGATGTTAGGGTACACTTTCCTTGTGACTCCCTCATGCTCAATCTGAAATATCTGAGTGTGGATATTTCACATTAGTTTTTGCCAGGAATAGTGTCCGCCCCTTAGAAACAGAACTTATTGAATGGCCTGGTTTCCCAACCCAGGCTCCCACTTTCAGCAGCTGCCCGAGAACACAGGCCATGCTGGGAGGAAGTGTGTCACTTGTGAAAAGTTGTAACCCAGGGGACCTTGAATCCAGAGTGTAATTCCCAAGTGTGAGGAAGAGAAAGCCCATCTGAGACATTTTTGCATGAGGAGATGGGAGGCCTCTGGCTGTTGTCAGTGGAAATCCCGGCCATAAACCACGCCAAGCTGCTCTGAAGAGAGGTTACAGGTTTTCCAGTCACATTAATCTTTAACCTCTGTCCCCAACACTTCCCAATAAGCTTTCGTGTCATAGCCATGCATACTCAAAGACCACACATCAACCTCCCAGCCTAGTCTATCCCTAAACCCAGTTGCCTCACCAAAGAGCTCTCTGGAAAATCTACTGTCCCAGGGCTACTGGAAAATTAATTTAAAGGACCAGTTTGACCTTGAGGAAAACTACATGGACTTGGTGATTGAAAAATTGCATTAGACCCACTGGTTGAAAAACAATACCTTGAAAGTGATGGCTTAAATTTGCCATGGCAGAAATAGAATATTCAGGTGAAATGATTATAATTGATTATCAAAGGACATTTCTTTGATCTTTGATTATTTGCTGTGTGTAATGCAGGCCTGAAAAAAAAATTTTAAGGCTAAAATTGTTTGAATTGATTGTTACAGTTTTAATATATTTTACCAACTAATATATTGATTGGGAAATATCATCAAATTCAAAATACAAATCCATACTTGTGCTAGGGCATTGGCTAAAGTTGACAATTCATATTGTAGTTCATATCATCAGCTATTTGCTTATTATACTAGAAAGGCATTGTTGAGTTTCTAACTTAGATCTTGTTTCAAAAAAGAAAAGACAAGATGTTAACATTAGGGAAAGGCCCCAAATAGAGTTACTTGTGCCAAGACCCACATCACCTAACCTAACTGTAGTTTCAGCCTCTCCCAGGAATATAATCTTAACCAGTCTGGAATTTCCTGGTCAGCACTATTGAGGTAACCCATATGATAGATCCCTACTGTCCCCTAAAGGAAGGTGACCTTGCCTGAAACAATCCATTCTTTGCTGGTAACTTTCTTGTCCTGCCTTCTCTTGTCTATAAGTCTTCCATTTTCTACAGCTCCTGGGAACTTCTTTCTATCTGCTAAATGGAATGCTGCTCAATTTGTAAATCATTGAATAAAACCAATACGGTTTTTAAATTTACTCAGTTGAATTTTGTTTTCTCAACAGTGTCTAAGTTCTTTCATTATGATATAAATCATTGTATAATAACTAATACTCATTTGCCACTAAAAATTCACAAAGCAGTATTTCATACACATAAATTAGAAGTCTCTAAATCATTATCCAGTGTATATTTTATAGAAAGTGTCTGTTACGGAAATTCATCAGTATAAAAATAATTGCTATTAAAATTTAGAGTGTATAATAAGGATATTATTTTAAATTTATTTTTATTTTTAAGTAAATGGCATTTATACTATTTAAATGGTATAAAACTTTTCTATATACACTTCACCACCTTTCCCTAATATTAAATCTTACATAACCATCATAAATGATCAAAAACAGAAAACTAACATTGATATAGTACTATTAACTAATCAAAGACCTTATTCAAATGTTACCAATCATCTTACTAATGTGTTTTCCTGATCCAGAAAAAAAAGATCAAAACCAGGGTCCACATTGCATTTGGTTGTCATGACTCCTGAGTCTCTTTCAATACAGAATAGTTTTGTTTTGCTTTGTTTTGTTGTGTTCCCCCCCCCACCCCCATGACTTTGACAATTTTGAAGATCACGAGCCATTTACTTGGTGGAATGTCCCATAATTTGGGGTTGTGTTGTAATAAAAAAATACATTTGGCCTTTGTCCCTAGTCCCTGCCACTGAGCTCCTAAAACCCTTGGATTTCTTGAGTAGTAGCAATGTCTTTGTTATGTTAATGTGGTTACTCAACCCGGAATTGGTCATGTTATCAAAGGAAAGAACAAAAACAAAAATAAAACCAAAATCTAAAACTAACCATGTGATTAGAGGGTTAGAACTTTCAGCCCCTGTGGAGAGGACAGGGTCTGGGGATTGAGTTTTATCACCAATAGCCAATGATTTAATTACTCATGCCTACATAATGAAGCCTTGGCAAAAATCTTTTGAATAACAAGGTTCTGGGAGCTTCTGGGTTGGTGAACCCATCAATGTGCCAGGACACTGGCACTAGAGAGGGCATGGAAGCTCCGCATTCCTCCTACCTCATCCACCCAATACGTGCCCCATATATCTCTCCCACTTGGTTCTTCTTGAGTTGTATCTTTTACATAAAACTGTAATTGTTAAGTACAGCACTTTCCTGAGCTCCATGAGCCATTCTAGAGAATGATCAAATTTGGGGGAAGGTTGTGGGAAACCCCAAATCTGTGGTTGACCAGACAAGTTCGTTTGGGGACACCCATGAATTGCAGCTGGTATCTGAAGTGGGGACAGTCTCTTGGGACTGAGCCCCTTCACCTATGGAACTATGCTAACTGCAGGCAGTTAGTGTCATGATTGAATTGAATTGTAAGACACACAGCTGATGTCACAAAATTGGTCTTCGGAAATGACATGCAAGGTTACCTGACATCTCCTCATGATAAATTTAGGTTATGATTTTTTGTAAGATTACCAGAGAAGTGATGTGGAGCCCTTCTCAGTATATCATGTCAAGAGGCACATGATGCCGATGTCTCATTACTGGGATGTTAACATCCATCACTCAGTTGAGGTAGTCTTCCAGGTTTCTCTACTATAAGGTCATATTTTCCCCAAATGTATTATTCTTTAATGTTTCACATTCTAAGATAAAATATTAAACTACTCATAACTTCTTCCCAGATGTCAAAAATATTTTCTTAATCACCAAGAATAAGAAAATAGAAATACATTAGAGAAAATGAAAGAAATTTATTTGTGCAATTGAACAAATTTTTGGAGAAATTAGATGAGATGCAGAAGGAAAGAAGGAAAAGAGCCAGAGTTAATATTGACAGAAGAATGTAGGATTGAAATGTCACTGATTGGGCAGGATATGAATTCTATCTCTGTGACAATCATAAGAAATGAATTTCCACTTAGACTAGAAGAGGAAAAAACCCAAAGGCCCCATTAAACTTAATGTATTTTGTATGAATGCAAGTACACATCCATATAACTTCAATATTCAGAGGACTAGTTGATAATTATCCACCTCACGTTATAGATAACAAGTTTTGAGGAATATTACACACAAATTCTTCCAAATGACAAAAAAAAGTGCTAAAACTTTTTACTTCAAAAGACTTTGTATTTTGTCTTTGTGACAAGAAAAGAATCAACTGGAGATTGACAATAGTACAAAGATCGGCAGCACTTATCACATGCTTTTAGTAAACATGAAGAAAATTAAATGCATAACAATAGTGTTAAGCATTTAAAATTGACCTCTGATTCTGAAATATAGCTATATTATTAATAGTACAAAACAAACTATTGGAAACTAAGATCAAATATCATGTGCCATTGTTAAACACAATAGAGTTGATTCTTTTTTTTTTTTATGGTGAAAACTTATATTTTGATTTAGCCAACTGGATTCAGTTTGAATCCAGTATGAATTCAGTTTGAATTGCAGATGCTCAATTTTGTTGGCAAAACCCAGAGCATCGTTGTCAGGAGCCAGTGGAACATATACCTTCTTCTCTCCATTGGGCCTGATCAGGGTGTTGACCTTGACCACATCAATGCCATAGATTGTCTTCACAACCTATTTGATCTG
Organism: Prionailurus viverrinus; assembly: GCF_022837055.1. Classification (NCBI taxonomy): domain Eukaryota; kingdom Metazoa; phylum Chordata; class Mammalia; order Carnivora; family Felidae; genus Prionailurus; species Prionailurus viverrinus. Next base: position 153,758,670 of record NC_062562.1, read on the forward strand.
GTGCTTGTTGGTCTTGATGTCCACAATAGACACAAGTGTATTGTTGTTTTCTATTTTTTTTTAATTTTTTTTAATGTTTATTTTATTTTTGACAGAGAGAGACAGAGCATGAGCAGGGGAGGGGCAGAGAGAGAGGGGGACACAGAATCTGAAGCAGGCTCCAGGCTCTGAGCTGTCAGCACAGAGCCCGATGCGGGGCTCGAACTCATGGACCGCAAGATCATGACCTGAGCCGGAGTCGGACACTCAACCGACTGAGCCACCCAGGCGCCCCTGTTGTTTTCTATTTTATTCACGGCTGACTCAGGAGTCGGGGGTCAGGGGGCGGGGTGGAACTTGATAGTGCTTGATGATGGCATACTGGTCAACCTTGCTTCTCCTGGAGGTGCTCTTTGAGGATATTTGGGCTGCGTTCAAAGATGCAGTGTCTTGGGTAGTTGGAAGGTAGGTGACTTGAGGATCTTTTTTTTTCATGTGTGACTGGATGCCTTTCAGCACCACTTTCTTGGCCTTCAAAGCTTTTGCTTTAGGTTGGGCTTTGGGAGGGGCAAGAGCTTTGGGTCCATTTTCATGACAGGGAGAGGATTCATCTTTTGTGCAGCAATGCTAGTATTCAGATCATCCAAGAACTTTATCAGCATAATAATGGAATTTTCGTCATCTGGTACGAACCATAACAAATAATAACATTGAAGGTAGAACATTTTCTTAGAATACAAGCCTCAGCAGCACACGCATGTTATTTGGTTAGGTAAGAAGTGCTAAATATTTCTCACCTATTTAAAATTTTTTGTAATGTTTATTTATTTTTGAAAGAGAGAGCGACAGAGCATGAGCAGGGGAGGAGCCGAGAGAGAGGGAGACACAGAATCTGAAGCAGGCTCCAGGCTCTGAGCTGTCAGCATAGAGCCTGATGTGGGACTTGATCCCACAAGTGTGAGATCATCTTCTGAGCTGAAAACAGACACTTGAGCCAAAGTCAGACACTTAACTGATTGAGCCACCCAGGTACCCCTTTCTCTAAAGGTACCCCTTTAGATACAATTTCTAATATAATCTATGTAGAAGAGATAGTAATTATTACCAGATCTTCAAATTCCAGAAAGGCAAACATGTCTGTAGGTGAATATTTTGTGGGCATTTGTTCAGTAATGACGTGAGTAGAAAAGACTATATGTACTCTTACTCATGTTGATTGCTGACTACCTACAAAAACTTCCAGAATAACCTGTTGGTCAAGCAAAGTCAAGTGTGTTAGGCTTAAGGCAGCAAGGGAGAGCACCATCTTAACAGAGTCTTAGTGTCTCAGTAGAGGAAAGCTTTAGGGTCTGGGCTCAGGTAACGTAAGGCAAGTCCTTCAAGGCAGGGAATAGGTGAAGATTGGCCAAAGTTTGTGATGTAGTACTTCAGGATTGGTGGACACAGTGGGTCTTAAAACAAGTCTGGATAAGCAAACTCTTGTGCTGATAAGCAAGGTGTTTGTGCAGGTGAGTGCTGATAAGCAAGGTGTTTGTGCAGGTGAGCACGCAGTTTTTTTGATAAGACTAGCTGTTTGCCACAATAAAGCAACTGTTTGCCTTGATAAATCAGTTTGCAGAATTTCCTGAAGCACATGATAAAGTTAGTTATTTATTGGGTTGCAATCTTATTTTCCTGAGAGAGAATTTCTTGGAGAAAAACAGTTAAGTTATGTTGACATAGATAATATCAATTCTCAGCACAAGGTATACAAAAACTACAATCTGGTTTTTTTTAATTTTATTTTTTAAATGTACATCCAAATTAGTTAGCCTATAGTGCAACAATGATTTCAGGAGTAGGTTCCTTAATGCCCCTTACCCATTTAGCCCATCCCTCCTCCCACACCCTCTCCAGTAACCCTCTGTTTGTTCTCCATATTTATGAGTCTCTTATGCCTTGTCCCCCTCCCTGTTTTTATATTATTTTTGTTTCCCTTCCCTTATGTTCATCTGTTTTGTCTCTTAAAGTCCTCATATGAGTGAAGTCATATATTTGTCTTTCTCTGACTAATTTCACTTAGCATAATGCCCTCCAGTTCCATCCACGTAGTTGCAAATGGCAAGATTTCATTCTTTTTGATTGCCGAGTAATACTCCCATGTGTATATATATATATATATATATATACACCGCATCTTCTTTATCCATTCATCCATTGATGAACATTTGGGCTCTTTCCATACTTTGGCTATTGTGGATAGTGCTGCTATAAACATGGGGGTGCATGTGTCCCTTCAAAACAGCATACCTGTATCACTTGGATAAATACCTAGTAGTGCAATTGCTGGGTCGTAAGGTAGTTCTATTTTTAGTTTTTTGGGGAACCTCCATATTGTTTTCCAGAGTGGCTGCACCAGTTTGCATTCCCACCAACAGTGCAAAAGAGATCCTCTTTCTCCACATCCTCAGGCAATCTGTTGTTGCCTGAGTTGTTAATGTTAGCCATTCTGACAGGTGTAACAAAAACTACAATCTAGATAAAATAATTCAAATGACTAGGGGATATGACAATGCCACAAGTACACATGGGAAACATAAGGGATTGCAGCAGCAAATCCTAAAAATAAAAATTTATAAAACATACTATATTCCTTGTTTTGTTTAAACCTGATAGAAAATGCGCAAAACCTTTTTTGTCATCTGTGTTGAACTTTATTGAAAATAATTTTAGGAAAGAGAAATTTGAAGCCATTTTTGAAAAAATGAGAAGAAAGTCAAGCTGAAGCTATCATGACACTAGAATCTCACTTCAAGGAAAAAAGCCATGCTCTGTTAGAAATCCTTGTGACATTAATTGTTACATATTTCTGCAACACAAGTAGATGTTGGTCTTGAAAATAACCAGTTTTACACTTATTTGCTCAGTACCAATGTGGCATAATAGCCTGGGTAAAAATTGATGTTAAATGCAAAATGACACAAGAAAAAAAAAATCACTATACACAATATACTTGAAAACATCAAAGGAATTATACATTTTTTGAAGTCAGAGCAATCGCGTTTATGAAAAATATATTGATACTTGGGGTGCCTGGGTGGCGCAGTCGGTTAAGCGTCCGACTTCAGCCAGGTCACAATCTCGCGGTCCGTGAGTTCGAGCCCCGCGTCGGGCTCTGGGCTGATGGCTCAGAGCCTGGAGCCTGTTTCCGATTCTGTGTCTCCCTCTCTCTCTGCCCCTCCCCCGTTCATGCTCTTCTCTCTCTGTCCCAAAAATAAATAAACGTTGAAAAAAAAATTAAAAAAAAAAAAAAGAAAAATATATTGATACTGAACAAATGGCAGAATCTCTTGACGTTGACGGCAAGTCTCCCAGTAGAGGCAGTACCCAAAAAGGAATAGAAAGTGTTGACTCAACTTAGAATCCCATCTACCATCCAAAACTCAATTCTAGGGGCTTCTGGGTGGCTCAGTCGGTTAAGCGACCAACTTCAGCTCAGGTCATGGTCTCATGGTTTGTGAGTTCGAGCCCCACATCGGGCTCTGTGCTGACAGCTCAGAGCCTGGAGCCTGCTTCTGATTCTTGTGTGTCTCTCTCTGCCACTTCCCCACTCATGCTCTGTCTCTCTCTGTCTCAGAAATAAACATTCAAAAAATTTAAAACAAAACAAAAAAACCAAAATTCGATTCTAAATTCAATTTTCTTTTTTTTAAAACCAGCTATAACACTATCGTCTTGAAAGGAAAGTCTTAAAATGCTGAAAGAATATAGTGGCCTCTCAGTGTTACAGATGGCATGGGTAACTCAAAAAAATTGCAACGAGTGGGAGCTATTGACTAATAGGTGATATTGCCTGGCGGAAAAGTACGGGAAATGATAGTGATGGGGATTCCATGCGTAGGGAACTAAAATCCTAAGGTGATTTCTAAAATCTCCACTTTAGAATACTCCAATTGAAGTATCACAACGTATTTGCAACAATGATTTACGTGACACATTTCCAATAATGTTCTGTAGCTCCCAGGATAAATTTCACCTTGTAGTAGCAATTGCCAATGGGCAATTTTATCGCTTTGTGAAAATAAAATTTATTAAAGGTATACAATGTCATGAGAAAAACTGTTCATTTCTTTAGAAAACAAGACTCTAAAGCCAATAGGCAGTGAAACTGTCATAAAGAATTTTATCTCTGTGAAAGTAAGACATAAAACTATTTTATCCTACTCATTTCTTAAGTATTCTAGTGAGTTATTTTTATGATTAAAAATGTGTACTTCCTTTATTGTGTGTTCAATAATTTAATTTGTAAAATTTATGTAGAATGACCTCAGGCTTACTGTTAATTTTATTATTAAAACATAAATAATATACTATCTTTCAAAAATTGTACTTGAGGAAAAGAAAACTAACTGTATTCAAGGAAGGGACACTTTTTTCCTAATTCACACAAAGGCTGCATATGGGTACCAAAACACACTCTCAAAATGTTAAAAACATAATTTTTGTATAAATAGATAATAAGTCCATATCAAGGATATTAAACCTATTAATAAAGGAACTAGCAGGATGATAAAAACAGTTCAATGGAGAATTTAAGAAACTGGGGTTTTTACAATAAATGTGGAGAAGTCATGCTGAAATAAAATTGCTCATTTATTTTTTTTTTTAATTTTTTTTTTCAATGTTTATTTATTTTTGGGACAGAGAGACAGAGCATGAACGGGGGAGGGGCAGAAAGAGAGGGAGACACAGAATCCGAAACAGGCTCCAGGCTCTGAGCTGTCAGCACAGAGCCCGACGTGGGGCTCGAACTCACGGACCGCGAGATCGTGACCTGGCCGAAGTCGGACGCTTAACCGACTGCGCCACCCAGGCGCCCCTAAAATTGCTCATTTAGACAAAGGTATACAGTGGTTAAAATCCTACAGGGTAACAAAACCATAACCTTCGGGTTTATCCTTCCTACTAAACAACCAAAAAAAATCTTGGTCCCAAATCAGCATTCAGAAGTATAAAATCTCTGGGTGATAATGAATTGTATGAACAAGCTTAAGTTCCCAGAGTCAGATGATCCTTAGGTGGGCTTGTTTGAAAATGTTCTTAGCATGACATTAATTACCTTTTGACTTATTTCCAAGTTTGGGATAATTTTTCTTTTTTTTTAATATTTCTTATTTTTTTTAATGGTTTTAATGTTTATTTATTTGAGAGAGAGAGAGAGAGAGAGACAGAGACAGAGCATGAGTTGGGGAGGGGCAGAGAGAGAGGGAGACACAGAATCCGAAACAGGATCCAGGCGCTGAGCTGGCAGCACAGAGCCTGATGGGCTCGAACTCACAAGCTGTGAGATCATGACAGCCAAAGTCTGCCACCCAACCCACTGAGCCACCTAGGCGCCCTGGGATAATTTTCTTAACATGGACTAGTGACAGCCCTGTATATTCACACTGAAGCAGGATTCAGCCCTTGTTGTATCAAAAAACAAAGCAAACAAACAAACCAAAACCAAAAAACCAAATTCTAACCCGCAAATCACAAAGGAGGAAAGAAGACTTCGCTGATGATTTTGTGGTGAGACGGAGGAGAGGGTTACAACACACCTCCACAGCAAATCATCTTTTTTGAGATCCTGGTAAATCCGCACACCCTGTGCTCCCGTCTAGCTTTCTCACTGGCCCTCCACACGTATGTTCCCCATCTTTCTTTTTCCTAGTGCAAAGAAATACAGCCTCCTACCATGTTGCAGCCTCACACCCAGCAGCCTCTAAGTTAAAAAAAAAAAAAGGTATTTCATCCTGATAGGGTTCAAGACATGCCACCCCAAATATGGCACCTTGTCATATTGGATATCTTACACTGAAGGAGTCTGAGAAAGCAGCAGAAGCAAGAAGGTCAATGTGACCTCCCCCTCTCCCCCCCTTTTCCCTGGAACAGGTCATAAATCTCCTATGTGAAAGGTCCCCTGCCAGTACCAGAAGGGAGGGAGACATTTTTATCACTAGAGATGGAATTGGGGGCTGAGAAATCTGATAAATAAACCTTGTTAAACTAACCCTTATCTTCCTAGTTACTTCTTCACCATTGACCACCCCTAGCCCAAACCTCTCTGTCTTGTCAGTTCTTCATAGATTCATTATTTCTTTGAGAGGTTTAAAGCTCCCTACTCTGGTCACTGCTTTGGGTCTTTATTCTCTTGTGAAGGCTCCCATGTACATGTAAAAATTCAATGAAACGTATATGTGTTTCTCCTGTTAATCTGTTTTAGGTCAGTTTAATTTTCAGATCTAGCCAGGGACCCTAAAAGGATTGAAGAAAACTGTTTCCTCCCCTACAAAACATTAAGATCCAAAGTAAGTAATGACTTTTAAATATTTTTGTCCTTTTGTCACCATTGGTCAAAACTGACTCATCTTGCCTCAAAATTAAATTAAATGAAATTAAAATTAAAATAAAGAATAATAGGGACACCTGGGTGGCTCAGTCAGTTGAGCATCCGACTCTTAATTTCGGCTCAGGTCATGATCTCATGGTTTTTGGGTTCAAGCCCCACGCTGCCAGTGCAGAGCCTGCTTGGGATTCTCTCTCTGCCTCTCTCTCTGCCCCTCCCCCACTTGTGCTCTCTTTGTCTCTGTCAAAATAAACTTAAAAAAAATAAAAAAGTAAAATAAATAATAATAATTAAAAAAAAATAAAGATAAGATAAACGGGCTTGTTTGTTTCCAGTCATTATTTCTTGAACACTGACTCTGTTATTCCGTGCTTTCACATCTCCTATCTCACTCAGTGCTAGAAGATAGGTCGATATTACTGTAACCATTTAACAGATGAAATAAATGGGCCTCAAGGAAGCTGACATGTTATAGGTAATAATAAACAGCAAGGCTTAGATCGCGTTCCAGGTCCTCAAATTCCAAGCCAGAGCTGATTACTTTATTGCTCAGTTCAGCCCTGCTCATCTGCCCATGTAAATCCATGAATCGGTGCTCCTTCTCAAGTGCTACTTAGAATCTGTTAACTATTTCTTCTGCTGCAGGATTCTTAACTTCAGCACTACTGACTTTTTCCGCCCCCCAGGAGGCTGTCCTGTGCACTGAAGGATGTTCAGCAGCGTCTCTGGCTTCTACTCACTAGATGCCAGGAGTCCTCGCTCCCAGCCCTCCCTACCCCCAGTCATGACTAAATCGTCCCCAGCTGAGAATCACGGTTTCGCCCTTTGCTAAATTCCTTTGCAGTTTTCATCCCTTTGTCCACCTTTCAGTCTGGGAGAACGCACAGAGTCTCAGACCCAGAGTGCTGATGTGGAAAACCTCCCTGCCTGTGCACTCTATTGGGTCCCTCTGGACTTCCTGTAGGCCCCGTGCCTGCAGTAACTGACATCCTCCCTGTGAGCCTTTTTCTGTTCTTGGAGGGTGTCCAAATCCTACTTACATCGGCTTGATTCTATGTGCTATAGCTCATCCAATCAACTTGATGCAGTGGCTATTCAAGACCAGGGGTTAAAATCGAATTGGCTGCCCAAGAATGATTTACTGCAGGCTCCTAGAAATGTCTCCCACAACTGGATTAACTATTTTGATTAATTTGACCTGTCAGTTTGTTGGGAAGGAAGGGAATAGCCACTTAATTAATTTATTCACTTCATTTATTCAGCTTAATAATTTATTCACATTCATTCATTTATTTATTTAATATTTAGATTAAGGTAACTTGCTTTGAACTAAATTTAACGGTTGAAATGATCAGATCAGGTGTCTTTTTTGACTCAAAGTGGATGCTGCTTCTATCTCAATACAAATTATTTCATATTCTTTATTCCCCAGAGAACACAGCTCAGTTAATAAATAGTCACAATTTTCAGAGGCTGTTTCTAACCAGTCTCTTTTCTTTTTGTTGTAGAGAGAATAAGATACATTTTTTTCCTTAAATTTCAAAAACTATTTTAAAACATAAATGTTTGAGAAGCACTTGTGCTTGTATGGCGATGCCTTTCAAGCAGGAGAGGGTGTCATTCACTAGTATGTACATAGAACTCAGTACAATAAATGTGTGTCATTTTACGTCCATAGTGGATTTCCTGTGTGATGGAGGGAAGAACAGGAGAAGACAGACCAGAGGGTTCACATCACACTAGATTTCTTAGGAAGCTCGTAAAAAGGATTTACTGTATTTTGATTAATCCATCCTTCATCCACCTTGAGTGTCTCCATGGCAACCAGATATTTGTTTCCCAAAGATGGGCTTTTAGACTGTGGAAGGTTCATTCAGCTCTGTACAAAACCCCCTGTATTCCTGAAAACCACATCTTTGAAATTCAGCCTGCATAGACAACCACTCCCAAACTCTTGTCTGTGTTAGTAATCCTAATGCCATTATCATCTTATCAATGACAGGACATGATCAATTTTTTGAAGCATTTTCTCAGAACCCACAGAAGCATGTTTCACCTCTATTCCTCAAAAACATCAAGTGTTTTAAGCTGAGCTTGAAGGAGGCTAATTGAGTGGTCATTATGAGGGGTTTTTTTCCTTTAATTGGTTAGAATATTTCAGAGCACCCACCAGTTGGACAATCCTGTAAATAAAAATCATCTTTCATTAAAAATTAATGAGGGCCTGGCTGGCTCAGTCAGAAGAGCGTGTGACTCTTGATCTTGAGGTTGTGAGTTCAAACCCCATGTTGGGTCAGAGATTACTTAAATAAATAAATAAATAAATAAATAGATATTTTTTTAATTAAAAAATTATTTAAGAAAATTAATGATCCCAAGGTGCCTGGCTGGTTCATAGAGCATATGACTCTTGATCTCAGGGACAGTGAGTTCAAGCCCCATGTTGGGTGTTGAGCTTACTCAAAATAAAATATTTTTTAAAAGAATTGATCATTTTCTCCAAACACAGTTATAGAACAGTATCTAACTGAAGGTGTAATAACATGCATAGAACATACATTTTATAATGAGGTCGCACATTAGTTAAGAACCAAACTGAAAAGAGGACATGGAAACCCAAACTCCCAGCACACAGCTCTGAACACCCCACAGTGGGGGCTGCCTTTCTTTGCTCACAGGGGATCCTGAGAAGTGCCCTGGTTACATGAAAAGTATAAATCTTCCACTCCATGGGAATAGGAACCCCCTCTGTCCCGCCTTCTCCCACCTCTCTATTTTTCAATATGGAAAGATTCATCAATGGATGGATGGATGGATGAATGGCTAGATGGATGGATGGGTAAAAAGCTGTGTATTAAAAATCCAAAAAAAAGTGTTATCTGGGGAAAATTTCACTTTATGTATCTTGTATCCTTTTTTTAAAAATTTTTTTCTTACAAATTTTTATTTAAATTCTACTTAGTTACCATACAGAGTAATATTGGTTTCACAAGTAGAATTTAGTGACCCAGTGCCAAACACAAGTGCCTTCTTTAACCACATCACCCATCTAGCCCATTCCCCACCCACCTCCCTCCAATATACCTGTATTCTTTTCTTTTTCATGACCATGAGTTACTTTTATAATCCACAAAGCAATAAATCATTTCCAATTTAAAAAAAAAGGAAAAACTCGAAAAAAAAATGTGTTCTTCAGTGTTTGAAGTATACTCCAAAGTATATCTGTTTCTGATGTCAAACAAATAAACAAAAAGCACTTGATCGTTTATGCCATCGGGATGCAGTTCCTACGGTTTGTGCAATTTCTCTCATTCTTCTATTTTTTAAGAATCACCAAATGGTTTGTAATGTCTTTATTAATGATTAAGGTAATAAAATCCAGTTCTTTGACCTATATTATAAAGACTAATGATTTAAACTTTTTTTGGGGGGGAGGGCACACAAGTAATATTGAATTAGTCTGAGACACAGTTTAGGAATCATAACTTGAATTATTGGAATTCATTCGGGAAACCCAGCCTCACTTAAAATCGCTGCTGTCTGCAGTGTAATAAATGTGATCGATGGCCTTCTGCAGTGATGTGGTCTGACTGCTCCTCCATTGCTGGGAGAGGCCTCTTTGTGTGTGTGCATGTGCATATTTCTTGAACATTCTGCAACTGTTTCCAACAGGAGCTACTTTTGAACCTCCTGTTCACAGTTATTTAAGAATAGTCTGTTATTTCCCAATAACCATGGATCAATTTAGATTGCTTGTAGGAAAGCGAATCTCATTGAAGATCGATGACCTTGTAAAAGAGTAAAAATACACACAGACAGAAACTCATCCATTCTATCTCACTGAGTTCTTTGTCATTTGGAGCTAGAAAGAAAAACTGGTTTCTGCTGGTTACCAGGACTCTCACGTGATCATCAAATTGGGCAAATTAAAACCAGAAGATATTAATTAGTCCCAATGTTGTTTTTTAGGGACTAAATGTTGAAATAAACTTCCAAACAAAGTAAAAGCGGACTTTAGTCAATGCCTCCGTGCTCACCCAAACAATTCTTCAGCATTTCTGATCCCCCCCCTCCTGGCTTTCTTTTCCCCTTCCATTGTACTTATCACTTCAATTCCTAATTTGAGGAGCAAATTACTTGACATACCTCTTGCAACATACCTGTGTATAGGGATAAGGCAGAGAACTTATATGCTACCTTGTGAGATATTTAACTCGTGAAGCAAATCCCTTCTCTCATTTCAGTAAACTTATGAATATAAATATTGGCGAATAAAAAATGAACTACACAGGAGACTTGTCAATCTTTTAAATACGATGATAAAACCTTAACTCATGGACTTTTTAATTTGGTAAGAATCTTAGCGACTGGTTTGTATATGGCGAAACTGGTAGGTTGGGTCCGACAATACTGCAATGCAAGTTAGTAACAAATCAGACCCTCCCTGAAATTTTTCCATCCCACTCTTCTGCTTTTCCTCAGCTAGGGGGTGAGGGGGGAGAAGGACATGTCCATGACATTCATTTAACCCCAAAATCTGTGTGGTGCATACCCTGATGGGAGAGATAAGGAAACTGAGGCTCTGAGAAGTTATGTAATTTGTCCAAGGTCACACAGCTACTAAAAGAAGTGGGGGGTGCCTGCATGGCTCACTCAGTTAGGCATCCAAGTCTTCATTTCAGCTCAGGTCATGAGCTCACAGTTCATGAGTTCAAGCCTGGCATCGGCTCTGAGCTGACAGTGTGGAGCCTGCTTGGGATTCTCTCTCTCCTGTCTCTCTGCCGCTCCCCAACCCCTCTCAAAATAAATAAATAAACTTAAATTTTTAAAAAGTGGAATGTGAACCTCAAATTGTAACCTGAATGAATTCTATGAAGAGCTTCTGTTCTTACCCAAATCCAAGTTCAGGCAATTGGTGAAAGATGCTGAAGAAAAGAGAACATTTTCCTGAACATTGGGGGAGATCCATTGAGGAAAAGTCACATCACAAATCACATTGATAAAATTCCTTAGATATTTCTGTTATTCTCCCCCAGTTTCTTTACCCCAGGAGGTATCTGTTTTCTTTCCTATGATGTTACAAGGGTAAAAAAAAATTATAACTGCTTAATCAATATAGAAGGCAAGGTTTACCTGGAAAGATTGCCTATCACCAAGACTGCATACGTAGAAAGGCTGCAACAATTTTTCTTAAAAAAAAAAAATAGGGAGAGGGGAAAAGCATAGCCAAGTTAAAGGCAAAAACCTAAGGTGCCAAAAAGAGAGTGAACTTGAAGTCTAAGAGCACGAGGACGCTGAACCAAAATGGCTCACAGAGTTCTTGGAGCCAGTAGAACTTTAAATGCTGGGCCTAGAGGGAGAACACCTGCTCAGGAAGGACAGCATAGCCCACATCCTGTGCACAGAGAGCTGGACCAGGGCTGCGTGCAGGAAGCTAGATCGGGAGGGCTGCTCCAACTCTGACAGGAAGATTTAGAAACATTATCCAATAAAGTTGAGAGAAGAATATAAAGGAGAATATCATTGCAACCTGAGCTGGGGAGCAATTTCCTAAACAGTTCAGAAATACAAACCATAGAGCCAACTATTGATGAACACAATTATATCAAGACCAAGGATTTCTATTCAATGAGGGACACCAGCAGTGAAATCATAGAGGAGAATACGTGTATGTATTTGTATTGTCTATGGCAAAAAAGGGTGAAGCAGGTTTTTTCCTCTCCTTTTATTATGGGAAAAGAGGGTGGGGGCAGAAATAAGGCAGATGTCTAGGCCTAATCTCCTTGTGAAAATACTAATGAATACCTCCTAGAAAAAGAGTTAAAGGTATTTCTTAACAGAGAAAGCCTTATCTTTGGAATGCTTTTAACAGGATGAATCTGGTTGGTTGGATTGCTTATGGTAAACAAACCAGGAATCTATGGATTTATGGGCATAACCCAGGGGAAAATATCATGGAATGGATATGCCCATCCAAGTATAAATTGGAGATGTTTCACGATCTAGATGGCAAAATATTGATTTGTCCCATTCCTAATGAATTTAATGTGATCACATGGTCAAGATGGTCTCTGTCTCTCCACTAAGAAGTTACTATTTTCCTTTGTAATTAATATGTACTTATAGAGAGATTCTTTGAGATTATGTCAATGTCCTGTTTGTCATCAAACTCACCCATTCACTTTAGTTTTAATGATTTTTCCCTAAAATAATTCTGTGGTGGCTGCCAAAGGACCATTTTCTAGTCAACTACATTTATTAGTCGACATTCCAATGTGAAGATGACCTTGCCCTTCTCTCTTATTTATTTACTTGATTATTTATTTATATCAGCATGGACTCGTGGATTCTTTATTCCTTAAGTTATGATGTACTGTTATCATTACTTACTTTGCTATACAACTTATCGCAGATTTGGCCAATGGGTGTTACTTGTTTTTTGTTTTTATAGTAGGTGAAATTACATAAAAGTTGACAATAAAGAGAAAAATAATGATGTTCTTAGCAATGATGAAGTTCTGGGGTGATGATGGGGTGGTCCAAAGCCAACAGCCAAGAAATAATTCTTGAAGATATCTTTGGTGCAAAAAAGATGACTTAATTGAAGCATGGGGACATGACCCAGGGGCAGGAAGCTGCATGGGGTCATGACGGGTAACTCATTATATACCCTCAGGTTGGTAGGGAGTCTGGGATAGAGTAAGTCTCTAAGGAATTTTGGAAGCAAGTTTTCTAGAACCTTGAAGGGCTAGCTGTTGCTAGAGAAATACCATTTATTACCATTTAATACAACCTCAGTCATGAGACCCTTCAGATGTATATCATGGGGCCATAAGCTTGGAGTGTGATTGCCAGCATGTATCTTAGGACAGTTGAGATAAAGGAAGTAGACTATAGGATTCTCAAGGTTGGGATAATGTTAGGCTAAGATTCTCTTTTGCTTGTAGCAAGGTGTCATCAGCCTGGCAGCTGAGCTCCTGGAGGGGGGTCACTCTGCCAGTTTCAAGGATTTGTCAATGGGAATTTAGGGCAGTAAGAGAATTTAATTTTTCATTTGCCTTAGTTTCCCACATTATCATGGCAAGCCGTTAAACCCCTTTCCTTTGGTCTTGGGTAGCCAGGAGTGTCCAAGGAATATCACACATATTCCACCAGGGGGGTGGGAGGCGGTGTACCAGCCTGTATTTTGCCCTCAGCTTGCCCCACACTCCCTTATCAGCAATATATTTTCAAAATGTATAAAGCAAAACCTAACTAGGAACTCAAACAATGGAAAGCTATTGGGGTTCCTTTTTTTTTTAAACATGTATTTATTGTTGAGAGAGAGAGAGATAGACAGAGAGAGAGACAGAGCATGAGTGGGGGAAGAGCAAAGAGAGAGGAAGACACAGAATCCCAAGCAGGGTCCAGGCTCTGAGCCGTCAGCACAGAGCCTGATGTGGGGCTCGAACCCAGGAGCTGAGCTGTGAGATCATGACCTGAAGCGAAGTCAGATGCTCAACCAACTGACCCACCCAGATGCCCCATTTTTTTTTGTTGTTTTTTTTTTTTGTAATTCTCTGAATCTGATGGATGAAGCACACCAAGAGGACTGTTATTAAGGGTTTGGATGTGAATGACAAAGCTAAGAAGATTCAATCTAATACATATAAAATACTGCACCTGAACAATAGAAAATGCACATTATTTTTGAGAATCATAAAACACTTTTTAAACTTTTTATTTGGAAATAATTTTAAATATATAGGAAGTTAAATATGAAAAAATAGAAATATTTCAAAGAACATGTACATAGCCTTTACTCAGATTCACCTACTATTTACATTTTATCCATTTCTTTGATCATTTTCTGTGTATAGGTGTGTGTAAATTTTTTCCTAAATCATTTGAAGGTAATTACACACATTGTGGTCATTAACCCTTAAATACCTCAATATGTATTGTCTAAACATAGGAATATTCTACATATTACTACCATACAGTTACTAACTTTATAAATTCTTAAATAATACTCTAATCAACTGTCTATATTCAAATTTTGTCAGTTGGCCTAATAATATCCTTTATAACATTTTTCCCCTAAGAGTATCCAGTTTAAGGGTAGTTATTGCACTTAGTTATTATTTTTAGCCTATAATGAAATACTTCTAAAAATTGACCGAATTCATTCATAGTGTGGTAGAATTCAACCACAAGGGAAAAAAAAAAAAGATAATTTCATACATATTTTTAGACAAAAAAAAACAAACATACATAATGATTTGAAAAGAAAATCAGGGGCACCTGGGTGTCTCGGTCAGTTAAGCATCTGATTCCGACTCAGGTCATGATCTTGCGGCTCCCGAGTTCAAGCCCCACATGGGACTCTGTGCTGACAGCTCAGAGCCTGAAGCCTACTTTGGATTCTGTGCCTCCCTCTCTCTGTGTCCCTCCCCTGCTTGTGCTCTGTCTCTCTCTCAAAAATGAATAAACATTAAATAAATAAATAAATAAATAAATAACATCAAATTCTATACTATATTCAATCTACATTATTTGCAGATTCCATAGTTATGAATCCACCTACTTGTCAAAATCTATTTGTAATCCCAAAATCAGTACTCAAAGTGCTTTCATGATCATTCACAGAAATGCGCAGAGTTGCAAAAAATTTGAGTTGTATGTCTCACAGGTTCTCAGGTGAAGTTAAGCATGGCAATATTCTGCCTTCTGCTTTAGCTCTTTTGCAGTAAACCAATATACTTTTTGTCATCGTAGTGTCACTTTTTTTCATATTTCTGTAATTTTTGTTGGTGATTTTGATGCTTCAAATGATCCCCAAGCCTAGTGCTGAAGTACTATCTAGCTCTGTTGGCACAAAAGATTGTGATGTGCCATACAAGAAAAATTGATATGCTAGATAATCTTTATTTGGCCATGTATTCAGCACTAATGAATCAATAATATATATTAAATAAGGTGTCTTTAGACAAAAATACATATAAAACAAGATTATATATTGATGGGTTGACTAAAATGTGTCCAGAGTCCTGCAGGAACCTAACTGTAGTTCCTCTAGGAATGATTCAATATTCACTTATTCAGTGTCTATACCAACTATATAGGCCATAACTACCATGAATAATGAGAACTGACTGTATGTATAATATAAATATGGTGTGTGTATGTATAAAACAATGTATCAGATTCGGGTAAAGTATCATCAATGCAAGGATAGTCAACATAAAACTATCAATATAATTTACTATGTTAGATTTAAAAATGAAGAAGTCAATATAATCTTTTCAATAGTTTGAGATGAAAGCACTCAGTAAAACTCAACATTCATTCACGATAAAAGCTCAGCAAAGTAGGAATAGAAGGCAGTATCAATGGTTTTGTAAATCATATACAAGAATAAGAGTCTGAAATAATCCTGGAAACTAAAATGTGGGCTACTATAGAGTCATATTAATAAGCATAGTATGATATAGGGACCAATAAATATATAAAATATATAAAAGACCAATCATATATGAGGCCTTTATATGCTAAAGAGATATCAATACAAATAACAAGAAAAATAGTGGACGTGTCAACAAACGATCCTGCGTCAACTGGATTACCAAATGGGAAACATTAAAATATTTTCCTTTCATATCAGCGGGAGAATAAAAACTCCAAAAGAATTATGGCCTTAATTGTAAAAGTAATTAATAATTGCGGAAGAAAACATAGGAGAATATGTTTATATCTTTGGAGTAATAAAGAATTTCTTAACAACAAAATACAGTTTTAAAAAACAGAGAGGGCACCTGGGTGGCTCAGCCAGTTAAGCGTCCAACTTCAGCTCAGGTCATGATCTAGTGGTTTGTAAGTTTGAGCCCCGTGTCCAACTCTGTTCTGACAGCTCAGAGCCTGGAGCCTGCCTGAGATTCTGTGCCTCCCTCCCTCTCTGCTTGTGCTCAGTCTCTCTCTCTCTCTCTCTCTCTCTCTCTGTCTCTCAAAAATAAAATAAACATTAAAAAAAATGGGGGTGCTTGGTTAAGTGTCTGATGTCAGTTCAGGTCACGATCTCAGTTTGTGAGTTCGAGCCCTGCGTCGGGCTCTATGCTGACAGCTCAGAGACTGGAGCCTGTTTCAGATTCTGTGTCTCCCTCTCTCTCTGTCTCTCTCTTGCTTGCGTGCTCTCTTTCTCTCAAAAGTAAATAAATAAACATTTAAAAATTTAAAAGCAAAACAAAACAAAAAACCAAAGATCATAAGGAACCAGGGTGGCTCAGTTGGTTAAGCATCCAAATCTTGATTTTGACTCAGGTCATGATCTCAAGGTTCCTGAGTTCAAGTGCTGTGTCAGGTGCTGACAGTGTGGAGCCTGCTTGGGATTCTCTCCCTTTGTCACGTTTTGCCCTGTCTCCCACTCTCTCTCTCAATCAATCAATCAATCAATATATAAACTAAAAAACAGAGATAGATCATAAAGAAAAAAATGTATAAATTTTGGTACATCAAGATTGAAACTTCCAAACAAAATTAATGTCATAAGCCCTGTTTTAAGATAAGCCATAAAGCATTAGTTTCAAAATATAATAAGAATAAATCAATGAAAACAAAAAAGACACCATCACATTATAAGTTCTGTACTTTTTTTAAGACAAACATATAGAACGATCTTCAACCTTGTTGGTAATCCAGGATGTGCAAAATGAAACATACAGAGATATTTTTTATCTATCAGATTGACAAAAATTAAACAGTCTTATAATAATAAATGTTTACAAGGATGGGAAGAACAGGAAACTTACAAAGTGCTAGGACCTGTTTTTGAAATTACTGTAGTAATAATTTTTAAATTGATATTAGGATGCCCGATGACCTAGGAATTTTACTTTTGTACTATCTCTAGCACATGCATACTAGGAGACTTAAATATGCTCTATTATTCGTAACAAGGAAAACAATTTTCAAGCAACTTATTTTCTATAAGTTGGAAGATGGATATATAAATTGTGCATATTTATAGAGTAGACTACTATACTGATTACCATTTCAATGAAACAATCTATGTGCTATCAGTAGATTTCAAAAGATAATGCTGAGCAAGAGATGCAGGTTGCAGAATCATATACATAGTATGATACAATTATATAATTTTTAAAATATTTATTTATTTTTGAGAGACCACAAGTGGGGGAGTGGCAGAGAGAGGGGACAGCAGATCCGAAGCAGGGTCTGTGCTGACAAGCTGACAGCAGTGAGCCCAGTGTGGGGCCAGAACCATGGGATCATCACCTGAGCTGAAGTCAGAAGCTCGGCCAACTGGGCCACCCAGGTTTCCCAACAATTATATAATTTTTAAATCATAAACTATATATCTACAGAAAGTGTAAAAACACGGATTGACTCTACATCAGATTTGTGATGAGGAAATGTGGGGGAAAATAAAGTAGAATTCAACTATCTCTGTAAAAACCCATTTCTTTCATTAAAATTTTTGGAGACAAATGACAAAAGGTTGGCATTGGTTAATTCTGAGTAATGGATACAAAGATAGGGACCAATAGGAACCATACAGAGCTATGGTTCTCTGTAGTTGTGAGAAATAATCCCACTGCCCCAATCAAAAGAGGGACATGCAGACTCAGAGCACAGTGAAGTGAGGCTCTAATCAACGTTCTTGCAAGAGCCTGTGCCTCATGGACTGACACACGGGGCAGTTACAGCAGGCAATTTATCTCCTAGCATTAAGTCCCCCCCCCCCCCCCCCCCCCGATTCCTCATTGGCTGAGCACTACAGACGTTACAGCCTTACCTGGAAGTCTCCTATGCTCATGTAAGGCAACAAGTAGTCTGAATGGAACAAATGTACATTCTTTGAGGTGATGTAGAGACTTCAGTTTCTTGGTACATACTCATTGTAAAGCCTGTGAAAAATAAGCCCACGAAATGGAGAGGGGAAGAAGAACCAGGAAGTGAAGTGTCTAAGGGTTTAGGACTCCACTCTGTGTGTGTGTGGGGGGGTGGGGGAGGTGGGGGGTGGGGGGTGGGGCGGTTATAAATATTACCAATAGGTTGTAAACCTATTGTTAAATAGACAGCACAGCTTTTATTTGGTATTTCTGAAAATGAATCATCTCCCTTACTTCTCACAGTACTTATATCCATTTTTAAAAAAATTAATAAAAGAATGAAAACCAAAGCCATAAGTGTTTAGTTGAAGTTAGACCAAATTAACATGTATCATCATCAAACTCCAAGTAAAGTCCTTAACAGTATCCAGGTGCAGTCAGTTAAGCGTCCGACTCAGGTCGCTCGGGCTCAGGTCATGATCTCACAGCTGGTGAGTTCGAGCCCCGTGTCAGGCTCTGTGCTGACAGCTCAGGGCCTGGAGCCTGCTTCGGATTCTGTGTCTCCCTTTCTCCCTACCACTCCCCCACTTGTGCTCTGTCTCTGTCTCTCTGTCTCAAAAATAAATAAATATTTAAGAAAAAAATGTCCTTAACAGTATCCAGAAGTATCCCTCATTCCTGTTCATTCGAGGCTATAAAAAGCTCTTGCCAGCACACCTGGGTGGCTCAGTCCATTGAGCACTCTTGATTTCAGATCAGGTCAAGACCTCATGGTTATGTTGTGAAACCCTGCATCAGGCTCTGCACTGCGCATGGAGCCTGATTGGTTCTCTCTGTCTACCTCTCTCTCTGACCCTCCCCCATTCACATTCATGTTCTCTCTCTCAAAATAAATAAACTTAAAAAAAAAAATCTCTTGCCTTGTGCAGCTCTTGTGGCTCCTTTCTATCTGCTAGATTAGACGCAGTCCAATTCATGAAACGCTGAATAAAAACCTACTGTATCAGTACATTGTCTGTGGGAAAGTTTCTTTTAATACTTAATAACTTCATACTTTTAATGGCCTATCCACATGATAAACCGTAAAGCAGTACTCGAAAACAGCTCAGTGAAGTTGTTAGTAATATGAAACATGCTAATGATTCATAATATGCCGTGAAATAAAGCAAAAATAAAAAGTGAATATTTAGTGAGTTCTAATGTAGTAAAAGTACAAGTGTAAAGACAAGAAATTGGAAAGAAATATAATTCAACCAAGGGTTATGTATCTTGTCTCTGGGTGTTGTGATTCTAAAACAGATTTTTTTTTTCCCTTGGGATTTCTGTTTTCCCATTTTTTTCCCAGTATCTTAGCATTTGCAAACATGTTATCTGTATTAAAAATGGTTTTTCATAAAAGCTTTCAAAATAAGGATATTTTTAAGTTTGTTTTCTGTTTTCTTTCACGGCTAATGTTGAAATACCATTTTGTCCTTACTGCTACATGTAAATTTAAGAATTTAGACCAAGTCGTATATAATATTTTGGATCAGTCTTCACCTGTGATTTGGAAAATGTAAAGCTTTCAAAATAGAAATCCTTTCCAGAAAGAATGGCAGAATATCAGCCATTGCAAATATCGGTCTAAGCTTGGGACCTTGAACCTGTTTACTGGTTCAAGGTAGGGAGAGCCAGAGCCCAACAGTAATCCTACCATTCACTTGCTATGAGTAATGACCATCTGCTGGGGACTGGGGAGGACCCAGCTCAGTCAATTAGACTGCCTTGGTTTGCATGATAAAAGAAGGTCACAGAAAGTCAATACAATTGAGAGCAACTCCCCAGGTGGCAGAAAAGATCTGCCAGCAACTGGCAGAAATGGCTTGCATTTTAGGACTGCAGCTCTGTAAGGAATTCTCTCTTCAGAGACTGCACTTCTCCAAAAGGATGCTACTTACAAAATAAAAGTGAAATTCAAAAACAACATCTTTTTAGCTGGGCTTAGGTTTTTTTGTTTTTTGTTTTTTGTTGTCCCTTCCGTTATTGCGTGGGGGATAAGAGGGAAAGAAATATAGAAGATGGTTTTTTCTTTGTGGATCTCAGGTGCAAAGTTTATCATATTCTTCAGTTCATAATTCTGCTGTTACCATAGATCCATGAGTAGCCTTCTTCCATTTAATTGTGAAAATATTTTCTCCTTTTGGCCCACACTCAACTCCCTTAGCCCTTCTCCTCCTTCCTAGTCTAATGTGTTGGGTATATGCTCTTAATTACAAGTGTTTCATGAATGAATCGTGAACCAAGACCTCCACTTTCTCACATGTTATTCTCCTATAACAATTTTCTGAGAATTTTTATAAATGAAGGATATTCTGCTGCTTGGAAAGGTAAACTATTTATCTAAAAGTGTGTCTGAATAACAGCATTACTAAGACCCTGGGAAGGAAGTCAGGGTGGGAAAGCTCTGCTTACTCTAAGAAACAGCTGGCTTTTTGTAGAGCCTGCCAACAGCATGGTCAGTCAGGCAAGAGCAAACGCAAGCATATCATTCATTCATTCAACAAATATTTATTGAGTGGTCTCTTTGTCTAACTGAGACAGGGCCTTCAAAGCCAATCACAAATCATAGTCACAGTTTTTGGTCTGCCACTTAGTAGCTGGGTGCATTGGTGCAGATCAACCTAGATTTTCTATATTTTAAATCTCTTCATTGTAAAGAGAGAAAGATAAACCCCACCCTGCCTCCTTTGTAAGATCGTTTTCAGGAGAAAATAGATGCATATCAAAGAGTACCAGAGTATGCCACCCCAAAATATGCTTCTTTGTCATAAGGATTATTTTGAGCTAAATATTTTGAGGAAAAAAAAAAGCAGACACTGGAGAAGCTCTGAAAACAGAGAAGTTACCTTTTGTAGGGGGAGTTTATATTTGTAAAGGAAATCTCCATTTATAAAGGGAATCTCCATTTGTAAAGGTGTCTTTCTCTGGGTACCAGGAAGAAAGGTATTAGCAGAAATAAGTTTTTCACCTTTGAGACTTAGCTACCTGACAGGGCATACTTCCTTTACCATACATTTTCTTCTCTCACCTTCCTGTGAATTGCCTCCCCCCCCACCTACAAGCCCCAAACTTATATCCCTTTTCTTAGTTCAGGATGGTATGTATATAAGTCTCCATCACCTGGCCACCTTTGGTGGTGGCTTATCTTTGTGGAGCTCCAGTGTGTATGTATATGATTAAAATTGAGTTTTTGGGATGCCTGGGTGGCTCAGTTGGCTGAGCACCCAACTCTTGATTTTGGCCGGGGTCATGATCTCACAGTTTCTTGAGTTTGAGCCCCACCACATCAGGCTCTGTGCTGACAGAGGGAAGACTGCTTGAGATTCTCCCTTTCTCTCTGCCTCGTCCCCCACTCACACTTTTCTCTGTCTCCCTCAGAATAAATAAGTAAACTTAATAAAAATTTTTCACTGGTTTTTTGTCCTGTTTAATCTGTCATGTTTAATGTCAGTTTAATTCTTAGAGTAATCACAGAACTGAAAGAGGACTTTCACTGCCATCATTTCGACCCCAGATTTTTTTTTAATTTTTTTTAACGTTTATTTATTTTTGAGATAGAGAGAGACAGAGCATGAACGGGGGAGGGTCAGAGAGAGGGAGACACAGAATCTGAAACAGGCTCCAGGCTCTGAGCTGTCAGCACAGAGCCCGACGCGGAGCTCGAACTCAGGGACCGTGAGATCATGACCTGAGCTGAAGTCGGACGCCCAACTGACTGAGCCACCCAGGCGCCCCTCGACCCCAGACTTTCTAGTTGTGTTCTTCTTTCCAGCTCTTCTCTTGGACTAGGCAGAAGACCCTGAGGGCAGAGCACCCCTCCCCCAACCACAGGAACTGAAACTACCCCCTCAAGCCTAAGGATTTCCCTGAGCCGGCAAGACCCTGCCCATGATCGGCTCAAAGACCATGATCTATTTGACTTTCACTGCCCACCTGCATCAACACACTCACCTTTGCTATATTTTTTCTTATATAAGCCTTGAAGTATTTTCAGTACTTTGGAAATAGTCTTTGAAACACTAGTCTGTTGTCTTCTTATTGTTGGCCTCCCTGAAATAAATTCCTTGATTCGCCACCCCTCATTTCTCTGCCTTTGGATTTTGACAGTGGCAGTGGTGAACCTGGTCTGTTTGGGATCTCCAGAGGCAGGTGCTTGTTCACCCCTGTGCCCTAGCTACAGAACCTGAAAGGGTAGATGGAAATATTGTTCCTCCCCAACTTCATAGGAAATCACACTGAAAATGTAAAACATTATAAAGCCAAATGAAGGGTAGCAGAATATGTCATCCCAAAATATGCCTCTTAGGCATATGGATTTTTTGAACTGATTATTTTTGAGAAAAGGCAGACAGAGGAGAATCAAAAAATAGTAAAATTTACCCTTTTGTAAGGAAAATTTATAAAGGAAATCTCTCCTTGTACATGTCTCTCTGTACCAAGAAGAGAAGGATGATTCTAAATCACAAGAGAATCTTGTCAATGGAGGAGGCACCCACTTAAATCTGCACAACAAACCTTAGTCTTTTTTCACTGTGCTTTCCTGGAAATTTCTCATAACTAGATTGCCCTCCCCCCCAACATATTCCTTTTGTCTTCAGCTGAAGATGGTATTTAAGGAGGTGGCTTGGCCAATTGTGGGAACTCTTAATCAGTTTTCCTAGCTATTTCCCATGTATATGTGAAGTAGAGTAAAACCTTGGATTGTGATTAATTTGTTCTGTGAGTGTTCTGCAAGACGAAGAAATATTTCTAATAAATTTTAACTTAGGGGCGCCTGGGTGGCGCAGTCGGTTGGGCGTCCGACTTCAGCCAGGTCACGATCTCGCGGTCCGTGAGTTCGAGCCCCACGTCAGGCTCTGGGCTGATGGCTCGGAGCCTGGAGCCTGTTTCCGATTCTGTGTCTCCCTCTCTCTCTGCCCCTCCCCCGTTCATGCTCTGTCTCTCTCTGTCCCAAAAATAAATAAACATTGAAAAAAAAAATTAAAAAAAAAATTTTAACTTAATAAGCAAGCAATGGTCTTGAAATGCGAGTAGTACCTGATGCCGAACATCACATGATCACAAAGGAAAGAATGGTTCTCTCTTTCTTTCTCTTTCTTTCTCTCTCTCTCTCTCCCTCTCTCACTCTCTCTCTCTGCAGGATTGTGGGTGATCATCTCCTATGCTCAGATGCTTGGTCTTAGGCCACGGTGTTTGGCAGAAATCAGTGATTTTTCAGAACATTGGAAGGTGTCCAGAACTGGCACTCGTGTATTTTTTGTCACTTCAAAGCACCTATGGACAGTCCTTTGCTTTTCCATACAAGAGAAAGCTTAAAATGCTTTGTTTGCTTCATTGTAGGTCAGGCTGCCTACAGATAGAGACCTCTTCTTCTGCTGCCTTATTGCCAGTTACATTAAATACAGTATATGACAAGAGTTTATTAATACTATACTGTAGTCAACATTGATGCGAGCATATACAATGAAGTAAAATAAAGCAAAAGGTTTGTAGAAAAGGTTGAAAAGAAAGGTGGTAAGAAGAAGGAGATGATTACAGTGGAAGTTAAGAAGGAAATTATCGAGAAGTATGAATGAGGTACACAAGTAGTGGAAATTGCAAGATTTTATAAGAAGTCTACATCTGCCTATCATCTGCAGTCTCGTCTGCAGAAGAGGAGAGGAAAAGGCAGAGGGATCCCTCACTTCAAATGAGATTAGGGAGATGTGTGAAATGTGGGAAACAGTGCAAAATTTTGTACAAAGCACCACCTGAATAAGACTGTAGCAATGCGAGCTATGAATCTGTTTAATGAAAATGCAATGACACATTTCTGCAAAATCCTCAAAAGGAGGCAAAAACAAGGGTCATTGGACAGGTTCCTTGCTAAAGTTGCAGGAAAAGAAAAAGATTCCATCGAGGCAATAGGTAGCAGTGATTCTGTTAGTGATAGTGAACATCCTCCTTCATAGTAACCGTTCTCTCTCTTGTTTCCCTCACACTGGCCACGAAGGTTTTCAAAGGCAAGTGCAGGTTAATTTGTTTATTTTTCTTTATGTTTTGTATTTTCCTTATGATTTTGTATTATATTACAGTGTTGTAATCATTTTTACATTAATATTTGTGGGTTGTGGAATAAATCATCTGAGTTTCCATTTTTTCTTATGGGAAAATACACTTTGATACACAAGTGCTTTGGATTATAAGCATGTTTCTGGGATGAATTATGCTTGCAAACCAAGGTTTTACTGTATATATGTTACTAAATGTGTTTGTTTTTCTCCTGCTAATCCATCCTTTAGTACAGGATGGGAAGATCTCAGTCAAAAATAATGAAGAGTACAGGAGAAATTATTTTTCCTCTCCTACACAACTATCACTACTTTTATTTTGTTGGTATTGCCAAAAGAGATAAAGAGTTAAGGCAGAGGCCAATGCCAGCCAGCTAAGAAGAAAGAGCAGGAAGGATCTTAGTCATTTCTGTGCCAGCCAGCTGTGGCCATGCTTAAGAAAGCTGATAATAAAACACTTAGAAGGAACTGAAGAACCTGAAGAGATGGTCACAATCTTGGCTTTGGCCACTGATAGAAAAATTATGACTGAACATGAAATGCAACTAGAGGGCAATGAACAGCAGACAATCCAAAATTTTCTCTCAGCCCCAACTTCAAAATATTCTATTCCTAGATTTGGGGAAAAGAAACAGGATACCTAATGAATAATGACACCTGTTCCATCAGCCTATGGTTAAGAACCCTTATTACTCTGGTTAGTGTCAGCAAACATCCACAGGAGCAGGGAAAAATTGTGAAGTGGGAATGGGGGATAGATTAAGGCACCTGAAGAAAGAATATAGCATAAATGTGCGAAAATGTTACATTTTCTCCAAAGGAAGGAGGAGAAAAAATGAGTAGGGTTTATAAGCATTTATTCCTTGTTATGAAAGATATTCAAGCAAAAATAAGAATAGAAAACATTGTTTCTCTGATTTATTTCTAAACAGGTAGCAGACGAAACATTTCCCCCCATATTAAAAAAAAAAAAAAAGGAAGAGTAAAAATGAAAATAAAAAGGCTCATTGCAACCTTGAAAACATTATGTTGATTGAAATAAGCCAGACAGCAAAGGACATACAATATTTATTGTATGATTTCACTTATGTGAAATTGCTAGAACAGGGAAATTCACAAAGATAGAAAGTAGATTAGAGGTTACCAGGGGCTGAAGGGAAGGAGAGTGGGGAGTTCTTGCTTAATGGATGCAGAGTTTCTGTTTGCGCTGATGAAAAAGTTTTGGAAATAGATGGTGGCGGTGGTTGCACAACATTGAGAATGTAATTAATGCCACTAAATTGTACACTTAAAATGGTTACAGGGGGTATGTTATATATATTTTACCACAATAAAAAAAAATTGGGAGGATAGCCTTGTTGAACTAATTTATCTTGAAATGGATAGTAGACAAAATAACAGATCATAAGAGTGTTTAGAATCCCAGAATTACAACTACAGGTGATATCTTTAAAGGGTATTGGTATCAAGCTGACACAGCCCATGAAACTGTCATTCACTCTTGGGGCTCCTGGGTGGCTCAGTTGGTTAAGCATCCAACTTCAGCTCAGGTCATGATCTCACGGTTCATGGATTTGAGCCCCGCATCAGGCTCTGTGCTGACAGCTCAGAGCTTGGAGTCTACTACAGATTCTGTGTCTCCCTCTCTCTCTGCCCCTCCTCTGCTTGCTCTCTCTCTCTCTCCCAAAAATAAATAAATGTAAAAAAAATTTTTTTTGAAAAAAGAAAAAAAAGAACCGTCATTCTCTAGTTTAGAGACATTTCTGTCTAAAAGACCAGCAGGACACTCTGAAAACCTTGAGGAGGAGAGCCTTGACTTACAGATCTTTAATCTTGATAATAACAGGATACAATCTGCCATCCAGTTGACACTTAAATGTCTGTTGAAAGGGTTATCTAGAAAAAAAAAGCTCTCTCATAAATTGATTCAAAAATAATGATTGTGCCTCTTATGTACCTCGCTGTGGACTAGGTGCTGGGATTCCAAGGCAAGCAAGACTCTCTGCCTACCCTCCTAGTTCTCAGTCCACAGGGAAGGCTGGGTATTAGAAGCACTGAGGCAGGTGCAGAGTGTGTGAGTAACTATGGGGAAGTCTTAGCTGGGTGGGGGTAATGGGGCACTGGGTGTCTTGCAAGAGAACAGAATGGAGAAGTAATGAGGGGCAAGAGCTCAGTGCAGAGGGTGTGAACTTTATCCAAAGAGAAATGAAAAGGTATTAAAGGGCTTCAATTCAAGGAGTAAAGCAAGTAGATTTATACTCTGGGAACCTTCTCTGTATGTACCAAAATACCAGCAAAATGTATCAAAAATGTGACCCAGGAGATTTCACTCAACTTTTACTTGAAAAAATTTTGCCTATTCTGTTTGAATTTGTCACAATATGTACATGGCATTTTTGCAAGCAGAACAATCAGGCTAATTTACTTCATTAAGAAGAAATAGAAGGAAGAGAAAGGAGAAGAGGTGGCGGAGGAAGAGGAAGAAAGCACGGAAAGACCGCTGGTGCAGCGTGAGGTGATTCAGGAAGTCTTTTGAAACCTCTATCAGACTGTGTTATTTTTAAGCCTAAGAGGAAGTCTGAGTAAGAGGAAGTTTGGGGTGGAGGAAGTGGGAAATTGGTAAATTCTGGTTTGAGCGCATTGAGTTTGAAATGTTCGACAACACTCTTTGAGGAAATTGAACAATCCCATGGAGGGGTTCAGAATGAGCTACACCAAAATGTGCCACTTTGGCATGTGGATGACTTTGAGTTGAAGTCAATCAAGGCCCAAGAGAACCAGAAAGAGCTTCACCTCCCCCTTAACTGCTTAAAAGAATTTAGATAAACAGCCTGGTCCAGGAAGAGAGCTATTACCAGAGATAACTACAAAGAATATGGGGCTGGTGTGGAAAGCTGGGGGGAAGCTCAGCAGGCCTGGAGACCAAACTCTTGTCTGTGTCCCATTGTCTGTACATGGCATGGCAAGCATTTGTTTATCAAACATTTGTTCTTCCCATCTTCCTGTGAGCTGTCTTCCTCCCCTTTGGAGCCACAGACTCCTACCCCTTTCTCCTTAGCTCAGAATGGCTGGTCGGTAAGCCTCAATTGCCTAACTGCCTATGGATCTTATCTTCTTAGGCAGCTCCCATACGTACATAATTAAATTTGTTTTTCTCCTATCAATCTGTCTTATGTCAACTTAATGTATACATCAGCCAAAAGAACCAGAACCTGAAAGAATAGAGAAAAAAAATTTCCTCCTCAACACCTACCGACAAACAGCTCTCTATACTGTTAAAGAACATAATTCTACTGACAAAATTTTAAAGATTGTATTGGCTTTATTCAGCATTCATGAGTTGAATAGCTTTCAACCTAGCAAATAGAAAGGGGCTCTGGAGGGGCGCCTGGGTGGTGCAGTCGGTTAAGTGTCTGACTTCAGCCAGGTCACGATCTTGCGGTCCGTGGGTTCGAGCCCCGCGTCGGGCTCTGGGCTGATGGCTCAGAGCCTGGAGCCTGTTTCCAATTCTGTGTCTCCCTTTCTCTCTGCTCCTGCCCCATTCATGCTCTGTCTCTCTCTGTCCCAAAAATAAATAAATGTTGAAAAAAAAATTAAAAAAAAAAAAGAAAGGGGCTCTGGAGAGCTAAACACAGAGAGAGATTTTTACAGATCAAAGTGAACAGGAACAAGGAAATTGCACTGGGAGTTCGCTGATTGACTAAAGCAGAGTTACTCCCCTCATATGAAGCAAAGGGAAGGCTTGGAGCCTGGTCAGGTAACTTGTGTGGAGCAGACACACGCTGATTGGTTGATCTGGGCCTTCCATTTCCGGGAAAGCCAGCATAGAAACTTAGTTAAGTTTTGGTTTGCTGACATGGGGCTTAGCATGAGTGACTCCACCTGGACCCAATCTTTTTACTTTAACAGTATCAAGATACAAGAGACAGAAAAGCAATTTATTACTGAGTAAGCATGATCAGAATTCTGCACATAGAAGGTAACATGAAAGTGAGTATAATTTTCATGACTATAGTCTAGTTTGAAAATTACATATTTTATATAGCACAGAAGAAGAAAGAACAATGAAAAAGTCTCTTACCTCCTTAGGAGATAAATGGATGTACCTGTGATTGTCTCCTTTTCCCTCCTGAGAGTTTTCTGAATCAATTTTGGAGGTAGGTTTTCACAGCTCCAAGTATCACAAGGCTCTGATCTTGCATTATAAATCCCAAAGATAAGGGCCTCTCATGAAGCTTATTATGTTTTCAAGGAGACACTCCAAAGAGAGGAGAGTGGGGTGGAAGCTGCATCCCTCCAGAAAAAAAAAAAAAAAGAAAGAAAAAAGAATTAACCCTTACAATGAATACAAGTGGAAATGCTCCATAAGGTGTTGGATATGTAGGACCAGAACACTGGAAATAAAGTTGGGGCTCATCCTGATCTGATGCTATTCAAATGTTAGAAACATACCAGTAGAATTTCCCCCTCTGCACTTCTATTTTTAACATGATTTAAGAGTCACCAGAAAATATCTTTCGTTATGTTCCCTCCTGTGTGAGTTTTCAAGACTGCACTTATAATTGTTCCATTGTTTTTAAGTATGCAAAATATTTGCTTTGCTTTTTTGTTTTCTTTAATAGAATCATTCAGAATCGTTCTCCAGGATGGAAGGGAAACCTCTCTTCTTCTCTTGGATGGATTATACAAATTGCTAGAATCTTCCCTGCCCTTCGTTTCCCTTCCCTGCCCTTATGGAAAAGGAAGTTTATTTTTCATGCTAAAGATTTAGTCTCTTCCTGAGAGCTATTAAGAAGGAAAAAATGTGCAAGGAACTTTTATCTTGAGAACAAAGAATGAGTGGGCAGCCCCCTACAGGGCTCACAGGTGATGAGGGGGATAGAGAGAAGTGGATGAAGAAGAAGGGAAAAGAGAGTTAGTGGAGTGATCATGGAGCATGCCAAGAGAAATATCACTACAAGGATACATGTTACCAGCTTCACCCAGAAGTAGCGTTGAGTCTTCCATTGGGGAAGAAACTTCTTGCTGTCAACATCTATACCTCCAGAACTAGTCACCAGCTGGAGCATCCCTACTAGGACAGAAAAGCTTTGCCTTGCTGTCTCTTGTACTCTTGGAGACTTTTTAGGGTTCCCATAAGCCCAATAGAAGTCTGGCCAGTGGAATGTTGAGGGGGTGTTCCTACATGCAGAATAGGCAGTAGGGGATACAGATGGACTCAACTAACTCCTTGAGATCTGTGGTAAACTGAATAATGCACCCTCCCCCCAAATATTTCCACATACTAATCCCCAGAACCTGTGAACATTATCTTACATCAAAAAAAGGACTTAGCAGATGTGATTGAGTTCAAGATGTTGAGTTAGGAAGATTATCCTGAATTATCAGTGTAGGTCCAACGTAATCACAGTTATCCTTCTAGGAAGGAAGCAGGAGAGTCAGAGTCAGAGAGAAAGTGACATGATGGTAGAATATAGCTTGCAGTGGAGAGGAAAGGGCCACAAGTCAAAGAATATAGGTAGTCACTAGAAGCTGGCAAAGGCAAGGAAAGAGATTCTCCCTTTAGAGGCTCCAACAGCTCCGCCAACACCTTGACTTTAGGTTGGTGAAACTGATTTTGAACCTCTGACTTCCAGAATGTAAGAAAATAAGTTCTGTTGTTTTAAGCCACTAAGTTAGTGGTAATTTGTTACAGCGGCAACAAGGAAACTAATACAAGATCCTTCTTCCCTCTTTAAGACTGTAGTTAGGAAATTTCTTTTACAGTTTACTCATTATTTATTTACAATTTACATTGAAAGCTTCTTCATATTACATTGAAAGCTTCATAAAGCTTCATATTGAAAGCTTCTTCAAAATATAATGCTCAAGATGTGATAAACACATAACAGAAACTTTGGAGGGTGATGAATACATTCATTATCTTTTTTTTAAGTTTATTTATTTTAGAGAGAGAGAGAGAGAGAGCATAGATGGGGTAGGGGCAGAGAGAGAGGGGGAGAGAGAATCCCAAGTGGACTCCATGCTGTCAATGTACAGCCCAATGCAGGGCTCCATTCCACCAACCATGAGATGATGACCTGAGCCAAAGTCAATAGTGAGATGCTTTACTGACTAAGCCACCCAGGTGCCCCTACATTCATTATCTTGATTCTGGTGATGGTTTCATGGGTATACATATGGTCAAATCTTTCCAGATTATACAACTTAAACATATGGGGGTTTGTGTATGTTAATTAATCCCCAATAAAGCTATTAGATACACAAAGTTAATGTATATGGAGAAATGCACAAAAATGAAAGAGGAAGACATAAATTCAATGGTAACAAAGTAAATATTTTCCTTGGAGAAATAAAAAAAATGACCACAATTCCACATTGTCCAGCAAAGCAATAATGTAATGTTTTATAGGACCTGAGAAAAGATCTTGTAGATAAAGCTGTATTATACTTCATTACTAAACTACTTGAAGAAGAATTACTGATCACAAGCAAAATGAAAAAAATGCAAGCATCAAAACTTGCCAAATCGCAGTATTTTGAAGATTACTGAATTCAGGACCATAGTTTAAAAAAATGTTACATCACCACTGTCACACACATACAAAAAAATATTTTTAAAAAGTGGTGGGGGGACTGGGTGACTCAGTCAGTTAAGCATCTGACTCTTGATTTTGGCTCAGGTCATGATCTCACATGTTCATGGTTTTGAGCCCCACGTCAGCATGGAGCCTGCTTGGGATTCTCTCACCTTCTCTCTCTGCACCTCTCTCCATGCTCTCACTCTCACTCTCTCTCAAAACAAATAAATAAGTAACATAGAAAAACAAAATGTTGGGGCGCCTGGGTGGCGCAGTCGGTTAAGCGTCCGACTTCAGCCAGGTCACGATCTCGCGGTCCATGAGTTCGAGCCCCGCGTCGGGCTCTGGGCTGATGGCTCAGAGCCTGGAGCCTGCTTCCGATTCTGTGTCTCCCTCTCTCTCTGCCCCTCCCCCGTTCATGCTCTGTCTCTCTCTGTCTCAAAAATAAATAAACGTTAAAAAAAAAAAGTTAAAAAAAAAAAAAGAAAAACAAAATGTTACATCACCATCACCTGTGGAAAAACACAAACATTGATGTCTCTGAGCTGGAAAGTGTATTAGAAGAGTTAGCCTGTGACTAGAAAGAGGATCTGGAAACTTCTTAACTCATTGCTTTCACTTATAGTTCCCTTTTGTGATATATAATAAAAAGCTATGCGTAAAGAAATCTAAGATAGCTCTTGGAAGAAATATTAATAAACATTTATGTATTAGAAAAAGATGTTATAAACACACTTTTATATAAATAATAAACCCATATCAATGTTTTAATCAATTCATTAATGAGGAAACCAGCTGGGTAACAATGCAGGTTCTGGGAGAATATGAGAAAGTGGATTAGTAAGTGAAAGAAGGAATTCTAAACATAAAATTGTCAAATTGGAAACAAAATTGATTAACGAACTACAAGGCAATGAACCCAAACCTGTAGGGTAATCTTTTCTCTGAACACAAAGAATAATATTTCACCTCATCAGTTTTCTATAAATTAACCTATAATTTGATAGAATTATAAAAAGAGTTTCCAAGTCAACCTGAATTATATTCTAAGAGCCTGAGGACCCTTCAGTTGGTTTGTCATAAATTAAAATACCATGCAAACAGCTCTCTGCCCAATTTCCAAGTTTTACATATTCCTGAACATTGGGGAGGCATTGCAACCATACAAGTCACATGTTAACAAAATATTATCTTCAAACCATTGGCTTCTTGGAAGCTGTTGATAGAGGCTTATGTGGTAAGCCTCTGGTAAGAAGGAACTTTGTTTTCTGGCTAGAGAATGGTTATTTATTTTCCTTTTTTGACTAGTTTATTTCACCTAGCATAATGTCTTCAAAGTTTATACATGCTATAGCACATGTCAGAATTTCCCTTCTTTTCTTTTATGTTTATTTTTTTATTTTGAGAGAGTGTGTGTGTGCATGAGCAGGGGAGGGGCAGGGAGAGAGGGAGAGAGAGAATCCCAAGCAGGCTCTGCACTGTCAGCATAGAGCCCATCAGAGAGGTTTGATCTCACAAACCATGAGATCATGACCTGAGTCAAAATCAAGAGTTGGACACTTAACTGATTGAGCCACCCAGGCACCACCCTTTGCCCCCCCCCTTTTTTCTGGATTTCCCTTCTTTTTAAGGCTGAATACTATTTTTGTTATATGTGTATAGCACATTTTGTTTACCCATTCATATGCCAAAGGTTACTTGGTTGCTTCCACTTTCTGGGTATTATGAATAAGGCTGCTATTAACATGGATGTATAAATATTTAAGTTTTTACTTTCAAATCTTTTGGGTATATGGATTTCTGGATCAAATAATGGTACTTTATTATTTTTTTTCCAATATATGAAATTTATTGTCATATTGGTTTCCATACAACACCCAGTACTCATCCCAAAAGGTGCCCTCCTCAATACCCATCACCCACCTTCCCCTCCCTCCCACCCCCATCAACCCTCAGTTTGTTCTCAGTTTTTAAGAATCTCTTATGCTTTGGCTCTCTCCTACTCTAACCTCTTTTTTTTTTTTCCTTCCCCTCCTCCATGGGTTTCTATTAAGTTTCTCAGGATCCACATAAGAGTGAACACATATGGTATCTGTCCTTCTCTGTATGGCTTATTTCACTTAGCATCACACTCTCCAGTTCCATCCACGTTGCTACAAAGGGCCATATTTCATTCTTTGTCATTGCCACGTAGTACTCCATTGTGTATATAAACCACAATTTCTTTACCCATTCATCCGTTGATGGACATTTAGGCTCTTTCTATAATTTGACTATTGTTGAGAGTGCTGCTATACACATTGGGGTACAAGTGCCCCTATGCATCAGTACTCCTGTATCCCTTGGGTAAATTCCTAGCAGTGCTATTGCTGGGTCATAGGGTAGGTCTATTTTTAATTTTCTGAGGAACCTCCACACTGCTTTCCAGAGTGGCTGCACCAGTTTGCATTCCCACGAACAGTGCAAGAGGGTTCCCGTTTCTCCACATCCTCTCCAGCATCTATAGTCTCCTGATTTGTTCATTTTGGCCACTCTGACTGGCGTGAGGTGATATCTGAGTGTGGTTTTGATTTGTATTTCCCTGATGAGGAGCGACGTTGAGCATCTTTTCATGTGCCTGTTGGCCATCCGGATGTCTTCTTGAGAGAAGTGTCTATTCATGTTTTCTGCCCATTTCTTCACTGGGTTATTTGTTTTTTGGGTGTGGAGTTTGGTGAGCTCTTTATAGATTTTGGATACTAGCCCTTTGTCTGATATGTCATTTGCAAATATCTTTTCCCATTCCGTTGGTTGCCTTTTAGTTTTGTTGGTTGTTTCCTTTGCTGTGCAGAAGCTTTTTATCTTCATGAGGTCCCAGTAGTTCATTTTTGCTTTTAATTCCCTTGCCTTTGGGGATGTGTCGAGTAGGAGATTGCTACGGCTGAGGTCAGAGAGGTCTTTTCCTGCTTTCTCCTCTAGGGTTTTGATGGTTTCCTGTCTCACATTCAGGTCCTTTATCCATTTTGAGTTTATTTTTGTGAATGGTGTGAGAAAATGGTCTAGTTTCAACCTTCTGCATGTTGCTGTCCAGTTCTCCCAGCACCATTTGTTAAAGAGACTGTCTTTTTTCCATTGGATGTTCTTTCCTGCTTTGTCAAAGATTAGTTGGCCATACGTTTGTGGGTCTAGTTCTGGGGTTTCTATTCTATTCCAAAATAATGGTACTTTAAAGATAAAATTTTACTAAGGAAGAAGGAAGTCCATTGGAGGTTTTTGAGCAAAGTGATGACTTGGCCTGGATGTGTTTTAAAAGGGTCCTTCCGGATTTGTGTGCCAGTTGGACTCTGAAGACCAAAAGGGAAGCTGCAAGACCTATCCAAGAATTCCTTGAAGGAAAATGGTAGCTTACACAGAATGGGAGCCCAAGAAACATGAGAAGTGTTGAATCTTGACTCACCTCTGAGGTGGAGCCAAATATATTTGCTAATGTATTTCCTGTAGTTACACAAATGTAAGGCAAATATCCCTGCTTTCTTCTTTGGTTAGTGATGTTAAGTGTTTAATAATGTAAAAGCCTATTTCCTTGGAGTGCACATGTTTCTGAGGCTTGCAGAAAAGAGGATCAAGATTCCAAAGGAAATATACACACATGCACAAGCTAGGAGCTAAGGAATCATCTAGCCTACAGGTGACAACCTACAATAGGCTTAGCCAACTGAATTCTTAACTTCCTACTTTGCTGCTAACTCTTGGCCTTGGGATGGTCCTCCCTTTAATTATTTATTTTTTAAAACTAGTTCTCAGGGCTCATAAGGCCTTCTTGTCCTGAATGCCCCATGTTGCACATCCGGGCAATCATCATATAATAGAGAGGTCCCAATCCAGACAAAAGGAGTTCCATATTCTCTTTTTATTTACTGGTGCTGAACTTTAGAAGACTGTAGCCTCATCCTATATGAAGCCTAGAAACACTGTAATTGCATAACTTAGTAGCAAATATTATACCATTACCATGAGCATGACCATGTCGTTTATACGTTAGATAAAGTTACTGTGATACCTGGGGGAGATTCCACACATATTCAGGAGGCAAATGTCAAAGTGCTACTACTTCTAGTCTTAGAAAATGACCTAACACAAGTTGCAATTATTCCCATAGTTTTTCCAGTTATAAGTCCATTTTCATAAGTATGCTCACTTTAGGGTATTAAAAAGTCCAGTATGGTCTAAATTACATGTTCAATCATATGTCCTATTCAAAGCCTCTCTCCTCTTTGGATTTTAGCTCTGTCTAACACTATCTGTCTCTTCAATGATTCTCATCTCCTGGTATTCACACACATGTGCAATCCCCTACCACATAAAATACAGCTGACTTTTATAAGGATATTGTATAAATGATGACATATGACTTTCAAGGCTGGGTTGTAGAAGGTATTTTGGCTTCTGACATGCTCTCTCTTGATTTTCTTGCTCTGGGGATGCCAGCATGCATGAGTTCTTTAAGAGGCTCTGCTCAGACCCTGACATGGGCAACATGCCGTCTGCCTATACTCTTATAATGTCACTCCCCCTCAGGAATTGCCCATAGTGGTGGGACTCACAGGGTCCCTTCACCTTAGCAGGCATCCCTCTGGGACAGGCTACTTATAAGATCATCAATAATCCAGTTAGCATTCTTTGATGTCCATTTAACCTAAGGGAAACAAAGGTAAACTTGCAGTGCAAGATGGTAGATATGTAGGCAGCTCCCCATTGCCTTCTGTTCTCTAGTAGAGAAAGAAGAAGCAGTTTCTAGGTTCATGGATGCTCCCAGATTCCAGGGCACACATACCAAGCTCTCCTAGGAACTTCCTTGCAAATCTGTACACTAGGCCTCACTAAGATGGGTCCAGGAGTTTTTGCAGCTCATTAGTCATCCAGCAGAGGAGGGAAATGTCCTTTTCCTGTTCTTGTAGAGACCCCTAATGTTTCCAAATAATCCTGCTGAAGCCCTTTTCTGTTGGTCTGAAGAGGAGTGAGTAATCCTTCCTTCTTCTGGCTTGATATGTAGAAAAAAATCCTCAGAGAATGTCTCTGTTGAAAGCTTGCATGACAGAACTTAGAGCTATAGTCTGGTTTGTCTTCAGAAGAAGGTTTGTACTCCTACAATAATGCCTACAACTTATTACTCTTGGTCACTGGTTGTTAGGGAATTCAAATGTAAGTGGAGCTGAGGAGAACACGCATTGAACCTGGCATGTTTCAGGCAATTCGTACATATCACTCTTACTATTTTGAGTGAGGACCCAGACTGTGTATTGGGCTCCTTTTACAAAAAGAATTAAGTCAATTTCAAAATGTAATAAAAATATAATGAAATATAAAAATAAAATTTTGTCTTTTAATCATGCTACCTTTATGTGACAATGAGATTCTTCATGTTCTTGTTTTTTCCTTGTTTGTCCTTTCCAAATTTGGAAAAGTACCCTTAGGGAAGGGAATGCATATGATTTTAAGTCAAACAAATCAGGATTCAAAATCTATTCTCCTACTTGCTTATTAAATTAAACTCAGTTCTCTGAGCCTCTTATTTGTTTTTTAGAGACAATAATGTTTATTTTGAAAGATTTTTGGAAGGATAAAAGATGAGGTAAGGTGCTTAGAATAGCATCTAGTAAAGAAACACTCAAGAAATTGCAGCTAGTACAAATTATTGTCATTTTGAATGTATATATAGTTGAATTATAATGTAGGTTAATTTTGAGCTCTATTTTTTTAATTTACCTAAACTTGTTTCAAAAGTGTTTTCCAGGCATTTCATGACAGTCATGTTTCTAATAACTAAACTATTCCAACATATTAATATTTTGTAATTTATATGCATTTCTCTATTCCTTAAAATTAGGGTATTTATAGTTTAACACTCTTTCATTCTTGGCAGTTTCAAATTATGTGCTATCAACATCTTCATACATATAGCTCTATTTCTTATTTTAAATCACTCCTCTGAGACAAAACTCCAGTTGTGGAATTACCAAAGTGGGTCAGAGTGCATGAGTATTTTTATGGCTCTTTATATGTAATCCCTACTGGAATATAGGGCATGGTTGAAATTATTTGTCATTCCCGGGAGACCCTTCTGTTGGCCAGGCATTCGCTGGCTTACTTGTACATTTAGCAGGAATAACTGTCAAGGACAGAAAGCACCACCATGCCATAACAGATTCAGCCTGTGTCTGAGGACAGGTTGGCCTTAGAGTGTGATTGGAGGCATCAGATGTTATCACTGTGAGTAGACTCCTTCAGAGGAAGATCTGAATTGAATAAATGCAGGTACAGTGTCTTCTTGGTGACAGTTCTAGAGTGTGCCATGAATTTCTCCAGTATACCTAGTGTTATACCCCTGTATAACAGTGAGGGAGAGATAAGATATGGGATTGGAGATGCAAGCAGGAACCAGATAGTGCAAGGCTCCCAGGCTTCAAGGCTCGATTTTATTCTGCATATGCTAGGGACTAAATTGTGTCCCCCTCCAACTTCATATGTCAAAACTCTAATTGTCAATGTGACTGTATTTGGAGCTAGAGTCATTAGAGGTAAGTAAGGGTAAATGAGGTCTAAGGGTGGGGCCCTAATCCAATAGAACTGATGGTCTTCTAAGAACAGAAAGAGATCTCTCCCTCTTCCTCTCCACTCTACAGAGGAAAGACCATGTGAAGACTTCACAAGAAAGCAGCTATCTGCAAGCCAGGGAGAGGGCTTTGACCAGGAACTGAATCAACTAGCACCTTGATCTGGGAATTCTAGCCTCCAGAATGGTGAGAAATAAAATTTCTGCTGAAAATACATTTCAGCCACCCAGTCTATGGTACTTTGTTATGGCAACCCAAGCTGACTCATAGTATGTTATAGTAAGTGATCAAAAACTGCAAGCAGGAAAATAATGGGATCTGATCTGCACCTAGAAAGTTGCTAACCACTGAAGCAAAGTGACTGATGAAGTCAGAAAAGTGAGGGGGTTCTAAATTTATGTAAGACCTTCTGAGAGCACTGTAAGGAGGATTTTGAGCAGAGAAATAATGGGGCTTAACTCAATGGCTGAAAAAAAAAAATTACTCTTGTTAGGGGGCCAGACAAGAGGAATAGCAGTCAAGCAAGAAATGGTATGGTCTGGACCAGAGAAGTAGCCGATTTGGCACACGTATCCCATCTTCAGGGCTCAAACCCATCACTAGCCTTTTCTGCTGAGTGGCAATTCCCACAGCTGTACAAAATGAATAGCGAGGTCCCATAGTATACTTTCAATGCTTCATTCACCACTGTATACCCACTGCCTACTGCCTAATGTATACAAAGCATTCCATCAATATTTATTGAGTGAATAAACTAAGGAAAAGTAAAGGGAGCTACATAAATAGCTAGAAAATCACCACTGAGGAAAAGGCTCTGTGTCTAACTGGTTATCTGACTCTGATATTTATATATATTTGCTTGGCAACATCCTTACTGTTGACTTTAGATTCTGATCATATGCTCCAAGCTTCTCCTTCTAACCAGTATGCCCTAGTGGCTAGTGTTTTGTCACTGACACCTTGATTTCTAACATGATGCCCAGACTCTGTACCTGTATTCTGTGGTCTCCTCCAGTTCTTTCAGTCCCATCTGGCCAACAGAATTAAAGCAGGTCCCTGAATAGGCCATGATCCTTCTTACATCATTGATTTCTCACAAGCTCTCCCTTTGCCTGAGACAACTTCTTCCCTACTAAGTCTTCTTACTCAACCCACACTGATCCTTTAGCTCCATTTATCTCCTACAGGAAGGCTTTCTTAATCTCCCTGGAAACATTAGTCACTTCTTCCTGTGTCCCCATGGCATCTTGCTCATGGGGTAATTTTCACATGCCCATTTATCGATTTACACCTTTCCCTATGGCTCAAGAATTCCCATGAGCAAAGTACTATCATTTACTTGTCTCTATATCCCAGAGCTTAGCATGGCACCTGGAACCCAGAGGATACCAAAGAAAAGATTATTGGAATGAATGAGTGAATTTTAACTACTGATGCAGACCATTATGTAAACTAAGCATCTCACAAACTGGAATCTGTTTAAAGTGAAAATGGGTTGCAATCACAAAGACCAGCCAAAACCTTTTTTAAAGAAGTGGGAATAGGACCGTTCTGAGCTCTGTTTAGCCAGATGGCGGCATCAACCCTATCTATATATGCTGAAATACTAGCTAGAGGGCTTACAGAACAAGAAACACTGAGCAGCAATGGATATCCAAGAAGCCTAGAAGCCCATTTGGGTAAACTGATTGATGGCCTTCACTTATCCTTTTCCCTAGAAACGTAGAGAATGATAATAATGTCTGGCTTCTCAGTTGTCCCCTGGGAAGTGTCCTCAATATTTTCCACATCAGAAATCATTTTCTTTTTAAAAGAAGCCTATCTCTTACCTGTGAAGGTAGAGAACTATTTTTGCCTTTTCTAAAAAAAAAAAAAGAAAGAAAGAAAAAAAGAAAAAAAAGTGATGCATAACCCAAAGATGTAAAAGGGCACAAGATATAAATGTATAAAGTATAAAGAATAGTTAGAAAGCAAAGTCCTAGGCAACTAACAACTCAGGTTAAGAAAGACAACATTGCCAGCACCCCCACCTCATCTTCCATGGGCCCTTTCCTATTCACATCACCCTTTCAACAACCCTCTCAGAGGTGATCTCTATCATGACTTATGGCAGCCATTTTCTTATCTTTATTTATAATTTCACCACGTATATACCTGCTTTGTTTCCTATTACTACTGTTCAAACTTGGGAGCTTGAAACAATACAAATTTATTATTTTAGAGTTCTGTAAGTTATAAGTTCAACACCAGTCTTGCCAGGCTAAAATCAAGGTGTCAGCAGGGTTGTGTTTCTTTCTGGAGTTTCTAAGGGAGAATTCATTTCCTTGTGTTTTGTTTTTTTTTTTTCCAGCTTCTAGAAGCTACCCAAATTCCTTGGCTGTGGCTCCCTTTCTCCATCTTCAAAATAAGTAATGTAGTGTCTCTCCGACCCTTCTTCCATGTCACATCTTCTCTCACTCTTAATTCTTGCTGTAAAGGACACTTGTGATTACACTGAGTCCACCAGAATAATTCAGGGTCATTTCATCCGTTTCAAGGTCTATAATCTTAATAACTTCTGCATAGTCCCTTTTCCATATAAAGTAACATATTCACAGATCCTGAGATTAGATTGTGAACACCTTTGGGGGAAGGGGACATCATTATGCCTACCACAGTAACCATCCCAACATCCATAGTTTAGTGTTAACTGATTTTGTACTTTACTTAAATGGAAACAGTCTCTTTGTATTCAATAGTGTCTTGCTTCTTTTGCTCAGCATTATGTTTATAAGATTCACCCACATTTCCTGTGGCTGTAATTCACTCTCATTGTATGAGTATACAATGAATAAGCATTTGGGTTGTTTCCAGTTTACAGGCCATTATGTTCTTTACCGTTATGAACATTGTTATTTATGTATACTAGTACACATGTGCACACACTTCTCCAGGGTATATATGGAAGAGTGAAATTGCTGAGTCAATGGATATGTGCACCTTAAACTTGACTAGGTAATGCAAATCGGTTTTCCAAAGTGGTTATTTGAAATTACATTCCCATCAATAGTGTATGAAGGTTCTAATTGGTCCACTTTCTCAGTCAACATATTATTGCCAGATTTTCTGTTTGCAATCTAGTGTATATACAACAATATCTCTCTGTGGTTTTAACTTGTGTTTTTCTAATAATGAGATGACATCTTTTCATGTGTTCATTGATCATTTGCATTTCTTTTTTGTAAAGGAATTGTCCAAATATGAACCCATTTTTAATCAACTTGTTTTTTCCTTGTTAATTCATAGGAGGCCATTTATACCTTCAAGGTACAGTTCTTTTGCCAGTTATAAGTCTTCAAATATTTTATCTAATTCTCTGTCTTTTTTTTTCTTTTTACTGTCTTTATAGTGTTTTTGATTATCAGAAGGTCTTCATTTTAATGTAGCTTAATTTATCAATTTTAACATTAATGGTTAGTGTTTCCTGTTTAAGAAAACTTTCCCAATGCTGAGATCATGAAGATTTGCTTTTACATTACCTTCTAAAAGCTTTCCAGTTTTGCTTGTCAAATTTGGGTCGATAATCCTCCTACAATTAAATTTTGGTATGGTGCCATGTAGGGATTCAATTTTATTTCATTTTTTTTGTGGATATACAATTGTTTCAGTACTATTTATTTAACAGACCAATTCTGCAGTGCCAAGTTTCTCATAAATCAAGTGTTTATATATGCAGGAATCTGCTTCTGGGTTTGTTTATTTATTTTTTTTTTTTATGTTTATTTTTGAAGAAGAGGAAGACCGGGACAGAGTGCGAGTGGGGGAGGGGCAGAGAGAGAGGGAGACACAGAATCCTAAGCAGGCTCCAGGCTCTGAGTTATCAGCACAGAGCCCGATGTGGGGATCGGGCCCACGAACTGTGAGATCATGACCTGAGCCGAAGTCGGATGCTTAACCAACTGAGCCACCCAGGCACTCTTGCTTCTGGGTTTTCAATTCTATCTCATTCTTCAAGTTCTCTACCATTGCAGTAACACCACCTTATCACAATGACCATAATTTTTTTTTTTAATTTTTTTTTTCAACGTTTATTTATTTTTGCGACAGAGAGAGACAGAGCATGAACGGGGGAGGGGCAGAGAGAGAGGGAGACACAGAATCGGAAACAGGCTCCAGGCTCTGAGCCATCAGCCCAGAGCCCGACGCGGGGCTCGAACTCTCGGACCGCGAGATCGTGACCTGGCTGAAGTCGGACGCTTAACCGACTGCGCCACCCAGGCGCCCCACAATGACCATAATTTTTTAATAAGTAATGATATCTGATGACAGAATAAGACTTCCAATTTTAGTTCTTCTTCAAAATAACCTTAGCTGTTCATATCCCTTCCATGTTTATACTGTCAATATATACACTCATTACATTGAATTTATAGATCAGTTTGGGAAAAATTGAACTTTTTGCAATATTAAGTATTTTACAAACTATAGGAATGATCCCTGAAAGTATAGTCTTGCATTATTAAGTATTTTAAATCATGAATATGATACATAACTTCATTCAAATAGGTTTCTTTAATGTCCTTCAATCCTTCAAAAAAATTTTATAATCATACCCATGGAGTTCTTGCACATCTTTTGTTAGATTATTTTCCCAGGCTCATCATATATTGTGATGCTTTTATATTACAAGGTATCCTTTTTCAAAATTTGTTTTCTGATTTTTCTTATTACACAGAAATATACTTAATTTTTAGATATTGATTTTGTATTCAGCAATATTGATAAATTCTATTAATAGTCCTAACATTTTCTTTGTAGATTTAAAAACTTCCATATATACAATTAGATGGTCTCCAAGGAGTAATATTCTTTTTTTTTTTTTAACGTTTATTTATTTTTGAGACAGAGAGAGACAGAGCATGAATGAGGGAGGGTCAGAGAGAGAGGGAGACACAGAATCCGAAACAGGCTCCAGGGTCTGAGCGGTCAGCACAGAGCCGGACGTGGGGCTCAAACTCATGGACCGCGAGATCATGACCTGAGCTGAAGTCAGACGCTTAACCAACTGAGCCACCCAGGCGCCCCTCCAAGGAATAATATTCTATCTTAATCTCTTATCCCTATGCCTCTTACTTCTTTGTCTTGCCCATTTTGCTGACTAGAACTGTCAGTATTTAATAAAACTACTGAGTGTATGCCTCTTTGTTTTGTCTTGACTTCGATGGGAAATTTTTCAGTATTTTTTAAATATGGCTGTTCTAGGTTCTTTAATAGAGTTTTTTTCAGGATAAGTAAATTATAGTTTCATAATTATTTGTATACTGAAGGAATGTTACATTTTAGCAAATCTGTCTGTATTGATAAGATAAGATTGTGATTTTTCTCTTTGAATTTATTAGCAGGTGAATTACATCAGTTGATTTTCTAACATTAAAACAACACTGGGGCATCTGGGTGGCTCAGTCAGTTGAGCGGTTGAGTGTCCATCTCATGGTTAGTGAATTCGGGCCCCTCATTGGGCTTTGTGTGGACAGCTCAGAGCCTGGAGCCTGCTTCGGATTCTGTGTCTCCCTCTCTCTCTGCCCCTCTCCTACTCGCACTGTTTCTCTCTGCATCTCAAAAATAAAGAAACGTGGGGCGCCTGGGTGGCGCAGACGGTTAAGCGTCCGACTTCAGCCAGGTCACGATCTCGCGGTCTGTGAGTTCGAGCCCCGCGTCAGGCTCTGGGCTGATGGCTCAGAGCCTGGAGCCTGTTTCTGATTCTGTGTCTCCCTCTCTCTCTGCCCCTCCCCCGTTCATGCTCTGTCTCTCTCTGTCCCAAAAATAAATAAACGTTGAAAAAAATATATTAAAAAAAAGAAAGAAAGAAAGAAACGTAATAAAAAAGTTTTTTTAACAACACTACATTCTTGGGATTATACCTAACATATAATTTATATATTGCTGGATTTGATCTAATGTTTAAAATACTTCCATATATGTTCAAAATAAGAATTGTGTTTCTGGTTCCAGAACAAGATGGTAGAGATTCACTTTTGCTCTTCTTTAAATATATCTAATTACCTAGAAATTATACAATGATAAAAACACTGAAAACTTTGTAGAAGGTAAACCAGATAAGGAGTGATGAAGGAGCAGAGCATGGGACAGGCTGAGGGCAAAATACAAGCTAACACACACACACCCCACACCCCACACCCCACCCCACACCCAGGTAGGGTGTA
Source organism: Prionailurus viverrinus (assembly GCF_022837055.1). Classification (NCBI taxonomy): domain Eukaryota; kingdom Metazoa; phylum Chordata; class Mammalia; order Carnivora; family Felidae; genus Prionailurus; species Prionailurus viverrinus. Next base: position 153,802,310 of record NC_062562.1, read on the forward strand.
TGTGACATTCCTCAGACACTCCTGGCTGTCTGGGGACAAAGGAAACAAATGGTTAAACTGAAGTCAGCGGCTTAACCAACTGAGCCACCCAGGCACCTGGGAACTCCCTACAGTCTTACTGTTAATGTTTTGCTAGAGGGAAAAACAATCTTAGCTTGACAATAGCTAGGCCTTCAGTAAGTCTTTAGCATGTGAAAGTCTCTTTGGAAACTCCCTCTTGATTTTATCTCCCCAGACTCCATAAAACTGTCACCCCCCACACTTGCAGCGCAACTCTTCCTGCCCATGGGTTCTGTCCCTGCTTTAATAAATCACCTTTTTTTGCACCAAAGACATCTTCAAGAATTCTTCCTTGGCCATCAGCTCTGAACCCCATGAACCCCACCATCACCCTAAAACCTCATCAAGGAGGACCTCAGGACTTGAGGAATGACAACACAGTAAATTCACTGTGTTGTTGTTTTAATCTCATATATACCCAGACTAAGTATCAGACCTAAAACCCAGGAGCACCAATGGGTGTTGTCCCAAAAGAGCTCCAAAGGACCAGGAAAGGCAAAGCCCAACAGAGACCTAGTGGAGAGCCCCATCCCCTACTCAGGCATCTAGATACTGGTGGGTCGTCCACTCATCCCAGACCAATAGTAACAAAGTCCCAACCATGCCAGCCCCTGCTCTACAATCGGGCACCAGCAGATGGTCCAATCTGTTAACAGCAGCAGCAATCACACTCCTCCACAATCTGAGCACCACAAAGTCAGATTGGCCTGTAGCAGCAAATATACCAAAGCCCCAGGCCGTTCCAGCCCCCTGTCCACAACTAGGGCACAGGCAGGCAGACCTATACGCTCAGAGCAGCAGCAGAGAAGTCCAGACATGCTGACTCTTTGGCATATGAGTTATGCTGAGCTAAAGGCCATTAGAAACCAGCAAACACGAGAAAAGCCTAAAACAAGGCACAAATTGTGAGATCATGACCTGAGCCAAAGTCAGATGTTTAACCAACTGAGCCACCCAGGCACCCCTGGCCAGTCTAATTTAAGAGGCCCCAACTGGGGATGCCTTGCTGGCTAAGTCCGTAGAGCATGCGACTCTTGATCTTGGAGTTGCAAATTCAAGCCCCATGTTGGGTGTACAGATTACTTAAAAATAAAACCCTTAAAAAGGTGAGGGAGCACAGCTGGAAGACCTAAGATAGGTAGGAGAAAGATTTTTGTTCCTCTCCTACAGCTCTCTCTACCTACTGCAGGCAGCTCTGGCCGTGGCTTCATTTCTTCTGGGTCTCCAAACATGGCTGCTACAGTTTCTACTTCTATAGGAAGACCCCCGTCCATAGAGTATAGTATAGAAAAGTATACACCAGACATGTGTATAAAATAGCAGGACACATTTTATTCAAGCTACTGCAGTAGGAGAGAGAGACTTCAGTAAAAAACTGAGCTCAACTCCAAATACAGCAAAGATAGCTGGACATTTAGAGCCAACAAGCAGAGTGAAGGGGTCAGTGAATGGAAAAGTACTAAAAGGAACTTGATTAGAATCAAGAGTAGGGGGAATTCTTGTTCAACTGGACTAACAGGATTTTTGGTAAAGTCAGACCAAGGACTTAGATATCAAGGGTGAGGCATGAGGAATTTGATCAGATATCAAGGGTGGAGGGGAGTCTTACTGAACTGACCTGATAGGATTCCTGATAAAACTGGACTCAGCTGGCCAGACACAGGAAGAGGACTGAAGTTCATAACTGGACTCCAAAAACGTCACCTTTGTTCCTCCAGCTTTGGAGGGGTAGTTGCTTTATGTTGCTGCTGATCTCTGAGTTGCCAGAGTTTGATGAGTTTTTTAACTCCTCTATCACCTGCATAGTCAATTTACTGCATTAAATTACTTCTATTTTGTTGTTATATTTGTTAATGAAGTGTAACATACATACCCGGAAAAGTACAAAATCCTAAGCCTGATGAACTTTCAAGTGAACACACTCCCGTTTAATTATCAAGAATCAAACATGAGCGACACCCCAGGAGTCCTTGATTTGTCTTTTTGCAGTTACCACTCTGTCAAGATTATCCCTTTAATCTTATTTTATATTTCATATAAATAGAAAAATACAGTTTGTACTTTTTTATGTGAGACTTCCTTGGCTCAAACTTATCCCTATAAGATTTGTCATTGTCGTGTCTACTTGTAAGTTGTTCATTCTAGTTGCTGTATAGTTTGGTGTTGAAGAGAATATGCCATATAACCGTTCTATGGGTCATGAATGTTTGAGTAGTTTCCAGGTCTGGTCTTGAATCGTGCTGCTATAAACATCCTTATAGGTTTCATCTGGGGAGCAGACCATGCATTTCTCTTGGGTATATGTATCCAAGAGTGCAAATGCTAAATCACAGAGGTGCTTCTGTGCACATTAGTATATGCTGCAGGTTTTGCCAAAGTGGCTGTGCCAGTTTACATTCCCACCAACAATGATGAGAGTTCTAATCACTCTCCAGCCTCACCAATTTTAGGTATTGCCTAAAATAGGCATTGCCTTGTTCATTTTAACCATTCTTGTGAGTATGTAGTTGCATTGCATAATGATTTAAATTTGCATTTCTCTCATAAGTAATGAAGTTGACCACCTATTTATATTCTCACTTTAAACATTTATCTTGTCCTTTTAGTTTTGAGTATACATCATAATTGCTTTTTCTTGTTCAATTAGTGTACTAAAATGAGAAATAATGACTTTACTGCTAGTTTTTTTTTCTTTTTTCTTTCCTATCTCTTCTCTACTTCCAATACTAGTCAATGTTATCTTTTTAGCATATCTGCTATTTAAAATGCTTATAATTTTATTATTTGATTTGTCAGTCTTAAATTATATGCCCTGATTTCTAACTTTTTTTTAATGTTATTTATTTTGAAAGAGAGAGAGAGACAGAGAGTGAGTGGGGGAGGGTCAGAGAGAGAGACACACACACACAATCCGAAGCAGGCTTCAGGCTCTGAGCTGTCAGCACAGAGTCCAACACGGGGCTTGAACCCATGAACCACGAGATCATGACCTGAGCCAAAGTCGGACGTTTAGCCAACTAGCCACCAAGGTGTCCCAATATATGCACTGACTCCTAGTGAACGTATATAAGGTAATTACTGAACTTTACCTCAGAATTTATTCTACCCCATTCCCTTCCCCACCTATTTTTTTATAACTGTATTTTCAGGGTGTATACTATTTACATTCTTATCTATAATTCTACCCTTCATATTTCTTTTAGCTTCAGTTCTAGAGTTGAATATATTCAATGTTCCTTGCAAGTTCATTTTTTACATTTTCCTCAATCACATGTTGGATGGTTAAAATTTATCCTCTGTAAGTTTCCCTAAGAAAATTCGACAGCCATAGTATTTCTTGAAGTATTGCATGTTAAACCATCTTCTTTTAGGTTTGAAAAACAATATGATTGGATATAAAATCTTTGGTTTACATGCTTTCCTGCCATGTTGCCTTGAAGATGCCACCCTAACAACTTACTGTGTCGATTATTGATAACCCAATTCACCATTCCACTGTCACCTCAGAGACCATTGCTTCATATAAATATGGTGGCTATTGACTCTCACTTGTTCTATTCCCTAATGAACCTGGTTCCAGGAAGCCTTCTACCAACAGGACTATTGCCCCCAGCTGTTTCACTCATTACTAAAGAAGTTTGCAGTATTTGTACTTCTGAGCAGGCCTCTCAGCATCAAGACAGTGTTATTGCTGGAACATTCTAAGGTCTGCCCCCACTGGGCTGTTTTGAAATTCATTCCACTTCTTCATTTTCTTTCCTGAGGCTACTGCCAAACTCAATTGATTTTGAAAGCTTTACTTGTATTTTGGAGTATGCAGATTTTTTATGTCTCAGAGTTTCACTAAAAATGGAATTTGCAGGGTTGGTTCTATTCTCCCATTGCTTTTGTATTATTTTTAGTATTAAAAGGGTGAGTATGTGACTTAAATAGCCATGTTCATACCCAAAGCCCAGAAATAGAGATTTTGAAGGAAGCCAAAGGTCAGGTTTCAAAATAAAGGAGTGAGAAAAAGATAATCTTAATGTTCATCATCCTAACAACATGTTAGGGAAACTGTGTTCTATAAAAAGATGAGACTAATATCTTTAATAAAAAGTCAGTATGAGTTTTCTGGTGTCTTTGAAGGTAGCTTTTTGTGAAAAGATTATTCCAGGAGTCAATTTGGCTTTTAGTTCAGTATTTTTTTTATTACATTTGCAAATTCAAAACTTACCTCTTTCATAGACTTAAGTTTTTAAACCTTATTATACTATTTATAAATCCACAAATTTCAACAATTAAGGATTTTTAAGTACTTAGTTAATATTGTAATCATTTAAGCTGTTTTCATACATTCAATATATTCCATTTCCATTTAAAGTGTTTTAAGCATCTAATAAAAACAAGCTTTCAAAGCATGCCTATAATCTATAAATTCAATATTGTAAATTTTTATATATTTGAAATGTGAATCTTTAAGTTATATTAAATATACTAAGAAATTGCTCATTTAACACAGTTTCTTTATTCTTTCTTTTATTTTCTTCAAGTTTTTATTTAAGTTCCATTTAGTTAACATCCAATGTAATACTAGTTTCAGGTGTAGAATTTAGTGCTTCATCACTTACATACAACATTCAGTGCTCATCACAACAAGTGCCCTCCTTAATTCCTATCAGCTATTTCACCCATCCCCCCACCCACCTCCCCTCCAGCAATCATGTTTGTTCTCTATAGTTAACAGAGAACAAACTATATAGTTAAACTATAAGTTATGGTTTTTAACTCTTAACTATAGAGTTTTCTGGTTTGTCTCTCTCTCTTTTTTTTTCATTTACACATTTTAAAGTGTAATCCCAAGGCTAGTATACCAAATTACTCTCTAAAATGCCAAATAAATTATTAAAATGCTGCATATGTACAGATAGTTTCTAAAAACAAAAATATTGATAGTACTGGTTTAATTTACTTTACCTCTGTATTTAATTCTAAATATAAATGGGCAACTCTGTACACACTAATGAGATATACCATTGGTATTATCATCATGCCTGGCTGAGATTGTATATCAACCAGATATTTAATTGGAACAGGAGATGCAAAGCTGCAAATATTGGGCAAATTTGCCCACATTCTAGATTGCATTTTGAATTCCTTCCTACAGTCTCTAAATCAACAGAAACTTTTTTTAATTTAATTTTTATTTTTTTTAGAGAGAGAGAGAGAGACTGCATACAAACATGTCAGGGTAAAGGGCAGAGGGGGAAAGAGAGAATCTTAAGCAGACTCCATGCTGAGTATGGAGCCTGACACGGAAATCAATCCCATGACCCTGGGATCATGACCTAAGCCAAAATCAAGAGTCAGACACCCAACCAACTGAGCTACCCAGGCACCCCATCTAAGTCAACAGACACTTAGACATATGTCATTTGGATGGGGTAATCTACAGCCCTGGCCCCAAGATTCACTTACTTACATTACCTAATCACAAGGTCAGATTTGTCTGTAGCTTCCATCAACATTGCTAATGTAAACTTGCTTGGATTCAACTAACCTAGTCTAATATTTTATTCCATTCTGAATGATTTTCCATGTCATTTCTATCTGATAAGAGAACATTTTTAGGTATTTAAAAGACATTGGAATGATGATGCAAATTTCTTATGTCTGTGCATGACTTTGTTTTCACAAATCTAATGATATTCTAGTGACACGAATTAAAAATGACTATAAGGCTATGCTTAGCAGTCAGAATTGTATAAGGAAGAAGAAAATAGACAAGTTAAAAGCCAAATTTGAGGTAGAAATTGTTGCTGTCTATGCTATTATTCCTATGAGTCCTGGGAAATTACAAGGCAGAGACAAGTTATTATTGACCATTTTTACAGATATACTTAATTTTACTGCCTTTGTGTTTCCTTCATTTCTTACTCTTACTTATTGTAATCTTTCCATTCCACTCAAAGTGTCATCTTTAGCATTTCTTGTAGGGCTGGTTTAGTTGTGATGAATTCCTTTAAATTTTGTTTGGGGAAATTCTTTATCTCTCCTTCTATTTTAAATGACAGCCTTGCTGGATAGAGTATTCTTGGCTGCAGATCTTTCCCTTTCAGCACTTATATCATACCACTCCCTTCAGGCCTGCAAAGTTTCTACTGAAAAATTTGCTGGTAGCCTTATGAGGTTTCCTTTGTATGTAACCGTTTTCTTTCTACTTGCTGCTTTTAACATTCTCTTTATCATTGCTTTTTTGTCATTTTAATGACTATGTATCTTGATGTGGACCTCCTTGGGCTCACTCCCTGTAATGTGAATGTTATCACGCTTGGTGGTGTTGCTGAGTTCCCTAAGTCTGTTCTCATTTATTATTATTATGTTTTCCTCTTCTGTTCATCTTGATCTTTTTCATTACTTTCTCCTCCAGGTCATTGATTGTTCTGCTTATTCTAGTCTGCTATTTATTCCCTCTAGTTTATTTTTAATTGCAGTGATTGAGTTCTTCATCTCTGATTGACTCTTTATGTCTTCTATCTTTGTTTAGGGTCTCACTGATGTCCTCTACTCACTTCTCAAATCCAGTGAGCATCTCTATGACCATCACTTTAAGTTCTCTACCAGGCATATTACTTATCTCCATTTTGTTTAGCTCTCTCACTGTGATTTTTGTCCTATTCTGTCATCTGAGACATATTCCTCTGTCTCCTCATTTTGTCTAACTCTCTGTGTCTGTTTCTATGTGTTAGGAAAGTCAGCTACATATTGCACTCTTAAAAGTAGTGTCCTTATGAAGAAGAGGTCCTGTAGTGCCTAACGTCCTCTGTTCATCAGTGCCTGGCACTTCAAGGGTGCCTCCTATGTGTGTTGCATGCACCCTACTGCTGCAGCTAAGCCATTTTTGCCTTCAGTCTATTCATCTGTGATGGCTGTCTTTGCCTGTTGTGGACAGTTTGGTTCCTGTGTTGTTAGTGGGCCAGTTTGGAGCTACCTTGGTCTTGAGGTGGGCTAGACCAGGCATTTTCCAGAGTTGCAGTAACACCAAACTGCATCGCACCTTCCCTGTGTTGTCCCCTGAAAATGTTTCATTGGTGGCTGGTGCCTACAGTCAGATGAGATGTCTGCCCTCAGCCCACTGCTGGGGCCACAGTCAAACTGGTGTGTGTGGATATCTTCTATGTTCCCGGGGCAAGAATGACTTTGGAGTGGTGCTAGACCCTGTTGGGGCTTCTTGCACCCTGCCAGGCTTGTCACACCACTTTGGATGGGATCCAGCCAAGGATGTGTTAGAGGAGCTGTGTACACAGGAGAACATGGGGTGAGGTGTATGGTGACAGCAAGGTCTGGGCCAGTCTGCTGCAAGATGGGGCCTGCAGCCACCCAACACTCCTGACAAGGATGCGTGTTGTAGGGGATGGATCCACAGAAGAGTATGGGGACAGAATTCATGGTGTTTGCAAGGTTTACATAGTCTGCTGTGGGAGGAGACCTGGAGTTGAGGCTTAGCTGGAGGAGATGCATCTAAAGGAGAATGTGTGAGTGGCACATACTGTTAGCAAGTTAGGGAGCAAATATTGCCTACTGGCACTGTCCTAGCTCCCATAGTTGTCCCCTATGTAGGCTGGAGGGTGGGAAGGGAAATGATGCCCACCAGCATCTTTGTTCATGGAGAAGTCTTCCAGTGATCTCTTCCCCTCCAGCACTTGCTGAGATTAGCAAACAAATCTCCCTCCAGCATACTCCAGGTATTTTTCAAACTGCTGCTTCTATACTGTATCTCAGCAGGACTGTTTATTATGTTGTCTCTTTAATGCAGGGATTCAGTTTCCTATCACCCTCTGGTTCCCAAAACTGAGACCACTGAGTTTTAAATTTCCAAGTGTTACATCCCACCAATTGTAACAACTCACAAAATTACACCCTTCTGGTTTTCAAAGTCAGTGTATTTCTTTCCCCTCTCTGTGCCCCCAACATCCTTTCCTCCCATGGACACCCCTGCATGTCCATTTAGTTCCCAACTTCATCTCCACCCTTCCTACCCTCTTCAATATGGCTTCATCTCTACATTTAGCTGTGGAGTCTGTTCTACCAGTCTTCAGGTCATTTTCTGGGGTATTTATACTGATGTAGGTGTTATCTAGGTGTATACATGGGATGAGATGACCTTAAGATTCTCCTATTCTGTCATCTTCCCTGGAAGTCTATCATTGATCATTTTTTTGAGACCAACAATATGATATGAGAACAGAAAGGTAGGATTTTTATTTCCCAAGCTACAGTAAAACAGGTGTGTAGTAATATAAAAGATATAAGAAAGCTTCCATCTTTTTAAAAGAAAATGAAAACCTTCCAAATAGGGTAGTGAAAGTTGATCCTAAATGTGGTTTGGTGTAATTATGCTATGAACGTCTACTCAGCCTCTGAGATTTACCCTCTCCTTAGCAATCTTTCATTAGTTTGAGCCGCCAATATCAAGCAGCTGTAGTTCTAACACTGATCCATTTGGAATACACGGCACTGGCCTTAATAGCTTACAACAAACTAAAGGTAATGCAAGATTTTTTTTTACATTTATTTATTTTTGAGAGGGAGAGAAAAAACAACACATGAGCAAGGGAGTGGAGGGGCAGAGAGATAGGGAGACACAGAATCCTAAGCAGGCTCCAGGCTCTGAGCTGTCAGCACAGAGCCCGGGGCGAGGCTCCAACCCACAGACCATGAGATCATGACCTGAACTGAACTCAAACAGTTCACTGAGCCACCCAGGCACCCCAAGGTAATGGAAGATTTTATATAAAACTAAAGGCCAAGGTTTAACCAAGCAATTATACAATGGATTCATGTGAAATGTAGATTATACCTAATTGCTGTGATTTCCAGGACTTGCCCCATCTCTAGCTTGTGGACGTCACTCCTTTGGATAATTGCTCAGTGAATCCTACCCAAGCAGAAGAGAAAGGATTGCCCACAAAGTGTTCTATCTTATATGCCACTTTAGGATAATTACCAGCTAAATAACACAATAGTCCCAATATTTAATCCAGTATATAATGGTGAGGCTGGGAGATTGCATATCTGCTGCTTCCCACAACCTGGTTTCTAGAGAGAAAAAACAAAGAACAGGGAATGCCCTCCTCCCCACAAAAAATAAAAGAATGAGGATATTTTTCCTACAGTAAAAAGTGTCAGGATAGTAAGATTTCTCTCAATATATTGTACTTATTATCACTGTGGGGGAAAATACAGACCTTTAAGCAGATAAATGGAGCCTACAATACACTTGTAGTTATTTCTTTAGTAAGAGACTTAAGCCATGTAAGCCTCCATTTCTCACTGATGAAATGAGAGTAAGATACATATTTCATAGTGTTGTCATGAAAATCAAATGAAATGACAAAAAGTCTAGAGGGGTCTTTCACATAAGTACTCAGCATGGGGTGGTCAATTTTATGTCAACTTGGAGGGTACTTTTGGATGAGATTAACATTTAAATCAATGAACTTTGAGGAGGTATCTTATTCTCCATAATGTGGATGGACCTCATCCAATCAGTTGAAGGCCTAAATAAAACAAATAAGGCCAGCCTTTCCAAGGAAGAGGGAATTCTTCAGCAGAATTCCTTCAGACCAGAACTGTACCGTCAGCTCTTTTCAACCTCTGGGCTGCTGGCCCACACTGCAGTTGGACTTGCCAGCCTCCATAATCATGTGAGCCAATTCCTTATAATAAATCTCTCTCTCATGTATACACATTTTATTGTTTCTATTTCTCTGGAGAACCTTAACACACAACAGGTATGTTTCATTTTCTTTCCTCCAGTATTAGAAAAAAAATTCTCCTGTGGAACCCAAATTTATATTATGAAGGGTTAGAAAAATGAATGTGATAGTGATGAGAGAGGACTTATAAGCAGGTGTGTCCAGTGGTAATGCTTAGAATAAAGCAATCATTCTGCCAAGCACTGCAAACTATCCTAGTTCTTTGAGCAAAAGAGTGACCACACACCCAATCTCACAGATGCAAATGTTGGCAGAGTCCAGGGAGAAAGGAATCCACTCTGTCTGCAAAGTCTTCACTGTCTCTTTCTGCCTCATACAGTCATTTGCCTAGACCCTGGGCTCTCTTCTGGGGATTAGTGAGCTCTTGGGGAGAGATATGGGTAGGCCAGGCTGTCCCAGTGGTTGCAGATGGCCGAAGGTTATTTGTTCCATAGCTGATGTTATACTATAGATTGTAGCTCATCTCTGGATAAACCTGGCTTTCTTGCTTTAGCAGTTCATCCAGTGAACAGCCTTGGCACATGCACAATATGGCTTTGTGTACTTTCCTGACATGTCCTTCTTAAGTGTCAGACAATGTAACATGAGCTAAGTGTGCAGTTTTCTTCCACAGCCTCTATAAGTAACCTCTTCACAACCTCCATTGTTGCCCATTGGCTTGCACTGAAAAACAATTCTGTTAGGGATAGAGATGAAAAAAACTCTGTCCTTGCCCTCAAGAAGCTCCTGTTTAGTGCAATGGATGAGAACAGAGCTAGAAAGCGAATTCCACAAGTTATGTGCTATATAACAGAGGTATCATCAAAATACTATGAGAAAACAGAAGAAGTTGTGATTAATTGCACACAGGTAGAAGATGATTATTATCAAGATATTATTGTGAAAGAGATTATACTTGAATAGGATTTGAAAGATTGTCAGGATTTCTACAGGAAAAGAGGGGAGAAGGCTTTCCAGGAAAATACTATTGTATGAGCAAATGCACAGGCTCCATGAGAAGGCAAAGACATTTGAGGGTATGTTTCCTAAATCTGTAAGATTCAATTTTTTATTTACCAAACCAGAAAAACTGCACATATCTGTCCCATTCACCTTCATCACTTCCCTTTTATTAGATATAGGGATAATAAAAGATTAATTGCAAGAAAACTATGTAAGCATCTTCAGATTTAGTAATTAGAAAGAGAGGCAATGATAGGTCTAAATTTCAGGGGAAAGTTTTCATGCTCAGGTCAGATTCTGAAATAGGTTTGTCTCCTTCACATCTTACACAATCATGTATCAAATTACCTAAAGGCTGAGAGAATCTCAGGATAGACAGAAAGGGATCTGATGCCTGAAAAGCAGGAGGGTTGGGCATATTAAGTCTGGTGCCAATCCCCAATTTTGAATACGTATTCTTTCATGAGGTCCAGAATTCGCGGAAGCAGTACCTCGGATGTTGGGTAGAGTCTGAAAAAGAAGGTTGGCATGTGAATGGCCTTGGAGTCTTCCCAGGGAGTTGACTTTCTCCTGCAGGCACAGAAGGGTCATCAAAGGCTTTAAAACAGAAAAGTGGTCAAATTGGTATTTTAGGAAAATATCTGTGGAAACAGAGCTGTAAGATGAAATGGTAGCCACGGGCAGGAAGGACAATTCACCCTACTTTTCTCTTTGGGTCTTTGCAACTTTATTTTTTAATGCATTGCCTTTATGGTAAGTATTTCATCTTGTCCATTCTGAAAGATATTTAAGCATAGCAGAATGAGAATAGAACACAAATGAAGAGAATTAAGTTCTAGAATCTCTCTGCTATCACGATGGAAAGAACACAATCCGTTTCCACAACTAAGAATGTGAATGTCTACTGAAAACCTGTTAGAAACACACTTATATTCTGGCAAAAGTATTCAGATATTAACAGATTTAATTTTATGCTGTACAACTTCATTCAACAGGGAGTTCCTGTTACTGGAAACAAATAGTAAAAAGAGATCCAAGAATGTCATGAAATGACCTGTTCTTAACCATTTTATTAGTGAGGTAAAGTAGGGTAGAGCAAGAATCTGCAATGTTATATAATTATTATCTACCATCTAAAGAGTGCTTAGTATTCATCAGGTACAGTGCTAGGCACTTTACATGCTAAGTATTCATTTGACCCTCCAAACAAACAAGTGATGTATGTGTGATTGGCTACACACTATGGCTGAAACTAATGTGTGTGGTTAGCTACACACTATGGCTGAAACTACACACTATGGATGAAACTAAAATTCAAAAAGGTCATATCACTCACCCGCATTCACAGAGCTATTTAGTGGTGGACGTGGTATTTAAATAGACATCTATCTGTCTCTCACAGTACCTGTTCTTAGCTCCAATACAGTATAATTTCTTGGTTTCATCCTAAATGTATGATTTTGAGGCTAAATTTCATGACTTATTGAGAAAGATTCGTATGATATTTTAAAGATATTTCTACAATTTAATGAGGCCAATAATTTGGAGAGGAATGGATAAGTTTCCATCTTAAAAATGACATGAAAAATTATAGTGGCAAGGTATGAATCAGGTATTTCAAATTAGAAAAAGTTTAACTGAAATGTTGCCAAAATTAATATTATCGTGAAAAATATATGTGTTACAGTGAATGTAACAATAAACAATGTAGAAAATAAACATTGTAAATAGGATACATGCATTCTGGAAATTGACAGGGCTTTGGGTCTGTGAAGAGACCACCTAGATGAAACTATCTGTTTTGTTTGTTTGTTTGTTTGTTTGTTTTTTCTATCAGGTATATTTACACACACACACACACATACACACACAAATACTGAAAGGAGGTGATAGCTCATACAAACTACTTTCCAGAATTATGAGGGAGCCACAAGTGTGTGTGGCTTTCTGCCTTACAAATGGTGATTCACACACATCATAAAGGAGAAACATCAACCTAAAGCAGGCAGACATTTGGTAGTCCCAACAGACATTGGCAGTTACCTTCCTACAGAACTCGTCTTTAGAGGAGACAAATATATTGTTGAGCATTTAGTAAACTCCTACAGAATTGGCCTCCAAATCCTCAGTTTCCCTGGGTACTACTTCCTAAAACTGCTATCTACCTGAGAAAGCACCCACAGGCAAGGTCAGTCTGCTTTCCTTTTCACCATCTGCCTTCTCCAACTTTGCAAAAAGAAAGGCTTACCTGAATCTCATACTGGTGTAATATGCTGTGGCTTAGAAACCTATGGAACACCTAGCAAAAGCACAATTTGTAATACTGGTGTAGGTATAGCCTCCTTAAATAAAGGCATGATGGGGGCACCTGGCTGGCTCATTTGGTTAGGCGTCCGGCTTTGGCTCAGGTCATGTTCTTGTGGTTCCTGAATTCGAGCCCCACATCCACGGTCAGCATAGAGCCCACTTTGGATCCTCTATCCTACTCTCTCTCTGCTTCTTCCCCACCCTCATGTGCATGCACGCTTTCTCTCAAAAATAAATAAATGTTAAAAAATAAACAAATAATGGCATGATGAATCCATGGTAGGGCTTCGAATCTTTTCTGGTTTTATAGATATATCTGGTAAGGCAGAAAAATGGTGTTAGAAATGGGTTTTTTTTTGACCCATGTCGGGATGCTTTTGAAGACACCAGAACATGCCACCTGAAAATACACCTCCTTGACTTAAGAATTATTTTGAGCTAGGGCGCCTGGGTGGCTCAGTAGGTTAAACGGCCGACTTTGACTCAGGTCATGATCTTGTGGTCCGTGAGTTTGAGCCCTGCGTCAGGCTCTGTGCTGACAGCTCAGAGCCTGGAGCCTGTTTCAGATTCTCTGTCTCCCTCTCCCCCGTTCATGCTGTCTCTCTCTGTCTTAAAAATAAATAAACGTTAGAAAAAAAACTAAAAAAAAAAGAATTATTTTGAGCTAAAGGCAATTAAGAAGTAGTAAATGTAAGAAAAGCACTCTGGGAGGAAGATGGCGTCGTAGGAGGACGCTGGGCTCACCGAGTCCTGCTGATCACTGAGATTCCACCCACATCTGCCTAAATAACCCAGAAAACTGCCAGAAGACTAGCAGAATGGATTCTCTGAAGCCAAATGTAGACGAGAGGTCCATGGAAGAGGGTCGGAGGGCTCCGAGGCTGTGCGCGCTACAAGGACCGGCAGGAGGGAGCTGGGGTGGAGGGGCAGCCCGCCCGCAAAGCAGAGCCCCCGAGTCTGGCGGGCAAAAGCAGAGGGGCCGGATGGAGTGTGTTCAGACAGCAAATGGGACTTAACATCTGGAAGGTTATAAGCTAACAGCTCTGCTCGGAAAGCAGGAGGGCTGGAGGACAACGGGAGGGAGAGTTGCTGAGCCCCAGACGACAGAGCTCAGCTTGGCAGGGAACAAAGGCGCTCACCAGCAACATCTCCCTCGCCCATCCCTCAGCCAAAATCCCAAAGGGAACCAGTTTCTGTCAGGGAACTTGCTTGCACTGCGCAAACACCCAAGGCTGTGCTTCTGTGGATCCATCCCTCCAGCAGTGGGTCTGACTCACTCCCGGTGCTGCAGGGCCCCTCCCCAAATTGGGTCACCAAAGGAAAAGCGAACTGAGCCTGCCCCTCCCGCCCCCCCCCCCCCCCGTGCACCTTGCCGATCCACCCCAGCTAATACGCCAGATCCCCAGCACCACAAGCCTGGCTGTGTGCAAGTAGCCCAGATGGCCCACACCACCCCACAGTGAATCCTGCCCCTAGGAGAGGGGAAGAGAAAGCACACAGCAGTCTGACTGTGGCCTCAGCGGTGGGCTAGGGGCAGACATCAGGTCTGACTGTGGCCCCGCCCACCAATGCAAGTTATTCAAGACAGCACAGGGGAAGTGCCCCGCAGTCCTGCACCACTCCAGGGACTATCCAAAATGACCAAACAGAAGAATTCCCCTCAAAAGAATCTCCAGGAAATAGCAACAGCTAACGAACTGATCAAAAACGATTTAAACAATATAACAGAAAGTGAATTTAGAATAATAGTCATAAAATTAATCACTGGGCTTGAAAACAGTCTAGAGGACAGCAGAGAATCTATTGCTACAGAGATCAAGGTACTAAGGAACAGCCAGGAGGAGCTAAAAATGCTATAAATGAGCTGCAAAATAAAATGGAGATGACCACAGCTCGGATTGAAGAGGCAGAGGAGAGAATAGGTGAACTGGAAGATAAAATTATGGAAAAAGAAGAAGCTGAGAAAAAGAGAGACAAAAAAATCCAGGAGTATGAGGGGAAAATTAGAGAACTAAGTGATGCACTAAAGAGAAATAATATATGCATAATTGGTATTCCAGAGGAGGAAAAGAGAGGGAAAGGTGCTGAAGGTGTACTTGAAGAAATCATAGCTGAGAACTTCCCTGATCTGGGGAAGGAAAAAGGCATTGAAATCCAAGAGGCACAGAGAACTCCCTTCAGACGTAACTTGAATTGATCTTCTGTATGACATATCATAGTGAAACTGGCAAAATACAAGGATAAAGAGAAAATTCTGAAAGCCGCTAAGGATAAACGTACTCTAACATATAAAGGGAGACGGGTAAGACTCGTGATGGATCTCTCTACTGAAACTTGGCAGGTCAGAAAGGAATGGCAGGAAATCTTCAATGTGATGAACAGAAAAAAATCCTCTATCCAGCTGAGAATCCTCTATCCAGCAAATCTGTCATTTATAATAGAAGAAGAGATAAAGGTCTTCCCAAACAAACAAAAACTCAAGGAATTCATCACCACTAAACCAGCCCTACAAGAGATCCTAAGGGGGATCCTGTGAGACAAAGTACCAGAGACATCGCTACAAGCATGAAACCTACAGACATCACAATGGCTCTAAACTCATATCTTTCTATAATAACACTGAACGTAAATGAACTAAATGCGCCAACCAAAAGACATAGGATATCAGAATGGATAAAAAAAAAAAAAACAAGACCCATCTATTTGCTGTCTACAAGAGACATTTTAGACCTGAGGACACCTTCAGATTGAAAGTGAGGGGATGGAGAACTATTTATCATGCTATTGGAAGTCAAAAGAGAGCTGGAGTAGCCATACTTATATCAGACAAACTAGACTTTAAATTAAAGGCTGTAACAAGAGATGAAGAAGGGCATTATATAATAATTACAGGGTCTATCCATCAGGAAGAGCTAACAATTATAAATGTCTATGTGTCAAATACGGGAGCCCCCAAATATATAAAACAATTACTCACAAACATAAGCAATCTTATTGATAAGAATGGGGTAATTGCAGGGGACTTTAACACCCCACTTACAGAAATGGATAGATCATCTAGACACATGGTCAATAAAGAAACAAGGGCCCTGAATGATACATTGGATCAGATGAACTTGACAGATATATTTAGAACTCTGCATCCCAAAGCAACAGAATATACTTTCTTCTCGAGTGCACATGGAACATTCTCCAAGATAGATCACATACTGTGTCACAAAACAGCCCTTCATAAGTATACAAGAATTGAGATCATACCATGCATACTTTCAGACCACAATGCCATGAAGCTTGAAATCAACCACAGGAAAAATTCTGGAAAACCTCCAAAGGCATGGAGGTTAAAGAACACCCTACTAAAGAATGAACGGGTCGACCAGGCAATTAGGGAAGAAATTTAAAAATATATGGAATCAAACGAAAATGAAAATACAACAATCCAGACGCTTTGGGAGGCAGCGAAGGCAGTCCTGAGAGGAAAATACATTGCAATCCAGGCCTATCTCAAGAAACAAGAAAAATCCCAAATACAGAATCTAACAGCACACCTAAAGGAAATAGAAGCAGAACAGCAAAGACAGCCTAAATCCAGCAGAAGAAAAGAAATAATAGATATCAGAGCAGAAATAAACAATATAGAATCTAAAAAAACTAGCATAGATCAATGAAACCAAGAGTTGGTTTTTTGAAAAAATAAACAAAATGATAAACCTCTAGCCAGGCTTCTCAAAAAGAAAAGGGAGATGACCCAAATAGATCAAATCATGAATGAAAATGGAATTAATACAACCAATCCCTCAGAGATACAAGCAATTATCAGGGTATACTATGAAAAACTATATGCCAACAAACTGGACAACCTGGAAGAAATGGACAAATTCCTAAGCACCCACACTCTTCTAAAACTCAATCAAGAGGAAATAGAAAGCTTGAACAGACCCATAACTAGTGAAGAAATTGAATCAGTTATCAAAAATCTCCCAACAAATAAGAGTCCAGGACCAGATGGCTTCCCAGGGGAGTTCTACCAGACGTTTAAAGCAGAGATAATACCTATCCTTCTCAAGATATTCCAAGAAATAGAAAGGGAAGGGAAACTTCCAGACTCATTCTATGAAGCCAGTGTTACTTTGATTCCTAAACCAGACAGAGACCCAGTAAAAAAAGAGAACTACAGGCCAATATCCCTGATGAATATGGATGCAAAAATTCTCAATAAGATACTAGCAAATCGAATTCAACAGCATATAAAAAGAATTATTCACCATGATCAAGTGGGATTCATTCCTGGGATGCCGGGCTGGTTCAACATTTGCAAATCAATCAACGTGATACATCACATTAATAAAAGAAAAGATAAGAACCATATGATCCTGTCAATTGATGCAGAAAAAGCATTTGACAAAATTCAGCATTCTTTCTTAATAAAAACCCTCGAGAAAGTCGGGATAGAAGGAACATACTCAAACATCATAAAAGCCATTTATGAAAAGCCCACAGCTAACATCATCCTCAATGGGGGAAAACTGAGAGCTTTTTCCCTGAGATCAGGAACACGACAGGGATGTCCACTTTCACTGCTGTTGTTTAACATAGTGTTGGAAGTTCTAGCATCAGCAATCAGACAACAAAAGGAAATCAAAGGCATCAAAATTGGCAAAGATGAAGTCAAGCTTTCACTTTTTGCAGATGACATGATATTATACACGGAAAATCCGATAGACTCCACCAAACGTCTGCTAGATCTGATACATGAATTCAGCAAAGTTGCAGGATACAAAATCAATGTACAGAAATCAGTTGCATTCTTATACACTAATAATGAAGCAACGGAAAGACAAATACAGAAACTGATCCCATTCACAATTGCACCAAGAAGCATGAAATACCTAGGAATAAATCTAACCGAAGATGTAAAAGATCTGTATGCTGAAAACTATAGAAAGCTTATGAAGGAAATTGAAGAAGATATAATGAAATGGAAAAACATTCCATGCTCATGGGTTGGAAGAATAAATATTGTCAAAATGTCAATACTACCCAAAGCTATCTACACATTCAATGCAATTCCAAGCAAAATTGCACCAGCATTCTTCTCGAAACTAGAACAAGCAATCCTAAAATGTATATGGAACCACAAAAGGCCCCAAATAGCCAAAGTAATTTTGAAGAAGAAGACCAAAGCAAGAGGCATCACAATCCCAGACATCAGCCTCTACTACAAAGCTGTAATCATCAAGACAGCATGGTATTGGCACAAAAACAGACACATAGACCAATGGAATAGAATAGAAACCCCAGAACTAGATCCACAAACGTATGGCCAACTAATCTTTGACAAAACAGGAAAGAACATCCAATGGAAAAAAGACAGTCTCTTTAACAAATGGTGCTGGGAGAACTGGACAGCAACATGCAGAAGGTTGAAACTAGACCACTTTCTCACACCATTCACAAAAATAAACTCAAAGTGGATAAAGGACCTGAATGTGAGACAGGAAACCATCAAAACCCTAGAGGAGAAAGCAGGAAAAGACCTCTCTGACCTCAGCCGTAGCAATCTCTTACTTGACACATCCCCAAAGGCTAGGGAATGAAAAACAAAAATGAACTACTGGGACCTCATGAAGATAAAAACTTCTGCACAGTAAAGGAAACAACCAACAAAACTAAAAGGCAACTGATGGAATGGGAAAAGATATTTGCAAATGACATATCGGACAAAGGGCTAGTATCCAAAATCTATAAAGAGCTCACCAAACTCCACACCCGAAAAACAAATAATCCAGTGAAGAAATGGGCAGAAAACATAAATAGACACTTCTCCAAAGAAGACATCCCTATGGCCAACAGGCACATGAAAAGATGCTCAGCGTCGCTCCTCATCAGGGAAATACAAATCAAAACCACACTCAGATATCACCTCACACCAGTCAGAGTGGCCAAAATGAACAAATCAGGAGACTATAGATGTTAGAGAGGATGTAGAGAAACAGGAACCCTCTTGCACTGTTCGTGGGAATGCAAACTGGTGCAGCCACTCTGGAAAACAGTGTGGAGGTTTCTCAGAAAATTAAAAATAGACCTACCCTATGACCCAGCAATAGCACTGCTAGGAATTTACCCAAGGGATACAGGAGTACTGATGCATAGGGGCCCTTGTACCCCAATGTTGATAGCAGCACTCTCAACAATAGCCAAATTATGGAAAGAGCCTAAATGTCCATCAACTGATGAATGGGTAAAGAAATAATGGTTTATATACACAATAGAGTACTACGTGGCAATGAGAAAGAATGAAATATGGCCTTTTGTAGCAACGTGGATGGAACTGGAGAGTGTGATGCTAAGTGAAATAAGCCATACAGAGAAGGACAGATACCATATGTGTTCACTCTTATGTGGATCCTGAGAAACTTAACAGAAACCCATGGGGGAGGGGAAGGAAAAGAAAAAAAAAGAGGTTAGAGTGGGAGAGAGCCAAAGCATAAGAGACTCTGTCTCTCTCTGTCTCAAAAATAAATAAACATTAAAAAAATTCTTTTTAAATTAAAAATTTTAAAAAACTGAGAACAAACTGAGGGCTGATGGGGGGTGGGAGGGAGGGGAGGGTGGGTGATTGGTATTGAGGAGGGCATCTGTTGGGATGATCACTGGGTGTTGTATGGAAACCAATTTGACAATAAATTTCACATATTAAAAAAAAAAGAAAATGACTCTGCCTTCCCTCATTTAAATAAAAGCAGGATATACATTTACAAATGTATGGCCCCATCCCCCATCCCCATCTAGCAGGAAAGAAAAAAGTTAATCCCAGGAGACAACTTTAGACCCTTATCAATCTAGAAGTGGCCCCAGAGGAATCTACCTAAGAAACTTTACTAACAAGCTTTAATCGACTCTTAGTCTCCCATATATTTGCCTTCACAGTTTGTCCTCAGAGACTCAAGGCCCTTTTCTTTTGTTCTTGTCACTTCTGTAGACATTGATTGTTCCTTTGCTAAGAAGCAATATAAACTGAAGTTATAACCAAACAGGGACTCCCATGTTTTACATATGTGACACACTTGTTTATAAACTTCTGTGTGTTTTTCTCTTTGTCAGTCCAATGTACAGGGCACCAGCTGGAGGACCCACGATGGGTAGAGGAAGAGATTTTTCCTTCCCCTGTACTTTGACATCAGATATATTGCAAAACAGAATGCTAGGAATAACTTCGATATTTGTTTAATGACCTTGCCTTTTCCTTCCTCCAACTATGATTTTGTCAAATGTGTCATTTCCCAGAGAGAGGACGCTGAGAACAAAGACAATGCAGTAAGAAATAGTGAAGGCAATGGTGTATTGTTTAATACGGGCATCTACTCACGATAGGATTCTGTGCACTATCTATCATATATTAAGAAGTTATTGTTAGTTTGTAGGCGTGACAGTGTTATTGTGATTATGCAGGAAATGTTCTATTTTTAGAGACATCTAATGAAATACACGGAGGAGAAATAATTTGATGTCTCTATTTTACCATAAAATACTTCAAAAAGTTAAGCAAATGTGGCCAAAAATTAATAATTATTAAATCCGTGATGGGTATATGAATGTTTATTATAGATAGTAATATAATTTTCAAGTGTGCAGCAGTAGATTCATTTTGTAGAAGGAAACCATTTTAGACAACCAAAAAATTATTTAATTTGACCTGGATTTATTAACAGCCTATGAGGAAAAATCTTTAAATGCACATTTTTCAGTATTATAGGCTTATTTTTACCATAGTTTCCCTTCCTTTTAACTCAGCAAAGCTAAGCATCTCTAAGTTAGTAACATGAGATAGGTAGTCACTGGTAACTCTCAAGAAGGTGTTTTTGATAAGCTTTCTAGTAATGGAATAAATGCCTTCAATAAGTAGATCAATCTTTTTGCAAGTCAGATGATTTCCAATTATTCGCTAACAAAATTGGAGATTTAATTGACTTGCCAGCTGATACCTTATCAAAAATAATTTTCAGCAAAGATAACTATATGATTTTTCAAAAACAACTCAGAAAGCATCCAAAGAGTTGATTGGCATTGCTATAACAAAACTCCTTCCATTTCATCTACATATGTATGTAATCACATTTTCTCAGTGTTTATTTCCAGAAAGATGAAAAATAGGAATAGGGTGCATGCCGAACCTTCTCTCATTCTAGCAATAAGTAGCAATTGATAAATGAAGTAATTGGGGAAGAAGCACCATCCATCATATTAAGAGATGCCTTCCCATTAATATTTTATTTTTTATACTTCATTATTATTCATCAAAATGTAAAATATTTGTGTTGTTTTAATTGTGAATTTACGGTTGTTGAAATAACCCAATCAAGAAGAAATTTTTTTAGATGTTTATTTATTTGTTTTGAGAGAGAGTGTGTATGCACATGAGCAGGGGAGGGGCAGAAAGAGAGGGAGAGAGAGAGAGAATCCCAAACAGGCTTTGCCCTGTCAGCACAGAGTCCGAAGCAGCGCTCAATCTGACAAACCATGAGATCTTGACCTGAACCGAAATCGAGAGTCAGAGAAGCTCAATGGACTGAGCCACCCACGCACCCCAAGGAGAAATTTTTTTAACATTCAGAGCCAAATTGTCCAAAGTTTTTTGGGGAAAAAAAAGACTATGTATATGTAATAAGTATCAATAAAAGGCTTTAAAGAGAAAATATATTACATTACTCTAAATTCCATGGATATTGTTGTTTCTATTCAGGCATAGAATGACAATAAGAGTCCATGGAGGAAAAAAGGAATGATTTAACGTATTTCATTGTTAAAGAAATGTTTGGTTCTGTATTTTTTAAATGAATGATATAGTACATCAAATTGCAAAAGGTGTTTATATTTTCTTGGATATTCAATTAAATTTTTTTTCATGTTTATTTATATTTGAGAGAGTGTGTGTGTGTGTGCGCGCGCGCGCGCGAGTGTGCACGAGTGGGGGAGGGGCAGAGACAGATGGAGACAGAATCTGAAGCAGCCTCCTGGCTCTGAGCTGTCATCACAGACCCAGATGCAGGGCTCAACCTCACGAGTCGTGAGATTATGACCTGAGCCGAAGTCGGACACTCAACTGACTGAGCCACCCAGGCTCTTGCCCCGGATATGCAATTTTTTTAAAGGTAACGTAAATGTTCTAGCTCAAAATACCAGTATATAAAGCATGTAGGATTTTTTTTTTTTTTTTTTTTTTGTGCCAAAGGAGAGCCAAGCGTTCTGCTGTCAGCTGTTGACTAAGGTACAGTGAAGTGAAGAGAAAAAGCACTGCAATCCACACCCAGTTGGACACCCTGCCCTGTGTGCTTTCCCCTGAGTTCCTCCCAATGCCAATGGGAGAGGAAAAAGTACTGAAACATGGAAGGAGAAAAAGGGAAAGAAGATCATGCTGCCTCCACTCTCTACATACCTCAAACCAAAGCCAGGCTGAAGAAGATACTGTTTTAAATGATGATAAGATGATATGAAAGTTTCTACTGGCACTAGAATTAATTTAATAACTGAAATTGAAAGGAAAGTTATAGGGCCTTTCATGGTATTACTAAGGGACAGGGGAAATAAAAGGTCTCAACATAGTATAGGGAGGATTTTGACTCCAAGAGATTCATCCTATTCAATAAATTGGTTCCTGGGGGGTGGGAGGGAGGAGAGGGTGGGTGATGGGTATTGAGGAGGGCACCTTTTGGGATGAGCACTGGGTGTTGTATGGAAACCAATATGTCAATAAATTTCATATATAAAAATAAATAAATAAATAAATAAATAAATAGGTTCCTTAAATGTTACATAAACAGAAAATATCAGAGAATACAATGAGACATTAATAGTGATCATCTCTGTATGATAATCATTTTCTTCACTGAGCATTTTTGCATTTTTTATTTTGTTAACAAACATACTACTTTTCTAATGAGAGAAAAAAAGTATATATTTTCATTCCTAAAAACCTCTAATCTGGGGGTGCCTGGATGGCTCAGTTAGTTAAGTGTCTGATTCTTGATTTCAGCTCAGGTCATGATCTTGAGGTTTGTGAGACTGAGCCCCCTGTTGAGCCCCACATTAGGCTCTACACTGACAGTACAGAGCCTACTTGGAATTCTCTCTCACTCTCTGCCCCTCCCCTTGCTTGCATGCACTTTCTCTCTCTCTCAAAATAAACAAATAAACATAAAAAAAAGAACCTCTTATCTTATTTTTAATATCTAGACATGGGTCTAGGGCAAATATTTTTTCACATTTATAAAAGTATTACATGTAAGTAATTTAAAAATTCGAATGTTACTAAAAGGTTTATATATAACTCAGCATTTCCTTGTTCCCCTCTGTTTTCCTCCCTTCATCCCATTCCATAGAACAAGCTTTCAACTCAATTGACTGTTTCTTCTGATATTTATGTCCATATTTCTAAACAAAAGACATATCACCTCTTGTGTTATCCATTTAAAGCAATATCCATGACCTTATATTTTAATAAAGATTTAAATCACTCCCAACTTCCCTTTCCTCCTCCACCTCCTTCCTTTATAATTTTTTTTTTTAGAGGGAGAGGGTGCAAGTGAGTGAGGGGCAGAGAGAGAGAGGGAGAGACAGAGAAGTGGGGCTCACCTGAAGTGGGGCTCGACCTCACCGGAAGCGGGTCTCCAGCTCACCCAATGTGAGGCCAGGCTCAACGGAAGCAGAAGTGGGGCATGAACTCACCAGATGCAGGACTCAAACTCACCAACCGTGAGATCATGACCTGAGCCGAAGTCAGATGCTTAACCAACTGACTGACCCACCCAAGGGCCCTCCCTTTATAGTTTTTATCCCCATTTTCATTTTTTCCCTCTTATGACTGTGACTATATGTATACTGCTCCCTGGTGAGTCAGAGGTATATTAAAAGTTTATTTTCTGTCTTCTACAATTTTCGATTTCATCTGGAATTAATTTGCTAATTTTCTTTGTCTAAATCTTCTTAAAATTTCCTATAGTTCTGTAAAATACGTTCAGTACATTTTTTATGTGGTTAACCAGCCCCCCCCCCTTTTTTTTAAAGCCCAGAGCTAGAGCTCAAATCTAGATTGGCATTGTTTACGTGTGCATCATAGCTAAAATCTTAAGACTTCCCCTTGCCTCTTCTGCCCTGACTCTTGCATCTTGGTTTTTCCTTGGTGTTTAATTTTTTTTTTCAACGTTTATTTATTTCTGGGACAGAGAGAGACAGAGCATGAACGGGGGAGGGGCAGAGAGAGAGGGAGACACAGAATCGGAAACAGGCTCCAGGCTCTGAGCCATCAGCCCAGAGCCTGACGCGGGGCTCGAACTCCCGGACCTCGAGATCCTGGCCTGGCTGAAGTCGGACGCTCAACCGACTGCGCCACCCAGGCGCCCCTTTCCTTGGTGTTTAAAGAGCATCTTTCAGTACTTTCTTAGAAAAGTTGACATAGGAGATACTTTTTTTTCTATTTTGATAGAAAATTTTGATATTCTGATAGTTTCTAGTAAAATTCTAGATTGAAAATTATTTTCCTTCAGAATTTTGTAGCTATTCTATTTTCCTTAAGCTTTCAATGGTGGTGCTGAAAAGTCTGATGACATTCTAATTCCCATTTCTTTGTAAGTGATTTTTTTTTTCTCTTTAGAGTTTCTGTTCCTTGTTCTCATTATTTAGGTTGATTTTCTAGTTGAACAATTTTGAATATAACAGGATGTGTGCTGCTCATACCTTCTCAAATTTCTCTTGGTCTTCCGTCCAGGGACTCATGCCAGAGGTCAGGGGACAGCTGTTTCCCCTAAAATCTTTAAACAGCAATGAGAGTACAGGGAACCTGCTTATTACCCTGGTAACATCAGATGGCATAAGTGGAGGCAAGCGAATGTTCTCCCTGTTCCAGTCATCTTTTGCTGTGTAACTGCTATAGATTGAATGTTTGTGTCTCCCCCAAAATTTACGTGTTGAAATTCTAACCCTCAGGGTGATGGTATCAGGAAGTTAAGCCTTTGAGAGGTACTTGTCATGAGATTTAGTTCCCTCATGCATGGGAATAACGCCTTTATAAAAGACAGAGGAAGCTCCCTTTCCCGCTTCCACCATGTGTGGTTACATTGAAAAGATGCTGTGTATGAGCCAGGAAGTGGGCTCTCACCAGACACTAAATCTGCTCACGCTATGATCTTGGACTTCCCAGTTTCCAGAATTGCGAGGAAGAAATTTCCATTGTTCATAATCCACCCATCCACCCACCCATTTTATGGCATTTTGTTTGAGCAGACTGAATGGACCAAGATAGAAATAAACTGCCCAAAACTTACTGGCATACAGCAACAATCATTTTTATCATGCTCGTGATGTTGTAGATCGGGAATCGAACAGAGCAAGTGGGAATAGCCTGCCTCTGCTCCACAGTAACTGAGTCAATAGGGGACTCAAATGGCCAGGGAGAGTTGGGATGGGGTCACATGTCTGGGGCTTCTATTTTGACTCAGTTGATTCCTCAGTTCCTCTTCATGTTATGTCTGCTGGAGATGACTGACCAGGATGGCTTCTTCATTCATGTCTAGTGACTGGGCTGGTATGGATGGGACAATAGGGGCATAGCAATATCTCTTTCCATGAACCTCTTCATATGACTGGCTTGGGCTATCACAAAGCATGGTAGTTACAGTTAGGATGGACTTCTGCAGTAGTGGGCTTACCTCAGAGTAATCATTTCAAGATGTCCACTGGGGAATTGCAAAACTTCTTATGTACACTCAGAAATCCCAGAATGTCCTTCCTGCCATGTTTATTGGTCCAGCAACTCACTACCAGAGCTGACCCAGATTCAAGGGTAGGAGAATTAGACTCTAGCACTCATTGGGAAGAGAAACAAAGAAATGTGAGACCATCTTTAACTGACAACACTCCTATTCCGTACTGTAAACATATTGGAGTGTAGAACATAACTTTTATGTGAACAATGAGCCAGAAGAGTCTAAGTTTTGAATTAAGAAACACCAACAGGGAATATCACCACAGCAGCTAGAAAGCAAGGAAAGAGGATACCAAATGGAGGGTACCATATTAGAACTCAGAGAATCTGTCTCTGAGGACATATTGCAGGAAATGGCACCTTGGATGACTGCATTCACAGTACACACTAGGCACCCCCTGGAGATTTCCTGAACAGTTGTAGAGAATTTGAAATAGTTCTTAGTATTCTGCAAATAAGGAAGGACTCAGAGGAACAATATCCTTTTATTATCAACAGGACTTCATTTCACACACACACACACACACACACACACACACACACAGAAGTGGCCAAAGGAGACAACTATTAGAACAATAAGACTTCTGCAGTGACTGTGTAGCTTTACTATAGAATGATGTTCACATCATGAACCATTCAGTCATTCTATGAGAAATACATCATCTAAAATTGATGGGTCCCATACTTGGCAATCAATGTATATTAAATATGCTAAGGAAATTAAAAATTGATGTTTGTTTTGACATCATTCATATACTGGAGGAGGAATATGCCAACAGCTCTTGCTGATACAATAAGTAGTTCAGAATATAGTCACTGAAGTCATGAATCTAAATGTCGTAAGAGAATAAACAAAAAGAAAGATCTGGAAGACAATTAATATCCAAAGACTGCAAAAAGTACACAAGGCCAAGAAGAATGAATTCATTACCTGAACCACTAGAAAATAAATCTTTAAGTCTCTCCTTAAATGGATAGAAATTGTTCTTATTTTTTTAATTTACTTTTTATCTTATCTTAAGAGAGCTACCTATTGCCTGCTACCCTAGCCCCTCCTCATCTTCTCCCTTGAAGAAAGCCTCTTTGGATGAACTAAAGTCTCCCATGACTGGCCCATCTTCCTCCCTCAATTTCATCCCCAAAGAACATGTTAGAAGCTGCTGTTATGCTGCAGACTATCTAACTCTGATGAACCAACCCCATTCAATCATGGTATCACCCAAGTAGCATATGGCAATGAACTACATAATGCATACAGTTACACTTTTCCAGATTAGAATTCCTTTTCTGGTATGTGACAGGATGGGATTCTAAATGAAAAGATCTCACCCTCATGAGCCATGAGGATATCTGCTTTAAGGGACCTAGGTTTCTAGAATATCAATTCATTTATTTCCAAATCTTTAGTTCTTTCATTTTTCCAACTTCATGGAGAAAAAATATTTTTAGAAGAAAACAAGAATCAGATATGTTTTTCTCTTTTAGTTCAGGGGAAATTTTATTTTCCCATGCTTCATCAATAAGACCTGGTTCCTTTACATCTTTATTTGGTTTGTTAGTAAAGGATATGGTAATACCCCATTAAATAAATACTTCTTGTCAAGCAGTACACTGATTAAGATATTCTTTTCTTCATTTGTAGGTGTTCCAAACTCTGATGACTAATATTTCTAAAGATGTCAATCCTCAGATAAGTAATGACATTATTAAGTCTCTATTCTCAATCATTGCAGAAGGAATACTGTGTGTCTAAGGGCCATTCTTTTATGGAAGTAAATGCTAAATTGTATTCTGAAAAATATTGTCAAGTGTGACTTGAAAAATAAAGATTTCCATGGTCAGATAAGTCCGGGAGACACTGAGTTAAGCAGAGTTAAATAGGTATAGTTATACCAAGACATCTCAAAATTTAATGTGGAATATTAAAGAAGACTCATGAATCTTCAAATGGGGAGTGTTCTATATGGACTTTCCAAGACTTACTGACTTTTACCAAAAGCAACAAAAAAAGATTGTATATTTAGTTTTGACCTGAATATGTTTTAAGAAATGCTAATTTAGAAATAGCTGACTACATCAAAATGGAAAACTTCCTAGGCAAATATATCCATAACATAACCCACCAGAACCTACTAATGTTGTGAATGATGACTTCAGAACAAGTCATAATGGAAATTTTTATGTTTTCTAGTTAAAGATCAGTGTTGCTTGATGGTTACCCCTTTATTACTCTCATAATTTAAACGAATATCTGAGGTCTTCACAGAAAGTGACCACTTCAACTTCAACCCTACTCGAAGTTTAATTTTAGCCACCAAACAGACAGAAATGGCAGAAGGGGCTCTGTAAATTTATGATAGTCTTTCAGTCTCCTAAAGAACTTCTGATGTTTTGTTTCAAGTAGTTCTAATAAGTGTTTCCCATAATTCCTACCGACAGGGAATGGACAAATTACTCCTGACTATTTCACATTAAGACAAAACCTTCTAGCTCTTAATTTTATTTTCTTTTTAATTTTTTTTAATGTTTATTTATTTTTGAGAGACAGTAAGAGACAGAGCACAAGTGGGGGAGGGGCAGAGAGAGAATGAGACACAGAATCCAAAGCAGGCTCCAGGCTCTGAGCTGTCAGTACAGAGCCTGATGCAGGGCTTGAACCCACAAACCGCGAGATCATGACCTGAGCCGAGGCCAGACACCCAACCGACTGAGCCACCCAAGTGCCCCTCTAAGCTCTTAATTTTAAAAAGAAATACCCAGAAGCAAATGAAAGAAGGAGGGAAAGGAAGAAGAGAAAGGCAAGGAGGATAAAAGGAAGAAGAGGAGAGGGAGGAAAGTAGTGTGTGAGATTGTTTACAAAATGGCAATGTTGGCAAAATGTTTTGCAAATCAGCCACGATAAGTTCTCAGATCCCTGTTTTCACTCTTCTTTGCAATACGACTTTGGGGGTCTTCCCATTGAGAGGTAGAGGCTATATTTCCATCCTTGAATCTAGGCTTGGCCATGTTGGTGGTTGGTCAATGGGCCATTACCAATAGGATGCAAGCAGAGATTTGGAAAGCACATGTGCTTTGGGGCTTGTCCTCCCTTGCAACTTTTCAGAATCCCGAGTCTACAGGGTGGACTCAGACTAGACTTTTGGAAAAGACAGTCCATGTGGAGCAGACAGGAGCCAAATTTCTTGATTTACTTTTAATTACACTTTATTGAGTCCTTGCTATAATAGATGAAGATTAACCCCCATCCAACCCATCCTTCCCATCAAACTTAAAGAGATCAGAGGAATGTAAAACTGAGACTTCAAAGATGGGACATGAGCGTTCAACATTCAACGTAGAAGAAGCAAAGATGTGGGAGGCCCTAAAGTGGGAAAGAGCTGGTGCACAGTGAGCAGGGTGGCAAAGGGTATAAGATGGAATGGAAGAGGTAGACATAGACATGCAAGACTGTTTGAACATGCAAGACACAGAACCTTGCAAGTTCCTGTAACCCTGTAAGAACTGGATTTTATTTGGGGTGTCTTTTTCTTTTTTTTTTTTTTTTATTATTTTTTTATTTAAAAAAAAATTTTTTTTTCAATGTTTATTTATTTCTGGGACAGAGAGAGACAGAGCATGAACGGGGGAGGGGCGGAGAGAGAGGGAGACACAGAATCAGAAACAGGCTCCAGGCTCCGAGCCATCAGCCCAGAGCCTGACACGGGGCTCGAACTCATGGACCGTGAGATCGTGACCTGGCTGAAGTCGGACGCTTAACCGACTGCGCCACCCAGGCGCCCCTGGGGTGTCTTTTTCTCTATCAAACTCACAAGTCTTTTGTTTTTTTAACTAATATGCAATAGTGTTGACACATGGGGAACCCAATGGGAGAAATCAAAGATTGTAAGCTTTTTAGACGGCCATTTGGCTATACAAATCAAATTTACATTTAAATTTTTGCGTGTGCTTTGACCCAGAAATTCTACATTATTTTAGGAAAGCCTTATGGCTGTGCAAAACCTTTATTTAAAAAAATATTTATTTATTTTTGAGAGAGAGAGAGAAAGAGAGTGAGTGGGGGAGGGACAGAGAGAGATGGAGACAGAATCTGAAGCAGGCTCCAGGCTCTGAGCTGTCAGCACAGAGCCTAGCGTGAGGCTCGAACTCACGAACCGTGAAATCATGACCTGAGCCAAAGTTGGACGTTTAACCAAGTGAGCTACCCAGGCGTCCCTGTGTAAAAACTTTTTTAAAAAATATGTTCCTCTCATTATTTTTGCTAAAAGGGAGAAACTGGACATTACCAAAACGTCTGATAGTAAGTTGATTAATGACATAATCAACTCTCATAATGGATTACTATTGAGCCATTAAAAATTATAGAAGTCTACATATATGGACTTGAAAAACATGGAAAAGTGCAGGTTACAAAGTAGTATTTTTGACATAATCCCATTTATATCTAAAAAGAACATTGCAGAGAAATAAATGATTGAAAAAAATATAGACCCCAAAGTCAATAGTGGTTATATTTGTAGATGGAGTTGAGTATTGTAGTAGAAAATTATTTGGGGAAAAGTTCTTTAATCTCTGAAGGCCTCAAATCTTGTATCCTCAGGATTCTACTGCATCTCTGGGTAAGAAGTAACTGTACAAAGACTGTTTATAAATTTGTGCTATTGGGTGTTAAAATCAATGAAGAAAACTGCGTCAGTCAAAATACGGAGATTACATACAGTATAAATTTAGCTCTGTCACAGACGACACTAAAATGATTTGGAAAAAAATATGCTTGCCAAAAATTTAAACCTGAGTCTAGAAGTAAGTACTGGAAGAGAAAACTAACTGCAGTGCCAAGTTTAAAAAATAAAAGGAGTCCGGGGAACAGCACAAACAGAAGGAGATGGGCAAAGACAGGATTTCCATCCTATGTGAGGATCCAACAGCTGTGTCCTGTAGCCTCGGCGTCTGTCCATCACATCAGACGTAAAGCAAACCCAGTTAAGAAGGGGGAAAAAAATTCAAGTATCTCAACATTCTGCTTCCTACAAAGTAGAGCTGCTTCACAAACCACGTTTTCCTCATTTTCCATGCTAACACCCTTCCAGGTAGGCTCAGACTACTTAGGAGTCCCTGAAAGTCATCCAGACTTGGACTTGTGATTTATCTCCGTGGGGGGAAATATCTTCATCTCCCTTTGTTGATATTCTCTGGATAATTAAAGGCAGGAGAAGGTGCGGATTTTTAAAATCTTAAAAACAAAACAAAACAAAACCCCTCACCTTTGCACATTATTGTCTTTCCCTAAATAGCCTTACAGAGGGGGGAAAATGCTTTCTGTTATCAAGCAATTGTTGTGATTCTTAATTAAGGTTTTTTGAAGTTCAAACTCAGTCCCACTGATTTTATTTGTTTCTTTTTAACTTATCTCTATTTTCTTAACTTTCTTCAGTGAGCATGTAATTACTTTCAAGGACAGGAAAATTAATGTTATTAGTTTTTGTATCTCACTACCAATTTTTATTGCTTTATTTTTAAAATGGAAACAAAATTCAGGAGGCTGGAGTCCCTGGGTTTGAATGGAGAACTAATAATAAAGGTGCTCTGGCCATTGCCCACAGTATGAATTGGATAAAAAAAAAGTCTCAGACTCAAAGATTTCTAGCAGTGTTTATAAAGCCTATTTCTCCTAGCTTTATAGGCCCTGGAGAAATGCCTACCATTTTGTAAACTCTCACGAAAAAGGGAGAGAATCTGAAGTTCCCATAGAAAATGTAGGGGCAAAGAAGCATTTCTATTTGTAGATAGAAAAGACTAGCATATTAAATCAGAATGCTTGAAAAGTAGATAATTGTGGCAAATTGCATTTCCCAAAAATGGTCACAGCATTATCTCCCATTCCTCAGACTCATCTACAATGTGACCTTGACACTCTTCCCATTATGAAATGGGTCTGCTTTTCCTCCCCCTAAGTCTGGGCAGACGTGTGACTCACTTGGAACATTTGTAACATTATATTTAGAATTTGATGGAAGGGATGCCACTTGACTTTCAAGGCTAGATCAGAAAAGGCATTGTGGCCTCTGCCCTGGTCCCTGGAATACTTGTCCTTGAAGCCTGCAGCTGCCATGTAAAGAGTCCAACTGTCTTGGGGCCAAGACCAGCCCCAGGGAGAGATCACAGACTCAGACCCCCAAGACAACCGGAAGTGAGAGGGTTGCCTGGCCAGTCTCCAGCTGCTCTAGCCCTCTGCTTGTCCCAACTCCAGCCGTTGTCTGACGGGAACCTCATGAGGGACCCCAATCCAGACCTGCCCAGGGAGCCTTCCTGTATTCCTCACCCTCAAAAACCACGTACACACCAAAGGAAAAGTCCTGAAGGATGTCAAGGGGTGTGATTAGGACATCTCACTCTGCTAACTGGCCCTACCCTTTTTGATGATTACATTTCAAGAAATAAAACAAAATAATTTCCCCCAAGTCCTTGAGAAAGAAATTGCTGCATTGTAGAAGGTACATATACATCACAAAGAGACAGAGAAAAAATTTATAATAGTGAGTTTTCTAAGGCAAATGTTCTATGGAGAGGAAAAACAGGTTCCTATCACCAGGGTTTGGCTAGGAAAAACAGTGCATTCTTTTGGCAGCCTTGAGCTTTTCCAGGCTGGAACTTAAGGGGGGGTGGGGGTGGGGGTGGGGGTAGGCTGTGTGGTCCCAAGGACAAAGCTTTAGTCTGATGGAAGCCATGCAGAGCTTGGTCAAGTCTGTTAGTGTGGATTCTGAAAGATGAAGAAAAGAAGGCAAACTACCGACAGACTCAGAACTGAAAGAACCACAAGGCCATGAGTTCCCTGGGTTTTCTGATTGTCTTCCATACATCTCAAACTGAGCACAGGGAAGAAACTACAATCTGGAATTGCCAACAGGCATTGACCAAAAAGAACCCCCAAGAACACCATGCTTCTGATGCAGGCAGGCCAGGTCCAAGGACCTGGAGGGGATCCCATGGGATGAGTTGAGAGGGTCATTGGCTTCATGAAAGATGGAAATCAAATGTGAGCCAGCAGAAGGTGAATGCAGAGTTTTATTGATGATATGTATAGATACACTAAGAGATACAAATGGAGCATCTGGGAAACTCTGCAGGGATAGGAGACCCCTTGCTTGGGGTCTGGGATTTTTATTCGTGATTCTGGTCTGGTGCACGTGTCCTCCCAGTCATCCAAGAACTGGTGATACAAGGATGAGTGCTCCATAACTCACTTGTGCCCTGGAGCCAGTGGTCTCGGCATCCAGGTATTTGGAGTCATTGGTCTTGAAAAACATTCACGGGACCTCACCTGGTCACTCCTTAGATGTTATCTCTTACGCCAGAAGACTCCAAATAAAACGTTAACTCCTTGACCTTTACAAGGGGGACCTACAGTAAGGCAGGGGTACAGGTCCTAGTAAGAACATAGATAGGAATAAGGGCAAAGAACTAGACAGCTTTTTGTCATGAGGTCCCTCAGTCTACCTGTGTCACTCCCTGTGGCCCAAGCATCTGAGAAGGGGCAGCCTGGCAGACACCTGGCAGGGATCTTGCCCATCGTTCAAGACCACCTGGCAGCAGCTGGCTGTCAGGGAGACGGCAAAGCAGTCCAGCACCTCCCTGCTCCCCCACTTTGGGCAGAAGACACCCCGAGTGTGGTATTTCACAGCCCCTGTACCCCTGAAGGAAGCTGCAATATGTCACTGTACAATATACATTTTTGACATAAAAATTATTTGGAACTGAAGGCTCTAAAAAAGCAGCAAAGGCAGTGAAGGCTCCCCTTCTTCTGCCTAAAGGAGATTTAATTCTTTCACTGAAGACAGACTCCTGTCAGCCCAGAGATGAGCCAGAAGAATCTGCAAACAAACCTTACTCCACTACTTTCCTCCCATAGGTTTACCTTTCCACAGCTTGTCACCCTTGGAACACTACAGTTGCTCCCCTTTCTCTACAAATGTATGCTTTCAAATGTATGTATGCTACAAATGTATCCCTTCTCTACAAATGTATGCTTTGTTGAAGATGCTACAGAAGCTGAAATTCTAAACTGCCATTTTAACTCACTTTTGGTTTAGGTTTTTCCCACCTTGATGTGCAATACATGTGTTAATACGCCATTTTTCTCTGGTTAATCTTTTTTTTTTAGTGTTTATTTATTTATTTTGAGAGAGACAGAGAGTGCAGGGCAGAGAGGGGCAGAGAGAGAGAGGAAGAGAGAGAATCCCAAGCAGGCTCCGCACTGTCAGCATGGAGCCCGACGCAGGGCTCCATCCTACAAACCATGAAATCATGACCTGAGCTGAAACCAAGAGCTGGACACTTCACCCACTGAGCCACCCCACCACCCTGCCACCCCGATCTGTCTTCTGGTTGAAGAGTCCCAGTAAAAACTAAGACGGGTAGGGGTACTTTTGCCTCCCCTCTACCCCTGGAGCATGAGGTAAATGAGGTAGGCTCTTCCTTGCCCTTGGCACCAATAGAGATCAGGTGGGAAACCTACCAAGAGCCAGCAGCCCAGAGAGCAGAAGTAGGAAAACACTCTCCCTTCTATGGGCCCCCAGCATCCTCCACCTCCAGGCTAGAAGCACTGGCATGCCCAGGGAGGCACCTCTCACCCCCGTACAAGGCACCAGCAGGGCCTGAGGCAGATCCTGCCAGCACCAGACAGCCCAGGGACTGTTCTCCCTCTGGGGGCCAGCTGGTGTCTCTCCTGCCCACCTAGAAGCACCAGGACCAGAGAAGGGTATTCGGCCCCAGCAGGAGGTACCAGTGGGTACAACAGGAGCCCCAGCAGCCTCAGGTGAACTAAGCAGACTAGAATAGCATTGTAAGAGCTCTAGAAATTAAATTATCATTGGAACCACAGCCCACAAAAGTAAGCCAAGACCTGCATCTTAATTGCCTGCTAAAATATAAGATTTAAAAAGGCTTCAGAGCCTCCTAACAATACCCCAAATGCCTGGGATGCAACAGAAAGCATTCATCATACCAAGAACCAGGAAAATCACAAATTGGATGAGAAAAGACGATCAACTGCCAATACTGAGATGAATCAAATATTGGAATTATCTGACAGAGATTTTAAAGCAGCCATAATAAAAAATGTGCCTAGAGGCAATTACAAATTTTCACGGCCAAAAAAAAAAACACAACAAAAAACAAAAGACACACACACACACACACACACAATAGAAAATATCAACAAAGGAATAGGTTTTAAAAAATGGAAATTATAAAAATAAATAAATAAGGAAATTATAAACGTAAAAAATGCAATGACTGACATGAAAACCCAGTGAGTGGGCTCAGTAGTAGAGGGGAAATGACAGAAGACAGACTCAGAAGACCAGCTCATAGAATTTACTTACTGAGCAACAGGAAAAAAAAAGAAAAAAGAAAAAAGACCAGGAGGGGGGGATTAACAGAGCCCGAGGGACTTGTGGGCCAGTAACAAAAGATCTACCTGATGGATCCCCAGAAAAAGAGAGATAATGAGGGACTGAAAAAATAGCCAAAGAAATAGCAGTCAAAAACTTCCCAAGTTTGGCAAAAGACATAAGCCTAAAGCTGAAAGAAGCTGGGCAAATCCCAGGTGAAAGAAATAGGCACAAGACAGTAACTTCTGAAAACTGAGGTCAAAGGTGCTGTGGCTAACGCAGTATCATACAGGCACAGAAATGTATAGTTGTGTTATGGCAACACAGTGAAAATCCAGAAACAGCCTCCTTTGTATGATAACTGAGTATATAAATGAGTAGATACATATCCATGCATATGTAAATACTCATGTATATGATAATTGGGTGATAAATGGTGACACCTCAAATAAATGGAGAAAAGATAAATTATTCGATCTACAGTTGGGGACAATGTCTTTCTATTGGAGTAACAAAGTTTGATCTCTCTCTCTCACCTCATAACACTATAATCAAAAGTTAATTCTGGTCAGATTAAAATGTGAAACAAAAAAACATACCCGATAAAACTATAACATGAAAAAAAAGTCAGGCAAACGTCTAGTATAATTTGGATGAAGAGCTTTTTAAACTTGAAACAGGTAAAAAAAAAAACACTCAAAAGAATTTTGTTTCATTCTCCATCTGATAGAAAATGAGTTGCAAGAATAGAGCATTTCTTGAAATTGTATTTCAGCTCTGTGAACTTCTTAACTTTTCCTCGGATAATTTAAAGAGAACTGATCAGCTATATCAGGCAACAAGAGTCTTCATACTGAAGTCTTGGTGAAAGAGGACTTCAGCTGCCTACATGTGGACCTCAGACTTTCTAGCTGGGTTCTTCTTTCTAGCTTGCCTCTTAACTCAGGCAAAAGACCCTGTGGGCGAAACATCCTGCGATGGTAACTGGAACTACTCTCTTAAGCAACAAGGACAGCCCTAAGTGTGCAAGACCCCGCACGTCAGACCCCAAGACAATAATCGACTTGATCTTCACTGCCCACCTGCACACACTCACCAACTTTTGCCCCACATTTTCCTTATATACACTTGGAAGTATTTCTGGCATTTTGGAGACAGTCTTTGAGATGCTAGTCCGCTGTCTTCCAGATGATGGCTCACTGAGATGAATTCCTGTCTTGTGTCACCACTGCTAGTCTTCTGCCTTTGGATTTTGTCAGCAGTGAGTAGCCAAACCTGGCTTGTTTGGGAACCCCGGAGGCAGATGTTCTTGCACCCCTGCACCCGGCCTCCAACGGGGTTTCAGCCACATCTCTCCCTTAGTCTGCTTGGGCTGTTATAGTGGAAATGTCATACAATGGCTTTAACATTTACTTCTTACAGTTGAGGAGCCTGGGAAAGCAGTCATGGCACTGGCAGATTTGGTGTCTGCTGAGAGTCCCCTGTAGATGACTGTCTTCTTATTGTGTCTTCACCGGACAAAAGGAACAATATTGCTCTCTGTGGTCTCTTTTATAAAGGCACTAATCTCATTCACGGGAGTGCACCCTCATGACCTAATCACCTAACCAACATCTCCTAATACCATCCCATTGAGGATTCGATCTCTTTTGTAGTCTGACTTTTAAACCTCTACCAAGGCTTAATGCTTCTGTTTACTTTAGAGCTCTAGTTCATTTTGTACTTCACTAAAAGGAAGCTAATGCTTATAATTATAGCCAAGTTGAATCTGTTGGTCAAATATTCTGGGCTCAGCTCCACATATTTTTGTTATATCATGGTACTGCTTCTCTTTGGAGCCCTGTGGCAAAATTCAAACATTTTGTCTTGCATGTAAATCTTTTTTTTTTAAACAAAAATCATAAAAACAGGAAAGGCAAAAGTATAAAGGGAGAAGGGTAGTGTAGTGCAATAATAGGATAGTCTTCCATAATTTATTCAGATAGCAAAATTTAGTATTAACAATTTCAAAGGACTATAGGGACAGAAAAAGTGATCAAAATGACCATATTGCAACAATATTCATTTACCATATTGTTAATACTAATAAATATCATAATATATTTTTCACAATAAAATGACAAAAATGCTACAGTCACAAGCTATTCTTTCACTTTCCCACCTTTCACACACTAATTTTACAGACGAGCTAAGAGATATATACCCACTGCCTCCATTTTATTTAACTTTCTTTCTTTCTGTCTGCAGCGTGACTTTATTTGGCATTTAGAGTCTCACATGACATCATTACCAAAATTGATTCCAGATGGAATAGAAAGTAATGTATAGGATGTTTTATAAAGAACAGCAATTTAAAAGATTTGGTCCCAATGCATGAATAAACAAGCAGATCAATAGAACAAAATATAAGCTATAGAAATAGATCTAAATGTATGTGGGAATTTAGTATAGGATAAAGGCAACATATCAAATAGTAGGGTAAAATTGATTTGTAATAAATGGTGTTGAGATGCTGAGAAGCCATCTGGAAAAAAAATTAACTTGGCTCCTTATCTCATTCTTTTAGCCAAAATAAGCTTTACATGAATCAAAACTTTAAATGTAAAAATGAAATCTTAAAAGTAGTAGGAAAAAAATTAATTAATCTTGATATATATCTACACAAGATACAAATCCCAGACACTATAAAGGAAAAGACTGATTAAATTTGACTATATAAACACTTATATTTTCAGTACGGCCAAAGTAACACAAAAGAACTTTAATGACAAACCAGGAAGCAATAATTATGACATTATTTGGCGAAGTACTGATTTTCTTAATATAGAGAGGGTTCTTAATAAACAACTGCTTCAACCAGCAAACCAGGTTTTGAAAATTTAACCATTTATGTTCTTACATACATATACAAAGACATATTTATAAAACTGTTCCCTGTAGCCTTATATGTAACATAGACTGAAGCATAGTCGTTCATTCTGAGATGTTCAGTGGAAAACTGTGCATCTATTTTTAAAAATGGACTACAAGTGTACATACATACCTAATCTAGAAATGTCCTAAGTATATCATTAAGTAAAAGAAACAAGGGCAGAAGACAGTTTGTAATAAGCTAGCATTGCTTAAAAGGTATGTGTCCATATGTGCATAGAAAATTCTAAAAGAGTACTTGGGACCCATTGATGTGTCTGGAGATCTGGGTTGGGAAGGAACCTTACTTTTCATTCTATGCTCTTTGGTATTATTTGACATTTTTCTTGCATGACATATATGCATGTATTTCTTTTCAAATAAAAAATACTTACATACGAAATTAAATAAATAAATAGTCACCAAATTTCCGGAAGGGAAGAACTCTAAGAGTAAAGGCAACAAACAACAATCGGGAGGAAAAAGATTGACCAATTTGACAACAGAAAATTAAAATCATCTATATTTTAAAATATAAAAATTACGTTGCAAACAAAGAAAACTGCATACAAGAAATTTGACAAAGGTTTATATCTTAACTATACTATTAGCTCAAATCAACATGACAAACACTAAGAACCCAACAGGTAAACGCTCAAAAGACATAAACAATTCCCAAAAGCACCCTTACATTTTCCTTCATAGTATTTAGCACAATTTTAATTATATATTATTGTGCCACTATTTGTTTAGTGTCTGTCTTACAGACCTATCAGGTCTGTGAAGGCAGAGTAAGTCTGTTTTGTTCACTATGGTGACCTCACAGCTGACATACTGCTTGACACATTGTAGGAACACAATTAATGTTGACGTATTAATCACATCCTCTTCACCCAGTTGGTGAGGGAGAGATTCCTGCCCCCAGGGTCATGAAGATGGCTGAAGACATAACTCCTGCCCTTGGATAGGTGAAATTGACAGCAGTTTCCTAATGTCATGTAATCACAGCGTGGAGAAGGAAGACACACCAGGGACCAAATGGGGCTTGTACATGGGAACAGTGAACAACCAGATGCTGAGGAAGGCGGGATTTGTGGTATCAAGAGGGTGACATGCCTCCCTCGTGGGAGGATGTGATTGGCTTCTCTGAATAATTCCACTCACTGGCAGGAAACTAAAGCCCACTACTCGGGGATATGCAGGAATTATACCCAGTCCCTCTGATAAGGAGCGTTGTTCAGCTAGACGACCTTAACCTTGAGAGCAAAATGGACTGGAGGAACTTGCACTTTGTCCGTGAAAAGCCCTCCTGATTTTACTAGATTTCAAGGCAGCACATGATGCTGGACCCTAATTTTAGGTCCACATTAGATAGATGGAATACT
Source organism: Prionailurus viverrinus (assembly GCF_022837055.1). NCBI lineage: Eukaryota > Metazoa > Chordata > Mammalia > Carnivora > Felidae > Prionailurus > Prionailurus viverrinus. Next base: position 153,841,821 of record NC_062562.1, read on the forward strand.
TAAAACTTGAAATGTGTTCAAACTTTTCCCTCTCAAATAAGCAAAGATTTCCCCATATAATAATATTTAACGCTAGCCCTGATAAAAGAATTTCATCATACTCATGCATGCTAGTGAAACTTTGCACTTACGAAAGCAGTTTGGTCCGTTGACTCCTTAAAAAAACTGTCAGAAAACCCTACTGGATCGAGGGGAAATAATTTTATTAGACTTACTGCAATGAGGCAGAACATGACCTTGCCAAAATCTCAACAGTGTCTCAGAATTCTATTTCTAGGGTTTTAGTGCCTGACTTGGGTGATGTTTAATGTAGGTCTTACAAGATGGGGAACTGTTGAGGACTGGGCATAGTTTATTGCATAACTTTGGACTGGTGAGTACAGTGAGGCAAGGGAGCCTTGATTTGCATATTTCAATCTTAAGAAACACTTATTTGTTGATTCATAAGGTATGTCCTGGAGCAAGCGGCTAAGTTGTTCTTATTTGTCTTCAGCATTAGTTAGCAAAGAGACGAGTGTATTCCTTATCCTAGAACCGTTTAGCTTGGGGACAGAAAGGGTATTGAGTCCCAGAACTGTTTAACTTGGGGCATGGAAAGTATGTTTTCTCCCAGTACTGTTTTCCAAAGGGATAGGGAAACACTTGGATTTGAATCTTCACATCAAATATTCCTGATTTGATAGGCTTTTAGGGTAGAGCTTACTTAGTCTCAGCCCAGGTTTTATCTACTCTACTTCGTATTATGGTAATGTGAGATCATGTGCCTTCTCTTGGGATTCTATACCAACAATGTAATCCAAGAATTAAAAAAAAATTTAAATGACTAGTGCACGGTGCGCTTTCCATTATTTTTGGCCAGCCACAAGGATGATATTCAAAATTTAGTACCAAATAGAGCATGGGCACTGAACAAGCAGAATGTGAATAGGTTGTCATAAAACCAGTTTGAGTATATTAGGAAAATATCAACCCAGCTATCCCACATCCAGACACTTAATCCAAAAATAGACGGGAAAGATGATTTAACCACCCCCACACCACTACAGAATTCTAGTGAACTTAACACAGCCATCATTGATATTTATCTACACTTCCATTGAGTGTTTGTAGGCTCTGCTTGATGTCAACAATGTCCTCACTCAGGACACAGGCCAATAGAGCAGCCATTACATGGAATACCAATCCCTGTGCAAAAATGAAAAGAAAGCTCTTAAGGTTCTTGTATTAGCAATTACATGTCACTTCTGCTCACAATTCATTTGTCAGTACTAATTACTTGACCCCACACAATCACAAGGGGCCAGAAAATACAATTATACTCCATGCCTGGAAGGGAGGAAACAACATGGAGCAAATAGCACTAGTGACTACCATTGTATACTAAGTACTTAATTCTCTCTTCCTCTAGCACATTGACCACATCCCCAAATTAACAACCCAAAGTCTCATCTAATTATATTATCAAGCTCAAATCATGATAGACCCTGTATCTATAATGATATCTGGCTTCTCTACATCATATCCAGATGTAGCTTCTCTTCATCTAAAGAAATGGTGAATTAGTCAGCTATTAATGTAATAATGATGTGTAACAAATCACTCCTACGCTCAGTGGCTTAAAGCAACAAACATTTCTGTTTTCACTCAAGTTTCACTCGGTTCTGTTCCAGGTGTCTCCACATTTTCTTGGTCCAAGAGACAAGCTCATTCTGTGAGTTTATAGGAGCAGAGGAGCACAAGCCAAATGCACATTTTAAGCCTTTACATGTATTACATACATTTACATTCCATTGGCCAAAGCAAGTCACATGTTCACACGTTCACAAGTCACAAAGCAAGGCCTTGTGCAAAGTCATTGGGACAGGAAAATATACACTCCCACAAGGGAAAGGTGGAGAAGAACAATTATTTGATGAATAATAATCTAATTCATCATAATTGTGAGTTAAAAGTATAAAATGCCTCTCACTTATAAACACAATATACAATGGTGAACAGGTACAGGATACACACAAAATATTCCCATTTAAAAAGGGAATGAGCAGGAGATACACTAAGCACACTGGTCCATTTTAGAATCAAGTATCTCCATGAGAAGGTTCTATAGTCTATGGTTTACTGTGACCCTTGGTTCTACCCTTTAGAATTTCCTTCCTTTTCTATTTTGCTCCTCAGCTATATTTGAAAAGATCATTGGAGAATATGACTTCCTTGGAGACTAAGTTGCTTTCTTAACCTGTTTCCTGCTGATAGAAGGTTGGAGGCTAAGTACAATTTTATAACTTGATCAATCTTATCTTTTAGTCTAAGATGGTGGTTCTTTTGGCACCTACTCTAGTCAATTTCTTAGCTATTTGGTTCCAATTAAATGAAAAGAAAACCCTGAATAATCCCATCCCATACTTCTAGCTGTACTTTTTGGGGTTTTCTATATTTTTCGGCTTTCTTGTCCCATGATTTTGCTGGGCTTAAGTGAGCATTCTTAAGTTTATCAAGCTCCACTGGGAGAACCACACTCTTAATATCCCTACCCTTACTCCCTGCCCCCACCCCCACCCCCCATACACACCAACTACCATTCCAGGCCATTTGTCTAACTAAAAGGATTTACTTGACTTTAACTTAATCCACTAAAAGGTTTTAGGAAGGGATATGATGTGATGTCACACTGTTGATTTAATCCTTGCCAAGAGGACAAATTTTTATTGGCATTGGTCACACAAAGTTTCTCTGAATTTTATATTGCGGATTGGGGCTTCCAATCCTGCAAATACCCAAATTTCTGGACTTTCCATTCCCTTTCACTATGGCAGGAATAGCTGACGATCACAAAGGGTATCACTGTCATTAATCCAACAAAGGTAGTCAGAGTATGCAGTGTCTTAAATATGTAATTTGACTATTTACCTGTCTTTCCTTCGAAGGGAGCAGGGGTGTGGGGGCAGGAGATGTAATGAAAGTTGTCTTCACTATTAGACTTTTTAAATTAAAAAATAAAAACAAGCCCTTACGAAAGAGGGTTGTGGAACAAGTACAGGTAACTTCTGTTTGTGGCTTAATATTAGGTTAAAAAGTATTCTTTTGAAAAATCCTTGTGACTCTCATCTACCTCCCTGAATTCTGAATGTTTTCTGCACTATCTTATAAAATGAGTCAATTACTTTCATGTTTAGGAAAAGGGAGTAAAATCAGTCTGTTCTTTGCCCAGTTATTCCTTCTCAACAGAGTTCAAGGAAGGCATATCCAGTTGGAAAAGAATCAGTATTTAATGCCAAGGTGGCAATGAATGGAGTAGAAGAGTCATAGTCATTATTCTCCTAGAATAGAAAGCCTATAGGAAATAAAAGAGATCAGATAAGTAAGACTAGTTACCAAAGATTACCATCACTGCCTTCCTTTGTTAGTGTAGAAATGCCTTTCTATTCCCTCCTGCTGGGATTCTGACAGCTTATTTCTAGTCACTGCACTTGCCTTCAATGTCTACTTACTTCAATTTCTCCTAATATCATTAGGGCAATTTGTGCCTCAAATGTCACTTTCATTACATGAAGCTACCATTGTAATCTTTAGATCTTTAAAGGCCCTATGCATTTACCACCATGTTTCTTTCTCTTTTTTTTAATTTTAGAGAGAGAGCATGATTGGGGGAGGGGTAGAGAAAGAGAAAGAGAGAAAGAGAGAAAATCTTAAGCAGGGTCCACGCTTAGCACAGAGCCCAACGTGGGGCTCAATCCCACAATGCTGGGATCATGACCTGAGCCACATTCAAGAGTTGGACACTTAACAGACTGAGCCACTCAGGCACCCCACATCATGTTATAAATTTGAATTTTGCCACTTAATTAAGGCTACGATGAGGAAAAATATTCACAATCTTTTCTAAAAATGCAAAGTACAATATAAAAGTGATTCTTAGTTACACTGTTCCTACAGAAGAAATTCTTGAACAAGTTATTTATATTTCTAAATTTCATTTTTAAAAAAAAATCTGTAACATGTAGATCAAAATGTTTTTCCCTGGGAATTAAAAACATGGAAAACCTTTAGCAGAGTGCCACAAATACAGTAATTGTTCAACAAAAGTTTGCTATTTAGAATTTATTAAAAAACTTAAAGATTAATTCTCAATTAGAGGCACCTGGGAGGCTCAGTCAGTTAAGCCCCGACTTCAGCTCAGGTCCTGAACTACAGCTTGTGGGTTCAAGCCCCATGTCAGGCTCTGTGCTGACAGCTCACAGCTTGGAGCCTGGAACCTGCTTCAGATTCTGTCTCTGTCTCTCTGCCCCACCCCCCACCCCCCACTCATGCTCTGTCTCTCTCTCTCTCTCAAATATAAAATAAACATAAAATTTTTGTTTAAAGATTAATTACCAACTAATATCTGTATAAGTATAAAATAAAATCTCTTAAGTACCAATAATTACTTTCTTAACAAACTTAAACTGCTTAATCTAATGACAGTCTAGGCCCAAGGAAAAAAACTTCTTTGACCCCCATTCTTGGTTCCCATGAGTGAGATCTGTCTGCAGCTGGGAGTTAAAAGTTCTTCTTGAACTGCACATTCCAATAGTTTAACAGGAGTCTTATAAGTGATTGTGCCTCACTTCAGGTGGCCCTTTCCAAACAACATTCAGCCCATATTCTTGCTGCTTGCACTTACACACTTTTATTTTTTTATTTTTTTATTTTTCTGTTTTAATTTTATTTTTTATTTTTTATTTTTTAATTCACATCCAGAGAACTACAGGCCAATATCCCTGATGAATATGGATGCAAAAATTCTCAATAAGATACTAGCAAATCGAATTCAACATCATATAAAAAGAATTATTCACCATGATCGAGTGGGATTCATTCCTGGGATGCCGGGCTGGTTCAACATTCGCAAATCAATCAATGTGATACATCACATTAATAAAAGAAAAGATAAGAACCATATGATCCTGTCAATCAATGCAGAAAAGGCCTTTGACAAAATTCAGCAAACTTTCTTAATAAAAACCCTCGAGAAAGTTGGGATAGAAGGAACATACTTAAACATCATAAAAGCCATTTATGAAAAGCCCACAGCTAACATCATCCTCAATGGGGAAAAACTGAGAGCTTTTTCCCTGAGATCAGGAACACGACAGGGATGTCCACTCTCACCACTGTTGTTTAACATAGTGTTGGAAGTTCTAGCATCAGCAATCAGACAACAAAAGGAAATCAAAGGCATCAAAATTGGCAAAGATGAAGTTAAGCTTTCCCTTTTTGCAGATGACATGATATTATACATGGAAAATCCGATAGACTCCACCATAAGTCTGCTAGAACTGATACATGAATTCAGCAAAGTTGCAGGATACAAAATCAATGTACAGAAATCAGTTGCATTCTTATACACTAATAATGAAGCAACAGAAAGACAAATAAAGAAACTGATCCCCTTCACAATTGCACCAAGAAGCATAAAATACCTAGGAATAAATGTAACCAAAGATGTAAAAGATCTGTATGCTGAAAACTATAGAAAGCTTATGAAGGAAATTGAAGACATAAAGAAATGGAAAAACATTCTGTGCTCATGGGTTGGAAGAATAAATATTGTCAAAATGTCAATACTACCCAAAGCTATCTACACATTCAATGCAATTCCAAGCAAAATTGCACCAGCATTCTTCTCGAAACTAGAACAAGCAATCCTAAAATGCATATGGAACCACAAAAGGCCCCGAATAGCCAAAGTAATTTTGAAGAAGAAGACCAAAGCAGGAGGCATCACAATCCCAGACTTTAGCCTCTACTACAAAGCTGTAATCATCAAGACAGCATGGTATTGGCACAAAAACAGACACATAGACCAATGGAATAGAATAGAAACCCCAGAACTAGATCCACAAACGTATGGCCAACTAATCTTTGACAAAGCAGGAAAGAACATCCAATGGAAAATAGACAGTCTCTTTAACAAATAGTGCTGGGAGAACTGGATAGCAACATGCAGAAGATTGAAACTAGACCACTTTCTCACACCATTCACAAAAATAAACTCAAAATGGATAAAGGACCTGAATGTGAGACAGGAAACCATCAAAACCCTAGAGGAGAAAGCAGGAAAAGACCTCTCTGACCTCAGCCATAGCAATTTCTTACTTGACACATCCCCAAAGGCAAGGGAATTAAAAGCAAAAATGAACTACTGGGACCTCATGAAGATAAAAAGCTTCTGCACAGCAAAGGAAACAACCAACAAAACTAAAAGGCAACTGATGGAATGGGAAAAGATATTTGCAAATGACATATCGGACAAAGGGCTAGTATCCAAAATCTATAAAGAGCTCACCAAACTCCACACCCGAAAAACAAATAATCCAGTGAAGAAATGGGCAGAAAACATGAATAGACACTTCTCTAAAGAAGACATCCAGATGGCCAACAGACACATGAAAAGATGCTCAGCGTCGCTCCTCATCAGGGAAATACAAATCAAAACCACACTCAGATATCACCTCACGCCAGTCAGAGTGGCCAAAATGAACAAATCAGGAGACTATAGATGCTGGAGAGGATGTGGAGAAACGGGAACCCTCTTGCACTGTTGGTGGGAATGCAAATTGGTGCAGCCACTCTGGAAAACAGTGTGGAGGTTTCTCAGAAAATTAAAAATAGACCTACCCTATGACCCAGCAATAGCACTGCTAGGAATTTACCCAAGGGATACAGGAGTACTGATGCATAGGGGCACTTGTACCCCAATGTGTATAGCAGCACTCTCAACAATAGCCAAATTATGGAAAGAGCCTAAATGTCCATCAACGGATGAATGGATAAAGAAATAGTGGTTTATATACACAATGGAGTACTACGTGGCAATGAGAAAGAATGAAATATGGCCCTTTGTAGCAACATGGATGGAACTGGAGAGTGTGATGCTACGTGAAATAAGCCATACAGAGAAAGACAGATACCATACGTGTTCACTCTTATGTGGATCCTGAGAAACTTAACAGAAACCCATGGGGGAGGGGAAGGAAGAAAAAAGAGGTTAGAGTGGAAAAGAGCCAAAGCATAAGAGATTCTTAAAAACTGAGAACAGGGGCGGCTGGGTGGCTCAGTCGGTTAAGCGTCTGACTTCGGCTCAGGTCACGATCTCGTGGTCTGTGAGTTCGAGCCCCGCGTGGGGCTCTGTGCTGACTACTCAGAGCCTGGAGCCTGTTTCAGATTCTGTGCCTCCCTCTCTCTCTGACCCTCCCCCGTTCATGCTCTGTCTCTCTCTGTCTCAAAAATAAATAAACATTAAAAAAATTCTTTTTAAATTAAAAATTAAAAAAAACTGAGAACAAACTGAGGGTTGATGGGGGGTGGGAGGGAGGGGAGGGTGGGTGATTGGTATTGAGGAGGGCACCTGTTGGGATGAGCACTGGGTGTTGTATGGAAACCAATTTGACAATAAACTTTATATTGGAAAAAAATTTACATCCAAATTAGTTAGCATATAGTGCAACAATGATTTCAGGAGTAGATTCCTTAATGCCCCTTATCCATTTAGCACATCCCCCCTCCCACAACTCCTCCAGTAACCTTCAGTTTGTTCTCCATATTTATGAGTCTCTTCTGTTTTGTCCCACTCCCTGTTTTTATTTTATTTTGTTTCCCTTCTCTTATGTTCATCTGTTTTGTCTCTTAAATTCCTCATATGAGTGAATTCATATGATTTTTGTCTTTCTCTGACTGATTAATTTCACTTAGCATAATACCCTCCAGTTCCATCCACGTAGTTGCAAATGACAAGATTTCATTCTTTTTGATTGCCGAGTAATACTCCATTGTATATATATATACCACATCTTCTTTATCCATTCATGGCCATTTGGACTCTTCCCATACTTTGGCTATTGTTGATAGTGCTGCTATAAACACGGGGGTGCATGTGCCCCCTAGAAACACCTGTATTCCATGAATAAATGCATAGTAGTGCAATTGCTGGGTCGTAGGGTAGTTCTATTTTTATATTTTTGAGGAACCTCCATACTGTTTTCCAGAGTGGCTGCACCAGCTTGCATTCCCACCAACAATGTAAATGAGATCCTCTTTCTCCTCATCCTTGCCAACATCTGTTGTTGCCTGAGTTGTTAATGTTAGCCCTTCTGACAGGTGTAGCACTTACACGCTTTTAGAGCTACATGGCCCTCTGGTTCCAAATTATACTCTTAAATAGCCATTTAAAAATTGTTCTTTCTTAGAGCCAAGCAAATGGAGAGTATATTCCAAAAGAAGAGATCATAGTCGTACTAAGCTCAGGTCTACAATGTATGACTCTCCTCTTTCAATCCTGAGAAGGTTGTCCTAGCAACCAGTTTTACTAACTTGTTCTGTTTTTCTCTCTTAAAGCCTTTGAAGATAATTTCTTCTCCCATCAGCCTTTGAAGTTATTCTGAATAGAAAACTAAAGATTATCTATTAACTGCCCCTTGCAGATTTCTGAACTCCCCAGAAAACCCTGGGGCTCCTTTCCAAGCCACAGTCACAGCACATGGCTTCATGTAATTACAGCCCAATCTTTAACATGACTAACAAAACAACCAGAATTTCTTGAACACTTCCTATATTCTGGGCATTATGCTAGGCTCTACTATGAGTGAAATGCAGTCTCTGACATCTGTGGTTTTAATCTAGTATTGTCTAATCCTCTAAACCTGCCCTATCCAATACAATAACCATGGCCAGATATGGTGATCAAGCATTTGAAATGTGGCAGGCCCAAAGTGAGGTGTACCATAGTGTAAAATACACACTGGACCCTGAGGACTTTGCACCAAAAAAAATGTAAAATATCTGATAATAATTTTTATATTGATTGTATGTTGAAATGGTAATTTTTTTAATATAATGGGTTAAATTATACGTATCATCAGAGTTCATTTTACCAAGTTCTTTTCACTTTTTTTTAAGTGAATACTAGAAAATTTTAAATTACATATAGCTCATAACACATTTCTGTTGGATAGTGCTATTCTAAACATATACATCAAACTTATCTGAAAAACTTGCTAAAATGTAGATTCCAGGTCTAATCCCATATCTATAGAATAAGAATGTCTGGGCAGCAGAGACCAGGAAAAAGAAATTTGAACAAGGGTTCTGGCTGATTCTTATGCACACATAAGCTTAAGAATCACTGGTCTCTTGACTAGTAAACTGGAGCCATGAGTTGTTCTTATTTCAAATAAAATTATGTCTTATTGTTTAGACAAATGATAAGGAAGGCTCACTGATATTTAAAAGATGTTCTCTCCAGTGAGTCCAAAGTGGTTTCTGGCACAATCCCAATAAAGAAGAGGAACAAAAACAAAACACTCACTCTTTAGCTGGGTTACCCACTGCATAATCACTCTCACATACATTATCTGATGTTACTATGTGAGGGGCAGTCACTTCGACAAGAGAAAAAGAGAATGTAGGCTTGGTCTTAGACTGTATTAACCACATGCTTTTCCAAGTTGATGGGTCAAATTGAAAATGGAACTTGAGGAGCGCCTGGGTGGTGCAGTCGGTTAAGCGTCCGACTTCAGCCAGGTCACGATCTCGCGGTCCGTGAGTTTGAGCCCTGCGTCAGGCTCTGGGCTGATGGCTCGGAGCCTGGAGCCTGTTTCCGATTCTGTGTCTCCCTCTCTCTCTGCCCCTCCCCCGTTCATGCTCTGTCTCTCTCTGTCCCAAAATAATAAATAAAAAACGTTGGAAAAAAAAAAAATGGAACTTGAATATATAACTCCAAATTTCTCATTTTGAACTTTTTGTGTCTATGCACCCATAAAAAACATCAACATTTCTTCCAACTGAGGCTCCACTGTGTCCCAGGAAGCATGTGAAATGCCAGCTATGTCTGAGATTGAGAGCAGGTTGTCTTTCAGTGTCTGCTCTCATCTTCTTTTCTTCAGATTTTCACCTGGTCAAATAACCAACTAGAACATGAAAAAGAACTGTGCATTTTTCTTGTTTCCCCTTCCCACCCACCCCCAACCTCCCCAACTAGATGTTGGCAATGTGGCTAAGTTTTAGCTACTGGGATTTAAGCAGAAGTATTGCATGGCAACTCACAAAAGCTTTCCTTAAAATATAATTAGCAGTTCTGCTTTGTCCATTCTTCCTCTCTTCTTCTATCCTGCTGCCCAGAATACGAATGGATTGACAGCCTCCATTTCCTTGACCATGAGTTTAAAGCCACCATTTAGATACAGTGGAGCAGAAAGATGGAAGTAACTTGGATTCCAGAAGGTTTTGTGTAGAGCCACTGTACCAGCATTAGACTGCCTTCCTTTGGATAATGATATATATATAAACTTGGTACAGCTACTATGGAAAACAGTATGGAAGCTCCTCAAAAATTAAAAATGTAATACTATATAATCCAACAATTCTACTACTTGGTATTTACTCAAATAAAATGAAAACACCAGTTGAAATATGTGCACCTCTGTTTATTGCAGTGTTATTTATAATAGCCAAGATTTGGTAGCAACATAAATGTCCATTGATAGACAAATTGATCAAGATGTAGTGATATACATTCTGGCCAAGGACCAAACACTACAGGCAAGGAATGCTTCTGCAGATGACTGGCCTGAGGGATAGAGCAGCTAAAACACAACAGCAGACTGCACACAGCACACATCAGAGACACTCCCTGATGTGCCAGACCCTGGACACTTTTATGACCTCTGCTTCATAAAGCCATTACTATCAGGAGCAGAAAACATAACAGGATTTTCTAACACACAGAGACATATACAAAATGCCAGGATGGAGGAATTCATCCCAAACGAAAGAACAAGATAAGGTCATGGCCAGAGATGTAAGTGAAAAATGTCTGATGGAGATTTTAAAGCAATAATCTAAGGATACTCACTGGGTTTGAGAAAAGAAGGAAAGACTTCAGGGAGGCCCATACTATAGAGATAAAAGAGTTAAAGAGACAGTCAAAATGAAAAATACAATTACTAAAATTGGAAACAGACTTGATGCAATGGATGCAAGACTGGAAGAAGCAGAGAAATGAATAAGTGATATAGAGGACAAAATAATTGTGAATAATGAAGTCGAACAAAAGAGAGAAAAAAAGAATTATGGAACATGAAGATAGACTAGGAAACTCGGTGACTCCACCAAATGCAATAACATTCATATTATAGGAGTCCTAGAAGAAGAGAGAGAAAAGGGGGAAAAAATTTATTTGAAGAAATAATAACTGAAAACTTCGCTGATCTGGGGAAGGGAACAGACATCTACATCCAGGAGGCACAGAGAACACCAATCAAAATCAACCACAGCAAGCCAATACCAAGACATATTGTAATTAAATTTGTAAAATGTAGTGATAAAGAAAAAAATCTTAAAAGCAGCAAGACAAAAGAAGTCCCTAATCTATAAGGGAAGACCCATAATCTAGCTGGAGATTTCTCAACAGCAAAGAAATTGAATCAGTAATCAAAAATCTCCCAACAAACAAAAGTCCAGGGCCAAATGGCTTCACAGGGGAATTCTACAAAATATTTAAAGAAGAGTTAATACCTCTTCTTCTCAAACGATTCCAAAAAACAGAAATGGAAGGAAAACTTCCAAATTCATTCTATGAGGCCAGCATTACTCTGATTGCAAAACCAGACAAAGACTCCACTAAAACACACACACACACACACACACACACACACACACACACAAGCACAACTGCAGGCCAGCATCCCTAATGAACATGGATGCAAAAATTCTCAATAAAAGGGGTGCCTGGGTGGCGCAGTCGGTTAAGCGTCCGACTTCAGCCAGGTCACGATCTCGCGGTCTGTGAGTTCGAGCCCCGCGTCGGGCTCTGGGCTGATGGCTCAGAGCCTGGAACCTGTTTCCGATTCTGTGTCTCCCTCTCTCTCTGCCCCTCCCCCGTTCATGCTCTGTCTCTCTCTGTCCCAAAAATAAATAACCGTTGAAAAAAAATTTAAAAAAAAATTCTCAATAAAATACTAGCAAATCAAATCCAATAGTACATTAAAAGAATTATTTGCCATGATCAAGTGGGATTTATTCCTGGGCTGCAAGTGTGGTTCAATATTTGCAAATCAATCAACATGATATATCACATTAATAAAAGAAAGGATAAAAACCATATGACCCTTTCAGTAGATGCAGAAAAAGCATTTGTCAGAATTTAACATCCATTCATGAAAAAAACACTCAAAAAGTAGGAATAGAGGGAACATACCTCAATATAATAAAGGCCATGAGAAAAGCCTGCAACTAATAGCAGCCTCAATGTGGAAAAACTAGCCTTTACCCTTGATTTGTATTTTTTTCCTTTTCCTTTTTTTCTTTTTTTTTTTTTGTTTTTTTGTTTTTTTTTTAGAGAAAGAGAGCATGCACACAAGCTGGGGAAAGGCAGAGAGAGAGGGAGAGAGAATCCCAAGTAGGCTCCAGAGTCAGTGTGGAGTCCAATGCGGGACCCAATCCCACGAACCGTGAGATCATGACCTGAGCCAAACTAAGTGTCGGTGGCTTCACTGACTCAGCCAACCAGGCGCTTCTACCCTTGTGATTTCTATGAACCTCGGACAATCCAAACCACTGAGCAGTACTTGATAGATGGTCCCACTGAACTCACATGAGCATTTTCACAAAGTGGACATTTTTATTTAAGGCCTCAATGTCCTTCATTTCTTTTTCAGTGAGAGAAAAGTCAAAGAACTTAAATAATAGAAATAAAAGACATTTTTGAAGATAGAAAATGGGTCAAGCCTGGGATCAGGAGTTGGGCCAGTAGCAGGAACACTTCAAAAATTTATGAACATCGTTAAAAGAATTATTCATCACGATCAGGTGGGATTTATTCCAGGGCTGCAAGGGTGGTTCAATATTTGCAAATCAATCAACGTGATACACCATATTAATAAAAGAAAGGATAAGAATCATATGATCCTCTCAGTAGATGCAGAAAAGCATTTGACAAAGTACAACACACTTTTTTTTTTATCTGGGATTTTTTATTTTAATTTATTTGTACCCCTGAAACCAATATCACACCATATGTTAACTAACTGGAATTTAAAGATGGTAGTTATTTATTTATTTATTATGAAATTTATTGTCAAATTGGTTTCCATACAACACCCAGTGCTCATCCCAACAGGTGCTCTCCTCTATACCCATCACCATTCTTAATAAAAACCCTCTCAGTGCAGCAGGGATAGTGGGAACACACCTCAACATCATAAAGTCCATATATGAAAAACCCACAGCAAGTATGATCCTTAATGGGGAAAAATTGAGAGCTTTTCCTCTATGGACAGGAACACGACAGGGATGTCCACTTCACTGCTATTATTTAACATAGGATTGGAAGTCCTAGCTTCAGCGATCATAACAATAAAAAGAAATAAAAGGCATCCAAATCAGCAAGGAAAAAGTCAAATTCACTATTTGCAGATGACATGATATTATATAGAAAATCCAAAAGGCTCCACCAAAAAATTGCTAGAACTGATACACAAATTCAGTGAAGTGGCAGGATATAAAATTAATGTACAGAAATCTGTTGCATTTCTATGTACCAATAATGAAGCAGCACAAAGAGAAATCAAGGAATTAACCACACTTACAATTGCACCAAAAACTATAACATACCTAGGAATAACCCTAACCAAAGAGGTAAAAGATTTGTCCTCTGAAATCTTTAAAATACTGATGAAAGAAACCGAAGAGGTAAAAAATTTGTCCTCTGAAAACTTTAAAATACTGATTAAAGAAACAAAGAAATAGAATAACATTCCATGTTCATGGACTGGAAAAACAAATATTGTTAAAATGTCTATATTATCCAAAGCAATCTACCCATTTAATGCAATTCCTGTCAAAATATCACCAGAATTTTTCACAGAGCTAGAACAAACAATCTTTAAATTTGTATGGAAGCACAAAAGACCCCCAAATAGTCAAAGTAACCTTGAAAAAGAAAAGCAAAGATGAAGACAGTATGGTATTGAGGCCCTGGGCAGCTCAATCGGTTAAGCATCAGATTCTTGATTTCAACTTGGGTCATGATCTCATGGTTCATGGGGGCAAGCCTCATTTGGGGCTCCACAATGGCAGTATGGAGACTGCTTGGGATTCTCTCTCTCTCTCCCTGTCTCTCTGCCCCTCCTCTCTCTCTCTCTCTCTCTCTCTCTCTCTCTGTCAAAATAAATAAGTAAACAAAACTTTTAAAAAAAGACAGTATGGTACTGGTACAAAAATAGACACATGCTTCAATAGAACATAACAGATATCCCAGAAATGGACCCACAACTATATAATCAATTTATCTACGACAAAGCAGTAAAGACTTTACAACAGAAAAAAAGATAGTCTCTTCAATAAAAGGTTTTGGGAAAACTGGGCAGCTACATGCAAAAGAATGAAACTGGACCATTTTCTTATACGATACACAAAAATAAATTCAAAATGGATGAAAGACCTACATGTGAGGCTAGAAACCATCAAAATCCTAGAGGAGTACACTGATAGCTACCTCTTTGACATTGACCATAGCAACATCTTACTAGATATAACCCCAGAGGCAAGGGAAACAAAAGCAAAAATAAACTACTGGGACTTCATCAAAATAAAAACCTTCTGCACAGCAAAGGAAACAATCAGCAAAACTAAAAGGTGACCTATGGAACAGGAGAAGATATTTACAAATGATGTATCTGATACAGAGTTAGTATCTAATATATAAAGAACTTATAAAACTCATCACCTTTTATTTTTTTAATTTTTTGATGTTTATTTATATTTTAGAGAGAGAGACAGAGGGCAAGTGGCAGAGGGACAGAGAGAGAGGGAGACAGAATTTGAAGCAGACTCCAGTCTCGGAGCTGTCAGCACAGAGCCCAACACGGAGCTTGAACTCACAAACCATGAGATCATGACCTGAGCCAAAGTCAGATGCTTAACCGACTGAGCCATCCAGGTGCCCCTAAAACTCATCACCTTAAATACAAATAATCCAGTTTAAAAATGGACAGAAGAGGGGTGCCTGGGTGCCTCAGTTGGTTGAGCATCTGACTCTTGATCTCAGCTCAGGTCTGGATCTCAGGGTTGTGAGTTTGAGCCCCACGTTGGGCTCCACACTGGGCATGGAGCCTACTTTAACAAAATGGACACACCACAAACAGACATTTTTCCAAAGAAGACATACAGATGCCCACACACACATGAAAAGACGCTCAACATCACCATCATCAGGGAAATACAAATCAAAGATATATCACTTTACACCAGTCAGAATGACTAAAATTAACAACACAGTAAATAACAGGTGTTGGTGAGGATGTAGAGAAAGGAGAACTCTGTTACACTGTTGGTGAGAATGCAAACTGGTGCAGCCACTCTAGAAAACAGCATGGAGGTTCCTCACAAAGTTAAAAATAGAACCACCCTACTCCCCAGCAATTGCATTACTAGGTATTTACCCAAAGGATACAAAAATCCTAATTCAAATACATGCACCTGGATATTTATAGTAGCGTTATCTGCAATAGCCAAATTATGGAAAGAGCCCAAATGTCCATCCACTGATGAATGGATAAAGAAGATGTGGCATACATACAATAGAATATTACTCAGCCATCAAAAAGAATGAAATCTTGCCATTGCAATGACATGAATGGAGCTAGAGTATTATGCTAAGCAAAATAAGTCAGAGAATGACCAATACCACATGAGTTCACTCATATGTGGAATTTAAGAAACAAAGCAAATGATCATAGAGGAAAAAAGAGAGAGACAAACCAAGAAACAGATTCTTGACTATAGAGAACAAAACAAAATGATGATTACCAGAGGGGAGGTGGGTGGAGGGATGGGTGAAATAAGTAATGAGGATTAAGGAGGGCATTTGTTGTGGTGAGAACCAGGTGTTACATATAAATGTTGAATCGCTAAATTGTACACCTGAAAATATTACACTGTATGTTAACTAACTGGAATTTAAACACACACACACATACACAAAGATGTGATACACACACACACACACACACACACACACACACACACTGGAATATTACATAGCCATGAAAAAGTATGAGGTCTTCCATTTGTGACAACATGGATGGACCTAGAGAGTATCATGCTCAGGGAAACAAGTCAGACTGAGAGAGCCAAATACCATATGATTTCATACGTGGAATCTAAAAAACAAATGAAAAAAACAATCAGAAGCAAAATCAGGCCACTACATACAGAGAACAAATGGATGGTTGCCAGACGGAAGAAGGGTGATGGGATGGGCAGAACTGGTGAAGGGAAGAGGGAGATACAAGTTTCCAGTATTGGAATGAACACATCATGGAAATAAAAGATACAGCATATGGAATACAGTCAATGATGTCACAATGGCATTGTATGGTGACAGATGGTGGCTCCACTGTGGTGAGCAAAGCATCATGTCAAATCACAATGTTGTATCCCTGAAACTTATGTAATCTTGTGTGTCAACTGTACTCAAAAAAAGAAAAAGAAAGAAAAATGTAACCTTAATTTTAAGTCAGTGTTGTTTTGGGATTTTTCTGTTACCTGGAGTTTACCTGTTACATGAATCCTAATTAAAAAATATCTCAATTTAAAACTGCAATACCATAACTTCTTCAGACCAATTCCTGGATTTCAGTTTATACATGTGATTACATTTTTATTGTATCTCGTCTATGGATATCTCCAACTCCTGTTCTGGGATATGTTTTCCAGTTTTATAGTTAATCAGAGAGAAGTTTCTCAGCTTTTCTTGTTACTATTGTATCAAGCCCTCCCACTTTATTTTTCTAAACCAAACATTAAAGCTTCTCACTATATGCCATCTGTGAATTCTCCTTAGATTTCTTGCAACTATGTGCTTTCATAGTTTTGTAGCTATGTTATTAGATGCAAAAAAAAGTGTTCACAAAGGTTATGTGGGGCTTTTTGTGAGTTATAAACTTTATTTGATACGAATATAACAACCCCACTGTTCCTTATGTCACTTTGTTTTTTTTGTTGTTTTTTTTTTTTTACTTCTTATAGAGTTAGCTGCCAGTGCTCACCTACTCTTCCCCATTCTACACCTGCTTCAGGAAGCTGAGCAATACCGAGCAGCCAGTGGGGAAACTGCCAGTAAATCAGTACATAGAACAAGTGGTCAGAGCATTTATTGCCGTGGGCCCCTCCCCACAAGGTCACTAAAAACCTGATCAGAGCTCAAGATCCTATCAGGTGTCCTCTCCACTCCACTCTCCCTGACTATCTTTAGGTCCTAGTAACCACTCCCTCCCTTCACCAGGGTTAGGTCTCAATGGACTCCCAGGGTGTTGTGGTTTCTCTCTACTTTGTCCTCACATTTGAGGAGTCCATTTATAAATCCTTCTCAAATTATCCTAATTTGACTGTGACATCTGTTTCCTCCTGGGACTCTGAGTGACAGAATTAATTGGTGCTGGGAGTGACCCCACAAAACATAACCTCAAAATAGAATTCCAGATGACATTCACTTGTGTATTTAAGGATAACTTTCTTGCTGTGGTGTTGGGGACAGGGCCAGGACTAGGATGGAGCACCAGGAACATAAAACTTAAGGAGACGTTCACTTTTAGGACCAGGCTGATTGTGACTCACCCTAAATGTCTCCTGTGCTTCCCCCCTAGTCCCACCCCTATCATGGAAAAGAGTGGGGGGTGGCAGGCATAAAACCCAAGTAATTCATTGCATGCTATGGTATCAAAATGACTCAAATTATCATCAGTGGAAGCTTGGGGTTAATTGAACAAGAAAGACATTAGACTGAGGTGGTTCTAATGCCATACCGGTCTTCATAAGCAAATCAAAATCTAAATACCTTAACGCTGTGAAATCAAAACACTAAGGCCAGCCAATCACAAACAGTCAAGTAGGCTTTAAGCCATGACCAATCAAACAATTTCCTTTCTTTACTTCCACATTTTCTCTATCTGAGTCTTTCCTCTGCTGCCTGTGGATGGAGAGCTATTAACTACCTCTGCTTTGGAATTGCTGGCTTCTAATCAATTTTTGTTTAAATACATTGTTTAAAAATCTTAATATGTTCAGGTTTATCTTGTAACAAGATGATTCCAGGTGAAGGGGAAGGTATTGGGAAATCTAGTGGCTTGGGTACTTGAGTCATTATGATGACAATAATGATCATAAAGATAGTGGAGTCTCTTGGCATCTTTGTTCTTTTAATGTTTTTATTTGTTTTTATGGCAGAGAGAGCATGATGGGGGAAGAGGCAGAGAGAGAGAGGAGGACAGAGGATCCAAAGCAGACTCAGTGCTGACACAGCTAGTCACTTGCCATCTTTTGATGCCAGAAAATAGAGAAATGAAAAGCTATGTATCGGCAACAAAGAACACATATAGAGAACTAAAACGCCTCCAAGACAGCTTTGAGGAGTTCTTCTTCTCCTTCAGAAGTCACTCCCAAAGGACCAAGGCCAGGATCTAACTATAATAATTACACCTCTGGGGGCGCCTGGGTGGCTCAGTCGGTTAAGCATCCGACTTTGGCTCAGGTCATGATCTTGCAGTCCATGAGTTCGAGCCCGCGTCAGGCTCTGTGCTGACAGCTCAGAGCCTGGGGCCTGTTTCAGATTCTGTGTTTCCCTCTCTCTCTGACCCTCCCCCGTTCAAGCTATCTCTCCCTGTCTCAAAAATAAATAAACGTTAAAAAAAATTAAAAAAAAATTATACCTTTGGATCTTTCCACTCATCAAGGGCATTGATGGGGAATGAGGTAGATCCTGAGTTAAGAAATTGGGGCATTTGGGCATATATGGATGAGGCTGGAAATTTTTTTAATACTATAATTCTAATCTCTTTTAACTTTTTAAAAATTTTATTTTAGAGAGAGAGAGCACGCGCAAGCAGGGGGAAAAGGCAGAGGGAGAGAGAGAGAACCTCAAGCAAAGATCAAGCACTGATGGGGCTTGATCCCACAACCCTGGGATCATGACCTGAGCTGAAATCAAGAGTTGGATGCTCAAGTGACTAAGCCACCCAGGTGCCTCCTAATCTTTTATCAGGGGAGACAACTCTTCCCCACTGTTGAAGGAAAAAGCCCACTTCAATGAACCAACTACAGAAAATACTCTATCAATTATCTATAATAAAAGTAATACACATACGCTTATCACTCCCATTTTCTTGGCTAGTATGCTTTGAAATTTTTTTCCAGTTCATTATAATAAGATACCATTACCATACAGTGTAGCATTTTTTCATTGATTCAACAAATGTTACTGGGCATTTACTATGTTTTTAGGCTACAACAGTAGACGAAACCTATGAGAATCCCTGCCTCATCCATTTTACATTTCTTTCAAAATCATAAGACTTTCTGTTTCATAGTTATTTAGACCAGTTCTATAGATAAGTGCCTTAATTACACACAGCCCCTCATTTCCTATAACTGTTTCCTCATTCATGTGCTGTCGTTTTTCTTTTTGATTCTTCACCCAATTTTGGGGTTATGTCATTTAGTTGGTTTGTATTGAATAGTAGCAAGATAAGCCACTCCAAAATGTGCTTCTTTGGCATAAGGATTATTTTGAGCTGAATATTTTGAGAAAATGCAGGCACAGAGGAACTCTGAAAAGAGAGTAGAAGTTATTCTTTTGTAAAGGAGACATACATTTATAAATGAAATCTCCATTTGTAAGTGTTTGCCACTCTCCTAGGAGGAGGAAGTCTACTCTAAATCACAAAAGAATGTTGTGAATAGGGAAGGAACTACTTAAATCCCCACAGCCAACCTTCCTCATAACTTCCTAGAACTGTCCTCCAGCCTTCCCCAACACCTTTCTTTTGTTTTTATTTGGAGATTGTATTTAAGGTAGTGTCTTGGGGCCCTCTTGGGGAGTTATTCAGTTTTTTTGGGTATCAATCATGTAAAGTATGTATGTTATTAAACTTCTATTCACTTTTTTTGTTGTTAATCTATCTTTTATTACAGGAGTTCTCTGCCAAGAACTCATAATTATTTTAAATTATTTATATAATAAATATAAACAAACATATATATAATTATATATACATATATATATAATTTAATTTTATTTCCCTACAACATGTTTGGGCTTATGTTGCTTGTTTCTTTAGGAAAGGTTCTAGAGGACCTTTCCAGAGGACTTCCACATAAGAGTATGTCTTCCTATTGCTTTTACAATAAATAATTACTGAGCAGAAAGGAAATACTTTTCTGAAATTTTTTATGTTTTCAAATGTTACTTGAAAAATCTCAGTCCAGTCTGATGGATTTTCTTATAAGGTGACTTCTTCTGCTTGGTTACATGTAGAATTTTTTTCCTCTTTTGAGTAATTTCATTGGGAAGATAGAAAAAAACAGTAAGTCCAACTTTGTTCTTCCTCAAGATTGCTTGGGCTATTCAGGGTCTTTTGTGGTGCTATAAAAATTTTTAGGATTGTTTGTTCTAGTTCTGTGAAAAATACTATTGGTATTTTTAATAGGGATTGCATTGAGTCTTTAAATTGCTTTGAGTAGCATGGACATTTTAAGATTATTAATTCTTTCAATCCATGAGCATGGTATATCTTTCCATTTGTTTTTGTTGTCTTTAATCTCTTCAATCAATGTCTTATAGTTTTCAGAGTAGAGGTCTTTTTCCTCCTCAGTTAAGTTTATTTCTAGGTATCTTACTCTTGTTAATGCAACTGCAAATGGGATTGTTTTCTTAATTTCTCTTTCTGCTACTTTGTTATTAGTGTAAAAAGATGAAGAAAAAATTTCCCAAAGCTGTCCGGGCCAGATCTATTCTATAAATCTTCTAGGAAGAAATTAGATTTAACTAAGTCTAATAAACCTGATGGAATTAAAAATATCTTCTGAGAAACTAAATATTCATCCAATAAGTTGACTATCAATTATTATTCAGATGATCTTTATCTAAACATTCTTTTTTTCTCTTATCTAATCTAAGGATGATGATGATGGCTGTTTAACCATTTTCTTTTCTTATAGGACTCACTACTAAGAGTAAATCTTTGATATATTTAGGTCACTTCTTTTAAGGCAAATGTAAATAAAAGTTTAAGAGCTACATATAACTGAAATATTAGAAAAAAATAGCAAAAGCAAACCTAAAGCAGGTCAAAAGGATCAAAAATAAAAAGAATAAAATTAAGAATAAAAAAATTAAGGTAACAATAAGGTTGATAAATCCAAAAGCTTATAATTTGGAGAAAAAAGGAAAAATATTAAACCTAATTTCTCCAGAATTCTTTAGTTAAAATAGAACTCATTCAGAAAGGATTACATAGGAAGAGACTCATGTGCTCTTTTACAAAAAAATTCCAATGCTAGAAATCTATCCTTAAAAAAAAAAAAAATGAGAGGTGTCAAAAAGATTAATGCGCAAGAATATGCATTTCAATAGTATTTATAAAACATAGGGAAAAATTGGAAGCAACTGAAATGTTCCACAGGAGTGGAATTCATTTTTTCATCAATAAATATTTCTTTAGTATTTATTGTGTATTAGGAAATGCTGTGTAGGGAACTAATCAAGTAAATGCATTATGATAAATGATTGAACCTATTATGCAATCACTGAAATTGATTTAGTAATTTATCAATATGTATTAAAAACAAATAAATTTCTTCACCCAACGATACTATTTTGAGAAATATACCTCAAAGAAATAATTAGAAATAAATGTGAAACAAAGGTTTATATAAAAAGATCTTTACTTATTGTAGCAAAAATGTATACTTTCTACTTATTGTTGTAAAAATGTGTCTATGATAAGGGACTGTAACACACTTCCATATACAAAAATAGAAGATTTTTTAATGGCGTATAATTCATTTTGTGTTAGTTTTTTATATGGTATGAGAAAGAAGTTCAAGTTCATTCTAGTGTGTGTGAATGTCCAGTTGTCCCAGCACCATTTATTGAAAAATCTATGTTTTCTAAATGGATTATTTTAATACCCTTTTTGAAAATTAACTGATCATCAATTTACAAATTCATTTCTGGAGTCTCAGTTCCGATCCATTTATCAACGTGTCTATCCTTATGTCAGTACCACACTGTCTTGATTGTTAGCCTAAATATAAAAGCTAAAAGTATAAAACTGTTAAGAAAACCTAGGGATAAATTTTTGTGATCTTAGATTTGAGCCTTTATGACACCAAAATTTCCAGCAGCAACAACAACAAAATAGGTAATTTTTTTTTTAAAAAACTAAATGTAAAAATATTTGCGGGGCGCTTGGGTGGCTCAGTCAGTTAAGCGACCGACTTCAGCTCAGGTCATGATCTCACAGTTCATGAGTTCGAGCCCGGCATCGGGCTCTGTGCTGACAGCTTAGAGCTTGGAGCCTGCTTCAAATTCTATGTTTCCCTCTCTCTCTGCTCCTCCCCTGCTCATGCTCTGTCTCTCCTTCAAAAATAAATAAAAACATTAAAAAAAAAAATAAATAAATAAATAAAAATATTTGTGTTACAATGGACACATCAAGAAAGGGAAAAGATAACTCACAGAATGGGAAAATATATTTGTAAATCATATATGAGATAAGACCTTGTATCCAGAATATATAAGAAAACTTTCATGACTCAATAATAAAAAAGACAATCTAATTAAAGATAGGCAAAATATCTTAGAGACATTTTTTTCCAAAGGACATATACAAATGGTCAATAAGCACCTAAAAAGATGCTCAGCATCATTACCTATCAGGGAAGTGCAAATCAAACCATACATATCCACTAGGATGGCTATAACAAAAATGAGAGATAGTAATGTTTTGACAAGGATGTGGGGAAATTGCATCCTTCATACATTGGTGTAAATGTAAAAGGGCCCAATTCCTTTGGACAACCATATGGCAGGTCCTCAAAATGTTAAACACAGAGTTACCACATGACCCAGCAATTTCACTCTTAGGTATCTACAAGATAAATGAAAATATACGTCCACACAAAAACTTATCCACAAGTATTCATATCAGCATGATTCTTAATAGCCAAAAAAAATGGAAACCACCCAAATTCATATTAGTTGATGAAAGGATAAGGAAAATATGGTACATCCATACAATGGAATATCATTCATCAATAAGAAGAAAAGAAGTACAGCTACAATATGGACGAACTTTGAAAACATCATGCTAAGTAAAAAAAGTCCATCCTAAGAGACCATGTAATGTATAATTCCATTTATATGAAAGGTCCAGAATAGACAAGCCCAGAGAGACAAAAAGTGGATTCGTAACTGCATAGGTCTGGTAGGATTGGGAGCAAACGGCTGATGGCTGTTCCAACATACCATGTTTCTTTTTTGCTTCGTAAAACTGCTCTATACCTATAGACTGTGGCGATGGCTCCACAACTCTATAAATGCACTAAAAACCACTGAATTGGTATATTTTACTGGGTCAATTGTATAGTGTGTGAATTATATCTGAATAAAGCTGTTTAAAATATAAACGAGACATTTCTAACAAAGAGTGGAAGAAATTGCCAATCTCCTCTTAGCAATTATTTAAAACAGGGACTTGGCAATTAATGAATTTTATGCATTTTTTTTTTTGTCATGAAGAAGCACAGAACTGGACCGAGCTTTAGTAGCCTTCTCCATTCCATGTTCCAATACTTACTAATTTGACTTGACTTAAAAGGAGTGGTTTTTGTTTTGTTTTGTTTTGTTTTTTGCTGTCCCAGCTACATGTTCTTTAATACACTTTTAAAAATGGTCATAATGTAGCGTGGGAGGGGTGCCTAGGTGGTTCTGTCAGTTAAGCATCTGACTTCGGCTCTAGTCATGATCTGGCAGTTCATGGATTCAATCCCCATGTCAGGTTCTGTGCTGACAGCTCCGAGCCTGGAGCCTGCTTCAGATTCTGCGTCTCCCTCTCTCTGCCCCTCCCCTGTTTGTGCTCTTTCTCTCTCTCTCTCTCTCAAAAATAAATAAAAAAAGAAAGTAATGTGGGGGAAATGTTCATAGTGATGGTATCTTCTGGATGATGCAGTTGTTCTTTCTAAATTTTCCTGATTTTCCATTTCAAGCAGCATGTATTATTTCGTAATCAGTAAAAACATTTAAGTTATTTCACAATTTCGTAATAGTAGAGATAGAAGAATTCGTCATGGCTTCCCAAGGAAGTTTTCTGTATCTAGGAAGCCCAGAGAGCAATCTGTCCTCTCCATATTCCTATCACAATATTAAACGTAGCCATTAGCATGGGCTGTCTTGATCTGAAGGAGTCACCTCAAAATAAAAGCTGCTTTGCCCTGAGGATTATTTTGAATTGAGGGCAAGTGAGAATCAACAGGTACAGGAAGAGTTCTCTACCCTCCCCTTATCTGCCTGAAAGCAGTACATAAATTTCTCTTTGAGAGAGGGAAGGTTGGCCCCAACCTTCACCTAGAAGACTCTTAGTATTGAAGACAGGAAGTAAATATCATGATGGGTTTGCATCAACAGACCTTACTAAATAGTCCTTATATTCCATTAGTTCCACCATTCATTTACTAGTCCTTTTCCTACCACTTCTCATCCCTTGAAGCCCAAGACCTCTTTCTTTTGTCAAACGGGTATATGAGTTGCTGAGTCTGACCACTTCTTTGAGTTTCATTTCTTTCCTGTGAACTCCTGTGCATGTAAATATTAATAAAAATTGTGGACCTTTACACCTATTAATCTGTCTTTTGTTAACTTAAATTGCAGGGTTCCAAAAATAAGAGGGTAGAAGAAAAGTTTTTCCTTTCAATAAGGAAATTGAATATTTTGTTTTTTTTTTCCAATTTGTTTACATATAGTTTTATTTGCATAAAAATGTTTTAAGAATGAAAATTTCATCCACACTGGTTTTTAATGACTTTTATTTGTCTAGGATTCTATAAAATTCATTACGTTTTTATGTGTGCATTTTCTCCTTCAACTAGATTCCAAGATTGAGGGAAAGACTATGTCACAAAATAATATGGATGCTCTAACTTCCCTAAAAGAGTCCTTTACACAGTGTAGGCAATCAATAAGCAATTTTTAGACCCTTCTATAAAACATTTTTTAGTAACAAAAAGCATGTATTGAAAGTTGCTTTACATAAATATCGTTACCAACTATTTTGTTCTAGATATTTATAGCTCCTTTCACTCTATGCTATATCACTGCTTATAAATCACCATTTGGTTTTTATACCTTAATTTTAAATTGCCTTTGAATTTTTGATTTTTTATAAAAGTCATCCTATATTCTAAAAAAAAAGACACACAAATTGCAAATGTGTTTTCATTTATGGTATGTCTTTCTTGTATCTTATCTTTCCATATCTCATTTACCCAAGCTTGGATTTGAGTAGATTTTTCTGATTTCTTTAGCAGCATTTTACAACTATTAAAACTGAAAGCAAACTTTCTTTTTAAAGTTAAACAATGATCTTATGGAATGTATTTAATAGTAATCAAATATCCTTAAGAAAACATTCCTCATAATTAAAATGTGCTGTTCTAACTCTTAACTGTCCTTGGGCAAACCCACCACATATGAAAAAGATTATCTTCCATTCTGCCTTCCCACTGATCATTTGGTGAGATGAGGGTCCATGAGAGGTAATTCTACCCTCAATCACTTGGCTGAGTAGAAAGGCCAACTCTTTTATATATATATATATATATATATATATATATATATATATATATATATATATAATGGAATGTTTTTGATCATCTCTTTCTCACTTCTCTTCTTACTTTCCCTTGTCACCCCACTCCACCAGTCGATCTCCATCTATCCCTTCTTTCAAACTATCACCAGATCAAGAGTCAATCATAGTACTTGTCTGTGTGAATGTTTTTAATGGACTCTCAGGGCCTGGATAAAGACCACTGTGAAAACTGAAAGAAGGTATGTGGTGAAGAAGAAGATATGAACTAGCAGCTGGCTTGTCAAGATGCTATTTGCCTTGCTGCAGTCATCACTTCCATAGTGGGTCTTCATTTGAATTAATTTTGCCAGTTGCCCAAAGTTCAAGGCTCACTAAAGTGACACAGAAATGTGAACAACAGTACCAGTGTATTTAACTACAATGAGAAATTTAACTAGCAAAAGGACTGGCTATTCTGACCAGCTCAAGGCTGAATTCTTAGAGAGAAATGTGTGAGGAAACTATCATAAGTGAAATTACGTCACTTAGAATCAGGGCAAGAAGTGGTATGTTTTTCGTACCTGTTGGCATTAGGCTTGATGTTTCAGTAACAGACTCCTAATGTACATTGAATTCTTATATTGCCTAATGGATCACTAAATAGCCATTCTTCAAACAGACTCATCCCTTCTTTATATATGCCATTATTATTGATAGGAGAAGAGACATGTTCTTACTTTACTTGCTTCCGCACTGGGAAACATTTTATCTCTAAGACACCTCTGGCACACATCTGATACCTTACATCTGACCTCATTTCATCATTGTACATTCCAAATTTCAGATTCATTTGGTTTTGTTCAGGCTATAGTGATATGATAGCAAAAAGATTGTATATAACCAGTACCAGTTACATAATCTTTGGGCTCACTGCAAAATGAAAATATGAAGACCCTTGTTTACAACTTATTAAGAATTTTCAGACAGTGACAACAGGGCATCATACCAAGTGTAGGGCTCTTCTGAACTCAGGGTCCTGAGCCACTACTAAGGTCACACAATAATGAGGTCATCCTATATATAACAGTCCTCCAGTGTAAGAGGAATCCAGCCTGAATCCCACAGCCTGAATCCAGCAGCTCTCTATTTCTGCAAGTGAAGTTGTGTTAGAATATAGCCACGCCCACTGGTATTGTTTATGACTGCTTCTGCTCTACAATAGCAGAATTCTATTCTCACTACAGAGATCATATGGCTCACAAAGACTAAAATATTTACTATCTGGCCCTTTAAGAAAAAGTTTGCCAACTCCCACTCTAGTGTCCGATGATAAGCCCTTGTTTCATACTTGCTATTCAAAATGAGCACTCAACAATCTACAGTTTGCTCCACTCTCCTCCTATGAAACCATGGAGGAC
Organism: Prionailurus viverrinus; assembly: GCF_022837055.1. Classification (NCBI taxonomy): domain Eukaryota; kingdom Metazoa; phylum Chordata; class Mammalia; order Carnivora; family Felidae; genus Prionailurus; species Prionailurus viverrinus. Next base: position 153,868,900 of record NC_062562.1, read on the forward strand.
TCATGTAGAGCCTTTAGCTATAAATCAGAAGGATCCGCAAACTGAAATACCAAGAATTTCTATGGCACTGTACAACAGTGACACCCATTAATTCTCCATGAGGGAGCCTGAAAAGCTACCTGACCCCTTCTTACCCAGCTTTCTTGGGTACCTAGGATTTCTCAACATAGTTACCATAAGACCACATGCCACTGTCAATTTCCAGTTAGAAAACTGGCACTTGCCTAGAGTCTCGCGGTTCCATTCCATGAGGGATTGGACTTAAGGACTGTTCTTCTTTGGCTTGCAATGAAAACTCTGAAATCCTCTGGCTTCATATCTGGCATTTCCATCCCACACCTCAATTCCCTTGGATCAGATGCCCACATAATCTTAATACTTAGGCTTGAGTTCCTGTCAAGAACTTTAAAGGATCTGAGATTCTACCCTACATGATATCTAGCTAGCCTGCCACAGTTTCATGGATGCTGGTATAAGATATGAGACCCCTGGATAGGAAATGAAGGACAGCTTACTACTTACGGCTAGTGCAGTAGCCACAATAATAGCATTTTTGTACGATTTCCCCATGTTCCAATTCCCATAGAGTGACACAAGGGTCAGTTTACACCTGTGCATGCAGTAGGTTCTTTTATAGGAAAAATGCCTTGAGACTAGGAAACAAGAACTTTTTTTTTTTTCACAATGCACTATAAGATTGTAAGCACATGTGTCCTTTGCTCTAGTAGCAAACATTATTTTTACTACACTAGACAACAAGCGAACTTGTCCTTTGCTCTGAAGGGGACACTATCTCTATCTTCCAAGGTAGATTGCTAAATAAACATCACTGAAAACACAGTTCAGAACAAAAGGCAATCAGTGACCTCGTTGCAGGTTGTACAGAAATGCAGAAACTCTTGGAGAATTGTCTCTCAACATCCCCTATCTGGACTTGATCTTTTATGGTGATTCCTCCCATTCATCCCCATTGCTATAAATGAGTCCCCCTTTTCCTGTGAGTGAATTGGATTTTTGCTAACGACTTCCTCCAGCTTTGATTCCTTCTCTTCTAGTTCACAGCTTTAGAGCTGGCATTTCAAAGAAATATACCCTACCTACCCTATCGCCCCAACACCAACACAGAACTAAATGCTCTCTCCTGTATTGTAGCTTTTTAAGAAGAATTTCGTCGGTTGTTGTCTGTATATAGCCACACAACCTAAGTACCATAATATGTTTAAAGCATTTAGCCACTCCTCCCATCCATCGTGTTCTTCTCAATTTCCTGAAAGTAGGGGTTTGGGGTGTGTGTGTGTGTGTGTGTGTGTTATGGCACAAAAACACCTATGATATTAAAGTCAAGTACCAGAATATTCCAGCCATCATTCCAAAATGTCAGGATGGTTGTTGGAATCATGCTTAGCATGTTCTGTGTAAGTGGTCTACAGTGCCCATGAGAGGCGAAACGAGAGTGAATAAAAGGGAACAGGAAGAAGAGTCAGGAACTAACTACAAACAAAAACACCATCCGGAGGAAACAGGATAAGCCTGTCCAGACACTGGAAATTACAATGAGGAAGGAAAAGCAATTAACCAGAACAGATGGGCGGAAACGGAGCAACTAACAGAGGTGGAGCCATGTTTATTTGAGAAAGTGTGTCCTGAGATTTGGAGTGCTGAATAGAATCTGTGCTCATTCTCCATAGCCCCTGGATCTATGATGATACCATATGTAGATACTTAACAGGCATGCATGAGCTCCTGTAAACAATCAAGGTGTTTCTTAAGCCTGTCATTCTCTGTCACTTGTTACTTCCTGCCTTTTCTTGTTGTTGTTATACGTATGCTTTGTTTTAATGGATACTAACTTGATTTATTCATTTCCCACTTGCCAAAATATTCAAAATATTTGAATTCCCAGAGAGTTGTACAAGTTTATGGAGATGATTGTAAAGGATATTGAAACCAGGTCTGTCCTAGAAAATATGGGACAGATGGTTGTGGGGCATTAAAAAAAGAGAACTGGTAAGCCGACAATGCAGTATCTTATTGTCTGCTGTATTTTTTAGAAGCTTGCCAAGCGAGGCATATGTTATTGTTTCATCTCTTTTGATATAATGAAATTCCTTCAAACACATACAATTAAAAAATAATCCACTCTTGAGTAAATTGCATGTACGTGAATAAAAATGCAATCCCTTTTAGATGAGTTTTGTGTTTCCCAGCTGTCCATAAGATTATTATGTCTAATAAATTATACACTCTGTACTCTGCATTCCTTCAGAGCTACAAATGAAAAGAGTTAGCCATTTTTTAAAATTTCTTACTGAAATAAAGCCCTCACTAATTATTCATCAGCTATAAAAACTTTATAACTGCTCAATATTTCGAGGCTTTTGGGTGCATAAAATAACTCTTAATTTTAATAGTTTAGTCATCTAATTGCTTCAACAAAGAGCAACCCTTTCTTCCATACTCTAAGTTAAATATCAAATGCAGTATTTTTTTTATTTTTTTAAAAAGAAAGAGTGTGAGCCAGGGAGAGGGGCAGAGGAAGAGTGAGAGAATCTCAAGCAGGCTCCACAGTCATTGAGGAGCCCAATGTGGGGCTTGATCCCATGATCCTGGGGATAGGGAGTTGGTTCTAAATTTATTCTATTAAGAGTGCCTGGACATCTTTTTGTGTACCTTTTGTCACCTGACCAGCGGACATCTCTTTTTCAGTCAGTTCTTTCTTATTTGACAATTTTTTATTTGACATTTGTGTATATTGCAAAGTGATCACCACAATAAGTTTAGTTAACAACCACCACCATAGATAGCTACAAATTTTTTTTCTTATAATGACAACTTTTAAGATCTACTCTGTTAACATCTTTCAAATATGCAATACAACATTATTAACTATAGTCACCGTATAGCACATTACAGACCCATGACTTATTTTTTTAACTTTTGACCCTCTTCACCCATTTCACCCACCCTTTACCCCCCACCCCCCACCTCTGGCAGCCACAAATCTGTTCTCCATACCTATGACCTCAGTTTTGTTTTCCAGTTTGTTTGTTTAGATTCTACATACAAATAAGATCATATGGTATTTGTCTTTCTCTGTCTGATTAACTCACTTAGGATAATGCCCTCAAAGTTCCTCCATGTTGTCACAAGTGGCAAGATTTCTTTCTTCTTTTATGGTTGAATAATATCCCATTTTGTATATGTGTGTGTGGGGGGGGGGGTGTATTACATTTAGTTATTCTAGGGTTTCATTCTGTATTACTACTTCAGATGAATATTTTTAAATCCTTCAATCATTCTCAAAACAAAAGGTATGCTTTTCTTTGTGGTAAGTCTATTTTTCAAGTCAAAATGTGGGAAGCTGAAGCTCCAAATCAAACATAACTTAAAACTTAAATTTTACCTTGTTATATGGTCAAAAACCCTTGATGGTTTTTCAGAGTCTTCATAGAGGTTGGAGGAAAAAAAACTTCAAAGTGAATGAATTTTATTATTTATCATTATAATGTCTTTAACTTAGGGTGTTTCTAGAATGTTCATGGACCTGAAATACTTAGAAATGCCCATCTGGTGGAGTCTTTCATGTTTTCCATGTAGAGTATCACATCATCTGTGAAAAGTGAAAGTTTGACTTCTTCTCTGCCAATTTGGATGCCTTTTACCTCATTTTGTTGTCTGATTGCTGAGGCTAGGACTTCCAACCTTATGTTAAACAACAGTGGTGAGAGTGAACATCCCTGTTGTGTTCCTGATCTCAGGGGGAAAGCTCTCAGTTTTCCCATTGAGGAGATATTAGCTGGGCCTTTCATATATGGCTTTTATGAGGTTAAGGTATGTTCCTTCTAGCCTGACTTTCTTGAGGGTTTTTATTAAGAACGGATGCTGTATTTTGTCAAATGTTTTTTCTGCATCTATGGACAGGATCATATGGTTCTCATGCTTTCTTTTATTAATGTGATGTATCACGTTGATTGATTTGTGAATATTGAACCAGCCCTGCAGCCCAGGAATGGATTCCACTTGATCATGGTGAATAATTCTTTTAATATACTGTTGAATTCAATTTGCTAGTATCTTGTTGAGAATTTTTATTCATGTTCATCAGGGATATTGGCCTGTAATTCTCCTTTTTAGTGGGGTCTTTGTCTAGTTTGGGAATCAAGGTAATGCTGCTTCATAGAATGAGTCTGGAAGCTTTCCTTCTGTTTCTATTTTTTGGAACAGCTTGAGAAGAATAGGTATTAACTCTGCTTTAAATGTCTGGTAGAGTCCCTCTGGGAAGCCATCTGGCCCAGGACTCTTATTTGTTGGGAGATTTTTGGTAACCAATTCAATTTCTTCACTGGTTATGGGTCTGTTCAAAATTTCTATTTCTTCCCTTTTGAGTTTTGGTAGTGTGTGGGTATCCAGGAATTTGTTCATTTCTTCCATATTGTCCAGTTTGTTGGTATATAATTTTTCATAGTATTCTCTAATAATTGTATTTCTGTGGTGTTGGTTGTGATCTCTCCTCTTTCATTCATGATTTTATCTATTTGGATTCTCTCTCCTTTCCAAGGGTTTATCAATTTTGTTTATTCTTTCAAAAAGCTAGCTCTTAGGGGCGCCTGGGTGGCTCAGTGGGTTGGGCGGCCGACTTCGGCTCAGGTCACGATCTCACGGTTCGTGGGTTCGAGCCCCATGTCGGGCTCTGGGCTGACGGCTCGGAGCCTGGAGCCTGTTTCCGATTCTGTGTCTCCCTCTCTCTCTGCCCCTCCCCCGTTCATGCTCTGTCTCTCTCTGTCTCAAAAATAAATAAACATTAAAAAAAAAAAAAAAAAAAAAAAAAAAAAAAAAAAGCTAGCTCTTAGATTCATTGATCTGTTCTACTGGTTTTGTTTGTTTGTTTGTTTTTGGATTCTATATTGTTTATTTCTGCTCTAATCTTTATTATTTCTCTTCTTCTGCTGGCTTTGGGGTTTCTTTGCTGCTCTGCTTCTAGTTCCTTTAGGTGTGAGGTTAGATTCTGTATTTGGGATTTTTCTTGAGCACTAGGTGTTGTATGTAAGTGATGAATCATGGGAATCTACTCCTGAAGCCAAGAGCATACTGTATACACTGTATGTTAGCTAATTTGACAACAAATTATATTTAAATCCAAAAGAAAGAAAGAAAGAAAGAAAGAAAGAAAGAAAGAAAGAAAGAAAAAGAAACGTCCATCTGGCTATGTTTTATCATATTTTCCTCTTTTCATTATTCTTGTTAAATTAAGTGCCTTGGATACCTTACTGTGGTTTTGTTGTTGTTGTTTTCAGGATCCTAAATCTTTTTGTGTAATCTTTTGCAAATGAAACTTCTTCTTTATGTAGAAGGAATTCTAATGGAGGAAAGTCTCTGCTCTTCCGTATTGGCAGCTTTGTTGCCCCTTTCAATGTGAGGCCTTTTCTCTAAGGGTTCTGCTATACATACCTTCAGATACTATCATGTGCTCCTATAGCCAGTATAGAGTGCAACTGGGTCTATCTTCCATCACTGGTTTTTGTTTTTGTTTTTGTTTTGTTATGAGGAAATTTTAAACTCTTTTCCATAGAGGGTGCACCCACTGACATTCCTACCAACATTGTACAAGGATTCCCTTTTCTCCACATTCGCAAAAACACCTGTTATCTTTTTTATTTTTGATAAGTCATCCCAAGATGAGATAGGTGATATCTATCTCATTGTGGTTTTGATTTGCATTTCCCTGATAATTAGAGATGTTGAGAATGTTTGGCTATCTGTATGTCTTCTTCAGAGGAATATCTATTCAATTCCTTTGTCCACTTAAAAAATTATTTTGTTTTGTTTTGCTATATTTTGGATATTAATCCTTTACCAGATATATGGTTTGCACATATTTTCTCCTGTTCTGTAAGTTTCTTTTTCTTTGTGTAGTTTCCTTGGCTATGCAGAATCTTTTTTTTTTTTTTTTTTATGTCATTCTACTTAATTTGTTTTTGCTTTTGTTGCCTGTGCTATTGGTGGCATATCCAGAAATCGTGGTCACAGTTGTCAAGAAGTGTTTTATCTGTGTTTTCTCTTAGGAGTTTTATGTTTAAGTCTTTAATCCATTTTGAGTTGATTTTTTCTGTAAGTTGTAAGATAAGGAAGGGTCCAGTTCTCTTCCATTAGCTTTTTATCTAATGAAAACTAAAACTCTTGTCATAATGGCCCTAAAGTAAGCTGTGGAATTTTATATTGATATTATTTTTAAATGATCTTTCTCTCCAAAGCCATTTACTATTGATAAGATTTTCTTTAAGCTAGTTAAAATTTTGTATCAGTTGGTTCTCATTAAATATTTACACATTTTCCCTCCTTTTCTCTTTCCAAATATTCATTTATCACAGGCTTTCAAATGCTAAGATCACATGTTATTTTCTCTTTTTAAAATCACTCAATTTTCTTTTTAAAGGTCATATCTAAATTCATAGAGTCTTTGATTAACTTTGAGTTAATTTTGGTAAACTGTCCAAAAAATCATGGTAAAACACACATAAGATTTACCACTTCATTCATTTTTAAGTATACAATTCAGGGACAATAAGTACATTCACAATGTTGTGAAACCATCACTGATTATCTTTAAAAAAAATAATAGTGATAACATTTATTGAACTCCTTCCATATATACTTATTTCATTCATTTTTCAAAACCCCAATGAGCTTATCTCATCTACCCAAGGTCATGTGACTGGAAAGTGGTGGAATTTGGTTGCAGCCCACATCTTTCTGACTAGTTCAAAACCCTATTTTTTTTTAATTTGTATGTGTATAAGTTTAAAATCTGTATTAATGTAATGCAGACACACAGTTGAAAAATCAAATAGGAACCAAAATGATAAAAATAATGGAGGAAATATATGGAATAATTTGTTGACAGCCTTAAAGTAAGAAAGATGTTCTTCTTAACTAAGATACAAAAATCTAAGGACAAAAAGGTGATATAATGATAAATTGGACTACACTGAAATTTTTAAATTTCTGGACAATAAAAAATAATACCATAAACAAAGTTAAAGAAATTGATAGACTGATAGAAAATATTTGCACTGTATATAACCAACAAAAGTTTATAAGCTAGAATATATAAATTCATATATGTATATATATATAAATATGTTCACATGAATATATATATTCCTTTATATCAAAAGGAAAAAGACAAACAATTTAATAGAAAATAAGCAAATGGTATGAACAAACAATTCATAGGAGACAAAATACAAATAGTCAATAAACATATAAGAAGATAAACCACAGTGGTAATCAGGGAAATAAATGTTGAAACATTACAAAGTTGACCATATGGGGGCACCTGGATGGCTCAGTTGGTTAAGGGTCTGACTTCGGCTCTGGTCATGATCTCGTGGTTTGTGAGTTTGAGCCCCATGTCTGGCTCTGTACTGACAGCTCACAGCCTGGAGCCTGGGCTTCAGATTCTATGTCTCCCTCTCTGCCCCTTCCCCACTCACGCCCTGTCTCTCTCCCTCAAAAACAAATAAACATTTTAAAAAATTTTAAAAAGAAAAAGAACAAAGTTGACCATATGGCCATATCAGGTTTGGTGAAGTTATAGGAAAATGGATGTTCTCCCACATTGCTAGTAAAAACTAAACTGGTAAAACAACTTTGAGGGTAATTTGAAAATCCATCTACCTTAAGACCCAGTAGTTCCACTTCTATGTATCCATGCTAGAGAAGGGTTAACACACATATGCAGGAAAGCCCATAAAAAGGCAACATTGTTGGGGCGCCTGGGTGGTGCAGTCGGTTAAGCGTCGGACTTCAGCCAGGTCACGATCTCGCGGTCCGTGAGTTCGAGTCCCGCGTCAGGCTCTGGGCTGACGGCTCAGAGCCTGGAGCCTGTTTCTGATTCTGTGTCTCCATCTCTTGCTGCCCCTCCCCCGTTCATGCTCTGTCTCTTTGTGCCCCCAAAAAATAAATAAACGTTGAAAAAAAAATTAAAAAAAAAAGGCAACATTGCATCATTTTAATTTTTTTTTAATTTTTTAAAAATTTATTTTTGAGAGAGAGACAGAGCGTGAGCAGGGGAGGGGCAGAGAGAGACAGAAACACAGAATATGAAGCAGGCTCCCGGCTCTGAGCTGTCAGCCTGACGGGGCTCAAATTTCCGAACCGCAAGATCATGACCTGAGCCGAAGTCCGCCGCTTAACCAACTGAGCCCCCCAGGCGCCCCTACATTGCATCACTTTTACAATGAAGCATTAGAAGCAAGTAACTTGTCCACCAGATGAAGAATGACTAAATAAATCATAGCTAGATTATGCAATATTACTCAGCTTTTAAAAAGGAGGTGGTTTTGAACCAGAAAAGACCCCAAATAGCCAATGTAATGTTGAGAAAGAAAAGCGAAGTGCGAAATATAACAATTTCGAACTTCAAGCTGTATTACAAAGCTGTAATCATCATGACAATATGGTACTGGCACAGAAACAGACACGCAGAACCAAAGAACAGAATAGAGAACCCTGAAATGGACCCACATGTGTATGGCAAACTAACCTGCAAAAAAGCAGGAAAAAATATCCAATGGAAAAAAGACAGTCTCTGCAACAAATGGTATTAGGAAAACTGGGCAGCAATATACAGAAGAGTGAAACTGGGTGACTTTCTTATGCCACGCACAAAACCAAATTCAAAATGGATGAAAGACCTAAATGTGAGACAGGAAACCATCAAAATCCTAGAGATGAACACAGGCAGCAACCTCTTTGACCTTGGCTGGAGCAACTCCTTTTTTTTTTTTTTTTTTTTTTTCCTTTTTTTAAATGTTTATTTATTTTTGAGAGAGAGACACAGAATCTGAATTAAGCTCCAGGCTCTGAGCTGTCAGCACAGAGCCTGACACGGGGTTTGAACCCACGGGCTGGGAAATCATGATCTGAGCTGAAGTCAGACACTCACCCAAGTGAGCCACCCAAGCACCCCTAGAGCAACTTCTTACTAGACACATCTCCAGAGGCAAGGGAAACAAAAGCAAAACTGAACTATTGGGACTTCATCAAGATAAAAAGCTTCCGCACAACCAAGGAAACAATCAACACAACTAAAAAGACAGCCTACGGAATGGGAGGAGATATTTATAAATAACACATCAGATAAAGGCCTAGTACCCCAAATACAGAAAGAACTTATCAAAGTCAACACCCAAAAAATAAATAATCCAGTTAGGAAATGGGCAGAAGACATGTACAGACATTTCTCCAAAGAAGACATACAAATGGCTAACAGACATAGGGAAAAAAGCTGGATATCACTTATCATCAGGGAAATAGAAATCAAAACCACAATGAGATACCACCTCATACCTGTCAGAATGGCTAAAATTAACAACTCAAACAACAACAGATGTTTGGTGAGGATACAGAGAAAGGGGAACCCTCTTACACTGTTGGTGGGAATGCAAACTGCTGCAGCTACTCTGGAAAACAGTATTAAGTTACCTCACAAAATTAAACATAGAACCACCCTACAACCCAGCAATTTCACTACTAGTTATTTATCCAAAGAATACAAAAATACTGATTCAAAGTGGCACATGCACCCCAGTGTTTATAGCAACACTACGAACAATAACCAAATTATGGAAAGAGTCCAAATGTCCATAGACTGATGAATGGATAAAGATGATGTGGTATATACATACAATGGAATATTACTCAGCAATCAAAAAGAATGACTCTTGCCATTTGCAATGATGTGGATGGAACTAGAGTGTATTATGCTGAGCGAAATAAGTCAGTTGGAGAAAGACAAATATCATGTGACTTCACTCATGTGGAATTTAAGAAACAAAACAGATGAACATAGGGGAAGGGAAAGATAAATAAAATAAGATAAAAACAGAGAGGGAGGAAAACCATGAGAGACTCTTAACTATAGAGAACAAACTGAGGGTTGCTGCAGGGGAGGTGGGCAGGGGGTGGGGGGGCGATGGACTAAATGGGTGATGGGCATTAAGGAGGGAACTTGTTGGGAGGAGCACTGGGTGTTTTATGTAAGTGATGAATCACTAAATTCTACTCCTGAAAACAATACTACACTATATCCTATATGTTAACTTACTTGAAATTAACTTAAATCGTGGAAGAAAATAATAATTTAATAAATAACTAGATAGATAAATAGATAAATAGTAGGTAGTTTTATATATACTAAGTGACATTCATCCCAGTTTACCCAGGATAGTCTCAGTTTATACTTGTTCTCCTTCATACTCAAAAATACCCCCATTGGATAGATCTCCAACCTATTTTTGGACGGGGGGTGGGGGGAAGGGGTGCGGGGCGCGTAAAAAAGCAGGAAACCTAAAGACACACAGAGTGGTGTATCAGTTTCACAACAAACTGGCTTAAAATAGCAGAAAGGTATTGTCTCATGGTTCTGTGGGCTAAAAGTTCAAAATCAGAGTCAGCAGAGCCATGCTCCTTTTGAAAACTATAAGGGGATCCTTTCTCTTCCTAGAGGAATACTCTCCCCAGCTTTTGGTGGCCCAGGTGTTCTTTTGCCTATGGCAGCATGACTCCTACCCTCTGTCTTCATGTGACATCCTCTCTGACTCTTCACATCACTTCCCCTCTGTATGTATCTGTCTCCATGTCCAAATTTCCCTTTTTATTAGGGACACCAGTCGTATCGGATTAAGATACACCCTGACGACTGTGATTACCTACCTGTAAAGATCCTATTTCCAAATAAGGTCACATTCTGAGGTACTGGGAGCTAGGAGTTGAATTTATCTTTTTTTTTTTAAATTAAATAATTTATTTTGAGGGTGGGAGGGGCAGAGGAGGAGAGAGAGAATCCCAAGCAGGCTTTAGCACTGTCATTATGGAGCCCCACAGTGGGCTCGAACTCGCAAACCAGGAGATCATGACCTGAGCAGAAATCAAGGGTCAGATGCTCAGCTGACTGAGACACCCAGGCACCCCTAGGAGTTCAACTTATCTTTTTGGGGGGATGCAATCAATCCATAAAATACGTATGAATATATACATATCATATATGGAATCAGGTATACAAAGAACAATACCATACACTTTCACGAGTTCATATGTAAATACATAAACACAGAAGAAAATATTTAGAAAAGTACACACCAAACTGCTAAAATAGTTACTGTAGCTGGTGGTGGGCATTCATAGCAGATTTTAGCCTTCAGCCTTATCTGAAATGCTCACATTTTTTCAAGAAAATGGACTACTGGGGTAATTTTTAAAAAGCTGGGGGTTTGGGTTTGTTTTTTTTTTTAAAGTAAGCCTTAAAACCCACGTGGGACTTGAACTCACAACCCTGAGATCAAGAGTCACATGCTCTATGAACTGAGTCAGCCAGGTGCCCCTAGTACAGAAAAGCTTTTGGTTTTTGTTTTGGGGTTTTTTTTAAATATAATTTACTGTCAAGTTGACTAACATACAGTGTATACAGTGTGCTCTTGGTTTTGGGGGGTAGATTCCTGTGATTCATTGCATGCATACAACACCCAGTGCTCATCCCAACAAGTGCCCTCCTCAATGCCCACCATTTTCCCCTCGCCCCCACCCCTCCATCAACCCTTCGTCAGAAAAGTTTTAATGAGAAACACTTGAACCTTGCCCCACCCTTCTCTACCTTTTAGTTTCATTTCCAGAGGGAACCACATTTTAACTGTTAGTTCTTTCTCTTACTACCTACCTTTCTTGATTTAAATAACATGCTTAAGGAGATATAATAATTTCTAGCTCGTAGCCTTATTGAGAGTAAGTGAATTATTATGTGTCAACTTAGGACTAAGCTTGGCAGATGAATACTTAATACAGGGTGGCTATTAGTATTTCCATTATACCATTGTTTTGTCATTGATCAATTTTAGACATTACTTATTGACTTCAGCAGTGATAAATGAGGATTTAGGGCTCTTAGAACACCCCTCTCCTCTCTCTCCTTGTCTCAATTGCTTAATCTTTTCAACTGCTGATTAACTCTGTTTGAAGGTCTTCCAAGTTGTTTTAATTCTCCCATTGCTTCAGCTTCAAACTCGCCAGTGTCTAAATGTCAGAATTACTGTGCTAAAATTTGGAAGAGAATCTGGTTGCTTTGATTGTGCAGAAGTGGTTTTCAATTTCTCGCTGAAGCTCACTCTTTCTTGGCCTTTTCTTTTGTACATCGAACGAGTCTATTACTGTGCTTCTGTTTCCCTTCAGTTTCTAGAGATCTAGTTTCAGAGTGCTGACCTACATGATACTAGCAACAATAAATATTTGTTACATAGGAAATAGAGTCAAAAATACTGTAATAACTTTGTATGGTGCTGTGTGGTAACCAGGCTTCTTGTGGGGATCATTTGAAAATGTATAAAGCTATCCAATTACTATGATGCACACCTGAAACTAATAAGATATCATATGTCAGACTTCAATAGAAAATAAATATTCGTTGGTGGACTAAAAGTTCTTTTATTGTTATTTCTACAATAATGACATATCTTAGTCTTAACAAGTTAGAATAGAGTTCATGGAGAAAATCTACTCACAATCCACTTATCATCTCATTCTCCTATTTGCTACTTAATGAATTTGGTGCTGCTAATTTAAATGATGTGTCGACTTCCCCTTGAGTTATAATGTTTCTTCTCCTTCTCCTTCTTCTTCTTCTAGAGAAAGAGCGCAAGCAGGGAAGATGGGTAGAGGGACAGAGAGGGAGAGAGAGAATCTTAAGCAGGCTCCAGGCACAGCACAGAGCCCGACAGGGGGCTTGATTCTACAACCCTGGGATTATGACCCAAGCTGAAATCAAGAGTCAGGACTCAACTGACTGACTGTAGGGCACCAAGATGGCTCAGTCAGTTAAGCATCTGACTTTGGCTTAGGTCATGGTCTTAGGGTTGGTGAGTTTGAGCCTGGCACTGGGGCTCTGTGCTGACAGCTCAGTGCCTGGAGCCTGCTTTGGATTCTGTGTCTCCCTCTCTCTCTGCCCCTCCCCTGCTTACACTCTGTCTCCATCTCTCTGTCTCTGTTTCTGTCTCTCTCTTTCTCTCTCTCAAAAAACAAATAAAACATTAAAAAACAAAACAAAAACACCTCAACTGACTGAGCCGCACAGGTGCTCCTGGGTTGTAACTTACATATGACTTTACTTAAAATTACCCTAATCCTGACAAAATTACCCTGCTTCCATGTTAACCCTCTGGGGCAAGGGTAGACCAAAGCCTTTTCTGGTTAGCCTCAGATAGAGTTGAAACAGATTGAAATTTTCTAAATGTCTTACACAAAGGAAATAAACATAGAGTTCAAGAAAGATCAGAGGTCTGGCAGACAGAGAAGAAATGTCATATTTTGCAAACCACAGTTTTTTATATTCATTTTACCTCCTGTCTGAAAGATTTATTTTCCCCTAAATGAATAGCACTGAGTGGCCTTAGAACAGCCTCTCCTGCACGAAGTGATCTCGCCCACACTAAAGCTCTAGTAATGTGATATTACAATATGCGATACCACAACAACCATATACCAGAATGCCCCACAATGAGTAAGAGGAAGATTGTTCTTTCACTGGGCGTAACTCAAGTCAGATGCACAGCATCAAGGTAAGAAAAAGAGAGTCTAACATAGGACAGTTCAGAGACTCTGGTTTCTGAGGACTGAAATCATGGACACCTCCCTCTGCCTTATACAGAAGGGAGGGTAGGGGGAAGCAGTTGATACAGAAGGAACACCACTCACCTAAGTATTACATTACCTGGATTCTACTAGGCATTCTTCCAATTATTCAAGTAGAATTCTTTCTCCCTGGGGAAGTCAACTTTTCTGAATCTCAGTTTCCTTATCTAAAAAATGGGCAAGCTAATACTTTACCTATCTCTCAGGGTTGTTCAAATGATTGCCAAGGCAACAATTCATTGCCGGCATGGTCAAAGTTAGTTTCTATCTTGTTCAAGGGAATTTGAAGAAAGGTAGTTCATAGATTTCTTTCATAGACACTTCTTTGAGCAAGAATAGGTAGCTAGATAACATTTTTAGTCGAAGTGGAAGGAAAATGTCTAGGCACAAGTTATGCTTCTCATGTGCAAGTTATTCTCCACAAAACTGTATGGGAAAATTTAATATTTAGAAAGACTCTCTATTTTAAAACACTTCATTGTGCAGAAAAAGAGAGTTTGTGTAATTACCTGGTACCTGTCACCTTGATTCAAAGGGTATCGACGCATAACCCAGCTCATTTATATACACTCCTGTATACTCCCCTTCCCAAACTGTATTGATTTTTATTTATTTATTTTCTATCTATCAAACTGGATTATTTTAAAGTGAATTCCAGGGGCACCTGGGTGGCTCAGTCAGTTAAATGCCAACTCGATTTCAGCTCAGGTCATGAACTCAGGGTTCACAGGGTTGAGCCCTATATCAGGCTCTTCACTGACAGCACGGAGCCTGCTTGGGATTCTCTGCCTCTCTCTCCTTTTGCCCCTCCCCCATGCATGCTCTCTCTCCCTCTCTCTCAAAATAAAGAAATAAACATTTAACAAAAAATAAAGTGAATTCCAGATTTCACCAGTGGATATGCAGGAGATCAGAATATGCCACCCACAATATGCCACTTTTGGCATAATGATTATTTTGAGCTGAAGGCAATGGAGTAAAAGCAGACACAGGATGAGCTTTCTGCCACCCCCTATCTTCCCGAAAACACCATAAATCTCGTTTTCCCTCTTTCATACCAGGAAGAGAATAACAATCTTAGGACTCGAGAGGAGAGGGCACCAAGAAAGAGTCTACGCAAACAAACCTTGCTAACTAGCCCCTATTTATCACTAGTTCCCTCATACACCTGCCCTGCTACAATTTTCTACCTCTTGAAGCTCCAAGTCTCTTTGCTTTGCCTTGTCACTTCTCTTTTAACCTATTCTCTTTTACCAGAATCGTATAAATGCCTCCATTTCCTCTGGGGTTTTCTCTTCTCTGTGAAGCCCTCTCACTCAAAAGTGCAAAATTTTAAACATCAAATACATTCATGTGCCTTTTTTTCTGTTTATCTGTCTATTGTCAGTTTATTTTGCAGATCCAACTGAAGAACCTAAGGAAATAGAGGGAAATTTTCTTCTCCTACAGAAACTTGAGTTTGTATTTCTAAGATCTCCTCTCTCCCCCCCCCCGACTTTAACATCACTAAGAAACATTTACAATACTTCGTTAATATCATTGAATAATATAATACCCACCCAGTGTTCAAACTTCCTCTATCATCTCATAAACTTTTGGTTTTTATAATTGTTTTGTTCTGTAGGATACAAACAAGGCCTTCCCATTGCTCACGGTTGATAAATTTCTTAGGTCTCGTTAAACCTATAGTCTCCCTGTCTCTTTCTCTGTCATTTTGTTGCTGGTGTTGAAGAACCCAGGTTATTTGTGTTTGTATAGAATTTCCCATTTTCTGAATTTTGCCAGTCACATCTCCTTTTCCCCTCCACCCCACAATGTTCTTCAATTCTCTGAATTTCCCATAAAGTGGTAGTTAGATATAGGGGCTTGATCGTACTCATATAAGAATTTTTTTTACAAAAATAGTTTAGGGGCGCCTTGGTGGCTCAGTCAGTTAAGCGTCCAACTTCAGCCCAGGTCATGATCTCATGGTTTGTGAGCTTGAGCCCCGTGTTGGGCTCTGTGATGACAGCTCAGAGCCTGAAGCCTGTTTCAGACTCTGTATCTCCCTCTCTCTCTCTGCCCCTCCCCTGTTTGCACTCTCTCTCTTAAAAATAAATAAACATTAAAAGTTTTTTTAATACTTTACTGGTGGTAATATATACTCTCTATTACATCTGGAGGAGTATAATATACCTAATGCTCTCTTTCTGTGATGTCAAGATTGATCTTTGGTTTCTGGTGCTGTTGGTCTGACCCCTTCATTTTGAGCTTCCCACCAACTTTTCACCTAATGATTTTCACAGCCATTGATGGTCATTTCCTAGATGTGCTATTCCATTAAGGGATGTGTAGTGATGTTGTAATTTTATTAATTCTTCTATATTTATAATTTAGAATTCCTCTATAAGGAAGAATTTCCCTATAAGATTTCCCTGAGGTACAGTTCTTATGGAGAGGTAGGAAAACTTTTGTTAGTGGGCAAATGAGTTGCTTCTCTGGCATCTTCCAAAGATGATCAATGTGGTTTAGTGTTGACTATTTATGAGTGCTTGAATTTTCACCCATGATGAGAATTCGTTGTGGTTATTACTCTTCTTTTTATTTATTTATTTATATTAAAAAAATTTTTTTTAAACATTTATTCATCTTTGAGAGACAGAGAAAGACAGAGAGTAAGTGGGGGAGGAGCAGAGAGAGAGGGAGACACAGAATCTGAAGCAGGCTCCAGGCTCTGAGCTGTCAGCACAGAGCCCAATGCAGGGCTCGAATCCACAAACCGTAAGATCATGACCTGAGCCAAAGTCGGACGCTCAACTGACTGAGCCACCCAGGTGCCCCGTATTACTCTTCTTTTTAATGTTCAAATTATCAGTTTGGTCAATGTGAGCCTCTTCCAGTTGGTTTTTGTATCCTTGTGATGTGACCACAGTATTTCATAGTTTCTTTGCTTTTCGGTTAGGACAAGAGGTTCTAGGATCATTTTATACATTTCCTGCTCCAAATCTGAGATCAGTCATCTCTGTGAGGACTCCTGGCTTAACCTAATCAAAGTGTATCAGAAAATTTCTTAAAACATTTTCTCAGAAATGCTAGATACTTCCCAGAAGGTGGTTTAATTTTTACATACAACCAAATTCTACTTTAAATCACTTTTTCTCAAATTTAAGACAATTTTATTTCTCTCAAATAATAAGATGTTTCATAAATTATTTAAAGAGCTATATAAAATATAAACTTATAATTGTGCATGGTTCCAATGTTTGAAAGAAGATGTAATTTAGAGAGTAAGAAGAGAGAAGCAGGATAGAGATTGTTAATGAAATTGGGAGATTACTGAATCCATTAGTTTACCCAACGCCAGTACTAATGCTTTGACCTCATCCCCTGTTATTTCCTATTTATTTTTACTTATTTATTTGTAAATGTTTTATTTATTTATTTTGAGAGAGAGAGCACGCTTGCTTGTGAGCAGGGGAGGGGCAGAGGGAGAGACAGAATCCCAAGTAAGTTCCACACTGCCAGCACAGAACCCATATCAGGTCTTGATCCCATGAACCATGAGATCATGACCTGAGCCGAAATCAAGAGTTGGATGCTTAACCAACTGAGCCACTGAGACACACCTGTTTTTATTTATTCTACTAAACTTTCATTTTTAGAGCAGTCTTAAGTTCACAGCAAAATTGGGTGGGAGGTACAGAGATTTCCCATGTGCCCCCTACTTTCACATATGCATAGGTTCCCCTACTATCAACATTCCCTACCAGAGTGGTACATTTGTACAACTGATGAACCTACAATGACATAGCATTATCACCCAAAGCCCACAGTTTACATTAGGGGGTGCTCTTGATTGTATTGAATTTTTATTTATGAAAATCTGTTGCTTGATTTTTTAAAATTTTATTTATTTAAGTAATCTCTACACCCCATGTGGGGCCTGACTCATGACCCTGAGATCAAGAGTCACATGCTCTTCCAACTGAGCCAGCCAGGCACCCTGTGGTCCAATGTAAAAAAAAAAAGGGGGGGTGGGGGTGCCTGGGTGGCTTAGTTGGTTATGCGTCCAACTTTGGCCTGGGTCATGATCTCGTAGTTTCTGAGTTCAAGACCCACATGGGGCTCTTTGCTGTCAATGCAGAGCCCGCTTCAGATCTCTGTCCCCCTCTCTCTCTGCCCCTCCCTGCTTGCATGCACTCTCTCTCTCATTCTGTCTCTCAAAAAATAAAAAATAAACTTAAAAAAAAATTTTAGTATCTAAAATTTTGGAAAAGCAGAAAAACGCCTAGAAGAAAATAAAAATCACCTGTACTTTCACCCAGGAAAAGACCACTGAAATATAGACCTCTGGTGTATAGACTTCCAGGTCTTTCCTTCCTTCTTTCCTCCTTCCTCTTTTTCTTTCTGTCTTTTAAAACTGAGTTTTTCACCTATTGACAAAAGAATCTTTAAAGACTACACAGCATTTCATTACAGGATTATAATACAATTTATTTAAGCAAACTTAGTACTGGTTTATGGGTTATTTCTACTTTTTTGGCTATCATAAGTACTGCTATGATTTTTATTTTTATCTTTATTTTTTAATGTTTATTTATTTAAAATTTTTTTTTAACATTTATTTATTTTTGAGACAGAGAGAGACAGAGCATGAACAGGGGAGGGGCTGAGAGAGAGGGAGACACAGAATCCGAAACAGGCTTGAGGCTCCGAGCTGTCAGCACAGAGCCTGACGCGGGGCTCGAACCCACAGGCCGCGAGATCATGACCTGAGCCGAAGTCGGCCGCTCAACCGACTGAGCCACCCAGGCGCCCCAAATGTTTATTTATTTTTGAGAGAGACAGAGCATGGAGGCAGGGAGCAGGGTGAGGGTGGGGCAGAAAGAGACTGAGACTCAGAATCTGAAGCAAGCTCCAGGCTCTGAGCTGTCGGCAGAGAACAACATGGGGCTCAAGCTCATGAAGTGCAAGATCATGAGCTGAGTTGAAGTGGGACACTTAGCCAACTGAGCCACCCAGGCACCCCACTACTGCTATGATTTTTAAAAACTGCACATATACTATTATTTGAAATTATGCATACTTTTCCATAAAATAAAGCCTTAAGAGTAGAATTTGGGGATCAAATATATAAATGCAATTAAGAATTTTGCTATATATTTCAACTTGAACTGATTTATATTCCCACTAATGCACTCATACTATTATAGTATATGCTTTTATTAAAAAAAATGGCAGATAGCACCTTTTGGTCATTTGGTCTAGAAAAGCTAAATGGAGGGGTGCCTGGGTGGCTCAGTTGGTTAAGGGTCCAACTCTTAACTTTGGCTCAGGTCATGATCTCATGGTTTGTGAGTTCGAACCCCACATTGGGCTCTGTGCTGACAGTGTGGAGCCAGCTTCAGATTCTCTCTCTCCCTCTCTCTCTGCCCCTCCCTTGCTTGTGCTCTCTCTCTTTCTCTCTCAAAATAAATAATTCTTTAAAAAAACAAAAAAGAAAAGAAAAGCTAAATGGATATACCATTTCATTTCCAAGCAATCGGTGCTCACCAGGTGAGGGTCAAACTGGATTCATTCATTGTACAATTTAGGAAAAAAGTTCACTTGAAGCTCTAAAAAGTACTGAAATCAACTATTCCAATAGAAAGCAACATTTCAAATTGAATATTTTATTACCGAATCTCATCTGGAGTGATTCAATTTAAATATTTATGAGCGATGAATAATGAATTGAGTATAATAAATAGTTATTTCTCTTAAAGATTGATATTTAACGTGAAAGAAGGAAAATATCATCAGGGGACAAAGTGTGATTGGATATCAGGATTTCAACATGAATTTTTTTTTCCTATGCAACAAACAGTAGGAAATCATGGTTTTGAGAGAAATTTTTCTCTTTTTTCTATAAGGTAGGAGTGGTATTGGGAGGAAGTCTGAAATAACAGAAAAGTTTTTAAACAGGTTTCCAAGATAAAAAGTTACTCCAGGTGTAGGAGCATTCAACTCTTAACTCTCGAGCACCTACCATGTTCAAGGTCCTTTGCTAGACAAGTAGGTGTGGTAAGATGATTAAGCTGAGCTTCTGACCCTCACAATCTAATGAGGAGATAATTCATCATAATACAAAATAAGTGACATTGGAGTTCTGAAAAGGAGAATGAATTCTCCTTGAAAGGCAAGTATGAAAGGGGGCAGATCTCACAACTTTCTAGGGCATCCAGTGATAAAGTCTGTAAAAGGCAACACTTTACTATGACTGTAACATTAAAAACAGTTCAGAGACGTTATGCTATGAGATTACTTTTCAGGCTTGTGAGGGGATTAGGAATACATATAATCCTAAAGCTATGAACTGATGTTATCTTTTTTAAAATTCAAGTGAATATCTAGAAAAAATTTCAGACTTGGTATAAGTCTAAAGGCTTTTCCTCGTTGTCTTCCAGCTTCCTGTGTGGCTGCTGAGGAGTTCGATTCCATCTGACTCTTAGTCCTTTATATATGACCCATTCTGTCTTCTCTTTAAAAGATTTTAGGATGTCTAGTTCCCTTGTTTTCTAAGTAGTCTCCTTCTCTCTTGTTCCCTTTTAAGCGTGGGCATGCACATTTCCTTCCATTCCTAGTGGTGATAGCCAAGACTTGACTGGAACATTTAACAAGACTTTCCTAAATGCTTAAAGATTTCAGAACGGGATTTCAACACATCAGGCTACATTTTTTGTATTTATCATCTTGGCCCATAGTGTCCATACACCTTTTCACCACAGTAGCCATAATGTCACTTTTCCAACAACCCATTTTTCTAGTATGGCATATTTTCACACAAACACATTAGGCAAATATCTATAAGCAGCAGTATTTTGACATTATCGTCTCAAACAAAGACCCACTCACCAATTCACTTGACACAACAATTTCTAGTTAAAGAGTATCACGTGGAACAGATCTGAATTGTGTACTGTGTAAGATCTGTGTATGTTTTTCATGTGCATTAAGTGAGAGGGATTCTTCAGTCTGTTTTGAAGTGCTTTTCTGTTTGGTCTTCATTTTGTCCTAAAGGGTTGTTTTGTGTTATAACTTTATCTTTAAGAGCATCTCGAGTACAAAGCAGTATGAGCCTCCAAAGTGTTCAAATTTATTGGTGGAAATGAAATGGTACAGAAAGATGAACAAAAGAATGAGAAACCTAACCACTGAAAAAAAGGTGGGTGTGATAAGCAGAATAAAAAGGGAGAAAGAATCAAATGCTTTGAATATTTTTAAAGGAGAGCTCACCGCATTGGGTATAGAATTTTTGCAAATTATGAGAAGATGAAGAAAAATTCTGAATCAGTCATATATTCTGAGAAACTGATTGTGACCACAAAAGAAGCTGTTTCTAGCTGTTGTCTCAAGAAACAGAAAATTATTATCAAGTGCGCCTCACTCTGATCTTGAATATCTGGCAGAAAGTCCTTAGATTCCCTCGCTTCCTCTGCCTCAACCTAACGCCAGGTTTTTAATTCATCAATTGGCAAGTACACTAAACCTTCATTACATTATGCTTGACATACAAATCATGTTCTTTTTTTCCAAATTGTTTATTACCTACGCAAATTTGTTTGTAGTATTTAGTTGTACATGTTTCTGCAAAAATTATATAGGATCTTGGGCTGAGACTTAAGACATAATTTTTTTTCCATTAAAATTAATGAAAACTAGGGGGTCCTGGGTGGCTCCGTTGGTTGAGCATCCGACTCCTGATTTCATCTCAGGGTCGTGGGGTCAAGCCCCACATCTGGCTATGTGCTGAGCGTGGAGCCTGCTTGGGATCCTCCTCTCTCTCTGCCCCTACCCCCTACTCACACGTGCTCTCTCTTTCTCTCTCTCTAAAATAAAAATAAATAAATAAATAAATAAATAAATAAATAACTTAAAAATTTTTTAATGTAATGAAAAATATTTTTTTTAAATGTATTTTTAATTAGCAACAGTGTTTAAGGGAATGAATTAAAGTTGTTAAACAAGAGGAGAGTTGTATTTGGTGTTTCTCAAACTTATACACCAGGTCCCAACTAGCGTCTTATACTAGGAGTCACAAAGCCCGGACACAAGCCAGACTGCAGGGTCAGCTTACTGCTACATAAGAGGAGTTCCCTTCAGCTAGAATCACCAAATATTTATTGTGCACACTAGAAACTTCCAGCAGTGAAAGGGGAGCTATTAACACTTACATCAGGAAAATTGCAGTACAGTGAGATTGTCCCAGGCAAAGGAGGGATGTGTGGCCAGTGTACTTTGAGTCCCTCTCTTTTGCTTGGAATCAGTAACGTGCCAGTAGATGTTTAACAACTGGCTCTTTAGGGGTAGGGAAGGCCATTTCGATGTTTGCTTCTATCTGGTAGATTTCCATAGTGTAAATACTCCCACCAGGGCCAATTTTAAGCTTCTAAACAGTCTAACAACCAACTTGCAAGATTCTCAAAAACTTGGCAATCAGTTTTTGCCAGCTGAGAACCAGCACAACACAACAATCCAGCTCTCGTAACCGACGCCTGGAGTGTGGACATTAAATTATTTTCAGTTCAGGGGAGAATTCAGCTTCCCTTTATCTACATTCCTATTTCAAATGTTCTGATTTCTTCTCCCTGGATAGATTTCTTCCCAGCAGACTAGAAATCATATTACATTCAAAGGAATCCCCATCCTCAGCCACAGATGTGGTCTTGCTTTTTTATCCCTCTAAACATACTTTTTTTAATCTACTCAAGAAATATTTCATGTGTTTTCAGTATGCTAGGTATATAAGAATACAGTAACTCAATATCAGTGGTGTTATTGGAGTCCAGGATTCCATCTTGAATAAAACCATGTGCTATCAACAGTCCAGTCTATATCAAAATAGCCCCAAGATCAGCATAGTGCCCTGATCAATTTTCCTACAGCTTGAAGGGATGACCAGGCTTGCATATTATTTCAGCAGTCTTTAGGGTCTTTTTGATTTCCTGTGGGTAACTAATAGCACGCATAGTATAACTACAGATATGGCCCAAGAATATGCAGAAGTAATTACATAGGACAATTGGAATCCAGGAAGCAAATATTTCTAAATGAGAATCTAAAGGAAACATGGTATTCAGATACACAATTCTTTGCAGTATGAAGACAAATGTCATAGAATTATGAAGAGCACTTTAGCTCCTAGACCACAGCTGCATTCCAAAAAGCTCTTTACTTTGCATTTGCACAACTAAAAGAAAATTATGAAGGTTTCCCTGGAACTCAGGGATGGTTTGCCTCAATGTATATCAAGTCTCTCCTAGTAGGCAGATGTGTTTATATATTTTATTTTATTATTATTATTTTTTTTAATGTTTAGTTACTTTTGACAGAGAGAGAGTGTGTGTGAGTGAGGGAAGGGCAGAGAGAGGAGACACAGAATCCAAAGCAGGCTTCAGGCTCTGAGCTGGCAGCACAGAGCCCTATGCAGGACTCGAACTCACAGACCACGAGAGCATGACCTGAGCTGAAATCAGATGCTTAACAGACTGAGTCACCCAGGCACCCTTGTTTATATATTTTAGATGATGATTGTTTTCAGCTTTCAGTGTCTACTCCTGCTGGATCCCAGCCTTAATATAGTTTACCTTCCTATATATCAAAATCAAATTTTTCTCTCTCCTTAATGGTATCCCAGAAACTTGGGCTGTATTCTTGGTGCTAGACTGTAAAGAGAAATGAAAATAAACACTGTCCCTGGGAAGTTCACATTTCTGTTGGGGAGAGAGATACAATTATATATACCATTAACTATAATAAAAATAAGGGAAAAATAGGGTACAAACCAAAGACAGAATTAATGCTTGTGACATAGACTAAGAACATAAGGATCATAAAGCACTTTTCTACTAGCCATTAGCATCTATGTGCTATCTGCTTTGACTGCTTTCCCGTGTGCACACATACACTCTTACACACTCTGAATTTTGCATCAGACCCATGTATTTCCTATTCAAAATACAAAATTTCATTAAAAAAAATCACAATTACATTTTTTATAGAACTTGATAACCTGATTATAAAATGTATATGGATAGTGATGCAGTATTTCCCTGATTGCTTGAAGTTTACATTATACACCTTGACTAGAATATATATGATTATATAAAAAAACGTATTTATATTCCTATTAAATTTCTTCTGAGAAGCAAAACTAAATATATCGTGGAAGGTAATAAAGATACTTTGTTTTCTTGTGGGAAAAAATATATATGGAGTAGTAAACATACAAGAACAGTCTAAACAATTTGCAAAGCAAATCAAAGAAAAGGTGGACTTACTCTCTTAAATAGCAATACATATTATAGAGATATAAGTTAAGCATCCATTCATGAGATTGAGCCCCACAGCTGACAGTACAGAGGCCACTTGGGATTTTCTCTCTGTCCCTCCCTCTCTCTCTCAAAAATAAACATTTTTTAAAAACTATTCAGGAATAGACAAATCAATCAATGAAATAGTATCTGAAATAGTAAATATACATTTAATGAATGTTGTGGGTACCACACGTCCTCCATATGGAAATAAGAATAGATTTGGTTCTCTTTTCCCTTCTCTTTCTAAATAGCAAACGTTCATGTCACAGAGCTGTTGCTATATTACGTGGTTGTTGAAAAGAATGAAATACATTTATGTGTAAAAATATGAAATGATCTTCAGACTATAAAGTAAAAAGAGCAAGTTACAGAAACAGTACATATAGCACAATCTTATTTACATGTGTTTGTATGTGTGTGGGTGTGTGTGACAAACCTGAAGCTCCCAATACATACATATGTATGAATACACACATACAGAAAAAAGGGTCTGGAAGTATATACAACAAACTACTACCATGGGGACTGTGAGGACGAGTGTCAAAGTGGAGTAGGGTATATGTGGAAGTATATTAGTCTTTTTTTGTTGTTTATTTATTTTCAAGGAGAGAGAGAGAGTGGGGTACAGGCAGAGAGAGGGAGAAAGAATCCCAAGCAGGCTCCATGCTGCCAGCGCAGAGCCCTATGAGGGGCTTTAACCCACAAACTGTGAAATCATGACCTGAGATGCAGTGAAGAGTCAGACGCTTAACCAACTGAGCCACCCAGGCACCCTGGAAGTATATCAATCTTTTTTCCAAACTTCCATAGTAACTTATTTCAAAAAGAAATAATACTGTGAAAAAGTCATGTGGGAAGGGCTGTATAAATTATAAATCAGGAAGTATGTAATTATTTAATAAATGAATCTGTTCAGCTAGCTTTTTTTTTTAATTTTTATTTAAAAAAAATTTTTTTTTCAACGTTTATTTATTTTTGGGGCAGAGAGAGACAGAGCATGAACGGGGGAGGGGCAGAGAGAGAGGGAGACACAGAATCGGAAACAGCTCCAGGCTCTGAGCCATCAGCCCAGAGCCCGACGCGGGGCTCGAACTCACGGAGTGCCAGATCGTGACCTGGCTGAAGTCGGACGCTTAACCGACTGCGCCACCCAGGCGCCCCATCAGCTAGCTTTTATGAAGTCTTCCACTTGCTAGTAATGGGTTGGCTCTGTGGTTTTTGAATGTGGTATGAGAGCTCCCGAAAGTTTCTTATGCCCTTTCATGGGAACTAGGAGATCAAAATTATTCAAAAAAACAATACTAATATATTATTTTCCTTTTTTGCTCTCATCAGTTTACAGTGGATTTGCCAGAGGAGGAGGAGAGTCAGGTGGTTAATGGAATCAAAGAGAACGGAGGTAGCAAGAATTTTCACTGTGTAGTTTTATATTTTTATTTTTAAACCATATAATGCATGGAAAGATGCTCAACATCGCTCATCATCAGGGAAATACAAATCAAAACCATGATGAGATACCACCCCACACCTGTCAGAATGGCTAAAATTAACAACACAAGAAACAACAGGTGTTGGTGAGGAGGCAGAGAAAGGGGAACCCTCTTGCACTGCTGGTGGGAATGCAAACTGGTGCAGCTACTTTGGAAAACAGTATGGAGGTTCCTCAAAAAGTTAAAAATAGATCTACCCTACAATCCAGCAATTGCACTACTAGGTGTTTACTCAAAGGATACAAAAATACTGATTCGAAGGTGCACATACACCCCAATGTTTATAGCGGCATTATCAACAATAGCCAAACCACGGAGAGAGCCCAAATGTCCATCAACAAATGTCCACAACAAAGAAGATGTGGCGTGTGTGTGTGTGTGTACACACACACACACGCACACACACACACACACACACACATATATACACATATGTATATGTCTATAGATACATATACCTATGTGTATATATGCATCAACTGTGTGTATATATGTATATTATGTATATATACACATGTATATATGTATGTATATACATGTGTACATATACACATATATATGTACACACACACACACACACACACACACACACAATGGAATGTTACTCAGCTATCAAAAAGAATGAATCTTGCCATTTGCAATGATGTGGATGGAACCAGAGGGTATTATGCTAAGCAAAATAAGTTAGAGAAAGACAA
Organism: Prionailurus viverrinus; assembly: GCF_022837055.1. Classification (NCBI taxonomy): domain Eukaryota; kingdom Metazoa; phylum Chordata; class Mammalia; order Carnivora; family Felidae; genus Prionailurus; species Prionailurus viverrinus. The sequence goes on from NC_062562.1 coordinate 153,895,102, forward strand.
ATACCATATGATTTTACTCATATGTGGAATTTAAGAAACAAAAGAGATGGACATATGGAAGGGGAAAAAATAGGGAAACAAACCATAAAAGACTCTTAAAGATAGAGAACAAACTGAGGGTAGATGGAGGGAGGTGGGTGGGGGGATGGGCTAGATAAGTGATGGGTATTAAGAAGGCACTTGTTATGATGAGCACTGTGTGTTGTATGTAAGTGATGAATCACTGAATTCTATTCCTGAATCCAAAATTGCACTGTATGTTAACTAACTAGAATTTAAATAAAAATTGGAAAAGAAAGAAAAACATACAAATATGTTTCCTATTAAAATGTATTTCTTTTTTTAAAGGAAATTTAATTTCTTATTAAAATATTTTTGTAATAAGTAATATGTATGAGGTACAAAATTCAAAAGTTGTAAAACATTATACAGTAAAAGGAAAATCATTATACAGTAAAAAGGAAATCTTTACTCTTATTTATAATTTTTGGTTTTCCTCCTAAGAGGAAACTAAAACCATCTTCTTCTTATTCCTCCTCACACATATCCACTGCATAGATAAGTGTGCATGCACACGAGTGTGAGTGCATATGGACACACACACGCACACACAGAACATGCAAACATGCACACACATACATTTCTTACCAAATCCCCAACAATCTCCTCTTCCTTATAATGGAAGTTCATTCTATTCTGGATAAATATGTGCTCACATAAAAGACAATATTTCCAAGGTGCCTTGAGATTTGACTGGCTATTCGACACAGTTCTGGCCAACGAGAGGGAAGTAAAAGGGATAGGGTTTCTGGGAATATTCTTTGAAAGAGTGCAGAATGTACAGTTCCACTTCCCTCTGCCTGAAATATCAGTAAGATGTAGGAAAGGGAACAACCATCTGCAATAAGTAGGTGGTAAGCCACACAGTGAAAATTAAAATGTATTTCTTAGGGGGCGCCTGGGTGGCTCAGTTGGTTAAGTGTACAACTTTCGATCTCAGCTCAGGTTATGACCTCATGGTTTCTTTGGATGGAGCCCCACATGGGGCTCTGTGCTGACAATGAGGAGCCTTCTTGGGATTCTCTCTCTCCTTCTCTCCACCCTTCCCCAACTCGTTCTTTCTCTCTTTCTCTCAAAATAAACAAGTAAACTTTAAAAAACAGAAAAGAAAATATATTTCTTAGAAGGTAATATGAGTGAATACTTGTATAATCTCTTGATGAAAGGCATTTCTGAATATGCTACAAAACTGAAAGCCAGAAAACAAAAAAATGATAAATTTGACTACATAAAAAGTTAACAGTTTTGCCTAGCAGAAAAAGAACTGTGTAAGATTAAAAGACCAATGGCACATAGGAAAAAATCTTTTGCAAGATACGGTGTGTAAAAAACAACAATCCCTTTCACATGAATAAGAAAAAAGATGAGGTGTGCCTGGGTGGCTCAGTCGGTTAAGAATCTGACTTCAGCTCAGGTCATTATCTCCAGGTCAGTGAGTTCAAGCCCCACGTCGGGCTCTGTGTTGACAGCTCAGGGCCTTGAGCCTACTTTCGATTCTGTCTCCCTCTCTCTGCCCCTCCCCAGCTCACACTCTGTTCTCTCTGTCTCTCAAAAATGAATAAACATTAAAAATTTTTTCAAAAAAAACAAAGATGAGTACCCAATGGAAAAAGAGGCCAAGGCCGTGATCAGATAATCACAAATGAAAAAAGATACAAATGTCCCTAAATATACGAAGATATGTTCTGTCCCAGCATTAATCAAAGAAATGAAAATAAAATCAATACTGAGTTACCTTCTTTAAATATTCAGATTAGCAAAGATTAAGTAGAATAATGGCAAAGAGGTAGGGAAATTCATATTTACATACAACATTGGTAGGAGTGTAATTAAATTCTTTCTGAAGTGTAGTGTGGCAATAAATATAAAAATATTAATTGTGCAACCCTTGTTCTAAGAATTTCACTTCTAGAAATTCAATGTAAGGTCACAGAGATAAGTGAAATGCTGAAAGTAATTGTACATGAGATTACTAATTTCTGCCCCATCCAATGTTCCCTTATCCCTTTACTAACAGAACGTCCACTTCTGCTGAGTTTTAGGATTCATGACTACGCCACTGAAAAGGACAGTTCGCAGCTTACCCTGAAGCTAGGTGTGGCCCTGTGACAACATAATGTGAGCGGAAGTTAATGCCCAACGTTTGTGTTACTTGATGTAAATTGCCAATTCCTCTCTCCTCTCAAGTGAAAACATAGTGCTTATGGCCCCATCTGGCCTTGTCACCAAAGACAACATTTTAAGGGATGACAGAATGACAAGCTAGAAGGCACTGTTGCCTTGTATGATTGCGAAACAGAGCTGTGGATCCACACTGGGATGTGTTATGTAAAAGAAAAATGAAGTTGATATGGTTTGAGCCACTGGAATTCTCAAACCAGCTTAGCCCATAACTTGATTAATACGGGTTTAAATGTCTGTCAATATATTTTTTAAGCATAAATTTTGTTATAATGGAATCATAAGCAATCATTAAAAGTGATTTCATAAATCTATAGGTATCTACATGTATTGTTGGGCGTTTTAGTCTTCTTGAGTTGCTGTAACAAAATGCCGCAGACTGGAGGGTTTAAACAGCAGAAACTTACTTCCCATATTTCAAAAGGTAGGAAGTCCAAGGTCAAGGCTGTAGCCAATTTAGTTTCTGGTGAAAGCTCTCTTCCTGGCTTACAGATGGCCATCTTTCTACATCTTCACATGGCCTTTCCCTGGTGCATGTGCTTTAGGAGAGAGAAGAGTGAGGGGGTTTGAGGGCTAGGGGGAGAACGAGTGTATTCTCATCTCTTTCCCTACTCCTATAATGACACCAATCCTATCAGACTAGGTCTCTACTCTTATGACCTCATTTAATCTTAATTAACTCCTAAAGACCCTATCCTCAAATACAGTTACATATAGGATTGGGGTTTCAACATGTGAATTTGAAGGAGGACACAATTCAGTTCCCAGCATTAATTTTAAAAAAGTACTAAAATTGTGCTATTGTGATTCTAGCTATGTCAAATCATATATGTGTGGGTGTTTACATATAGAACATGTTTACACAGATTCTGAAAACATGCTCCCCAGTAGCAATAAACTCTGTACATGGAGTTCAGGGAGGCTCTGTCAGGCGTCTTTGGGCTAAATTAAGAACAAGTTACAGAACAGAAGAGCAGGCATAGCTAAAAGTAGTGCTTGATATATATCACCATCATGAAAACAAACAGAAGCTATGTAACAAATGAATATTTGTTTCATGTAGCATAAATGTTGGGGGGGGGGGGAACCCCGAAAGAATGACACTTGTCAAAAGCACAAATGTGTACAAGGAATTCTAGTATCAAGTGAAATATCTCTTGGAAAGTAGAAACGGCTTCTGCTCTGGCTGTGTTTTATGTTGAGTTGGGACTGGATAAATTTTTACAAGTCTCAAAATAAACCATGTCACCATTTTCAGAGTCCTTCCAAAGTTCCACTTTGGTTCATCTACTCGTTTCTCACTTACCTCCTTCATCACAGAGTGTCATGAAACTCCTCCTTCTCCTTCTAGCTCCTAGCTACTCCACCTTTTCTTCTCCTGTTATGTTATCTGCAAGCGTTATTCCTTTTTCCTTTTCTTCCATTTGTGTGCTTTCACTTGTTCCCTTATTATCTTCACTGTTCTCATCCTCTTTTTTTTCTTCTTCTTCTTAGTCTCCTGATGGACTTACTCTTGATCCTCAGGTTTTCCATTGCTTCTGCTTTCTCTCCTCTGTACCTCCTCTCATAATAAAGCCCAATAAAAGTGCTTCCACAGCACTGAGGGGCTTCTCTCTGCCTTTGGATATTCCCAGAACAGTCTGCACAGGTATTGCTCCCAATACTTAAGTTGACTTGGCTCCAACCGTCCATAAAAATCATTGTGCATAAAGCCTCATGAGTCAATATTCAGTTTACAACTCTCTTCATTATTCCTGTCCTTCAGACAAGACAATAAATATGCCCCTTCTCCCGTCACTCTCCAGCCCTTTCGTGACTTCTTTCCCTCCACACTTCATCTTCTAAAAACAATGTTTACCTAGAAGAAAAGAATGACTGTATAGGGGAGGTGATGAGGGAAAAGGGAAATCACTGCAATGATCTCTCCTGGACTTTTCTCTTCAGCAAATGGCTCACAAGAAGCAAAAAAGATAGATAGGTAGATAGATAGATAGATAGATAGATAGATAGGAGATAGATAATTGGGGAAATGAGCTGTAATTGAAGCAAATACTTAGAATGAAGCAAAGGATTAAAGGAACAAAGCAGGAGGAAGCAAGCTTTAGATTTTTTGCTTCCTTGCAGTTTGTGCGGTATTAAAGGAATACGGAAGAGATGCTCCTTAGCCTCAAGGAATTACAAGTAGAATTACTAGTAGGAAAAATGGCATGCCTTTTGTATTGGCTATCCCCAAGACCACCCTCAGTTTCAATGATTTTCCAGAAGGATTCATAAGATTCAGAAAAAGCTTCTATATCCCAGTTACAATTCATTATGGCAAAAGGATACAGATTAAAATCAGTAAAGGAAAAAGGCACGTAGGCAAAACCCAGGAGAAACCAGGAGAGAGCTTCCAGTTCTTGGCCAGTGGAGTCCCACCAACAGCTTATTCCTCTAGCAACAATGAGTAACAACATGTGCAAAGTGTTGCCAGTGGGGGAAATTCACCCAAGCCTCCCCAGGATCCAATTAGGGGTCAGTCACAGAGCAAGGAGTAAGTCCTCAGGTAACTGACCTTAGCTACACAGTCTCCTGCCTTCCAGAGGACAGACTGACACTGTGGCACAGAGCCTCAGGTATACAAAAAACTGTGTGAGCCATAAGTCATAGAGTAAACTATCTGGGTGTGAGGCCAAAGCCTCAGGCATATAGCAATCCTCTTATCAGGTAGGGCAAAGATTCAGAGGTCATCTCCCAATAGCGAGTTAAAGACCGATGCTTTGTCTGGACCGTGCAGGGTTTGAATAACCCATGTTCACTGAGTTAATCCTTTACCGTACCCCAAGTAGTATATACACTTTTTTTTTTTTTAAATAACTTAACTTTTCATCTTCCTGAGGGCAGACAACTTAATCTAGTTATATTCTCAGTTATTTTAGGTTCTGTTTCCATTTTGGTTTTGGTCATCATTTGGGGTTTTAAAACCATCAATACAATATTCACTCTCCTTTCTATCTAGGGCCAGTTTGAAGATCCAAGGATAGGGCCATGGCATATGTGAGAGAGATACTGGGTCCCGGGACATCGCTTCATGATGGAGTACACAGAATGTACCTTGCTTCCATCGGTTCTTGACTGTGGGCATATCTGAGGAAGCCACTGAGATAACAAGACAGTCTTTGGCCCCTGCACACTGCATTCTCCTTGCTCTAACAATGAGGTTGAAAGTTACCCAAATCTCTCAGCTACTTCTGAAGGTATGAATTTTTTCCTTATCTTTTCTCTAAAGATATAGAAGATTGCATTAAAGGGGTTATCTCACACGTTCCTTGCGTAGACATGTATTATAATTTCTAAGAGCTCTAAACAAAAATGGTTTCGTTACACTTTCCTGGAAGATCTAGAATTTCTACCCATTACTACCACGTGAGAGGTGGCCCTGAGAAATACTCACTAGCATCGGATGCTCTTGCTGTCCTTGCAGACTGCCTTCTATTCCAGCGTAGACAAATATTACCCCCTCTCTCAGAGGGATGTAGAGGTGATGTTGGTACAGTTAGACAATGGCAAGCCATCCAATTAGGGTGAAGCATAGAATGGATGTGGGAAGGCAGTAGGATCAGGCAGGGAGATCAGATGGGGATGAAAATCTGGAGAGCCTTGGATGAATTCGGGAGTCGTAGACATTATAGAATAAGAGAGGGAGATACATGAGAGCTATAATTAAGGATGAATCAGCTATCATAGTATGAATCTCTGTGAACTGTTTTTGCAACACACTTGAGACGACAGTATCTAGATAAGAAAATCGCATGATCAAAAAAACCCTAAAACAATAAATTTGCTTTCTGGAATTTAATAAAACCAGAAGCCATATATATTTGAACAAAGTAAAACATATGATTGTTTTAAGTATATGAGACTAGGAAGCCTAAGAATATGGAAGATAATTATCTGTAGAACTGATTATCCATGATGATTTGAGAAACTAAACTAGTGGATTGTTATCAAATTGCATGGAATTCTCCAAAAACAAGCCTCCAGGATATACTGCTTTTTCTTTCCTTCACTACCATCATCCAAGGGAATAAAAGGCGCTTGTCTTTAGTCTGCTTGAGTCCCGTTTACCATCTCTATAATGAATTATTAGCATATGAAGTCATTAATCTATAATTTGCTTTACTAGTTTATGAAGATCTTCAGGGTGCAGCTACCAAAAAATGGAGTACAGAATGAGTACGGGGGAAAGAGTGACGAACTCCACATGGAGTCATTTAGGGGGACACTAGGTAAGCCTGAACTTTGAGGGAAAAGCATTCTACAACAAAGGGAACAGAATGTGCAAAGCAGGAGGTATGAAAATTGCTAGAGCATAAAGTATGAGAGCGCAGGGAGCTTTAATCACAATCACCAGATGCTTTTAAAATTGAATATGGGGATGAGCCCAAGAACCAGCTTTTAAGTACGCTTGCCAGGTGATTCTGATGCAAACTAAGGTTTAAGAAACTACCACTATACAAAACAAATAGTGAGCTCTTGAAAGCCATTAAGGAGGAGCACTTCACTCTTGGAGGCCTATCGTGATTGGATTCACGATCTGTTTGGAAAAGAGGCTGGTAGGAGGGGAATAACTTGGGAAAGGTAAGGGAGGGCCAGGACGCCTAGAGCCTGCCCTCTCTCGCTGCCATTTGTTCTTCCAGGATCATTTCGGTTTAAAAAAAATTTTTTTTTAACGTTTATTTATTTTGAGACAGAGAAAGACAGAGCGTGAATAGGGGAGGCGCAGAATCTGAAACAGGTTCCAGGCTCTGGGCTGTCAGCACAGAGCCCGACGCGGGGCACGAACCCACGGACCGCGAGATCATGACCTGAGCCCAAGTTGGACGCGTAACCGACTCAGCCACCCAGGCGCCCCAGGATCATTTCAGTTTTAACAAGGCCTTTTCTGACCCCATCCCACTTTCCTCAAAGGTCCAACACTACTCCATTTACACTTCCATACAATCTTTTCACATGTGTGTGCAGAAATTTTGTTTTCCTCACTCCATTTCTATACTTCCAGTTCCTTAAAAGCTTGGTCATTTTTTTATTATGTCCCACGCCCAACATGGGGCTTTGAACTCACAACCCTGAGATCAAGAGCCGTATGCTCTATGCATTGAGCCAGCCAGGTGCCCGGAAGCTTCGCTATATTTTGACGGAACACGTGTGTACCTTCTGACCTAAGCCTGTGTTTTGGGGGTCAGAATGAAAAAAATATTGAAGGCGTTATTTGGACGTCAGTACGGAGATTTATTTTTATTTTTTGAGTTGGTGCCAACCGTATACAATGAAGACATTTTCAGACCATCTTTATATATTAAGTCCTTGAAGAACCATTTTTATTCATTCAAAAAGCAAATCACTTACTTTAAAAATTGATTTCACCTTTCATCGTTTCACTGGCGAAATCATTAAAAAAATTTCTGACTTGCAAGAGAACCTCCCCCCCAACCCCCTTATTCTTCAGGCTCCATCATTCATCATAGAGAAGAGTAAATTCAGGTGGCAAATCCATGCTGCCTCCACATATCTTTTTTACACAACATTTCTGCTTTTGTAAAATTCTTACCTTGTTAGCTCTTCACAATCTGTACTTCGTCATCCTTTGACCCTCCCACCATATTTACTCCTCCCACAGGACCCCCGTCTTCAGCAGTAAAACGAGAGTTTTCTCCGTAGCAGTTACTTAATTAACGGCGTTGAGTACACACGGTGGAGCTCCGCCCCATAGGAGGAGCTATCACAGGCGGACCGAATTAGTCGGTCTGTCTTTCACAAACGATCCCTTAATCTTTTCAGGGGAGCGAAACACACACAAAGGCCCAATCAGAAGCCGCGGCTCTAGGAGCTCGGGGGGCGGGGCTGGGCAAGCGCCCTCCCACCTCCCAGCCTCCCGCCGAGGCCGTCGGAGCCTCGCGGGCTTGGGCAGGCCCCGCCCCCCGGCCAGGCGCTGCGGCTATTGGGCGGCGCCTTCCTCGTTGTCGCCTCAGTTGCTGGGAGAGGGAGGGCGGGGGCGGGGCCTGAGATGGGCCAGGGGCCCAGAGAGAAAGGCGGGGAGACGAGGGCGGGCTGGGCGGTTTCGACGAGCGCCGCGGCGGTTGGCGAAGCGGACGGGGCGCAGCCTTCCCGGTGCGAGGAACGGTTCCCGCTGACAGATCCCCTTCTTCCGGCCGCGCCACCCGGGAGGCGGATCCCCGGGGCCTGAGGAGCCTTTCTCGGCCCGGCCCGCTCTCCCTCCCTCTCCCGCGGGTCACCCGAACGGCCTGTGAAGAGGAGGAGGAGGAGGTCGTCGGGGGCGGCGGCCGGCGGAGACCGCGCTCCCCCTTCCCCGGCGGCGGCGGCGGCGGCGGCGGGGGCAGGACAATGGAGGTGGCTGTGGAGAAGGCGGCGACGGCGGCCGCGGCGGCTTCGGCGGCGGCCGCCGGGGGGCCCTCGGCGGCGCCAAGCGGGGAGAATGAGGCCGAGAGTCGGCAGGGCCCCGACTCGGAGCGCGGAGGCGAGGCGGCCCGGCTCAACCTGTTGGACACTTGCGCCGTGTGCCACCAGAACATCCAGAGCCGGGCGCCCAAGCTGCTGCCCTGCCTGCACTCCTTCTGCCAGCGCTGCCTACCCGCGCCCCAGCGCTACCTCATGCTGCCCGCGCCCATGCTGGGCTCGGCCGAGACCCCGCCGCCCGTCCCCGCCCCCGGCTCGCCGGTCAGCGGCTCCTCGCCGTTCGCCACCCAAGGTGAGAGCCGGCCGTGGACGCCGGGGAGCCTGGGGAGGGGCTCCGGGAGGCGAGCGCCCTTGTGCGGCGCGACCCGCTGTCATGTCGCCGCCGCCCGGGGTGCGCGGCGGGGGAGGGGCGAGGAGGAGGGTCTGTGTTGGCGGCGGTGACATGGAGGGCCCGCGCGCTCTGCGGCGTGCCGCGCGCCCCGCGAGCAACTTCCACGGGCGCTGAGGACTTGGCGGCGCCGCCGCTGCTCCTCCTGCTGCTCAGCATTCTCCTCCAGGGTTGGGTGGCCCGTGCGACCCGCACTTTTGAAAACCTCCGTTGGAGTCGGCTGTAGCGTGTATCTCGGATTCTTTGCCGACTGCATCTAGTTAACTGCTACCCTCTGCCTCCCCGGAGCTTTGTCCGGGTCCATATGATCCTAATCATCTCGTATATGCCCACGTTATTTGAGCTGGAGGGGGGAAGGGAGGGATGAAGATGAAGTGATGGGGACTTTCTCCGGTGATTGATTACAGATCGGATGCCGTCTATTTTCTATCTTGCATGTTTCAGGTTCTTTACCTTAACGAGTCCCCGATTTTCTACCTTCAGCTAGGGACAAAGGAACCCAAAGAGACGGTATTTTGTTGTCTTTCTCATTCGAAGATTTTATTTTGAGACGGTAAAGGGTAAGGAGAAATAGAACAGAGTGATTTGGGGTGCAGAATTGTCTCGTATTTTGTAGAGAGCAGCTGGAAATGTTGAAGTTACTGTTCTCTTTGTGGTGTTTGTTACTGTATAATGAGACTTTTGACAGGTAGTTCCTATTGCTAGCGTTAACAGGTTTGAAACATTTAAAGTTAAAGTAAGCATAGTAATCATTTCTAGTGGAATGCTTGAGGATTTTAAATTTTAATATTGCAAATATTGGAGCATCTTTTTAAAAATAGAAAGTAACTGGAAAAGGGGAGTCATTCCTTTTTAATATATACTTCCTTTTTAGAGGCTCTAGTTGATTTAATTTGAGACAAATTGGTGATTAAGTAATTGAGCCGGTCAAGGGGTATATGAAATTGATGCCATAAATAGATTGTAGTGTTAGACTTCTCATTTCAGTATATGTTAGGAACAGTATCCAGTTGAGGGAGACAATTTTCCACGGGTCTCTAAGTTTCTGCAGGTCTTGCCAGGAAGGTACTGGCTGCCCTTTGTTTCTGTTTTTTAAAAGATGTTTGTATAAGGAACAGCCTTGGAAGATAGAGATAGTGTCTTCCATCAGAGCAAAGAGCAGGCATGCGTATGGTCCAGTATAATAAATGTCTACTGGGGTAAAAGGCAGGCGTGCTTATTGCCTGTGATAAAAGACTGGTGTTCTCTAAGCTTAGGTTTCCTCTTGTGTAACACAACCCATTGCCTGTGCAGGTGTCAGCTGGCCATTTTCGCCTTGCCTGGTGGGAACTGGGGTTCTGGGAACCAGTGCAAAAGTGTTGGTGCTTTGCTTTATGTTATTGTAACTAACAAACTGCCCCTTATCTCTCACCCCTGAGTCTTTGTGTCTTCAATCCTGGTAAGCTAGCTTGCAAAAGTCTGAGATCTTTCACACTTGTTTTCTCTGATGTGGCTCACCTGTTGGAAATTTAGTACAGGTGAAACTTAAGTCTTAGTTTTTAGATACATTTTATAGTTTCTTTTATTTATATTTTAAGCGGTTAAACAGGCTAGTAGTCAGGATCTGAATTTTGCATAATTCTAGAATTAAGATTTATCATGTGCCCGGCAGTGACATTTAGGTCAGAATGAATGAGAACATGGATAAGACAAGCTCTGAAAGTCAACTCTGAGACAAATTTGCAATTCCAGATTTCTTAAAATGTTCTTTTTAATTCTAACCTCTCAATATATTTTATCTTGGTGTTTGTAAGCAAGAGTTCAAGAAAGCATTTAAGATTGGAAGGTAATGTTTCTGTTTTTATACCAAGAAAGAAAAAGTCTCTATCAAATGACACTTTTAAATACACTCTAAAAAAAGAGGGTTAGCTTCAGTAAATTAAAATACTATCTATCCTGAATCTTAATGACTTATGTTCTCCCTTTCTTTCTCATTGCAAACTTATTCTAATACTAGCTGAAGTAAAACTTCAGCCAGTACGTTTCATAACTAAATAAATAGGGTTCATTTGATCATCTCTGTTCTTCATTCTCCTAATGAAGGTGTCGGTACAGTCTTGAGGGTCAAACTGTAATACCTACAGGAGCTAAGCCAGGTATCTGGGTAGAATAATAGGGAATGGTGGAGAGTGAAAGAGAAGGCGAACAAACTCAGCCTCAGCAGATGGTCATGTAAGAGAGGGCAGGGCCAGTATTGAAGGACATTTATGTATATATTTTAATGAGCAGTCTGAAGCCTGGATTTTTGTGTAACCTTTTGCTAGTATTAGATATTGGCAAGTGAATAAAATATATATTGCACACAAGCCCATTGTGTAGGCCAAATAAAACAAGTTTTGTTGAGGCCACAATTATGTTGCAGTTGAACTCTTCCCTTTTAGATTTAGATAGTGGTTTTCAAATTTTAGCTCTACTAGAATCGCTGAGTAAAATTTTATTTTTTACTTTTTTAAATAAAATTTTAAATGTTTTGTTTATTTTTGAGAGAATGCAAGTGGGGAAGGGGCAGAAAGAGGGGTGGAGGATCTGAAGCGCCAGCAGCATCTAGCCTTAATGTGTGGCTTGAACTCACGAACCACAGAAGGTCAACCCACTGAGCCACCCAGGCGCCCCTCACTGGTTAAAAATTTACATTAAAAATTTAGATTTCTAGGCCCATCCCCCCAGAGTGCCCAATTTGGCATAGTTTTAGAATTCTAGAGTATAATATTAAACCCTAGTGCTTCTTTAGCTCAAGCAGTGTTATATTCTGAAATAAAATTGATCATAAGAGGATTCTTAAGGAAATTAAGACTAAAGTTCAAGGTATAGAGTGATAGGTTTCAACATTATCAGACCTAATTTTTCTATTAAATACTTTTTGATGCTCCCCGTTATCCTAAACGAGATTCATGGAAAATAAATCCTAACATATTTTTTATGAAAAAGAAATAAAGCTAGTTTATAACAACAAAAAGTATTATAATTTATAAATGTTCAGACACAATTAAACTAGCTACCAAGCCGCCGTTGAGAACATGGGTCAAAACTGTCCTTTTGTAAGGCTGCCAGTTGGAAGGAATGAGGATGAGTGGCCACATGCTAAAGTTGGATGACTACCTCAGGTGTGACTGTCATTTTCTTAGTGTGCAGTTATATCCAGGAAAGAGGGAAGAGCTTAGAAAACAGTTTTTCTTTAGGTACATTACAGGTACATGAAGTCAGAAGACAAACTAATCCTGGAGAGATGTTACAACATGGTGTAATATTTTGTGGTGGTGATGTAGTCAGCAAGCATAGCAAACTCTATTTTTACAAGAATAGTGAGCATACTTTTGAAAGGGATCACATTATTTGACCAAGGAGAGTAAAATAAAAGAATCCATCAGTTTTCCTAGACTTCTTTTCTAATAGGTGGTCTAAGAGATACATAACTGTCAATTCTGGGATCTGATTTCTTTGGGTTCTTGGTGAGAGAAGTATAAATCACCTTGTGAGTACAAGATACAATGACAAAGAATTAATAGTATTTAACACTGATCCATATTGTCCACCAGTTTTATTATACAATATTACATTCAATATTCACCTATTAATGGAAATTATACTACTGGTTTCAATTTGGGGCTATTATGAATAAAATTGTTATAAATATCTGTAGACAAGTCTTTATGTGGATATGTTTTCATTTCCTTGGGTAAATACTTATAATTGGAATTTCTTGTTTGCATCATAAACGTATATTTACACTGGTTGTACTGTTTTGCATTCCCTCCAGCAACGTATAAGAGTTCCAGTTGGTTCACATCGTTGCCAATTTGAGTGTTGTTAGTCTTTAATTTTAGTCATTTTAGTATGTGCGAAGGGTTGTCTCATGGTTTTAATTTTCATTTCCCCAATGAATAATGATGAGCATCTTTCCTATGCTTATTGATTATTACAACTTTTTGGTAAAATTTCAGTTTGTCTTTTGCAGATTTTTAAAATTAGGTAATTGGATATATTATTGAAAAGTATATATTCTTTTTTTAATGTTTATTTTTTCCTGGAGGGGAGTGTGGGGGGAGGTTGAGGTGATGGACAGAGAGGAGGGGAGAGATGTTCTCAAGCAGGCTCTATGCTCAGCACTGAGCCCAACGCAAGGCTTGATCTCATGACCCTGAGATCATGACCTGAGCCAAAATCAAGAGTCAAACACTTAACTGACTGAGCCACTCAGGTGCCCCAGAAAACTATTCTTTATATATATTCTGTATCCTGGTCCTTTGTTAAATATGTGTATTGCACATATTTTCTTTCACGCCTATAGCTTGCCTGTTCATTTTCTTAATGGTATTTTTTGAAGAGCTGAAGTTTGAAATTTTGATTTAAGTATGATTTATCAATTTTTTTCTTTTATGATTAGTGATTTTTGTGTTCTAATACTTCTCTGCCTACCCTAAATATACTAAGATTTTATACCGTCTTTTGGTAGTTTTAGTTTTTATATTTAGAGCTATAATCTACTTTGAGCAATTTTTGTATGAGGTAAGGGTTGAGGTTCATGTTTTCAACCATATGTTAAAGCACCATTTACTGAAAAGAGTCCTTTTCCCATTATGTCACTTGGGCATTTTTGTAAAAAATCAGTTGAACATAGTATGGTTCTATTTCTATATTCTTTTCTGTTCTATTGATCTATCCATTCGGTACTAACAGTGTTTTTTTTTTTTTTTACTGTAGCTTTAAAATTTTTTTTTTAATGTTTATTTTTGAGACAGAGAGAGACAGATCGTGAGCAGGGGAGGGGCAGAGAGAGAGGGAGACAAAGAATCTGAAGCAGTCTCCAGGCTCCAAGCCATCAGCACAGAACCTGATGAGGCCTGAACTCACAATCCATGAGATCGTGACCTGAACTGAAGTCGAACGCTTAACCGACTGAGCCACTCAGGCGCCCCGATTATTACTGTAGCTTTCAAAGCAAATTTGGAATTGGGCAGTTTTGTTCCTTTTCAAAATTGTTTGGCTCTTTGAAGTCATTTGCATTTCTTCATAAATTTTAGAGGCAGCTTGTTAATTTCTACATAAAGCCTGCTATGATTTTGATTAGAATTGCATTAAGTCCAGATACTACTTTGGGGAGAATGATCTAACAATATTGACAGTTCCTATCTATAAACATGTTTTATCTCCCATTTATTTAGATCTTTAGTTTCTCTGAGTACTATTTTCTCATAGTAGGCTTGCACAATATTTGTGAAGTTTATTCCAAAAAATTTTATGGTAATGTTGTTTAATGATCATGGTGTTTTTGAAAATATCATTTCTAGGGGTGCCTGGGTGGGTCAGTCGGTTAAGCTCAGGTCATGATTTCATGGCATATGGGTTTGAGCCCTGAGTCAGGCTCTTTGTGCACAGAGCCCACTTCAGATCCTCTGTCTCCCTCTCTCTCTACTCCTCAGCTGCTCACATTCTCTGTCCTCTCTCAAAAAATAAACATTAAAAATTTTTTTTTTTTAATATTATTTCTAATGGTTGCTAGTCTAAATATAATTGACTTTTGTATATTGATTGTATCCCATTATCTAGCTAACTTCAATTAAATCTAGTAGTTTCTTTATAAATTCCTTAAGATTTCCTGTGTAGACTGCCTTTGTTTACAGGTAGATAGTTTTACTTCTTTCTTTCCGTTCCTAATAATTGGTCATTTTCTTCCCTTATTGCAATATTGAATAGATGTTTAATTTCACTATTAAATGAGAGATAACATCCTTGCTTTATTCCTGATCTTAGGAGGATAACATTAGTTGTTCACAATTAATATGTTAGATCTATTACCTTTTTACAGATACTCGTTATCAAAATTCAGAAGATTCCTTCTGTTCCTAGAGTGCTGAGGGTTTTAATCATGAGTGGATGATGAATTTTGTCAATTGAATTTTCTGTATCTATTAAAATGATAGTGTGGGTTTTCTTTTTTCTGTTAATGTGGTGAATTATGTTGATTTTCAGATGTTAAACATATCTTGTATTGTTGGGATATGCACTGCTTGGTCATGATGTATTATCGTTTTGGTGTACTTCTGGATTTGGTTTGCTAATATTTTAAGGACATTTTTATGTTGATGAGGAAGCTTTCTTGTATCTTTATCTGATTTGGGTATCAAGGTAATACTGACCTCAATGTATAAAGTGTTCCATCTCCTTTTCTGAAAGAGGTTTTGTAAAATTAGTATTTAAATATTTGACAGAATTCAGTGAATCCATATGGGCTTGGAGTTTTCTTCATGAGAAGGTTTTTGACTAGGAATTCAGTGTCTTTAATTGATACAGGGCTATTCAGAACTTTATATTTCTTCATGAATCCATTTTGGTAAATTGAAGAAAATTTTCTGTTTCATCTAATTGCTACATTTTTGGCATATATTTGGTCACAGTATTCCCTTATCATTTTAATGTTTTCAGAGGCTGAGTGCTGTCCCCTATTTTGCTTCTATTAGTAATATTTACTCTTTTTCTTGCTTGCTAGTCACTAAGGGCTTATCACCTAACTTTTGGCTTTAATTTTATTTCTTGTTTGTCTCTGCTTTAAAGGTATTATTTTCTATGTGTTAGCCACCTCAAACAAAGTTTGCATTGTGTTTTTATTAACATTCTATTAAAATATTTTAAAATTTCTCTTGTGGGGGCGCCTGGGTGGCTCAGTTGGTTGAGCGTCCGACTTCAGCTCAGGTCATGATGTCGCGGTTTGTGAGTTTGAGCCCGGCGTGGGGCTCTGTGCTGACAGCTTAGAGCCTGGAGCCTGTTTAAGATTCTGTGGGTCTCTCTGCCTTCCGCTGCTTGCACTGTGTCTCTCTCAAAATAAACATTAAAAACATTTTTTTTAATTTCTCTTGTGATTTCTTCTGTGACTGATGGGTTGCTTAGAAATGTATTAATTTGGGGCTCCTGGGTGGCTCAGTTGGTTAAGCGTCCGACCTAGGCCCAGGTCATGATCTCTCGGTTCTTTGGTTTGGGTTCAGTTTGGGTCCTACATGTCAGGACCTGACAGGTCAGAGATTGGACCCTGCTTGGGATTTTGTGTCTCCCTCTCTCTCTGCCCCTCCCCTACTTGCGCTCTGTCTCCTTCTCTCAAAAATGAATGTGTTAAAAAAAAAAAAAGAAAAATGTGTTAATTTAAAGGTAAATGGGATTTTCTGGGTAGCTTATTCCATTGTAGTAAAAAAAAAAAAAATTCTCTGTTAAGACTTAAATCTTTTGAAGTTATTGAGACCTTTTATGTCCTAACGTATTCTCTGTCTTGGTGAATGTTCCACGCGTATTTGAAAAGAACTTAAATTCTATCTACAGTTGTTGGGTGTAGTGTTCAGTAAATGTCAGTTAGGTCAAGTTGGTTGATAGTGTTGTAAAAATCTATATTTGTATTGGGTGTGGTTTTTTTGTTGTCTACTTGATCATCAGTTATGGAGAGAAGAATGTTAAAATCTCATAATTGTTGATTTATCTTTTTATTCTTTTAATCCTGGTTAGTTTTTGCTACAGGTATTTTGAATCTTTATCTTACTGATGAATTGCTTGCCCTTTTTTAACACTGAAATGTTATCTCACACTACTTTTTGGTGAAGTTTGCATTGTCTTATATTAATACAGTTGCACCAGTTTTTTTTTTAATCTCTATTTGCGTAGTATATTTTCCCATTCTTTTACTTTTAACCTTTATATTTAAATTATGTCTCTTGTAGATAGTATATAGCTGTGTCTTTTTTTTTTTTCTTAATCCAACCCGTAAATTTTTGCTTTTAATTTGACCATTTACATTTTAAGTAATTATTAGTATGGCTGAGTTAAGACTACTTTTTAAAAATTGGTTTTCTCTTTGATCTTGTTGGGTCTCTAGTATCTTTGCTTTTCTCAATCCCTTAGCAACTACTCTCTGGTAAGTTTCCCAAAGTCTTGTTGTGCACATGCCTGGTAGCCTTCAGCCAAGGACTTGGGAGAAACCCTACAGAGACTCCTGGCATCCTTACTTTTTGCAGCTCTCTTCCTCCAGTGTTTAATTTGTTCCACAGCCCCACATTCTCCTCTGGCTCTTAGCTGTGTTCTACTTAGACTCTAGCTCCCTGCACTGTGCTTGGTAAAGAGTCCCCAGGCAGAGAATCAAGACATTTTCGAGGCTCACCTCCTGAATTTCCTTTTTTTCAGGGATCACAGTCTTTACTTGCTTATTGTCTAATGCCTGAAGACAAGTTGCTTCCTATATTCTTCCCAGTTACCTACATTTTTTCCTAGCAGGCAAACTTGTCTTGGTATTGGTTACTCTGTCCTGGTGGAAAGTGGATGTCAAAATACCGTTTTTGAGGTTTTTTTTTATGTTTATTTTTGAGAGAGTGTGAGTAGGGGAGGGAAGAGGATCAAAGTGGGCTCTGTGCTGACTGCAGAGAGCCCAATGCCGGGCTCGAACTCAGGAACCTTGAGATCATAACTTGAGCTGAAGTGGGGTGCTTAACGACTGAACCACCCAGGTGGCCCAAAATACCATTAGAATAAATGTTTATTTTTGAGAGAGCGTGTACATGTGCAAGTGGTGGAGGGGCAAAGAGAGGGAGAGAGAAAATCCCAAGCAGGGTCCATGCTTAGCCCAGAGCCCATTGCCAGGCTCAGTCTCATGACTGTGAGATTATGACCTGAACCAAAATCAAGAGCAGGATGCTTAACTGACTGAGCCATCCAGGTACCCCAAATTACCATTTTTAAATTGCATTGCACCTTTTAAATAAACCTAGATGTGAGTAATTTGCTAACTTTGGTTCTTACATCTCTAGATTTTTTTGTCTTTTTAATTTTTCTTAGGGATCTCACCAAATTAAGTTATCAACCTAGTTGCACAAGTCTTGCATTTCTCCCTGTAGCCTTGACCCCTTTCTCAAATTGACTCCTGCATTTGCAAGTACATTCTAGACCAGTAGTCTCTAAAATGGTATGTGTGTCACATTATGAGGTAACATATAATTTATTGAGTTGAGGGAAAACATTAGAACTTCTATGCATAAATTAACCTTTAAAGTACTTGATAAGTAGATTGTCATGGTCACATGAATAAGCCTGTTAAATGGCTACATTTCACATAAAGTATACAAAGTATCCTGAGGGAAGGAATCAGGGCTGCTGCAGGCCAAAAGGTACCTTTGCATTAATTAGAAATAAGAGCTCTCTTAAACTGAGAAGTCCCTTGTGCTGTGCAGTCTATAAACTGTACACAGCTACCCTGGAACTGATAGGATTTCTATACTGCAGACCCTGTTGTGTCCCCTCATTCTACCCCTAGTGCACATACACAAATTATACAATTTACATGTTTTGGGATAACTTGGTTTATGGATTATAACCTTTGTTTTGAACCAAAATGACTGTCAAAAATTGAAGATCATGGTAGGCCATTATCAGGACCCTGACATAAAATCCTGTAATCTCAGTTACTAGGAAAGTCCCATATGGAGGCCACTCATAAAAACCCCTCAGTTTCAGCAGCCTGGAGAAATTCCCAAGTTGTAGCATGTAGGGCACATGTGCAATAGCCATAAAAAGTGATCCCCAGTGCCAATATTAATAGCCTTGAGTGTTACATTTTAAGTCTGTAATCAAGGCTGGATGCTGATAGCTTGGCTCTTCCCCAGTTAAGGAAAATACAGAAGGTTCCTCAGGGCTTCTCACCTTTGATGACTTCTTTAGTGTTACATAGAGGGATAGATACTTGTCATTTCCTGGCACCTGAATATGCAGTCAGTCAGTGGTGGATTAGCTGGCCAGGAGATCTGTATTTTGTAGAAAGCTGTAATTGTTGCTGTTCCATTTTGTTTTCCATTTTACCAGGTGTATGGAGTTGATGGATTTGTGATTTTCCACCAGCCCTAAATTTGAATCTTTGAAGTCTCATTTTTAGCTCTGATGAAAAATAATATTAATTTGTAAGTATAACAGCATTATAGTGACAGAGCTGATACTTTATAGGACCTTAATTAGTCTTACTGTGAGATGAACATAAGTAATTTTCTAACCATATCTAACAATTAGACCTAAAAGTTTCAAAGTTACCAAGAAGACTCTTTGAAATGGATGGACATCCTCTATATTAACGATGAACTATGCCTTAAGTGTATATCACATCTTGGACAATGAGAGGATAATAGCTTCATAGCTATCATGATTAGCAAGACATTTAAAAATATTTGACCCTGATTTTATTCTTTATTATTTTTTTTTAATTTTTTTTTCAACGTTTATTTATTTTTGGGACAGAGAGAGACAGAGCATGAACCGGGGAGGGGCAGAGAGAGAGGGAGACACAGAATGGGAAACAGGCTCCAGGCTCCGAGCCATCAGCCCAGAGCCTGACGTGGGGCTCGAACTCACGGACCGCGAGATCGTGACCTGGCTGAAGGCGGACGCTTAACCGACTGCGCCACCCAGGTGCCCCGTGATTTTATTCTTTAAAAATTTTTTCTGAGGGGGTGGCGGGCACCTGGGTGGCTTAGTTGGTTAAGCTTACGACTTTGGCTCAGGTCATTATCTCGCAGTATGTGGGTCTGGAGTCTATCTCCCTCTCTCTCTGCCCCTCCCCTGCTCGTGCACATGTACACTTTCTCTCTCTAAAATAAATAAACATTAAAAAACTTTTTTTTTTTTTTTTTAATGTTTTGGGCACCTGGGTGGCTCAGTCAGTTAAGCATTCAACTCTTGATTTCAGCTCAGGTCATGATCTCAGGGTTTGTGGATTTGAGCCCTGAGTCAGGCTGTGCACTGACAGCATGGAGCCTGCTTGGGATTCTCTGTCTCCCTCTCTGTCTGCCTCTCCCCCACTCATGTGTTTGTGCTCTCTCTTTCACTTTCAGAAACAAATAAGTAAAATTGTGCATTTAAAAATTGTTTTATGTTCATGTGATTTATTGTGTACAAGATCTACTAGTGCTATACTATATGTACATAATATATGTAGGGTTCATGTTCAAATATTTGTTTAAAACAACATGTGAATATAACTATCAGCTGAATTGCCTCAGTATTTTTCCATGTTTATCTCTTCTTTCAGAATGGTTTTCAAATCTCTTCTAAGTTGTAAAAATACACTGTTCCTCAAAGAAATTTGTTCTGATTTCTTCTAATATACATAGTCCATAGGTACTCTTGTCATGATACAATAAATTTAAAAGAAAAATGTCATGTATAGTAATTAGGATTCATAACTACCAGAAGGTCTTTATTTTACCTTGATTGTGAATGAATACTCTTTCTGGGCTCTATTGGCTGTCTATATTAAGCATTAAGGATAACCAGGAAGAGAACCTATAGCACATGAGATTCCTAGTGTCTGTCTCTTTGTACTGGTGCATGTTGATTTATGTTTCTTCCAGTCTTCATCATTCTTCTATACTTGTGTGTCATGTGCCTTAACTTTTACTAATCTTCTCAGCTCACTTTCCCACCCATCTTTTGGTATTAAGGTTTCCTCCCACTTCTCTGACCCATCCTTTTTCGTCTCCTGTTGTCCTTCCTTTGCTCTTTTCCCTTCTCCTCTGGAGGTGAAAGTGAGGAGATCACCTAGGACAAGGCTTCAGGAAGTCAGGTATGTAATGGCTACTAGATAAGGATGGAAATATACAAAGGAGACTGAGAAAGAGGTAGGAGAAAACCAGAAATATGTAGTGTCATGGAAGCCAAGGAAAGAAAGAATTAACAAAGCAGTGGTGTTTCATAGTGTCATATTTCTGCAAGATCAGGTAAGAGAGGCCAAGAACATTTTTAGCGTTAGAAACATGGCAATCGTGCAAAAGCATATTTTGGTGAAGTAGAAGGGGAAACCATATTGGGGTGGGTTATACAGTGGATAGGAAGTAAAGAGATATAGATGGAAAGTTTAGACAACTCTGTAGAGAAGTTTAAAGGGATAAGGCAATACTTGGGGAGAAAAATATGGAGTTAAGGGTTTCTTGTTGATTGCTTTTTTTTGTAAACAGGAAAGGCTTTAAGCATGTTTATATGAAAGTGGAAGAGTTCAATCAAGTGAGCTATTGGATGTACCAAAGAGATTTCTAAGTGAGTGTGTGAGGGTTTTGACAAGGCAGGATAGGATTAATCCAAGGCATAGGTGGAGAGATTGATGACTTTGGATAGAAGGAGAGATGTTTTGTTATGAACAGGAGAGAAGGCAGGAATAAATAGAAGGTTTGTCTGTGTGTCCTCAGAGAGGATTGAATTTTCCAGTAAAACGTAGGATTGCAGATCATGTTGAGGTCCACTGGCTGCTAGACATCATATACATTTATAGTGGTACCTGTCTGCCTTCTTAGAAAGCCACCCAGCATTTCTCTGAAGAAGAGAGTATCTCAGTTTAGTGCTACTCAAAGTGTGTACCACAAATCATTAATAGGGTCTGAAATGAGACACAGTTTGCCACTGGAAAGTGCAAGGGAGCTGGGACAGCCTGGTTCCTGAGATTCTTGGAAATATTCAGTGAAAGAACAGAGCCCCACACTGAGAAGAAACTGCTGCAAATAAACACAAGTTGACCAGGGTAGGAATTTGGGGGCAAAGAAGAGAAAAGCCTCAGATACATGTGGGAGGGGGCATTCGAGAAGGCAAATCTCAAAGTATTAGGGAAGTGTTTACACTAAGGTACCATTTGTTTATGAATCCTACCTAGGAAACTTTATAAGAAAACACATGCTACTGTAAATTGGTCTATAGAAAGTACTATAGTTTTATATGATTGAAAGGTAGTATAAGAAAAAAAGATGACAGAAGTCCTCTGAATTAACAGATCTAAAGAAGTGAAGATAGCAGTATACCTTGGTCTTAAAGCAGAGAGATAATGAAACCTACTTCCATAAAATGAGCTGGGAAAATAAAACTATGTTATGAAAAAAACAGTATAAATTAGATTTAGAAAAGTTTAGAAATGAGCTCCTATTCTGTAGGAGGTCATGAAAAGAAAAATTGACAGAATGAGGAATGAATTAGAAAGATTTCAGAAATGAAGATGAACCAGAAAATTCTTGAATGACTAAACACTCCAGAAAGTACCATAAAAGAAATAAATGATTTTACAAATCAAGTAAAGATATCATAAGAAATTCATAAAGTGAAAGATTTTACATACATATGCACATAAATATATGAACGTTAATAATAGTACCTGAAGACTACTTGAACAAAGAAACAAAACAAAAACAAAATATTGTTAAAACAAAGATGAACATTTGTATTGAAAAGGTTCACCAAGTGCCTAGGAAAATGGAGACAACAGCCATCAATTGAAACTTGTTGTAGGGCTCTAAAAGAAAAAATAATACTTTGGGCATCTACACAAAAAGAGTGCATCACTTACAATGGAAAGAATGTCAGATTATCATTGGACTTGACTCCAGAAGAACCTGGAGTAAAGATTTCTAAGGTTTTCACAGAAAAAAAATTGAATTGAGACACATATCCAGCCAACTGATGTTTCACCATAAAGCCCACATGTGAGAACTTAGCATTAAGCCCTATGAGCCCTTCCTAAGGATGCTGAATTTTGTTGCATTTTCCTTATTTCTCGCTTTGGTATACTTAGGGTTATTTTTTAATTTTATTTATTTTTTACTTATATGGGAGTAAGTTGTAGACATGACCCTTGAGCTCCAAACGTGTCTATGTGTCTCTGAAGTATAGTCTCTTTAAGTGTTTTTAGTTTTACTGAGATAAGATTAACATACAGTAAGCTGCACAAATTTAAAATCTACAAGTTGATGAGTTTTGATATATGCAAGGATAATCTCGTATAACCACAGTATAATTACCAGATTCAGGAAATTTGACATTAATACAACAACATTATCTGATAATCTATATTAAATTTTGTCAGTTACAATAATGTCCTTCACAACAGCTTTTTTTTTTTTTTTTATTTGGTGGTGGGAGAAATCCAGGACACAGATTGCCAGTATGTACCATAGAGTAAGAAGATTTGTGAACAAGTTCCGGAGGGTGAATTTCCAACAAATCCCATTGATGCAGCACCAAAGTGAGCGATGGCTGTATCTTTTCTCACAATCTGTCCTAGCCTTAGAGGTAGTGGCTATTATATGTCATATATTTATTATATCTGCTCTAATTATTATATTTTTAGCCTTGTCTCAACTTCTTTTAAAAATTTTTTTATTAAAAAACTTTTTTAAATTGTATATTTATTTTTGAGAGAGAGAGAAAGTGCGGGAGGGGCAGAGAGAGAGGGAAAGACAGAATCTGAAGCAGGCTCCAGGCTCTGAGCTGTCAGCACACAGCCTGATGCGGGGCTCAAACCCACGAACTGTGAGATCATGACCTGAGCTCACGTCCGATGCTTAACTGACTGAACCACCCAGGTGCCCTAGCATTGTCTCAACTTCTTACTATCCAGTCCTGTTATCCCAGTTCCTTGGTGTCGTTAGTAATTACTTATGTCAAACTTCTTTTTTTTCAAACTTAATGTTTGATTTCTCTCTCCCTACTGTATCCAGCCTAATGCGTCATTTTGGCTAAAGTGATAGGTTCTTCAGTGCTTTACATTAGGAAACCATTCTGTCTCATTATTATTCGTGTTTGGCTTAGGTCACTACTTTAAACGGCCAGATTTCTCCACTTTACAAATATCTTTTCCCCCTTTGTAATTAATAAGTAACCTCCTGTGAGATACTTTGGGGTCAGTGTGAGTGTTCTGTTTCTAAAAAACCATAGATGAGCATCCACGAATGATTTCTTGCCTTCATCAGTTACTACTGTGATGTTGCAGAATGGTGATTTTTCTCTCATCCTCTGCTTACTAGTTGGTATTCTGTATGGATGAGATTTTCCTTTTCCATTTACTCATCACTGTGGCTTGTGAAATTTTTTAAGTTAATACGCTATAAACCTTTCCTTTCATTATTTATTTTGATAACCAAACTGTTTGAATTTGGGCAGTAGAAACCCCTTTAAGTTGAAATCTTACCCTTTGGCATGCCCCTATTGGTTTTTGAGCATGTCTTACGTTCTGGCAGACCAAAGAGTTTCTCGCTTCATCCTGTACTTTTTCTATACCAGCGTGGTTGTTTCTCTGAGGAGCTCCTTGTATCAGGAAAACTTTATCTAACATAAATGTTTTACCCTTGAGGTTTCATAGTTTTAAGTTTTACATTTACATCTTTGGTCCATTTTGAGTTCATGTTTATATGTGATATAAGGTATGGATCCAAGTTCGTTTTACATGTGGATATTTAATTATTCCACCACTGCTGTTGAAAAGCAATCTTTTACTGTGCTGTCATGGTCAAGTATCCGTTATTCATGCATGTCTTGGTTTATTTTTGGGCGCACTGTTCCATCAATCAATTTTATTTTACATCAATACCATGCTGTTGAGTCTTTAATGTCAAGAAATCTTTTGGCCGGAAAACAATAGGCAAGATGTTCTGCAGGAAATTCTTTTTATTTTTTAAATTACATTTTTGAGGGGTGCCTGGATGGCTTACTTAAGCATCTGACTCTTCATTTTGGTTCAGATCATGATCTCATGGTCATGAGATTTCATGAGATCAAATCCTGAGGAGTACACTGGGCATGAGGCCTACTTAGAATTCTCTCTCTCCCTCTCCCACCTCCCATGTTGCTCACATGCGACATGTTATCTCTCAAAAAAATAAACTTTTTATTTTAATTCCAGTACAGTTTACATACTGTTATGTTAGTTTCAGGTGTACAATATCGTAAGTGATTCAACATTTCTATACGTTACTCATTGTTGATCATGATAAGTATACTCTTTAATCCCCATCTCCTGTTGTACCCATCCCTCAGCAACCTCCCTTCTGGTAACCATGAGTTGATCTCTATAGTTAAGAGTCTGTTTTTTGGTTTGTCTCTTTTTTTCTTGTTTTATTTTTTAAATTTCACATGAGTGACATCATATGGTATTTGTCTTTGACTGCTTTCACTTAGCATTATACTCTCCAGATTCATCCATGTTGTTGCACCTGGCAAGAATTCATTCTTTTTTATGGCTAAGTAATATTCCTGTGTGTGTGTGTGTGTGTGTGTGTGTGTGTGTGTGTGCGCGCGCGCGCTACCTCTTTATTCATTCATCTGTCGATGGATACCTGGGCTACTTCCATAATTTGGCTATTGTAAATAATGCTGCAATAAACATAGGGTTGCATGTATATTTTCAAGTCAGTGTTTTTGTATTCTTTGGGTAAATATCCAGTAGAATTACTAGATCATAGGGTAATTCGATTTTTAAATTTTCCAGGAAACTCCATACTGTGTTCTACAGTGGCTGCCCCAGGTCACATTCCCACCAACAGAGCACGAGTGTTCCTTTTTCTTGACAACACTTGTGTTTTTTATTTTAGCTATTCTGACATATATGAGGTGATATCTCATTGTGGGTTTGATTTGCATTTTCCTAATGATAAGTGATGTTGAACATCTTCACATGTCTGTTGGCTGTATGTAGGTCTTCTTTGGAGAAATGTCTGTTCATGTTGTGTGCCTGTCTTTAAACTGATTATTTGGTTTTTAGGCATTGAGTTTTATAAGTTCTTTATTTTGGATACTAACCCTATATTAGATATGTCATTTACAAATATCTTATCCCATTCCATAGGTTGCCTTTCAGTTTTGTTGATTGTTCCCTTTGCTGTGCAGAAGCTTTTTATTTTGATCTAGTTCTAATAGTTTATTTTTGCTTTTGTTTCCCTTACCTCAGGAAACATATCTAGAAAAGTGCTGCCTAGGTCAGCAAAATTCTTGCCTGTGCCCTCTTCTAGGATTTTTATGGTTTCAGGTCTCTCATTTAAGTCTTAAATTCATTTTGAGTTTATTTTTGTGTATGGTATAACAAAGTGGGCCAGATTCATTCTTTTGCAAGTAACTATCTACTTTTCCCAGCACCATTTGTTGGAAAGACTGTCTTTTTCTATTGGATATTCATTCCTGTTTTGTTGAAGATTAATTGGCCATACAGATGTGGGTTTATTTCTGGCTGTTTTCTTCTGTTCCATGGATCTATGTGTCTGTTTTTGTGCCAGGACCATACTGTTTTGATGACTACAGCTTTGTAATATAACTTGCAGTCTGGAATTGTGATACCTCCAGTTATTACTTTTTAAGGATTGCTTTGGCTGTTGAGGGTCTTTTCTGGTTCCATACAAGTTTTTTAATTGTTCTAGTTCTGTGAAAAATGCTCATTTTTTTTTTTAAAATTTTTTAGGGATTGCATTAAGTCTCTAGATTGCTTTTGATAGTATGGGTATTTACCAGTATGTATTCTTCCAATCCATGAGCATAGAATGTCTTCCCATTTCTTTGTGTCATAATCAGTTTCTTTCATCAGTGTTTTATAGTTTTCAGAGTACTGGTCTTTGACCTCATTGGTTAAGTTTATTCCTAGGTATTGCTTTTGGTGCAGTTGTAAATGGGATTGTTTTCTTAATTTCACTTCTGCTTCATTATTAGTGTGTAGAAATGCAACAAATTTCTCTACATTAGATTTTGTATCCTGTAACTGCATTGATTTCATTTCTCAGTTCTAGTAGTTTTTTTGGTGGATTCTTACAGGTTTTCTCAATATAGTATCAGGTCATCTGCAAATAGTGAAAGTTTGACTTCTTCCTCACCAACTTGCATTCCTTTTTGTTGTCTGATTGCTGAGGCTAGAACTTCCAGTACTCTGTTAAATAACAGTGGTGAGAGTGGACATCCCTGTCTTGTTCCTCATTATAGAGGAAAAGTTTTTCCCCATTGAGGCTGATAATAGTTTTTCCTATATGGCTTTTATTATGTTGAGGTATATTCCCTCTAGACTTAGTTTGTTGAGGGTTTTTATCATGAATGGATATTGTACTTTGTCAAATGCTTTTTTTGCATCTATTAAAATGATTATATGGTTTTTATCCTTTCTCCTAGTGATGTGATGTATCATGTTGACTGAGTTGCAAATATTGAATCGTCCTTGCATCTAGGAATAAATCTCAATTGAGGTGAATGATTTTCAAGTATTGTTGGACTCTGCTAATATTTTGTTGAGGATTTTTGCATTTATGTCCATCATAGATACTGCTCTGTAGTTCTCTTTTTTTGTGTAGTGTCTTTATCTGGTTTTACTATCAGGATAATGCTGTCTTTATAGAATAATTTCAAAGTTTTCCATCCTCTTCTATTTTTTGGAATAGTTGGAGAAGAATATGTACTAACTCTTTAAATGATGGGCAGAAATCACCTGCAAAGCCATCTGGTCCTGGACTTTGGTTTGTTGGGAGGTTTTTGATCACTGATAAACTTTTTTGGTACTTATCAGTTTGTTCAAGTATTCTATTTCTTTCTGTTTCACTTTTGGTAATTTATGTTTCTAGGAATTGATCCATTTCTTTCAGGTTGTCCAGTTTGTTGGCATATAAGTTTTCATAATATTCTCATAATTGTTTGCATTTCTGTGCTATTGGTTGTTACTTCTTTCATTTGTGATATTATTTATTTGGGTCATTTCTCTTCTTTTTCATAAGTCTGGCTAGAGGTTGATCAATTTTTTCAGAGAACCAGCTCTTGGCATCATTGATCTGTTCTATTGTTTTTTTAGTTTTTGTTATTTCTGCTTTAATCTTTATTATACCCTTCCTTCTGCTGACCATAGGCTTCATTTGTTGTTCTTGTTCTAGTCCCTTTAGATGTAAGGTTAGGTTGTTTGAGATTTTTCTTGGTTCTTAAGGTATCACCTGTATTGCTGTATACTTCCCTTTTAGGACCACTTTTGCTGCATCCTAAAGATTTTGGACCATTGTGTGTTTTCATTTTCGTTCATTTCCATGTATTTTTTTTTTTCTTTGATTTCCTGGTAGACCCATTCATTGTTTAGTAGCATGTTGTTTAACATCCATGTATTTGTGGTCTTTGCGGATTTTTTTCTTGTGGTTGACTTCCAGTTTGATAGTATTGTGGCCAGAAAAGGTGCATGGTATGACTTCAGTCTTGTGTATTTCTTGAGGCCTGTTTTCTGACCTAAGATGTGATCTGTTCTGGAGAATGTCCCATGTGCACCTGGGAAAAAAATGTGTAGTCTGCTGTTGGGTTCTGCTGTTTAGGATAGAATGTTCTAAATATATCTGTGTAGTCCATCTGACCCAGTGTGTCATTAAACGCCACTGCTTCCTTATTTGTTTTCTGTTTAGATGATGTGTCCATTGATGTAGGCGGGGTGTTAAAATGCCCTACTCTTGTTGTATTATTATCAGTGAATTCTTTGATGTTTGTTATTAGTTTTATATATTTGGGTGTCCCATGTTGGGTGCATAAATATTTGTTACACCGTCTTGTTGGATTGTTCCCTTTATTATTATATAGTGCCCTTCTTTGTCTCTTGTTAGAGTCTTTGTTTTAAAGTCTAGTTTGTCCAATATAAGTATTGCTACTCTGGCTTTCTTCTGACACTCATTTCCATGATAAATGTTTCCCCATCCCCTCACTTTCAATCTGCAGGTGTCTTTAGGTCTAAAATGAGCCTCTTATAGGTAGTATGTAGATGGGTCTTTTTTTTTTTTTTTTTTAATCCACTCTGTCACCCTGTGTGTTTTGATTGGAGTGTTTAGTCCACTGACATTCAATGTAATTATTGATAAATATGAATTTATAGTGTCATTTTATTACTCGTTCTGTAGTTGTTTCTGGAGATTTTCTCTGAGCCTTGCTTGTCTCTTTTGTGTTTTGCTAATTTTCTTTAGTGATGTATTTGACATCCTCCACCCCACCCCCCAAAAGAACACATGAGTGGGGGAGGGGCAGAAGGAGAGGGAGAGACAGAATATTAAACAGGAGAAAGAGAGAATCTTAAGCCAACAGAGCCCCATACAGGGCTCAATCTCAAAACTGTGAGATTATTACCTGAGCCAAAATCAAGAGTCAGTTGCTTAACCTACTGAACCACCCAAGCACCTATTTGTCATTTTTTTTCTCTTTATTCTTCTCATGTTTATTAATGGATTTTGATATATGGTTGCCATTAGGTTTGTATATAACCTCTTCTGCAGATTGCATTCTCTAATTTATGTTGATGGTCCTTCAAATTTGAGCCCATTCTTTTCTCCTCTCCCCCTGATGATTTAGGTATATGTTACTATATTTTATGCCCTTTTTTTGGTGTGAGTTCCTTGACTGATTTTTACAGAGATATTCATTGTTCCTGCTTTTGTGTTTCCTGCTTTCATACTGTCACTTTTGGTCTTTTCCTTTCCACTCACAGAGTCCTCTTTAATATTTCTTGCAGGGCTGCTTTCGTGGTCACAAACTCTTAGTTTTTGTTTGTCTGACAAATGCTTTATCTCTCCTTCTCTTCTGAATGATAGCCTTGCTGGATAGAATGTTCTTGGCTGCAGAATTTTCCCATTCAGCACTTTGTATATACCATGCCACTCCCTTCTGGCTTGCCAAGTTTCTGTTGAGAAATCCCCAGCTAGCCTTATGGGTCTTTTCTTGTTAAGTTAAGTCCTTCTTTTATCTTGCTGCTTTTAAGATTTTTCTCTGTCACTATATTTTGCAAATTCAATTACCATATGTCTTGGTGTTGGCCTGCTGTTGTTGGTTTTCATGGGCGTTTTCTGTGTCTTCTGGATATAGATGTCTATTTCCTTTCCCTGATTAAGGAAGTTTGCAGCTATTATTTCTTCAAATAAATTTTCTGCCTCCTTTTCTCTCCCCTCTTCCTCTAGAACTCCTATGGTAGGAATGCTATTATGTTAAATGGAGTCACAGATTTCCCTAAGTCTGTTCTTGTGTTCCATAATTCTTTCTTTTGCTCAGCTTGATTAATTTCCATTACTTTGTCTTCTAGGTCATTAATTTGTTCCTCTGACTCCTCTAACTTCATATTCATTTCATCCATGAACTTGTAATTTCCTTTTTTCTGTTCTTCATCTCATATACATATATATATATATTTTTGTCCCTTTCTTTAGGGTGTTGCTGATGTCTTCCATTCTTTTCAAAGTCCAGTGGGTGTCTTTATGATCATTACTTAAATTCTGTATCTGGCATAGTACTTATATCCATTTTACTTCGGTCCCTTGCTATGGTTTTGTCTTTCCATTTGAGACATTTTCCTCTGTCTCATCATTTTATCTAACTCTGTATATCTGTTACTATGTATTAGGAATGTCAGCTGTGTCATCTGCTCTGGAAAGTAATGGCTTTTTGAAGAAGACGTCCTCTGGTGCCCTGTACTGCAGTGTGCCCTGTTCCCCAGGACCTTGCACTTCAGGCAGTGTCTCCTTTGTGAATTGTGTATGTCCTCCTGTTGAGTCTTGGTTGATTTTTACTTCAATTCAATTGTCTGCAGAGGCTCTCTGTGCCTGTTGTGGGCAGTCTTTGGTCCCTGGCTGAGTGGGACATGTTTTACTAAGTGTGCACTGGTCTGCTTGGGAAATGAGACTTGCTGCTACAGGAACTGAGGTCTGGCAAAATGCTCAGGTTGGGAGACAAGGTGTTGGTGAAATTGGCAGCAGTTTTGTTGGGGGAGGTGGCCTACAGGCCCAGGACAGAGGCAAGCATCACTGTGAAGAGCAGCTCTACCAAGGTTCAGGGGTGGGAGAGATGACTTGGTGTAAGCAACTTAGGTAGCAAGTGTTGGTGCCCTGCAGGTTCCCGCAGGTGGCCACGTGTTTATGTTTGGTGTGGGTGAGATCAGTGGTACCTGCCAGCTCCTTTGTTCCTGGAAGGGTCTCCCCCGAGTCCCCACTTCTCCAGGCCATGCTCTGAGATGAATAAATATTCTCCCTTCCATCTTCCCCTGGTGTTTTTCAAACTGCTGCTTCCACACTGTATCAGTGCTGGCTCTTTGTTGTGCTGTCTTTTTAAATGCAGGAAATCCACTTTTTAACACCCTCTGGACTCTTCTAGAGCAGAGACCATCACCAATATTTAAATTTCCAGGCTTTAAGTCCTTCTGGTTGTAAGAACTCATGAGACTCAGTCCCTGTCACTTTCAAAGTCAAATACAGGGATACATTTTCCGAGTGTGGGCTCCTTGGTATGATAGTCTATTTTTTGCCCTTTTCCATGCCACAGCATCCTCCCTACGGGGTTGGCCACGGTCCATTTCACTCCCAAACCATGTCTTCACCCTTCTTACCTTTTTTTTTTTTTTTTAATTTTTTTTTTTAATGAAATTTATTGACAAATTGGTTTCCATACAACACCCAGTGCTCATCCCAAAAGGTGCCCTCCTCAATACCCATCACCCACCCTCTCCTCCCTCCCACCCCCCATCAACCCTCAGTTTGTTCTCAGTTTTTAACAGTCTCTTATGCTTTGGCTCTCTCCCATTCTAACCTCTTTTTTTTTTTTTTTTCCTTCCCCTCCCCCATGGGTTCCTGTTAAGTTTCTCAGGATCCACATAAGAGTGAAACCATATGGTATCTGTCTTTCTCTGTATGGCTTATTTCACTTAGCATCACACTCTCCAGTTCCATCCACGTTGCTACAAAAGGCCATATTTCATTTTTTCTCATTGCCACGTAATATTCCATTGTGTATATAAACCACAATTGCTTTATCCATTCATCAGTTGATGGACATTTAGGCTCTTTCCATAATTTGGCTATTGTTGAGAGTGCTGCTATGAACATTGGGGTACAAGTGGCCCTATGCATCAGTACTCCTGTATCCCTTGGATAAATTCCTAGCAGTGCTATTGCTGGGTCATAGGGTAGGTCTATTTTTAATTTTCTGAGGAACCTCCACACTGCTTTCCAGAGCGGCTGCACCAGTTTGCATTCCCACCAACAGTGCAAGAGGGTTCCCGTTTCTCCACATCCTCTCCAGCATCTACAGTCTCCTGATTTGTTCATTTTGGCCATTCTGACTGGCGTGAGGTGATATCTGAGTGTGGTTTTGATTTGTATTTCCCTGATAAGGAGCGACGTTGAGCATCTTTTCATGTGCCTGTTGGCCATCCGGATGTCTTCTTTAGAGAAGTGTCTATTCATGTTTTCTGCCCATTTCTTCACTGGGTTATTTGTTTTTCGGGTGTGGAGTTTGGTGAGCTCTTTATAGATTTTGGATACTAGCCCTTTGTCCGATATGTCATTTGCGAATATCTTTTCTCATTCCGTTGGTTGCCTTTTAGTTTTGTTGGTTGTTTCCTTTGCTGTGCAGAAGCTTTTTATCTTCATAAGGTCCCAGTAATTCACTTTTGCTTTTAATTCCCTTGCCTTTGGGGATGTGTCGAGTAAGAGATTGCTACGGCTGAGGTCAGAGAGGTCTTTTCCTGCTTTCTCCTCTAAGGTTTTGATGGTTTCCTGTCTCACATTTAGGTCCTTTATCCATTTTGAGTTTATTTTTGTGAATGGTGTGAGAAAGTGGTCTAGTTTCAACCTTCTGCATGTTGCTGTCCAGTTCTCCCAGCACCATTTGTTAAAGAGGCTGTCTTTTTTCCATTGGATGTTCTTTCCTGCTTTGTCAAAGATGAGTTGGCCATACGTTTGTGGGTCTAGTTCTGGGTTTTCTATTCTATTCCATTGGTCTATGTGTCTGTTTTTGTGCCACCTTCTTACCTTTTTTGACGTGGCCTTTTTTCTACCTTTAGTTACGGAGTTTGTTGTGTCAGTCTTCATGTTGTCTTCTGGGTTATTTATGCTGATGTGAGTGTTGGCTAGTTGTATCTGCGGAGCGAGGCGAACTTAGGGTCCTTCTACTCTGCCATCTTCCCTGCGTCCTCTGCAGGGAATTCTTACACGTAACTGTAGAACTTAATTCAGTGATGGGGATAGGGAGTGAAAAAGTAGTATGTATTTGTTATATGCTTTGACAATGAAGATCCAATGCAGTTATTAAAGAACTTACAGAATATAGTTCACATGAATCTTTCCTGAGGAAGCTATTACATACTAAATTTCAGACAACGAAGAAGTGGTTTAATAGGTTCATTGGTTTTGTCTTACAGAAATTCACTAGTGCATCAAAGAATATTATTACTTTAAATAGATGCTGGGGAATGTAGTACAGAGATGATAGAAGGGGCAAAAAGAGCTAATTTCAATATTGCTCATACTAGGGAATCAATAGAAGCTAATAAAGAGAGGACTAAGGTTATTATAAAGGCACAAAGATAACCATTAGGATACACACTCAAACCTCTTTAGATGTCAAAGGAAACTTGAAGGAGAAAAAACAAAACACGCACAAATAATTTATATATTTTCTCTAAGAGAATTGAAAACATATCAGTCATTGGGCTTAATTGGTTTCTTAAGAGAAAAAAAAATTTCAGGTTAACTAACATAGCAAAATCCACTTCTATCTTCTATGCATATAACCACAAAACCAAAAGACTCGGAAATGTTAAGACTAAGAAGTTAGGCAAAGATGTACCATACAAATCAAATAAAAAGGAAACAGAGGTCACTATTGTGATGTTGCACAAGGTAGAACTCGGGCCAGAAATCATTCAAGAGGTGGGACACATTACAGGGCTACGAGCTCCAGGTCTCAATGAAGATGGATTGTTAGATACACAGATAATTAATGACAAGTTGATTTTTACAAGATTTCAGAAGAGTCCATAAGAATTAGAAACATATTAATAATAGAAGACTTAAAATCTCTTTTAATTGTAGATAGATCAAGCAGACAAAATTTTTATAAGGCCATTAAAGATATAAATGAGTGTCATGGTTGTCTCCTATTACATGTGAGAGAGTGTACCTTCTTTGCAAATGCATACAAAACTCTGATTAAAAATGATTGCGGTAATTCCCCCTCATATGCGCTTTGGCTTTCTGTGGTTTCAGTTACCCACAATCCAGTGCATCCACAAGCAGATGACCCACCTTTTGACGTATTGTCAGAAGGTCAGTGGTAGCCTAACACTGTGGCACAGTGCCTGCCTCATTCACCTCACTTCATTTCCTCACGTAGGCTTTTTATCATCTCACATCATCAGAAGAAAGGTGAGTACAGTACAGTAAGATATTTTGAGAGAGACCACAATCACGTAACATTTATTATATTGTTGTAATTGTTCTATTTTATTATTAGCTATTGTTAATCTCTTAGTGTCTAATTTATAAGCCAAATTTTATCATAGGTATGTATGTATAAGAAAAAACATATATAGAGTTCAGTACTGTCCATTGTTTTAGGAATCCAGTGGGAGTCTTGGAACATATGCCCCATGGATAAGGAATGGGGGGGAGGGGAACTACTGTATTTGTTGACATATGAAGAAAACTTCAAATTTCTGTCCAAAATATATAGCTTTTTTGTTTGTTTTTACTAAAATCCGGTTTTTAAAAAAGTCAAAAACTGCCTCTACCTAGAAACTATCAAATAACATACTGCCAAACAACTCTTGGCTTAAAGTGAAAATGCAAACAAAATTGCTAGGTTTCATGACATGACACATCAGAGTCAATAGGTTATAGCCAGCGTTTAGAGGGATGGAAAATAGGTGGAAGGCCAGATGTGGTTCATGGACCATATTGCCAACCTCTGTGTTAGAGCCAAAGCAATTACTGTAAGAAAATTCTTAGTGTCAAGTGCTTACATCAATGAAAACAAAAATACATGAAATACTCAAAAAGGTGGAAAGCAACAAAATAAATGAAAAGAATGGAGAA
The DNA here is from genome assembly GCF_022837055.1 of Prionailurus viverrinus. Classification (NCBI taxonomy): domain Eukaryota; kingdom Metazoa; phylum Chordata; class Mammalia; order Carnivora; family Felidae; genus Prionailurus; species Prionailurus viverrinus. The sequence goes on from NC_062562.1 coordinate 153,929,836, forward strand.
GGAAAGATGTAATACTGATCAAAGTAATAGTTTTAGATAATGGAATAATAGAACTGATACATCAAAATTTGGTTCTTTGAAATTTTTTTTTGCTTGTCAAATAGACAACTTACCAGCCAACTAAATTTTTGAAACGGAGAAGAAACTTTAAGTGGGAAAAGAAGCATCAAAACATGAAGTTTAAATATTCATGAAGATAACTTTATGAAAATTATTCAAATAGATTTGAAAATTATTGGTGAAAAGGGTTTTATAGGAAAACAATTTATCCCAATTGACATTAGAAGAGAGAAGCATTTTTTTAAATGTTTCTTTTAAATGTATTTTTGAGAGAGAGAGAGAGAGAGAAGGAGCATGAGCAGGGGAGGGGCAGAGAGAGAGGGAGATAGAGGGAGACACAGAATCCAAAGCAGGCTCCAGGCTCTGAGCTGTCAGCACAGAGTCCAACATGGGGCTTGAACTCACAAACTGCAAGATCATGACCTGAGCTGAAGTCGGACTCCCAACCAACTGAGCCACCCAGGCGCCCCAGAAGAGAGAAGCATTTTAACCAGTTTCATCTCGACAAAGATTTGTTCTAGGAATGTAGGAGTTGGTATTTGGATGTTAGAGCCATGGAGAAAAATCATATGATTGTCTCCATAGTTTAAAAAAAAAATCATTTGACAAAATTCAGCTCTCCTTCATGTTATGAATAATAAAATAAGAATTGATAGATACTTAAAAAAATCAAATATAGGGGCACCTGGGTGGCTTGGTTAAACAGCTGACTTCAGCTCAGAACATGATCTCACAGTTCCAAGCTCCACATCAGGCTCTGTGCTGACAGCTCAGAGTCTGGAGCCTGCTTTGGATCTGTCTCTTCCTCTATTGGCTCCTCCCCCACTTGAACTGTCTCTCTCCCTCTCTCAAAAAAAAAAAAAAAAAAAAAAAACCTTGAAAAAGTATTTTTTAAAATCAAATTTAGTCTATCTCAAAAGCCAGCATTTTAATGGGAGAAACTTCAGAGTCTTTACCTGTAAAATCAAGGGTAGAATAAAGTTGCAGGATATGAAATCCTAGACACATCAGTAGCCTTCACATATATAAACAGTAAGCAGTTAGACGATATAATAGAAGATTCTACTGTAATTGTAAGAATTTAAGTAAAGTCAGGAAGTCTAACCTGTGTATGATCCACATGATGAAAACAAACACTTGTGAAAAGCTTAGAAGCGGAGTTAAGCCAAATGCAAAGGGATTCCTTGTTTTTAATAAAGATGATATATTAAAATATATAAAGGGTATGTAATGAAAATAGCACAGTACTGGTGCGTGAGTAGACAGATGTAAGGAGCATGAGAGAAAATCCAAAAGCAGACTTAAGGTATATGAAAATTTAGTATATGATAAAAGTGGTATTTCAAGTCACTGGGAGAAAAATACTTTTAATGACTGTTACTGAGACAATTGCTTAGTCATCTGGAAAAATAATATTTGATCCAACTCTGCAGAGTACCAGGATAAATTCCAATTTGATCAGAGGTTTAAGATGTAGAAAATGAAATACTGGAAGAAAACAATGGATTCCTGGGAATGGGGGAAATTTCCCCAACCATCCTCTCAAGTCTGGAAACCACAAGGGAAAATTTGACAAATTTGAACATTTGAATTAGAAAACAAGTACAATATAATAAACACCATAAGCAAAAGGCAAATGGTAAACTAAGAGAAATATTCCCAACTTCTATCCAGAGTGCTCATCCTCCTAATAATAAAAGTGTTTCTAAAAATTATGAAGGAAAAAAATCAACCTCATAGAAAAAGGGTAAACTTATGTCAAAAGCTCATGGAAAATAAGTGCAAATGATCCTTAAAGGTGACAATGTATTTATAGCAGGAGAACTACAAATTAAAACTATGATGAAAAGCCCTATTTTCACCTACCAGAATTGCAAAAACAAACCAAAAAAGTAAGTTTGGCATTATACTTTCTGTGTGAAACTGTGGGGAAAGTAAGGCATTCAGCAATATTGTCAGTGGGGAGGTAGAATGTTAAAACTCTGGTGGAATGGAATTTGGCAACATCTAGGTAGATTATAAATGCATTCCTTTTTGACCCAGCAATCTTCACTTTTAGAAATATATCCTGAAGATAGAATTACGAAAGTATAAAATGAGGTATATACAGGCTTGTTGCAGCTTTGCTCGCAATAATGAAGGATTGGAATGACTAGCAATAGATAATTAGGAGAATAATCTATGGTGTATTACTGTACAGATGGAGAAGGAGGATGAGGAAGTTCTCTATAGACTGCTAAGGTGTGAATTCCAAGATGTACTATTTCTTTTTTAATATAATTTATTGTCAAGTTAGCTAACATACAGTATATATAGTGTGCTCTTGGCTTCGGGAGTAGATTCCCATGATTCATCACTTACAAACAACACCCAGGGCTCATCCCAGCAAGTGCCCTCCTCAGTGCCCATCACCCATTTTTCCCTCTCCCCTGTCCCCCACCTGCCATGAACCCTCATTTTTCTGTATTTAAGAGTCTCTTATGGTTTGCCTCCCTCTCTGCTTGAAACTATTTTTTCCCCTTTCCCTTCCCCCGTGGTCTTAAGTTTCACAAATTCCACATATGAGTGAAAACATAAGTCTTTCTCTGACTGACTTATTTCACTTAGCATAATACCCTCCATTTCCATCAACATTGTTGCAAATGGCAAGATTTCATTCTTTCTCATTGCCAAGTAGTATTCCATTGTATGTATAAACCACATCATCTTTATTCATTCATCAGTTGATGGACATTTGGGCTCTTTCCATAATTTGGCTATTGTTGATAGTGCTGCTATAAACACTGGGGTGAACGTGCCCCTATGAATCAGCACCCCTGTATCCTTTGGATAAATTCCTAGTAGTGCTGTTACTGGGTCGTAGGATAATTCTATTTTTAATTAAATTTTTTGAGGAACCTCCACACTGTTTTCCAGAGCGGCTGCACCAGTTTACATCCCCACCAACAGTGTAAGAGGGTTCCCGTTTCTCCACATCCTCACCAACATCTGCTGTTTCCTGAGTTATTTTAGCCACTCTGACCAGGGTGAGGTGGTGTCTCTAATACTTGATTGGTATTTTCCTGATGATGAGCAATGTTGAGCATCTTTTCATGTGTCTGTTGGCTCCAAGATGCACTATTGAGTAAAAAATAGAATGGTGCAGAAAAGTATGTATTAAGTGCCAGTTTTTGTGGAACATGGGGTGATATTGTGCGTGTGTGGGTGTTTCTTAGCTCTGTCCACTATAAGGGCCTAAAAGCAACAATATCTCAGTAACAAAAAAATAAGAACATAATGCATATATTCTAAAAAGAAGTAATAAAAAACTAAAAATGGCTACTGAGGGAGGCAAGAGACAACAGGGAAGGGATTAGGGATGAAAACTAGACTTGTAAATGTCACTTGTATTGCACTATTGATTTTGGAACAATATAAATGTGTTATATAACAAGTAAAAACTAAAGTATTAACCCTTCTCACCGCCCCGTCCCAAAAAAAAGCCCTATCTGAAACAAATGAACATTACATGTATTCAACAGGTAAAACTAACCAGGTTAGTTTTACTAACATAGTGAAGAATGTTTTCATCTGATTTTAAATCACAATATTAATTGTGCATCTTTAGATATGCTGTATTCTAAACACAAAAAACCTTGTATTTTCATTAAGTGGCCGATTTTTAGTGGTTATATTGGTGTGATTACTTTGAAACTATTTAGATTTCATGCGGCATAAAGCAAATAGGTAATTATGTTCATGTCATTAGGTAAAAGAATTCCCAGGATAATGATGAAAGAAAAGTCCCAGGATGGCATCTTGCAACAGGCTTGGGAAAGATTGGAGCTGGAGGAATGACTTCAGATTTCGAGAAGGATACATCTGAAGGAACAAAAGTAAACTTCATAGATTACTTGATATAGTTGAACATATTGAAAGGGATTTGCAGTTCTGTCTGAAATTTTTTTCCAACAGAAAAATTTAGTGATTACTAAAAAACATAGCAAATTAAAAAAATGCAGGAGTTATTCATTACTAACAACACAATTGAGAAAGGAAATATAATTGTAATATGCTCTGTGACTCCGTTGTGAATATTATTAGATGTTCATAAATGGTTTGATTTAATAGAACACTAATAGAAATGTTAGGATGAAGAGGGAAATATTTAGTATAGCACCATCTTCCATTTATAGTGGGACAAGGGACTGCTGGTTTTGTGACAACTCTAATAATACTACAATTTAAAAAGAAAGTATGTGTATTAGTAAAATTAAAAAAGAAAACTGTGAAGTATGTTGATTAATATTAGAGAAAATTATTTTGAAAGTAGAAAAAGTTTCTTAAAATCATAAGTGGTAGTATTTTGGTAAATCTCAGCCTGTTTAATATTTAACTGTGGAGAAATTCATTATTTGTATGCTGTCTTTTCCTGTGTAATCAACATAGGTTTAAAAGTACTAAACAATGGGGCGCCTGGGTGGCTCAGGTGGTTAAGTGTCTGATTTTGGCTCAGGTCATGATCTTACGGTTTGTGGGTTCAAGCCCCGCATCGGGCTCTGTGCTGATAGCTTAGAGCCTGCAGCCTGCTTCAGATTCTGTGTCTCCTTCTCTCTTGCCCCTTCCCTGCTAACACTCGTCTCTTTCTCCTTCAAAAATAAATAAACATTAAAAAATAATTTAAAAAAATAAAAGTACTAAGCAAAAGTTAAAACTTAATCCTTGATTTTGTAAAGCAACTGTCCTAAACAAATTCTGTCACTTCTCCTTTCTACCTTTGTCAGAAATCTGTTCCCTTTTTGTTACCTTCTTAGTTCAGGCCGTTTTTTACTCCTTAGTGTCATTGTAGCTACTTCCTATCTGTTCTTTCTCAGTTTTGTTGAAGAGTATTTTCCTCCTCAAAAACTAGGACCTTCAAATTTTGTAAAATTTATGAAGGAAATACATATACAGTTAACAGTTTAAGTGAACACTTGTAACCACCACCACCTAGGTCAAGAAATGAATATTGCCAGTACCCCAGAAGTTCCTTGTGTGTTTCTTTTTCATCACCCCTTCCCTCTCCATAGATGATAACCATTTGTCCAATAACTATGTTAATTCTCTTCACTTACCTATGGTAAATAATATAATTTAGTTTTGCCTGTTTGGGGACTTAATGTAAAAGGAATAATACTGGGTACGTTTCATTTTATTTCTTGGTGTTTTCATTTAACTGAAGGGATCAAGGGATCATCCATGTTACTGCATATAGCTATAGTTCATTGATTTTTAATACTGTACAATAGTACATTGTACAAATATATCAATTTTTCTTGTTGCTGGGTATTTGAAATATTGCTTGCTTTGGGCTTTTAAAAATAGTGCAGCTATTAACATTCTTGTTGATGTATCCTGCTGTTCATGTATATGAGTACTGAATTTTGGACTGAAAACTAAAATCTTCAACTCAACTCTCCTATACCTATCAGCGGTTAACATGCATTCCTGTTGACTAAGCTGGGGATGCTCACAACATTTGGTGTTATTCATCTTTTTATTTATCAGTCTGATGGGCTGAGTTTCTTGTTAATGTCTTTGAATCTCATATGCTTTTGCCAAGTACCAGTTAGGTTGAGCATCTTTCATATGCATATTGACCATTTGGATTTCAGCTATCATGAAGTGCTTACTCAAGTCTTTTCCTCTACTTATTGGGTTTATTTTCATTTTAATAGGAGTTCTATAATATTGTAGGTATCTTATCTCATTCTGTTCATCTTTTTTTTATAGTCTTTGAATTAGTTAAATTTATGAATCATACTATGTGGTTAGTGCATTAGCTTCAAGAATCTTTTCATACCCTAAAGTAACGAAATTATCTTTCTCTGTTCTCTTTTAAAAGCTCTATAGTTTTGCCCTTTACCTTTAAATTTTTGTTTCAACTGCATTTGATGTGTGTGTGTGTGTGTGCGTGTGTGTGTACGTACCAAGAGGTTGAAATCAACCTTCATCTTTTACTAGCTGTCCTAACACCATTACTGAAAATACCATTCTTTTCCTAATACACTGCTATCCTTATCAGTTATTGGGTATTTATGTATGAGTGAGTTTGTTTCTCAGCACTTGATCTATTTCTCAGCCAGTTCTCCTCTGTTCGTTTATTTATCACTCCCTGAACCAGTGCCACTCTCTCTTAATCACTATGTCTTTACTATAGATTTTGATAACTGGTAACTCCTCTGTTCGTTTATTTATCACTCCCTGAACCAATGCCACTCTCTCTTAATCACTATGTCTTTACTATAGATTTTGATAACTGGTAAAACAGGTCCTTATGTAAACTCTGGCCACCACTTGTTATTACTCTTCAGAAGTGTCTTTTGATTATTTTTAGCTGTTTGAGTTATCACATAAATTTTGGAATCCATTTTCAAATTCCACAAAGAACCTGATAGGATTGTGGGAAATTGTTAGATTAATTTCGGTAGAATTTGTATGTTTGTAATAGTGAGTTTTCTAATCCACAGCTATGCGATCTCTTACTATATTTTCTTTAGTGATTTATTAAACAAGTATAATTATTCCCATGGGAAATTTGCACATACTCTCTTAGGACTTTTCCTAGGAACTTGATAGTTTTTGATGCTCTTATAAATGGCATTCTGTTTTAACTTCATTTTTACCTTTTTGTTCCTGGTAAATAAAACTACAAATGTGTAGTTTTTCTTTAAAGTTTTTCTTTAAAGTAGCTTTGTTGAATCTTAATAGTGCAAGTAATTTTCTTTAGCTTGTTGGGCTTTTCAACATTTATAGTCATATCATCTACATGTAATCATATCATCTGTGAATAACAACATTTTTTCTTGCATTTCTAATCCTTAAACATTTCCTCTTTCTTGCTTTACTGTGTTGCCTAAAATCTCTAGTATGTTATATTTTCTATAAAATTATAGGTGCTGTTTTAATATATACAACATATAATATATTCTTTTAATAGCATACTATTCACCTTGCTGGTGTGAGAGATTCCTGCCCTAAGGTTATACGAATGGCTCACCATACAACACTGGACAGATGAAATTGACAGCAGTTTATTAGTCACATATACTCACAGCTTTGGGGGAAGACACTGCAGGCCGTGCAAGGCCACACAGCATTGTACTTGAGGGCAGGGTGAAAAGCCAGGTACCATGGGAGACAGGCTATATGTATACTGTTAGAAAATTGGGGTGTCTGCTGGTTCCCCAGAGAGGATGTGATTGGCTTGTTTGAATAATTCTGCAAGCTGGCAGGGAATTGAAACCCACTATTCAAGGATAAGCAGGAATTGTTCCTGGTCCCTGTGATACAGGAGACACGTTTGGGTAGGGGGCCTTATCTTTATGAGTTTTCAAGGATGTTCCAAGTTTACCAGAATTGAGGCAGCACATAATATTAAGCCTTAATTTAGGCCTTCTTTTTTTTTTCTTTTTAATCTTGAATAGATTTTTTTTTTAATTCTTGAATAGATTTTTTAAAAAGTCAGACACCTTTTATGTATCTAGTAAGTATCTAATTTTTCCCTTTTATCTATTGGGTGGTGGATTCTAAGTATTGATTTTCTCATAAAATAATCTTGCATTTCTAGGCCAGACGACTATTTGGTGATGGTATTTTATCCTTTTTACATGTTGCAGAATTTCGTTTGCCTATATTTTGTGATTTTTGCTTCTATGGTTATGGGTTATGTAGACTGCTTTTCCTTTTCTACTTATTTTTCTGTTTTTTTGGAATAGGTTGAGAAGAGTAGGTATTAACTTTTTAAATGTTTGGTAGAATTCATCTGTGAAACTATCTGATCATGGAGTTTTTATTTTTTGGGAGTTTTTAGATTTTTGATTAAATTTTTTGGTGGTTTATCAGTCTGTTCAGGTTTCCTCTTTTTTCCTGTTTCACTTTTGCTAATGTATGTTTCTGGGAATTGATCCATTTCTTCTAGGTTGTTGAGTTTGTTGGCATATAATTTTTCATAATATTCTCTTATAATTGTTTGTATTTCTGTGCTGTTGGTTACTTCTCTTCTTTCATTTGTGATATTATTTATTTGGGTCCTTTCTCTTCTTTTTCATAAGTCTGGCTAGAGGTTGATCAATTTAATCAGTTTTTTCAAATAACCAGCTGTGGGTATCCTTGATCTATTCTATTGTTTTTTTAGTTTCTGTTATTTATTTCTGCTTTAATCTTTATTATAGCCTTCCTTCTGCTGACTTTAGGCTTCATTTGTTGTTCTTGTTCTAGTTCCTTTAAGATGTAAGGTTCAGTGGTTTGAGATTTTTCTTTCTTCTTGAGGTACACTTGTATTGCCCTATTCTTCCCTTTTAGGACCACTTTTGCTGTATCCCAAAGATTTTGGACCATTGTGTTTTCATTTTCATTCATTTCCATGTATTTTTTTTTTTTAGCATGTTGTTTAGTGTCCATGTATTTGTGATCTTTGCAGATTTTTTTCTTGTAGTTGACTTGCAGTTTCATAGTATTGTGGCCAGAAAAGGTGCATGGTATGACTTCAGTCTTGTGTATTTCTTTTTTGTTTGTTTGTTTTTTTCAATATATGAAGTTTATTGTCAAACTGGTTTCCATACAACACCCAGTGTTCATCCCAAAAGGTGCCCTCCTTAATACCCATCACCCACCCTCCCCTCCTTCCCACCCCCCATAAACCCTCAGTTTGTTCTCAGTTTTTAAGAGTGTCTTATGCTTTGACTCTCTCCCACTCTAACCTCTTTTTTTTTTTTTTCCCTTCCCCTCCCCCATGGGTTCCTGTTAAGTTTCTCAGGATCCACATAAGAGGGAAACCATATGGTATCTGTCTTTCTCTGTATGGCTTATTTCACTTAGCATCACACTCTCCAGTTCCATCCACATTGCTACAAAGGACCATATTTCATTCTTATTGCCACGTAGTACTCCATTGTGTATATAAACCACAATTTCTTTATCCATTCATCAGTTGATGGACATTTAGGCTCTTTCCATAATTTGGCTATTGTTGAGAGTGGTCAACATTGGGGTACAGGTGCCCCTATGCATCAGTACTCCTGTATCCCTTGGGTAAATTCCTAGCAGTGCTATTGCTGGGTCATAGGGTAGGTCTATTTTTAATTTTTTGAGGAACCTCCACACTGTTTTCCAGAGTGGCTGCACCAGTTTGCATTCCCACCAGCAGTGCAAGAGGGTTCCTGTTTCTCCACATCCTCTCCAGCATCTATAGTCTCCTGATTTGTTCATTTTGGCCACTCTGACTGGCGTGAGGTGATATCTGAGTGTGGTTTTGATTTGTATTTCCCTGATGAGGAGTGATGTTGAGCTTCTTTTCATGTGCCTGTTGGCCATCCGGATGTCTTCTTTAGAGAAGTGTCTATTCATGTTTTCTGCCCATTTCTTCACTGGGTTATTTGTTTTTCGGGTGTGGAGTTTGGTGAGCTGTTTATAGATTTTGGATACTAGCCCTTTGTCCGATATGTCATTTGCAAATATCTTTTTCCATTCCGTCGGTTGCCTTTTAGTTTTGTTGGTTGTGCAGAAGCTTTTTATCTTCATAAGGTCCCAGTGGTTCATTTTTGCTTTTAATTCCCTTGCCTTTGGGGATGTGTCAAGTAAGAATTGCTACGGCTGAGGTCAGAGGTCTTTTCCTGCTTTCTCTTCTAGGGTCTTGATGGTTTCCTGTCTCACATTCAGGTCCTTTATCCATTTTGAGTTTATTTTTGTGAATGGTGTGAGAAAGTGGTCTAGTTTCAATCTTCTGCATGTTGCTGTCCAGTTCTCCCAGCACCATTTGTTAAAGAGACTGTCTTTTTTCCATTGGATATTCTTTCCTGCTTTGTCAAAGATTAGTTGGCCATATGTTTGTGGGTCTAGTCTTGGGGTTTCTATTCTATTCCATTGGTCTCTGTGTCTGTTTTTGTGCCAATACCATGCTGTCTTGATGATTACAGCTTTGTAGTAGAGGCTAAAGTCTGGGATTGTGATGCCTCCTGCTTTGGTCTTCTTCAAATTACTTGGGCTATTCGGGGCCTTTTGTGGTTCCATATGCATTTTAGGATTGCTTGTTCTAGTTTCGAGAAGAATGCTGGTGCAATTTTGATTGGGATTGCATTGAATGTGTAGATAGCTTTGAGTAGTATTGACATTTTGACAATATTTATTCTTCCAATCCATGAACACGGAATGTTTTTCCATTTCTTTATGTCTTCTTCAATTTCCTTCATAAGCTTTCTATAGTTTTCAGCATACAGATCTTTTACATCTTTGGTTACATTTATTCCTAGGTATTTTATGCTTCTTGGTGCAATTGTGAAGGGGATCGGTTTCTTCATTTGTCTTTCTGTTGCTTCATTGTTAGTGTATAAGAATGCAATGGATTTCTGTACATTAATTTTGTATCCTGCGACTTTGCTGAATTCATGTATCAGTTCTACTAGACTTTTGGTGGAGTCTATCGGGTTTTCCATGTATAATATCATGTCATCTGCAAAAAGGGAAAGCTTGACTTCATCTTTGCCAATTTTGATGCCTTTGATTTCCTTTTGTTGTCTGACTGCTGATGCTAGAACTCCCAACACTATGTTAAACAACAGTGGTGAGAGTGGACATCCCTGTCGTGTTCCTGATCTCAGGGAAAAAGCTCTCAGTTTTTCCCCATTGAGGATGATGTTAGCTGTGGGCTTTTCATAAATGGCTTTTATGATCTTTAAGTATGTTCCTTCTATCCCGACTTTCTCGAGGGTTTTTATTAAGAAAGTTTGCTGAATTTTGTCAAAGGCCTTTTCTGCATCGATTGACAGGATCATATGGTTCTATTCTTTTATTAATGTGATGTATCACGTTGATTGATTTGCGAATGTTGAACCAGCCCTGCAGCCCAGGAGTGAATCCCACTTGATCATGGGGAATAATTCTTTTTATATGCTATTGAATTCGATTTGCTAGTATCTTATTGAGAATTTTTGCATCCATATTCATCAGGGATATTGGCCTGTAGTTCTCTTTTTTTACTGGGTCTCTGTCTGGTTTAGGAATCAAAGTAATACTGGCTTCATAGAATGAGTCTGGAAGTTTTCCTTCCCTTTCGATTTTTTGGAATAGCTTGAGAAGGATAGGTATTATCTGTGCTTTAAACGTCTGGTAGAACTCCCCTGGGAAGCCATCTGGTTCTGGACTCTTATTTGTTGGGAGATTTTTGATAACTGATTCAATTTCTTCGCTGGTTATGGGTCTGTTCAAGCTATTTCCTCCTGATTGAGTTTTGGAAGCGTGTGGGTATTTAGGAATTTGTCCATTTCTTCCAGGTTGTCCATTTTGTTGGCATATAATTTTTCATAGTATTCCCTGATAATTGCTTGTATTTCTGAGGGATTGGTTATAATAATTCCATTTTCATTCATGATTTTATCTATGTGTGTCATCTCCCTTTTCTTTTTGAGAAGCCTGGCTAGAGGTTAATCATTTTGTTTATTTTTTCAAAAAACCCACTCTTGGTTTCATTGATCTGCTCTACAGTTTTTTTAGATTCTATAGTGTTTATTTCTGCTCTGATCTTTATTATTTCTCTTCTTCTGCTGGATTTAGGCTGTCTTTGCTGTTCTGCTTCTATTTCCTTTAGGTGTGCTGTTAGATTCTGTATTTGGGATTTTTCTTGTTTCTTGAGATAGGCCTGGATTGCAATGTATTTTCCTCTCAGGACAGCCTTCGCTGCATCCCAAAGCGTTTGGGTTGTTGTATTTTCATTTTCGTTTGTTTCCATATATTTTTTAATTTCTTCTCTAATTGCCTGGTTGACCCATTCATTCTTTAGTAGGGTGTTCTTTTTTTTTTTTTTTTTTTTTTCAACGTTTATTTATTTTTGGGACAGAGAGAGACAGAGCATGAACGGGGGAGGGGCAGAGAGAGAGGGAGACACAGAATCGGAAACAGGCTCCAGGCTCTGAGCCATCAGCCCAGAGCCCGATGCGGGGCTCGAACTCACGGACTGCGAGATCGTGACCTGGCTGAAGTCGGACGCTTAACCGACTGCGCCACCCAGGCGCCCCAGGGTGTTCTTTAACCTCCATGTTTTTGGAGGTTTTCCAGACTTTTTCCTGTGGTTGATTTCAAGCTTCATAGCATTGTGGTCTGAAAGTAAGCATGGTATGATTTCAATTCTTGTATACTTATGAAGGGCTGTTTTGTGACCTAGTATGTGATCTATCTTGGAGAATGTTCCATGTGTACTCGAGAAGAAAGTATATTCTGTTGCTTTGGGATGCAGACTTCTAAAGAGATCTGTCAAGTCCATCTGGTCCAATGTATCATTCAGGGCCCTTGTTTCTTTATTGACCGTGTGTCTAGATGATCTATCCATTGTTGTAAGTGGGGTATTAAAGTCCCCTGCAATTACCACATTCTTATCAATAAGGTTGCTTATGTTTGTGAGTAATTTTTTTTATGTATTTGGGGGCTCCTGTATTCGGTGCATAGACATTTATAATTGTTAGCTCTTCCTGATGGATAGACCCTGTGATTATTATATAATGCCCTTCTTCTTCTCTTGTTATGGCCTTTAAAGTCTAGTTTGTCTGATATAAGTATGACTACTCCAGCTTTCTTTTGACTTCCAGTGGCATGATAAATAGTTCTCCATCCCCTCACTCTCAATCTGAAGGTGTCCTCAGGTCTAAAATGAGTCTCTTGTAGACAGCAAATAGATGGGTCTTGTTTTTTTATCCATTCTGATACCCTATGTCTTTTGGTTGGCGCATTTAGTCCATTTACATTCAGTGTTATAGAAAGATATGGGTTTAGAGTCATTGTGATGTCCATAGGTTTCATGCTTGTAGTGATGTCTCTGGTACTTTGTCTCACAGGATTCCCTTTAGGATCTCTTGTAGGGCTGGTTTAGTGGTGACGAATTCCTTCAGTTTTTGTTTGTTGGGGAAGACCTTTATCTCTCCTAATATAAATGACAGACTTGCTGGATAAAGGATTCTTGGCTGCCTATTTTTCTGTTCATCACATTGAAGATCTGCCATTCCTTTCTGGCCTGCCAAGTTTCAGTAGAGAGATCAGTCACGAGTCTTATAGGTCTCCCTTTATATGTTAGAGCACGTTTATCTCTAGCTGCTTTCAGAATTTTCTCTTTATCATTGTATTTTGCCAGTTTCACTATGATATGTCATGCAGAAGATCGATTCACGTTACATCTGAGGGGAGTTCTGTGCCTCTTGGATTTCAATGCCTTTTTGCTTCCCCAGATCCGGGAAGTTCTCAGCTATTATTTCTTCAAGTACTCCCTCAGCACCTTTCCCTCTCTCTTCCTCCTCTGGAATACCAATTATGCGTAGATTATTTCTCTTTAGTGCATCACTTAGTTCTCTAATTTTCCCCTCATACTCCTGGACTTTTTTATCTCTCTTTTTCTCAGCAGCTTCTTTTTTTCCATACTTATATCTTCTAGTTCACCTATTCTCTCCTCTGCCTCTTCAATGCGAGCCGTTGTTTTCTCCATTTTATTTTGCAACTCACTGATAGCATTTTTTAGCTCTTCCTGGCTGTTTCTTAGTCCCTTGATCTCTGTAGCAAGAGATTCTCTGCTGTCCTCTAGACTGTTTTCAAGCCCAGCGATTAATTTTATGACTATTATTCTAAATTCACTTTCTGTTATATTGTTTAAATCGTTTTTGATCAGTTCGTTAGCTGTTGCTATTTCCTGGAGATTCTTTTGAGGGGAATTCTTTTGTTTGGTCATTTTGGATAGTGCCTGGAGTGGTGCGGGACTGCGGGGCACTTCCCCTGTGCTGTCTTGAATAACTTGCATTGGTGGGCGGGGCCACAGTCAGACCTGATGTCTGCCCCTAGCCCACCACTGGGGCCACAGTCAGACTGCTGTGTGCCTTCTCTTCCCCTCTCCTAGGGGCGGGATTCACTGTGGGGTGGTGTGGGCCATCTGGGCTACTTGCACACTGCCAGGCTTGTGGTGCTGGGGATCTGGCGTATTAGCTGGGGTGGATCGGCAAGGTGCAAGGGGGGGGGAGGGGGGGGGAGGGGCAGGCTCAGCTCGCTTTTCCTTTGGAGATCTGCTTAGGGAGGGGCCCTGGGGCACGGGGAGGGAGTCACACCCCCCAGAGGGATGGATCCCCAGCGTTGGGTGTTTGTGCGGTGCAAGCAAGTTCCCTGGCAGGAACCAGTTCCCTTTGGGATTTTGGCTGGGGGATAGGCAAGGGAGATGGCACTGGTGAGCGCCTTTGTTCCCCGCCAAGCTGAGGTCTGTCGTCTGGGGCTCAACAACTCTCCCTCCCGTTGCCCTCCAGCCCTCCCGTTCTCCGAGCAGAGCTGTTAGCTTATAACCTTCTAGATGTCAAGTCCTGCTTCCTGTTGGAACACACTCCGTCCGGCCCCCGCGGCATTTGCAAGCCAGACTCGGGGGCTCTGCTTGGCCGGCGGGCCGCCCTTCCGCCCCGGCTCCCTTCCGGCAGTCCGTGGAGCGCACACCGCCTCGCTGCCCTTCCTACCCTCTTACGTGGGTCTCTCGTCTGCACTTGGCTCCGGAGACTCGGTTCTGCTAGTCTTCTGGCGGTTTTCTGGGTTATTTAGGCAGTTGTACGTGGAATCTAAGTGATGAGCATGACTCGCGGTGAACACAGCGTCCTCCTACGCCGCCATCTTTCCAGGATTCCTGTTAGAATGTCCAAAATCTGGGACACTGACAACATCAAATGCTGGCGAGGATGTGAAATAACAGGAACCCTCATTCATCGTTGAGGGACCCCCAGATCTTTCAGGGCTGAGAAGTGGTCATTGTTGTATGGGGAGGTGGAGAAGGGAGACACCAGCCCAAAGAATCCTTGCTAGGAACAGACAGGTACTAAGGAGGTAGGTGAACAAGCAGGATCGAGTCTTGTGTATTTCTTGAGGTCTGTTTTCTGACCTAAGATGTGATCTGTTCTGGAGAATGTCCCATGTGCACCTGGGAAAAAAAACGTGTATTCTGCTGTTTTAGGATAGAATGTTCTAAATATATCTGTTAAGTCCATCTGGCCCAGTGTGTCATTAAAAGCCACGGTTTCCTTATTTGTTTTCTGTTTAGAGGATGTGTCCATTGATGTAGGTGGGGTGTTTAAGTGCCCTACTATTGCTGTATAATTAGTGAATTCTTTGATGTTTGTTATTAGTTTTATATATTTGGGTGTCCCATGTTGGGTGCATAAATATTTGTTACACCGTCTTGTTGGATTGTTCCCTTTATTATTATATAGTGCCCTTCTTTGTCTCTTGTTGGAGTCTTTATTTTAAACTGTAGTTTGTCCTATATAAATATTGCTACTCTGGCTTTCTTTTGACACTCATTTGCATGATAAATATTTCCCCATCCCCTCACTTTCAATCTGCAGGTGTCTTTAGGTCTAAAATGAAACTCTTGTAGGTAGTATGTAGATGGGTCTTAATGTTTGTTTGTTTGTTTTATCCACTCTGTCACTCTGTGTGTTTTGATTGGAGTGTTTAGTACATTGACATTCAAGTAATTATTGATACCTATGGATTTAGTGTCATTTTATTACTTGTTTAGTGGTTTCTGAAATTTTGTCTGATCTTTCTTGTCTTTTGTGTTTTGCTGATTTTCTTTAGTAATAAATTTGGCATTTTTTTTGCACGTTTATTAGTAGGTTTTGATATATGATTGCCATTAGGTTTGTATATAACTTCTTCTGCAAATAGCTTTCTGTATTAAGTTGATGATTGTTCATATTTGAGTCGATTCTTTTCTCCTCTCCTCCAAATAAATTTTATTTCTTCAAATACATTTTCTGCCTCCTTTTTTCTCTCTTCTTCTGGGACTCCTATAAGAAGAATGTTATTAAGTTTGATGGAGTCACAGAGTTCCCTGAGTCCATTCTTGTTTTCCATAATTCTCTCTTTTGCTTAGCTTGATTAATTTCCATTGCTTTGTTTTCGAGGCTATTAATTCATTCCTCTGCTTCTTCTTCCAGCCTACTGTTCATTGCATCAAGTGTGTTTCTAATCTCATTTATTACACTCTTCATCTCTAATTCTTTTGTAACTGTTTTATCTCTGTTGTAAGGCTCTCATTGATGTCTTCTATTCTTTTCTCAACCCCAGTGAGTATCCTTAGGATCATTGCTTTAAATTCTCCATCAGGCATGTTACTTATATCTATTTCACTTAGATCTCTGCCTTTGGCTTTATCTTGTTCTTTCATTTGGGATAAATTCCTCTGTCTTCATACCTTGCCTAAGTCTCTAACTCCTTCTCTGTGTTAAAAAAGGTAGTTATGTCTTCTGGTCCTTAAACTAATGGCCTTATGAAGAAGAGATCATGTAGTGCCCAGGATCTGGTGCTTCAGGGAGTGTCTCTGGTGTGTGCTGCATGCACTCTGCTGTTGTGTTGTGGCTGCTCTATCCTTCAGGCCCATTGGTCAGTGTTTGGGCCTGCTATGGTCAGTGTTTGGTTCCTGGTCTGAGTGTGGCAAGTTTTAACTAGGTGTGCTTTGGTCTGCTTGTGAAATGAGACTTTCACTACCTCTACCTGAACTGAGACCCTGCAAAACTCTCTGGTCAGGAGAAGTGATGTAGGCCAGGGTCTGTGCTTGTTCTGTGCTTTGGGACTAAATCAGGTATGACTGAGAAGGGCACTTCCACAAGAGTGCAGGGGAGTGGTGCTTGGTGTAAACAAGTTAGGCACCCATTGTTGGTACTGTGCTGTTTCCCCACAGGTGGCTCTGTGTTTCTGCTGACAGATGGGGGAGGGAAATAGCACCATCCAGCTCCTTTGCTCCCTGAAAGGTGTCTCTGTACACTGCCTTTCAGGGATGCTCTCTGAAAAGAGTGAATTAAATCTGCCCACTCTGTGCCCCAGGTACTCTTCAGATAGATTGCTGTTTCCATACTGTATGCTCCTAGGCTGTTTGCCTGTCTTCTCTCCAGGAGCAGTGAAGTGCCTTTGGCGCTCTATCACAGCCAAGCCTGCTGACCTTTAAAACTCCAGGCTTTAAGCCCCACTGGTCGAAAAAACTCATGAAACTCCATCCTTGTTTTCTAAGCCAGTGGTTTGGCAGAAATGTTCTCATTTGTATTCCCCTGTGTGCTTCTCTCTCTGTCTCTCTCTCACCTTTATTTGTGACCACAGCTCCCTCCTCTCCACACAGCAGCCATGATCTATTTCTCCCCTAAACTACATCTCAGCCCTTCCTACCTTCTGCAACGTGGCCTCTTCTCTCACCTTTAGTTGTAGAGTTTGTTCTGTCAGTTGCAGGTCAATTTCTAGGTTATTCAGGATGTTTTGATAGTTACCTAGTTGTATTCATGGGTTGAGGTGAGCCCAGGGTCCTCCTGCTCCACTACCATCTTCCTTTTGCTCATTTGTGATTTTCCTTTTTTTATTCTACTCTTACGAGGTTTCTTGTAGAGTTATGTGAGCTTTATAAGATGGAGAGTGCCACCCTTTTCAGTTCTCTGAAAGAATTTGTGTAAGATTGGAATTCTTTCTTTCTCGAATATATAATAGTAATCAGTGCTTTGTGCTTTTCTTTGTGGGAAGATTTTTGACTTTTGAATCAGTTTTCTTAAAGTTTTATCTATAATAAGACTTTTCAGGTTTTCTGTTTCACTTGAGAAAGTATGACAGTTCAATTGATTTTCTTGTAATTCATTTGGGTTTACTATGCCTTACCAACGTTTTGAATATTTTTTTAATTGTGGTAAAATATACATGATGTATAATTTACCAATGTAACCATTTTTAGGCATAAAATTTCATGGCATTAAGTACAAATATAATGTTGTGTAACCATCACCACTATTTCCAGAACATTTTTCCTCATCCTAAATAGACATTCTATTCTGTACTCACTAAACAATAACTCGTTTCCTCCTCCCTGCCCCTTGTAACCTCTCTTTCACTTTCTGTCCTTCTGAATTTGCCTTATAGATACCTCATATAAGTAGAATTATATAGCATTTGTCCTTTTTTTGTCTGCTTTATTTCGTTTAGTATTTTCAAGGATTATCAATGTTGTAGCATGTATCAGAATTTCATTCCTTTTAATGACTGAATAATACTCTATTTTATAGACACAGCACATTTTATTTATTCATTCATCTATGATGGACACAAACACAATTTCCTTGTTGTGAATAATGCTGCTGTATGATGTATGAGTCTTGTTTTCAGTTCTGTGGAGCATGGATCTAGTAGGAGTGGAAATGCTAGATCATATGGTATATTCTGTGGTTAACTCTTTGATGAATCACTAAACTGTTTTCTGCATTGGCTGCACCATTTGATCTGCTGTATCCCTTTAGCCATGTCTGAGGGTCTAATTTCTCCACATCCTCTGCACAACTCTTATATTCCTTGTTTTCTCCTCCCCCCACACCCCTCCACCCCCGCTTGGATAATAGCCATTCTTATGAGTTTGAAGTGGTATCTTAGTGCGGTTTTTTACATTTCCCTAATGATTAATGATGAGAATATTTCATATGCTTGTTTGCTGTTCATGTATCTTTTTTGGAGATATGTCTATTTAAGTCCTTTGCCTGGTTCTGAATTTTTGTTGAGTTGTAGGGATTCTTTATAGATTCTAGATATTAAAACCTTATTAGATGTGATTTGCAAATATTTTTCTCCCTGTGTGTTGTCTTTTCACCCTAATAGTGCTATTTGATGTACAATAGTTTTACATTCTGATTAAGTCAAAGTGACAATCATGCATAAGTAGAGGTCAGTCTCTTCACTGAAACAACCAATAGACTGGAGAAAATGACTAGAATCTGCTATTTCAGACTCTGGACCTTGGACAGACTCTTAAAAGAAGCAGGAGAGTGCTTGATGAAGGGAGAGGCTGGTGCCCTTCGGCATAGGGCTCCAAAAATTTGGGGTTGTGTATTTTCATTGGTTTGACAGATACCTGAGGACTGGACATTGATGTTTGCTGCAATTTAAAGTGATGGTATCTCCTTCCCCTTTTGGAGCCAGATATTTAAGGAAATCTTTTTCAGGTTATTGGCTGGCCACCAGACAGCATGGAACAGAAACTTCAGTGAGTACACTCAACAAAGAATACATACATACTTTGCAAAATAGTTTGGAAAAGTCTCAAATGGGATATTACCTCCATCAACAAGCAAAAATCAGCAGTCTGTGAGGAGTGAGACAATTAGAATTCCAGAGTTACCATAATTAGATCTCTTTGTGTTTAATTTGTTTGAAGTGTCCCCATCTCTACTCCTTCCCCTCCCTCCACCCCACTCCCCTTCTTAAGTATATAGATTCATGTCTTTCATCAAATTTAGGAGGTTTTCAACTGTTATGTTTTCAAATTATCCCACAGGTCCCTCAGGTTCTATTCAATTTTCTTCATCATCTTTTTACTTTACTTCTTAGTCTGGATAATTTCAGCTGACTTACCTTCAGGTTTGCTGACTTATTTCTTTTGCTGGTTCTTTTCTTTTTCTTTCTGCCTTTTCAAATCTGCCAGTTCTGCCAAATTCCTGTTTCTTATGGATGAATGATCTTTCCTGGTTTCTTTGAATGCTTTGTAATTTTTTGTTGAAAACTGGACATTTTGAGTAGTATATTATAACTCTGGAAATCAGGTTCTTCTCTTCAGGATTTGATTTTATTGCTTGTCGAGGTCTTCAGTGGCCTATTTGTATAATGACTTTTCTAAACTGTTTTTGCAAAGCCTTTCTTATGTGTATTGACCCCTAATCTTGGCACTCAGCCTGTGACATCTTAGAGAATATTTTTAATATGTGGATTTTTTTTTTAGTGTATATGCCTCTTTAGATTTTTTTTAAAGTTTATTTATTTGTTTATTTTGAGAGAGAGAGAGAGAGAGAGCGAGCGAGCACTAGTGGGCAAGGGGCAGAGAGAATCCCAAGCAGGCTCCACACTGTCAGTGCAGAGCCCCACGTGGGGCTCAAACTTACAAACCATGATGTCATGACCTGAGCTGAAATCAAGAGTTGGATGCTTAACCAACTGAGCCATCCAGGCACCCCAACCTCTGTAGATTTTTTTTTTTTTTAATGTTTATTTATTTTTGATGGAGAGAGAGAGACAGACAGAGCACGAGCAGGGGAGGGGCAGAGAGAGAGGGAGACAGAATCCAAAGCAGGCTCCGAGCTGTCAATACAGAGCCTGATGCAGGGCTCAAACTCACAGACTTCGAGATCATGACCTGAGCCGAAGTCGGAAGCTCAACCGACTGAGCCACCCAGGTGCCCCGAACCTCTGTAGATTTTCTGATAGATGCTACCAAAGAAGCTGCTATAGCCTGCAGAAACCTCATACTACTCAAATCGCAAAACTCCAGAATTTTAGATCACAAGATCCTTACTGTCCACCCTGGAACCACCAGCCACTTGAGGAATGTAGGCTGATCTCCCCACATTGCAACAGGATAAAGGAAGGAGGCGTTGTGGGTGGTTCACCCAAGCAACTCTTTTTACCAAAGGTCAGCAGACTCTCTCTCCATTAAGCACTTCTCTGGTTGCTATAAATGTGTGAATAAGCTCCAGAGTTTTGAAATTGTGGATTCTGATAGTTTTGTGTTGGGGCGCCTGGGTGGCACAGTCGGTTAAGCGTCCGACTTCAGCCAGGTCACGATCTCGCGGTCCATGAGTTTGAGCCCCGCGTCAGGCTCTGGGCTGATGGCTCAGAGCCTGGAGCCTGTTTCAGATTCTGTGTCTCCCTCTCTCTCTGCCCCTCCCCCGTTCATGCTCTGTCTCTCTCTGTCCCCCAAAAAATAAATAAACGTTGAAAAAAAGAAAATTTAAAAAAAAAAAATAAATAAAAAAAAATAAAACACTGATAGTTTTGTGTTGTTGTTGTTGTTGTTATTGTTGTTTTTTCTAGCTTAATGTTTGTTTTGGTGGAGAGACCAACTCCTGAAGCTGCAATTGTTTTTGACACCTTTGTTGCCACTTTTACTGCTTTTTTAAAGTAAATCATAGATTTGGCATTTGATCCTTAAATACCTTCACTTGCATCTCCCAGAAATAACAACAGTCACCTTAATA
This sequence comes from Prionailurus viverrinus, assembly GCF_022837055.1. Taxonomy (NCBI): domain Eukaryota; kingdom Metazoa; phylum Chordata; class Mammalia; order Carnivora; family Felidae; genus Prionailurus; species Prionailurus viverrinus. The sequence goes on from NC_062562.1 coordinate 153,950,910, forward strand.
ATCCCATATCATTATTGTGGGTAACTAAAGTAGCTATTATTTTCTAATATTCTAAGGTTAGTACACATTTTCACATCTTGTTCTCAAAATGTCCTTTACAGTTGTATTGTTCAAACCAGAATCCAGTCAAGGATTAGCTACATTTGTTATTTTCTTTCTTAAATCTTTCTTAATCTAGAGTAGTTCCTTCTCCTATTCCTGTTTCTATGATTTGGACTTGGTGGAGAGAACAAGTCAGTTGGATTGTAAAATATTTTGCTTTCTGGGTTTCTGTGATGTTTCCTCTTAGGCTCTTTAAGTCATTCCTCTCAACTGGAGGTTTTAGGTGATTAAATTCAGGTTGAACCTTGTTGGGTAATAATACTTCATAGAAGATGCTATATTGTTTAGATCGCATCGCATCAGGAAGAAAATAATGTCAGATTTGCTTATAGAATAGTATATTGAGGTTGACTGGCCAGATCATATATTATAAAGTTGTTGAACTTTCAAGTAGTACATCTTAATTGATCTTTAAAGATAATTCTACTGGGTTTAGAGGTCTGGCTAGGCAGTTATTGTATTTTATCACTTGGAAGATGTCTTTCCACTGTCCTCTGATTTCCATTGTTGCTCATGAGAAGTAGGTGATCAGTCTTACTTTTGTTGATCTTTTTTCTTTTGCTTCTCAGATTTTTCTCTTTGTAGGATTTATCACTTCACTTCTATAAAATTCTTAGTTATATTTGCTTTCAACCCATCCTTTTTGCAACAACGATTAAATACTTGTTTTATATTTTATATGTATAAGTCTATTTCCTGAGTCTGTTCTGTTTGTATTTCTTTCCTTATATAAATACCATCCTGTCTTGATTACTGTAGCTGTATAGTAAGTCTTGAAATCAGGTAGCATAAGTCTTCCGAATTTGTTAATTTTTCAACTTGTTGCTATTCTTGGTCCTTTGCATTTTCACATAAATTTTAGCATGTTTGTCAGTTTCTACAAAAAAGCCTGCTGGGATTTTAATTGGGATTGCAATGAATCTTTAGCTTAGTTTGGGGAAGAAGGAAAAACCTAACCATATTGAGTGTTCCAATCCAGGAACATGTTTAATATCTCTTTTAAGGGTCATCTTTAATTTTTGTTTCTTAGTTTTTATTATACAGTTCTTGCACATAACTTGTTAAAGTATTGGTAACTATTTCATGTGGCTTTTGTGTGTGTATGTATGTATGCTTTACAATTGTTTACATAGGCGATTATGTTTCCTGTGACATCAGTTTTACTTCTCCCTTTCCAATATGTTAACCTTTTATGTTTATCTTGCCTCTTTATATGAACTAAAATAGCTTGGAATAGAAGTTGTGAATGGAAATCCTTGCTTTCTTCCCAGTCACACCAGAAAGCATTTAGTATTTCATCATTAACCACGTTAGGTGTAAGATTTTCACACATGGATTTTATTAGGTTGAGGAAGGTTCCTTCTATTCCTAGGGTGTTGAAAGTTTATCTTGCATGGGTGTTGAATTTTTCAAGGATGGTCATAAGGCTTTTCTCCTTTTTTTTATTAATGTAGTGAATTAGTTTAATTTATTTGAAAGCTCAACCAACCTTGCATTTTTGTAGTTTCCTTTGTATCTTTTTCTGCATTTGACCATCTGATATTTTGTTAATGGTTTTTGTTAATCTTTGTGAGAGGTATTGATCTGTACTTTTCTGTCCTTGTAATGATTGCATCTGATTTTAGTATCAGGGCATTGTTGGTTTTATAAAATGACATGAGAAGTGTCCCTTCCTTTTCTGTCTTCTAAGAGTTGTTTAGAAAAGTTGGTGTTATATTTAAATGTTTGAGGGAATTCACCACCAGTTCCTTCTACATCTTCACTTTTCTTGGTGAGAAGGCTTTTAAATACAAATTGAGTTTCTTTAATTGATAAAGGGCTATTCCCGTTTTCTTCTTTTTTTTTTTTTAAGTTTATTTTGAGACAGAGACAGTGTGTGCAGGCAGGGGAGGGACAAAGAGAGAATGGGGGAGAGAGAGAATCCCAAGTAGGTGCCTCACTGTCAGTACGGAGTCTAGCATGTTGCTCGATCTCATGAACCGTGAGATCATGACCTGAACTGAAATCAAGAATCAGATGCTTAACTGACTGAGCCACCCAGGTTTTCTGTTTTTTTGAAGATTTTGAGAATTGTGTCTTTCAAAGAATCAATACATTTAATCATGCTGATCAAAATATTCCCATACTAGCTTTTATAAGGTCCACAAAATCTGTAGAATGACCTCTATTTTTATTTCTAATTTTTTCATTAATAATTTTTTGATTAGTCTAGCTAAAGTATTAATTTTAACAATCACCCTACCCCCCTCCTGAACTGGCTTCGGTTACATTGCTTTTTTCCCCTCTTTATTCTCATTTTCTTTGTTTTTATTAAGTAGTTTCTGCTCATTATTTCCTTCCTTCTACTTTCCTTGGGATTAATTTGCAATTCTTTTTCCAGCTTCTTGATGTGGAAGCTTCCTAGATCATTGATTTTTTTATGCCTTTCTTCAATTTCCACATAAGTGGGAGTTTTCCATTTCTTCCTGTTTCTAGTTTCTAAGTTTATCTCATTGTGGTCATGGAACATATTTTGTGTGTTTTTAGTTCTTTTAATTTATTCATACTTGTTTTGTTGCCCAGCATATGGTATATCTTGGTAAATATTCTATGCACACTTAAAGAATATGTATTCTGCTAACTTTGGGTATTTTTTTTTAACATTTTTTTTCTTTTTTGAGAGACAGAGCATGAGTGGGGGAGGGGCAGAGAGAGAAGGAGACACAGAATCCAAAGCAGGCTCCAGACTCGGAGCTGTCAGCACAGAGCCTGACGCAGAGCTGGAAATCACAGACTACAAGATCATGACCTTAGCTGAAGTCACATGCTTAACTGAGTCACTCCAGTACCCCTAACTTTGGGTATTCTTTAAACATCTATTGCAGCAAGTTATTTGATTCTTTTGTTCAAGTCTTTTATATCATTACTTACTTTTATATTCTACTCTATTGATTACTAAGAGAAAAGTTAAAATCAGTTATATGGATTTGTTCTCTCTCTCTCTCTCTCTTTTTTTTTTTTTTTTTTTTTTTTTGGAAAGAGCAAAACGTTCTTATTTTGGTGAAATTCTTTTTTTTTTTTAATATGAAATTTATTGTCAAATTGGTTTCCATACAACACCCAGTGCTCTTCCCAACAGGTGCCCTCCTCAATGCCCATCACCCACCCTCATCAACCCTCAGTTTATTCTGTTTTTAAGAGTCTCTTATGCTTTGGCTCTCTCCCTTTCTCTGTCTCTTTTTTTTTTTTTCCCCCTTCCCCTCCCCCATGGTCTTCTGTTAAGTTTCTCAGGATCCACATAAGAGTGAAAACATATGGTATCTGTCTTTCCTGTAGGACTTATTTCACTTAGCATAACACTCTCCATTTCCATCCACGTTGCTACAAAAGGCCATATTTCATTCTTTCTCATTGCCAAGTAGTATTCCATTGTGTATATAAACCACAATTTCTTTATCCATTCATCAGTTGATGGACATTTAGGCTCTTTCCATAATTTGGCTATTGTTGAAAGTACTGCTATAAACATTGGGGTACAAGGGCCCCTATGCATCAGCACTCCTGTATCCCTTGGGTAAATTCCTAGCAGTGCTATTGCTGGGTCATAGGGTAGATCTATTTTTGATTTTTTGAGGAACCTCCACACTGTTTTCCAGAGCAGCTGCACCAGTTTGCATTCCCACCAACAGTGCAAGAGGTTTCCCATTTTTCCACATCCTCGCCAGCATCTGTAGCCTCCTGATTTGTTCATTTTAGCCACTCTGACAGGTGTGAGGTGGTATCTCAGTGTGGTTTTGATTTGTATTTCCCTGATGAGGAGCGACGTTGAGCATCCTTTCATGTACCTGTTGGCTCTCTGGATGTCTTCTTTGGAGAAGTGTCTATTTATGTTTTCTGCCCATTTCTTCACTGGATTATTTGTTTTTCGGGTGTGGAGTTTGGTGAGCTCTTTATAGATTTTGGATACTAGCCCTTTGTATGAAATGTCATTTGCCAATACCTTTTCCCATTCTGTTGGTTGCCTTTTAGTTTTGTTGATTGTTTCCTTTGCAGTGCAGAAGCTTTTTATCTTCATGAGGTCCCAATAGTTCATTTTTGCTTTTAATTCCCTTGCCTTTGGGGATGTGTCAAGTAAGAAATTGCTGCGGCTGAGGTCAGAGACGTTTTGTCCTGCTTTCTCCTCTAGGATTTTGATGGTTTTCTGTCTCACGTTTAGGTCCTTCATGCATTTTGAGTTTATTTTTGCAAATGGTGTAAGAAAGTGGTCTAGGTTCATTCTTCTGCATGTTGCCGTCCAGTTTTCCCAGCACCATTTGTTAAAGAGATGGTCTTTTTTCCATTGGGTGTTCTTTCCTGCTTTGTCAAAGATTAGCTGGCCATACTTTTGTGGGTCCAATTCTGGAGTCTATTCCATTGGTCTATGTGTCTGTTTTTGTGCCAACACCATGCTGTCTTGATGATTACAACTTTGTTCTCTTCTCAGCTGTATCAATTTTTACATTGTGTTATGAAGCTCTGTTAATTAAGTGCATTTCCATTTAGGATTATATATCTTTGTAAGGAATTGACCCCTTTATCTTTATACATTGTCCCAATTTATATCTGGTAAAAGTTCTTGTTCTGTTGTGTCCTCTGTCTGATATCATTATAAAATTGACCAGGTTTTTATAGGCTTATTGTTGACTGTGTATCTGTTTGCATTCTTTTTTTTTTTTTTAACCTGTGTTTGTATTTAATTGGGTTTCTTATAGGTAGTATTTAATTAAGTCTTCTGAGGGGCACCTAGGTGGCTCAGTCAGTTAAGCAACTGACTTCATTCAGCTCAGGTCATGATCTCACGATTCACAAGTTCAAACCCTGTGTCAGGTTCTGTGCTGACACCTCAGAACCTGGAGCCTGCTTTGGAGTCTGTCTATACTGCTCTCTCTGCCCCTCTCCCACTCGTGCTCTGTCTCTCTCAAAAATAAATAAACATTAAAAAATGTTAATTAGGTCTTTTGTTATATACACATGTATGTATCTTTAAAGAGGAAGCCATCCTGGTATTGATGGGACCATGGACAGAGCATTATTTTGCACAGTGTAGATCCTCTAGTTTTTAAAAAAGTCCCCTGGATGTTGGAATATAGTTTCCTGACTGGTTGTGATCCATATCATGGTCCTATCATTGAACTCACTTGGGTCTGTGATACAGCATTTAATAAGAGGCTTTAAGTCCACATATGTCTTTCTTGTGGAGATGAGTAGTCAAAGAGTTGCCAGTCATTCCTGGCACTTAATGTCAAAGCATGAGCCGTGCATTATGCTTAGGTTTAGAAACTAAGACTTCACAAAAAGCTGTAAACATTTAATTTGTAGAAAAAAGAATAAAACCAAATCCTAGTAAGTTCATTTTAAGTCCATTTGCTTTTATAAGTGTATAATTTATAATGTGTCATTAATTTCCTACATCAGTCATGTGACCTTAACAGTTGTCTAAACATGTTTCATGATTTCACTTCACCAACACAGAAACTTACATTTAGATGGGTAATGAATTTATAACTCCATAAGTCCTTTTCCTTTAAAATGCAGAAGATAGGGGTGCCTGGGTGGCTCAGTGAGTTAAGCGTCTGACTGCGGCTCAGGTCATGATCTCACAGCTTGTGAGGTCGAGCCCTGCATCGGGCTCTGTGCTCACAGCTCAGAGACTAGAGCCTGCTTCGGATTCTGCGTCTCCCTCTCTCTCTCTCTGCCCCTCCCCTGCTCTCTCTCTCTCTCTCTCTCTCTCTCTCAAACTAAATAAACATTTAAAAAAATTAAAATATAAAATAAAATGCAGAAAAATAGGGGCACCCGCGTGGCTCAGTCATTTAGGCATCTGACTTTGGCTCGGGTCATGATCCCATGGTTTGTGTGTTCCAGCCCCATGTCAGGCTCTGTGCTGACAGCTCAGAGCCTGGAGCCTGCTTCTGATTCTGTGTCTCCCTCTCTCTGTCGCCCTGCCCACCCTGTCTCCCACCCCGACTCTCTATCTCTCTCTCTCTCAAAAATAAACAAACATAAAATAAAAATAAAATGCAGAAAAATGTAATACTGAAGTGTTACTTGTTTCAATAAATAGTGGTTTCCTTGTTTAGCTACTTCCCACCACATACTCTGTAGTCTTCTTACCTTGCTATCAGCTAACAGAAGCAGTTTATAGCATTTGTGAGATCCATTTGCTTTACTGTTTCTCTTTAATTAAAGTTGACTCCCTACTTTCCTTTTGTATTTCAGCTTTTCCCTTTTCAAAAATGAGAGTTGAGTTATGTCTCCAGAGTATTCTCGGCCTTCCCAGGATAGTGTGTCAAAAAAATCACATTCTTCATACAAACATTCAGTTATTTAGTGTATAAATGCAGTGTCTGATTTTTCTTATGTTGACAAACCTTAGACTTGGAATGAAGTTTGAGAAGAGACACAAATTTAAGATACACCAACATTTTGTTACATCTAGGTAGAAGTGCATCTGTGACTCAATTCATTTGTAATGTTAGTAGATCATACTTTGAGGGAATCGGGTAGATAAGTTCATGCTGGTCCTTTCAGAAGTCAACTGTTAGCCTAATTTTAATTGGAAGGCACAAAGTTCATAATGCACAGGTTTACCAGGTACTAGCCTGACATTGTTAGGCTTTTTTTATACATTTATTCATATAATCCTTATAAAAATCCTGCCTCAAATTTGTTCTAACGAATGTGAAACATTTAGCACAATAACTGGCACACAGTAAGCTCTCAACATGGTAACCATTATCATCATGATGATCATTTACTGTTGTTTTACAGAAGAGGAAATACAGGCTCGAAAGATTTAGGGGTTATAATGAAATCAATGAAAAGGAATAACCTAGGTGTATATGGTTTTAAGGTTCATATTTTATCTTTTTTATTTAAATATGTTCCATGTAGAATGTATAGAAGATGTGTCATTAGGCAGGATTGAAATCCCAGATTTGCTGCTTAGTAGTAGTATGACCATGGACAAGTGATGGTGATGAGTTTTTTGATCTGTAAAATGGGGATTATACTTAATTAATTCACTCACTAGAGCTGGGTTGCTCTGAGGGTTATTAGTCCCCTACTGACTAGCCTAGAGTTAGAAGAGAGCTCTGACAAATGCCAGCAGATCTCTGACTGGGTCTGAGGTCTCATTTGCACCATCCATCCATCTTCCTAGGCCTAGGAAGGAGTCTAGTTCAGGAACAGTAGATGGGTTGAAGTTAGTACTAGGGAGGAAGTGCTGCTTCTTTCCTCTTTGCTAGGCCTAGCCATTGTCCAGACTTGTGTGCTAATCATTAGCACCCAAGTCAAGGAGATGGATGGTGCGATTGAGACCTCAGACCCAGTCAGAGATCTGCTGGCTTTTGTCAGAGCTCTCTTCTAACTCTAGACTAGTCACTAGGGGACTAATAAGCCTCAGAGCAACGCAGCTCTAGTGAGTGAATCAACATATTTAAATAAATGCTTTTCTTTATAGTTCATCAGCTAGGTATACTTTACATAAAATATTTTATTTGGATTTTTGAACTTAAATGGTATATATATTCTGCTAGGACTTCCTTTCTTTACTCAAAATAATTTTGGGGATTTAGTCATGTTGATAACACTTAAGTACATTGATTTCATTGCTATGAAGTATTTTTTTTTTAAATTTTTTTTTTCAACATTTATTTATTTTGGGGACAGAGAGACAGAGCATGAACGGGGGGGGGGGGGGGGGGGCAGAGAGGGAGGAAGACACAGAATCAGAAACAGGCTCCAGGCTCTGAGCCATCAGCCCAGAGCCTGACGCGGGGCTCGAACTCACAGACCGCGAGATCGTGACCTGGCTGAAGTCGGACGCTTAACCGACTGCGCCACCCAGGCGCCCCGCTATGAAGTATTTTATTAAATATAACTTAGGATTTTATTTCTACTGTTGATGGACATTTGGATTGTTTCCAGTTATGGGTTTTTGTGAAAAATGCTATGATGAACATTCTTGAGCATGTCTCCTGATGCTACAGTATAAGAGTTTCTCAATGTTGGAATTGTGAATCATACAGTATATATATTACTAAGCAGTTTATTCATCATTCACCAAATATTTATTGAGCACTGTGCCAGGTACATTTTTAATTGTCTTGGAATACCAGTGAACTAAACAGACTAAAATCTGCCCTCGTGGCATTTATGTTCTATTTGGGATTGCTAGACAATAAACAATAAACATAAATAAATAAAAGGATAAATGTGGGGGAGGGGGGAAGAATTAGAACAAGATGGGGATTATTTGTACAGGAAGGTAGGTGGGGTTGCAGGCGTCATCAAAGGTAACGTTAGAAAACAGACTTAATGGAAGGTACATACCACTTAAAAGATTTTTAACCTAGGGGTGCCTGGGTGGCTCAGTTGGTTAAGTGTCCAGTTTTGGCTCAGGTCATGATCTCACAGTTCATGAGTTCAAGCCCTGCATTGGGCTCTGGACTGACAGCTCAGAGCCTGGAGACTGCTTCAGATTCTGTGTCTTTCTCTCTCTGCCCTTCCCCTGCTTGCTCACTCGCTCTGTCTCTCTCTGAAAAGTAAATAAACATTAAAAAAAATTTTTTCAACCTAATTAAATAACAAAAAGAAACAACCATGGCCATTAAACACTCATAGTGATGAGTGATAAAAGTAAAAATCTCAACACTTCTTAGAGAATTGTTTTTCTTTAGTTAATCAGATTTTAATCCTTCCAGTTTCTGGAAGGATATATTCTGGATGCTAATCTCTACCAATATATGCAGAAGAACTATAAATGTACTCACACTTGGTCAAATAGAAATTACATTTTCTGAGGCACCTGGCTGGCTCAGTTGGTAGAGCATGGGACTCTTGATTTTGGGTTGTGAGTTTGAGCCCCACATTGGATGTACAGATTACTTTAAAAAAATAAAATAAAATCTTAACAAAAATTAGGGGCTCCTGGGTGGTTCAGTTGGGTAAGCGCCCGACTTAGGCTCAGGTCATGATCTCACCATTTGTGGGTCTGAGCCTGGAGACTGTTTTGGATTCTGTGTCTCCCTCTCTCTGCCCCTCCCCAACTTGCACTCTGTCTCTCTCAAAAATAAACATTAAAAAAATTTTTTTTAATTAAATTTCCCCATTAACTCTATGGTTAAAAAGATACTGTTAAGTTAGCATTTATTTGGATTTTAAATTGATTTAGGTCAAATTCAGCACCTTACACAAATGAGATTATTTTTTTAAAGTTTTTAGTTTATTAATCCTCTCATGAAAAATCTGCATGATCACCACAGATCAAGTCACTGTAGGATCTTTACCCCTTCTTTTTGTCAGCACTAACATTGGCTTTTGCAGTCCCCTTGACTTTCTTCTTTCTGTTCATGAGTTTTTTCGCAGTGTTCTTGACATCTTTTTCTTCTCGTTTAGGACATGCCTTGCACATCTAATGTTTGGATTCATTTTTCTTTGCATAATCCAAGGAATCACAAATCATACCAAAGCCAATTTTCCTGCCACCAGCAAGTGGATTCTGAATCTAAATACAAAGAAGATATCTCCTTGGTCTTGTACACTTTGGCTAGTTTTCCCCGAATTTCTGGCTTAGGTACTGTTGGGTTTCTGAGGTGAAGAAAATCAGTGACCATGTGTTTCTGCTGAAGTAATGAGTTGGTCATGAACTTCCTGGTCTGGATAGTTACTATGTTGTTCATGATGGCAGCTGAGCTTCAAGCAGCCAGGAAGGAAAAGAGAGCCAAATAGGATTCTTAATTCATGGACTAATATCTTATCTGTCAAAATGATGTGATCTATTAACCCATGTTTTCAAAAATATTTTTGTAAAGTGTAGTAGTACGGAGCCTGCGCTTGGGTCAGTCAGCAATGAATTTAGATCATAGCTCCACTGCTCTGTGACCTTGATCAGGTTAACAAGATTTACTGATCTCTGTTTATTCATCTTTAGGAATATAAAGCAGTACATACAAGGAGAACACCAAATAAATGTCCAGGCGTGAGATTGTCAATTCATATGACTAACGTTATGCTTAATTTTTAAGAAACTGCCAAACTATTTTACAGAGTGACTGTACCATTATACATTCCCTCTGGGAATGTATGAGAGATCAAAAAAAAGTAGCGATAATACCTATGTATTAGTATCTTGTCATAATCTTAATTTGTGTTTACCTGATGGCTGGTGATGTGAAACATCCTATCGTGTGCTTATTTGACATGTATATATCCCCACTGGTAAAATATCTCTTCATGTGTTTAGCTTATTTTCTAATTGGGATGTTTGTTCCTTTATTGAGTTTTGAGAGTTGTTTACATATTGTAGATATGTATCCTTTGTCAGACCTCTGGTTTGCAAATATTTTCGCCCATTGTGTAGTGTTTTTTTTTTTCCATCTTCACAAGTATTTCACAGAGCAAAGTTATTAATTTTGATGAAATCAAATTCATCCATGTTCTTTAATGATGGGTTGTGTTGTTGATATGTCTAAGAACTCTTCAAGTCCTACGCCCTTAAGATTTTCTCCTGTTCACTTCTAAAGTTTTTATAGATTTATGTTTGGTATTAAAATCTGATCCACTTTGAGTTAATCTTATATAAAATGTAAAGTTTAGGTTGAGGCTCAATTTCTTGCCTATGAATACCCAGTTACTCCGGTGTAATTTGTTGAAAAGTATTTCCTTCCACTGAATTATTTTCACACTTTTGTCAAAAATCAGTTGGGCTTTTGTGGGTGTATTTCTGGATGCTCTATTCTGTTCCTTTCATCTATGTGTCTATCCTGCCAATACCACCCTGTCTCAACTACTCTATCTATATAAGTCTTAAAATTGGTTAGTGGTTCCTCTCACTTTCTTTTTTTCAAAACTGCTTTAGCTATTTTAGTTCTTTTCCTTATCCACATAAATCTTGGATTAACCTTGTCTATACTTCTAAAAAAATCTTGCTTAGGATTTTGATAGGAGTATATTGATCTGTAGATCCATTTGGGGAGAATCAACATCTTTACTGAAATGAGTCCTCCAATCTGTGAACACAGTATATCTCTCATCAGCATTTTGTACCTTCAGCATTAAGATGCTTTTACGCATTTGTCAAAAATGGGTTGACCCTACTGGTGTGGATCTATTTCAGTTCTCTGTTCTGTTTTATTCATCAGTGTCTATCCTTTAGTCAGTAACAGACATTCTTGATTACAGTCTTGAAATTGGATAGAACAGTTCCTCTATTCTTGTTTCCAATATTGATTTAGCTATTATTGTACATTTGCCTTTCTATATAAATTTTAAACTAATCTTGTCTGCATCTACAAATAAAATGTTGCCAGCATATTAGGAATTGTGTTAAACCCACAGCTCACATTAAAGAGAATTGACATCTTTATTACACTGATTATCCCTGTCCGTGAACACTTTGTCTCTCCATTTATCTAGATCTTCTTTGATTTCTCTCCTTAGAGTTTTGTAGTTTTCAGCATATAAGTCCAATACACGTTTTGTTTGGTTTACACCTAAGTACTTTGGTTTGTTTAGAGCCAATTTCCAAATAGTTAGGGTGCTACTGAAATTATTTCATATTGGGTAACTAATAGTAGGTTGCACTCTTTGAGGAGTTTGTTTCACTTACATCATTAAATTTCTCTGACTAGTGTTAGTATTCCTCTGTTACCTTTTAGATGTCCATGTGGTCTGTAGTGATACTCCCTTTTTCATTCTTTATGTTTGCTAAATTATATCTTCTCCTTTGTCATCTTCAGTCTTGGTGAAAGTTTGTTAATTTTATTGGCCTTTTCAAATAACCAGCTTTTTCTTTCAAAGACTTTTCAGTTTTCAATTCCATTGGTCTCTGCCCTTATATTTATTATTTTCTGCCTCTTATGAGGTAGAAATTGAAGTCTGTGTTCCTTACTCTGCCTCCCTTGACATCTGGAAGAGGAGGGCCTCCTCCTTACCAGTAGATGATGTGGAAGTCTCTTGGTACTTCTTGATAGGGCAAATGGATGTCTATTAACTGCTGCTCATGTGTTCTTTATTGACACATCTAAGGAGTGGGGACAGAGGGACAGGAGGTTACTGGTAGGCAGTGGTAAAAGTTCTGAATGTCCAATAGGCTTTTTCTTTTTTTCTTTTCTTTTTAATTTTTTTTAACATTTATCTATTATTGAGAGAGAGACACAGAGCGTGAGCAAGGGAGGGGCAGAGAGAAGGGGAGACAACAGAATCTGAAATAGGCTCCAGGCTCTGAGCTGTCAGCACAGAGCCCGATGCAGGGCTCGAACTCACAAACTGTGAGATCATGACCTGAGCCGAAGTTGGTCGCCCAACCAACTGAGCCCCCCAGGCGCCCCCCCAATAGGCCTTTTCTAACTCCATCCCAGCGTAGAGATAGAGGAGTACCTCATTATGTCCTGGAAGTGTAAAATCAGGCTCTTCATGTGGTCTCCACTGACACTGCAGGATGAAAGCTCCATTAGCGCCCAGTAAGGATGAAAGCCCCGGGTCCCCACCAGGCTTCTCTGACACACACAGCAGTGCGTAGTGGGGGTACTTGATTTCTGCTAGTGGAAGTCTAGGCTTCCCACTGGGCCTGCGCTGGTGGGAAAGGGAGCACAGTTTTATCTGTGGTGTTTGGCTGGAGTAGAGCAGTTATTGTCTAAAAGTTTTGTCTTGGTAGGCTCCCCCTTTCCTGGACCGTCCTTCCACAGAAGGTTTCTGTGGGATAGTTTTTTTTGTTTACACCTGTTGATGTTCCTAGGATGGTGACTTCATGAACATCCACTTTGGAGTACATGGGGCTAAAAGAAAATCCAGTGAACTTACCACTGTCATTCCTTGGGTTCTGAGATCTGTAGCTAGTCTGCCGCCTTCTCTCTACCTTTCAGTGTTCTTACGATTGTTTCATATAGAAGGCCTAGAGTTTTTAGCTGTACTTATCTGGAGGAATAAGCAAAAATATGCTTACTCAATCTTTCTCTTTTTAGAAATGCATTGTCACCTAATTTGTGGATTTTTATTATTCTTTGTCAGCACGTGTTGGGTGTATCTTTAGACTAGCTGTAGTTCTTGAGTGAAATTGAATTCATTAATATTTCCCTTAATCTCTTGCTTTTTGTTTCTTGATTGAGAATTTTATTCCTCCCCTAAGGTTACAGAGATGTTTTCTTACATTTCCTTGCGAAAGTTTTAAAGTTCTTAATCTTTTAAAAGAATTACTGTTTTTAACTGAGTAGTGATCTAATTCATCCTCCTCCCATGTTAGAGAACTATAGCACCATGAAAAGTTCATCTCTTTTCCCATTGATTTCTAGTGCCACATCTGTCATGTATAAAATGTACTTATATGTGAGCCTTTTATGTGTATTCTTTTCCATTTTTTTATCCTTACATAAATTTCACACCATTTTATTTACTATAGCTTTAGAGTAAGTCTTGTTATTTGGTAGACAATGTCTCCCAGCTTATCAAAATTCTATTGAAATTCCTATTGGGATTATTAAAACTGCATTGAATGTATAGATGTTTGGAGAGAATTGGTATCTTTACCATCAAAAACATGATTTTTCTTAGATATTTTTAAAGGTTTCTAAATTTAGCTTACCATTTTTCTCCACAATGACATTATATATTTAAAACAATTATTTCTGAGTAGTTAGTATATTTTTGTTGCTATTGTAAAGTAAAATAGGTTCTTTTTAATTAAAAAAAATAGTGCTTGTATATACAAATGAAAATGGCCTTTGGGTTGCTTTGTATTCATTCATATGCATTTCATTTTCAAAAAAAATGTACCCGGGAACATTATTGCAGTCTCCTTGGTACAAATTACAGCATCAAATGAATATTAGATTTTTAAAATTTTAGTCAAAAATTTAGATCTTAATCAATTCATAATTATTTATTGATTTCCCAAGTACTATGGAAGATGATTTCTCTCCTCCCCCAAAGGAACACTGTTTGCACTTGTTAAAGGAAACTAAATAGTGTTTCTTAATAATTTCCCATGGAGATTTTAAGCAAAACAAGTATCTTTGTGCTCCCCTTTCAGAAATCCTGGTTCAATAGGTCCAGAGAAAATCAGAACTCTGTATTCATTCATTCATTCATTCATTCATTCATTCATTCATTCAGGGAGAGAGAGTGTGAACAAGGGAGGGGCAGAGAAAGAATCCCAAGCAGACTCTGTGCTCTCAGCATGAGCCCCACTCGGGGCTCAGTCCCACACATTGTGAGATCATGACCTCAGCCAAAATCAAGAGTCCGGCACTCAACTGACAGAGCCACTCAGTTTCCCCTAGAACTCTTTTCTTTTAAACATCTCCCCTGTGGTTCTACACATGTATATTTGAAAACCACTGCTAGGAGAAGTTGCTAAACAATAAAAAGAGCAGCCCATAGGGATGCTTATTCGTGGGGGTGGGGGGCGGGTGGAATCTCATTTAGAATAATGAAGTTTTAGTCATTATTAGGTATATTCCACACCTACTTTATTTATGGTGCACACATGCATACTTATAATTCATATATGTATATAAACTGAATTGCTTTGTGTTAAGTAGTGACAGGTATGAGTTTGAAGAGAGTGGACATTGTAAAAGAACCCAGTTACAGTTTAAGTGAGATGTGCTCATTTAGTGCTTTGTATTTTTGTATTAAAACTTAGAATGAGAGCTCATGGATATAGAGAGCAGATTGGTGGTTGCCTGAGATGTAGCGGATCATGGGTGGGTGGAATGAATGAAAGGGGTCAAAAGGTACAAGTTCCCATTCATAAAAGGAATAAGTCATAGGGATGTAATATATAGCTTGGTGACTGTAGTTAATAGTACTGTATTGCATATGTGAAAGTAGCTTGGAGAGTGTTTTGAAAATTCTTCTCACAAAAACTTTTGTAACTCTGCATGGTGACAGATGTTAACTGAACTTATCGGTGATCATTTTGCATTTAAATACAAACAGTCAAATCATTATGCTGTACAAACCAAAAAAACTTAGAACGCAATTTTGTCTTTCCCAGTTGGAGTCATTCGATGTCCAGTTTGCAGCCAAGAATGTGCAGAGAGACACATCATAGATAATTTTTTTGTGAAGGACACTACTGAGGTTCCCAGCAGTACAGTAGAAAAGTCTAATCAGGTAAGTGTATTAAGCCTTAAAATGTTTTGCCTCCTCTTTTTTTTTTTTTTTTTTTTTTTAATGTTTGTTTATTTTTTGAGAGAGAGACAGAATGCAAGTGGTTAGGGGCAGAGAGAGAGGGAGACACAAAATCAAAGCAGGCTCCAGGCTCCAAGCTGTCAGCACAGGGCCCAACGTGGGGCTTGAACGAACGAACGAACTGCGAGATCATGACCTGAGCTGAATTCGGACGCCTAGCTGATTGAGCCACCCAGACGCCCCATATTGCCTTCTCTTAATGAAGCAGCCTAAGTTGCTGAAGGACGCTAAAATAAAAGGTGTCTGACCCCCCTTTGACCATTATGTCTATCAAATTATGTAATATTTTAAAAGGAATATAAAGAATAATGAATAATTCATCTTAAGGATTAAAACAGTGCCAATACAGAAGCCTTGCTTGTACCCTCACCTTCCCTTTCCCTTCAGAGGAAACCATTATTCTGTATTTGATGGTATTTCATTTTTTTGTAATTTTACTCTATGTATTTAATTTTTTTTGCAATTTTACTATATATTGACAGATTTTCTAAATTTTAAGACCCCTTTTTTCATTTTTTTCTGTTTTAATGATGAACTCTATAATGATACATATGAAAAATTGCATGTCTTTGATTAGTATGGTTTCACATTTTAAGAAAATTTCTTAATGGTATTAAGAAAAAAGTTTCTTAAAATTTCTGCATGGTATTTCTTTGAAAGCCTCATTTGGTAACATTGTCCGGGTATTGCACTTAGAGGCCCACTGGTGTTTTTCTCTTTTCCCCACTTCCATATCCCACATGTAGAACATTTCTATTGGCCCCTTAGATCTATCTAGATGTCCAGTCCCTGGAAGATGAACTGTAGTGCCTCTCGTGGAGGTGAGCTGGGATTGATTCTGTAGTGTACACTAAGCGTAGTATATTAGTCTACTTTTGAATTAGGATTGATTGATGATTTCTCTAGGCAGTTCCTTTAATTTAGCACACTAGATCTGTGAAGGAATTGAATCTATGAGAAGAAAATGATTATTAATCTAAAATGTAAAAATCTAAAAAGTAATCTTTAAGACACTTTACTAATCACATAGCTAAGTTTCTGTACTTTTCACTTTCAGCTTTTCTTGTTGGTTTCTTGGGGGAACTGTGGGAATTTAGGGCTCATCTTATATACATCTGTTACTAACAAAAATACCCCTTTTGTTTCAAAAGTGTCCACAGTTCAGGGGCGCCTGGGTGGCGTCTGACTTCAACTCAGGTCATGATCTCATAGTTCGTGAATTCGAGCCCCACATCGGGCTCTGTGGAGCCTGGAGCCTGCTCCAGATTCTGTGTCTCCCCCTCTCTCTGCCCCTCTCTAGCTCACGCTCAGTCTCTATCTCTCTCAAAAATAAATAAATGTTAAAAAAAAAAAAGTAAAAAATAATAATAATAAAATATCCACAGTTCATCAAAGGCCAAACCAGGGCTTAATCCAGAGAATAAACTTGCTAATTGTTGTGAAACCGGCTCTAAAGAATAGAAATGTAGTTATTTATGTGAACTACAGTGTCAAGTACTTAGCTCTTCTGAAAGTTTCCTTGTGAATACTACTGATGTTTTTGTCTTCTAGAGTGTCATGTCACTTTCATATATGATTATATTTATACTACATAAACTTTGTTAGTCATATCACTTGAACTCTAGTAGTACACGTGCATGCTCAATCCAGAAAATTCAAAAGCAAAGCAGCATAAATAATCAACAGGATGGAATAATGATCTGATATGAATTGACGATGATAAGAGATGAGAACTGAAGGGATTCTAATCTAAAGGACAAATCTAAGAGGCTGCTTTTTTCCTCTGTATATCAATTAGTTTTTAGTAAGTTTATTGACTCTATTTTGGTCACAGAAACATAATAGGAAGAAGTTATAATCAGTTAAACTAGAAATAGAGTCCAAATTGACATCTTCAATGTAGGTAAGTGAGGCTAGGAGAGTGTTAAACCTGGTGCAGGAATAGGGTACTTGTTAGGGATATTTTGGGAATGAAGACTAGAGAGGTAATAATGTGGGATGAATTGGAGGTAGAAAGGCCTAGGCAAAAGGTATTGAGAGCTGAGCTAGCCTAGTGGCAATCCGAGAAGGAAGGGGATAAGTTACAGCTCACACAAGGTTTTGATGTACCTGATTGGATGTGGAGGTGAGAGGGACCTCACTGCCAAGATGGTGGTGCTTTTCACAGAGATTAAGAGGTAAGGGAAGTAGATAGAGAATTGGTTTTGAATGTGATTGAGTTTGCCTCTGAGACTAAGGTGATGTCATCTGTGGTCAAACTGGAGCTCTGAGGATAGTTCATAGCTGAACAAAGATAAAGCTTAAAAAGTGTTTGTTACAGATAATTTTAGGCATTACCAAGAGAAGGGACAGTTTCACATAACAAACTCCCATGTACACATACCTAGCTTAGTAGCCATCAACTCTTGTTTTATGTTTATCCTGACACCCTTCCACATACTATATTATGTTGAGGGTAATCTAATCCATAAATCTTTCAGTACTTCTTTGGAAAAATAATTTTTTATAAACCTAACCAGCATATTTCACATGTAAAAAATTTTACAGTTAAACCTTAATATCATCAAACACCTGGTGATATGTGTCTCTAATTCTTATGGTTTCTTTTTTTAAACAGTGGTTTGTTTCTATAAGGATCCATTAAGGCCTACACAGTGCATTTGGTTGATTGGTCTCAAATCTATCTTTTAATTAATCTCAAAATACCCCTTTACTTCACTAGTTTTCTTTTTCCTCCCTTTAAACATATTTGTTAGATAAACTGGGTGTTAGTCCTGTGGAGTTAGCCTTATTCTGCATTTTGCTGACCATCTTCATAAAGTCATTTAACATGCTTCTCGGTTTCCTGTATTTTGTGTATACTGACAGTAAATAGGTAGAAGCTGATTTCATTTCAGGTCCTTTTGGGTTAGGGGGCATAAGAATACTTTTATCCATATGTCTGTGTGTACTTCAATCAGGAGGCATATGAGTTTTATCTTTTTTCTAATGTCAATGACCATTAATGATCACCACCATGATTTCATATTAAATTAGGGCTTTGAAAAATTGTGACATTCTCATTCTGTCATTCCCCTATATTTCTTATCTGGAAGAGAAACAGAAGCCTTCCTTCATTTATTCTTTGGTTACATACATAGCAAAGGTAGGTTAAGTACTTGGTTCATTTCCTTTAGTTGCTAATTTTTAGAATAGTGACTTAGTTTCTTAGCGTTCTTCGGAGATAACTAATGAGTGGTGTGTTTGTATCTTTAGAACTCATGGATTTTTAATATAAAAGGTGTTGTAGTAGTTAGTTGTTTTTAATTGATGATCAAATTGTGCCATCTTGGCAATAGGAGCCTCACATTGATTCCTGAGTCATTCTGATAGAATCGCAGTAGTCCTTGCTGTCTTCCTTACTTTGTGTTTTGACGATATTTTGTTAGGATCTTTGGTTTCTTTTAGTCACACATGGTATCTGGAGACCACAGTATGGGTGCTAGGGGTATTCACTTTAAAAAAGAGAAGTGACTACACTTACAGTGTTGAGCACCGAGGGATATATAGAATTATTGAATCCTAAAATTGTACACCTGAAGCTAATATCACTGTGTTAATTATATGTCAGTAAAAAAGAATAAACAAGTCCATCTGGCTTGGTTTTGAATTTAGGCCACATAGTATCTCCTGGGGCACAGTCAAAGGATCTTCAAACACATGAAATTTTGGAAAGAACCGTGTTAGAGTTTCTGAAATGTTTATTAAGTGACAGGGAAAAGGATAAACAGAATGCCAAGTGAGTATTAGATGATAGAAAGTTGTAAACCTTAGTAAGGAAACTAGCATTTTTAAGAAGGCTGAGATTTTAGAAAAGTCATAGGTGCAAATTTTTTAACAGAAAAGGGAGCCTAGTGGTCAGAATATACTTACCAAACGAACAAATTTCTGGAGCAAAAATATGAGAAATAACTTCAAGAGTTCAAACAGCAAGTGTCTGTTCTCTACATCAAAAAAACTAAATCTTCATCCCCTTGATACCCAAACCAGTAGATAAAATTTGGTGTACAGGTATTTGTTCTTTATGATACCAAATGTCCAACTGTGACGTTTTTGTTGCTGTTAGTTTTCTGCAGAGCTGGCTAGTAGCTTGACCTGGTGTCATGCAGAGTATATGAGAAATAAGGGTTGTAGCCTTGCCTTCTGGGCTGTCCCTTAGGATAACCAGAGTCAGGATCATCTCTAGTGCAGCCATTCTTTGAGGTTCTACTTTGACCCTGTTGAGGGTCACAGAAGACTCCCTGTTTCCCTTCCCTACCCTCACTGCCATGGAAGGGTCATGTGAACAGCGCCAAGAAGACTGCTTATTTATCAGGAGAGTCGTGGATCTGCTGAAAATTCACATTCAGCAGAGGGAGTAAAGTCTTTGATTACCAAATATGAATGTATTCCACTGCTAAGCAAACAGCCTGATTTGAGGCTCATGAGAAGTTACTGAGGGAGGACATAACGTCTATCTCTGAGATTCTTGTATCTGGAAGACCTTAAGAAGAGGAGGCATTTCATCTGGCTCAGTAGTGCACTCTCCAAAAATAAAGTGTGCTTCCTTATGAGGTAATGGGTGCCTAGTATTTGAAAATATACAAGGAGCAACTGTCTAGGGAAAAAAAAAAGATAAAATAAATGTAAAAGCAAAAAAGTAAAACCTACAAATCTAAATTGGACTTACAAATATCAATATATACTTGTGGTGTATATTGATATTTGTGAGTCCAATTTAGATTTGTAGGTTTTACTTTTTTGCTTTTACATTTATCTCATTCATCCAGTATTGGAAATCTTGGTTCTTAATTACAGTGACAAAATCATTTATTTTCTCCAAATATATATGTTATACATTATATTATAGGGTATACTGTATCAGTTTTGGTAAAATCAGAAGCCATCTTAATCCTGAAAATTAACTAGATATAAACTTGTTTACTGAAAGGTAAATAAATACTTAAAGTATCATAGAGATAGCAACCATAAGGAAGCGGCTGAGGGAAAAAGGAGAAACTAGTCAAAGTCAGAAGAAGGGTCTTGTGGAACGTCAGTTCAGACCTCTGAAGAGGCGATGTTTCAGCCTTGGGATTGCAGACCTCAGAGGAGCAGGCGTCGGCCTACCGTGTCAGTATCTCCAAAGCTGGTTCCATGAGGACTGGAAAAACAGTAGTCTGGTGCTAAGTGCTGCTGGGGGAGGGAACGGCTGCTGCCAGGGTGAGGCAGTATTGATGGGTCTGATGTTCACGGAGAATGCAAGCAAATAAAAAGACAGCTGAGATGATCAAGTACTTCTTCCTCTTGCACTGCAGTCTCCCTCCAGCACCATCTCTTGTTAAAATCCAATGTGGACCCAGCTCATAAAGCATAAATACAGTTTGCAGAGTAAGAGTATAGAAGAATAGAGATGGTGCTGAAAGTAGAAATTATAGAGTTGTTTCCGTCAAAATAGAAAGCAAGGAACACAGCAATTACTACATGCACGCCCTGGCGATGGTCAATCAAATCGTACTTTTTTTTTAAGTTTTTATTTAAACATGAGTTACCATACAGTGTAATATTTTAAAGTTTACTTGAAATAAATAATTCTTTGTGTGGTTAAACCACCCACTTGATAGTTTAATTTGCTTGTGATTTTTAGGCATTTAATTTTTTTTAACATTTATTTATTTTTGAGAGAAAGAGAGAGGAGAGAGAGACAGAGCATGATTGGGGAAGGGGCATAGAGAGAGGGAGACCCAGAATCTGAAGGAGGCTCCAGGCTCCAAGCTGTCAGCACAAAGCCTGATGGTGGGGCTCAAACTCATGAACTGCAAGATCATGACCTGAGCCGAAGTTGGACACTCAACCAACTGAGCCACCCAGGTACCCCAGGCATTTAATGTTTTTAATTTAATTTATGAAATACAGTATATTGAGAGAATTTAGACTCTCACTGTTTAATCTACCCTATAGGTAGCCATTTAATTTCCTTTATTCTTCTGTTTAAAATATTATTTCATATGTAATTTTAAGTAATTTTATGTTTAAAAAATATTAGCAAGTGTCATTTCACCCATCCCCATCTTTCTTAGATAAGCACTAGCATGATTTACTTTTCTACTCTGCTTTTTTATGTTACTTCATATACTGAGATCTCTCATTCTCTCTTTTTTTTTTTTTTTTAACCTTTATTTATTATTGAGAGAGAGAGCATGAGCATGGGAGGGGCAGAGAGAGAAGGGGAGACACAGAATCTGAAGCAGACTCCAGGCTTTTTGAGCTATCAGCACAGAGCCCGACGCAGGGCTCGAACCCATGAACTGTGAGATTATGACCTGAGCTGAAGTTGGACGCTTAACCGACTGAGCCACCCAGGTGCCCCTGTCCTCATTCTTTTTTGTAGCATAGTGTAGCCTAGAGGTTAAATTTTAGGTTATATCTTTAAAGACGTCATAATTGAAGCTAAGGCAGTAAGGATGAGACAATTCCCGATTCTAACAAAAATCTACAGAGGGAGGAGGAAGAGTGGGGGGTTATATCCAGAGGGCATCAGGGAGATAAGAGGATCTGGAGATATCAAGGAATCCAAATGGTTTCTAGGAAGTAGGAGCCAGGGGCTTTAATGATGTTAGAAAGGTTAAAGATAAGAGCTGAAGAAAAGACAGGTTCGATGAATGAAAATGTTATCCACGTATTTGGAATTTAGCTAAGGTAAAGCACTAACTGAGGGGGAGGGGGGCGGAATTTCTTTTCCCCATCACAGAAGATAACATAAGGACTGCTTCTCTATAACTTTAATAACTGTTCCCAGAGAATAGTGACACCATGTAAAGTTACACAAGCTGGAAACAAAGAAGCTTTCCCTTCTTCACCTCCCGTATCCAGTGCATCTTCTGAACCAGTCAGTTTCACTCCCAATCTCCCTCATTTATTCCCACTTCCACCCACTCTCACCTAAAACATTGAAAAAACCCTCTTACTTGTCTCTGCAGGAAATACTTCCCCCTTCTCTAATCTATTCTCTATATTGCAGTGACAGTGATTTTTAAAATTGCACATCTGGCCATGTCACTTACTTTAAAGCTTTTAGGAGACTTCATCAGACAAGGACCAAAATTGTCATATGATCCTGCTTGATCTGACCCCTGCCTGCCTTGCCCCTCACTTCTTCTCTTGCCAGTCTTTCCCCTTGATCCTACTTTGTGCCAGTTCTTTGAACCTGCTGTGCTCCTTTTGCCTGGAGGCTATTGTACATGCTCTTCTCTCTGCCTAGAAGGCTTTTCATTAATAACTGATGACTCAACTTCCATACCTTAATGTTAATATGATCTCCTTAGAGAAAGCCTTGCCTGGGTAATCTCTCACTTTCTGCAGTGCTCCAGCCCCACTAAAATGAGATCGTTTCCCCTATCATAATGCTCTTACAACTTCTCATACTTGATGGCACTTCTCAGTGTGTAATTGTGTATGGGTGTGAGCCTTACAATAATGTTTGTGTGTTTCACATTTAGTCTTCACCATGACTCAGTAAAATCTGTTATTAACTTCATTTTAGAGAGCATTCTAAGTAACCTGCCCAAGACTACTCAGCTGACGAGTGGGATATGAACCCACACTCCCATCTAGGACACTCAGGATCATAGGGCAGGAACCATGTTTGCTTTTCCGCATTGTTCTATTCTCAGCACTTAGCACAGTGCCTGGAATATTTGTATATTGAGTGAAGGACAGTATTATATATCCGTTTCATAAGTTTATAAATTTAAATTTACAAGCACTCTTAAGATAACCGATAGAGACCAAGTATGGTTGGTATATCATTTTTATATGACGAGTTGTTTGACCACCTTTTCATTTTTCTTAAAAATTGACGTGACGTGTTTCTCTTATTAGGTGTGTACAAGCTGTGAGGACAATGCAGAAGCTAATGGGTTTTGTGTAGAGTGTGTTGAGTGGCTCTGCAAGACATGCATCAGAGCTCATCAAAGAGTGAAGTTCACAAAAGACCACACTGTGAGACAGAAGGAGGAAGTATCTCCAGGTAATAAATTAGTTCTTTTAACCTTTTTTTCTCTATCCTTCCCACCCTTATCTTCCTTCCTGTACTGACTTTGTTTTCATACACTTGTAATGGACTCCTGGTTTTTTCTTTTTTTTGTTTAAAAAAAGGAGGTGTATATTGTAATTGAAATTTGAAGGCATATATAAATGACAAATATAAACCCTCCTCTTCCTATAAATGGCTTAATTTGGTGCGAATGTGCAGCAAATGAAAAAAAAGTTGCTTTTTAAACTTCTCTCATCACTTATTTCTAAGGTGTGACAAGAGGTGGGCTTAACAAAAGTTTTACAACTCTTTTCCCTCTGATATTGTTGTGGTAAACCGGTTTTGTGATATTTGATATGTAGATAACTGAAGAAGTTCTGCTTTTTATGTAATTTATGGCTTCTCAGTTTTTATTGTATCGCTTATAAAGATTACTAATATTTTATTGTACTAAAATATATGTAACTTAAAACTTGCCATTCAAACCACTTTTACAAGTACAATTCAGTCGCATTAATTGCATTTACAGTGTTAGGCAACCATCACCACTGTCTGTTTCCACAGTTTTTTCATCATCCCAGAAAGAAACGGTGCCCAATAAGTAATAATGCTCATTCTCCTCTTTCCTCTGCCCTTGCTAACCCCTAATCTACTATCTGTCTCTACAAATTTGCTTATTTCTGCAAGTAAGATCATACAGTAGTTGTCCTTTGGTGTCTGGCTTATTTCACTCGCCATAGTATTTTCAGGGTTTATCCATGTTGTGGCATTTATCAGAACTTCATTAATTTTTATGGCTCAATATATTTTTGTTTAAAAATTAGTTTATTGCTTTTAATTCAAGTCAACCAGTGTTCATATGTCTATTCTATATTCCAGGAATTTTGCTGGGTATTAGAGATGAAAAAGTAAATAAAACAGACACTTTTACCCCCACAAGAGTTATTAGTATGATGAAGACTATGGACAAATTAGCAATCATTGTTTGGTCTCATAAGTTCCACGGGAGCACATCAAAGGAGCATCAGACTCAGATTTGGGGATTTAGGTTGGAGGCCACATCTGGGGCTTGACAAACGAATAGAAGGAGGAGGGTGGGGAAAACTGAAGTACAGGTGCACATTTACAGAGGGAGACAGTTAGATGTACCTGGAAAGTAAGATGCAAGAAGAGGAGGAAGAACGAGATGAAGCTAGGATTCTGGTGACACAGGAAAAGGGAATATGATTTCTGAAGGTACTGATGAAGAAAAGGCAAAAGAGACCAGGTACAGGTTCAGACACGTTGAACAGATTACTGCTAGACAGACTTCTTTTTCTGTGAATTCAGTCATCTACTGAAAAACAAAGGAGAGGAAATAAGATTTAAAGGTAAGGAATGTGAGGGATATTTGAAAGAACTCTAGTTGGAAGAGAGCTCCAACTTCAGAAACAGAATGTTTGGTAGCATTGAGGTTACATTTGATGTATAGGCCTTAAAACTTCCTCCATCAGGCTTCAGGAGTGTGGGGATTGGTATAGATACAGAAGAATTGAACTTCTCTAGGATTGGGGTTTAGCTGGACAGGTGTTCTGGAAGTTCAGTAGAGGAAGGGGTACAAATAATGGCATTTATTGAAATGAAGGATTTTTTTTTATAACTCTATAAAGGAGATGAAGTTAATAGTACTGTCAGTTGATAGGATGAAAGAAATTGTTGGGAACTAGAGATCACGGAGGCACAGTGAGAGCGGTTAACTAAAAACCGGAAGGTTAAAAAGTAGACGTTATTAGAGTGGATGTTTGAATCTGTGATTAGAGAAATGAACCAGTTAAGCACAATCCAAAGTTTTGGGTGGGACCATGATATAAGGAGCTAAAATGGAGTACAGGTCTCTGGAGATGAAAAAGTCTGAGAGCCTTGTTTTTATGTGGCAATCTGTGTAAACTTCTAACTCATCCAGAGTGATGGTGACACTGAGGACTAGGAAGATGACTGAGTCAGGATCTAAATTCTCCAATAAGTAAAGGAAATCTATAAATGAATGACATGTTCTAATTATCTAAGTCAGAAGCTCTGTACTTACTGTAGACAATATTGTAAAACAAAATACCTGCTAGTGTATGTAGTTATATACAAAGAAAAACAACCATAAGAACACATACTAGGTTATTAATAGTGGTTATTTCTAGAAGTGGGATTATTTCTGAAATGTTTGGATTTTACCCTTAATTATTAGTGAAATAACTGCTTACTGTTGAGTCAATTATTATACTTATTTGTATTCTGATTTTTTTTTTAATTTAACATTATACACAAGATTGCTCAATATTATCCTCACTCTGGATAACTATTAAGTTACATGGAGGACTACAGTATGTAGTGAAAACTTTATGATTATTTCTGTGTTAGTGGGTACCCTGTAAGGATTTTTGCACAAGTGGGTAAATAACTTTTTTAATCATGTTCTTTATACATTTTTATTAGATTTTCTGAATTCCATTTAAAACAGTCTTCTGCCATATTGGAGTGGAAAACATCGAGTTGGGTCACACTCACTTATCTGCTTATTTTCTTAAGACTTATTAATTCCATAAAGCACATTTTAAGCTACATACTTTATTTTTCTCCTGAGTTAGTTTGAAGTTCTGGAATGAAAAGCTTATTTATCTTTTCCTTCTAAAATGCTGAGAATACCTAACATTCTGTGTCTTTTTTCTTGATGTTAATTGAAGTCTAGTTGACATACAACGTCAAGTTAATTTCAGGTGTACAACATCGTGAGTGGACAAGTCTGCACGTTATGCTGTGCTCACCACACTACCATGTGTCCCTATACCACAAACCTAGTAGTAGTGATGGTGTCAGTGAAACTGCTTATAGCTCTTTTATATTTCAACGGATTGCAATGCAAATGAACAATCTAATAATTATGTAGTATTCACGTATGTTAATTTTCTTCTTTTTGCCTCCTGTTGTTTGTACAGAGGCAGTTGGTGTGACCAGTCAGCGGCCAGTGTTTTGTCCTTTTCATAAGAAGGAGCAGCTGAAGCTTTACTGTGAAACATGTGACAAACTGACATGCCGGGACTGCCAGTTATTAGAACATAAAGAGCATAGGTACTGTTATCTTTAATTATGTGCACACATGTATGGTAAGCTTTATGAGGACTGGAGGGCTGCTAGCACCCCGGCCAGATGGCAGTCGGCAAATGAAGTTTTGTTCGGCCAACGGTATGTTGGCCTGTTCCAGGATTTTTCAACTTGGTCACTACAGATACTTGTGGGGGTCCTGTCTGGTTCATTGTATGGTGTTCAGCGGCATCTTTGACCTGTATTCACTAGGTGCCAGTGGCATCCTTCTTGTTGTGAGGACCAGAAATATCTCCAGATGTTGCCAAATGCTCTGCAGAACAAAATTACCCTGAGTTGAGAACCACTGGCTTACACACTATTTAAAACTAAATGGAATTAATTTCCAGTGTTGTAAAATGAGATTTTACATTTAAAAAAAAAATCTACGTCTTTGGGTTTTTGAGAGAACAGAACCTGTTATAGCATGGGCCTCATACACTTTCATGTTAGCATTTGGGTGGAATTCACTTTAGTGTTGTGTAGAATGAGGCACGCCTTTAACAATTCATCATAGTTCCTACTGAAGATTATTTCTAAATCTGATGTCCATAGGCATTTCAGTTAGCAACCACTGATTCATTTAAATAGTAAGATTCTGATTAGTACAAATAAAATTGGTTAAAATGGTCAAGGCTCAAAAACTGGTGGTTACCAGAGGAGAGGTGGGGTGGGGTTGAAAAGGTGATAGGGATTAAGGAGAGCACTTATGAGTTTCAAATATTGTGTGTAAGTGTTGAATCCTTAAATTATACACCTGAAACTAATATTATACTGTATTGTTATCTAACTGGAATTTAAATAAAACAAAAAGAAGGAAAAGAAAAGAAAAAAAACTGTCTAGGCTCCCAATAATGGCAGGCTAGACAATTTGGACCAAACCATACCAGGGAGGATAACTAGAAAACCTGGATAAAATACAGAAGTCATTGATAGAAAGTCTTAGTAGTAAAGATTCACTGGACCAGGTTGGAGTGGGGACAGAGAATGCGAGGAGCGTTTTTACCCTTCATGGCATTTTACCAGGAACTCAAGGAGCACTTTTAATAGGCCACAGGGCTGGAAAGACAGCAATTGGAGTTCAGGGGTTACAGGGCTTGAAGGTTTCTCCTTGCCTTAATTTGGAACCCTGAAAGTCTATGCTATCATAGTAAAGATGAACTAGCTAGTAAATAGTTCCTGACTGGAACTGAAGCCTCAGCATCAAATTTTTTCATTACCCAAAGTTGGAATAAATTGAAATCCTATTGCTGGTGCCCCCGGGTGCCTAGTAGATTCAAATGTAAATGCTCCCTGAAGAGAGAAAACATCATCCTGTGCCTCAAGTTGATGCAGTAATGAATTTTGCAAAATGGTCCAACACATAATTAGAAGTAATCACGTATGCTAGGTGATGAGACAATGTGAACAAAACCTACCAGATACAACAAAAAAGATAAAAAGACCCTTAAGGCTATATCTTACCATATTGAAGATCAGGGACAAAATGGAAATTTTGAGTAGAGAACTGAAAACTATAAAAAAGAATGAGATGGGAAATCCAGAACTAAAAATGACCATAACTGAAATTAACTCTTAGAGGCTATAACAGATTTGACATAGCAGGAAATGAGAATTGATGAACTAGAAGAAAAGTAAGAAAATACCCAGGATGGAAAGTAGAGAAGAAGTAATACAGGGTGCAACTGGGGTCCCATAAGGAGAGAAGAGAGAGGAATGAGAAGGAAACAACATGTAAGGACAGAATATAATGGTTTGGAATGTGGTAATACTGAAGAAAGATATCTAGCCCATATTTAGGAAGCCCTATAAATGCCCAGGAGGCTTAAAAAAAAAAAAAAAAAGCCAGTATGTTTTTAAGTACAAAAAGAAAATAATTACAGAGCTAAAATTATATAGCCAGTGAACATATTCTTTAAAATGAAGATTAATGAAAGGCATTTCAGACCAAATAAACTGGGATAATATATCCCCAGTAAACCCTCACTAAAGTATACCTTAGGCAAAAGAGAAATGGTAGTCAATGCATGATGGAATGAAAATCATTTAAAATGGTAAGTACGAGTAAATCTAAATAAATATCAATTTATGAAACAATAAAAATGTCTTACTGGTATATGTCATGTGTGTTCTGTATAGTACACAACAGACATGTTAGGGGGATATGGAGTCTGTGTTCTAAGGCTTATGTACAGTTTAGGAAGACAGTAAAAAAATATAAATCAGTATTAGGTAACTCCAGATCTGCATTTTGAAATGTCTAGAGTAATCACTAAAAGAATATAGAAGTGTATCTGATTATCAAAGTAACACAGAGGGGAAATGGAATAATTAGTCTAAAGACAGGCCAAAGAAGAAGAACAAAGAACAGAGGGGATTTAATAAGGACTTGGTAAGTGTAAATCTATAAATAGATTTGTAATTATAATAAATGTAAATGGATAAAATGTCCCAAATTAAAAGATTGCAAGCTTAATAAAAAAATTGAAAATCTGCTATGTGCTTTTTAGACAAGAAGCAACTAAAGCCTAAGTATATAGAAAGAATGATGGGAAAAGATGCGCTATACAAACATTAACCAAAGGCATGCTGTTATGTGAAAGTGTATTGTTTGAGATACAGAGGGAAACTTTATATGATAAAAGGCTCTCTTCATTTAAAAGATGTAACAGTTCTAAATCTATATGCCCATAGCTTTAAAATACATAACAAAAAATGACAGAACATAGACATATCTAGAGTGGGAAATTTCAACATACTTTTCTCAATAATTGACAAGCAAATTAGAACAGTATATTTTTGTAAGATTCAAATAACCTAAATAGCAAATGACCTTGTGGACATTAAACACTGCACCCAATAATACACATTCTTTATAAACATAAAAAGAAAACATTTAATTGACCATATGTCAGGGCAATCTTAAATTTCAGAGGGTTAAAACCATATAAAGTTTTTGTGTAAAAACTCAATGCTGTTAATGTAGAAAATAATGATAGATGATAAAAATCTCCATATATTTGAAAATGAAGAAATGAAATTCATATGAAAATGAAATGCAGTGATGCATGATCCTGTGCTGTATCCTGGACTAGAAGGGGAAAAATTATTTAGAGGACATTATTTTTAACTTATTTTGAGAGAGAAAGAGAGACTGTGAGTAGGGGGAGGGCAGAGAGAGAGGGAGAGAGAATCCCAAGCAGGCTCTGCCAGCACCCAGCTCCATGTGGAGCTCTAGCCCACAAACTGTGAGATCATGACTTGAGCTGATCGTGATACGCTTAACCTACTGAGCCACCAGGCCCCCCTTAGAGGACATTATTGAAACAAATGGCATTATTGGAATATGGTCTGTAGTTTAGATGAGAGTATTATCTTAACGTCAGTTTTCTTTTTTTTTTTTTTAATTTTTTTTTTTTTTTCACTGCCTATTTTTGAGAGACAGTGCAAGCGGGGTGGGACAGAGAGAGAGGGAGACACAGTATTGGAAGCAGGCTCCAGGCTCCGAGCTGTCAGCACAGAACCCGATGCGGAGCTCGAACCCAAAAACGATGAGATCACGACCTGAGTTGAGGTTGGATGCTTAACCCACTGAGCCACCCAGGCACCCCAGTGTCAGTTTTATATTTAATCATCACACTCTGGTTACATAGCAATATCCTTACTCTTAAATGCATTCCGGTTATTAAGGCATTAAAGAGCTATGATGAATTAATACTTGAAAAACTAAGCTGTGTAAAGGTATAGGAGATCTCTGTACCATTGCAGATTTAACTGAAATTATTTCAAAATAAACAGTTTGAACTAAATTTAAATAAAACATCAAAGAAGAAATCCCAATGAATATGGGAAAATATTTTTATCTGAATGATCATGGAAATAATATCCTTGAAATACACTGTTAAGGCCATGATAAGAGGGAAATAGATATCATTAAATGTATATATTAGGTAGATAAAAAAAAATACACTAAACATCTCAACTTCAGAAAATTAGTAAATTAAACCTAAACTAAGTGGGGAAAAGGACATGATGAGGATAAGTGCAGACATTAATGAAGTAAGTAAAGCCAAAAATCAAATCTTTCAAAAGATTAGTAAATTGACAAATTCCTTTAATGAGTGATTTAGAGAGCAGGCCCAAAAAACCAATGCCAGGAGTGAAAAGGGGGCATCACAACATTTTCTAAAGGCATTCAAAATTATGAGATGATTATCTATCAATGGATTTGGAAATTTTTGCATGAAATAGGATAATTCTTAGAAAATACAGCTTCCCAGGGGCGCTTGGGTGGCTCGGTTAAGCATCCAACTTGATTTCAGCCTCAGTCATGATCTCACAGTTTGTGAGACTGCGCTGGGCCTGCTTGGGAGTCTCTGTCTCCCTTTCTGTCTGCCCCTCCCCTGCTCGCTCACTCTATCTCAAAAAATAAATAAAAGAAAAAAAGAAAAGAAAATATAGCTTACCAAAGCTAGCACAAGGTAAGATAGAAAATCAGAATAGCCCTTAGATTTAATCTATATCCATAATTTTTAACTTTCTCACAAGGGAAACTACAGGCCCAGATGACTTCATTGATGAATCAACAAAATAGTGAGATAAAAATAACACCTTTTAAATACACACAATCTCATCCAGAGGACAATAAAAGAATGAATTCTCTCCAACTTGTTTTATGAGGAATAAAAATAGAAAATCACGGACTAGTGTCACCCATGAAATGAATGTGAAAATTCTAAGAAATAGGAAACCAAATCCAGTAGTAATGTGATTTTTGGACAATATAATTACAACCAAGTTGGCCTTGTTTTAGGTATACAGAGTTCATGTAACATTTGAAAATCAGTTATGTAATTCATATTAAAAGAATAAAGGACAAATTACATAATCATTTCAATAGAGACAGGAGAAACATTCTGTCAAAAATATGCACCTATGATATAAAGACTTCGCAAACTAAGAATAAAAGGAAATTTCCTAAACCTGAGAAAGGTTTTCTGTAAAATGAACCAGAAAACATCATAACAGAATATTGAAAGTTTTAAAATTGAGTTTAGGAACCAGATAACAAACATTTTGACCATTTCGTATAACATTACACATTACTAGGGTCTCAAAGACTGCATTCTATACAGAGAAAATCCAACAGAATTAATATTAACTATGTTCCCCTTTTTTTCTAATGCTGGCAACACTCTAATACTGATTTAAGTACGCTTGTACTTTTAAATCACATTATGTAAAATACTGTGTTTTATGCATTTTACGAAAAATTGATAAAACTGGTTGTCTTCTATATTACTGTGCCCCTGGAGCTACTCTTGAGTCATCATACGTACTTTGTCAGAGATTATCATGTTCATTTACAAGTTAAAGTTTTTAAAGTGCTGTGTTTTATGTTGCTTGAAGCTTTGTTACATGCAAGGCATAGCGTCAAGAGTTTTTCCTCATCCCACCATTTTCCCCAAAGGCATATATTTGTGACCTTTATGACACAACTACCTAATGTTCAAAAGTAATCTTCAAGCGGTGTCTGGTGGCTCAGTCAGTTAATCATCCAACTCTTGATTTTGGCTCAGGTCATGATCTCACAGTTCATGAGATCGAGCCTTGTGTCGGGCTCTGCATTGACAGTATGGAGACTGCTTGGGATCCTTTCTCTTTCTCTCTCTTTCTCTATATGTGTGTGTGTGCACACGTGCGCATGTGCTCTCAAACGTTAAAGAAAAGTGATCATCAAAGTATTTACAGCATCAAACTTTAATAATTAGGAAATTACAAAGTAGTAAGGAAATCTACTTAAATATCTGTGGTTACTTTTTGCCAGGTCTGCCAGGTGAGTTCTTTAAGCCTCTTAAACTATGAGTGATAGATATGTATCTTCCCCAAATTTCCAAAATAATTTAGAGTATCCATGAGTAATATCTGTAAAGATTCCTCCTTTTCTTAGAGACACTTTGGAGAGTGCAGAAAACCTGCCTTCCAGGGATATATTTAGTATTATTTATGTCTTTTAAACTCTTTTTATCTTAGCTTTTGGGGGGATGCTTTTCCTCATTTTTGATTTACTAGCATGAAATAATTGGCTTGTTTACTTGTCTTTTCAGATACCAATTTATAGAAGAAGCTTTTCAGAATCAGAAAGTGATCATAGATACACTAATCACAAAACTGATGGAAAAAACAAAATACATAAAATTCACAGGAAATCAGATCCAAAACAGGTAAATTTACATTTGTGGTGTTATGATAAATCATATTTATATAACATATTAAGAATATTCTCTTTTAGAACAGGTATTTTACTTAGCTCATGGTGAAGTAGATCTAAGTAAGCTGTCAGATGCCTCTAATAACATAGTTTGTAAGACTTTTCTAGAAACTTTGGGTTTCTGGAAACTGAACTGGAAAGCATTCTTTTCAGCCATGAAATTTCAAAACTGTTATGGTAATAAATTGCATTGAGTAATGGATCATTTATCTGGCAGGTATTGATAATTTATAATTATCTGATGTTTCAAATTTTAAAGAAATGCCAGGATTTAAAAACAAAATCAACTACTTTTTGCCACTATTATAAAATATTTTAACACTTTATTATACATACATAACTGCTTTTTTAAGCATTGGTCAACTTTGAGATGCCTTCTCTGGGCTGTCACCTTTTAACTACAATAGGGTGGAGGTCTCAGGACACCAGGAGGCAGGGATTGTTAAACGGTTTCACGCACCTTTAATTTCTTATCAGATAACAATCCTTGCACAGTTTCTACATATTACCTGTTATGCTTTTTGTTTTCCGAAGGAGGAATCCTCAACTGTCCAAAGTCTCACATCTCACAAGTCAGTGATTAGGGGAGCAAACCACTCACCTCCACATGGAAGAGTGAGTTTGTTTAGCTTACCTCCCTTTTTTCATCCTGTTTGGAACCCGCACTGACATAGTACAACCTTTACAACAGCTATGAAATCCCATTTTCCCTTCTTTTGTTGTTTTGCATACAAAAGTAACATATCACTGTCCAAATCAAGAAATCCTTTATAGAAAGAGCCTGAATAAGAGAGGCCTCACAGGGGATTCATAAGAGAAAGTCTTGTGGTTTATCTTCCTTAAGACCAATCATTATAATGTGTTATTTTTGTCATTAACCTTTTTCAGTAATTACTATGACCATTTTTATTCTTTGTGATAATAACAGTTCTATCGTGTGTCTTTTGTTTTTGTTAGTCTTCCTTATCAGCTGTCATTGCATTTTACCTTTCTCTTTTACATAACAACTATATTAACCAAATACTGTTTCATTTACCATATTCTAACCATACTATTTTTGCCAAATAAAGTGGTGGGCTTAAAAGTTTATCTGAGTAGTTGAAAATTTGTAAGGGATATTCACAGAATGATGAAGAGAGATAGTTACAGGTGATTCTACCGTGTAAGTGGCAAATGGTAGCAATTGTAGAGTAACTAATTTTATGTGAAAGCTCCACCCTTGATGAAATTTAGTCTTTCTTCTTACTCTTTCATTATGTATATGGTATGAGCTATGGGTCAAAGTTCACTTTTTTGTAACCTATGGATGTCCATTTGTTCCAACACCATTTGTTTAAAAGACTAAATTACTGTTATTTAATTGCCTTGGCACCTTTGTAGGGAATCGGTTGACCATGTTTGTGTAAGGTTCTTTCTAAACTCTGTATTCTGTTCCATTGTATTTTTCTTTTTTGACAGTACCCCACTTTCTTCATGACTGTAGCTTTTTATAGTTAGTCTTCAAACCAGATAGTGTGAATTCTCCAAATTTGTTCTTTTACCTTTCTGTTAGTGGCTTCCTTATGCTGTTTTTACAATGTCATACATTATCGCATGAAAGGATTTGGGGTTTTGAATTGTGAGAATTAAAGAATCTTTGGATTAGGTGCTAATTGCTCATATCTGAATAGACTGTCATAAAAGGATTACATTTACAGCACGGACTTACTTTGGTTTTAATTCGTTTTCACGTGTGTGCAGACAATGGCACTGCCTGTCCTTTTTTCATCCTGTTTAACCATCATGAAGATGTGAATTCTAAATTAGTTTTTGTTTTGTTTTGTTTCAGAGGGTTGTTTTCTTCCCATATCTATCTGGGTTTCTTGATTTTCATAGCCAATATTGGTGTCAAGTGATTATCTTAAGTTGCAACAGAAAATAAAATCTCTGCCCTATTGGTTTTAAGTCTTGGAGGATAACTATTGGAGAAGCAGACTGGAGAAATCAAACTTCCAATTTCTCTCAAAATGTTTAGTGGGTGTCCCCTTATTCTCTTCTGCTTTTGTAAGATATTCTGGTATGATGCTGTGTATTTCTTATCTGTCTATCTTGATCTCCATGACAATGGCCTTCCCGTCTTCTCTAACGAAGGGAAAAACTGTACATGATAGCTGATGAAACATAAAGTAGTATTGAGCTGCTTATTTGAAGACAGATGTGTTCTTACAGTAGCTCTCTACTGTTGTTCTCTTTGCTTCTGTGCGGGCATAATGAATACTGCAGCAGTTCAGATCACTAAGAATGACATGCTTACACTTTCCTACTTGGTAGTTAGAGTGGATACAATCGAACATGTTTGGAGTCCTGGTTTTCTTGCTCATAAACCTTTTTTTTGGTCTACCCTTTTAGATCAAGTATTGATTTTCTTGAATGATTTTCATCATGATCTTTCCAAGTCATATTTTCTTAAAATGTGTTCGTTCTCTTGCAATTTTATACATTTTGATTTTAAGATTGAATTAAGTGACTGTGTTTTTCAGAAGAATTACATTTCTGCTATGTCATCTTCAAGAAAGTCAATTTACACTGAAGGACCCTTAGAAACAGCTGAGCTTTTAAGAGTTGAAAACATTTTGGCCTAATTTAGACATTAGAAAATCAATTTTAAATATTATAAAACAAATCTTCTGCCTTAGAGTTTAGATTTTTCCCCCTTTCATTTAATTTTCAGGATAATTGAAGTAAATCAAAATCAAAAGCAGGTGGAGCAGGATATTAAAGTTGCTATATTTACATTGATGGTAGAAATAAATAAAAAAGGAAAAGCCCTACTGCATCAGCTTGAGGTAAGTTACTGTTGATGGGACAGTATGTTTGTAGCGATTTAATATAGTAGTTTCTCATGTATTTGTGACTTTGAAATCACAGACTTTTTCATCCATTTATGATTGAATAATATTGCTTCTCCATTCCTAAGTTTTCTTTTACCATATTCTACATTGTAGCTGACAGTTTATGGCTTAGTGTTTCCTCGATAGCACAAAGCGCAGTGCCTTGCTTGAAGGAGCTCTGTAAATGTTGAAGAGATTAATCATTTTAGATTCATTCAAGTGACAACTTGGGGCCACCAAAGGGGTGCAATCGAGCAAAAAAGATTTAGAAAGATAACTAAGCTATATTTTGTTTTCAAACATAAAGGTTTAACCCTATGAAAAATTAAGTAAAAGGATATGCCTTCCACTCTCAACATTTTAGTCTTAATCCTCTGTGAAAGCAGTATGTAGGGAAGGATACTCAGGGCACTTAGGATAGTTGTTTCTCACCACGGTGAGAAAAATATTGGGCTCTTTATGAGTTTTTTTATACTCATGAAGGTCTAGATCCAAAGTCAGTGTTTGCCTCCAAATAATAATAGATTACAACTTCTCCATAGTAACATAATATTAATTGCATGGTATTTTAGTATTCTTTTAATGGTGCAAAAAGAATTCACAGTAAAGAAGCAATTTAGAATGAGAAGAGAATGAAAGAATTCTGATGTTTAAGGATTTAAAAAAAATAACTCCTAGAATAATTTGGTTTAACCTCTTTATTTTGTAGTTGACAGAATTGTAAGGTCTTTCTCAGAGAGTCCTGCCCTCCTGGGAAAGCACGGTCATTCCCGTGGCTCATCAGCCATACAGGAAACAAAGACTAAAGACTTGTCTTATTTAGTGAAGAAGTATTCTGTCCAGGAGACCTCATTTATAGTATTTTTTCAAGATTCTGTGATTTCTTTTTTTTTTTTTTTTTTTTAATTTTTTAATGTTTGTTTATTTTTGAGAGAAAGAGACAGAGTGTGAGCGAGGGAGGGGCAGAGAGGAGACACAGCCCAGGCTCTGAGCTGTCAGCCTAGAGCCCCTTGTAGGGATCAAACTCAGGAACTGTGAGATCATGACAGGAGCTGAAGTTGGATGCTCAACTGACTGAACCACCGAGGCACCCCTCTTTTTTTTTTTTTTTTAATAGAAACAAAGAATTTAAAACATTTTCCAAGCTCTGTTTAAAATCAAGCATCACTTAGATTGGCTTTCTCAGAGATTACTAGTGCGTGCATTGCTGTGGCTCTTTCCAGACTCCGCTGTAAATCAGAATCTCTTGGAGAGTTTTTCAAAAAATGAAGATAAATTAGTGCCTGGGTGGCTCAGTCAGTTAAGGGTCCAACTCTTGATTTCCGCTCAGGTCATGATGTCCCGGTTTGTGAGATCAAGCCCTACATCAGCTCTGTGCTGCACATGGAGTCTGCTTGGGATTCTTTCTGTCTCTCTGCCCCTCCCTTGTATGTGTGCACCCTTCCTCCCCCTCTCCCCCCCCTCCCCCTGCCCACTTCTGTCTCTCTCTCAAAAAACGAAAAACACACAAAAAGTTTAAGTGTTGTCTACCACATGGTGTGACTGGGCACAAAACTGGTTGCAGTCAGGACTAGAATGCCTAAAACGTGAAATCATGTGATTGCACAACATGTGATCTGATAACTTTATTAGATTGGATTTTATTTTTATTGTATTGTATTTGTGGGTATTGAGTTTTAATTTTGGGTATTGAATTTATGAGTATTGAATTTTATTTGTGAGTGTTGAATTTAATAGGCATTGACTGACTGTATCATAGCCAATCCATGGTTTTCGCCCCTTTTTGAATATTGGAAGATGCATGAACACCGACCTAAATTCCAGAATATGTAAAACTAGACCAAGGGCCTGGTGTGGAGGGTAGAGGGTGCAGAGGCGGTGGTGGCAACGGCAGAAGCTGCGTTGTTTGGGGCACAGTTTTTGTGGCAGTGAGACTGATCCTTTTATACTAAGAGGAAAAACACTAAGAATATTTCTTATGAAAATTCAAGTTTCTATCACTTGGCTTCTCAGAGGTGACAGTTATTCTAATTTGGTAATCTGAAAATGACCATTAAAATATGTTATATGCAGGACTAATTTTGAATTTTCTTCTTTTCAGAGCCTTGCAAAGGACCATCGCATGAAACTTATGCAACAACAACAGGAAGTGGCTGGACTTTCTAAACAATTGGAACATGTCATGCATTTTTCTAAATGGGCAGTTTCCAGTGGCAGCAGCACAGCTTTACTTTATAGCAAGCGACTGGTAAGATAGCTAAGTATGGCATGGAACATACCATCAAAAAGCAGAGAAATGATGGGAGTCACTGGAATACTTAAAATTCAGAAATGGTCATTAGTCTATTTGTACTTAAGTGCCCTTACCTATTTCTAATTTTAAGTGATCAAAATATTTTGGTTTTAAAAAGTATATTTAACTGCCATGGTTTAGGTGTATTCTAATCCACCACTGTCCTTCCTGTCTGGTTCTTTGCCAGGTTTTCTCTCAGTGGCAATCGAACTTAACACTAACAGTAATGATAATAATAAATATTTCCTGATCACCTGTAGTGTGCCAGGCGCTAATTCTAAGTATTTTCTATGTAATAGTTCACTTAAACTTAGGCATCATTTTTATAAGATAGGTATACCTATCCATCTTTTTTGTACGGTTGATGAAGGCACAAAGTTAAGTGACATTTGTAAGGTCACACAGAGGTATCAACCAGAATTCCGTCTTGGACACTGAGCTTAGAAGCTGTGTTCCTCTTGTCGGCAGCACGTTGATAACTCTGGTGACCATAAATGGTTCTGGATATCTCAACCCCATTTGTTAAAGAAAAGTGGCTGTGTCATGATGAACAATTGTGGTAGTAGTCTAGAACCTTGCTACTGAAAATACTTCATCACTGCACACTAGTAATCACCTGAGGATTCTGGATTAATAGCTGTGGAGTAGAGCTAGATTCTGTATTTCTTACAAGCTCCCAGGAGATGCTGGTGCCACTGGTCTGCATTCTTAAAAATTGCTGCCTTACCTTCATTTTATTAAAGATTTCACAATGGGGCGCATGGGTGGCTCCGTAGGTTGAGCGTCTGACTTGGGCTCAGGTGATAATCTCGAGGTTCATGAGTCCAAGCCTTGCATTGGACTTGTTGCCATCAGCACAGAGCCCACTTTGGATCCTCTCTCCTCCTTCCTCTGTCTCTCCTCTGTGCATGCACTCTCTGTTTCTCACTCTCAAAAATAAATAAACATTAAAAAAATGGGGTGCCTGGGTGGTTCAGTCAATTAAGCATCTACAACTTGAGCTCAAGTCGCCATCTCACAGTTTGTGGGTTCAAGGCCCCCGTCAGGCTCTGTGCTGACAGCTCAGAGCCTGGAGCCTGCTTCAGATTGTTTGTCTCCCTCTATCTCTAACTCTCTCTCCCCCACTCGTACTCTGTCTCTCTCTCTCTCTCAAAAATAAGAAAAAATAAAACATAAAAAAAATTAAAAAGACATTTAAAAAATATATTCGGGGCACCCGGGTGGCTCAGTCAGTTAAGCGTCCAACTTCAGCTCAAGTCACGATCTCCCGTTTTGGTGAGTTCGAGCCCCATGTGGGGCTTTGTGCCAACAGCTTGGAGCCTAGAGCCTGTCTCTCTGCCCCTCCCCTGCTTGCACTCTATCTCTCACAGGAAATGAATAAACATAAAAAAAAAATTGTTGTTTTTTTTTTAAACAAAAAAGATTACACAGAGAGTTACCCTTTGAAATCAAGTTAGGACTTCCAAATCAGTTTTCTGTTCTATTCTGTTCTATTCTGTTTTTAGAATCAGGTAGCAAAATTTTTCTATGACCATTTTGAACTAAGGAAATGTACTTCTGGATAAACTTTTATAAACTAGATTCAAATATTGAGTTGAAGACTTGTTAAAAAAAATTAATTTATAACTATTTCTAAAACTATTCCTAATCATGAATTGTATTCAACTCTTGGACTTTTTTTTCTTTAATATTTCAATGATACATTTTTTCTTGACTTTTTTCTTTCTTTTTTTTCTTTCTTTCTTCCAACTGCTTTATTGGTCTTTTGAAAAATAGCTTGTAGATAGTACATATCTTTTCTGTTTTCCTGGATATTTTTCTGAATGTCCAACAGAAAAAGAATAAAAATAGAAAATGAAACAATTCTTTTTTCAATTATGAATGAAAAGTTATGAATATTGAATATTACGGTATTGTGTAAGAAAGCATATTATTCATACAGTCAGATACTTAGTAAATCTCTGTCTAAAAATTTCTCTAATTTTATTTTATGATTTTATTTGCAATTATAATAAGAGAAAACAATAAAAACAGATGGGATTACTTAATCAGCACAATGATCTCGTGACATAGGAGAAAGGAAGAATGTTGTTGACATTATATAGGAGAAAATGGGTACAGCAAATTACAAGGAACCAGTATTATTAGATATCTGATTCGCCAAATCATTTCTCTTCTGATTTTAAAAGTCTGTGGAACCCAAGTGGCCCTTGTCGCAAATGTATGTAGCTAATAAAATAATTTGCCTGCAGTGCACACTGAGCTGAGGCTTATACTTATTTGTAAACACTTACAAGGATCTCCAACCTCAAAAAATTTGAAAATTACTATATTCTATAACTCCGTTCCTCATAGTTTTTCTGCATGGTACATGTAGCCATGTTTACTCAAGTTATCCTTTAAATGATGGCTTTCATGTGCTTAAAAAAATAGGAAGAAATGCCTTGCAGGCCTGAAATTTCAAGCTTGGCTTGCAATTCTTAGTTCACTTTTTGCTATAGGAACTGTGGTCAAGAAGAGACAAAAATCAATGGAAGAGCAAAATCTTTCCAGAAGTCTAGTGTTAAATATATTTTGAAACAGTTTCACAGTATTTCCTCAGAACTCTTCTGTCAACCTGTTAACACTGAATTTATCCTTTATTATTTAGAAGGAAGGCAAGCAATGTTGATAGAAGAAAGGCCAGGAGAGTAAAACACTATCATTCTTTTTACTCTCCATAAATATTTCTATAATACTAGCAATTAGGAAACTATTAAGTTATAAGTAGTAAAAAGGAATTATTTTCTCCTTTTTTCCCTTCTCCCATCTAATTAATCTTCAGTGACCTTCTTTGTGTATTCCTGAATGCCTCATTGCCATCTCCTTATTTCTAATCTTTGGTGCTCACAGGATATGATTCTTTCTTGCCTGAGTACTAGTACCCTTTCCTGCCTCTTCTTGCTCCTGAATAATGTCCATCTTTTTAAAGACTACCTGCTTCAGATTAGATTGGTCTTCCTTTCCACTTGTCAGCCTTTCATGACCAAGACTGGATTGGGTTTCTCTTTCTTGTGTTTACACACCCTTTGTGCATATGTCCATCATACTATTACTGATTTTTATCTGCTAGTATATTTGCATATGTTTCTATGAATCTCACTAGACTCTACACTTCTTAAAGTAGGAATTTTGTGTTACTCAGTGCTTGATGCATAGGAATTCAACGAAAGATTGATGGTAAAAAAAAATTAGGTACAAGATAATGTCTTCTTTCAGAAGCTCTAAGTATAGACAAAACCGCCTGTTCATTTTTATAGGATTGGAAAATCAAATACTAAATTTCTTCTTTAAGTTTATTTTAACTTCATTAGAAAGGAGACAGTAAATAGTATTGCTATCTTGAAAGCTGTTTTGATACCTTTCATATTTTAAAAAAATGTTTTGTCTGTTGCTTTTTGAACAGTAGCTAAGGTTTCAGTGTAAAACCTGAGTTCATTTAAGTTCAGATACATCT
Source organism: Prionailurus viverrinus (assembly GCF_022837055.1). NCBI lineage: Eukaryota > Metazoa > Chordata > Mammalia > Carnivora > Felidae > Prionailurus > Prionailurus viverrinus. The sequence continues at coordinate 153,992,316 of NC_062562.1, forward strand.
GGAGAGATTAACAAGTGTGTATATTTAATGAAACCATTACCCTCTATACCAGTCATGGCTTATCACTTCTCAGAAATAACTAAAACATGCGTCAGGAGTTTTGACAAGGTTTACATTTTAGATGGGTAATAAAATAATTTGACAGTAAAAGAGCTCTTATATTTTACATTGAATGACAGTAAAATACATCAGGAAAAAATGTTACTTAAGGAATAGAGTTTGGCCAAGTTTGATACTACTTTTAGACCTTGGTACAAATTAATAGTAAATAGATACTAGCTATCTGAGTTGTAAATAAATTGCATCTTCCAGCTTCTCATCTACAGCATAGTATCTCAAGGGGAGAAAAAAGTATATCCAAGTATTGACCTCACAGTTCCCTTTTATTAGAGCTGATTTTCTTTTAAGAAAGTGTTCGCATTTCTGATTTAACCATTTTATCTAAATGATAAAGAAAATTTTATGTCACGGTGTAAATCAATAAACGTAGAAAGGGTAGTACATATGGTCACTGTGGTAGTGGTAATTAAGAAGGAGTCATCAGTGTATGCTAATCTGCTGGGTAGAGAATTGATAGAACAGGATTTCAGTGTAATGCTACAATACCTCTTTGCAAAATACTAAGCGTTTACAAAGAAGGAAATCGAGTGAATTCAAGGTGGGGAACCTGGGGAGCAAAATTGTCAGGCGACGAAGATTCGTATCAGCACTTGTGGTAGGACAGGCTGCCATCCTGAGCTTCCTGATCTCATGTGCTAAGAAGTGCACATTATATTATCATTAGTGTGGGATTCCTGACAAGGATGCTTTTACTAAGTCTGATCAAGAGGAACTGCACTCAGACCCAGGTTGAAGGCGCTCTTCTAGAATATAAGTTCTTGAGCTCTTTAAAGCCATCAATGACATAAATGACAGGGAAAGCCTAAGGAACTGAAGGGACATGGCATCCAAATGCAACCTGTATTCCTTGACAGTATCCTAGCAAGCGACACCGTGGGCAGAGTTGGCATTTGAATGAGGTCTTTGGATTGGATGGCAGTGTTGTCAGACTTGGCTTCAGAATTTGGAATTTGCTCTTTATGTTAGACAATCTTTGTTTTAAGGTGCACTCGCCAGAGTGTTTAGGGTAGACAGAGCCTCATGTCTGCAACTTGCTGTCAAAAGGTTCAGAAAAAGACTAGTAGCAATAGTGTATGTGCAAAAGCAGTTGGGGAGGCACTGGAAGAAGTGTGTTAATACAGCAGCCGTTGGGAAATCTGGGTGAAGGGTTCTTTTCACTTTTCTACAATTTAAAAATTATTTCAAAATGAACAAATTTTTGGAAATGATAAAACAGGAGTATATTTACAAAGGAAAGTTCTTGGAATGATTGTTTTGGTCGGCTTTGTAGGAACATCTTTTACGGTGAGAACTGTTAGAGGACACAAAAAGTTAAGACAGAAAAACTTAGGGAGAAGAGCATTGTGTTGAGTGCTGTTAGCTACACACTGTGCCATGTATTCTACTTAGTCCCAAAATAGTTCGATGGTTTTTTACTCACAATTTATTAGAGCTATTGAAAATAATTTAGCAACTAAAGCAAATTATGTATTCAACAATTATTTACTGAATACCTGCTATATATATCAGGCAGCATTCTAAGCACTGGGAGAACAGAGAATAAAATAAAATCCTTGCCCTTTAAGAGTCACATTTAGTGGAGAGAGACAGTACCAAAATAAGTAAAATATATAACTATTACCTGGTATATATTAAGTGCTCTAGAGAAAATTAAGGAAGGGAGTCTGGGAACACTGGAGTGCAGGTGGTAGTTTAAGATCAGTTGGTCTATCTAAAGAGGGTGATATTTGAGCAAATACTAAAGAAAAGTGAAGAAGTAATTCCTGCATCCTGCAGATATTTGGGGGAAGTCTGTTCTGGCAAAGCAACACAGCAGATACAAAGATGGAGGTGGTGGTTTTTGTGATATGGACACAAAGAGGCATGAGGGGCTGGAACAGAGTGAAGGATCAGAAAATAGTATGAGAAAGGTCGTGCAGTCAGATAGCACAAGCCTTGTAGTTCATTATGAGGACTTTGGTTTTTAATCTCAGATGAGGAACTGCTGGAGAGAGGGACTTGAGAAGGAAGACAATATGATTTATATTTTAACAATCACTGTAGCTATTGAGAACAGACTATAGGTAGTTGAGGGCAAGGGAGATATAAGGGAGACCAGTTAGAGCCTTACTTACTGCAGTAAAGGGATAGCAGGAGAATTAATAGAGGTGATGAGAGGGGTGCCTGGGTGGCTCAGTCACTTAAGCATCCGACTGTTGATTTCAGCTCAGGTCATTATCTCACGGTTCTTGGGTTTGAGCCCCGCATCCAGTTCTGCACTGACAGTGTGGAGTCTGCTTAGGATTCATTCTCTCTCTCTCTCTCTCTCTCTCTCTCTCTCTCTCTCTCTGCCTCTCCTCTCCTCTTGTCTCTCCCTCTCAAAATAAACTAAAATAATAATAATAATAATAATAATAATAATAATAAATAAAGTTGATGGGGAAAATGGGTAGGGTTATCCATATCTTTTAAGGCTAGAACCAGTAGGATTTTGCTAACAGGTTGAATGTAGGGCATGAGAAAAAGAAAGGAACCAAGGACTAAGCTGTAGGAAAAATAGTGTTGACAGTAATGGACAAGGCTAAGATTATAGGACAAGTAGACTTGTGTAGAAAGATCACAAATTCCCTTTTAAACAGATTAAATTTGAGGTGCCTATTAGACAACCAGGTGGAGATGTTGAGTAACTAGTTGGAAATGCAAGTTCAAAAGAGAGATCTAGACTTGAGATACAAATTAAGAAGTCATTTAAACTATGAGACCATATGAGATCACTGAAACTGTGGGTAGAGGAGAAATGAGAGCAGTTGAAAGACTGAGCCCTGGGGCTCAGTTGAAAGAACCAACAGTAGAGGCTTCGATGGTGCATTGGAGCCCAAACCTGTTCTCAGTGGCCCCCAAAAGTAGCAGCTGGTAAAATAAAGATAAAACCATGAGGGTATAGTATGCTGAAAGCCGAGTGAAGGAGTGGTTTCAGAAAAGAATGGGAGGAGAGGAACAGGGCACAGTAAAAATAGATGAGTTTTTTAAGAGTTTGCTGTAAAAAGCAGGAAAATGGAGCAGTTGATGGCAAGAGAAACAGAGCCAAGAGTTTTGTTTTTAGCTGGGAAAAGTTAAAACATTTCTCTGTCGATGGGAGTGATCCAGTGAAAGGGAAGCCTAGGTGATACAGGAGAGGGAAGAAAGTTGCTGAGCAGTGTCTGTGAGTAGGCAAGAAGGGTTGGGTGCTGTTGCACAAGTGGAAGGACTGCTCTAGAAGCATTGCAACTGGAGGGAACACTAATACTCACAAGTGGTGGGAATTTGTAGAAGGTCCCTGATTGTTCCTGCTTTCTCAGTAAAATTGTAAGCAAAATCATCAGCTGAGATTGACAATTGGGGGAGGAAGGGTGCTAGAGATTTGAGAAGAAAAGTTGAACAGTTACTTAGGAGAGTAGGGAAGTAAAGTACCAGAAGAATGTCACATGCTAGCCAGTCACCCTTAGGGGCATACCGGAAGTAAATTTTCATGTGTTTGAAGTGATCATTCCCTTTATCAGTCCAGCTATATTTAGGCAAAAGCTGGATTTAACCAGGGTTGCTTGTTTTGTTTTGTTTGGTGACAAAGGTTGAGGAGAGAGATGGGAGTATATTTGATGGAGTATGTGAGAAAAACAGGTATTGAGGGTATATGCAAGGAGATGATTATGGTGCTTGACCCTGGGGTTTAAGCTGGGTAAGGATAATGGTAATGTGAGATTGAAGGACATGGAAAAATTATAAGAGCAAAGGCTTATAGGGCCTTTAAGGTTTATAGGATAATGGGTACCTGGGCACCAGAGGAAGTGAGCTAGAAAGAAGGATCAGCTGGTTGGATATTAAAATCATTAAGAATTATGATGAGTGATGTTGGAGATGGTGATAGTGAGCCAGGAGCTAAATTCTTCAAGGGCTGAGAGAGAAGGTCCAAGTGTTCACTGAGGACTACAGGGTGGAAGGAGGTGGGTGGTGTGGTGTAATGACATGAGATTCAAAACATAGGAACAAGGGGAGCCATCCCACTAGCAGCCTAGATGTGAGCTGTACTTACATCTCCTGAGCAGAGATTAATCTGTATTTTCCATAACTCATTAGCCCCTTAATCCAAATCCTGAAACTTTCTTTAAAAGCATAAGTATAATAAAAGAGCAAAATATGTTAAGGTTTATTTTACAGATATTTAGTTGGTGCTTCTCTAAACTTTTATTAATTCAAAAAACCTCACTTTAACGTATCACTTGAAGATACTTTTCAGTTTTGTATTCAACAGTATAGGTAACTAAATTATACCTCAAAACTTAACATTTTAGAAAGAAAACCATGTTGTGTATCCATATTTTATAGCTTCTATATGATTACCTGTTTTCTATCAGCATACATACCAGAAATGACTTTTTTGGTGTATTCCCTGGGAACTTAATAAATTATTTGCCTGATGAAAGATACTGATGTTTAGTTGTCTCTCCTTTCTCCTAGATTACATACCGGTTACGGCACCTCCTTCGAGCAAGGTGTGATGCTTCCCCAGTGACCAACAATACCATCCAGTTTCACTGTGATCCTAGTTTCTGGGCTCAAAATATTATCAATTTAGGTAGGCCATTATGTCCGTTTCCTCAAAGTGCCATTTGTTTCTGGAGCTCTTAATGATTATGATAATGCTATCAAAGTGTTTTTATTACCTTATTTTAAAGACATGGAATTTTTGACAGTATTTTATTAACATGTGTATCTGTGTAACACATGCCTGAGTATAAATACACATATGTAAATAAATGGATAATATGAAACATCCTTAATATTGACTCACAGGATGTCTAGACTTGGGAATTTAGAAGTTCTTTTTTCATAGAATATTGCTTTTACTGTTAACTATAGATTTATCACAATGGGGTAATAAAACTTTTGACTCATAACTGCCATTGATACAGGATTTTTGTTATGTGGAATGTGTTCTGTTGGTTTACTTCTTATACCCAGTCATGGAGCACCTAAAGGTTCATTTGCTTGATCTTGCTAGGGAACACTTCTCATCTTTTATTCCACCTTTTATATAATAACTGTATATTTTTTTACATTGTTTTTTAATGTTTATTTATTTTTGAGAGAGACAGAGACAGAACACGAGGGGGGAGGGGCAGAGAGAGAGAGAGGGAGACACAGAAGCCGAAGCAGGCTCCAGGCTCCGAGCTGTCAGCACAGAGCCCGACATGGGGCTCGAACTCATGAGCTGTGAGATCATGACCTGAACCGAAGTCAGTTGCTCACGTCACTGAGCCACCCAGGTGCCCTGAAATAACTGTATTTTTAAATTTCCTAATTGAAATGTAACAAGCACACAGAAAAGTGCCCCAGTTTTTAGTATTAGAGCCCGCCAAATTATCACAGAGGGAGACTGTCATTTTGGTAAGATTAGGAACTCAAATAGTAGAAAAAGTCTTCACTTTTTGCCTTTCTTCTTAATTTCTCACATGGAAACTATAGAAACAGAAATTTAAGAATTCCCTGTACATTCTTCATCAGCCATCAGTATATTCCCTTTGATGACAGTTTTTTGGGCTCACAGACTATGTTTCAAAATCATCAAAGATGTTTGGTCTCTCATACCCTCAGCTCGATTCTAGGTAGGAAAGGAAGAAATGGCTGGAGAGAGTCAGTGCTCTAACACATCAAGAAAGGAAGCAATAAGCTTACACAGATTGCATCCATACAAAAGAACAAAAGGATAGTGATAAGTTAACCCCTGTAGCTCAATTTTGAAGTGCATGCAGCAATGTATTTATTGATAGGTAGCAGGCAGCTGGAATAACACACACTCTGACCTGTAGTACTAAAAAGCAGCATCTTAATACAAAGTGTGTTTCTAAGTAACTATCTCTTACCTACCTCACCAAACCACCACAGATTCAGCTATACAGAAGTTATGAATCACAAGTTATATATCTATACAAGTAGTCATGTATAGAAATACATGTAATTACAAGCATATAACTTACAGCATAAACCTCGTGATGTAGACATAAGTAAAATGTGTAACTATATACATAAATGTATATAGTTTTAGGTATGTCTGCATCAGCAAAAACAAAATAAAAACAGCATCTCCTATTTGTGAAATTCCTATAATAAGGTTAAACAATATCCTTTACGGTAAGACTTCTCAGAGCCATCACTTACAGCTGTGTAAATTACCATTTACAATGAGATTTACATTTTAAATATTCTAAGAAGGATTCAAGTTTCCCAGACTTGGTGTTATCCGTGGCTTCTGAGAAATGTCTTCTAGACGAGTACAGAGGGAAAATATTGATCTATGTCAACATTCACTTAATGTCTCGGTGAGTTTGGGTAATTTACTTAATCTCTCTGAGCCTTAGATCCCTTATCTATAAAAAGGACTTTAACAAGAATATACATAGACCTACTATCACATTACCTAACATGCAATGAGTATTTAATGAATGATGACCATATTTTTTTAGGATGTTTATGCTTAATAAATCAGAAATTGAGTCTGTTGAAGAAGTCAAGCTTTGCCTTATGCTGTAATCAGACCTACTAGAGGCACCTTTAAATTCTAAAAGTGTAGTTGCGAGCCACAGTATTCTCTGTCAGAGAGCTGACGTAGTATGAGCCGTGAAGGTATAACGAACTTGAGAGATTACAAATTGTTCATTCTAAAGAATCAAATACATTGTGGGATTTTTAGAACCAACGTCAGATTGACTTGTTTTATTTTGATATACAAGAGCAGTTCTCAAAATATTGTATGGGACTCCTTTATGGGACTTTTCCCAACTACATGTCTATGTGTGGCTGGATTTTCTTCATAAATTTCAACCCAAACAACATATAATGACAGACAATACAGAAACAAATTGGAGAGTTCAGCTCTTAGACCAGACATGTGAAGATTTTAAAAACTTAAAACAATGTAAATCTTCATTAATTTTTGTGAAGTTATTTTTTCATAAAAATGTGTTACTGTGGGCTTGTTATTTTTAAATGAGTTAATAACTAAAAAATGTTTTTAATAGTTTCTAAAATGTGAAAATTTGATAGATAGAACTTACGTAAACAAAAGCTCTTTGTGACCTTTGATTTCTAAGAGTGTAAAGCGTTCCTGAGATGAAAAAGTTTCTTGGCAATTTGAAGTTCAGCAAAAAGAGTCTTATGAAATATGCTATTTCACTTTCAGAAAAACTTTAGAACTTAACTTTTTCTCTTTAATTAGGTTCTTTAGTAATTGAAGATAAAGAGAGTCAGCCACAAATGCCTAAGCAGAATCCTGTCGTGGAACAGAATTCACAGCCACCAGGTGGTTTATCTTCAAACCAGTTATCCAAGTTTCCAACACAGATCAGCCTAGCTCAATTACGACTCCAGCATATGCAGCAACAGGTAATGGCTCAGAGGCAACAGGTGCAACGGAGGCCAGCACCTGTGGGTTTACCAAACCCTAGAATGCAGGGGCCCATCCAGCAACCTTCCATCTCTCATCAGGTAAATTTGGAAGCAGGCCTGTCCTAACTTAGATAATGATAGTACAATTGTATTCAACATCTCTTAAAATAACCAAGACATCTGTCATTTGTGATTTACATATATGAATTGTTAAAAATTTATCACATTAAGTATCCTTGATTTAGCTTCTAGTTTTTAGTCCTTCTCAAAAAGGAATTAATGGTTTATTTAGCTGGTACATCTGTTTTCATCTACTCTTCAAATTATAACAGGATAAATGATTGCATTCCTAAATAACCCATGCCTATGACTGATGAGGAAATTTGTAAATCTATAACTCATAATTCCTGTATTAGTGCTTCAGAATGACTAATACTTCAGTTTTCTGTTCTTTGTGGGGATGCAGTGTTTTAGAAAAACCACACTGCATCTTAGAAACTAGGGTCAAATAGAAAAGTGGGGCGGAATGGTTCCTTAGAAAAATACCTTTTTCAAACTTTATTTCTGAGCAGATACTCCATGAACCATTCTTATTCTTACTAAATATGAAGCATTCCATTTACTTTTAAGTCAGTTTTTCTTTTTTTTTTTTTTTTATTTTTTTTTTTCAACGTTTATTTATTTTGGGGACAGAGAGAGACAGAGCATGAACGGGGGAGGGGCAGAGAGAGAGGGAGACACAGAATCGGAAACAGGCTCCAGGCTCTGAGCCATCAGCCCAGAGCCTGACGCGGGGCTCGAACTCACGGACCGCGAGATCGTGACCTGGCTGAAGTCGGACGCTTAACCGACTGCGCCACCCAGGCGCCCCTAAGTCAGTTTTTCAAGATAAGAAGTTTATGCACTCTGTTAAGTAGTTTAACCGTCCTGCTCAAGTTAGATCTGGGCATACGTAATAAGTTTACTAAGGAATCTAAGGTCTAATCAAATCATACAAATTGTTATTGACAGTTAGATTTATTAATATGTACTCTTCCTATTTCTGAGAAGCATTTGAAGAAACAGTAATGACACAAATGAAGTAGAACATGGTTTAATAAGTATCAAAGTGTGAAGAACTACTTGAGAACAAGACTTAGCTCAGAATTTTTTCTCAACCCAAGAAAATGAGAAACAGGCATAATATCTATATTTGGTAAAAAGGAAAAATGCCAGTTAATTAGAGAAAAAACTTTTTACTAGTATTTTACAAGCACTAAGAGGAATATATAATGTGGTTCTTCATGAAAAAGCAATTTTAAATGGCATGATAATTTTTTTGTAGCAATTTTGCAAAACATAGAATTGGTCTTCATAGGGCTCTTATTTCAACCCTGAAGAAAGTTGTAGGCATATGTAGATCGTGATTTTGTTAAATTGCTTCTGTGAAGGCCTGAGTTGATTTATTTGAGGTTTATGGCTTTCTAATAATTTGATTAAGAAGGCTTGTCAAATCCAGGGGTATATTAAAATGCCTAACTTAATATGCCAAATTGATTATTCCTCTAGAACTTTAACCCACATGTTCACAGAAGTAATTAACAAAGAATTTAAGAAGTCTTTGGTGAGTGCTCCGTGAGAAGAGAGTTGTACACTGTAGATACCAAGAGTTTCAACTGGTAGAGTTGGAATTTTAAGAAAACTGAGTAATTTTGTCATTATCTCTGCAGAGCGACATATTGCAGGTAGACTTCAAAGAGTACCAAAATATTTCTAAAGATAAATGTGAAGAGAAGAGGGTTGAGCGCTTAGTGCTAAGCATTTGCATGATTAATATTTACCTTAAGTGGGAGATAGAAAAGTGATTTTTATTTAATAGTTTATTAAAGCAAAAAAAAAGGATAAATCCATTATTTGTGTTAATTATCTTTTCACTAAGAAGTGAGGAACTGAGCAGTTAGTAGATACTGTGTGACTTGGTCACTCATTATTTAAGCAGCGACAAAACAGAAGTGATCTCTGAGCCTTTATTTAGCCTACGTATCTCAAATTTGCATTTGATCTTATTTTTCCTCTCTAGGATTTACTGCTGTATAATCTATATAATGCACAATCTCCATTATGTGACCTAATTTTCCCACTTAGAAATAAGATAACCTTCGTATCTTTTGGTCATTACCTCACACACTGTTGTTTTTCTGTCTTCTCACCCCTCATTTTTATGTGTTCTCTGTCAAATACTCATATATTTTTCAGTCATCAGTTTCTCCTCCTCCATAAGCTTGCCCTGCTCAGCTGTAGACTTCGTTTTCTACCAGTTTATTTACATGTAAAGCGTAGGGAAACGTGTGCCTAAGAGGAGGTGCGTGTGTGCCTCTGGCTTTGTGGACATGTTCAGATCGTACTCTGCATCTGTCTGTAGGACCCAGGTAAATTTGAAGGACTACTTCTAAAAAATTGCTTGCATGAGAGTTCCTTATTTCTTCTTCCTCTGAATATTAACCACATAATCTGTGTGGTTAAAGAGTTGGGTGATACAGACCTAGGATACACACTTCTATGACCAAGTGGTACAAACTTGATAGACTGTGTATCTCTGTTTATTTAGCAATATACAGTATGTCTTTTTATACTCCAGTGGACAGATCACAGTTTGTTGAGTGTGGTCACGTATGTTACTGAATGCATAATTCACAGCAATGGCTCTTACTCCTGAGTCAGATTTATTGCTGTGGAGATGCTCTCATTCATATGTAAACATTCATTTTCCTGAAGAGTTAGAAGGACATCTGCTATCCTTCATGGTTATGCACAGTTGGGAACTACTGACCTAGAATACAGTCAAACCCTATAATAATGAAGGCACTTAGAGTGCAGATGAGGGTAACGATGATTATATGTTAGTTTGCTAAAGTGCTCAATTATTTCTCTGTTCTGTTTTTTCCTTCTGTATCTTTCTTGCAACTTAGGTGATTCCATTTAATTAAAGTACCACTGGTTTTGCTTTTTCTTTTATGCTCAGAACTAGTTCTTAATCTTATTCTTCGAAGTTGCCTTCCCTGTCTAATGCAGTCAACTGTAACTGTTTAGCAGAGGGGGGAAAAACCCCTCACGTCTTACCAAACTGTGAGCTCCTTGATGGTAGGGTCAACATCCATTCCCACACTGACTTCTCACAGGGTACATTACTCTGACATCAAGTGTCATTTCTTGACTGTATCAATATATAAACCTCATTCTTGCTGGGACTGTGAGAGTAGGGCAGCAAAGGACTTCGAGGATTACCTTTATTCTCCTTAAGGACCATTTTAGGTGCTTTTCCACTTTATAAAAAATTATCTCTTAGATAAATTTAGAAGTTTTGTACTATTTCCACTGTAATCGCCCAACTGTTTTCTGTTTGTGTTTCTCTGATATAAAACCCTTCAAGTCACAAGACTTTAAGAATTAGAAAGAATTGCTATGGCTTCAGGCATATGCTTCTGTACAGTTCTGATATTTTCTCTAATATTTTTCTCTTCTTCACCCACAGAATTTCCCTTGGTGTTGAAACAGTATCTAAATCTGTTTTTCTTGGGTGTGTAATTGCTGGCTACTCTTGAGAGTTACTGAGGGTGAACCCAGTGCCAACTAATTTGTAAGACAGGGGAAAGAGAAGCAGTTTACCCATGCAAGGAGAGTAAATTCAAAAAATGAGAGAGTAAAAGCTAAAAAAGAAGGCAGGGCTACACTTTATAGCTGTCTTCCTTCACAGTTTACAGCGCCTAAAAATAAGTATTTGCTTTGCAATAAGTTGCCAACCGTAGGATTGGTTCATGATGAAACGAAGACTGGCATATAAGGTTACCTTTTTCTAGAACACTGATCTCAATTTCCAAGGCTAGCATTTATGCACAAAGTAGGCTTGTCTTCCCAGCCCTTGCCCTGTCCTGTAACCAACTAGTGTTGTCCTTGGAGGGTTTCCACTTGAAATCTATGTCCTTTTAGGGAAATTTCATCCTCTCATCTGTACCTTAATCAATCCCCAGCTAAATACCAGAACGCATTTTGGTAATGATGAGGCAAACTAGCTTTGGATCAAAGCTCTAGCAGCACCTTTCACTAGCCACGTGACCTTTTTCAAGCTACGTAAGCTTTCTAATGTTCAGTGTCCTCGTTTTACAAATGACATAATGAAGTAACACATGTAAAATGGTAATCACAATGCATGGCATATGGTTGGACCTCAGATCTAAAACTCACTAATTCCTTTTTTTTTTTTTTTTTTAATGTTTATTTTTGAGAGAGAGAGACAGAGTGTGAGCAAGGGAGGGGCAGGGAGACAGAGAGAGAGAGAGAGAGACATAGAATCTGAAGCAGGCTCTAGGCTCTGAGCGGTCAGCACAGAGCCCGACGCGGGGCTCGCACCCACGAAACGTGAGATCATGACCTGAGCCAAAGTTGGACCCTTAACTGACTGAGCCACCCAGGTGTCCCAGTTTTCAAATATTAACAGTTTTCACTATTCATGATTTGTCAGTTAAGAGTTTGGAGCTAGAGTGCTTAAGTTCAAGTTCCAGCTTCATCTTTTACTACCTTTGTTAATCTTGGATAGGTTATTTAAATTCTCTATACCCTGATTTCCTTTTCTGTAAAATAAAGAGTCCCTACCTCATAAGAGTGTTGTGAAGATCAAATGAGTTCTCTCATAGAAATCTCTGAAAGCAGTGCCTGGCATGTAACGACTGCTCAGTAAATGTTAGCGATTAGTATTCAACCACCATATTATTTTAGGATGTCTGAAGAGGGAAAATCAGGGACTTAGAAAGATACTTAACACAAATTTTCCCTACTTCCTAACATCGCCTACATCCAGTCCTATTATAACCTACTTAAAGTTGGAAACCCCTGTCCCACGGCTCTTTCCTAATGAAACCCCTTTTCACATAGCTTTACACATTCTGGAAGGCTGCCTCCTTCCCCCACACCCTTGTTGTAGTATTAATAAGTTGTTCGTCTGTGACAGAGTTGCTGTCTTTCTTTGAAAGTTACAGACTTCTCTGTAATTTGTCTTTCAGGAGATGACCGTCACTAAAATGGTTTAATTTCTTTTTTCCAGCAACCCCCTCCACGTTTGATAAATTTCCAAAATCACAGCCCCAAACCCAATGGACCAGTTCTTCCTCCACATCCTCAACAGCTGAGATACCCACCGAACCAGAACATGCCGAGACAAGCAATAAAGCCCAACCCGCTACAGATGGCTTTTTTGGCTCAACAAGCTATAAAACAGGTATATATATTTACTCTCTTCAGCTTCTTGTTCTGCTTCTCTGCTTTCAGATCACGTTGAATTTATAAATAAAGCAATGGTTATGAAGAGCAAGTTTTTTTGTTTTTAATAAGTGTGAGTTACCAAGTTTATTACAGACATAGAGACAAAGCTAAGAGAATAGGTCCTGATTTATAATTAACAAGAGAAATCCACTTAAGTTGGATTAAAGGCCCAGAATAATCAGTGAGTCGTAGGTATGACGTTTGGCAATACTCATAGGTGCAGCTTTTAGCTGAGTTCATTACATTTACTAAGAAGAATTCTAACAAATACAGGTTATATTCTGCAAAAGAGAAATCTTTAAATTGTTTGAAGGAGACTTAGAAAAAAACTGATAGTTTTAATATGGAGTACCTATACATCTGATGAAATTGAATGTTTTAAGGTTCTATATTAAATCCAATAGGATTTAATATTTATATTCTTAAGGTCTTCAGGTAAAAATATTTTCTAGATAAGACACTATTTTGTTATATTTGTCAAAGTTCTCTGTCTTCAAGCACTTGTGTCAACACTCTTTCCAGCTTAGTACTTGTAGGCTGATTTCAGTTTCATATTTTTGCCAAGACCAAAATAAGGAATATGATGTGGTTTCTATAATTCTCTGACATTCGTTTAATCAAATGATGTGAAAATTCTATTCAAAAAGTGCATGTGCTGTGTGTTTGTGTGTGGTTATAATTAGTTTAGCTTTGCTTTAATAGCACAGAATTTTCTTAATATTTTAATAAAAACGCTTTTAAATAAGTCATTTCTTTCTCTGCTTCATTGGTAGAGAGAGGTGAAAAGGACTCAAGCTGCATTGTAGCCTTAAGTCCTGTTTACTTTCCTAAGAGTTTTGTGACCTTGTGCAAGTTTAATCTTTTAAATGTCATTTGCCCCAGCTATATATTGAATCCCTTGCAGAGTTGTGCTGAGACTGCTAATGTGTACAAAAGCACCTAGCACACTCTGTGTGCACAAACGTGTACCTTCCCTCTTCCCCAGTTGTTTTTTTTTTTGTTTTTTTTTTTTTTTTTTTAATGTTTTTTTATTCTTGAAAGAGAGATGGACAGAGAGCAAGGAGCGGAGGGGCAGAGAGAGGGAGACACAAAATCTGAAGCAGGCTCCAGACTCTGAGCTGTCAGCACAGACCCTGATGTGGGGCTTGACCCACGAACCATGAGATCATGACCTGAGCCGAAGTCGGACACTTAACCAACTGAGCCACCCAGACGCCCCGCTCCTCTTCTCCAGTTGTTATTTTTAATGTGTAGATACACACTCTAAGGATGTTTTTAAAATGTTTCCTGGAGAAGAGGTTGGGGAAGATGGCGGCGTAGGAGGACGCTGGGCTCACCGCCTCCTGCTGATCACTTAGATTCCACCTACACCTGCCTAAATAACCCAGAAGACTAGCAGAATGGATTCTCCGGAGTCAAAAGCAGACGAGAGGCCCACGGAAGAGGGTAGGAAAGGTGGAGAGGCGGTGTGTGCTACACGGACCAGCGGGAGGGAGCTGGGGTGGAGGGGCAGCCCGCCCGCAAAGCAGAGCCCCCAAGTCTGGCTTGCAAAAGCAGAGGGGCCGGACAGAGTGTGTTCTGACAGCAAGTGGGACTTGACATCTGGAAGGTTATAAGCTAACACTCTGCTCGGAGAACGGGAGGGCTGGAAGACAACGGGAGGGAGAGTTGTTGAGTCCCAGACGACAGACCTCAGCTTGGCGGGGAACAAAGGCGCTCGCCAGCACCATCTCCCTCGCCCATCCCCCAGCCAAAATCCCAAAGGGAACCAGTTCCTGTCAGGGAACTTGCTTGCACTGTGCAAACACCCAAGGCTGTGCTTCTGCGGATCCATCCCTCCAGCAGCGGGTCTCATTCCGGGTGCTGCAGGGCCCCTCCCGAATCGGATCACCAAAGGAAAAGCGAAATGAGCCTGCCCCTCCCGCCCCTGTGCACCTTGCCTACCCACCCCCCACCTGATACGCCAGACCCCCAGCACCACAAGCCTGGCAGTGTGCAAGTAGCCCAGATGGACCACGCCACCTCACAGTGAATCCTGCCCCTAGGAGAGGGGAAGAGAAGGCACACACCAGTCTGACTGTGGCCCCAGCGGTGGGCGGGGGGCAGACATCAGGTCTGACTGTGGCCCCACTCACCAACGCAAGTTATTCAAGACAGCACAGGGGAAGTGCCCCGCAGTTCCGCACCACTCCAGGGACTATCCAAAATGACAAAATGGAAGAATCCCCTCAAAAGAATCTCCAGGAAATAGCAACAGCTAACGAACTGATCAAAAACGATTTAAACAGTATAACAGAAAGTGAATTTAGAGTAATAGTCATAAAATTAATCGCTGGGCTTGAAAACCGTATAGAGGACAGCAGAGACTCTATTGCTACAGAGATCAAAGGACTAAGGAACAGCCAGGAGGAGCTAAAAATGCTATAAATGAGCTGCAAAATAAAATGGAGATGACCACAGCTCGGATTGAAGACGCAGAGGAGAGAATAGGTGAACTAGGATATAAAATTATGGAAAAAGAAGAAGCTGAGAAAAAGATAAAATCCAGGAGTATGAGGGGAAAATTAGAGAACTAAGTGATGCACTAAAGAGAAATAATATATGCATAATTGGTATTCCAGAGGAGGAAGAGAGAGGGAAAGGTGCTGAAGGTGTACTTGAAGAAATAATAGCTGAGAACTTCCCTGATCTGGGGAAGGAAAAAGGCATTGAAATCCAAGAGACACAGAGGACTCCCTTCAGACGTAACTTGAATCGATCTTCTGCACAACGTATCATAGTGAAACTGGCAAAATACAAGGATAAAGAGAAAATTCTGAAAGCAGCTAGGGATAAATGTGCTCTAACATATAAAGGGAGACGGATAAGACTAGTGACGGATCTCTCTACTGAAACTTGGCAGGCCAGAAAGGAATGGCAGGAAATCTTCAATGTGATGAACAGAAAAAATAGGCAGCCGAGAATCTTTTATCCATCAAATCTGTCATTTAGAATAGAAGGAGAGATAAAGGTCTTCCCAAACAAACAAAA
Source organism: Prionailurus viverrinus (assembly GCF_022837055.1). Taxonomy (NCBI): domain Eukaryota; kingdom Metazoa; phylum Chordata; class Mammalia; order Carnivora; family Felidae; genus Prionailurus; species Prionailurus viverrinus. The sequence continues at coordinate 154,008,162 of NC_062562.1, forward strand.
ACTGAAGGAATTCGTCACCACTAAACCGGGCCTACAAGAGATCCTAAGGGGGATCCTGTGAGACAAAGTACCAGAGACACCGCTACAAGCATGAAACCTACAGACATGACAATGACTCTAAACTCATATCTTTGTATAATAACACAGCCTAAATCCAGCAGAAGAAGAGAAATAATAAAGATCAGAGCAGAAATAAACAATATTGAATCTAAAAATACTGTAGAGCAGATCAATGAAACCAAGAGTTGGTTTTTTGAAGAAATAAACAAAATTGATAAACCCCTAGCCAGGCTTCTTAAAAACAAAAGAGAGATGACCCAAATAGATAAAATCATGAATGAAAATGGAATTACTACAACCAGTCCTTCAGAAATACAGGCAATTATCAGGGAATACTATGATAAATTATATGCCAACAAACTGGAAAAATTGGAAGATATGGACAAATTCCTAAACACCCACACACTTCCAAAACTCAATCAGGAGGAAATAGAAAACTTGAACAGACCCATAAGCAGCGAGGAAATTGAATCAGTTATCAAAAATCTCCCAACAAATAAGAGTCCAGGACCAGATGGCTTCCCAGGGGAGTTCTACCAGACGTTTAAAGCAGAGATAATACCTATCCTTCTCAAGATATTCCAAGAAATAGAAAGGGAAGGGAAACTTCCAGACTCATTCTATGAAGCCAGTGTTACTTTGATTCCTAAACCAGACAGAGACCCAGTAAAAAAAGAGAACTACAGGCCAATATCCCTGATGAATATGGATGCAAAAATTCTCAATAAGATACTAGCAAATCGAATTCAACAGCATATAAAAAGAATTATTCACCATGATCAAGTGGGATTCATTCCTGGGCTGCAGGGCTGGTTCAACATTCGCAAATCAATCAACGTGATACATCACATTAATAAAAGAAAAGAACCATATGATCCTGTCAATCGATGCAGAAAAAGCATTTGACAAAATTCAGCAACCTTTCTTAATAAAAACCCTCGAGAAAGTCGGGATAGAAGGAACATACTTAAACATCATAAAAGCCATTTATGAAAAGCCCACAGCTAACATCATCCTCAATGGGGAAAAACTGAGAGCTTTTTCCCTAAGATCAGGAACACGACAGGGATGTCCACTCTCACTGCTGTTGTTTAACATAGTGTTGGAAGTTCTAGCATTAGCAATCAGACAACAAAAGGAAATCAAAGGCATCAAAATTGGCAAAGATGAAGTCAAGCTTTCCCTTTTTGCAGATGGCATGATATTATACATGGAAAATCCGATAGACTCCACCAAATGTCTGCTAGAACTGATACAGGAATTCAGCAAAGTCTCAGGATACAAAATCAATGTACAGAAATCAGTTGCATTCTTATACACTAATAATGAAGCAACAGAAAGACAAATAAGGAAACTGATCCCCTTCACAATTCCACTAAGAAGCATAAAATACCTAGGAATAAACCTAGCCAAAGATGTAAAAGATCTGTATGCTGAAAACTATAGAAAGCTTATGAAGGAAAATGAAGAAGATATAACGAAATGGAAAAACATTCCGTTCTCATGGATTTGAAGAATAAATATTGTCAAAATGTCAATACTACCCAAAGCTATCTACATATTCAATGCAATATAAATCAAAATTTCACCAGCATTCTTCTCGAAGCTAGAACAAGCAATCCTAAAATGCATATGGAACCACAAAAGGCCCCGAATAGCCAAAGTAATTTTGAAGAAGATCAAAGCAGGAGGCATCACAATCCCAGACTTTAGCCTCTACTACAAAGTTGTAATCATCAAGACAGCATGGTATTGGCACAAAAACAGACACATAGACCAATGGAATAGAATAGAAACCCCAGAACTAGACCCACAAACGTATGGCCAACTAATCTTTGACAAAGCAGGAAAGAACATCCAATGGAAAAAAGCCTCTTTAACAAATGGTGCTGGGAGAACTGGACAGCAACATGCAGAAGGTTGAAACTAGACCACTTTCTCACACCATTCACAAAAATAAACTCAAAATGGATAAAGGACCTGAATGTGAGACAGGAAACCATCAAAACCCTAGAGGAGAAAGCAGGAAAAGACCTCTCTGACCTCAGCCGTAGTAATTCTTACTTGACACATCCCCAAAGGCAAGGGAATTAAAAGCAAAAATGAACTCCTGGGACCTTGTGAAGATAAAAAGCTTCTGCACAGCAAAGGAAACAATCACCAAAACCAAAAGGCAACCAACAGAATGGGAAAAGGTATTTGCAAATGACATATCATACAAAGGGCTAGTATCCAAAATCTATAAAGAACTCACTAAACTCCACACCCGAAAAACAAATAATCCAGTGAAGAAATGGGCAGAAAACATGAATAGACACTTCTCTAAAGAAGACATCCGGATGGCCAACAGGCACATGAAAAGATGCTCAGCGTCGCTCCTCATCAGGGAAATACAAATCGAAACCACACTCAGATCTCACACCAGTCAGAGTGGCCAAAATGAACAAATCAGGAGACTATAGATGCTGGAGAGGATGTGGAGAAACAGGAACCCTCTTGCACTGCTGGTGGGAATGCAAACTGGTGCAGCCACTCTGGAAAACAGTGTGGAGGTTCCTCAAAAAATTAAAAATAGACCTACCCTATGACCCAGCAATAGCACTGCTAGGAATTTACCCAAGGGATACAGGAGTACTGATGCATAGGGGCCCTTGTACCCCAATGTTGATAGCACCACTCTCAACAATAGCCAAATTATGGAAAGAGCCTAAATGTCCATCATGTGACGAATGGATAAAGAAGATGTGGTGTCTATACACAATGGAATACTATGTGGCAATGAGAAAGAATGAAATATGGCTCTTTGTAGCAACGTGGATGGAACTGGAGAGTGTTACGCTATGTGAAATAAGCCATACAGAGAAAGACAGATACCATATGTTTTCACTCTTATGTGGATCCTGAGAAACTTAACAGAAGCCCATGGGGGAGGGGAAGGAAAAAAAAAAAAAGAGGTTAGAGAGGGAGAGAGCCAAAGCATAAGAGACTTAAACACTGAGAACAAACTGAGGGTTGATGGGGGGTGGGAGATGGGTATTGAGGAGGGCACCTTTTAGGATGAGCACTGGGTGTTGTTTGGAAACCAATTTGACAATAAATTTCATATATTGGGGGAAAAAAAATGTTTCCTGGTCCCAGGCGACTGGGTGGCTCAATAGGTTGAGCTTCTGACATCGCCTCAGGGCATGATCTCCTGGCTGTGAGTTCGAGCCCCACGTAGGGCTCTGTACTGACAGCTCAGAGCCTGGAGCCTGCTTCAGATTCTGTGTTTGTCTCTCTCTCTCTGCCCCTACCCCGCTCACACTCTGTCTCTGTCTCAAAAATAAACATTAAAAATATATATATTTAAAATGTTTCCTGGTCAAAAATCTAAACATGAATGAATAAATGAATAAACTAGGAGATAATATAGATAATAAATGTAATCAACGGATTAAATTAACAAATTATAGTACACTTGCATAGGGGAATATGTTCAGCAATTGAGAAAATGCAGCAATCTATAGATGATGTTATATGGAAAAAAACATTATAGAATTTTTGTAGGGTATTATCTCATTTTTCTGGTTGTGTGGGGGGTGGGGGGTGGGGAGGGGTTTTTTAAAAAAATAAACCTTGGAAAGATATACATCGTCCATAACTATGATTATTCTGGAGGAGGGAAGTTGGCAGAGGGCACAGGAAGAGATGGATGGACATGAGGAGTAGGTAGGTGGTAAAGATGACTTTCACAGGTTTCTTTATACAGTGTTTTCGGTGAGGAATACAAATTAGATTTTTCAAAATTGGAATGCCTGTCACACTATCACTCTGTATATTGTTGTATTTGGGGATTTTTTACCCCTTGTATAGTCCTGAGATACCTCTTAGTTGCTTTCCTTTTCCCCCATATTTTATTACAAAAATTTTCAAACACAACAGCTAAAAGAGTTGTGTCAAGGACTAATTGTTCTATTTGGCTTCTCACTTACTAATCATATAGCCATTTATTCTTCCATATATCAGTCAAGTCTTATTTTTTCATAGGGTTTGAAGTAAATTGTGGAGAGCAGCATGGTTCATCTCTTCTCATTCCTAGTATTCTGCTATTATCTTAGTGTGTTTATCTCAGCCTTTAACATAAATGATAAGAGTTCCCTCAGTTGTTTATGTTTAATTACCTCTTCGTATATAAGAAATGAGTGTTAAAAAAAAATCCTGCAAGCCTGGGTCTAGAGCTAATGTTTGATGTTTGAGGTTTCACTCTAGTTTTAAGGCTACGAGGTAGATTTATTGGGAGAATTCTTAGTGTCACAATCTTTAAGTTGTACTTCTTAGACTGGTCCAGTTCCCAAAGCGTCTTTCTGTCGTCTGCCTAAAATTCAGGGCCTGGCTGCACCTTGAAGCCAGCTTGGGTAAGCAGATTGGTGGGGGCCAGTGGCAGAGTTGGGGGTGGGGGAGGGAAGCTCAGCATTCAGTGTCAGTGTGGCTTCATAATCTTCATTTTCAGGGAAGTACGTCTCTGCCTTCAGATGAACCTGGTGCCCTTCAATCCAAAGACACAGTTTTCTCTATTTTAGACAATAAACTTCCAGCCTTCATCTGTGGAAATGGAGGAAGTCTGTATTATCTTGGGGTAACTACAGTAAAGTGGGAAAGGAACATGAGCCTCGGTGCTTCTTTAACAAACTCTCAGCAGATCATCCTGTTTTCAGCCCCAGCTTTACCTCTCATGCTTTTAATTTCCAAGCTCTTAGGGGTTCTGCAATATGTGCAAACTGTTATTTAGTTTCAAGTGTCTCAGGTGGGGACAGAAGAAAATGCATCTTTTTAGCCCTCCATCTTTACCTTGAAGTTGCTATGTGCTTATGTTCCCGCCCACCCCCTATGTGTTAGCTTTTCAGGATAGGATGTTGTGGTTTTCTGATACATGCCAACTGTTTTCTGGTTAAATATATATTTTATTTATATATATATATATATATATATATATATATATATAATCTGCTTTTTATTTTTTATTTTTGGACAGGATTAATGAAAATTATACATACCTGTCCCTCCTTGCTTTCCATTCAAATTATAGTTGAATTCAGATAGCACAATGTGTCTTCTACTTTGTTTCGTAACAAAGGAACAGAGATTAGTAGGACATGTTATGCTTTGGCCTGCTAATAGACCCCCTTCCTCCTTTGTTGCTACTATAGTGGCAGATCAGCAGTGGGCAGGCTGCCCCATCAACCGCCAGCAGCACATCCTCTACTCCTTCTAGTCCTACCATTACGAGTGCAGCAGGATATGATGCAAAGGCTTTCGGCTCACCTATGATTGATTTGAGCTCACCAGTGGGAGGCTCTTATAATCTTCCTTCTCTTCCAGATGTAAGTATACATAACATTTATACTAAGAATGTTTCGAAAATTTCAAGTGAATTTACCTGGTAAAAGGCTTGAGTTAGTCAGATGATAGGTTGTGTGTTGGGTGTTAGAAATTATTTTTCTTCTTTAGAAATAAAACAGCAGGAAAAATAAAAAGATAAGCCCTTAAACGTATATAGAGGACATCTTTCATGGCACTGATGTTAAACATGTTATAAATTAATGATTATAGTGATGGACTCTGGAATCTAAGCTGGGAAAGCTGGGAAGTAAGGACCTGGGAAAGAGGTACTGGAAAGGTGAATGTTGGAATGTGCTGTATTAGAATAAGGATATGGTGGGCTGGGGAGGCTGGGATTTAAAACATCAGAAGAGATGGAGACAAGTTTAACAATGGAAATGAAAACATTTTCTCCCAGATTATACTGGCCAGTGCAAGATTAGCTCTGGTTTATTTTATATTTAAATTAAATACATTTACTCACTAACTTTACCAATATGACTTTCTAAAAAATCTTTCCCAAAGGCAGAAAATAAAACATCCTATAGATAGATCTCCATCTAAGTTGATACTTGTTTTACCTTTCCTTATCCTACAAGGTTATAGAATTGTGACACAAACATTAAAACTTTAAAGAAACATCTGATCAGATGGTAAAATAAATTTTTTATTTTCATTATTTAGTTGGTTTTTCAGGTTACTGAGATCAATTATTTAGTTGCATCATTAACCTTACCAGAGTTATTTCATTTTTTAAATAATTGCATATACTTTAAATGGGTAAAGGACATGTATTTTTCATTCATAGGTAATATATGGGAAAACTAATTTTGTCTCATTCCTATAATTGTACTTTAGCTTTTAGGATTAACTCACAGTGTAAATAACTTTCCTTACGTTAAGATTCAATAGATCCACTCACATTCCAGTACATTTCACACTCTGAAAAGTATTGGCCAAGGTATTGCCAAAAGATTATTAAACATAAATGACCCTGTGTACTTTCCCCCTCCCCTGAAGAGGACCCACAGAAAGCACAAATCGTCCTTCTGGCCTTTTCTCTGCAGTCCTCAGATACAGGTGAACCTTTGTCTACCAGCCTTGCTCAACTGAAATTCTTCAGCTGAACCATAGAATAAAGAAGCTGATTTGAGTGACCGTTTTCTCAGTCCCCCCAAAGATGGTTCATAAGTAGCACCATTCTAGATGGAGAAGGAAAAGTAGATTTCATCATAAACAATCTATGCCCTAGGACAGTAGGAATTAAGTCTCCTGTAGAATCCTAGTTCAGAAAGGCTGGAACTATGTTAGAGAATTGAACTTGATTTTAATCACAAAGACATTTTTGAGAAATAAATGGTCTATTTAAGCATGAAAAGTATTTGCATCTAAAGAATTAAAGTCTTTCCATAAAGAAGATGTGGTTTATATATACCATGGAATACTACTTGGCACTTAACAGAAGACCATGGGAGAAGGGAGGGAGAAAATAGAAACAGAGGGGGATGGAGGCAAACCACAAGAGACTCTTAAATACAGAGAACAAACTGAGGGTGGACAGGGGTTACGGCATGGGAGGGAAAATGGGTGATGGGCATTGAGGAGAGCACTTGTTGGGATGAGCACTGGGTGTTGTATATAAGCCAACTTGACAATAAATTACATTAAAAATAAAATAAAGAATTAAAGTCTTATTTAGTAGAAGTGTAGCATTATTTTAGCTGAGTGATCAGTTGGAAAAGAAGTGTTACCTGTATACCTGTTACATTAAAGCAAGAATCTTTAAAGGACCCATTTTCCCCTACGAAATAATAGTAATGTACTTAGGTGAGATTAGTGTTCTAGAAATATGCTATGTGTGGGCTTATTTCATCTACGTAGTGCATACCAGAGACGAGTTCTCAGCAGTGTGAATCAGTGACCACCCTTTCAGAGGATACTACACAAGGTCCTTCCTGTGTAAGGCCAGATTTTCTTCATATTCTTCAACCAGAACCACACATCACAATGTGCTTATGTTCTTACGCACATAAAAGAATCCTTTTGGCTATTAATTAAGCCAGACACTAAAGAAACTTGCAAAAATGTAAAACTGCGCTATTTTTGGGGGGGGGGGGTTACTTTTTGTTATTTTTAAATAAGTTATATATTTTTTTGTTTGAGTTTTTAAGGGTGTGAATGATACATGATACTCCTTTCTCCTTCCTCATAACTTCTGAAATAGTATGTCTTCAGTATATTTACTAAGATGGACCATTAAGATGAATAAAAGCTTTTTTCAAGATTGTTTATAGGGAAAATATACATCAGAACTTCTTAAATATGATATTTATATACTTCATTACTTGATAGTAATTAAACTATTAAAGTTTTCTTTTAAATTTAAAGTAGCTTTTAACTTGCAAAGTCGGGATGTTGTGAAATAATTTCGTTTCTTATAAGATTGACTGTTCAAGTACTATTATGCTGGACAATATTGTGAGGAAAGATACCAGTATAGATCATGGCCAGCCAAGACCACCCTCAAACAGAACCGTGCAGTCACCAAACTCATCCGTGCCATCTCCAGGCCTTGCAGGTAAAGTGAGCTTCCTTTGACTTTGGGGTGTTTTCCCATTTTTTTTTTTTTTTTTTTTTTTTTTTTTACTCGTAATTACCCTCATCCCTCACCTCTGCCCTCCACCCTTTTCTTGGATGATTAAAATGAGTCTGAGTTTTGGGCACTGTTTAAATTTAGTCTACTTTCAAGGTGGGAAGCAAAGTTTAAACCTCTGTACCTTTTTAATTTCAACAAAACTTGTAGGCATTAGAGCATTCCTAGGAGGAAATTAGTATTATACTTACTGTTTTTGATAAGTTTTCCTGTGATATGGTATATTTTTGGATGTAAGTTGCCTAGGGTCAAAATTTATCAGTGTCAGTCTCTTCTTTGGTGGGTTTTGTGTGTGTGTGTGTGTGTGTGTGTGTGTGTGTGTGTGTGTGTGTGTGTGTAATTGATGTTTAAGAATTTTTAACATACCTACTCATTTCCTTTAAGAGAGAAGCACTCTCCCTAATCCTGTTCACCTAATACTACTCACAGATGTTGGCAAAATAGGTGCCTTAGAACAAAATATGGAGAGAGGAGAATTTCTGAAGGTTCATCAGTCACACAAACATAAGACAGTTACACAATATAAAAGGAGATGCTTATTTAAAACACATACAGACAAAATGGAAGAACACTGTTGACAAATATGGCATAGAAACTGTTAAATTATATAACAAGTTTGTATAAATGATTAAGGAAAATACTCAGAATTGCCAAAGGACTTGACTAGATAATTCCCTAAAGAGGAAATACAAATAGCCAGTAACTTGGGGGTTTCAATGTCACTAGTAGTCATTATAAATATCAAAATAAGATATAATTTCTAACTGTTAAATTAGCAAAGACTTAAGTAGTGAAAATATTCATTGATAAGAATGTGATAAGAGAAGTTCTCTGGTACATAGCTGGCGGGAGTATAACTTGACAGAACATTTCTGGATACCATTTTGACAATATTACTAAGACTAACATTTACGCATAACTGACTGTGTGCTAGGCATTGGACAAAGTATCTTAATGCGTTGCCTAGTAGAATAGTTGTTTCGGTGTCTCCATTGATTGGTCTCTGTGTGGCTTTCTGTCTTGGACTGCTTTTACATCAGCACCTACTGCTTTTCATTGTCGTCTGTAGCTTTCACTAGTACTAGTGTCCTCACTGAGATTTTGCCCTGCTTTACATTTGACTCTGTTTGGAAACTTTTTTTTTTTTAAGGTTTGTTTTGTTTGGTTTTGTTTTTTGTTTTTTGTTTTTGAGAGAGAGGGGGAGAGAGAGAGAACAAGCGGAGGAGCGGCAGAGAGGGGGACAGAGGATCCAAAGTGGGCTCCGTGCTGACAGTAGAAAATCCTAGGTGGGGCTCCAACTCATGAACCATGAGATCATGACCTGAGCCAAAGTCAGATGCTTAACCACCTGAGCCACCCAGGCGGCCCTGGAGACATTTTTGATCGTCACACCCCTGGGTGGGAAATGTGGAGAGATACTACTGGCATCTAATAACTAGTAGAGGCCAGAGATACTGCTAAATATCCACAGTGCACGGAGATCCCCCACAACAAAGAATTATCTGGCCCAAAATGCCAGGAGTACTGAGGTTTAATTCCGCTAGTCTAACCTAGGGTTAGACTTGGCTGGGAGTCCAACAACTGGTTATTGTTTTATATAATTCCATTTTGTTCCAGTGCTAAGTGAGCATATTCAGTAGGAAATGACACACATAATCATTAACTCATGTTATGAACGTGAATGATTTCCTCTTCTCCAGGACCTGTTACTATGACTAGTGTTCACCCACCAATACGTTCACCTAGTGCCTCCAGTGTTGGGAGCCGAGGAAGGTAAATTGACTTAACCTTATCCTCTAGTGTATAAAATCTCTGATTAGATTTCTCTTGCCAGGGCTCAACATGCTCTTGGTACTCAATACATCTTGAACTACTTCCTTTATTTTTAACTTTTAAATCAAAATTTCAATGATTGTTATAATTTAACAAACTAATTAATGGGTTAAGTAAATAAAGTATAATTGTGTCTTTAGAGATACAAAAATTGGGGGGGATGATATGTTTGTCTTGAGCCTAATAGCAACGAAGTAGGTATAACAGATTGCACTATATAGGATATGTACAAACACAAACTTAGGGGGAAAAGAAACAATAACTTTATACTAACTTCAATGTTCTCTGACTTTTTTAATGCCCAAACATTAGGTCTGCTTTAAAATAAATAAATTCATAGTTGTTGAAATTCTCTCCCAGCTTACTGCTTTGCTCATCTATTTATGCTTACAGATTTCTCCTAGTGAACCCAGTTCTTATTTGCTAATCATATGGAAGATACATTCTCTCAAGAGAAAAATGTTGCCTTTAATCCCATGAGAACATTGTGGGTATCCGTAAAGGGTTTTTGTCCCAGTATATTTTTTAAAATAGCCAAACACCAACAGTTTATATCTCTAGTTAATTGTCTTCATACTTTGTGACAGTAAATCGTTAATGTGGGCCCAGAGTGCTCTTTGTCACTGACTAGAGAAGGAAATGGGAAAGATAGTTCTGAGATATTAAAATCTGACTGCCCAATTGGAGAGCCTCAGAGTATTCAAGTCTGTTTTCTTATGATTCGGGTTCTATTTAAATCTTTTCAAATATCTTTCCAGAAGTATAGTGTGACTAATGACATAGGTTAATATGTAAAAGGTTTTTTATACAGGCATCTGTGTGCAGGCATCTGTGTGCAGGCATCTGTGTGCAGGCAGTGGTTGCATCTCACTGTCATTTATCATGGATTGTGATAATGGAACATGGTGACCATTGCTGTGAAGTTATACAGAATTACTTCTAAAAGCTATCGTTATGCTTTGTTTTGAGACACTTAAGGTAGCATTCTTTGATGTTTTTGTTTTTTCTCTCTCTCTCTCTTACAGCTCTGGCTCTTCCAGCAAACCAGCAGGAGCTGATTCCACACACAAAGTCCCGGTGGTCATGTTGGAGCCAATCCGAATAAAACAGGAAAACAGTGGACCGCCTGAAAATTATGATTTTCCTGTGGTCATAGTGAAACAAGAATCCGATGAAGAATCTAGGCCTCAAAATGTAATTATATCAATTTGGCGGATAGGATGAAAGAAACTTGTAACTAGCAGATAGGAGGTTAAAAATGTTATGTTGAGGGGCACCTGGGTAGTTCAGTCACTTAAGCGTCACTCACAGTCTCATGGTTCGTGGGATTGAGCCCCATGTTGGGCTCTGTGCTGAGCCTGGAGATTGGTTGGGATTCTCTGTCTCTGCCCCTCCCCCACTCATGCTCTCAAAATAAATAAATCAACTTTAAAAAAATGTTATGTTTAAAAACAGGGAAATAGTCAACTTAAAGGTTGAAAAGTTTGAGGACCTCTCTCAGTAAATTAAAAGAAAAAGATGGATGGAAAATGGGGAGAAGAGTTCAAAAAATCAGGGGCATTTGGGGTTGGGCATTTGAGTAAAACAAGGAAGTTGGGCATTTGAGTAAAACACATGGAAGGTAATTGGCAAAAAAAATAATAATACAAGGAAATTTACTGTAACTGAAAAGCACGCACATCTGAATTGAAAGGACCGAAATAACAGAACATTAAATGAAACCAGGACTCAAATTATATTATCATCAATTTCAGGATACCAGGATTTTAAAAGCTTCTAGATGGAAAAAACACCTTATGCAAAGGATCAGACATAATGGCAGCGAGTCCTCAAAATGGATGTTTGAATCTGAAACAAAAGAGAAATACCAAAATTGTGAGCAAAAGTATTTCATAGCCAGAACTCTACACCCAGGCAAATTCTCAATCATGCATAAAAATTAAATAAAGATTTTTAGACATAAATGCAAGGTTTGAGAAATTTTAATTCTCATGTACTCATTCTCCAGAAGATACTTGAAAGTATGCTTCATCAAAAATGGAATGAACCAAGAAAGGAGGCATAAGATCCCAGAAGAGAGACAAAGAGAGTACTTCCCAGTACAACAGCTCCCCTGGTGCATCCTGTAGCAGGGAGGATGGGAGACTCCGTAGGGATATATGTAAGAGCAAAAAAAAATGTTCGGCAGTATTGGAAAGCATTTTATAACCCTACTGGAGGCTGTGAGAATGACTTAGAGATACAGTATTTAGAAAAGTAAGCAGATGAAAGAAAAGGGTGGAAGAGGGAGAGAGAGGAAAGAAGGAAGGAAGGAAGAATTGAATCACAGTAAAAACAAAAAGACAAAAAAAGGAAGTATAGTCATAGTACATTATGTGATGAACAATATTTATACTTACAGTGGTATAAACAAACACCTGTATTATACAAATTTAACTAAAAACTAGATATAATCAGGATATAACCTGAACATGAATTTAACCAGAAATTGATTTTTCAGGACACCTAACCAGTGCAGCCGTGATACTGACCAATTGGAATAGATGTTGGCCATAAAGTTACACTGGTACCAAATAAATACATACATACATACTTACTTCATAAAGCGTTAAGAAAGTGGCATGAGTGGCGTGTATGTGTGTAAGGAGTGGGTAGAGAGGCAGGAAGGAAAAATCTAATCTTCCATCATAAAGAATATACATACCCACATTTAAGACGGAAAATATGTTTAAAATTGAAAATCTGAGAAATTACAATACAAGCAAATTATTTAAAAATAAATAGCAAAAGAAAAGCTAAATAATTTAAAAATAATTGCCTCTGAGGAATGAGATTATGTAATCATGCTTTTAACTAAATCTGCATTTATTACTTTAAATATTAAAAGTTTAAAGGAAATCATAGATTTTGTTATTAAAAATTTTACCATCCCAGGCCCCAACATAAAATTTAGATTCATCTTAAAGTTATTAATAGCTCTTGCAGAAGTGAAATTAATTATAAGAATTAAAGCACAATACTTTTCTATGAATGAAAAACCAACAGTAGACATATTTTGAGTCTGGATATAATTTTTTTTAATATTTATTTATTTTGAGAGAGCGAGAAAGTGCAGGGGAGGGGCAGAAAGAGAGGGAGAGAGAAAATCCCAAGCAGGATCTGCACTGTTAGCCCAGAGCCCAATGTGGGGCTTGATCTCATGAACTAAACCTTGAGTCTGACACTTAACCAACCGAGCTGCTCAGGCATCCCTGCTGATCTTCTATTTGGATGATAGTTTTTGGTAGAGATTCAGGTCCTCTTTACCTTTGGGGACTCTATTAGAGTAAACCTCTTCTGTTCTCATACATATTCACAGACTCTTTTGAAGTAACCAGGTGCCTATGAGAGAGCAGTCTACGGTCCCGAATTGCAGCAGTGCTAACGAAGAATGCCAATTTTGAGAAATAAACACATACTCTTAACTTCTTTCCATTGCAGACCAACTATCCAAGGAGCATACTCACCTCCCTGCTCTTAAATAGTAGTCAGAGCTCTACCTCTGAGGAGTCTGTGCTAAGGTCAGATGCTCCTGATAGCACAGGAGATCAACCTGGACTTCACCAGGAAAATTCCTCCAATGGAAAGTCGGAGTGGCCGGATGCCTCCCAGAAGTCACCTGTTCATGTCGGAGAGACCAGGAAAGAGGACGACCCCAATGAGGACTGGTGTGCAGTTTGTCAGAATGGAGGGGAGCTCCTGTGCTGTGAGAAGTGTCCCAAAGTGTTTCATCTTTCTTGTCATGTGCCCACCTTGGCAAATTTTCCAAGGTAAGATGGTACTTACTTCCCTTTCCCACATTCTTTCACTAGAAATAATAATTGATGCTCGTTGTAACTTTGTAAAAAACTTCAGTGAAAACCCACTTCACACATAATGGATTCTTCAGCATAGGGGCTTTGATACTCTGCTTCCCATTCCATGTGCTTCTCTCAAAAATCTACTCTGTAAAGAAGAAGGGAAAAAAAACCGGTCCTTTGAATTACTACAGATGATTACCCTAGAAAACGGTGATCCTTACGCATAACAATGGCCACAGTTACTGCATGTTTTTGCCAAGCATTGAGCTGTATCATTTATAAATATCTCAAGTACCTTTTCCAACCAACTCTGAGATGCTGCTCCTACTGATGATGATGGGGAAGAGCGGCCACTGCGTTGATCTCTTTAGTTCTTGGAACGCTGTACTTCTTAAAATTTAATTCCACATTTAAAGTTGAAAGAATGGGGGCGCCTGGGTGGCTCAGTCGGTTAAGTGTCCCACTTCGGCTCAGGTCATGCATGATCTCACAGTTCGTGGGTTCGAGTCCCTCGTTGGGCTCTGTGCTGACAGCTCAGAGCCTGGAGCCTGCTTCAGAGTCTGTGTCTCCCTCTCTCTCTGCTCCTCCCCTGGTCACTCACTCTCTCTTGCTCTCTTTTGCTCTCGCTTGCTCTCTCATTGTCTTTCTCTCTCTCTCTCTCTCTCTCTCTCAAAAGTAAACATTTAAGAAAAATTTTTTAAATAATAAAGTTGCAAGAATAGTACCAAGAACATTTCTTTTCCATGAATCATTTTGGGGAAAATAACAGTTGTGCCTCACATCAGCCATAAATTAATGTGTGTGTTTATTTTTTTAAGTGTTTCTTTCATGTAAGTGTTTCATACCTCCTTGCCTAACGTTTACACTTAGGCCCTTATATTATATTTCTGCTCTTAAGCTCTCTCAGCATGGTGCTGTGTACATAGTAGATATGCAGTAAATTCTCAGTGATAAAAATTCATGCCAAATAAATAAATCTGCATCATAGATGGTATGGAGGATGTGGGAAAGTGAGATGGTGATGGGAGAAATGATGCATTAGGAATTCAGAAATTCCTGGGGCTCCCGGGTGGCTCAGTCAGTTAAGCATCTGACTCTTGATTTCGGCTCAGGTCATGACCTCATAGTTCCTGAGTTCAAGCCCTGCATCAGGCTCTGCATTGATAGCACAAAGCTTGCTTGGTATTTTCTCCCTCTCTCTCTGTCCTTCCCCTGCTTGCTCTCTATATCTCTCTCAAAATAAATAAAAATAAACTTTAAAAAAAAAGAAAAGGAATTCAGAAATACTCTATCCCCCAACAGTGGAGAGTGGATTTGTACTTTCTGCCGGGACTTATCTAAACCAGAAGTTGAATATGATTGTGATGCTCCCAGTCACAACTCAGAGAAGAAGAAAAGTGAAGGCCTTGTTAAATTAACACCAATAGATAAAAGGGTAAGTTTTTTTAAACATTTCTAACCTAGACTGTTAGCTAAACAGTTTTTTTGTTTAGATGGATTATTGTAATGCAGGTGTGCCTTTCGTCAAAGAAGTGTATATTCAAAATTTTATGCTGACCTTTTTTTTCTTTAGTTTTTTTCACAAGAGTGTAAGAATCTTAAGTGATACAACCTGTGACTTTACCTGGTTAAAATGAAAAAAAAAATCACAGTACTGTCTATACATTTTTTAGAAGCTTAAAAGACTGTACTTGAACAAGGTAAAACATGTATCCTCTATGTGGTCCAGAGTTTTAAATTTAGTGTACCTTCAGTAAATTTGTTTTGTTTTATTTTTACTATAGATAAGTTTTCTTCCTAATATGTTGAGAATTGGCACCACAGACATGGGTTTTCGTATTTATTCTTCCTGGAAATAATTCCATTCTTTTACCCAGTGGTACTGGGTTTATAACTCAAAGCCACCTAATATAGTTAACTGTAATTAACATTAAAAGCTACTACATCAACACTTCTTTAGTGCTAAAGAAGTTCCTTTGCTAAATTATTAAGTAAAACAATCAATATGAAAGTTACTGTGCAAGAAGGGGCCCAAACACACACTACCAGCACGACACTGTGTTTACTGGGATAAACCCCTACGCAGGGAAAACTAGCCGATGGGACCTTCTGCATTCAGACAGGCAGCCTTGGGACTGGACACACCATAGGAAGGGTTCCACCTCTGGATCTATTACATACATATGCTCTTCTTGTTGATTATTAATTATAATCCAATATACAGTGTTGTATGTAAGCAATGAATCATGGGAATCTACCCCCAAAACCAAGAACATACCGTACACACTGTATGTTAGCCAATTTGACAACAAATTGTATTAAAAAAATAAGTAAATAATATAAAATAAAATGTGAAATAATTATAATAATCCAATATACAATTTGGAGAGTTAAGTGGAAACTTATTTTTAAAGAGGTTCAAATAGGTTGCTCATGACACTTGTTCCTATAATTGTAAGAATGGCTCTCCTATATCACATACACCCCAAACTATTAAACAGTATATAGTTCAGTAAATGACTGAAGAGATGAAAATTCTATCAATGTTTTTCCTGTATTTATCTGGCTTTAATTTTTATTCTAGTATTTTGAAACCCATGACATTGTTGTTAAAAATAAGTTGTGATTTCATTATTTTATTACATTTTTTAATTTTATTTTTTTGCTTAGAAGTGTGAACGCCTACTTTTATTTCTTTATTGCCATGAAATGAGCCTGGCTTTTCAAGATCCAGTTCCTCTAACTGTAAGTATTAATATCATTTTGTGCATTTTTACACAGTAGGGTGATTTTTTTTTTTGAAACTTGATTTATGAGAATGTATAGTCAGTTTCCTATATCTGATGCATATCTTATCGTTTTATTAATACAAACAGAATGCTTTGATCTTGAATACACTTTAATGTTCACAAACTGGTCCAAAACTTGTATTCATTTCTCATATATTCTTGTCTCCTACATCTTACCTACTATTCTCTGGAATGATTTTTTTTTTTTTTAAGATTTTATTTTTTTAAAGTAATCTCTACGCCCAACATGGGGCTCGAACTCATCACCCTGAGATCAAGAGTTGCATGTTCTCCCAACTGACCCAGCCAGGCACCCCTCTGGACTGATTTCTGTTGTTTCTCAAGAGGCTTAGTCCTATATCCTAAGCTGTTGGGAAAAAACTGTTCATTTGAGATAAAGACCCCCAAAATTCTTTGTACATATTTTGATTTATACAGACCCAGATTGCAAGTACTAAGTAGACTTTAACAAGACAGGAAGGGATATGTGCGTGCGTGGGTGTGGGTGTGTGTACTATTGCTTGTAAAAGGTTCCTGCTTGTAGAATTTATTTAGGACAGGTAGAATTTAGTTATTTTTATTACAGCATCTCATTTATTTTGAAAGGTGCCTGATTATTATAGAATAATTAAAAATCCAATGGACTTGTCAACCATCAAGAAGAGACTACAAGAAGATTATTCCATGTATACAAAGCCTGAAGATTTTGTAGCTGATTTTAGATTGATCTTTCAAAACTGTGCCGAATTCAATGAGGTAAGAGGAAAAAAACAAAAACAATAGCAATGCGAAAGTAATATTAAATCAAACACTTCATCAACAAAAGAGATGAGTATCTACCAATGATAGTATAAATTTCTGAAAGTTCAAGTTTGTCAGAGAATGAAAGGTAATTAGGAAAACTATCCACATTACTATCCAAGGTTTATTATATGGTAAGTGGAAATGCAAATTATAGCTGACAACTTGAAAACAATTTAGAAAATAAGTAGTTACCACTCCCTTATAGAATAATCCAGATGAGTCTAAGCCTTTTATTTACTTCTTATCTGACCTTCTCTAGACTTTGTCTAGCCCCAGGCTATTATTTTACTTTACATCATTGATGGTGCATAAATACTTTCCCAAAACTTGAGTTAAAAGGAAACAAAAATGTGAGAAATTTACTTATTTTATTGACTGTTGACTGTTAAAATATTGATGTTTGTTTTTAATTCATGTTTTTATTTTTATCCAACAGCCTGATTCAGAAGTAGCCAATGCTGGTATAAAACTTGAAAGCTATTTTGAAGAACTTCTAAAGAACCTTTATCCAGAAAAAAAGTTTCCTAAACTAGAATTCAGGAATGAATCAGAAGATAATAAATTTAGTGATGACTCAGATGATGACTTTGTACAGCCCCGGAAGAAACGCCTCAAAAGTATAGAGGAACGCCAGTTGCTTAAATAAAGCAACACCATTGGCGTGTGCTGGTTTTTAGATTTTTTTGTTTTTGTTTTTAAAAAACATTTTGTCAGTAATTTTAACATCATTACAAAATGAGTTTGTGACCACTCTGATCTGTAAGTTTTTGATGTTTACTAGATTTTGATTTCCCTAATAAACCATTTCTTTTAATCTTATTAAGAAAGAAAGGAAAAGAAGGAAAGGAATGAAAGTGAGGGAGCAAGGAAGGAAAGAAGAAAGAAGCATCAACAACAAAAAGACGTTCTTCCCACTTCTTGGATTTCAAAACTATAATTTGGAGTGATAGCAACTATAGAAAGGAAATAGACTACGTATGAACTCTTAAGTGGAAATTTAATGTGGTTTGGATGTGTGCGTTAATCCATTTTTAGAAAATACCACTATCCATTAATTATGGCCCAACCATGAATTAGTACTTACGAACAGTACTCCGTGAACATGAGTGGTAATAAGAGTTCTATCCTAGGATGCTGACTGGTGCAACGAAAAAGTAGATTAGATGCTATTAAGAAGGCACCTAACAGTATATAATGTAAGATGGCAACTGTATTAAAGAAAAAGCAGGAAAACAAATGTTTGATTTTTGTTTTGTTTTTTTTTTCTTGTCTGTAGAAGTGTTTGGTATAGCAGGTGTTCAAAGCCATTTTTCGTACATTTCTAAATATAACTTCTTCCACTGAGGAAGTAAGTGTACGCGTTTGGTTTGCTATGTGTCTCTGTGTAGTTTGTTGTTTGCTTTTTAACTGTGCAGGTGATCCTTTTATAACAAGACTCGTTGTTAGCAGTACGGCTGTTAGTGGAACTACCCTGGACATGAAATACCGCAGTGTGCGCCATATTTGATGTGAGGCTTTTTCAACGTATACCCTATTGAGCATTAAATATAAGTTCCGCCGAAAGGGATTAGTTTGGTGGTTTTCATCTTTATAATTTGGAATAAAATGTGTTGTGGAATTTAGGAGCGGGCAGTTTGAGGGAACTATAAGGAAAATGTAATGTTTTCTGAAGCTTATATTTCCTATTTTTAAAAAGTCAGAACCTCAAATTGAATCTTATGTCTGACTTCATTCTGAATTTCATTTTCATTCTCCTGATAGAGATACAGAAGGCTAATCTTCTGAGAGCAAGCATATTCCTAATGGGCCAGACCTGACTAGTTGAACTGATAATCCACTTATTCCTTTCACTTGTTCAGCATCAAAGAAGGAAACTAAATTAAGATAGACTGGCAAATGGCACAATATTTCTCTTCTAACCTTTGACAAAATATTTACACATGAATTTTTTCAAAGTAACCTTTATAAAACATTAATTGAGGAAATCTTTCTCTTTAGGCTGACAGAATAAAAATATAGCTGAACTGAAAGAATCTCAGGCTGTGAATGGTATCATCTCCCACGGATTGGACCTAGAGGACTTGCTTTTGCCACAAGGCAATACTTCTTAAAATGGACAATTTGAAAATATTCTGTGGCTAATTCATGGGGTTTTCACGTGTTGCTAAAGATAAAATATGAGAAAATAATTTAGTTACATTAGCTTCTCAAGATAGGTCTTGTCCATAATATGTCACTTACAAAGTCTTAATCACTTCTCCAAATGTGTGTTTCAGAATAGTTGTTGTATTGTTGTGAAGATGCATTTGACATTTATTCTCTAAAGGCTGAACAAATTTTGATAACAGTGCATATACCTTTTAATTGTCTGTTTTTTTGCTGTGGTTTTTTGTTTGTTTTTTTTTTGTTTTTTTTTGGTTTTTTTTTTGTTGTTGTTGTTGTTGTTTTTTTTTGCTCCAGCATTTTTAGCACAGCAACTCCAGAGG
Organism: Prionailurus viverrinus; assembly: GCF_022837055.1. Taxonomy (NCBI): domain Eukaryota; kingdom Metazoa; phylum Chordata; class Mammalia; order Carnivora; family Felidae; genus Prionailurus; species Prionailurus viverrinus. The sequence goes on from NC_062562.1 coordinate 154,027,984, forward strand.
TTTTGCAAATAAGTTTATTGTTGGCACTTAGAATACTGTTCTTGACTGTTTGTTCTTCCATACTTGTTTCCTGAGGTAAAACAGAGCAATACAGACAAATTTTGAGGAGGATCACAAAGAGAAGTAGCTCTTAAGGGAAAAAATATATATAATTTCTTAAATTCTAGCATCTGAGCTAGAATTTCTACTAATGTGCCCAAAACTTGCACTGTTACATTCAGTCATATTAATCTTTTAAAAACAGTATTCACCTTTACCATTTTTTTTGCTGATTGAAAGGCAATTAAGAACCATCTTTCCTGTAGTCATACATAATATAAATTACATTAAAACTAGGTGTTTGTCTCTCCAAACAGCCTTTTTGTAATGCTCTTTACGATTAAAGTTCTGTGACCTTAAATTAACAAGTGCCTGTGTGCCCAGGTGGATCCCAGCAAAATAGTCCTGAAATTCTAATAGAAGTAAGGTATAAGGTGAGCCTAAATAACTGTGCTCATTTAGAGAGCCATCTCCCAAAAGTTCAGTGTGATTCAAGCAGCCTTGACCTAAACTTAAAACACTACAGTGTTTACCTCTGATCAAAAACTCCCGGTGATTTCCCTCTGAATTTAGAACCAGTGCCCAGTGTCTTAGCTACAAGACCCTCTAATGTGATCACATGACCACACCTTTGGCCAAGGCTTGTGAATGAACAAATCTTGTGGGAGCTGGGATTTACAGAAGTCTGGCTCATCAAGAGCTTTCCCATGCATCAAGCATCTGATCTTTTTAGCATAAGGCAATTCTAACATATATAGAATACATTTGTACATGAGCATCAGGCAATGCAGTTATTTTGCCCTTTGAATTAACAGGCCTCACTTGTCCTTTCTGGATGGAGGGGTAGGATGCTGGATGTGCTAAAAGGAAAATGTCCTCTTCCCTTGGTAGTTTCACTTGCTTTTCCAAGCTAAAGAATAGGCACCATGTTTTACACCTACACCATAATATAAATGCAGTATAATTTAGCAATGCTTTCAGGAAGATTCGCTCCACAATCAAAAGGGTGAGTTCAGCTGATTGCTCCATTTATGAATTTGCATTTCAAATTCCTATGTTGTGACAGTGCTTAACTTGTAAATTTGGGTTCCACGGACAGACTAGTTAGACACTGAAAGGAAGAATTCCTCCTTCGGTGAAACCTGATCCATAAATTAACGTGAATCCCTAAAGTTGCTACCTATGAGCAAAGTGTTTTTAGATGTAAATAGAAGATGTGCTTATTTTCTGTTATGAATGAGAGAAATTGAGTGATCTGATTGGTATTATTATGGACATGACAATGAGTTCAACCATCTAGTTTCTTACAGAGGTCCTCCTTTTAAATAACATGTACATAGTTTTTAAAATATTTTATAACCTCATGTAAATTAACAATTGATATCTTTTTACATATATTTCCCTTTCCTCTTGGGTGTGTATTTAGTAAGTCATAATTCACATGGTGGTAGTTCATGTTCTTGAGTGAGAAAAATGCTAGCCAATCAGACCGCTGATTTCTTTCCTCACAAAGATTTGCTTTTTGTGAAGCACATCTGAGGCAATAGTCTTTGTTGTTGTCTGGTCTTTGTTTTTTTTTTAATTTGGGGCGGGGGGGCATCTGGTGCTTTGATTTTTTAATAAAAATTAGCTTCGATGTATTTTTACTGTGAATGTTTTACCACAAGGAATTTTAATAGAAAAATTACTATATGTCATTCAGTAGAATTTTACCTAGTTTGAGTCTCACTTCATTACTACCTTTGTGTGTTCCTCTATAAAACTGATACATGTAGGGATGAGCCACTAGTCTATAAATAATAGGACAGCGTTTTAAAAAATTCTGACACATGCATTTCACCAGCCTTAAAAAATAAGCAAAAAGTAATTTTACAAACAGGAAGGGTGTGGTAACTTTAATCACTGATTCCCACTCCCCTCAAAGTAGGAAAATCAAAGATGCCATGAAAAATTCTTATCTAAAGCCTGTTGGAAGAGGAAGGGAAGACAGAGTGGGGACTTTGATAGGTCACCTTGAAAGTTTACCTATGTTAATTTCACCTGGAAACCAGTTTTGAGTCTCTAAAATTACAACTGTTTTTAAAACTCACTGTTGGATATTAAATAGAACTTACTTTTTGGTAGGGGTAGAGGAATAAACGTCTATCTGATTCTTGAGTTTTTAAGTAGAATAATTAAGTCCTAATTTGAGTCCTAAAAAAAAAAAGCCCTTACCTAAAAATTACAAGTTAAACATTCTGTAAAATTGTCTTTGCCATATTTTCAAATGTGATGTGGAAAACCGGCAACTTTAATGTACTCTGCCATTTATCAGGATACTGGAGTGAATTCCTTACCCATGCTCTCTAGTGCCTTTTAAACCTAAGACAAGTGAGCCAGAAAATCCAGTTAGGAATCTTTCCATTATTTATTTATTTTTTTAATCTTTATTTATTTTTGAGAGAGAGAGTGTGAGCAGGGGAGGAACAGAGAGAGAGAGGGAGACACAGAATCCAAAGTAGGCTCCAGGCCCCGAGCTGTCAGCACAGAGCCCAAAGTGGGGCTCGAACTCACAGACCGTGAGACCATGACCTGAGGTGAATTCAGACGCTCAACCAACTGAGTCACCCAGGTGCCCCAGGAATCTTTCCATTATTGATGATTAAAGCACAGCTATTGTTTACGGGGAGGGGATAGAATATACAGATCAATCACGGTTAAGTGCTTCTCACCCTCGGAATGGGAATGTGTGGACCTGAGAAGCGGCATTTTTCCAAAGAAAATCAAGTGTTCTTAAAGAGGAAAGAAGAATGGCAACAAGAAGCGGCACCATGTTTTGACAATAATGCTGGTTCTCTAATCCAATTGATTTTAGGGATTTATTGATGAGGAGGGTGTGTGTTAAGAAAGCCCAATGTACAGAAAGTCTAAAGGTTTTGGCATTCATGTTACGGAATGATTTTTTGCCATTGTAGACTATGCTTAAAGAGACTCAAATCACATTCTCTTCTATTTGTAAAACTATTAGGTTCAGGCGCCTGGCTGGCTTAGTCTGTGTAGCATGCAGCAGACTCTTGATCTCGAGGCTGTGAGTTTGAGCCCCATGTTGGGTGTTGAGATTACTTAAAATCTTTAAAAAACAACAACAACAACAACTATTAGGTTCAAACAAATTCAACCCCTATGGTATCGCATCAAGTAAAATATTCTTTGTACAGAGATTGCAGTTACATGACTGATTACCTTTTAGCGAGTTGTGAAACCAAAAAACTTGTTACAGGTAAGTGACTTGATACTTGTTGACTTCCATTTCTACTAATGACAAATACTAGTAAGGAGGGTAAGCAGTACACATGAGTTTACGAAGGAGTTCTCAAATTTTGTATGCAATTAAAATCATGTTAATAAAATTTGCTGTTGACTGATTTAGTGTCGTCTAGGAAGCCTGGGTACTATACAGTGTGGGCAGCATTGTAATGTTCCTGAAGCTTTGATACCTCCACGGGTACTGAGAGTTCCTGAAATTCTTGGGAAGGTGCTTGATCATCAGCTGTGTCATAGTTGACTGTGGTTGTGAACCGCTACTATCCTTTGGTGTTAATTATAAATTGCTGCTAACATCAGCTTCAGGATTTTCAGTTGTGATTGGTGGTAGGTTTTTGACCTAACCTTACACGTGTAGCCTAGATGTCTTTACATCAAAAATATTTGGGCCTAAAATTTTTGATAACTAGACCAGGGTGGGCTTGCAAACTTTTAAAAATGATTAAAGAAAGCAATTTAGGTGGTTCAAACACTTTATGAAGTGGGCAGTCTCCATTCTCAAGGGCCAAGATAACTACAAAATGAGGTAGAAGGCAGAAGATTTCATAGGATAAAGAATAAGGGACAAGGAAGGTAAGTGTAGAGTCCAGAGTTGGCTTGGCATTTGGGGATTGGTTGACTGAGTATATTGTGTTTCTGGCCAAGTGGGACATTTACAGGGACCTGGAAGTTATTTAAGTTTTGGTTGGCTGCTGCGGCACCCTGGGCAGAGTGGTTCCATCTTGGACCTAGAAATTTCTTTCAGTAGTCCTCCTACCCCACTTTTGATCATCCTCTTGATCATTCAAGAAGGTTGATGAAAAATATTTGATCAAAAATAATGTGACTCAGTTACCATTGGCTCTTGAGCTCTCAGTGGAGTATTCACAAAAGATGTCTGGCACATCTTCTTGGGGCTGGTTATGTACTTCCATTCTCTTTTGTTTTCCAGTTGGACAGATGATCTGCTAGCTAGTCAGTGGTTGCCCACATGCATTTAAAACTTCTGAGAGAATGCAGCATATTAGGGAGACACATTCTTAGCATCAAAATAATGCCTGTGGTTTGGAGAATGCTCCTGGGTCAGGGTTCCTATTGATGTGGGGTGGTGAGCAAACGGTCCAGAAAGAATTCTTGAGACGTTTTTGGTGCAAAAAGGTGCTTTGTTATGGCACAGGGACAGGACACGTGGGCACAAAAGGCTGCTCTTTTGCTGTATGAAGCTGGGGTTATACGCTTTGTGCTCAAGGGGGAGGGGACATGCAGGGAGTATTACATCATAAATGTCTCTGATTTTCTACTTGTAAAACCGCTTTCACAAGATTTTTCTGGTGTTTATCATCCTGCTCAGTATTAACTATGGGTGAGATGTGCAGGCAGACATAAGATCCTTTAAGAAGGTAGCAACCAGTACATATTTGAGCCTCCTCAAAACCATGCAGCAGGCTATCAGCCAGTCTTCTGCACTAAAGGTGAACATTCTTCTGCTTCTATCCCTCATCACTATGTCTCAACCCAAACAGAAATCAAAAAAATGCTTTCTGGGGTGCCTGGGTGGCTCAGTCAGTTGAGCGTCCGACTTCGGCTCAGGTCATGATCTCATGGTTAGTGAGTTCGAGCCCCATGTCGGGCTCTGTGCTGACGGCTCAGAGCCTGGAGCCTGCTTTGGATTCTGTGCCCTCTCTCTCTGTTCCTCCCCTGCTCACATTTTGTCTCCCTCCCTCTAAAAAATAAAAATTAAAAAAAAAAAATGCTTTCTGCTCAAGTCGTGATTGAACCCCACATTGGGCTCTCTGCTCATGACGCACAGCTTGCTTGGGATTCTCTCTCTTCTCTCTGCCCCATCCCTGCTTGCATGCATGCTCTCTCTCAAAATTAAAAAATATATATGAAAAAGAAATTCTCAAAGAGAGGGATATTTTTTTAAGCCAGTTGGCCTGCTTATGTAGTTCACGTAATTGTTTGTTACTCCAGAAGTGTTTATCCTGTACACTTTATTCAGAGAAACTGGGGCATTGGACATCAGGGAGAAGTTTGTGACAAGTACAAAAAACTACAGAATATCCAGCATCATAGGAGATCCAGTAGTCAAGTTGGTAGGAGGTTTGATTACCATCCTTTGTAATGACCTGAGATATGTGTGTAATAGTATCTTCTTTGCAGACCAGGGCAAAGCATAAGGTGGACGAAAGAATCATAAAGCCCTTCATGGTATAACAATTAGGACAATGATGGAGAGAGGGAAGGAGGAATCATTCTTGCTGTGTTGTCATGGGAGAAATACCTGATCTCGATGTCTGCTTCTCTTCCTAGTCAATTTGATTTTGAGTCTCCAGTGTTTACATAGGGCCAGATGCCAGATGGAACCTTCCATATTTGGGAACAGATATGTACCCAGGGTTTAACACCTTAAAATTTGGTGGCAGTGTCTGTGGTCAAGAGTACTTGGTAGAGCCCTTTCTGTGAATCTCAGTTTTGCAAAAATACCAGAGTGAAACCATAACACTCTATTAATGATGGAAGACTTGAAAATGCCCATGGTTAAAGATGTAATGATTATTCATTATAATGGAATTGATCAGCAAATGGTATTTCTGTGATAGAACAGTTTAATAACTGGAATTGTGACTAATACCAGTACATACCAGATTTTTAGGAATTTAATGTAATTTCTGGAACATTTACATTGACAACATATACAGAGAGCCTAAGAAGTTTAAACATGACTTGACAGTGCTTTCTCTGTAATTTAACATGTTTCTTTAGAAGGTATCAGTTCAAAGTCAAAAAGACTTTGTTTAGAATTTGAGGGAATTTTGTCAAAGATAACCATTAACCAAAGTGAACAGAAATTTGCATAGTTCTTTTTTAAAAACCTGAGCTCTTTTAGGCGCACCCGGGTGCCTCAGTTGGTTGAGCGTCCAGCTCTTGATTTCAGCTCAGGTTGTGATCCCAGGGTTGTGGGATCCAGCCCCATGTCAGGCTCCAGGCTGAGCCTGGAGCCTGCTTGAGATTCTCCCTCCCTCTCCCTCTGCCTCCCAACCCCAGCTCGCATGTGCGTATGTGCTCTCTCTAAAGGAAAAAACTTTAAAAACCTTAACTCTTTTGGTATTGAGAAGACTGGGTTAAATAATTGAAGACCTGCTAAAGACAACATGAAGCACAGTAAGTTATTTTGGTAAGATACAAATTCTGGTAAGTAATCCACCTGGAGCAGGTTTCTCACACAAAAAGTAGTGACACCGAGGCTTTTCTTTCCGGGAAGCCACTTTATTTGGGCCCACACGTGCTCAGTTGGGTTTGTACCCGAAAAACAGCCTGGAATGCCACGTGGCGTAGGCTTTTACACATTTTCTACTTCTTTGTCTCCCATGTATGGGTAATGTATAGGCATACAGTTTGGTTGGGTGGCCTCATGTTACAGGCTCGTGAGGGAAGTCATGGATGCACACTAGCCAGGTGGCTTCCCTTATCCTGAGGTCTCTTTCTTTAGGGAGGAGACTACCACCTACCTAGAAAGCAAAAATTGTATTTACACTATCTAAGAGCACAAATCTAAGAAAACTTTTTAACGGAAAACCAAATTTTGTACCAGTGTATTTTTTATATTAAAACTCATTTTTCAAAGAAATCCATTCCAGTCTTAGCTTAACCACACAGAAACTTCCTTTTCCACAACCCTTCAAAAACTTTTTAAACATTCATTCAGATTTTGCCCTTTTTTTCCTCTCATTCTGGCACAATCCATTGTTTCCCTTTGAACAAATTGTTATACTTTTTCCTTTAGTAAAAACACATCTTCATATCTGATGCCTTTTCTTACCCCAAATACATCTTACTCTTATGCAGAGATGTTTCCTTTATTCATATATATGGTTTAGAATTACTAACACCCTCAGAGTCTAATTCTTCAACAGTAAGCATTTGTGGACTCTTACGCTAGCACTTTGTGGATTGTCAAATGTATAGATACATTCTATAATCTCTAGAAGTATATTCCTCACAGAAAATTTTTCAGTGTGGCACAAAACATGTTTAACAGACCCAAATAGTTTTATTTCGTTTGTAAAAGGAAGCCATACGTGGATAAACCTCTGTTCGGTAGTTAAGGTCTCAGTATTTTATCTTACTTGTAAATGATCTAGATATTCAGTGAATGTCCACCATTTAATTTACCTCAGTATAACTTTAAAGTTTCTTGTCACAGAAAAATTTTGGAAACAATTTTTTTTTAATTTTTTTAATGTTTATTTTTGAGAGAGTGGGGGAGGGGCAGGGAAAGAGGGAGTCACAGAAGCCAAAGCAGGCTCCAGGCTCTGAGCTGTCAGCACAGAGCCTGACGCACTCAAGCCCATGAACCCTGAGATCATGACCTGAGCCAAAGTGGGATACTTAACCAAATGAGCCACTCAGGCACCCCTGGAAACAATGCTTAAGGAGACATACCATAAATCATAATTATTGTTGAAAAGTTTATTTGTAAACTTTTATATCTAGTTAATGATGAGGGAGCATAAGCCAAGGGGAAGTTTCCAAAGGGATTTTCATATGCTAAAGAAGCCTTACAGGATAACTGAGGCTTAGCTATTTTCAAGCTAAGGTGGTTTTTCCCCCTAGCAAAGCATTAAGACAGTAGGCAGTTGCCAGAGAAATGTTCTACTCAGCCTGCCTCAAATATTTGTCACTGGGCTGCAGGTTACAAAGAAATTTTACCTTCCATTTCCTTCTTGCCTTTGTTCCCCACATCACTATGGAGGGGAAAGTGATATTAGGGCTCTAGGAAACTGAGTCCATAGGTTTCTGGAGATCAGGCTATTGATAAGATTGCCTTTTTTCTTGTAATTTACTAAGCCATTTGTAAATTGATGGAGACTCCTGTCCTGTGTGACTGTTTGCTTCCCCTTTCCCTGGGCAGCCAGGAGTGCCTGAGGAATATCAATCACACATATCCCACCAGGGCAGGGTAGGAGGTGGGGATATTCCAGCTTCTACTTTGCTCTCAGCTTGCCTTATGCTCCCTCATCAGTCGATGTACTTGTTCTTTAGATTACTCATGAGACATTGAACAGCTAACCATCACCTTAAGTTATCTTTCTTGCTGACAAATTCTCTAACAGAAAACATGACCTTATTTGACTTTGAGTAAACTAGATAGAATACAAGTCCTATGTCTATATTATATTTAATATTGGTAACTCTAAAGACTTGTCTGTTTTAATTAAGACAACGAAATTAGCTTTAAAAAAAAAAAAGATTATCCTAGTTCGTTTGAACTTGAAAAACATTTGGGTTAGTTTCTGTATTTCAGAGAGTATATTTGATTTATATAAACACTTGTTTTTAAGCAACTTAAAGCTCTTTGCAAATTAATTTTGGCACTATCCTCTGAAGGTAGAAAAAAATCACATCTATAACATTTTTAGACATTATGTATATGCACATATATGTACACATATATAAACATACAGATGCAAACGGATCCCCACTAATTTATAAATAATTGGATCCAAATTGTCTTTCTAGCAGATAGAATAAATTTACCTGATCGGATGGCTCAAACTTTTTACTAGTATTTCTGGAGAAGACTTAAAAGATTTTTCACTTACCTAATTTCTAAATAGACTTAAAGTAAGAATTGCCTCCCTGAGGATTGCATTCCAAAGAGGTGGCCCTAGATGTTTCCTAGAAAAGATGGGTTAGGACATTTACATCTCAAAGGCACAGAGAAAGAATGCAAGTTCCTCTAAGAGAATCTTTGTTGCCTAAGACCAGAATTTTTACAGAATCAACAAGACTTTTGAGATGAATAGAGGAGGTTTGGGAATTGGTAAAAAGGAGGGGTGGCCTTTTTCTGTTCTTGTAAAGACTCAGTTTGTAAGACAAAGATAGTTGTTTATAATTCCTCAAAGAGTTGGGTTGCACCCTGAGTGCTATTAAGGAAGGGGATGACCTACCTATCCAACTACTTTATCTTCAATTTGCTCTTTTGTATCTGGGAGATTATCTCCAACTAAGAGAAATCAGAAGATTCCTGTGTTCTTGATTTAGAGCTGTTTGTCTTTGGAGCCCTATCTCACAACCAAGATCATGACCTGAGTCAAAATCAACAGTACAATGCTTAACCAACTAAGCCATCCAGGCACCCCATTATTTGGCCAACTTCTGACCATAGGGTACTGATGAGGTTTTGGGGTGATGGTGGGGTTTGGAGCTGACAGTGAAGAAAGAATTCTTGAAGACAACTTTGGTGCAAAAAGTTGATTTTATTAAGGCACAGGGACAGGACCCATGGACCGAAAGAGCTGTGTAGAATGACTAGTTATACACTATGGACTTGGGGGCGATAAAGTCAAAAGGTAAGTTTCCAAGGAGACTTTAATATGCTCAAGATTCACAGATTACTGGAGGCCTAGCTATTATTCAAGCTAAAATGGTTTGTCCCTTTAGCAAGGCATTAACATTAAGACAGTAGGGAGTTCCTAGGATTTTCTTTTTCTTGTAAACTGGTGGAGACTCCTACCAGTTAAACTGTTTGGTTATTTTGTCCCTTTCTGGTTTGGGGTAGCCAGCAATGTCCAAGGAATGTCATACATATCCCACCTGGGGTGGGGGAGGGGCGTGCTGGGCAGGGGAGGCGGGGGCAGGGAGGGGGGGAAGGGGAGAAGCTAGCTTGTACTTGGCCTTCATCCTCCCTTATGCTCCCTCATCAGTACCATGGAGTTCCATTTTAAAAAGATTTTTGAATTACTTTGTCAAGTTTCAATGAGCACAAATAGTAAATATTCCTGGCAATATTGAACCACCCCAGAAGACTCACTCTTCACCAGCTTCAGCCAATGTTCCAAGGATCTCACTTGGTAAGTGTTTCCATTAATTTTAGCTTCCCCTTGGCTGTTTAAGGGAATAACTGATAGTGGTTTACAAGAGAAGCCCTCAGGGTCCCATCAACCCTAGCCTGCGGGGAGGGGGGGTGTGGGGCAGAGGTCCCTCCTTTGAGTAGATAAGGAGGCATTCAGATTTGATAAAATCTTCAAGAACAATCTTTTTTCCAGTGTCACAGTTGATTGCACCAATTTGTGGTTCTGTGCTTTAATGGACCCCCCAGGATGGGTGCAACAGGGGAGGCCCAGCTGTTGTCTTAGGTTTCTGGCTTTGGAACTGTTGCAGTTTTAAGGCCACCAAAGTCAAGGACGCTTGTTTATGGCCCAGTGGTCTCTTCAGAGTGGAAAGGCAATTCAGGTAATGGATTAGTAGACTGAGTACTCAGGTAAAGGAAGATCGAAGGGGTTGTAGATGTCCCATGGTCTTAGAGTCTTTTAGGTAACTCTTGTGTCTGTTTAACTTCTCATTAACCTTTTGCACTGAATCGGTGAATGTATTTTGGAATTTTGGAGACTTCTACATAACAATTAAAATAGGTATCCCATCCTGGTTGTTGATAAGGGAACCCTTCCTTTCAAGTGCACTTCTAGTCAGTAGATTGAGCTTCCAAGACCACACTTCTTAGACATTAAGTAGGTGGGCTGGAAGGTAAAGCACTCAGTTCTCTGAGACTTGAACATCTTATTCCTTTAAGCCTTGGGTTTCTCTGAGCCAAATTAATACCTAAGAGGGATGTACCGGAAGGTTAGGATTTTGTGGTGTTTTCTATGTACCTTGTTGTACAGAGTTTTTTTTCTTGAGGTTGCTAAGTGACCTAGTGTTTGTTCTGTGACTAATCTGTCCTTGCATGGAGTCTGGGCACACTGGCCACTTCAATCTAATATCTTTACGTGCTCAATCCCCCACCTACCAACTTTGCACCTTTAGCTTCCGAGATTCTTATTAGCAGTGGCTTTTAATAGTCCAACTTGTGCCTATTTCCATTGTGTTGTGCCATTGGTTAGAAGAGGTCAAATTTCTTATTTCCCCACATCTCCCAGAAGTTTATGCAATGGATATACCTCCAAGCTTTAGGAGATCCCTAACTGCTGCCTCTCTTTGCAGATTCCCACTATAATTGTCTGGAACCTTTCTGGGAACTATATTTTAATATATACATATTTTTATATATCATCATATATAAATATATATTTTTAAACCTATAGTTTGTTTAGATCAGAGAGATGCACTCAAAGCCTGGAGTGACTCATCCACAGCCTTTGGTTTTGACTAGAGCAACAGAGAACTCAAAGTGTTTAGCAGGTTCCTTGCCTGTGTGTTTCATTGTCCCACAAGCCATTAGCAGTCAGCTTCAGATTATCCTCATTGCCAAAATCAGTTAAAAATGATTTAAGAAGAGGGGCACCTGGGTGCCTCAGTCGATTAAGCTTCCAACTTTGGCTCAGGTCATGATCTGATGGTCTGTGGGTTTGAGCCCTGTGTTGAGCTCTGTGCTGACAGCTCAGAGCCTGGAGCCTGCTTCAGATTCTGTGTCTCCCTCTCTCTCTGCCCCTCCCCCACTCACACTCTGTCTCTCTCTCCTTCAAAAATAAATAAACATTAAAAAATATATGTTTAAAAAAATGATTTAAGAAGACAACATAGGTGATTCAAACAAACCTTATCTGATGCTTTATGAAGCAGGCAATGTCCACTCCCAAGAGTCCAGAGACCTACAACCTGGGCCAGAAGGCAGGAAACTTTTATAGGATTAAAAGATAAGGAAGAAAGTAAGCGGCCACAGTTGGCTTGGTGCCAGCTGACTGAACACACTATTTCTGGCCAAGTGGAACATTTACAGGGACATGAAAGTTATCTAAATTTCAGTTTGCTGATTAGGCACCCTGGGCAGGAGCTGCTTCCTCTTGGGCCTAAAAATTTATTTCAGCTATGACCTGTTAGCCAAATTTAACCTATGGCCATCTTTTCAATAGTCTGAGAGCTAGCAATGCTTTTTACATTTTTAAACATTACTTAAATGTTTTTACTTATTTCTGAGAGAGTAAGAGCTAACGGGAGGGGGCAGAGAGAGGGAGGGAGAGACAATCCCAAGCAGGATCCACACCTTCAGTGCAGAGCCCAGTGTGGGGCTCAAACTCATGAACTGTGAGATCATGACCTGAGCTGAAATTGAGTTGGACATTTAACCGACTGAACCACCCAGGCACCCCTTTGCATTTTTTAAGGCTAGTGGAGTGTTGGGGGTGTGTGAGAGAGACCATGTTTAGCTCACAGAGTCTTAAATACTGTCTGGCCCTTGACAGGAAAAGTTTCCTGACTTTAAGCTATTTGTGCCTCTTGTTCAAATAGGGGTGACTTGCACCCTTATAGAAGCAGGGGTATAAACCCTGTCATAGTTTGGTAATACAGTGATACTTGATTCTAGTTGCAGTGAATTCTTTTTTCCCCTGCAGAGGGGGGATAGGAGGAATTGATGAGCCAAGCCATTAGGGTCCCCAGTTTTAGAGGTGTCCACAGTAAGCCTGAATAGCAATCAAAGAATCTAAATGTAAAAGCCTTCGGCGTTTTCTTTCCACACCATACCTAACCTACTAAAGTGATATGCACAGGTGTGATGTCCTGCGTGAAAGCAGTTGCTTAACAAAGGGCAAATGGTGACATGATGTCAGAGAGCTTGCTGCACTTTCATTTTTTAAATCTCATCATGGGAATCAAAGATTCTCCCATAAAGTAATGAAATTAGAATACAAATAGAATGGGAAAAAATAGTGTATTCCCAGCTTCTTCCTAATTATATACAAGACTCCTACTCATTTAAGCATATTTTATAAATAAGCAACTTGCATCAAGATGGAGGCAATTTAAATGCTCGTTTTTGCCGTGAAGTTGGTGACTGTTGTGAAAGGCTTAATGATACAACCCCAAGTTCATGCCTTAGCTACAAAATTTCAGTCCAACTTTTGCTATAAACCTCATGGGAGAATATCAAGTATATATGCACTTTCTCTGAGAAACTTTACTTCCCCCTGCCCATCTCCCATAGACCTACCTTTCCCATCTTTGAAGTATATTTTTACAAAAGTTCTCTGTAGTCTCCCAAAAAAGACAGGAATATAAAATTAACCCACCTCATTCTCATGTGCCTTATTTTTCAGAAATACATAATCAGTGTCTTAATTACCAAGTAGCATACAGAAATTAAACCAGGTCTTTAAAACTGTGCCACAGCTCTTTGTAAACACAAAATGCATTTTTCTTCTCCGGTAGACATTGGTTTGCAGGACTTCATTTAATTTGCTGGAATAAGAAGTGATTTAGTAGATCAATACATTTAATAAAAAGGCTTCTCCATTCATCCTCAGCTGTCAGACACTAGAAACTAGTAATAGATGATTTCTTAATAAACTTATAATGAATTAAGAGCCTCGCATTTACCTTTGTTTACCTGGTAATGGCAATGGTAGTTTTCTAGTTGTTATTTTAGTGGCATACAGACATTATTCAGGGAAAATCACACCACACTATCGTCTTTGAAGAGTTTAGCAAAGGTTTGGAGTGAATAATTGGTTACTCTAGCTTCAGTGCTGCTCAAAGTTACATGCAAGCCAACTGGATACTCAGGCTTTTTACTCAACACCATTGTGTTAGTACACACTTGGATGTCATGTCTACTTCAAAGAATTTCCATGCTCCAAGGTCATTTCCTTTGGTCAAAAGGTGGTAGCTGAGAATACTTAAGAGATTTCTGCATCACTTACCTGTAGAGCTCGTCCTTTGGTCTCAATGGGGAGAGTAAAGGCAGAAATGGCACATACAATGCAGACTGATGAGAAAAGACACAGGGCCCCCAGGAAGGATGCGCTCATAAGAACCTGCAAGTCACAAGGAATGACTCCATTTATTGTGTCCCAGTCACTTGTCAGCTGATTTTTTTTTATGTCAAAGGGGAAATCATCTCTCCATAGACATGAATGAATGTCTTTTGCAGCCATTCTATAAATTGTGCCTTCCCGACGCCTCAGGTGAGTTATTTATTTGGGCCCAGCTACTGCAGGCATTTTGTGTGATTCTGTGAGCGGGGACTGACATAAGCATGTACTGGCCAGGTCAGACCTCTCTGCACCCACTCCTCCCGCATCTCCAGAGCAAACCAGTACCTAGGGAAGGTAAAAAGATCTGGTTTTCCCACACTCTCATACCAGTTTAGTTTGCTCAACCTCTAGTTCATTTTATGCAGAACTCCCTCTGCCAAACATCCACTTGTCCCCTTCAGTTCTGACAGGATGAATTAGGGAAAAAGGTTTTGGAGATGTAATCTGTAGTGTCTGGAAAGATGACATGTCTATCTATGTTCATGATGTTTCATGTGTGACAAAACTGGTGTTCATTTTTCCACATTCAGAATGAATTTCTACCAATTTGTACACAACCTTTGGCTGAGATCATGCTGTGTTACTAGCTAGTAACATTACCATTTCCCACATCCATTAACCCAGCGCTGCCTGAAGTTGCAAAACCTAACTGCTCTCCTAGCTAGGACCAGAGGCAACTGCATTTTGGGTTTGGGGGATTTTGTTTTGTTTTGTTTTTAGCTTCCCTACAGAGAAACCATGCTGGGCTTCCTAACAGGGCTCTAGCCACCTAGTAGATGTGAGTGGATAGTCTTCCAGTAAGTTCCTTTCTGCCTAAAGTCAATTTCTCCTGTTTGTAACCAAGAACCCTAATGCCTGATTATAAAAATAATTTGAGAATTCTGTTACAATATGGATTTCCAGGCCCCCCTTTGATGTACTGTATCAAAAAGAACTATTCATCTCTACTTCTAAAATCCAGCCCAGAACAGGAACAAAGAGGGACATTACACAGTGATACAAGGTTTAGTCAATGAGGCAACAATTTTGAAGGTTTACGTACCAAAAAGCTTCAAAATATATTCAGTAAAAACTGAATGGAGATCTAGATAGATCCACATACAGTTGGAAACTTCAAAACTGTCCTCCCTCAACAATTGATAGAACTACTAGGCAGAAAATGGAGGCTATAGAAGAACTTCATGACACCATCAACCAACAGGGTCTGACATTTACAGGACACCTTACCCAACAGCAGCAAAGTACGTATTCTTTTCTACTGCCCCTGAAACATTCACCAAGATAGACCATGTTCTGCGGCATAAAATGAACCTAAAAGACTTAAAATCCTAGAATGTGTTCTGACTAAAAGGGTATCAAACTGAAATAACAGAAATATAACAGCAAAATCTCCACTTCTAATCCATGGGTCAAATCTCAAAAATAAAAACAACAAAGAATATTAAATGTGTGAGACACAACTAATAGGGACAAAAAATTAAAAAATAGGAATAAATAAGAAATGTGTAGGACGTATATGAAGAAAATTGTAACTAAAGAATATGTAAAATTGAGTAAATCTAGTTCTTAGAAAATTGTGAAAGTATACTTCTCAAAGTCATCTGTAATCTAATGGATTCTCAATCCAAATTCCAGTAGGATTTTTTTTTTTTAGTCAATTTAGGGGAAAAAATTGACCCTAAGATTTATTGGAAACAACATGCAAAGAAAATCTGGAAATTTCTGAGAACAAATGCAAGTGAGAGAATCTGAGGGAAGAAGTCACCAGCCTAAGTGGTAATAACGTTCTAACCATGAGCAGTGTGATACTGGTGCCAAAATAGAATCCAGTATGGAAGCGGGGGTTTCCAACAATGGAGTCATGGTAAATCAACTGAGAATAGCCAGACAAAAGGATGATTAGTGGCCCCAGGAGCAACTAGCTAGCCATTGTTTTGTTGATTTTTAAAGCTGAATTCTTACCTCAGGCCTTAAGCAGAAATAAATTGTGAAAAGATCAAAGAATTTAATGTTTTAGATGAAAACACTGAAAGCTGTTAAACTGGTAGTATATTGGAAATATTTTTAGAAATAATGCATGAATGATGAAGGCCAAATAAACATGATACAAAACATTAACTCTAGAAGTGAAAATACTTGGTAAATTGACTACATAAAAATTTAAAATTTTGCAATATGTAGATATATGTGTAGATAGATGGAGAGTTTGTGTATGTGTGTTTATATATGAGCCTAGGTACATATGTACTCACATATATGTACACATGTACATAGACAAGTTACAACATTTGATAACTGCTGGTAGCCCATCACCCCTTCCCTCCTATTCTTCCAATTTCCTTTTTTTTAATGAAACCAGGAAGACAATGACTATAAAACCTAACAAAAATAAAATACATACACACAAAACCCCAACTGCCCTCTCAAGTGTATTGATTCAAAAATTGTAAATAAGTACCAGTAAATAAAACCTAGTGGTTCACTAACAAAACACTGGCTAAGTGGACCCTCGCTGCTATCCCCTGCACCACGGTGTGGAAGCTCTCCCCACCCACTCCTGCTCCCTCCCTCATTTGCCCTGCCAGGTGTTCCCCAACAAGTCTCTTGCACATTGAATTCTCTGTTAGCATCAGCTTTCCCAAAGACTGAAACTATTTCAGTAAAATAGTTGGATACAAAATCAATATAAAAAATAAATTCAGGGGGCGCCTGGGTGGCACAGTCGGTTAAGCGTCCGACTTCAGCCAGGTCACGATCTCGCGGTCCGTGGGTTCGAGCCCCGCGTCAGGCTCTGGACTGATGGCTCAGAGCCTGGAGCCTGCTTCCGATTCTGCATCTCCCTCTCTCTCTGCCCCTCCCCCGTTCATGCTCTGTCTCTCTCTGTCTCAAAAATAAATAAAAAAGTTAAAAAAAAAAAATTTAAAAAAAAAAATAATAAAAAAATAAATAAATAAATTCAGGAGCACCTGGCTGGCTCAGAGGAGCATGTGACTCTTGATATTGGGGTCATGAGTTCAAACCCCATGTTGGGTATAGAGATTACTTAAATAAAAAATAAATGCATTTTCTATATTAAAACATTCAAAAAAAAATTTTTTTAACTTGTATTCTTTTTTGACAGAGTGCAAGTGGGGACAGGCAGAGAGAGAGGGAGACACAGAATTGGAAGCAGTCTCCAGGCTCTGAGCTGCCAACACAGCACCCGATGCAGGGCTCCAACCCATGAACTGTGAGATCATGACCTGAGCCGAGAGTAGGACGCTCAACCAACTAAGCCACCCAGGTGTGCCCCTCAAAAAATGTTTTGATGCCTACTACATGCCAGGTACTGGAGGAGCTAGAAATACAAAAGATAGTAAAACAAGCCTATATTGTCCTTACAGGGCTTAAAGTGTTGGAAGAGAGAGATTTTGAATAGCCTGGCAAAACAAATCAGCAATTATAATCTGATAATCTGAAGGAAAATTTCAAGGGGTCATAATTTAAGGCATCAGGGAGGGCTTTTCTGAGCAGAGAATCCTAGATTACTGAAAGTGGAGACAGGGTGGAAAGGGAGAGGGTTTCCAGTCCATGGGAATAACAAGTGAGAGAATCCCGGAAGGCGGTAACTGTGGTAATCAACTACAAACACCAGATTACTTATAGCTAGGTAAATGGGTATGATCACAAGGTTGGGAGCCTTAGTGGTGGAGTCTTGTAAACCAAGTTGAGGATCTGGGTCTTCGTCTAAGAGGAAGGGCAAGACAATAAAGGATTATAAACAAAAGAACACAGATCAACATGGATACAGGGAGGAGAGGAAGTTGAAGGAGAGTAAGAGCTTGCAGAATAGTCCGGATGCTCTCTTGGCAGCCCAGTGAGGTGAGGGTAGTTTGAACCAGAGTGGTGCAGGTGGTGAAAAAGGAGGGAAGGTGAATTATGCAGGATCTACTAGCAGGCTAAATCCACATGGTTGGGGATTGAATAGTTGGGGAGGGTGAAGGGAGTGAAGACCAGGTTGGAAAGTTACAACATTCACTGATGGGGACTGTGTAAGAGGAATGAGTTTGGGAAAGATATCCTGAGTATGATTTTGAGACATTTGAGTGGAAATGCCCAGGGGGTGATTACATTCATGAATCCGGAGTTCAGCAGAAAGACCTAGTCCAGAGATACAAAGTTGGGTTTCATGAGCAAATGACTGGTAACTAAAATCATAAAACTGGGTGAAATCACCTACATGGAGATAGATTATAAAAAGATGAGGGTCTAAAATTGAGCACCGAGAATCCTCAACAATAGAGAAAAAGCAGAGGAAGATCAATCACAAGTTGAGAAGGAACAGCTGGAGATGCAGGAGAAAACCCAAAGTGTGCCAGGTGATGGATTCCAAGGGAAGAGGTAGCCATCAGTGTTTACAGTGAGGGAGAAGTCAAGTGTGATGGGAGATTAAAACAAAGTTTGAATTTAGAGACATGGTCATCATCAGAGACATGGGGGGCAAGGGAATGAGTGGGGAAAGGAAGTGAGGACAGTGTAGGAAAGGAACCCATTCAAGTAGTTTGGCTGAAAGAGAAGGAAAGAAAGTCAATGGGGGTGAGTTTACCGTTTGTAAGCTATGGAATCGTAGGTACATTAAATGTTGACTTGAGGGGCATCTGGATGGCTCAGTCGGTTAAGCATCCAACTTCAGCTCAGGTCATGATCCCATGGCATGTGAGTTTGAGCCCTGCATCAGGCTCTGTGCTGATAGCTCAGAGCCTGGAGCTTGCTTCAGATTTTGTCTCCCTCTCTCTCTGACCCTCCCCGACTTGTGCTCTGTCTCTCAATTATAAATAAACATTTAAAAAAATTTTTTAAATGTTGACTGGAAGCATTCCATCTGGAGGGATAGACTAGAATCACAATACAGATGCGATTATAAATTTGAAAAACTCAAGAGGCTCGAATGAAAAACCATCTTGAATGCATTCAGTGAGCTGGCTGTTTGCAAATCAACAGCTTTTCCAAATACAAATAACTTAGAATGCAAGACTAGAATTTATAATGAAAGCAAATAATCTATTCACAATAACAATGAAAAGCCTTAAAATGCCTAAGAATAAATTTAACAAGATATGCAGGAGCTCTTTGAAGAAACACTAACGTGTCAGCAAGGAACAGCATAGAACAAACATTGAACAAATTGACACAAACTCTGCTCTTAGGAAGATAATACCAAGGGGGAAGAAAAGTCCATTTTTTCCTAAATTAATGGATACATTTAATGAATTAATCATTAAAATCTTAATAGGATTTGGACAGGCAAGGGAGGCACATTGTAATTAAATGATTCTGAGGCTTATCTGAGAAAAAAGAACAATTAGGTGGGGCCTAGGCAGCCAGTTTTGAAAATGTACTATAAATATTCAACTAATAAGAATACGACAATGACGAAACCAGACAGATTAATGGACTAAAATAGGCTAGAAATAGACCAAGAAATTGTGGAAATGTAAGTAAATAGACATTTCTAATCCAGGAGTAAAAAATAGGTTATTAAATCAAGTGTGTAGGGACCACTGGCCTTCCATCTAGGGAATCATAAAGCTGTTTGCTGCATTAGGCCTCCTACTGCCATATCCCAATGGCCTGGGAGAGGACAAGTCAGGGATTTCTCGATTGGAACCAGGGATGCTTTTAAACACTTTTATATGCATGCTATACTTCAATAAAATGCTTATGAATCCTCTCCCCCAAAACGAGAAGTCCACAGACTACGGGCAAGGAGATGTGTATTTTCACAATCCTAATCACAGAACACAGAAGTTGTAAAGAAAATACTGATAAATTTGTCTGTGAACTTACAGTTTCTGTACAAAGCAAGGAGAACATAAATAAGAATGAAAAACAAATGGAAAATTGGGACAAATATTTACAATATGCCGGAAAAATGGTTAAAATCCTTCATGTATGAAGGACTCACCAATCAAGGATTTAAAACTGAATTGGAAAATGGGAAGGACCCTGAATGGACAAGCTAAAAAAGATAAAATACCCAATTAAAATGCGCAAAGAACATTCAGTTTCATTACTCGTCAAAGAAATGCTAAATATAATAACAAAGATCATTTATTGCCAGTGAGACTAGCAAATATGACAAAGACTGACAAACCCAGTTGGCAAATCTGTGAAGCAGCAAGACCTTACCAGTGCAACATTCCCAAGGAGAGTTTTAGCACAATGTGTCAAAATGGAAAATGAGCAGACCCCTTGACCTACTTACCATTCCAATTCCTAGGAATTTATCCTAAAGAGATAATCCCAAAGTTAGATAAAAATGCAAGCACGAGGACCCTCATTACTGTTATTTATGATAGAAAAATATTCAATAGTCTAGACCTTTAACAATATAGAACCAATAAATTGGAAATTTACTTTTGGAATATGCATACAAGGGTCTATTTTTCAGCATCAACAGAGAGCTTGATTTTTATTCATATGAAAAAAATGTCTGCAATGTATTGTTGCATACAAAAAGCAGACTACAAAGTGTATGTTGTTATCAACCTAAAAAGTTCCCATTCAAGATGGCAACATAGGAGGATCCTGAAAGCACCTCCTCTGTGGACAGACTGAATCTACAGCTAAATAGGAAACCATTTCCTCTGAAAGAAACACAAAAACTAGCCAAGCAACTCCTAAGCATAAGGTAAACAAGAAAAAAATCCACATCAAAACAGTAGGAGAGGCTGAGACACAATCTTGCCATAAACCCACCCCTGGTGCAGCTACCACAATCAGGAGGGAACTTAGAACTCCAAGCTTCTCCCTGAGGAGCTAAGGGTTTGAATCCCACATCTGGCACGCCAACTTTTTTTTTTTTTAATTTTTTTTTTTCAACGTTTATTTATTTTTGGGACAGAGAGAGACAGAGCATGAACGGGGGAGGGGCAGAGAGAGAGGGAGACACAGAATCTGAAACAGGCTCCAGGCTCTGAGCCATCAGCCCAGAGCCTGACGCGGGGCTCGAACTCCCGGACCGCGAGATCGTGACCTGGCTGAAGTCGGACGCTTAACCGACTGCGCCACCCAGGCGCCCCTGGCACGCCAACTTTTAAGACCTGTGCCTGAGAGATGAGCCCCCACAACATCTAGCTTTGAAAGCCAATGAATGGGCTTGTATCCATGAGATCCACTCAGCCACATCAAACTGAGAAACAGTTCTTAAAGGGCTCACATGAACTCACCTGGCTACCTACCCTTCCCTCCCACCTGTCCCCTCTCTCCCTCCCCCACCAACTGCCACCCTCCCACACCCCCACCCAGGGTACAGAGGCTAAACACTGAAACACATCCAGTCTTTTTGTGAAAGAGGCCTATTTTCTTCTCTTAAAGCATCACCCTGATAGACAAGCATCTACTTGAACACACAACGAGGAATTTACTGAAATATTCTCCAAATATGGAGGCCAGCAGTTGCCAGCTTTACATCCTCCCTCGACCTTGCTCCAGATCTCTGGTATCTCCAAGGAAGGAGCTCGTGCACATGTCTGGTGCCCTAGTTTTTGTGGCTACTGCCCAGGAGACATCTGATCACCTGTCTCCGATGGCCAGCAGGGCTAAAGTTTATGGGTCCACAGGAATATAACAAGCAAACAGTTCCTGTACTGTAACCAGCTACACTACAGGAGACAGCAGTGGAAAGCCAGCACACAGAAACTCTGTCTGGATTTCTGGAAAAGAGGCCAATTAGCTGATCTTCATAGCTGTAGCCTGTGGTCAGGTATCTAACTACATACACATTTAGGGGCCAAGTGTAATCCTCCCCAGACCCTTCAGAGGGTGAGTGCCATCTTCTCCCTCTGGCTCACTCCAGGTCACCAGCATCTCCCGGAAAGGAGCTTAAACATATGTCTGCCCCAGTTTTGGTGGCTGCCACCCAGGGGCACCCCTTGGTCATCTGGTTCTGGTGGCCAGCAGAACTTCTATTCATTGATCCCATAAGACCGAAACAGACAGAAACAGTTGCCAACTGGCTGCCTGCCCTCTGACCCCACCCAGAGCACAGCACAGGCACGGCCGATTGAAACACAGCAAACACACAACCAGTCTTTCTGTAAAGAGGCCGATTCATTTATCTTCAAGGTGTGGCCTGAGGGGCAGACTTCCACATACATTTAGGGGCTGACTACACCACTCTCAAGAGAAGCAGTACCAGCTTCACACTTTCCCTCTGCCCCACCCCATAAAGTAGCAAAAAAACCCCTCCACTAATCTGTGAATGGATACTCAAAAAGATGTTAAGTGTGACATCAAAAACATAAAATGGGTAAAAAAATGGATGCCTACAAATGAGTTCAAACTTAAACTGTCATCAACTTAAAATAGACTGTTGTATCTATACAAGGTCTTACATAAGCCACATGGTTACCATAAAGCAATAACCTAGAGTAGATACACAAAAGATTAAGAATCCAAGCAAACCTCTACAGAAAATGATCAAGTCACAAAGGGAAGGCAAGAGAAGAAGAACAACAACAAAGCCAGAAAACAATGAACAAAATGGTAGTAAGTGGATACGTATCAATAATTACTTTAAATGTAGGACTAAATTCTTTAATCAGAAGGCACAGAGTGGCTGCATGGCTACAAAAACAAGACCCATCTCAATGTTGTGTATAAGAGACTTACTTCAGATGTAAAAATGCAAACAGACTCAAAGCAAAGGGATGCAAAATTATATTCCATGCAAATAGAAACAAAAAGAAAGCTGAGGTACCTATATTTTATCAGACAAAATAGCCTTTAAGACAAAGACTGTGAAAGACAAAGGCAATACAAAATGATAATGGGATCAATTCAACAAAAATGACATAGCACTTAAATTTATGTACCCAACAGAGAGGCACCTAAATATACAAAGCAAATACTAACACACCAAAGGGAGGAATAAGTAGCAATAATACGAGACTTTAATACCACACTTTGATCGATGGATAGGTTGTCCAACCAGAAAATCAATAAGGAAACATTGGTCTTAAATGACATGTTAGACCAGATGGACTCAACATATATACAGATTCCATCCAAAAGCAACAGAATACACCTTTTTCTCAAGGATACATGGAATGTTCTCCAGGATAGATAATAAATGTGTTAGACCACAAAACAAGTCTTAATAAATTTAAGAAGACTGAACTCCTATCAAGTACCCTTTGCCCCAGTAGTATGAAACTAGAAATTAATTACAAGAAGAAACTGGAAAATTCACAATTATGTTGAAATTGAACAACACGTTGCTGAACAGCCAAGGAGTCAAAGAAGAAATCAAAGGAGAAATAAAAAAATACCGTGAGATAAATGAAAATAGAAATGCAACATACTAAAACTTATGGATACATAAAAAGCCATTCTAAGAGGGAAGTTCATAGTGATAAAGCCTATTTGAGGAAATAAAGATCTCAACTAAAAAACTTAACTTTATACCACAAGGACCTAGAAAAAGAACAAATGAAGCCTAAAGTTAATAAAAGGTAGGAAATTGGGGCTCGATCAGTTAAGAGTCTGACTTCGGCTCAGGTCATGATCTCGCAGTTCATGAGTTCGAGCCCCATATTGGGCTCTGTGCTGAGCTCAGAGCCTAGAACCTGCTTCAGGCTCTGTGTCCCTCTTTCTCTGCTTCTCCCCACTCTCACTCTGTCTCTGTCTCCGTCTCCCCACTCTCTCTCAAAAATAAATACACATTAAAAAAAATAGAATGTAGGAAATAACAATGATCAAAGTGGAAATAAATGGACACTAAAGAGACAATAGAACAGATCAATAAAACTAAGAGCTATTTTGGTATAAAAAAAAAAAAAAGACAATCCTTCAGCTAGACTCACCAAGAAGAGAGAGGACTCAAATCAGAAATGAAAGAGGAAATGTTACAACTAACGCCACAGAAATACAAAGGATCATAACAGACTATTATGAACAATTATATCAACAAATTGGACAACTTAGAAGAAATGGACAAATTCCCAGAAATATACCATCTACTAAGACTAAATCATGAAGAAATAGAAAATATGGGTGTGCCTGGGTGGCTCAGTCAGTTAAGCACCTGACTCTTCATTTCAGCTGAGGTCATGATGTCACGGTTCATGAGATCAGGCCTCATATTAGTCTCTGTGCTGACAACATGGAGCCTGCTTGGGATCCTCTCTCTGCTCCTCTCCTGCTCATGCTCTCTCTTTCTGAATATAAATAAATAAACCTTAAAAAAAAAAATAGAAAATCTGAACAGGTAAATTACTAGTAAGGAGATTAAATCAGTAATCAAAAAATTCCCAACAAACCCAAGTCCAAGAACATATGGCTACACTGGTGAATTCTGCAAACATTTAAAGAATCAATACCAATCCTTCTCAAGTTCCTTCAAAACATATAAGAGGGAACACTTCCAAACTCATTTTACAAGGCCAGCATTACCCTGATACCTAAGCCAAAATCTTTAATGTTTATTTATTTATTTTCAGAGAGAGAACACCTGGGTGAACAGGGGAGGGGCAGAGAAACAGGGAGAGACAGGATCCCAAGCAGATGCCCCTAGACCACTATCTTAAATCATACACAAAAATCAACTCAACTCAACCTAATGCAAAATTCATCATGTCACCTCCCTGCTTAAAACCCTTCAATTATTTCCCACTACTCCTCAGAAAAAAATCCCAACTCCTCAATATGCCTGTCAGGCACTTTCTCTCCCTGCACATCTCTCCCCTTAACTCAGCACAGCTATTTCCTGTTCCTGGAACACCCCAGTCTCGGCCGCATCTCCAGGCCCTTGCACCACCAGGCATCCTACTTGAAATACTATTTCTCTTTGTAAGTTGTCAACTTCTCATATTCCAGGTTTCAACTCTATTGTCACCTTCCCCGAGAGATTTTGCCTGCCACCCCTTCGATTATCAAATTACCTCCACAGCACTTATATCATCTGAAATTATCATAATTATTTCATATTTGTAAATTCCCAACTTGAAAGGAAGCCTCTCGAGAGCAAGAATCTTGTGGTGGGTGTTCTGCCAAGTGTTTAAACAGTAGGCTTTCCCTGGAAAAGTCCCACAGCTACCATATGCTAATTTCCATACTACACTACCACCAAGGGTAATTTCAAGGTCCACCGTGACCACAACCAGCTTGTAAAATTTCCTGAAAACTTAACAGTTCACTTTCATAAGCCAGGGCAGGCCAGCTCCTGCCCCACCACTGGAAACCTATCTGACTTATTTACTGCTACAAATAAATAAAACTAAAACAATGCCAGGCACAGAGCCAAGTGTGTAGTAACTGGTGATGGGGTGTTGAGTTGAAATAAAATAAGTCTCAATTCTGTCAGATATAGATGGTAGCTAGTTGAGTCCTTTTTTTTTTTTTTTGCCAGCTGCCAAACTGTTTCTAGAATTTGCAGACAATTATTTTGGAGTCAGCTTGTTGAGTGGGTCATTACAAGAGGTTCCTAAGTGAGGAGCAACAAGAGGAGGAAGAGGAGAAGGCAAGAGTGAGGGGAGTGAAAAGGGAAGGGGGAAGAGGAAGAATTAAGGGCAAGTAAAGCTTGTCTCCTGGTTGGTATTTTCCCTGTTGATGGCCGTGCTTCTCAGCAGGCGGTCCACAGACCAATCCCATCAGCTTTGCTCTGGGGACTTGTTACAACTACTGTAGCGGTCCCACAGACCAGCATCTATCTCTGGCCGGAATCCAGCAATCTTCTTGTTACCGAGTTACTCGTAATTCTGACACACACTGAAGTTTGAGAACCACGTCCAAGGGAAGGCTGACAGATTATGAGCTCATTAGAGCGACACGAGACCTCACTGGAAGCAGCTCACCCCACCCCAAATGCAGGCACATATCCTAGGAGTGGATTCTAACTTCCCATTCCAGATCTGTTAAGAAAGCAAAACATTCCAATTGTATCGTGATTGAAATACCGGACTTAAAAGTATTTTTGTGATTGAGAAACATTTGTTTGAATATTTAGCATTTTGGCCTTATTAGTTATCATTGTTACTATTAGGTAGCATTAATTATTTACTATGTATCATAGTGCTTTCCATGTGTTAATCTCATTTGATGCTCAGAACAAATCTATGTGGTAGGTGCTATCATTGATCTTTATTTTACAAATGAGGGGGGCAGATATAGAGATGAGTGACTTAACTATAAAAAGTTGTGACCCTCTGGCTGCAGGACGCTAAGCAGACCAGAGCCTTATGGCCCCAGAAGACTCAGTCCCAGTAGGCAATCTTTCCTGGTCCACAAAACCACTAAAAGCCATGTGGTCTCTAGGGTAAATACCCACAAATACCCAGAAAACCTCTTTCAAGTGGTTGAAAAACAGACTCAATTTCTAATGAAAGCTTGGAAAATAAACTATACCTTGGCCTGATCATCCAGAAACAGGATTAATAATTTACTTCTGTGTTTCACCACTATGTTCTTTTCTGAAAATTGTGAAGTCATCAGTATAACAGAACTTTGAAAATCACTAGACAAAAGCTGCCCTCATTTTTCCTTAAGATGAGTGGAAAAAGCACTCCCAAAATAGCTAAAAACACACAAACAATTTTATAGCAAATACATGAGACAGAATGCTCAGCCCGCAACAACCTCCTTTCTTTGAAAACTGCATTTCCCCCAGCTGCATTTGTAGGTAACCTTGACTCCTGGTCACAACTGATTTAGCTCAAGTATGAACATCTGACCAGACATGACTAGTGACAGTCCCTTTCTATGGATGCAGAGAGAATGCATCAGTGTCTTCTGGTGGCTGGATCTAAGGGTCTACGTTTGAGATTCATGGGATGACCTTGTACACAGGCAAGCATAATACTGGTCTTCAGGGAAAGTGGGGTAAATCCTGAATGCTCAGAAAGGCAAAGGAGTGACTATGGGCCCAGACGGACATGAGGAGGAGAGGGCCTGAGTCCCTGTTACCACCGCTGCCTGGATCAGACTCTCCCAGGGCCTAGCCTCACTCCTGTCTTTTTGCTGCAGTCAGCTTGGGTGGATTTCCATTTCTGTGGCCAAAAGAGAAGGACCAGGGCAGATGAGCCAGCTGTTTAGCCCTCTGAAGAAACATTACCATGTGTAGCACCATATCTGCCTATATCCTTCCTCAAACAAGGGTCCATCCATGATTCCAGGCCACCTTTGGATTTTTATCCCAGTCTGCACTAGGTTTGCCCTAGCACTAGACTTATGCTGCCCACAAATGCCTCTGGGCACGTCTATAGTCTGTTTTTCAGTTGTGCCCCAGAATAGGGTCAGGGCTCAAACCAACTGTCATTCAACTGCTCAAGCCCCTCGCATCCTCCATTTCTTTTCTATCTTCCCACAACAATGCCCCACAAAATTCAAACCCTGCATGAGATGAAATACAGTTTATTGACCAGCTACAAGCCTGGAAGCTTTTACTTAGCCTCTCTCCCTAACCCATATTCACCAAACAATGGGAAAACAGCAACTCAAGAAAAATCATTAAGTAAACAGAAATCCCTGATTAAACCCTTAACTTGAAAGGACGTGGAATGCATCTTTCCCCATCTACTTTAGACTTCTTCCCCTGCCCCCCCTACAAAAACTCCTGGACTGTACCTGGGATATAAATGGTGCCACCATTGCACCAATGCGACACAGGGAGCCGCTGGTCCCCATCCCCAAAGCGCGCATCGTTGTGGGATAGACCTGGAGAGAGGAGCATAAGAAGCATCAGTTAGCTTGGACTTTTTCCTTCCCAAGTCCCCTTCCCTAGCTTTGGTATATATCAAATACGAGACTTTTTTTTTCTTTTCTTTCTTTTTTTGGTTTTTGTTTTGTTTTGTTTTGAGAGAAAGCATGTGCTCATGAGCAAAGGAGAGGCAGAGAGAGAGGGAGAGAGAATCTTAAGGAGACTCCACACTCAGTATGGAACCCATCATGGGGCTTGATCTCACAATGGTGAGATCATGACCTGAGCCAAAATTAAAGAGTTGGACGCTTAACTGACTGAGCCACCCAGATGCCCCTCAAATACCAGATATTCTATACAGGATATGAGATACAGGACATGTGTGTTCTCAGGCATACAACTTTGCATTCTTAAATATTAGAAAAACGATAAACACTTAGCAATTATCCTTTAAATGACCAAATTCCAAAATATGTTTAATTGAATGTTCCTAGTATAATTTCAAAAGGTAACCTTTGGAATCAAAAAGAAGGTTTCCATTTTAAAACTATAAATGTATAAAGTGGTTCTACTAATGGGGTGCTGGGGTGGCTCAGTTGGTTAAATGTCCGACTTCACTCAGGTCATGATCTCGCCGTCTGTGAGTTCGAGCCCCACATCAGGCTCTGTGCTGACAGCTCAGAGCCTGGAGCCTGCTTCGGATTCTGTGTTTCGCTCTCTCTCTGTCCCTTCCCTGCTTGCACTCCTCCTCTCTCTCAAATAAACATTTAAAAAATAAATAAATGGGGTGCCTGGGTGACTCAGTCTGTTGAGCATCTGACTTCGACTCAGGTCATGATCTCGCGGTGAGTTTGAGCCCTGCGTCAGGCTCTGTGATGACAGCTCAGAGCCTGGAGCCTGTTTCGGATTCTGTGTCTCCCTCTCTCTCTGCCCCTCCCCCACTCATGCTCTATCTTTCTGTCAAACATTAAAAAAAATTGTTTTAATAAATAAATTTAAAAAAAAAGTGGTTCTACTGAAGGGAAAGAAAATCCTCCCCAAATAATGATTCAGTGAAACCTTTAATACAGATACAGTGAAAAGACTTGACCAGTGTGCCAGGTACATGCTATACCATTCATCACATTCTTGTTGCAGAATTTTATGTCCTGGGGCCCCGGGCTGGCTCAATGAGTAGAGCACACAACTCTTAATCTCAGGGATCTGAGTTCAAGCCCCATGTTTGGCGTGGAACATACTTAAAAGAAAAAAAGAATCTTATGGCATAATCTACTTTTTTGATGCAACTTTATTACATTTATAATAAAACTTCATTAATCTGGACTTTATTAATTCCAAATTCTTATAGGAACTGGCAAAAGTAAGCAAATGGTATTTAACACATTATAGGGAGAATACTTAATCTAATAATGGTTTTTCAAAACTCAAGAATTTTCTCTCAAAGCTATACAATACCAGTAGTTTTTATTTCATTCACTAAAGCAAAGCACATAGCCCCTTTCCTCAGTCACATTTTGTTAAGTAGCATCTGTCAAATACAAAATCAAGAAGCTTTCTGGCCTAGCTGAAACCACCGTTTTTATAAGAGAAGGTCTAGGAGTTGAGTGCCTTTTTTGGAAGCTTTTTTCTTTTTCTGGAAAATGAGGCTGAAAATAACTAAAAATAATGGATTCAGATACATGGTGACGATATCAGAGCAATGAAAATAAAGTCTTTTTTACATGTTTTGACAATTCTGGGTGGGATAATAGAAGATAATCATCTTCAGGTATGTACTTTTGATTTTTTTAGACAACAAGTATCACAAAGATTACTCAGAAATGACCTTCATGTTTTGACAATTCTGGGTGGGATAATAGAAGATAATCATCTTCAGGTATATACCTTTGATTTTTTTAGACAACAAGTATCACAAAGATCACTCAGAAATGACCTCTTAAATCAATTTGCCCCAAAATACGTTAAGTTGAATATTTCAAATATAACTTTAGAAACACACTGTATTACTCATGTCAAATACGCCAGTTTCCTATTTTTATCTGTATGGGGAGAAAAGAGTATTCTTCACTGTGGCTTTAATGGTTTTGACATGCCATATCTATAATCTGAACAAACAGACTTTTGCATTTCCTGAGATGAAAATGAACATAGCTTCCCCCTGCACTCTGCCTGTACTGCCCTCCTTGGGTAAGTGTACCTCAGTCCTAGGGTGGCAGGGTCCTCCCCAGAAGACTAGCACAAATCCCCATCCACACCACATCTCCCAACCAGGGAGTTTTTCAAGGCTTCAGTTCTAGTGAAGCAGCATCAGGTCTCATTTAACAAGCAGACCAGAGCACAGCTAGTTAAACTCACCACATTCTGGCAAAGGTCCAAACACTGCCCATAGCAGGCAAGCAGAGCCTCTCCAGGCAAGCAGAGCCTCTCCAGATGACTGGCCTGAGGGACAGAGCAACCAAAACACAACAGCAGAGTGCACACAACAAACACCAGAGTCACTCACTTACTGAAGCACCAGGCCTGGACACCATATGACCTCTTCTTCACAAAGCCATTACTCTGAACAACAGGAAGGATAACAGGCCTTTCTAATGCACAGAGGAAGGCAGAGATTTGGACAAAAATGCCAAGATGGAGGAATTTATCCCAAATGAAACAATAAGATAAGGTCATGGCCAGATATCTAAGTGAAACAGATATAGGTAACATGCCTGATGAAGAATTTAGCAATGATTCTAAGGATAGTCACTGGGCTTGAGAAAAGAATGGAAGACTTAAGGGAGGCCATTACCACAGAGATACAAGAATTAAAGAAGAATCAGAGATGAAAAATGCCATAATTGATACTGGGAACCGACTGGATGCAAGAACTCAAGGATGGAAAAAGCAGAGGAAGGAGTAAGTGACACAGAAGAAAAAATTGAAAACAATGAAGTTGAACAAAATGGACAGAAAGAAGAATTATGAAACACAAGAATAGACTTAGTGAACTCAGTGACTCCATCAAACATAATAACATTCCTAGTATAGGAGTCCCAGAAGAAGAGAGAACAAGAGACTGAAAATTTATTTGAGGAAATAGCTGAAAACTTCCCTCACCTGAGGAAGGAAAAAGACATCCAGACCCAGGAGGCACAGAGAACTCCTGTCAAAATCAACAAACACATTGCAGCAGCTTCTTACTCAACACATCTCCCGAGGCAAGGGAAACAAAAGCAAAAATGAACTATTAGGATCTCATAGTGATAAAAAGCTTCTGCACAGCAAAGGAAACAATCAGTAAAACTAAAAGGCAACTGACAGAATGGGAGAAGATATTTGCAAATGGCATATCAGATAAAGAGTTAGTCCAAAATCTATAAAGAACTTATCAAACTCAACACCCAAAAAACAAATAATCCAGTGAAGAAATGGACAAAAGACATGACTAGACACTTCTCCAAAGAAGACATCCAGATGGCCAACCGACACGTGAAAAAATGTTCAACATCACTCATCAGGGAAATACTAATCAAAACCACAATGAGATGTCACCTCATACCTGTCAGAATGGCTAACATTAACAACTCAGGCAACAACAGATGTTGGCAAGGATGTAGAGAATGAGGATCTCTTTTACACTGCTGGTGGGAATGCAAAATGATGCAGCCACTCTGGAAAACAGTATAGAGGTTCCTCAAAAAATTAAAAAATACCCTACGGCCCAGCAATTGCACTAGTAGGCATTTATCCACGGGATACAGGTGTGCTGTTTTGAAGGGACACATGCACCCCAATGTTTATAGCAGTACTATCAACAGTAGCCAAAGTATGGAAAGAGACCAAATGTCCAGCCATGGATGAATGGATAAAGAAGATGTGGTATATATATACAATGGAGTATTACTCGGCAATCAAAAAGAATGAAATCTTGCCATTTGCAACTACGTGGATGGAACCGGAGGGTATTATGCTAAGTGAAATTAGTCAGAGAAAGACAAATATCATATGTCTTCACTCATATGAGGACTTTAAGAGACAAAACAGATGAACATACGGGAAGGGAAACAAAAATAATATAAAAACAGGGAGAAGGACAAAACATAAGAGATTCTTAAAGATAGAGAACAGAGTGTTGCTGGAGGGGTTGTAGGAGGGGGGATGGGCTAAATGGGTAAGGGGCATTAAGGAATCTATTCCTGAAATCATTGTTGCATCATATGCTAACTTGGCTATAAATTTTTAAAATAATAAATAAATAAATAAATACATAAATACATAAATACATAAATACATAAATAAAATGTGAGGAGAAAAACAATAACAGGGACCAACAATGGTACGAACACGGATGAATCATCTGTCAACCTTTGCTGATTGACATTAGACTGGCTACAAATGTTGTTTTACAAGTTAAGAGCAAAGTAACCTCTAAGGTCATATGCTCATGCTTCTTTAGATTATTTGCCTTCTCCAGGTACATCTCTGAAGCTGTGCAAATGCATGTCAAGAGAGCTTTAACAAGTTAGAGTCCAAATTATGGAATTGCTAAAGGAAACTTTAACAATTCCAAAACGTCAAAACAAAAATTTGTAATTCTCCTCTATCTGACCACCCTTATAAACTTTTTAAATAATGCTTCCTACTCTGCTTCTATCACTATTGTTTTTTCCCTCTTTTTGTTTTTTTTTCCTTACAGCACTTATTACCTGACAAGCAGATTTGCGTATTGTCTGTCCCCCACCCCACTAGAATCTAAGTTTTTTGAGAATAGGGATATTTTATGTTCACTGCTGTACCCCCAACATATGGGGAGAAGGTATCAATAAATGAATGAATCTAATCAGACATCTATCTAAGGTGATTCAGTAAACATTTCTTAGGCGCATTAGTAAGTAAAGGGATAACTAAGGCTAAAAAGAAAGAAAGAGGCACATTAATTTACCACCTATAATAGGACTTTAATAAATGTTAGCCAACAATATCATCATTTTTATTATTACATGTCCATGATTTTAGATGACATACGACCTTGGAGACAATATCTTGGAGCTTTCTCTTGGCCATGGGACAAAATCCTGACTTTGACTCTCTCCCATCAAGACTATATACACATTCATTCTTTGTTTAGACAGGAAAGGAAAAAACCTGATGAAAAGGAACATGAAGGCAATCATAAGAAGATAGAAGCTTTATTAACAGCAGGATTCCTGATCATGAAGAAGCAAAAAGGTGGGGACTGATTAACCAATTTGTTTCAGAGAACATTTTGAGGTTTTAGTTTCTTTCAATAAAACACACTATGTATCTGTCAGATGTGAAAAAAAATCAACAAAAGCAGGCCAATACCAAGACATATTGCAGTTAAATTTGCAAAATAGAGTGTTAAAGAAAAAATCTTAAAAAGCAGCAAGACAAAAGAAGTTCCTAACTTACAATGAAAGACCCATAAAGCTAGCTGCAGATCTCTCCATAGAAACCTGGCAAGCCAGAAGGGAGTAGCATGATATATTCAAAGTGCTGAATGGAAAAATTTGCTGCCAAGAATACACTATCCAGCAAGGCTATCATTCAGAATAGAAAAAGAGATAAAGAGTTTCCCAGACAAACAAAAACTAAAGGACTTTGTGACCACTAAACCAGCCCTGAAAGAAATATTAAAGGGGACTATTTGAGTGAAAAGGAGAGACCAAAAGTGACAAAGACAAGACAGGAACAGAGAAAACCCCAGAAACAACCATAATACAAGTAATAAAATGGCACTAAATGCATATCAACAATTCCGCTGAATGTAAATGGACTAAAGACTCTAATCAAAAGACACAGGGTGTCAGTGGTGCCTAGGTGGCTCAGTTGGTTAAGCTTCTGACTCTTGGTTTTGGATAAGGTCATGATCTCATGGTTTCTTGAGTTCAGGCCCCAAGCCAGACTCTGTGCTGGCAGCACACAGCCTGCCTGGGATTCTCTGTCTCCTCTCTCTCTGACCCTTCCCTACTCATACTGTCTTGGTCTCCCTCAAAAACAAATAAACTTAAAAAAATACATATGGTGTCAGAATGGATAAAAAAAAAAAAACTAGACCCATCTATAAACCTCCTATAAGAGACTCATTTTAGACCTCAAGATACCTGTGGATTCAAAGTGAGGGGTAAACATTTATCATACAAATGGATATCAAAAGAAAGATGGAGTAGCAATATTTATTTCACACTAACTAAATTTTAAACCAAAGACTATAACAAGAGATGAAGGGTACTATATCATAAAAAAAGGGGACAATCCAACAAGAAGATCTAACAGTTGTAAATATTTATGCCCACAAAAGTGGAAGCACCCAAATATATAAAACAACAACATATATCAAGGAGCGCATTGATAATAACACAATAATAGTAGCAGACTTCAACACCACACTTACATGAACGGACAGATCACCTAAGCAGAAAATCAACAAGGAAACAATGGCTTTGAATGACATACTGGACCAGATTCAAAATATTTCATCCTAGAGCAGCACAATACACATTCTTTTCAAGTGCACACGGATCATTCTCCAGAAGAGATCACATACTGGTCACAAATCAGGCCTCAACAATACAAAAAGACTGAGATCCTAACATGCAAATTTTACGATCACAACACCATGAAACTGGAAGAAGAAATTTGGAAACACCATAAATACACAGAAATTAAACAACATGCTACTAAAGAATGAATGGGTCCACAAGGAAATCAAAGAAAAAACAAAAATACACGACACCAAATGAATATAAAAACTCAATGGTCCAAAGTCTTTGGAATGCAGTAAAGTGGTCGTTGGAAAGAAGTATATAGCAATACAGGGCTACATCAAAAAGCAAGAAAAATCTCAAACAACCTAAACTTACACCTAAAGGAACTAGAAAAAGAACAAGAAATGAAGCCAAAACCCAGCAAACTGATGTAGCCACTGTAGAAAACAATATGGAAGTTCCTCAAAAAGTTAAAAATAGAACTTCCCTATGATCCAGCAATTGCACTACTAGGTACTTATTCAGAGAATACAAAAATATTGATTTAAAGGGGCACATGCATCCCAATGTTTATAGCAGTGCTATCAACAGTAGCCAAGTTATGGAAAAAACCCAAATGTCCACTGACTGAAGGAGATAAAGAAGATATGGTGTGTGTGTGTGTGTGTGTGTGTGTGTGTGTGTGTGTATATATATATATATATATATATATATATACATACACAATTGTATATATATATATATATATATACACACAATGGGATAATACTCAGCCATAGAAAAGACTGAAATCTTGTCATTTGCAACGACATGGATGGAGCTACAGAGTAGTATGCTTAAGTGAAATAAGTCCATCAGAAAAACAAATTCTGTATGATTTCATTCTTACGTAGAATTTAACAGAGCAAATGAGCAAAGAGAGAGAGGCAAACCAAAAAATAGACTCTTAAATATAGAGAACAAACTGATGGTTACAGATGGGAGGTGGGGGGGGGGATGGGTGAAATAGATGATAGGGATTAAGGAGTGCACTTGTTGGGATGAACAATGGGTGATGTATTGAGGTGTTGAATCACTATATTATATACCTGAAACTATTTTTGCACTGTATGTTAACTAACTGGAATTTAAATAAAAACTTGGAAAGACAGAAAAGAAAATGAGCACAGCTTTACCAGTTCCTGTAGTGCAATTTTCTCTAGCTCAATGAAGGACAACACCAGTTAAAATACGGTTGAATTTCCTGTTCAGATATCGTTTATTTCTAGGAATACTAGCTCTTCAGTATGGGTGTTTATGAGGAAATTCTCAAGCTTCTTTAGGTAGTACTTTGCATAAAATAGATGTATTAATTTAATAAATTCATAAAGAATATCATATTCAAATTTAAGCTATTTCTATTTTATTCAAACTTAAGCTACATGTTGCAAGTAACAGATGGATGAAAAATAGCATAGTGCTAGGACAATAAGTTGTTTTTTACATGTGTCACAAGAAAGGCAGGTCTTAAATTTCTTCTTAGAGACTGGCTTGCACTAGACTTTATGGAGCAGAGGAAGCTATCAAATAAACCTCCTGGTATCATTTTTAGGAGGTATTTTTAGAAAATCATTCAAAGTCAAAAGAAGCTAGGATGCATTGTCTGTGGACAGAGATCCTCAGTAGCTCACCTTGCATGCCTTGGTGTACCCAAGCCCCTCCCAACAACTGACCTCAGCAGTGTAAATATAGATGGTGTTGAAGTTGGCTGCCACCAAAGCCCTCAGCATGAACAGGAAGCCAATCAGGCCAGCACTAGGAAACAAGATGCCAGAGAAGTTAGGAAAGGCAGTATGGAGGGCCTTCCATGGCACTGACAAGTGCTCACATTACATAACTGAGCATTACAGGTATTAACACACGCCTACAGATAACCAAGTCCCAGGAGGTGCTGCTTCTCAACTGGCCTGATTGTGGGGTCCTCAAGTAAATGCCTGACTCCAACCTTTAACCCAACTTCCTGTCCCCCCCTCCCCGAAGCGGGCAATTCCAGCTTGCCCCCCAATCCCAGATTAGCACATCTTCTGCCACCACCCTCCAAAACCAATGCAGTTCGCAGAACAATACATACTATAATTGAGGACATTTAAGGATTGCAAATTAATAGTGAAATAAGTTTTTATGTCACAGGTATATTACCTGTTTCCCTGAAGTATCTTAATAATGGTCTGGGAAATTTGGTAAACAATTACAGTCCTGAGATTCCAGGAAGCTTTGCATAAAGATCCTAAGTATCCAGGTGGGTGCAATGATTGCACCAGCACTAGCACCTATATCCTGGAATAGCTGATAGAGGGCTGGGTCTGTGGAAGAGGGAAGTGGGGGTAGCATGGAACAGAAAGGCCATTCCAGTCAGACCAGCAGCCTATTCACTACTCTGCTCATGAAAGGTTCTTTCCTCCAATGAACACTATGGGTCAAGAAACTCCAACTTAAAGCCACTGCACAAAACTAGATTGTTCTGAAGCAACCAGAGAGAAAATACCTTGATGTGCAAATGTTGAGAAGAAGGAAGAATAAGGCTGTACATCCCATGGTGATAGAAAGACTCAGCCGTCTTCCCAGGAAATTAATGCCCAGGATATTGAAAGGATTCACTAGAAAGCAAATGACAATAACAACTTCTGAAATCTTGAAAGCAAGATGCATTTAC
Source organism: Prionailurus viverrinus (assembly GCF_022837055.1). NCBI lineage: Eukaryota > Metazoa > Chordata > Mammalia > Carnivora > Felidae > Prionailurus > Prionailurus viverrinus. The sequence goes on from NC_062562.1 coordinate 154,064,917, forward strand.
CAACATTGGCAAGGATTCCTCACTGTCATTTAAGAAAGAGGCAACTTCATCCAAACCTCATGTGTGTTCCAGCCAAAACCCAGTAACATGATCATCAAATTCAGGATTCCCCTTCAATATGTTTTTTCCTCATAGGTCCAAGAATGAAAAGCAATGGCATATATATAAAGGATATTTTATGCCCAAGATTCTTATTACAACTTGTAGGTCAATCACTAATTGAAACCCTGCTAGACCTATATTTTAAATGGTTTATACTGTTTTTCATCAAATTCAAGGTTCTGTTGACTTTTAAGTACCATTATTTTATGTCTACTGAAACAAAAACAGTGCTGCAAATTGAAATCTAACATGCCACTGTAAGACACATCTCACTTTCAGAGATGTCAAAACATAGAGGAAAACACGCATCCTAGAATTGATATAATACAGTAATTCAAAGCTCTACTCCTCCAGACTTCTCCCTATACCAATCTGCACTGGAGACATGTCAGCAAGATGTGGGGACTTGTTCAGCTCTACCAGGCAGAAGCCACAGAGAGGGACCCAATACACAGAGGTAGACACTTACGAGCAATTTCCCCAATGGTGCTGATAATCATGGTCTGGTAGTCAGAGGGGGCAAACATGTGGCAGTGGCAGGGACTCTGGCTCCCTTCTGTGTCCCCCACAGTCACCACCACCTCAGACCGCGAGCCACAGACCAAGTCCCGCTCCAGCATCTCGGCACTGGCCAGAATGACTCCATAGTAGGCGAAAGAAATTCCCAGCCTGAAAGTGAGAGAAGCCAGTCATTAGAATGGCTGCCACCAGCCTGAAGGAGGGGCAGTGCCACCAGAAGTAGAGAGAAGGGGATAGAAGCCCCCCACGCCCACTCTCTTCTAGCAGTCAGGACAGGAGGCACTGGGTGGGAAGGGCATGGAAGGCAAGTCTCACCTATCTCATGGAGCCTGGGGGAGGTGTGCAGGGGAACTGGAGTGGGAAATGGATTTGCAAACACAGCCTAGAACCAGATCCCAGAGGACCCCACAGTCAGTGATGGAGTTTGAAGCACAAAACTGTTTGCTTAAAACAATACACATTTATTCCATCAGTCCTGTAAGCCAGAAGTTGTATGGGTCTGACTGATTTCTCTGCTCAGAGCCTCAGGAGACAGAAATCAAAGTGTAGGCAGGGCTGTATTCCTTTCTAGGTGTGGGGGGAAGAATCTTTCCAGATTCTAGGCAGAATTTTCTCCATGGGGCTGGAAAACTCCTCTCCATTCGCTTGCTGCTATTTGTTTTTACTCTTTTTTAATGTTTATTTACTTTTGAGACAGAGAGAGAGAGAGAGAGAGAGAGAGAGAGAGAGAGACAGAGAGAGCGAGCATGAATGGGGAAGGGGTAGAGAGAGAGGGAGACACAGAATCCAAAGCAGGCTCCATGCTCTGAGCTGTCAGCACAGAAACCCATGTGGGGCTCGAACTGTGAGATCATGACCTGAGCTGAAGTTAGACACTTAACTGACTGAGCCACCCAGGTGCCCCTCCTTTGCTGCTATTGACCAGTTGCTCTCAGCTTCTGCAGGCTTCCTTCATTGCTTGTCTTCAGTCAGTGAGTGTGGACCCAATCCTTCTCAGGCCCTGGAATAACCCACCTCACCTCTTGCTTTCTTCTCTGCTCCATCTTTGATTCCAACTGGAAAAATCACTCTATTCTTAAAAACCCAAGTGATTGGAGTCTTCCATTTTGATGTCATACTCTATGTACTTTGTTTCATTTTTGTATGACTCCTTAAGAATAGGTAGGGTGTTCCAGAAAATTTCAAAACAATTCCTTTTCTTAGAATTACAAAGCAGTCATTTGTGATTTTTAAAGCATCTTATTGGGGGAGGGGGCAGGGCCAAGATGGCGGGGGAGCATGGAAGTTCTCTGCTTCTCTTGTCCCTGAAATGCAACTAGATCAGCAACAAACCATTTTGCACACCTAGAAAATTGATCTGAGGATTAACACAACAATCTGCATAACTTGGGCCACAGAATTTGGCAGATACACAGTGCAGAGAAGTGAACTGGGGAAAGAAAGAAGCCATGGAGGGTTGGGAGCTGATTTAGTTTGTGGAGAGAGTACAGAGATGTGGGGAGGTATAGGAAAATCACTCCCCCCAAAAAGCAGATGGAGAGAAAAATAAAGAGTGGAAACACCCAGAAGGGTCTGAACAAGAAAGGGATAAAGGAGAAAGGAGAGGGTTTCAATACCATTAGGACTCTATAAATAGGGCAGAGCAGCACTGGAAAGTCCTCAGCCCAATATGTGGCGGTGCTCTGGTGGGAAGGGCAAATCCCCAGGAACTGGTAGCAAGGTCCAAAGGGTCCTTGGGCCACACAGGGAGAGGCGGTTCCCCTGCTGAGAGGACATTTGGTAGAGGCTGTGTGGCCTCCCCACAGGAAAAGGTCCTCGTGGACCCTGGAGAACAGCCACTTTTGCTGGTGTTGGAACAAGGACAACAGAATGTGGTGACACCTGGTGCCAGTTGTGTGCTGTGATTTGCCATAGTCCCTGAACCACTGATGCTACACAATCATGCAAACTTTTTCTGGGGCAGAAAAGTCTCTGGGTCTCTGGGTCTCTGCAGTGTTGCCGTTGCACAAGTGTTCGCAGAGTCAAGCTGGCACCTGGCCATTGCTCAGCAAGACCCTCCCCCAGAGGGTCAGGGCGGGCCCAAACTGCAGGGCCCTCAGAAGTGAGAGGTTTGGAAACAAAGCCCCATCTGAGATAAAATTTAGGAAGCAGTGCCACCTGGCAGGCTGACAGCTTGGTCACGGACAGTGGAGAAGCAGGAAGTGGATGGAAGCTGGAGATAAAGGAGGGGTGCCTGATGGCTGGTTGAGTAGGGCAGAGTTCTGATGCTACACACTGGGTCACTGTGTGATGCCATTTTCACCTCTCCTACACCTGTGCATACATGTACACACACACCACACCAATCTACCGCAATAAGCTAAGCAGTGCCACCTACTGGAGTACAGAGCTCTTACACCAAGCCCTGTTCAAATGCAGCAACCAAGCCCTAGAGGATGACAACAAGTCTCTTCACCTGCTTAGTTTACAGACTATATAGTGCTTCTAGTAGAAACTGGATGTAATTTCATTCAGATTTCATTCTGTTCACTGATCCATCTACTCATTGTTTTTCTCTTTTCTTATTCTTGGATACAGAAAGAGAAAAAATATTTTTATTTTCTGTTTTCATAAAAATTTTTTTACTTTTTTTACATTTTTTGGTAATTTTTAATTCTATTTTACTTTCTCCATTTCATTTTATTCTATTTTATTCTATACATTTTTTTAAAGTTTAAAATGTTTTCTTTTTCTTTCTTTTTTGTTCTTTCCCCTTTTTCTCTATTCCATCAAGCTTCTTTCAACTCCAGACCAAAACACACCTAGGATCTAGCTTCCTTTATTTGATTTTTTGTGTTGTTTTTAATTTTTTTAATTTTATTAATTCTTTTTTTCCTCCAAAATAATGAAAAGAAGGAATTCACCCCAAAAGAAAGAACAGGAAGAAATAATAGCCAGGGATTTAATCAACACAGATATATCTAAGATGTCTGAACTAGAATTTAGAACCACAATAATAAGAATACTAGCTGGGGTTGAAAAAAAAAGCATAGAATTCCTTTCTGCAGAGATAAAAGAGGTAAAATCTAGTCAGGATGAAAAATGCTATAACTGAGATGCAATCTCGAATGGATGCCATAGTAGCAAGGATGGATGAAGCAGAGCAGTGAATTAGTGATACAAAAGACAAAATTATGCAGAATAATGAAGCAGAAAAAAAGAGGGAAACTAAAGCAAAAGGGCATGATATAAGAATTAGAGAACTTAGTAACTCATTAAAAAGGAATAACCAAATCATAGGAGTCCCAGAAGGTGAAGAGAGAGAAAAAGGGGTAGAAGATTTATGTGAGCAAATCATAGTGGAAAACTTTCCTAAACTGAGGAAAGACACAGACATCAAAATCCAGGATGCACAGAGAACTCCCAGTAGATTCAACAAAAACCGACCACCAACAAGGCATATCGCAGTCAAATTCACAAAATATTCAGGCAAGGAAAGAATCATGAAAGCAGTAAGGGGGAAAAAAGTCAACTTATCAGGAAGACAGATCAGATTCACAGCAGACCTATCCACAGAAACTTGGCAGGCCAGAAAGGAGCGGCAGGATATATTAAATGTGCTGAATCAAAAAATATGCAGCCAACAATTATTTATCCAGCAAGGCTGTCATTCAAAATAGAGACATAATTTCCCACATAAATAAAAACTAAAGGAGTCCATGACCGCTACACCAGCCCTCCAAGAAATTTTAAGGAGAACTCTTTGAGAGGAGAAAAGATGAAGTGAAACAAAAAAGACCAAAAGCAACAAAGACTAGAAAGGACCAGAGAACATGACCAGAAACTCCAACTCTACAGTCAACACAATGGCAATAAATTTATATCTTTCGTACTCATTCTAAATGTCAATGGACTAAATGCTCCAATCAAAAGACATAAGGTAACAGAATCTTTAAGAAAACAAGATCCATCTATATCTTGTTTACAAGAGACCCATTTTAGACCTAAAGATGCCTTCATACTGAAAGTAAGGGTATGGAGAAATATCTATTATGCTAATGGTCACCAAAAGAAAGCCAGAGTAGCCATACTTATATCAGACAATTTATATTTTAAAATAAAGACTGTAACAAGAGACAAAGGACATTATTTCATAATTAAGGGGTCTATCCACCAAGAAGATCTAAAAATTGTAAATATTTATGCCCTCAATGTGAAATACCCAAAAACAGAAATCAATTAGTTACAAATATAAAGAATTGGCAACAATACCATAATAGTAGGGGACTTCAACTCGCCACTTACAGCAATGGACAGATCATCTAAGCAGAAAATCAACAAGAAACAATGGCTTTGAATGACACACTGGACCAGGTGGTCTTAACAGATATATTCAGAACATTTCATCCTAAAGCAGCTGAATATACATTCTTCTCAAGTGCACATGGAACATTCTCCAGAATAGATCACATACTGGGACACAAATGAGCCCTCAATAAGTACAAAAAGATTGAGATCACACTGTACATATTTTCAGACCACAATGCTATGAAACTCAAAATCAACCACAAGAAAAAATTTGGAAAGACAACAAATACTTGGAGATTAAAGAACATCCTACTAAAGAATGAAAGGTCTAACCAAGAAGTTAAATAGGAAATTAAAAAGCACATGGAAGCCAATGAAAATGATACTACTACAGTCAAAAACCTCTGGGACACAGCAAAGGCGGTCATAAGAGGGAATTATATAGCAATCCTGGCCTTCCTAAGGAAGGAAGAAAGGTCTCGGATGCCCAACCTAATCTTATACCTTAAAAACTGGCAAAAGAACAGCAAATAAAACCCAAAACCAGAGGAGACAGGGAATAAAGAATAGCAAGGAAATCAATGCTATGGAAACCAAAAAACAAGTAGAACAGATCAATGAAACTAGGAGCTGGTTCTTTGAAAGAATTAACAAAATTGATAAACCCCTAGCCAGTGTGATCAAAAAGAAAAAGGAAAGGACCCAAATAAATAAAATCAAGAATGAAAGAGGAAAGCTCACAATCAACACTGCAGAAATACAAACAATAATAAGAGAATATCATGAGCAACTCTATGCCAATAAACTAGGCAACCTGGAAAAAATGGACAAATATCTAGAAACATATAAACTACCAAAACTGAAATAGGAAGAAATAGAAAATTTGAACAGACCCATAACCACTAAAGAGACTGAATTAGTAATTCAAAATCTCCCAAAAAACAAGAGTCTGGGGCTGGATGGCCTTCCAGGGGAATTCTATCAAATATTTAAAGAAGAGTTAACACCTATTCTTTTCAAGTTGTTCCCAAAAATAGAAATGGAAGGAAAACTTCCAAATTCATTCTATGAGGCCAGCATTACCTTGATTCCAAAACCAGACAAAGACCCCACTATAAAGAACTACAGACCAATTTCCCTGATGAACATGGATGAAAAAATCCTCAACAAGATACTAGCCAACCGGATCCAACAATACATTAAAAGCATTATTCACTATTGTAAGTGGGATTTATACCTGGGAAGCAGAGCTGGTTCACTATCCACAAATCAATCAACACGATACATCACATTAATAAAAGAAAGGGCCAGAACCACATGATCCTCTCAATAGATGCAGAGAAAGCATTTGACAAAATACAGCATCCTTTCTTGATTAAAAACCCTCAAGAAAGTAGGGATATAAGAAACATTCCTCAAGATCATAAAAGTCATATACGAAAGATCCACTGCTAATATCATCCTCAATGGGGAAAAACTGAGAGCTTTTCCACTATGGTCAGGATCACGACAGGGATGTCTATTCCCACCACTGTTATTCAACATGGTATTGGAAGACTTAGCCTCAGCAATCAGACAACACAAAGGAATAAAAGGCATCCAAATCAGCCAAGGAGGATGTCAAACTTTTAGTCTTTGCAGACAACCTGATGCTCTATATGGAAAACAAAAGATTCCACAAAAAAACCTGCTAGAACTGATCTATGAATTCAGCAAAGTTGAAGGATATAAAAGTCAATGCACAGAAATCAGTTGCATTTCCATGCACCCATAATGTAGAAGAAAGGGAAATCAAAGAATCGATCCCATTTACAATTGCACCAAAACCAATAAAATACCTAGGAACAAACCTAAACAAAGAGGTGAAAAATCTATACACTGAAAACTATAGAAAGCTTATGGAAGAAATTGAAGAAGACACACAAAAAAATGGAAAACATTCCATGCTCATGGATTAGAAGAACAAATGTTGTTAAAATGTCGATACTACCCAAAGCAATCTACATATTCAATGCAATCCTATCAAAATAACACCATCATCTTTCACAGAACTAGAACAAACAAGTCCAAAATTTGCACGGAACCAGAAAAGATCCCAAATAGCCAAAGCAATCCTGAAAAAGAAAACTGAAACTGGAGGCATCACAATTCCAGACTTTAAGATGTATTAGAAAGCTGTAATCATCAAGGCAGTATGGTACTGGAACAAAAACAGACACTCAGACCAATGGAACAGAATAGAGAACCCAGAAATGGACCCACAAACATATGGCCAACTAATCTTTGACAAAGCAGGAAAGAATATCCAACGAAATAAAGACAGTCTCTGCAGCAAATGAGTCTGGGAAAACTGGACAGTGACATGCAGAAGATTGAACCTGGACCACTTTCTTACACCATACACAAAAATAAACTCAAAACAGATGAAAGACCTAACTGTAAGACGCGAAGCCATCAATATCCTAGAGGAGAAAGCAGGCCTCAGCCGCAGCAATTTTGACCTCAGTCGCAGCAACTTCTTACTCAACATGTCTCCAGAGGCAAGGGAAACAAAAACAAAAATAAGCTATAGAGACTTCATCAAGATAAAAAGCTCTGTACAGTGAAGGAAACAATCAGTAAAACTAAAAGGCAACCAATAGACTAGGAGAAGATATTTGCAAATGGTATATTAGATAAAGGGTTAGTATCCAAAATCTATAAAGAGCTTATCAAACTCAACACCCAAAACACAAACAATCCAGTGAAGAAATAGGCAAAAGACATCAATAGACATTTTCCAAAGAAGACATCCAGATGGCAAATAGACACATGAAAAAATGCTCAACATCACTCATTATCAGGGAAATAAAATAAAAACCACAATGAGATACCACCTCACACCAGTCAGAATGGCTAAAATTAACAACTCAGGCAGCGAGAGATGTTGGTGAAGATGCAGAAAAATAGGAACTCTCTTATACTGCTGGTGGGAATGCAAACTTGTACAGCCACTCTGGAAAACAGTATGGAGGTTCCTCAAAAAATTAAAAATAGAACTACCCTGTGACCCAGGAATTGAATTACTGGGTATTTATCCAAATGATACAGATGTGCTGTTTTGAAGGGGCACACGCACCCTAATGTTTATAGCAGTGCTATCAACAATAGCTAAAGTATGGAAAGAGCCCAAATGTCCATTAACAGATGAATAAAGATGTAAGATATATAGATATAGATATAGATATAGATATAGATATAGATATAGATATAGATATAGATATATAGATACACACACACAATGGAATATTACTCAACAATCAAAAAGAATGAAATCTTGCCATTTGCCATTTGCAACAACGTGGATTGAACTAGAGAGTATTGTGCTAAGTGAAATTAGAGAAAAGACAAGTATCATATGACTTCACTTATATGTGCAATTTAAGATATAAAACAGATGAACATAAGGAAAGCAAAAATAATACAATGGAGGGGGACAAAACATAAGAGACTCTTAACTATAGGGAACACACTGAGGTTTGCTAGAGGGGTTGTGAGTCAGGGGGGTGGGCTAAATGGGCAAGGGGCACTAAGGAAGACACTTGGGATGAGCACTGGGTGTTATATGTAGGGGATGAATCACTGGATTCTAGTCCTGAAATCATTATTCCACTAAATGCTAACTAACTAGGATATCAATTTTAAAAATAAATGAATTAAAAAAAACTCAAGTGATTGGATTGGGCTCACCTGCTTAATCCAGGATACTCTCCCTATTTTAAGGCCCATAACCTTATTTACATCTATGCAGTCCTTTCACATGAGCACCCAAATTAATGTGTGATTAAATCAATGGAAGCTGGTAATCTTGGGGGTTCATCTTTAGAATCCTGCCTATCCCCAAACGTCTTTAGCAGGCCACGAGAGGAGAACAGAAGGGTTTTGCTTTTGCTTTATGTTTTCTTCCTGTCTTTATTCTGTCTATTCTTTAATAAATATTTTTGTTGAGATATAGAGTTATATAAAAGTTCATATATCAAAGTCAGGAAAAGGAATAGTATCAGCCTCTCAGAAACTCCCCTTTTGCCCCCTCTCAGTTTTACAGAAATTGTTGCAAAAGTCAGCTGTAAAAGACATATAAAGGGACAACCAGGGAAAATCACAAATGTTCTGGGTATTGGCTGATCTTAATCAGATGACTGTTCATCTCTGTCATCGGTTGATTGTAGAATTGGAGTCTCTAAGAAAAGGCCCTCAAGTAATTGAGAGTCTTAAAGTATCTGGGGTTGAAATGTCATGAAGCCTGGGCTTTCTTGAAAATATGTCAGCACAGGAAAACAGCTGAAGCAATAATAAGTGACTATCAATGACTGTCAGATCTGGGTGACAGGTCAGTTTCAGGTCATCACAGTATCCTGTATTTTGTGTGCATTTGAAAATTTTCACAATGAAATATCAAAAAACACCCCACAAGTAATTATAATACTCTCCCTTGTTATTCAAGTAGCTTGAGTTCAATTTCCAAATATTAAGAATATTTTAAAACTTAACATCTTAGGAGGTGACATACGAACCTATTAACAATTATTACATCCAGGAAAAGCAGATAGACAACCACTTTTCTGGATTGAAACACTATAGATTAGTTTTGTCTGCTTTCTCTATTTATATAAATGGAATTGCATAATACGTACCTGTGTGTCTGGCTTCTTTTGCTCGTTATGACATTTGTAAGATTCAGCAATGTTGAATGGAGATAACTAGTTATCTCCTTTCCATTACTGCATAGTTTTCCAGTTTATGAATGTAACACTATTTATCCATTATACTGTTAATGGAATTGTGGGCTGTTTAGAGTTTGGGGCTGTGACAAATAAAATCATGCTATGGACATTCATGTAAAAATATATTGTGGTAAACATATGTATGCATTTCCGCTAGGTGGAAACATATGCGTGGACTTACCGAGCTGTAGGCTGTGCTTATTTTCAACTGTGATAAATACCTCTAGACGGTTGCCCAAAGTGGTTTTAACGTGAACTTCAGTCAACAGCGTGTGACTCCACTTACTTTATATTCTTCCTAACACTTGGTGTAGTCAATCTGTTCAATTTTAGCCATTCCAGTGGATATGTAACAGTGTCATTGGTTTTAGTTTGCATTTCCCTGGTGACTTTCAGGTTGAGCATATTTTCATATGTTTATTTAATACAATTTTGGTCAAATGCCTATTCAAGTCTCTTGTTGAGATAGAGGGTAACATTTCTCTACTGGGTTGTGTATCTTTTTCTTGTCCAGTCTTGTAATTTTTGAGATATTTATAATACGTATATGGATTTATTTGGTACATATTTTAGAAATTTTTTCATCCAGTTGAGATTGTTCATATCTCACAGCACAGAGCTCCTAATTTAATGTAGTAGCACTTTTTGTATCTTGTTTAGAAAATCTTTCTGGACCCAAGGTTATGGCTACAGAGATGTGAAGTACAAAGAAAACTGCCATAGCCTATTCCATTGAATTTGATTATTGGTGACTCCAAAGGATCCCTTTCCATCATGTGGTGAGGAAAAAACCCAGACTACAAAAGTTTAGAACATGAGCTCATATGAAAAATAAAACACTGGTCATGGACAATTTCTTTCTCCTTTAAAAAAAATTGGTTCATTTACTTATTGGTTTGTTGGTGGTGGTGGTGGAAAGGTAAGACATTGCTGGAGTCAGCCTGTGGTTTTTCTGTCCAGTGGCACAGAGTGGATGTACTTAAGTCAGCTTTGTGTTTATTGAGAAGTCATTTTGAAATAATTACACTCTTACCATATGACCCAGATCTGTAATGTGGTCCGTAAATATTTAGCATCCAATAGGTCTGCAAATCTTCCTCTTTTTTCCTGGGGTAGTGAAAAGGGACAGGGATATTAGATTTAGTGGCTTAAGGACTGGCAAAGCTTTCTCTAGTATTTTGGAGAACAGAAAATAAGAACAGCTTGGGAATGTGGTGGGGCGAGAGAACCACTCAACTCCCAGGAGTGCACCTCACCAGTCCCACAGATCATTGCTTCTGCACGTTCATCTCAGCCAGTCAGTCTTTGCATGCTTTTTTTAAGTTCTTTTTGAACTTCTACAAATGTTTGTTTATTTTTGAGAGAGAGAGAGAGAGAGCAACAGAGCGCAGTGGGGGAGGGGTAGAGAGAGAGGGGACACAGAATCCAAAGCAGGCTCCACACTCTGAGATGTCAGCACAGAGCCCGCTGTGGGGCTCAAACTCATGAATGGTGAGATCGTGACCCAAGCTGAAGTCAGACACTTAATGAACTGATCCACCCAGGCACCTCTGCATGCTTTTTATTATCACTGACAAGGACCAACCCATTGAATTGAAGACTCTAACACTTTTTCTCTTCCTCTTCTCACCAGTGCTGGTGAATGGTGGAGCTGAGCATGGAAAATAGGATACATGAAAAGTATAATTGTAAAGCTGATTGGAGATTATTTTTTTATATGTTTGTTTATTTTGAGAGAGAGGAGAGCGAGCAGGAGAGGGGCAGAGAGAGAGAGAGAGAGAGAAAGAGAGAATCCCAAGCAGGCTCCATGCTGTCAGTGCAGAGCCCTACATGGGTCTTGAACTCATGAAACTGTGAGATCATGACCTGAGCTGAAACCAAGAGTCAAACGCTAAACCCGCTGAGCCACTCAGGCACCCCTGGTGGAAGATTCTTTTAAACTTCATATTGAAATGAAAAATAGTATTATTTTTCATAGCAAGAGAATTGTGTAAGGAAAAACTGGCATACATGTGGAAAAAGGATAGAATGTCTGACTTCTTTTTGTGTCTTTAGGGTGATTCGCAGAAGTCTTATCCATAGTCAGTGCTAATTAAATATTTTGAATAAAAATAAACAAAGATGGGTTATATATGATTGGGCAGTGGTGGATTGTTATTTAAAGCTAGAGAGTGTTATGCTAAGTGAAATAAGTCATACAGAGAAAGACAGATACCATATGTTTTCACTCCTATGTGGATCCTGAGAAACTTAACAGAAACCCATGGGGGAGGGGAAGGGAAAGAAAAGTTAGAGAGGGAGGGAGCCAAATCATAAGAGACTTTTAAAGACTGAGAACAAACTGAGGGCTGATGGGGGGTGGGAGGGAGAGGAGGGTGGGTGATGGGTATTGAGGAGGGCGACTGTTGGGATGAGCACTGGGTGTTGTATGGAAACCAATTTGACAATAAATTTCATATTTAAAAAAATAAATAAATAAAGCTAGGAATGCTTCAAGGGGTGCTCTGCTGAAAACCAACTATTCTTTTCTCATGAACAGACCTGAAATTACAGGTCCCCTCTGGTGAGACCAGCAGTAAACCAGGCATCCTGGATTTTGTTGTCACAGAAAGTTTCAGTTTGAAGGAGCTTGCTCGGGGACTTTTTAAAAAAGTAATCTCCATGCCCACCATGGGGTTCTAGCTTACAACCCCTAGATCAAGAGCCAGCCAGGGACACTGCTGTTCCAGTGACTTTTAGGCTCAGCTCCTAGAGGTCACTGTGGAAACAGGGGAGCGACTGACAGTCCTCTTTCATCTGCTTTACATGTTGGGGCTCTGGCTACTTATCATTGGAAAACCTCTGAACTAGTCCTAGCCTTCAATTTTTCCAATACAGAAAATGTGGCCCAGAAAGGGTAAGTGACTTGCCCCGGGTCACAGAGCTGGTGGCAGCAGAGCCAGCCTGCTATCCAGGTCTTCTAAGTACTAGTCCTGACTCTTGCCCATCTACCTTTCTGACATGCCCCCTCGAGTTTATGTGTGACTATGGTCCCCTCAACTTCCCGAGTGTAACCGGAGATTCAGAATGCTGAGTCTGCAGTGAATCATAATGAATTACAAGTTGCATTCACATAAATTATTTGGCCATGAACCTTTGACTACAAGCCAAATTGGTGGACTCACTCATCTCATCTGTGGTGTGGCTCTTCCTTAGCCAGTGCCCGGAGCTTTTCATCTCCATGTCTGTGCCGTGAAGCTGCACAGGCTGGTCTGCCCATACCATCTCGTCCAGCCTCCTCTGCATGGCATTCTGATGACAGCTGGCGTGACCAAATCCACTGCACATTCCTGCCTCTGGTCTTGACTCACACCATTCCTCCTCTTTCGTCCCCTGAGGCTGCCTCTCCTTTCAGGGTTTGACTTTTGCTGCAGCGATCCCCTCAAGGGGGCTCAACTGCCCTGGCTCCTGGTCACCTCTCTGCTCCAATCCTATATGCTGTTGCCTATGCCACTCACCTGGTTCTAACATCTGACTGTTCTGTGGGTGATTCTTTGCTGTGTGAGCCTTATCTCACCAAGCAGAGTGTAACAGACTTGAAGGCAGGGTCAATGACTTATAGCTCTGTATCCAGGGCCCTCGCACAAGAGACAATGGTGGAGATGGACAAGACCCTCTGATGGGCATGTGGATGGAAGCTGCACGCTGAAGGCGAGAGAAGGAAAGCAGGAGGAAGAGGAAAAGGAAGGGGGAAAAAGGAGAAGGATGTAAGAGGCAGGGGTGGGGAGGATGTGGAATGTGGAGAGAAGATGGAGACCAGAGAGGGGCGGAGGAGGGAGCATAGTTGTTATGGGAATTGAGTCTCTCCAATTTAGTAATTTAGTACAGTAACAATACTGTGTAATATATTTGACACTTGTTAAGAGAGTAGCTCTTACATGCTCTCACCACAAAAAAAGAAAGGGTAATTACGTGATATGACAGAAGTGTTCACTAACTCTATGGCAGCTAACATTTTGAGATATATAAGCGTACCAAATCAATACACTGTGCACCTTAAGCTTATACAATTACATCTCAATAAAGCTGGGAGAGGAAAAAACAAAAGAATAGGCTCTCCAACCGCCATGCCAGCCCTGGTAAGAACCTACAACTTTTCTCCGTATCACTGGTGTCCCTGCTTTGTGTCATTCCCCACCTCTCTGGTGATGCCTTTTGCTCTGTCATATGTCCAGCATCCTTGTATTCTGTCTTTCCTCCTCCTATTCAAGTCTGCGCTTAGCCATGGATCTAAGGATGCAAAGGCTGATTGATAAAGGTCACAGGAAGCCTTAAATGCTGGGATGAGGATTCTGGACTTCACTCATAGTCAGGGACTGTGAGGGGCGGAGGTGGGAGGCACTGAAGGCTCCTGAGCAGCAGGGGTGGTATTGACGTTTAAAGACAATTTGTCTGACTGTGTTGTGCTAGATGAAATCACAGAGCATGGGGCAAGGAGGTGGCTGTGCGAAAGAAAGAGACTAGAGTAAAAGCCACCGTTTTAGAAGAACCAATGGGATTGGCAGCCGATCATTCTTGGTTGTGCAGAGGCTTACAATGAGTCGAAGGAAACCCCACAGCGAGATGAGCATTAATGAACACCTGTTTCAGGCCGCAATGTGAAATATGCCAGACACAATATTGTATAATTCCCCTTATATGAAATAGAGAATAGGCAAATTCTTAGAATCAGAAAGCAGAAGTTACCAGAAGTTTGGGGTAGATAGGCATGAGGAGTTATCACCTCATAGAGTATCTGTTCAGGATGACGACAACATCCTGAATGTACTTAATGCCACTGAACTTTATGCTTCAAAATGATGACACACACAAATGGAAAAATATTCCATGCTCATGCATCGGGAGAAAAAATATTGTGAAAATGTCCATATTACCAAAAGCAATCTACAGATTTACTACAATCCCTACCAAAATATTGACAACATTTTTCAAAGAACTAGAACAAATAATACTAAAATTTGTATGGGACCACAAGAAACCCCTGAATAGTCAAACCAATCTTGAAAAGGAGGAACAAAACCAGAGGCATCACAATCCCAGATTTCAAGATGTCCTACAAAGCTATAATAATCAAAACAGTATGGTGCTGGCACAAAAACAGACACAAAGATCAATGAAACAGAATAGAGAGCCCAGAAATAAACTCACAATTGTATGTTCCAATTAATCTTCAACAAAGGAGGCAAGAGTATGCAATGGGACAAAGGCAGTCTCTTCAACAAATGCTGCTGGGAAAAATGAACAGCTACATGCAAAACAATGAAACTGGACTACTTTCTTACACCATATACAAAAATAAGCTCAAAATGGATTAAAGACCTAACTGTG
Source organism: Prionailurus viverrinus (assembly GCF_022837055.1). Classification (NCBI taxonomy): domain Eukaryota; kingdom Metazoa; phylum Chordata; class Mammalia; order Carnivora; family Felidae; genus Prionailurus; species Prionailurus viverrinus. Next base: position 154,079,955 of record NC_062562.1, read on the forward strand.
AGACCTGAAACCATGAAAGTCCTAGAAGAGAGCACAGGCAATAATTTCTCTGACGGTGACATAGCAGCATTTTCCAAGACATGTCTTCTGAGGCAAGGGAAACAAAAGCAAATATAAACTTTGGGACCTCATCAAAATACAAAACATCTGCACAGCGAAGGAAACAATCAACAAAACTAAAAGACAACCTACTGAATGGGAGAAGATATTCACAAATGACATATCCAATAAGGGGTTAGTATCCAAAATACATAAACCATTTATGCAACTCAACACCAAAAAAAAAACCCTAAAAAATCCAATTTAAAAAACAACAGAATACATGAACAGACATTTCTTCAAAGAAGACATCCAGATGGCCAACAGATACAAGAAAAGATGCTCAACATCACTCACCATCAGGGAAATGCAAATCAAAACCACAATGAGATATATCCTCACTATAGTTAATTTTGAGTAACATCAAAAACACAAGAAACAGAGTGTTTCTTGTGAGCCTGGGTGGCTCAGTATGTTAAGTGTCCAACTCTTGGTTTCAGCTCAGGTCATGATCTCACAGTCATTGGATCAAGCCCTGTATCTTGGGATTCTCTCTCTCTCTCTCTCTCTCTCTCACTCTCAATCTCTCTCTCTCTCCCTATCTCTCTGCCCCTTCCCCACTCACAAATGTGCAGGCACTCACTCTCTCTCTCAAAATAAATAAACATTTTTTAAAAACTACAAGAAACAACAAGTGTTGGTGAGAATATGGAGAAAAGCGAACCCTCTAGCACTGTTAGTGGGAATGCAAACTGGTGCAGTCACTATAGAAAACAGTATTAAGATTCCTCAAAAAATTAAAAATAGAATTACCACATGATCCAGCAATCACATCACTAGGTCTTTACGCAAAGAATACCAAAACGCTAATTTGAAAAGATATGTGCACCCTTATGTTTACTGTGGCATTGTTTACAAAAGCCAAATTATAGAAGCAACCCAAGTGTCCATCCATAGATGAATGGATAAGGAAAAGGTGGTGTATAAGTACAGTGGAATAATACTCAGCCATCAAAAAGAGTGAATCTTCCCATTTGCAATGACATGGGTACATCTAGAGGGTATAATGTTAAGAGTAACAAGTCAGAGAAAGACAGTATCACATGACTTCACTCATATGTGGCATTTAAGAAACAAAACAAATGAACAAAGAAAAAAGGAGACAAAATAACGGATTCTTAATTATAGAGAACAAACTGATGGTTACCAGAGGGGAGGTTTGTGGGGAGATGGGTGAAATAGGTGAAGGAAATTAAGAGTGCACTTATCATGATGAGAAACGAGCAATGTATAAAATTGTTGAGTCACTATACTGTATATCTAAAAGTAACACAACAATGTACATTAATTAGACTAGAATTAAAACTTTTAAAAAGCCTTGCCTGGAAAAAAAAAAAAGATTACAGTTGACGCTTGAACAATGTGGATCTGAACCATGCAGGCCCACTTAAATGTGGATTTGTTTTTAATAAATACAGCACAGTACTATAAATGTGTGTATAAATGTATGTATAAATGTTTCCTTATGACTTTTTTTTTTTTTAGAGAGACAGCAGGGGAGAGAGTGGAGGGAAAGAGAGAATCTCAAGCAGGTTCCATGCTCAGTGCAGAGACTGATGCAGGGCTCGATCCCACAACTCTGGGGATCATGACCTGAAGGGAATTCAAGAGTTGGACACTCAACTAACTGAGCCACCCAGGCACTCCATCTCTTCCTTATGATTTTCTTAATTACATTTTCTTTTCTCTAGCTTACTTTATTGAAAGAACACAGTATATAATACATATTACATACAAAATCTATGTTAATCAACTGGTTATGTTATCAGTAAGGCCTCTGGTCAATAACAGGCTATTAGTAAAGTTTTTGAGGAGTCAAAAGTTACCCATAGATTTTTAACTCCACAGTGCCCCTAACCCTTGTGTTGTTCAAGAGTCAACTATGCTCACCTTAGAATCTTGGATTCTTCACTTTTCTTTTCTGAGGTCAGTTTCTTTTTTTTTTTAATGTTTATTTATTTTTGAGAGAGGGAGAGAGACAGAGTGTGAGCAGGGAGGGGCAGAGAGAGACACAGAATCTGAAGAAGGCTCCAAGCTCCAAGCCATCAGCACAGAGCCTGACACAGGGCTGGAACTCATGAGCTGTGAAATCACTACCTAAGCCAAAGTCAGCCACCCAACCAACTGGGCCACCCAGGTCCCCCTTCTGAGGTCAGTTTCTTAATTTGACAAATAAAAGTAATAATATTTGCCTACCTCATAGGGATTTTCTCTAAGTATCAAATAAAAAATGTGTGTGTGTGTGTGTGTGTATGTGTGTGTGTGTGTGTGTGTGTGTGTGTGTGTGTGTGTGTAAAGAGAAAAAAGGGTGCCTGGGTGGCTCAGTTAGTTAAGGGTCCAACTCTTGATTTCAGCTCAGGTCATGATCTCAGGGTTGTGCGATCCAGCCCTGCATCAGGCTCTGTGCCCAGCACGGAGCCTGCTTGAGATTCTCTCTCACACTTTCTCTGCCTTACCCTTGCTCATGTGCATGTGCTCTCGCTCTCTCTCTCTCTCTCTCTCTCTCTCTCTCTCTCTTCAAAAATAAATAAATAAATAAATAATAAATAAAAATAAAAATAAAGAGAACAAAGAATAGAGATAAAAAACATATGAGAACTTTCCCCTCAGGAAATTCAGTCTTCTGGTAAGAGTCTTTTTTGTTTTGTTTTTTGTTTTTTAATGTTGCTGAGGAATATAAAAAGACTCGAATAGTGGGAACATATACTTTTATCAAAAGAATTTTTAATACTATAAAGGTATCAATTCTCTTTACGTATTAACTAATAATTTCAACACCATCCCAATTAAACTTTTAAAAAATGTCCATTTATTTTTGAGAGAACCAGGGACAGAGCGGGAAGAGGGGAGGGGCAACGAGAGAGAGAGAGAGAGACACAGAATCTGAAGCAGGCTCCAGGCTCTGGGCTGTCAGCACAGAGTCTGACACAGGGCTTGAACTCACAAACCACGGGATCATGACCTGAGCTGAAGTCAGACATTTAACTGACTGAGCCACCCAGGTGCCCCAACACCATCCCAATTAAACTCTCCTAGATTTTGGAGGGAAATTAGGAGAAGATCTTAATAAAGTGACTTCAAAGCTGTTCTAGAAAAATAGTACTCAGAAAATAATTTGGAAAATTCTGAAGAAGAATTTTGACAAGGGGGACTTACCCTACTAATACAAAAAAAAACACTGTTATTAAAAGCATCACATTGGACCAACAATTAATCTCTATCCTCTTCCCAACAACATAAAATGCCCTCTTTATTACATAATAAGTCCCCATATATACTTGAATCTACAAATCTGTCATTAGAACACAATAGAGAATTCAAAAATAGATTCAAATATACAAAGGATGAATTATTCAATAAAAATATATGAGTGTAAATGGTTAGCCATTTGGATATGACAAAGCTAGACCTGTACCATGTTTCTCATATTCAGTTAAACCCAGATAGTCCAACATTTAAATATTAAGTATGAAACCAAATTAACCAAATAAGAAGAAGAAGGATACAAGAATGTGGGTGTAAAAATTAAGTGTGAAACCACTAAAAAAGAGAGTAGTAAAAACATTAATAAACCTAAATAGATACCTGCTTAGAAAGTAATGTCTAATTTAGGAAAACTTATAAACAACAGGAAACCAAAACATCAGACAAAAATAATTTGGAAGATGAGACTGGGGCAGATCAGAATTAATATTTTCAAGGTCCTTGTATTGTTCAGATGGCAAATAAAGATACTAAAAAACATAGGTATTGTGGGAGTACATTTTCAATATTTAAGGGCTACCTCTATAATAAAAGGAATAGAATGAATAAATTCTAAGCCAGTAGAAGGAAGCACAGTGGGGAGAAAATCAAACTGAATCACTCTAGTAAAAGGTAGGAAAGGAGAAAAGGAAATATATGGTCAAGAGGAAATATAAAATAAAATGACAGAAGTCCAAATATGTGAGTAATCACAATAGATGTAACTGAATCAAATTCAATGCTAAAAGACACAGAATACCAGATTGAGTGAAAAAAAAAAAAAAAGATCAGCTATATAATTAGAAGAAACAATTTTAAAGCAAAGTAACACAGAAAAGTTAAAAATTAAGTCTGGAAAAAAGATCCATCAGCAAAAATGCTAACCTAAGCTAGTTTCAATACACTAATATGAGCAAAAATAAAATGTAAGGCCCAAAGTGGTATAAAGAAGTGACATTATAATAAAATCTATCCATAAGATTAAGTCAATCATATGCTAGGAAGCACCAAGATATTCTCCAATTACATGAAGTAAACTGTCGGGCTTATAAGGAGAAATGAACAAAGCCATCATGTCATTGGCAAACTGTTAGCTCAGCTAAGCAAAATCTAGCACAAGTGTCAGATATTTATATGGCACAATTAACAACGTATAACAAAATACATACAATGAGAACACACGCTCTTTTGAGGCACACATGGAACATCAATGAAAAGTCACTATGTAGAGAACAAAAGAAAAGTCTCCAAAATTCCAAACAATTGATAACATCTTCTGACCAAAATGCAATTAAATTAGAAACAAAGAACACAAAAGAGTGTTAACAGATAACACACTGGTTAAAGAGAAGTTCATAGCAGTTACAAAATAGAAATAAAAATAAAATTACTCTCTAACAAAACTTGCCAAATGTAGCTAAATGCTTCATTAAAAATCAAAAAGACTGACAACAAATGAGCTAAGTACTGAATTCAAGAAGCTAGAAAAACATAAAAAGCTAAAGAAGAAAACAAAGAATAGAAATTAATGAGGCCGCCAAAAAAATCAATAAAGAGAATAACAACAACACCAAAAACAAAAAACCCTTGTTCTTTGAAGTTACTATACAAACCTCTAGTAAGAGGACCAAGAAAAAAGAGAGAAGCCACAAATAAACAGCATTAAAATGAAAGAGGGGACATACATAGATTTTTGAAACTCATCAGAGAACACTGGGAACAGTGGGATTTTACATCAATAAATTTGAAAACTTAGATGAGCTGGACAATTTTCTAAAATATATATGTTACCAAAATTGACTCAACCAAAAGTCTTAAACAAAAGTAGACTGTGACCTTTACATAAATTGAATCATACTTTTAAAAACTCCCCGTAACACCCCATCATTATCCCCCACCCCTCACCTCTAAAAAAATATTAGGCATAAACTGCTTTCAAGGCAAGTTTCACCAAGCACTCCAAGTTGGCTGGACAGGTAAGGGAGGTGCCATTGGTCAAACTTACCAGAGCTTATGATTGGCCTGCCTACAGGTGGGTGGTCAGCACTAGTGTGAGAAATGATTTCAAATTGACCTTGAGAGTCCTGAAAACATTAGACTAAATGCCAAACTGTGTTTTAAAAAATCATTTAGGGGTGCCTGGGTGGCTCAGTCAGTTAAGCGTCCGACTTCAACTCACGTCATGATCTCGCAGTTTGTTGAGTTTGGGCCCTGCGTCAGGCTCTGTGCTGATGGCTCAGAGCCCGGAGCCTGTTTCGGATTCTGTGTCTCCCTCTCTCTCTGACCCTCCCCCGTTCATGCTCTGTCTCTCTCTGTCTCAAAAATAAATAAACGTTAAAAAAAATAATAAAAATAAAAAATCATTAAAAAAGTGGTGCCTGGGTGGCTCAGTTGGTTAAGCATCTGACTCCTGGCAATGGCTCAGGTCACGATCTCACAGTTCATGAGTTCAAGCCCCGCGTCAAGCTCTGTGCTGGCAGTGTGGAGGCTGCTTGGGATTCTCTCTGCCCTCTCTCTCTCTGCCCCTCTCCTCCTTCTCTATCAAAAATAAATAAACATTTTAAAAAATAAAAAATAAATTAAAAAGCACTACAAATCATTTAATGAGGTTTATAAGTTTGAGACCACTTACTATTTATACCATTTTATATCATTTATAAGGCCAGCACAAGAAAACGAAATTATAAAACAATCTCTCACTGATATAAACAATGATGCCAAATCATGTGACTAGCTCCACAAGGTAGATGTTACTATTCCCATTTCATTGATGAGGAAAACGAAGGCAGGGAACTTTCCAGGGCCACCGGGCTCTGAGTGGAGCTGGATTTAGTCCCAGTCTACTCTGCTCTTTTCTCTTCCCTCCAGGGCAGGACTCCAGAGTGAAGGTCCCCTCCCCTCCACCCTTCCCTGAGGAGGTGGCTGGTGGGGGAAAGAGACCTCCCGGCTGGGAACTTACCAGGATGGGCTCCACCAGCCTCCCCTCTGGCATGACGGAGCGGTTCATCTTGGCAATGTGCTCCAGTGTGGCCAAGGCAGCCTGAGTGTTCCCAGTGGAGACATTGAAGCGAGCAGACTCAGGAATAAACTGGGCGCAGAAGGAAAGAACATCAGAGTTGCAACTGCTGGGACCCCGGGGGTTCGGCTATTACTGCTGCATACGTCATGCCGCCCCAGTTTCCAGATGGAAGATTAGCAAGCACAAAGCCACACCAACAGCAGGCAGGCATCCTGTGCATTCCAAGTGGTTCCGGAACAAATAAGGTCATCTTCTCCTTATTGGAGTTCCATCTTGATGACAGCGGGTCAGTACAGATTTGCAGCAATTCAGCTCAACCTACTTGTTAACACAAGTAAATTCTTACATTCGCTTGGGAAATAACTGCTGCCCCAGGGCCTCCACTTCTCTGTCACCCCAGCCTCTCCCCAGTAGCCCTGCGACCTCCCACATGCAACACCCCACAGCATGACTACAGCAGGGACCTCTAGCACCCATGAGGTGGAAGAATTGCTCCTGACTGGCCAGACCCTCAACCCCACTGATTATTGAATGTCTTGAACACGACACCCAGAAAACGGTACAGGCCTCTATGGAAGCTGGGACCTTGAAAATCACCTTGGGCCACTTCCTGCCCCTCATGCCTCGCAACCAGTCAAGGCCAGCTGGTTCTTCCTGAGAAAAGCACCTCCCCTAGCAGCACCCTGCTCCCCACCTGGTGGCCAGGGGCCAGTGGGCAGGGCAGCTCCTCCTCATCACCCACCAGGATTATTCTGACTGCTTTCCTGGCCTTTTCTGTGTTCCCTCCCATCCAGGCTCCGTGGAGGCATGAGCCAGCTTCCCAGCACCCCTCATCCCAGCCTGCCTGCTCTTCCCCAAACGTGTCCCGCATTTCACGCCTTCATGACTGGGCTGATGCAGCAGTCCTGCCAAAATGCCCTTTCCCCACTGTCCGGGGATCCCAATGCAGGCCATTCCATCCCACAAGGCCAAATTCAAGAGCACCACCCCACTGGAACAAACCACTCTCTCCCCTGCACAGCCACAGAAGGAAAGCTGTTATGGTGCCTACCGAGTCTCACTGGTACTACCAGCTTTTACATTCATATCTATGGAGCCTGCTTCAGATTCTGTGTCTCCCTCTCTCTCTGCTCCTCCCCTGCTCATGCTCTGTCTCTGTCTCTATCTCTTTCAAGAGTAAATAAACATTAAAGAAAAATTTTTAAAAACCGTATCAATTGTCCAACTATAGTTTTCAGGTGTCTAGATTTGGAAACAACTCACATAGGACAGACCTTGGGTTGTAGTTGATCCTAAGCCCAGCAGTACCCAGCTGTGGGAGGCAGTTGGCTAAGAAGCTGCACAGTCGGCCTACACCAAGCAAGGCAGATGGGCTGCTCACGGGAAGCACCAAGCCCACTAAACCCTTGGGCCCAGGCACCTGCAGGTCTTTGGGGGGACATCAAGCCACAGTTCAGTGCAGAGAGCACCCTGACCACCTGGCTCATCCAGAAAAAAAAATGGACAGGGATCTGGGAGCAGGTGTCATGGGAAAGAGTTGAAGGTAATGGTACTGTTTAATTCAGAGAAGGAAAGCTTTGGTTAGGCTAGTTCTTAAGTATTTGGAAGAATACCGTGTAGACGACACTCCTCTGGTTTTTCACAGAGAAGTGCTAAGACCGCAGGTAAATTCATAAGGGAGGAAGGGGTCCTCTCAACAGAACAAAGAACTTCCTAAGAACTGGCACTGACTGCAGTTGGAACATACTGAAGGAGTCTATAAAGTCTAAAGTCTAAAACTTCTCAGGGTGGCTCAGGTGATAAGTGTCCCACTTCAGTTCAGGTCATGATCTTACAGTTTGTGAGTTGAAGCCCAGCATCGGGCTCTGCGCTGACAGCTCAGAGCCTGGAGCCTATCTCAGATTCTGTGTTTCCCTCTCTCTCTGCCCCCTCCCCTTCTAGTGTTCTCTCTCTCTCTCTCTCTCTCTCTCTCTCTCTCAAAATAAATAAATAAATAAATAAATAAATAAATAAATAAATAAAAATTAAAATGCCCCAAACTTGAAGTATTCCAGCAAAGCTGCAAGTATTCTGGCAGAGACAGGATATGTACTTTGGGCTGGGGGTATGAAACAAATACCCTTCGAGCACCCTTCTGAAATCTGCAACTCTTTGATTCCACAGTGTTAGGTGACAAACACACAAAATACATCCCAGTTCCACTGAGTGGCCAACCTCGACTTTGAACAACGAACATAATTCAACGGAACCTAAGGAAGATGGTGATTCTGCACATTAGTGGGAATGCAGAAGGACAAACCAGCTGGTCTGCAGTGGCCTGAGAATGCGTACAAGGCATCCAACTACCTGCTCTAAAGCTTAGAGAGGGGTCAGCCCAAATAGGGAGGAGTTGTCAGACGAAACGGTCAGTAATGAACAATCATAAGGTAGGATACAGGAGGGGAGGGATGAAGTGGACTGAGACAGTTTTGAGCAAAGGGAAGACGCAGGTATGAGGTAGGTACTTGTGGGGACACTGGCCCAGCTGGAGGGGAGGACCAGAGGGAGGCTGTGAGCGTCCTCACCTTGAAGGCCAAGATGAGGATAATGCCAGGAATAGAGGCGATGCGGATGAGCCACCGCCACCCGATGGTGGGGATGACCACAGAGGCCAGGCCAATGATAAGCAGGGAGCCAGCCAGCCAGAAAACCTGGGGAGAGAAGGGGCACCTGAGTGGCTCAGTCGGTGAAGCGTCTGACTTCGGTTCAGGTCACGATCTTATGGGTCATGAGTTCAAGCCCCACGTGGGGCTCTGTGCTGACAGCTCAGAGCCTGGAGCCTGCTTCGGATTCTGTGTCTCCCTCTCTCTCTGCCCGTCCCCAACTAGCAGTTTGTTTCTCTCTGTCTCTCAAAAATGAATAAGGGTAAGGAAAAGAAAAGAAAAGAAAAGAAAAGAAAAGAAAAGAAGAGAAGAGAAGAGAAGAGAAGAGAAGAAAAGAGAAGAAAAGAAAAGAAAAGAAAAGAAAAGAAAAGAAAAGAAAAGAAAACCTGGGGAGAGAATGGAAGATTAATAGTCTTCCCATCAGGGTGCCTGGTTGGTTCAGTCAGTAAATCATGAGACTCTTGATCTCAGGGTTGTAAGTTCAAGTCCCACGTTGGGTGCAGAGATTACTTGAAAATAAAATCTTTAAAATTCCTCCTATCGAGTGTGCTCAACACCACCTCTCCCGGGAGCCTCTCTGTCAAGCATTTCAGTATGAGAGGAGAGAGGGGGAGAGGAGGAGAGGGGGGAAAGGGTCTTTGAGGAGCTGAGGCCCAGGTTCTAATCCCAGCACGACCTCTATGACCTGGATGAACTCGGAACATCGCTTCACTTCAACATGGCTCAGTTTGCTTGTCTATAAATAGAAGGCTCACTAGACAGGGGGTCAGCAATGTCGCCAAAGTTTTAAAAAGCTGAGACAGTGATATTGCTTTCCCTGTTGAATAAATAATAGATTTACTGGTTCATAACTCAAAAGGCACAAAGGAAAATGCTGAAAATATTCTCTTCCTCTCTGAGTTCCCTGTTGTCCAGTCTTTTCTCAGAAGGAATCAATATCACCAATTTCCTGTGTGTCCTTCCAAAGTTGTTCTAAGCATATACAAGCTAATAAGGATATATCTTGCTTTTCTCTTTTTTCACAAATGGCATCAGAGTATAAATATTGCTTTTTGTACTGAAAAATGTATCTTGAAGATAATTTCACATCAACAAATAACATGGCAGCCAATTATGGCCAGGCTCCATGGGTTTGGGAATTAGAACAATTCCAAGTATTAGCCCGAGCATTATCTCCCCGCTGGAAGATAGAGACTAAATGACAACCCAACTCCACCTCACAGAGGTGGAGAGAAGATGATATAAAAAAAAAAAGGCCCTTTGGGGGAGACTAATTAAGGGATGATTATTTTATCACGAAAGACTTCTATTATAAAACATGAACAAGAGTATTTCAGAAAGTGCTAAGGACTATGAAACAAAAAAAAGAGAGAGAGAGAGAGAGAAATGTCCGGGAGTGTGACTTGAGTGCTGAGGGATGAACTTTCTGAAGAGGCAACAAACAAGACTAGGGGTAATAAGCTGTTGCAGTGGACCAGATCACAGGTGATGCGGCACTGTAAAGGATTTTAGTAGCAACATGGCAAAAAATTTAAAAGATGAAGATTCGGCACAGATATTAGAGGTAAAGGTGACAGGGTCTGCTGATAGGACAATGCAACTGAGGGCCCATCAATAAGGAATGAATCAGCAGGGCTTGGTGACAGATTGAATGGGCGGGGGGTGATGGGACAGGAGGGGTCGGGGTTGGTTCTTGAGTTTGCGTCCCTGATACAGTGGGAACATGGAAATAAGAGGTTTCAGGGGAACATGAAGAGGTGAAATCTATCCATATTATATTTGTGGAGCCTATATGATAGTCAAGTGACTGTCAAGTAGTCTGTTGGCTACCTGCTTCTGAAGTTCAAGGACATGCTCTTGGTTGTAGATAAAGATTTTTGGTGTTTACAAATATAGATAGCTAAAAACACTGGAATTAATTAGATGACCTAAGGAGAGCAGGAAAGTAAGATGAGCAAGGAGACGACCTAACCAGCAAGCATGCCGATGAATGAATGGCAGGCAAAAGAGAAAATGTCCACAGATAAGCTTGAGCAGGACTAGCCCATTAAATAACGTTAAGTGTAAAATCCAAATGCTAAGTATCAAAAGTGTGTGCATTCAGTTCAACCAAGATCAGAAGAAAGTCTGGCAGCTACCACTAACCCTGGAGAGCAGATGGGATGCCCAAAAAGGGGTAGCTGTAAAGAGTTAGCACAGCAGTGTTTGTTATGTTCTTTTGTATTTTTGGTTGCCTAAATTTAGTGTTGGAAAAATTTGAAATAAATTTTATTTATTATTATTATTAATGTTTATTTATTTTTGAGACAGAGAGAGAGAGAGACAGAGCACGAGCAGAGGAGGGGCACAGAGAGAGGGAGGCACAGAGTCCAAAGCAGGCTCCAGGCTCTGAGCTGTCAGCACAGAGCCTGACACGGGGCTTGAACTCATGAGCCGTGACATCATGACCTGAGCAGAAGTTGGATGCTTAACCCACTAAGCCATTCAGGCGCCTCTATTTTTTTTTTTTTTTTTTTAAAGTAGGCTTCATGCCCAGCACAGTGCCCAACATGGAGTTTGAACTCATGACCCTAAGATCAAGACCTGAGCTGAGATCAAGAGTCGGACACTTAACCAACTGAGCCACCCGGGTGCCCCTAAAATAAATTTTAAAATATTCTCCTACTGCTTTTTTTATTGTCAAATATGTTTCAGTGAGACGAGATGTCTCTTTCCTGGATTGCCTGAAAGTCAGGGCTTCTGGATAGTGATAGCATCAGAGATGGTCCAAGGGCATCTAGATTCGTTGACTTGGCCTCTGGATGCAAAACCTCTCCTCAGGGGTCAGTGGAGCCTGGGGAAGGCTTGGAAGCATCCCAGTCTTCTCCCCTGGATAGATGGCCCAGCCGGACGAGGCACTTATGGCATGTCCCCACAGGCGGGGGCCAATTATGGCCTGGCAGATACCAGTAACCCTGGAGAGCAGATGGGATGCCCAAAAAGGGGTAGCTGTGTCCTCCCCACCGCCCCCCCGCTCCCACTCAGTGGGAAGAGGAAGTCCATCCCAGATGCATTCCTGGGCTTCTCTCATTCCCCTGAAGCCAGGGCTCAGAGCACCTCAGACTAGGACCTCCAGCATCAAACATTCCCAGTGCTCACCAGTTCAAACCAAGAAATCGGCAGTGTGCTGATCAAATAATCAACAATCGATCGGCCAGAAGAAAAACCATGTACATCGTATCCTTTAGGATCCGAAGACCGAAGACTGAGTAGATTTCCTTTTTTACCTTACCTGAGACAAGGGGAGCATATAGCCTCGATATTTTGTAGGCAAAAATTCAGTCTTTATGATTAGCCTAAACAGGAAGGGAGGTGAAACAAAATAATTTTGTTTTTATCAAAGCAAATAACTTTAAAAAAATCATAACTTTTCTTGTCACAGAGGTGAAAATGTAGACTTCACCATTATGAAGTGGCAAGAAATATATTTTTATATATAATATGTAACCATATATTGTTATACATACATAACAATCTCTTTCAGTGGTCTCTCTCTGCTTTGCAAATGCACTTAGTCTTCAGTCACAGAGCAATGGCACATATATATATATATATATATATATATATATACACACACACATACATATATATATACACACACATGTGTGTATATGTATATATACATATACATGTGTATATATATACATATATATACACATACGTATACGTATGTATATATACGTACATATACACATGTGTGTATATATATACACGTATATACATATATGTGTGTGTGTGTGTGTGTGTGTGTGTGTGTGTGCATATATATAGCTCCCAGTTCCTGCTAATATTTGGTCTTTGACTCTGGTTTCTGACACAGAACACTGAGAATCCTTGGAATTCCCTGATCCAAAGGAGCATCATTTGTTCTAATGAGATGGCTCTTGGTGAGCTCCTGAATGGTGGCCGGTCATAAAAGACCAAGCCGTGATTAGAACCTTGGGTCTTTCAGCCCTGTCCCCCATCCTCTGGAGAGAGGGGGGGTGGTGGAAAATGAGCTGATAATCAGTCATGCCTCCCGAATGAAGCCTCCATAAAAATCCCTAACACACAAGGTTCAGAGAGTTGCCAGGCTGGTGAACACATCTATGGGCTGGGTCGGGTGGGTGGGTGTGCGAGAAACTCCACAGGGACAGAAGCTCCGCTCTCAGGACCCTTCCAGACCTTGCCCTCTGTCCATCTCTTCATCTGGCTGTTCATCTGTTTCTTCTAAAATCTCCTTTGTAATAAAACTGCAATAGGAAGTAAACTGTTTTCCGGGGTTCTGCGAGCTTCTCTACCAAATTAGTGCGTCCGAGGAACAATCTGTGGCAACTTCCAATTTGTAACAAGTTGGACAGAAATTGTGGAGAACCTGGGGACCTACTACTTGTGATTGGTGTCTGAGATGGGTGACAGCCTCATGGGACTGAGCCCTACACTTCTAGGGTCAGGTTCAGATCCAGTTAGGGTCAGAATTGAATTGAACTGTATACCAGCCGGCTGGTGTTGAAAAACTGGTTGGTGTGTAAATAACCTACACACTTAGTGTCAGAAGTGCAGATGTCAGAAGTATTGAGTGTGAGAGTGTAAAGGAAAACAGAAGTTTCTCCTCAACAATTATGTTTTGCTGTATAATTGCTAACAGGGCCAATATCCACATAAGAGAAGGAGAAGAAACTTACAGCTGCTCCTCTGTTGACATGCTTATTCCCGAAATTATTTTAAGCCTTCTACCATTTAAGAGAGATAAGTCTCATTTTTTTTTTGCACCGCCACTCCCCTCCCCCCACCATGCCGCAAAGTTGGCAAAATGTTTTGCCAAGCCTGATTCCCTTTTCTAAAACACACTTGGGAAATTAAAATACACCTGAAAGGAAGTAAATAGTTACCACAACACATGATGACCGTCAAAGCACTGGTTTCTAATAAAGTACATATTAATTTTGGGTATAGACAAATAAAGAGAATCATATTCCATCAGTTTTCTAATTGCTCTTCTCTGTTGCGGTTATTAACCAGGGTTTGGGCTTTCTTGGTAGCTTTATTGCTCCTTCCTGAGGGATGTTTTAAACTCCCAGCTCCTGTAGGGCTCCAAAGCTCAGAGTGGGTCTTAATTTATGCCCCAGGGAAGAATAGTCTTTCCTCAACACATTAAGGTAATAATTAGGTGCTTTGATATCTCCTAATATATTCTAAGGGTAACTTGCTCCAAGGCACCCAGGAGAGAGTAGCCTGAGGGGCCCTGTTAATTTAAGGGAGGCTCCAAGTTGCTGAACATTCAATGGAACACCTTTCCCACACCCAGGCCCGGAAGACTTATCCCGGGGCAGATGAGGACAAGCAGCCACAATCTGGTTCAGAATTCCCCCTCTGCTTTGCAAATGCACTTAGACACAGTCTTCCGTCACAGGGCAAGGGCACTTTAAAACAGTGACTCCTAGGGGCGCCTGGGTGGCTCAGTTGGTTAAGCGTCCAACTTCGGCTCCAGTCATGATCTCAAGGTTGGTGAGTTTGAGCCCCGCATCGGGCTCTGTGCTGACAGCTCGGAGCCTGGAGCCTGGAGCCTGCTTTGGATTCTGTGTTTCCCTTTCTCTCTCTCTCTGCACTCCCCACTTGCACTCTGTCTCTCTCTCTCAAAAATAAATAAACATTGAAACACACACACACACACACACACACACACACACACACACAGTGACTCCTAAATGTGAAAGGGGCTTCTGATCAAACTAAACTCTTGCAACAAATCCTCAAGAAATGAATAGATTGCGTTTGTTTCCTACCTCATATGGCACTTCTGCCTACCATTTTGTCTAACGAGATAAAGATCAGCCTTAGGGATGGAAAAGTTGAGACACGTTCAGTCTAGTGCACTCTGCTGGCCTCACCATCAAACAAACGTCATTTAATGAGCAAATAGCTCTTAGCAGCCATCACTTCAATCAATCAATCAACCAGTCATTCGCTGAAAAATTAGCCCAAGTGGGGTCTTATCCATCTGCAACTTATTGATGCTATTGACCCATTGACCACAGAGTGTGTGTAAGTATCTGGGGGTGTACACATCCTCTTCTCAAGCATCCCCAGGTGAAGTCTTTACCCTTGTGCATGGCCAGACACACCACAGCCCACCATTGTCCGTAGGAAGACAAACCAGATGTACGAGGGAGAGAAAGAGGTCAGCAAGGAGAAGTAGGCTCCCCACAGGAACGAGATGAGCAAAATCTAAAGCAACAAAAGGAGACTTATTAATGGGGCCTGCGTCAAAGGAAGGCACAGGAGAAAATTTAACTTCCGAAGGTGATTTCGTAATTTCCATCCGGACGCTTGCTTCTCTGAGCAGCTAATGCACAGGCAGATCACCAATCTCTCCGGATCTTCAAGCGACACAAACAGTGCCACTGTAGTGCCTGAAAGCCCAGGCGTTCCAAATTTACACCATGTGTCAAAACCGCCCAACTGCCTCCACCCTGACAGGTGACAGGAGCCTAAACTTGGAAATCAGGGTGCAAAAAATTGCCCTTGCTAGAGCACCGTGAAGCACGGTCTTGGAAGGGGCATGAGGAGAAAGTTTTAAGTAATTGCTTTTTCTCTTTTTCTTCGTACTTTAAGAATAGTACAAATTCACAGTAGAGAATATGGAAGAAAAAGAGAAAAACAAAATATTTAAATCTTGCTTGACTTGCTTGACTCCCCAACCCAAAGAAAATACTGTCAACATGTTTTTATTCTATTTTCCCTGTTTGAAAGGGAAAAAATATTTTTAATGGCTGCAAAATATTCCAATGGAAAGGACTAGAATACATAATACAATGCATAAACCCGTCCCCTATAGTTTAATGCTGAGGTTTTTCTCACTATTACAATTGGCCGTGACAATGTCTGTGCATAAATCTCTGTGGTTCTCTGGTGATCCAAACAGGCTAGATTTCTGGAATGAAAATGATCAGGGGCGCCTGGGTGGTTCAGTCAGGAAAGCATCCAACTCTTGGTTTCAACTCAGATCATGATTTCATAGTTTCTGAGTTTGAGCTTGGGATTCTCTCTCCCTCTTTCTCTGTCCCCCCCCCCCCCACACACACTCTCTCTCTCTTTCCCAAAATAAATATTTTTTTAAATTTTTTTTTCAACGTTTTTTATTTATTTTTGGGACAGAGAGAGAGACAGAGCATGAACGGGCGAGGGGCAGAGAGAGAGGGAGACACAGAATCGGAAACAGGCTCCAGGCTCTGAGCCATCAGCCCAGAGCCCGACACGGGGCTCGAACTCACGGACCGCGAGATCGTGACCTGGCTGAAGTCGGACGCTTAACCGACTGCGCCACCCAGGCGCCCCAATAAATATTTTTTTTAAAAAAGAGAGAGAGACGCAGTGGTGACATCATCACAAAGGAAAACATAAAAGAGAATTACAAATCCTTCTTCAAGGCCAACCTACCTTCCAGCGGCCATATCTGTCAGCCAGAAGGCCAAAGAGGATGCTGAATACCATGTAGCCAAAAAACACCATCTGGAGGTGGAGTGAGAAAAAATTATCCTGTGGGCAGGCTAATATGCTGCTTACTCCGTTTCCCATTCCTCCATTTTAACGAAAAGTTGACTGGACACGTGTGAAGGTGAAGGAAAGTGAAGAATGTGTGTTCACAAAACTTTCCTGTCTCTGGTTAACATGTTCAGGGCTCCTGAGGCTGACGTCTCCCCTTGGCTCACCCCACACCTGGAGACACTGCCTCCAGGTGGAAACAGGAGTCGAAGGAACAGGTCACTGCTTCCCCTCTGATCCAAGATGATGGCACTGGCCTCATTCTACTCAGATGTATCATTGTGAATTTCCATTTTAAGAATTAAAAAAACAAACTCCAGTCATTCATGACCTGCCTTATTCCACACGTAAGTTGTTGAGACTTCTAGAAGCAATTTTCCTTTGTGTTCTCACAGGTAAACAGAAACTTTAAACAAACACCAAAAGAATCATTTAGAAACACTCTTCAAAACTAATACAAATCTATTTCTTTTCCTCACTTGCTCTCACAATGGCTTGTCCTACACTGATAAAATTCAAGAAGCTAGATATGATTACCAGCATTTTAACTCAGCCTGAGCTGTGATCTGATGTCTGTGCCTTTAGGCTACTTATTTTTCTTCTTTCAAGCAGTTCCAGGCTTCACTAGCTTTCCTTCCTAGTAAGATCTCGGACTGATTGCCTCTAGGGTAATCAAAGGAAAGGTGTTAGCTTGCATTTCTAAGACTTTTTCAATAAGAGAGCTGTTTCTCTCTGCCTGCTTTGCTTTCTTTCTTTCTCCCTTCCCTACTCATCTTAAGGAAGACTCAAACACATTTCTTCCACTGGGAACTATATTAAAAAAGAAAACAACAACCCATATCTATTCTTGAACACAAAGCCATGTTTTTCCTCTGTGCACTGTACTTTCCAGGATAGAAGCGGGGGTGGGGGGGGGGGGGGAAGGAAGAAGTCAGTGCTTTCTAAATGCCAAGACTTTTTATTCTGGAATATTTTCTTTCTGATTGTTGGTATTAATGTGCACTTTTTCTTTTAAAATTTTTTTTCTTAACATTTATTTATTATTGAGAGACAGAGAGAGATAGAGCATGAGCATGGGAGGGGCAGAGAGAGGAGGAGACACAGAATCTGAAACAGGCTCCAGGCTCTGAGCAGTCAGCACAGAGCCTGACACGGGGTTTGAAATCATGGACTGTGAGATCATGACCTGAGCTGAAGTAGGACACTCAACCAACTGAGCCACCCAGGCGCCCCAATGTGCACTTTTTTTTTGAAAGATGATAGCTGATAGCAAGATTTTTTACCTCTTTCTCATTGTCTAATGACCTTAATTATCAATTATCAAATATGTGTGTGTGTGTATACGTGTGTGTGTGTATTAATGTCAACCCTATGTCAGCCACTCGGTTACAAAAAAAATTATACCAGTTAAAAAATAATTATATCAGGGGCACATGGGTGGCTCAGTTGGTTAAGTATCTGACTCTTGATTTCAGCTCAGGTCATGATCTCATAGTTCATGAGTTCAAGTCCCACATCAGGCTCCGTGCTGACAGTGTGGAGCCTATTTGGGATCCTCTCCCTCCCTCTCTCTGCCTCCCCACTCTCTCTCAAAAATAAAAAAAAAAAATTAATTTTTTGCAAACTTAAGAAAAAAATCATGTCAGTGGGGTGCCTTGTGGCTTAGTCAGTTAAGCATCAACTCTTGATCTCAGCTCAGGTCCTGATCTCAGATCCTGAGTTCAAGTCCTGCATTGGGCTCTGTGCTGGGTATGAAAAGTACAAAAAAAAATCATATCAGTTGGCGAATCTCAAAATTTGGGTATCCCTGAAATTAAGCAGTTTCTATCATGGAGTTATCAAACTCCCTCCAAGAAGGAAGAAGACTTGACCACACTTGAATAAAAGGAAGTCATACACAAACCACCCAGGGCAGAGAGGAAAGTGGCTCTTTGGATTTAAAACATTTTTGTTCATTGAGGTGTTATGTTGCATCTAAGTTACAACCAGATTAAATTTAATTAACTAATAAAGGTGAAGGAAAGAGTCAAATAAGATTAAATTTAAAGTTTCCTCTGTTCTCTCCCATCAGTGGCAGTTGTCTTTTTTTTTCTTTCCTGTTTTCTTTCCATTCAGGGTAAAGAAATGACTTTCCTAAGGCTGAGTTGTTTATTTTTAAGCATATCTGGAGCACAAACCTTGACTCAAAGCCTGTGTGAACCCCAAAGCTTGTGAACGCTGATCCTGTTGGAAAAGCACACAGAGGCTTGAAGACACAAAACTCTCTTTCTCCCTGCCTCTCCCCCCTCTCTTCCAAGGGGTCTGCCTTTTCTGCAGGCCCTTATTTCTAGCATAGAAAAGACTCTTCTATTTCTGTTTCACACACCCCATGAAGTTTTGTTTCTTCAGTCACAAAACACGAGGAACCGTAATTCATCCACCTTCCTCAAGGTTTTACAATTAACTTCTCGGGCCAGGCTGACCAGAAGGTGGTGTTGGGGTTGGGGAAAGGGAAGTCTGGGAGATGGTGAACATGTGGCCACTTGGCTGAATCAGTCTGGGCCCCTCCTTGTAAGCAAGGCTGTGGTCAGTGAGCCCAGAGCACAGTTGCCCACGGTGGACGGGACTCACAGCCAGGATGACAGACACTAAAGAAAGGTAGTTGGCCAGGAACTCTGAGCAAGAAATGGTCTCATCAGGGGGGACTTGAATTCCCTAGAGGACAGTTCTTGGAGAGGGGACCCACCTAACAAGGAAGTCGTGTTACAGCTGATGTTAGGGAGCCTCCTTAGATGCCACCGGGAACATAAACCCAACCGGTAAAATGTCAGTTGTAAGTGTCAAAAGCGAACCATGTAATATAGTTTCGTGAGGTGACAGACGCAAACACCGCAGCTGGATCTCCCAGCATCCTCGGGAATCAAGACGTGTGTGGCCACAAAACCAGCCGGGGCGTGGTGCAGCTATCATTACACGAAACCTTACAACAGTCACTCTACGGGTCCAGGATCGACAAGCAATGCTCTCAAAATTGCAACTAACTTTTGTACATAGAAGAAAATGAAAAATGGCTGAGTCGCTTAATTACAAGCCCAGGTAAGGTCTTCAGCTATTTTTATTTATACCCCTTCCCTTTTCTAAAAGTAGTAGAACTTCAGGGGTGCCTGGGTGGCTCAGTCAGTTAAGCGGTTGACTCTTGACTTCAGCTCAGGTCATGATCTCACGGTTGGTGGAAACTGCTTGGGATTCTGTCTCTCTCCCTCTCTCTCTGGCCCTTCCCTGCTGGTACTCTCTCGCTCGCTCTCTCTCTCTCTCAAAATAAATAAATAAACTTAAAACAATGTAATAGAAAATTATATATATATATATATATATATATATATATATACACACACACAATTTGTCAAATTGGTTTCCATATAACACCCAGTGCTCCTCCCAGCAGGGGCCCTCTTCAAAGCCCATCACCCACCTTCCCCTCTCTCCCACTCCCCATCAGCCCTCAGTTTATTCTCAGTATTTAAGAGTCTCTTATGGTTTGCCTTCTTCCCTCTCTATAACTTTTTCCCCCCTTCCCCTTCCTCATGGTCTTCTGTTAAGTTTCTCAGGATCCACATAAGAGTGAAAACATATGGTATCTGTCGTTCTCTGCCTGACTTATTTCACTTAGCATAATAGTCACCAGTTCCATCCACGTTGCTACAAAAGGCCATATTTCATTCTTTCTCATTGCCAACTAGTATTCCATTGTGTATATAAACCACAGTTTCTTTATGCATTCATCAGTTGATGGACATTTAGGCTCTTTCCATAATTTGGCTATTGTTGAAAGTGCTGCTATAAACATTGGGGTACAAGTGCCCCTATGCATCAGTACTCCTGTATCCCTTGGGGAAATTCCTAGCAGTGCTACTGCTGGGTCATAGGGTAGATCTATTTTTAATTTTTTGAGGAACCTCCACACTGTTTTCCAGAGCGACTGCACCAGTTTGCATTCCCACCAGCAGTGCAAGAAGTTTCCCCTTTCTCCACATCCTCGCCAGCATCTATAGTCTCCTGATTTGTTCATTTTAGCCACTCTGACTGGCGTGAGGTGGTATCTCAGTGTGTTTTTGATTTGTATTGCCCTGATGAGGAGTGACGTTGAGCATCTTTTCATGTGCCTGTTGGCCCTCTGGATGTCTTCTTTAGAGAAGTGTCTATTCATGTCTTCTGCACATTTATTCATGGATTATTTGTTTTTTGGGTGTGGAGTTTGGTGAGTTCTTTACAGATTTTAGATACTAGCCCTTTGTCCGATATGTCATTTGCAAATATCTTTTCCCATTCCTTCGGTTGCCTTTTAGTTTTGCTGATTGTTTCCTTTGCAGTGCAGAAAATTTTTATGTTCATGAGGTCCCAATGAACTATTGGGGATGTGCCAAGTAAGAAATTGCTTTTAATAACCTTGCCTTTGGGGTTGTGTCAAGCAAGAAATTGCTACGGCTGAGGTCAGAGAGGTTTTTTCCTGCTTTCTCCTCTAGACTCTTGATGGTTTCCTGTCTCACATTCAGGTCCTACATCCATTTTGAGCTTATTTTTGTGAATGGTGTGAGAAGTGGTCTAGTTTCAACCTTCTTCATGTTGCTGTCCAGTTCTCCCAGCACCATTTGTTAAAGAGACTGTCTTTTTTCCATTGGATATTCTTTCCTGCTTTGTCAAAGATTAGTTGGCCATACTTTTGTGGGTCCAATTCTGGAGTCTCTATGCTATTCCATTGATCTATGTGTCTGTTTTTGTGCCAATACCATGCTGTCTTGGTGATTACAGCTTTGTACTGGAGGCTAAAGTCTGGGATTGTGATGCCTCCTGCTTCAGTTTTCTTCTCCAATATTACTTTGGCTATTCGGAGTCTTTTGTGGTTCCATACAAATTTTAGGATTGCTTCTTTGAGCTTCGAGAAGAATGCTGGTGCAATTTTGACTGGGATGTCACTGAATGTGTAGATTGCTTTGGGTGGTATTGACATTTTAACAATATTTATTCTTCCAATCCATGAACACGGAATGTTTTTCCATTTCTTTGTATCTTCTTCAATTTCCTTCATAAGCTTTCTATAGTTTTCAGCATACAGATCTTTTACATCTTTGGCTAGGTTTATTCCTAGGTAGTTTATGATTCTTGGTGCAATTGAGAATGGGATCAGTTTCTTTATTTGTTTTTCTGTTGCTTCATTACTAGTGTATAGAATGCAACTGATTTCTGTACATTGATTTTGTATCCTGCGACTTTGCTGAATTCATGTATCAGTTCTAGCAGACATTTGGTGGAGTCTATCAGGTTTTCCATGTATAATATCATGTCATCTGCAAAAAGTGAAAGCTTGACTTCATCTTTGCCACTTTTGATGCCTTTGATTTCCTTTTGTTGTCTGATTGCTGATGCTAGAACTTCCAACACTATGTTAAACAACAGCGGTGAGAGTGGACATCCCTGTCGTGTTCCTGATCTTAGGGAAAAAGCTCTCAGTTTTTCCCCATTGAGGATGATATTAGCTGTGGGCTTTTCATAAATGGTTTTTACGATGTTTAAGTATGTTCCTTCTATCCCAACTTTCTCGAGGGTTTTTATTAGGAAAGAATGCTGAATTTTGTCAAATGATTTTTCTGCATTGATTGACAGGATCATATGGTTCTTTTCTTTTCTTTTATTAATGTGATGTATCACACTGATTGATTTGTGAATGTTGAACTAGCCCTGCAGCCCAGGAATGAATCCCACTTGATCATGATGAATAATTCTTTTTATATGCTGTTGAATTTGGTTTGCTTGTATCTTGTTGAGAAGTTTTGCATCCATATTCATCATGGATATTGGCCTGTTGTTCTCTTTTTTTGCTGAGTCTCTGTCTGGTTTGGGAATCAAAGTAATGCTGGCTTCATAGAATGAGCCTGGAAGTTTTCCTTCCCTTTCTATTTTTTGGAACAGCTTGAGAAGGATAGGTATTATCTCTGCTTTAAATGTCTGGTAGAATTCTCCAGGGAAGCCATCTGGTCCTGGACTCTTACTTGTTGGGGGATTTTTGATAACTGATTCAATTTCTTCACTACGTATGGGTCTGTTCAAATTTTCTATTTCTTCCTGTTTGAGTTTTGGAAGTGTGTGGGTGCTTAGGAATTTGTCCATTTCTTCCAGGTTTTCCAGTTTGTTGGCATATAATTTTCCATCATATTCCCTGATAACTGCTTGTATTTCTGTGGTATTGGTTATAATAATTCCATTTTCATTCATGATTTGACCTATTTGGGTCATGTCCCTTTTCTTTTTGAGAAGACTAGCTAGAGGTTTATCAATTTTATTTATTTTTTCAAAAAACCAAGTCATGGTTTCATTGATCTGCTCTACTGTTTTTTTTGTTTGTTTGTTTTTTTAGATCCTAGATTGTTTATTTCTGCTCTGATCTTTATTATTTCTCTCATTCTGGATTTGGGATGTCTTTGCTGTTCTGCTTCTAGTTTCTGTAGGTGTGCTGTTAGATTTTGTATTTGGGATTTTTCCTGTTTCTTGAGATAGGCCTGGATTGCAATGTAGTTTCCTCTCAGAACTGCCTTCACTGCATCCCAAAGCATTTGGATTGTTGTATTTTCATTTTCATTTGTTTCCATATATTTTTTAATTTCTTCCCTAATTGCCTGGTTGACCCATTCATTCTTTAGTAGGGTATTCTTTAACCTCCATGCTTTTGGAGGTTTTCCAGACTAAAAAAGTACTAGAAAAATTTTTAAGTTTATTTATTTTGAGAGAGACAGAGCATGTAATTGGGGGGGGGGCACAGAGAGAGAGAGAGGGAGAGAGAGAATTCCAAGCAAGCTCCTCAATGGCAGCACAGAGCCTGACGCAGGGCTTGATCACCCAAATCCTGAGATCAGAACTGAGCTGAAACCAAGAGCCAGATGTTCAACCAACTGAGCCACCCACATGCCACCAAAGTACTAGAACTTAAAAAAAAAAAAAAGGAACAAGTGCAACAAAATTTAAAAAGGAACTTTAAAGAGGGAAATGGATGTAAGAAAATAAGCACATCTGTACATGTGCTGCTAGGACTGAGGCCTCCATGACAAAGAGAGAAATACAACTGGGTGGACATTATATGTCATCTGAGAGAACTCAGATCAGTCCCTGAGGTGGGAAGGAGGTTCCTTGTTCCCAACACAGACGAGAATTCCCAGGTCAAGAATTCCCAAGTGTGAGGAGGAGACAGCCCTTCCCCAGAAGTCTTCTGCAGCGAAGGCTGCTCTCTGCCCATAACCCACAGAAGGCGAGGGGGATGGGGATAACTTCCAGCATTCTCCATGGCCAATTTCAGGCCGTAACTCTTACCCTCTTACAGAGCCTCACCCTCTTTCAAGAACTCTGCCATGTGACTCTGTATCTCGTACCCATCACCCGCCACCTGCCCTTGACACACCCATTTCAGTGAGAATCTCAGCACCTGGCTCATCAGAGTTCTCTCTTAAGTCCTGCCTTCATGAAAACCAGCTTCAATACCCAAGCAAGTCAATTCTCCACTTCTCACCTTCTGTTTCTTTTGCCTCCTTGGCTGATGTGACCTCTCAAATGCTTCCAGAACACGCTTCCTCACCTCCACTCACTCTGCTGCTTTACCACCACTAACTTATCTACCGTCCAACCTTATCTCCTCAGAGCTTTTGGAAAGCTGACCCTGTGTGTCCCTCCTTAAAGCCCCTGAATGGCTCCCTGTCATCCACAGTGTGGCCTCCAACATTTTTAAGCATGAAGAACCTCTTTCAAGATTAAAAAAAGGAAATACATTTACCAGAGCTGTGCATGATGGGAAGTATACTTTAATATCCATTTAATGAGAAACACATGACAACTATGAAGTCAATGATGTGTTTGGGTGAAATTGATTCCTGTTACATAAAACAGTAATTTGAAAAACTATCATATAGGCCAACTATTTTTTGCTTGGAGAATTTGTACATGCTGATGCAAGTTGGGGCACAGGAGCCTACAGTAGTCTCCAGAATGGAGTCCATGCACAGACTCCAAGATGCTTCTGGTCCCCACCTGTCTCTGCAGCCTTGTCTCATACTGTGCTCTCTTCCTGACTTTCTATTCAAGCAACACGGAACTGCCTGCACTCCCTCCAACACTCATGCCTGCACACAGCCTGCTGGCAATCAATTGGCACTTAATAAATACCTTTTGAAAGAATGATATATAATATCCTTAATTCCCTCTGTAGCAAACCTTGGGGTGCAATTCATAAGGCTATTCATAATCATCTTTGAGGAAAGTTGAATGCATAATACAGTTCACTGCAGTGAGGGTGATCTGATGATTGCCTAAGTGACTACAGTTCAACTAATTTGTAGTCTGACTCAAACCATAACTAATCCATGACTTAAGGGCTACTCTCTCTGATTTGCATTTGTCTTGTCTAACCTCTTGCTAGAGGCTAGAAAATAAGCAGTTCAAGGTTGTGCTCCCTACAGGAAAAGAGAGAAAAAAAAAAACAGAGAAAGACCTAAAATGGTAGTTTGACCCTGACAACCCATGAGCTTTGGAAGCCAACACACCAAGCAGGGAGGGAGCCTCTGGTTCTCAGCCCTGTAGGATGGGGGAAGGGGAAGAGAAGTCCTAGGTTCTCAGTTGGTTCATTCAAAGCAGGCACTCACCGTGGTCACTAATGCCACCTGCCAATTCTCCAGCTGCCATTCACAGCGGATGACAGGAGACACGACCGCTATTAACATGATCTCCATGGCCTCGGCAACCTTAAAGAAGGAGAGAGAATTCCATGTCTTAGTATTCTTACATTCTTAGTATTCTGTCTGGTTTCTCATCAGTTCTGCCCATGTGTGCCTATCCATCCATCCTTCTAATCCTAACCTCCTCCTTCCCCTTCCCCCATTTAGGGAGCATCTATTGTGAACCCACTCGGCCCTTCTAGTTGGATAAAGAAGTATAGTAGAACTCTGGCTTCCATGGATGTAATAGCTATGATTTGAACAATTTGAGAGGGTTCCCACAGATTTATGACACGTATCTCTTTGTGATGTTGCTGATCTATGCATTTGCATGGCAGCACTATGAGGGTGTTGGGGTGGGGAGGGGGCAACCACTTAGCTAGTGGGAGAATCTAGCTAATCACCAGCATCTACATCAACCTAGCTTTGCTGCTTCACACTCATGACTGTGAAAGTCTCAGGGCATAGCCTTTGCAGATGGATTTGTGAACTAGTCTCTGAACTCAAGAAGCTTAGACGGCAGGCTTCATGAAAACTAGAAGAGAGTAAAGCAGCACATACAGAACAATGAGCTCATCATCAGGAAAGAGTGTCTATTCAGCAGACTTAGGGTACGCTGTGCTACTAAATATTTCTTTCAAAGGGAAGTTTGGGTATCATCCTTTGTTCATTTCTTGCAATCTGTTATGGAGTGAGTTTATCTCCCAGGGAAAGGAAGAAGCAGATGCTAGGGAAGAGTTGATAGTAATGTGGATTATGTATTATGATCTATTTGCATATTTATAACGTGAAGGTCTGGGATGAACGAAGTATAACGGTGTTAGCTATTACATGGGAATTGGAAAGGTATTGTTAAGGCTTGTCTCTTCTTGGAGAGTATTACAGTCATGCTTAGAGTTCAGATAGTGGGTATGTCTTAGCCCAAAAAGTATAATAAATAAGAGATGGCATGGCAACCTCTGACGGATGTTTGATTTATTATACATCTCTCAGTAATATAGAGCAGTTGGGTCAATATTAATCAGGACTCTACCCTTCTAAATGGTCTTAGGAGAAAGTAAGTCAATAAGGGATAAAGCTCTGCATCATTCTGATACAGGAGGCTTAAGGGAGAGGGACCAGCAAGAACCTAGGGAAGGGGGCATGAAGGAGCAGCACTGCATAAGAAGATCTAAAGGCTCCTGGGTGTCCCCGTCAGTAGTGCATCCGACTTCGGCTCAGGTCATGATATCACAGTCCATGGGTTCAAGTCCCATGTCTGGAACTGTGCTGATAGCTCAGAATCTAGAGCCTGCTTCCGATTCTGTGTCTCCCTCTCTCTCTGCCCCTTCCCACTTGTGCTCTGTCTCTCTCTCAAAAATAAATAAACCTTAAAAAAAAGAAAAGAAAAAGAAGATCTTAGAAGACCTCAGAGGACACTGGGATGCAGGAAGCCTGGTCACAGACTGAGGCTGTGCTGCTGCTGTGATGCTATTACATATACCCTGGTCATGTGAGGCCCTGAAACCCAACTATTGCTCCCACTGCCTCTGACCAAGAACTTTAACAGACCATGGCCCGGAGGAGCCATGCCCGTCGTTGTCAGCACAACTATTCTGATGAGAAGATCCATCCAAAGCAGCCTCATCCTAAAAACAGGGGAGGGATTTGGTTACAACACCCAATTAAACAGTTCTGTGTGTGTGTGTGTGTGTGTGTGTGTGTGTGAGAGAGGGGGGGGGAGGGGGGAAGGAGGGAGGAAAAGACCTGGTAAACAGCTCTTCCTATCTTGATGCGTTGGGAAGAACTGAAGCAACTTACAAAACACTTAAAGAAAACCAGAAGCTATTTCACAACAACATCAAGTATAAATAGGCAATAGACATACAATCTCCACAGATGTGGATCTGGATCTGGACATCAGGGATTAGTTATATAGAGGTGGTAACTATCCTTCAGGAAGGGAGTACAATAGCAAATATCTTTCGTGTTTTAAATGTTTATTTATTTTCTGAGGGAGAGAGAGACACACACACAGAGTGTGAGTGGGGGAGGGGCAGAGAGAGAGGGAGATACAGAATCCGAAGTGGGCTCTAGGCTCTGAGTTGTCAGCAAAGAGCCCCACGTGGGGCTAGAACTCACAAACCGTGAGATGAGACCCGAGCCGAAGATGGATGCTCAACCAACTGAGCCACCCAGGTGCCCCCATCTTTCTTTTTTTTTTAAGTTTATTTTTACTTTGAGAGAAAGAATGAGCAGAGGAGGGCAGAGAGAGAGGGAGAGAGAGAATCCCAAGCAGGCTCTGCACTGTCAGCCCAAAGCCTGACACAGGGCTCGAACTCACAATCCATGAGATCATGACCGAAGCCAAAATCAAGGGTCAGATGCTTAACTAACTAAGCCACCCAGGCACCATCCCCCCAAGTACCATCCTTCCAATGCAAATAATAACCACTAAAAATGCAGTCTCTTTGTACACATGGTTTGATTTGGGAAGGTAAAAACATTCTGCAGATCCTTTTCACTTGCTGCTATGGAAGAAAAGACAGGGTTCTTGCCATATTTGAAGGTAAAAGATGCAGAGAGTTTAGCAGCGTTTAAGCCAAGAGGACCGTGTAGTGAAACCATACTGGAAACCAAATATGAAAAACAGAAGTAGAAATATTCTGGTTGAAAGTAGAGGAGAGTTAGGATAAAACCCCGGCCATTCATACCCATTTATGCCTTGAAATATGGAATCTTAACATTCTGGAGCCTAGGTGAGATATTACTTTATAGATGAAGACATGCTCTAAATTGTATTGTTGGTTATCATAAAAGTAGGGCCAGGGCGTGTCTTGCCTTTCTCTCCTTCCTTACCTAGCTGCCTCCTGGGAGTGTGGGGCTTTAGAGTGATGCCTCAGAACGTGTCAAGTGCCACGTTTTTCTCAAACCACTTAGCAGAGAGTGAGGGTCAGGGCTATTATTTATTCACTGGTCTCTTGGCTATCTTTATCTCCCACCTTAAGCCACTGTCATGTGGACCACCTCCCTCAGATTTTCCATTCTGTCTCAGTGTCATTATCATATTCCTCACATATTCTCACTGCACCTACAAAAAAAGAAGGAGTAGTATCTTTGTCTGTAGTGGTTTCACTGTCAGCAAAAGCCCTGGGGCTGAGACGTCTCTCTTCTTTCCTCATAATAGCTGACGGTAAATGGCAAACCTGCATTAGTGCCGCTTAAAGGTTCTGGAAATCTGTAATTACAACAGGTGTCCCATGGGATTCTTATGCACAAAATATGTGAGGACCATGTGTCTAATTTTCCTTAGAACGATATTAGTTTTCTCCTCTCTTCACAGAGAAGGAAGCGATTTAAAGCATTTTTAAAAAATGAATATTGAGGGGCACCTGGGTGGCTCAGTCAGTTAAGCATCCCACTGTTGGTTTCGGCTCGGGTCATGATCTCACAATTTGTGAGTTTGAGCCCAGCTCTGGGCTGACAGCACAGAGCCTACTTGGGATTCTCTCTCTCTCTCTCCCTCTCTCTCTGTTCCTCCCCAGCTGGCGCTTACACGCACGCACGCACGCACAAGTACAAACACACCCGCTCTCTCTCAAAATAAATAAACATTTAAAATAAATAAATAAAAGTGAATACTGAAAAGGGGCGCCTGAGTGGCTCAGTAGGTTGAGCGTCTGACTTCGGCTCAGGTCATGATCTCACAGTTTGTGGGTTCGGGCTCTGCATCAGGCTCTGTGCAGACAGCTCAGAGCCTGGAGCCTGCTTCTGTCCCGTGTCTCCCTCTCTCTCTCTCTGCCTCTCCACTGCTCACGCTCTCTCTCTCTCCCTCTCTCTCTCAAAAATAAACATTAAAAAAAAAATGAATATTGAATTCCCAGAACATAAAGACACAGAAATTTATTTGCTCATGACCAAACCAAAATAATGAAAATTATTTTTGAATTAACCACCTCCCAGGATTCCTGTTCCCCGTCACTCCCTTCCCTGAATGGACACTCCAGACCTGGAGGTCAGTGAAGATTCTATGTGTCCAATAATGTATTAGCTTTGGAGACTCAAATGATCTCCAAGGATCACTTACCCCAGTGCTGCCCATGATCAGAAACAAAGCAATGTGGAATCGTCCAAATCCAATGGTCTCCACGGCGTCTTCCACGGTGAATGTCTTTGACTCTAACAAGGAAGGGCAGAGTGAGAGAAATAGCCTCTGTGAAAAGAGAATGTATGTGGAGGATTGCCACTAATAATGAGGAGGAAGATATTGAGAAACCAGTCTGTTTTTATAAAAATTAGTAAATACGGGGGGTTGGGGGGGATTAAGCAGCAGCTTCAGGATATGAGACTTCTGTGATCCTCTTACCTTTTGGCTGTGGCTCTGGAGTCTCCAGGCTCAGCTTCTGGAGGCTAATGACGGTGACCGGCTCTGTCTGCTTGGTTGCCATGTTCTAAATGGTCTAAATTTCCCACACAGCTTCCCTGATGGAAGCAGGAGAGGGAAGAAGAAAAATATGTAATAGAGTACACATTTGCCTTTAATCACACAGAAAATCTATGAGGTATGTATTCTAACTTCTCCCCAAATGAGAAGCCTGAGACATGGAGAGGTCAAATGGCCAAAGGAGACTATTGGGCCCCAGTGGCTAGTAATCAACCCTAAGTCAGGGGCCAGGGGAGCTCTGAACAACTTGGACAATAGCATCCTCTAACTGGGAGTGAAGATGGCCTTTGCCACAGGGCAATAATCACAGTAGGCAGAGCTTTACATTCCCATAGATCTCGTGGTTTATAGTGTGCTTTCTATGCAACATTTTCATTTCATTCTGCTGGAAACCCAGGAGCACTTCTGTTTGTCAGCCCCCTCCCCCTTTATGTATTTAGCCCAAAGGATTCTTAACTCTAAAAATCAAAAGAAAAATAAAACAAAGAAAGCTCACTATCAACTTAATGAAATCTTTTCCAAATGACTTTAAGACATGGTAATTTAACTCTACATCCCTTGCGGGATAAATGGAAATCCTAACCTGTTCTCAGTAATTAGATTGTTACTAATAATACTGGAATCCTTATTTGGATACTAGTATGTATTGTAGGAGAAAGCAAGTAGTAATTATATTATTAGGAACCAAGACTTTTGGTGTAAAAGATACAAAAATTAAAGAAGTTATATAAAAACCTTATAATCCTAACTTTAAATTGGAAATACCAATATGAATTCACTATGTATTTTGTGTGTATATATATATATATATATATATGTATATGTATATATATACATATATATATACATATATATATGTATATGTGTATATATATATATATATATATATATATATATATATATATATATATCCTAATATTATCCACTGGAAGAGCCTGGAAAAGATGACTAATAAGCACTCCTAGAGCCCAGATTGTTTTCTTTCCTATTTCCCATTAAAAGAAACCCTGGCGCCTTAGATAAATGGCTAATTCTGGATCTGGGACAGGAAATGTGTAAATTGAGCCTGGAACATCTTGTCATACCAGACAGCAAGGAAGGTATCAAACACTCCTGGGGCTGTGACAAAAGATTACAAGATTCAACTTGAAAAGGCTCCCAAGGGCCAAAGATGGGACAATTTAAGCATCAAGAAGAATAATGACTGCAAAGAATTGAAACACATCAAAGATATCAAAATCCATTGTTCACAGCAACACTAAAATGAAAATCTCACAGATCACCTTTGATACTAAGAAACCAACTCATTATTCTGAAAACTAGTAAATGTCTTGTCTTTCTTGTGTAAGTTGTTTATACTTCAAGACAACCAAACAGTTTGTTAAAGAAAATTGTTTTTTTTTAAATTTTACCTAATACATGCAGAAAAAAAAAAGGATGAATGGAATTAAGTTATGATTTTACAACTCAGTGAAATCATGGATCTAGGCAATGATTACCAGTGGCTGATAAATTACTAGGTGAAAGGCTGATGAAAAGATGGATAAGCGATAGATAAGACTGATAACACCCGTAGCCATGGAAAAATCTTAATGCTGGGGTGCCTGGGTGTCTCTGTTGGTTAAGCATTGGACTCTTGATTTCCACTTAGGTCATGATGTCACTGTTCATGAGATGGAGCCCTGTATTGGGTTCCGTGATTCTCCTTCTTCCCTCTCTGCCTCCCCCTTCCCCCAGCTCTCTCTCTTTCACACAGATAAAATAAATAAATACACTTAAAAAAAAACAGAAAAATCTTACTGCTGCTGAGAGACAGTCAGATATCACGTGGTCCTGATGAGATGCAATAGGACGGAAATGTACAACATCACCTGTGATGTACTCTCCTAAGAAGAAATTGAACCAGAATCTGATCAAGCCTCTAGCTCTACCAGTTTATGCAGGAGATGAAGAAGAAGCTCATTAAACCATACCATGTGGATGCGATAATACAAAATCCAGTATGTGGGAAGTTGTATAAGATAAGTGACCTAACTTCTTCAATGAAGAAATGGCAAGCTAAAAAGAGGAAAGGGGAAATTATAGACTAAAACAAAAGTGACAAATCAACCAAATAAATGAGTTGATCTTATCTGGATCCTCAGTCAAATAAACTGACTATAAAACAGCAACAGCCAAGAGAATGAGAGGAAAAAGCGATGAGAGGAAAATTAAGGCAATGTCAACAAGCATGAAAGTTGGATGATATCAAGGAATTTCTGATGACACCATTAGGTGGGACAATGATCTTATGGCTATGGCAGAAAAAAAGAATCCTTACATCGTAGGTATATGTATACTAAATATTTAGGGGCAAAATGATGTGATGGCTGGGATTTGTTTTAAAATAATTCAATGGTAGGGTGGGAGAGGGTGCATAAGAAGTAGATGGGCATACAGAAGAATAAAGAATGGCCATATGTGGAAAATTATTGAAGGAGGGTGATTGGTTCATTGGGGTTCATTTAATATCTGCTTTTGAAGATGTGTAATATTTTTCGAAATAAATAGTTCAAAAAGTGAAGTTCTAAGATTTTAAAATAACTTTTCCAATGTCAGACCACTAGTAAATAGAAGGATCAGAACTCAAACCGAGGTATTTTTTCCCCAACATAAAGAACTAGCCACAAACCAGTTTATAGCCACACATCAAGGTCATTTAAGTTGGCTAAGGGCCAGCTCTGTATCTTGTATTGCATGGACTCCTGTGAAGACGTTGAAAGAAGGTCTGATATGTTCTCTGCCCTAAGGAGTCCTTATTCTAGTTGGGGACACCAAAGATACACATCAAAACAACTATACCGTAATGTAGCTATTATTTATTTTCCTAAAGTGCTGTCACAGAGACACAAATATTCCCAGATGAGAGAGAGATCAATAATGCTCAGAAGTAAGTCCATGAAATCCTCTTTCTCAAAGGAAAACATGAAAAGCTCAAAAAGCTGTTACTTTCCCACAGAGGAAAAAGTAAAAAATAATTGGCCTCTCAGCCCATGTAAGAGCCTGAAAGTCATTCAGACAGACTGTTCTGGAACTACCGCTCCCTTTCCAGACTTTGTCCAAACACCCTTTGGAGAAGTGCTCTTTATCTGGTAACTTTTATAATGAAGTAGTTAGCGGAAAAATCCCCTTCTTTTGATTATAAAAAGGACTTCTATACACATCAAAAATTGGCTATGACTAACACACTTACAATTTGGAAGATGAACAAGTAACAGATTTAACTTAATCAAAATTTGAAAACAAGACCATTCCATGAGAATGGCATAGTGGTGATGATTGTACAACCTTGTGACTGTACTAAAATTCACTAAATTATATGCTTTAAAATGGTTAGTTTTATTGCATGCAAATCACATCATTTTTTTTCTAAAAAACAGTAATGCAAATCATAGCAGCAGACTTAAAAATCAAAAGTGATTCAGGCCATTTATAGTCTTAGAGAATAAAACCATTTAGTTGGGTGGGAAAATAATCTTTTAAACCCCAGTAAGTTCATTTTAAGTTCAGTTACAAATAAAATGCTTAACAATAAGCTCAATCTTCAATCTTCAATCAACACTTAATCTCTCCTACGAGTCAAGTTTTACGACTTCTCATAGCAATCAAAACATGTTTTACAATTTTAACCATCACAAAGGCTTATGTTTTAGAAGAGTAATAAAACAACCTCTAGCAATTCTCCTTTTCATAGTGAGTGGCAAGAAAAGACACACAGGAAATCTGTTTTTTACTGAGCAGAGCAAGTTTTAATTCATATGCTTTAAGCTGATTAGATCATTCTGGGGGTCATAAATATCCTACATTCCTCCATTTTCTTATCAGCAAAGAGAAGCGATTCATCATGGAGGACCTGGAAAAAGGTATTAGGTCCAAGATAATTACTTCACAGCTTTCTTGAATGAAAACTGATCCCAGTAAGGGAGATTCACATCCGTGATTTCATTCTTTTTTCAAGATTTTATTTTTGGGGAGGGGCCAAGACGGCAGAATAGCCCGGAAGCTTTTTTGTGTGCCTCTCGCCCCTAAAATGCAGCCAGATCAACAGTAAACCATCTTGCACACCTAGAAAACTAATTTGAGGCTTAACACAACAATCTACACCACCTGAACCACAGAATTTGGCAGGTACTGGTCTGGAGAGGTGAATGGGGGGCGGGGAGAGAAGCTGCAAGGGCAGGGAGCGGTTTTGCTCGCAGAGAAGGGGGAGAGTACGGGGAAAAGCAACCCACCCCCACCCCGTCCCACCAAAAGAAGCCGGAAAGAAAAAAGAAGTGGAAACAGCCACATGGGTCTGAACCAAAAAGGGAGAAAGGAGAGGGTTTAAATTCCATTAAGACTCTATATACTGGGAGAGCACAGAGTGTGAAACTCCGCAGCTCCACACCTGGCAATGCTCCGGTGGGAAGGGTGAATTCCCAGGAGTAGAGAGCAAGGTCCGAGGGGTCCTCAGGTCACACAGGGAGTGGCGGTTCCCCTGTTGGGAGGACATTTGAAAGAAGCTGTGCAGCCTCCCCACAGGCTAAGGTCTCAGCAGACCCTGGAGAAGAGCCACATTCACTGGTGCTGGAATAAGGACATTGAGGGTGAAGACTGGCACCCGGTGTGTGTTGTGATGCTCCATAATCCCTGCAGCGCTTCAGCTACACGATGGCATGAGCTTTTTCTGGCGGTGGGATGGCACCCAGCCGCAGTCTCTGGGCACCGGCAGCAGGGCAGTCCTGTGAACGTTCCTGGGTGAGGCTGGCACCGGGCCATTGCTCAGGAGATCCTCCCCCAGAGGATCCGAGCCGATCAAAGCTACAGTCCCTCAGAAGGGAGGGGTCGGGAAACAGCCGCATCTGAGATAAAACTCAGGAGGCAGGTGCCACCTGGCAGCCTGGCGGCTTGGTCACCGACAGCGTAGAAGCGGGGAGTGGACGGAAGCAGGAGACAAAGGCGGGGTGCTTGATTGCCGGTGGGGGAGAGCACAGAGTTCCGATACTACAGTCTGGGTACCTGGGTGATGCCATTTCACCCGCCCCGCCCCATGCATGCACCTACACACTAGACAGCCACAGCAATCCACTCCAGGAAGCTAACCAGCGCCATCTAGTGGAGGTGGAGCCACTACACTAAACCCCGCCCAATTGGGCCAATGGTGCTCTTGACCGCAAGTCTCTCCACCTGCTTAGCTTACGGAGGATTAAGTGCTTCATAGCTTGACTTCTATGGGAAAGCGGAGGTAATTTCCTATTTCATTCTGTTCACTGGTCTTTTTTTCAGTTTTTTTTTCTTTTTCTTTTCTTATTCTTGAATACAGAAGGAAAAAATTTATTATCTTCCATTTTTATTACAATATTGTTCTTTTTTTTTCTACTCTATTTTTTACTTTTTTGTACAATTTTTAAAATTCTATTCAACTTTCATCATTTCATCTAATTCTATTTTATTGTATTCATTTTTCAAATTTTCCAACGTTTTGTTTTTTTCTTTTCTTACCTTTCCTTTTTTTCTCTAATCTACCAAGCCTCTTCCAACAACCAGACCAAAACGCACCTAGGATCTAGCATCCTTTCTTTGATTTCTTTGTGTTTTTAATTTTTATTTTTTTCACTTTATTAATTCCTTTTCTTCCTTCAAAATGATGAAACAAAGGAATTCGCCCAAAAAGAAAGAACAGGAAGAAATGACAGCCAGGGACTTAATCAACACAGATACAACAAGATGTCTGAACCAGAATTTAGAATCATGATATTAAGAATACTAGCTGGGGTTGAAAATAGATTAGAACCCCTTTTTGCAAAGATAAAAGAAGTAAAAGCTAGTCAGGATGAAATGAAAAATGCTATAACTGAGCAACAATCTCAAATGGATGTCGGCAGCAAGGATGGATGAGGCAGCAGCAAATGAGCAATATACAGGACAGACTTATGGAGAATAATGAAGCAGAAAAAAAGAGGGAAACTAAGGCAAAAGAGCATGAAATAAGAATTACAGAACTCAGTGACTCATTAAAAAGGAATAACATCAGAATCTTAGGGGTCCCAGAAGATTATGAGAGAGAAAAAGAGGTAGAAAATTTATGTGAGCAAATCATGGCAGAAAATTTTCCTACCCTGGGGAAAGACACAGACATCAAAATCCAGGAAGCACAGAGAACTCCCATTAGATTCAACAAAAACCAACCATCAACAAGGCATATCATAGTCAAATTCACAAAATACTCAGGCAAGGAAAGAATCATGAAAGCAGTAAGGGGGGAAAAAGTCCCTAACCTACAAGGGAAGACAGATCAGGTTTGCAGCAAACCTATCCACAGAAACTTGAGAGGCCAGAAAGGATTGGCCTTTTCTTGGGAGGCCAGAAAGGATATATTCAATGTGCTGAATCAGAAAAATATGCAGTTGAGAATTCTTTATCCAGTAAGGCTGTCATTCAAAATAGAAGGAGAGATAAAGAGTTTCCCAGACAAACAAAAATTAAAGGAGTTCATGACCACTAAACCAGCCCTGCAAGAAATTTTAAGGGGGACTCTCTAAGGGGAGAAAAGACAAAAAAAAAAAAAAAAGACCAAAAGCAACAAGACTAGAAAGGACCAGAGAACACCACTAGAAACTCCAACTCTATAGGCAACATAATGGCAATAAATTCCTATCCTTCAGTACTCACTCTAAACATCAATGGTCTAAACGCTCCAATAAAAAGACACAGGGTAACAGAATGGATAAGAAAACAAGATCCATCTATATGCTGTTTACAAGAGACCCATTTTAGACCTAAAGTCACCTTTAGAATGAAAATAAGGAGATGGAGAACCATCTATCATCCTAATGGTCACCAAAAGAAAGCCAGAGTAGCCATACTTATATCAGACAATCTAGATTTTAAAATAAAGGTTATAAAAAGAGATGAAGAAGGGCATTACGTTATAATTAAGGGATCTGTCCACTAAGTAGACCTAACAATTGTAAACATTTATGCTCTAAACATGAAGCGCCCAAATATATAAATCAGTTAATCACAAACATCAAGAAACTCATTGATAATAATACCATAATAGTAGGGGATTAACATCCCACTTACAACAATGGACAGGTCGTCTAAACAAAGGGAACAATGTCTTTGAATGACACACTGGACTAGATGGACTTAACAGATATATTCAGAACATTTCATCCTAAAGCAGCTGAATATACATTCTTCTCGAGTGTACATGGAACATTATCCAGAATAGATCCCATACTGGGACACAAATCAGCCCTTAGCAAGTACAAAAAGTCGAGATCATACCGTTAATATTTTCAGACCACTACACTATGAAACTCAAAATCAACCACAAGAAAAATCTTGGAATGATAACAAATACTTGGAGACTAAACAATATCCTACTAAAAAATGAATGGGCTAAGCAAGAAGTTAAAGAGGAAATTAAAAAGCACATGGAAGCCAATGAAAATGATAACACCACAGCCCCAAATCTCTGGGACTCAGCAAAGGCGGTCATAAGAGGGAAGTATAGCTGGGGGAAGATGGCGGCATAGGAGGACGCTGGGCTCACCGCGCGTCCTGCTGATCACTTAGATTCCACCTACACCTGCCTAAATAACCCAGAAAACCGCCAGAGGATTAGCAGAACGGAGTCGCCGGAGCCAAGCGCAGACGAGAGGCCCACGGAAGAGGGTAGGAAGGGCGGCGAGGCGGTGCGCGCTCCACGGACTAGAAGGAGGGAGCCAGAGCAGAGGGCAGCCTGCCGGCCAAGCAGAGCCCCGAGTCTGGCTGGCAAAAGCAGAGGGGCCGGACGGACTGTGTTCCAACAGCAAGCGCGACTTAGCGCCTGGGAGGTCATAAGTTAACAGTTCTGCTCGGAAAGCGGGAAGGCTGCAGGAGAAAGGGAGGGAGAGCTGCTGAGCCCCGGACAACAGAGCTCAGTTTGGCGGGGAACAAAGGCGCTCGCCAGCGCCATCTCCCCCGCCCATCCCCCAGCCAAAATCCCAAAGGGAACCGGTTCCTGCCAGGGAAACTGCTCGCTCCGAGCAAACACCCAACTCTGTGCTTCTGCGGAGCCAAACCTCTGGCAGCAGATCTGACTCCCTCCCGGTGCCCCAGCGCCCCTCCCAAAGCGGATCTCCGAAGGAGAAGCGAGCTAAGGCTGCCCCTCCTGCCCCCGTGCACCTTGCCTATCCACCCCAGCTAATACACCAGATCCCCAGCACCACAAGCCTGGCAGTGTACAAGTAGCCCAGACGGGCCACGCCACCCCACAGTGAATCCCGCCCCTAGGAGAGGGGAAAAGAAGGCACACACCAGTCTGACTGTGGCCCCAGTGGTGGGCTGGGGGCAGACATCAGGTCTGACTGCGGCCCCGCCCACCAACTCCAGTTATACACCACAGCACAGGGGAAGTGCCCTGCAGGTCCTCACCACGCCAGGGACTATCCAAAATGACCAAACGGAAGAATTCCCCTCAGAAGAATCTCCAGGAAATAACAACAGCTAATGAGCTGATCAAAAAGGATTTAAATAATATAACAGAAAGTGAATTTAGAATAATAGTCATAAAATTAATCGCTGGGCTTGAAAACAGTATACAAGACAGCAGAGAATCTCTTGCTACAGAGATCAAGGGACTAAGGAACAGTCACGAGGAGC
Source organism: Prionailurus viverrinus (assembly GCF_022837055.1). NCBI lineage: Eukaryota > Metazoa > Chordata > Mammalia > Carnivora > Felidae > Prionailurus > Prionailurus viverrinus. Next base: position 154,118,346 of record NC_062562.1, read on the forward strand.
TGAAAAACGCTTTAAACGAAATGCAAAACAAAATGGAAACCACGACAGCTCGGATTGAAGAGGCAGAGGAGAGAATAGGTGAACTAGAAGATAAAGTTATGGAAAAAGAGGAAGCTGAGAAAAAGAGAGATAAAAAAATCCAGGAGTATGAGGGGAAAATTAGAGAACTAAGTGATACACTAAAAAGAAATAATATATGCATAATTGGTATCCCAGAGGAGGAAGAGAGAGGGAAAGGTGCTGAAGGGGTACTTAAAGAAATAATAGCTGAGAACTTCCCTGAACTGGGGAAGGAAAAAGGCATTGAAATCCAAGAGGCACAGAGAACTCCCTTAAGACGTAACTTGAATCGATCTTCTGTATGACATATCATAGTGAAACTGGCAAAATACAAGGATAAAGAGAAAATTCTGAAAGCAGCAAGGGATAAACGTGCCCTCACATATAAGGGAGACCTATAAGACTCGTGACTGATCTCTCTTTTGAAACTTGGCAGGCCAGAAAGGATTGGCACGAGATCTTCAGTGTGCTAAACAGAAAAAAATATGTAGCCGAGAATCCTTTATCCAGCAAGTCTGTCATTTAGAATAGAAGGAGAGATAAAGGTCTTCCCAAAAACAAAAACTGAAGGAATTCGTCACCACTAAACCAGCCCTACAAGAGATCCTAAGGGGGATCCTGTGAGACAAAGTCCCAGAGACATCACTACAAGCATAAAACATACAGACATCACAATGACTCTAAACCCATATCTTTCTATAATAACACTGAATGTAAATGGATTAAATGCGCCAACCAAAAGACATAGGGTATCAGAATGGATAAAAAAACAAGACCCATCTATTTGCTGTCTACAAGAGACTCATTTTAGATCTGAGGACACCTTTAGATTTAGAGTGAGGGGATGGAGAACTATTTATCATGCTACTGGAAGCCAAAAGAAAGCTGGAGTAGCCATACTTATATCAGACAAACTAGACTTTAAATTAAAGGCCGTAACAAGAGATGAAGAAGGGCATTATATAATAATTACAGGGTCTATCCATCAGGAAGAGCTAACAATTATAAATGTCTATGCGCCGAATACTGGAGCCCCCAAATATATAAAACAATTACTCATAAACATAAGCAACCTTATTGATAAGAATGTGGTAATTGCAGGGAACTTTAACACTCCACTTACAGAAATGGATAGATCATCTAGACACACGGTCAATAAAGACAAGGGCCCTGAATGATACATTGGATCAGATGGACTTGACAGATATATTTAGAACTCTGCATCCCAAAGCAACAGAATATACTTTCTTCCCGAGTGCACATGGAACATTCTCCAAGATAGATCATATACTGGGTCACAAAACAGCCCTTCATAAGTTTGCAAGAATTAAAATTATACCATGCATACTTTCAGACCACAATGCTATGAAGCTTGAAATCAACCACAGGAAAAAGTCTGGAAAACCTCCAAAAGCATGGAGGTTAAAGAACACCCTACTAAAGAATGAGTGGGTCAACCAGGCAATTATAGAAGAAATTAAAAAATATATGGAAACAAACGAAAATGAAAATACAACAATCCAGACGCTTTGGGAGGCAGCGAAGGCAGTCCTGAGAGGAAAATACATCGCAATCCAGGCCTATCTCAAGAAACAAGAAAAATCCCAAATACAAAATCTAACAGCACACCTAAAGGAACTAGAAGCAGAACAGCAAAGGCAGCCTAAATCCAGCAGAAGAAGAGAAATAACAAAGATCAGAGCAGAAATAAACAATATAGGATCTAAAAAAAACGGTAGAGCAGATCAACGAAACCAAGAGTTGGTTTTTTGAAAAAATAAACAAAATTGATAAACCTCTAGCCAGGCTTCTCAAAAAGAAAAGGGAGATGACCCAAATAGATAAAATCATGAATGAAAATGGAATTATTACAACCAATCCCTCAGAGATACAAACAATTATCAGGGAATACTATGAAAAATTATATGCCAACAAATTGGACAACCTGGAAGAAATGGACAAATTCCTAAACACCCACACTCTTCCAAAACTCAATCAGGAGGAAATAGAAAGCTTGAACAGACCCATAACCAGCGAAGAAATTGAATTGGTTATCAAAAATCTCCCAACAAATAAGAGTCCAGGACCAGATGGCTTCCCAGGGGAGTTCTACCAGACGTTTAAAGCAGAGATAATACCTATCCTTCTCAAGCTATTCCAAGAAATAGAAAGGGAAGGAAAACTTCCAGACTCATTCTATGAAGCCAGTATTACTTTGATTCCTAAACCAGACAGAGACCCAGTAAAAAAAGAGAACTACAGGCCAATATCCCTGATGAATATGGATGCAAAAATCCTCAATAAGATACTAGCAAATAGAATTCAACAGCATATAAAAAGAATTATTCACCATGATCAAGTGGGATTCATTCCTGGGCTGCAGGGCTGGTTCAACATTCGCAAATCAATCAACGTGATACATCACATTAATAAAAAAAAAGAGAAGAACCATATGATCCTGTCAATCGATGCAGAAAAGGCCTTTGACAAAATCCAGCACCCTTTCTTAATAAAAAGCCTTGAGAAAGTCGGGATAGAAGGAACATACTTAAACATCATAAAAGCCATTTATGAAAAGCCCACAGCTAACATCATCCTCAATGGGGAAAAACTGAGAGCTTTTTCCCTGAGATCAGGAACACGACAGGGATGCCCACTCTCACCGCTGTTGTTTAACATAGTGTTGGAAGTTCTAGCATCAGCAATCAGACAACAAAAGGAAATCAAAGGCATCAAAAGTGGCAAAGATGAAGTCCAACTTTCGCTTTTTGCAGATGACATGATATTATACATGGAAAATCCAATAGACTCCACCAAAAGTCTGCTAGAACTGATACATGAATTCAGCAAAGTTGCAGGATACAAAATCAATGTACAGAAATCAGTTGCATTCTCATACACTAACAATGAAGCAACGGAAAGACAAAAAAACTGATCCCATTCACAATTGCATCAAGAAGCATAAAATGCCTAGGAATAAATCTAACCAAAGATGTAAAAGATCTGTATGCTGAAAACTATAGAAAGCTTATGAAGGTAGTTGAAGAAGATATAAAGAGGGGCGCCTGGGTGGTTCAGTCGGTTAAGTGTCCGACTTCGGCTCAGGTCATGATGTTACGGTCCGTGAGTTCGAGCCCCACGTCGGGCTCTGTGCTGACAGCTCAGAGCCTGGAGCCTGTTTCAGATTCTGTGTCTCCCTCTCTCTCTGCCCCTCCCCTGTTCATGCTCTGTCTCTGTCTCAAAAATAAATAAATGTTAAAAAAAAATTAAAAAAAAAAAAGAAGAAGAAGATATAAAGAAATGGAAAGACATTCCCTGCTCATGGATTGGAAGAATAAATATTGTCAAAATGTCAATACTACCCAAAGCTATCTACACATTCAATGCAATCCCAATCAAAATTCACCAGCATTCTTCTCGAAACTAGAACAAGCAATCCTAAAATTCATATGGAACCACAAAAGACTCCGAATAGCCAAAGTAATTTTGAAGAAGAAGACCAAAGCAGGAGGTATCACAATCCCAGACTTTAGCCTCTACTACAAAGCTGTAATCATCAAGACAGCATGGTATTGGCACAAAAACAGACACATAGACCAATGGAATAGAATAGAAACCCCAGAACTAGACCCACAAACGTATGGCCAACTAATCTTTGACAAAACAGGAAAGAACATCCAATGGAAAAAAGACAGTCTCTTTAACAAATGGTGCTGGGAGAACTGGACAGCAACATGCAGAAGGTTGAAACTAGACCACTTTCTCACACCATTCACAAAAATAAATTCAAAATGGATAAAGGACTTGAATGTGAGACAGGAAACCATCAAAACCCTAGAGGAGAAAGCAGGAAAAGACCTCTCTGACCTCAGCTGTAGCAATCTCCTACTCCACACATCCCCAAAGGCAAGGGAATTAAAAGCAAAAGTGAATTACTGGGACCTTATGAAGATAAAAAGCTTCTGCACAGCAAAGGAAACAACCAACAAAACTAAAAGGCAACCAACGGAATGGGAAAAGATATTTGCAAATGACATATCGGACAAAGGACTAGTATCCAAAATCTATAAAGAGCTCACCAAACTCCACACCCGAAAAACAAATAACCCAGTGAAGAAATGGGCAGAAAACATGAATAGACACTTCTCTAAAGAAGACATCCGGATGGCCAACAGGCACATGAAAAGATGCTCAACGTCGCTCCTTATCAGGGAAATACAAATCAAAACCACACTCAGATATCACCTCACGCGAGTCAGAGTGGCCAAAATGAACAAATCAGGAGACTGTAGATGCTGGAGAGGATGTGGAGAAACGGGAACACTCTTGCACTGTTGGTGGGAATGCAAACTGGTGCAGCCGTTCTGGAAAGCAGTGTGGAGGTTCCTCAGAAAATTAAAAATAGACCTACCCTATGACCCAGCAATAGCACTACTAGGAATTTACCCAAGGGATCCAGGAGTACTGATGCATAGGGGCACTTGTACCCCAATGTTTATAGCAGCACTCTCAACAATAGCCAAATTATGGAAAGAGCTTAAATGTCCATCAACTGATGAATGGATAAAGAAATTGTGGTTTATATACACAATGGAACTACGTGGCAATGAGAAAGAATGAAATATGGCCTTTTGTAGCAACGTGGATGGAACTGGAGAGTGTGATGCTAAGTGAAATAAGCCATACAGAGAAAGACAGATACCATATGGTTTCACTCTTATGTGGATCTTGAGAAACTTAACAGAAACCCATGGGGGAGGGGAAGGAAAAAAAAAAAAGAGGTTAGAGTGGGAGAGAGCCAAAGCATAAGAGACTGTTAAAAACTGAGAACAAACTGAGGGTTGATGGGGGGTGGGAGGGAGGGGAAGGTGGGTGATGGGTATTGAGGAGGGCACCTTTTGGGATGAGCACTGGGTGTTGTATGGAAAGCAATTTGACAATAAATTTCATATACTGAAAAAAAAAAAAGGGAAGTATATAGCAATCCTGGCCTTCCTAAAAAAGGAAGAAAGTTCTCAAATACACAACCTGAGAGCTGAATACACCTCAAAGAGCTGGAAAAAGAACAGCAAATAAAACCTCAAACCAGCATAAGACAAAGACAGGAAATAATAAAGATGAGAGCAGAAATCAATGCTATCAAAATAAAACAAAACAGAACAGATCAATGAAACCAGGAGCTGGTTCTTTGAAAGAATTAACAAAATTGATAAACCTCTAGCCAGTGTGATCAAAAAGAAAAAGGAAAGGACCCAAATAAATAAAATCAAGAATGAAAAAGGAGAGGTCACAACCAACACAGCAGAAATAAAAACAATAATAAGAGAATATTATAAGAAATTATAGGCCAATAAAATGGAAAATCTGGAAGAAATGGACAAATTCCTAGACATATAAACTACCAAAACCGAAATAGGAAGAAATAGACAATTTGAACAGACCCACAACCAGAAAAGAAATTGAATTAGTCATCAAAAATCTCGCAAAAAAAACAGAGTCCAGGGCCTGATGGCTTTCCAGGGGAATTCTACCAAACATTTAAAGAAGAGTTAACACCTATTCTTTTGAAGCTGTTCCAAAAAGTAGAAATGGAAGGAAAACTTCCAAACTCATTCTATGAAACCAGCATTACCTTGATTCCAAAACCAGACAAAGACCCCACTAAAAAGGAGAACTACAGACCAATTTCCCTGATGAACGTGGATGCAAAAATCCTCAACAAGATACTAGCCAACGGGATCCAACAATAGATTAAAAGCATTATTCACCATTGTAAGTGGGATTTATATCTGGGATACAGAGCTGGTTCACTATCCACAAATCAATCAACGTGATACATCACGTTAATAAAAGAAAGGGCCAGAACCACATGATCCTCTCAATAGATGCAGAGAAAGCATTTCACAAAATACAGCGTCCTTTCTTGATAAAAACCCTAAAGAAAGTAGGGATAGAAGGATCATACCTCGAGATCATAAAAGCCATACATGAAAGACCCACCACTAATTATCATCCTCAATGGGGAAAAACTGAGAGCTTTCCCCCTAAGGTCAGGAACAAGACAGGGATGTCCACTCTCGCCACTATTATTCAACATAGTATTGGAAGTCTTAGCCTCAGCAATCAGACAACACAAATGAATAAAAGGCATCCAAGTTGGCCAGGAGGAAGTCAAACTTTTACTCTTTGCAGATGACATCATACTCTATATGAAAAACCCAAAAGATTACACCAAAAAACTGCCACAACTTATCCATGAATTCAGCAAAGTTGAAGGATATAAAATCAATGCACATAAATTGGTTGCATTCCTATACATCAATAATGAAGCAACAGAAAGACAAACAAGGAATATATCCCATTTACAATTACACCAAAAACCATAAAATATATAGGAATAAACATAACCAAGATGTGGAAAATATATAGACTGACAACTATAGAAAGCTTATGAAAGAAATTGAAGAAGACACAAAAAAATGGAAAAACATTCCATGCTCTTGGATTGGAAGAATAAACATTATTAAAATGTTGATACTACTCAAAGCAATCTACCTATTCAATGCAATCCCTATCCAAATAACACCAGCATTCTTCACAGAGCTACAAAAAAACAATCCTAAAATTTTTATGGAACCAGAAAAGACCCCAAATAGCCAAAGCAATCTTGAAAAGGGAGACTGAAGCTGGAGGCATCACAATCCCGGACTTCAAGACACATTACAAAGCTGTAATCATCAATACACTATGGTACTAGCACCAAAACAGACACTCAGACCAATGGAATGGAACAGAGAACTCAGCAATGGACCCACAAATGTAGGCCAACTAACCTTTGGCAAAGCAGGAAAGAATATCCAATGGAATAAAGACAGTCTCTTCAGCAAGTGGTGCTGGGAAAACTGGACAGCGACATCCAGAAAAATGAACCTGGAATGCTTTCTTACACCATACACAAAAATAAACCCAAAACAGATGAAAGACCTAAATGTAAGACAGGAAATCAAAACCCTAGAGGAGAAAGCAGGCAAAAACCTCTTTGACCTCATCCACAGCAACATCTAACTCAACATGTCTCTAGAGGCAAGGAAAACAAAAGCAAAAATGAACTCTTGGGACCTCATAAAAATAAAAATCTTCTGCTCAGCGAAGGAAATAATCAGCAAAACCAGAAGGCAACCGACAGACTAGGAGAAGATATTTGCAAATGACATATCAGATAAAGGGTTAGTACCCAAAATCTATAAAGAATTTATCAAACTCAACACCCAAAAAACAAATAATCCAGTGAAGAAATGGGCAAAAGACATGAATAGACACTTCTCCAAAGAAGACATCCAGATGGCCAACTAACACATGAAAAAATGCTCAACATCACGCATCATCAGGGAAATACAAATCAAAACCACCTCACACCTGTCAGAATGGCTAACATTAACAACTCAGGTAATGACAGATGTTGGCGAGGATGCAGAGAAAGAGGATATCTCTTGCACTGCTGGTGGGAATGCAAACTGGTGCAGCCACTCTGGAAAACAGTATGGAGGTTCCTCCAAAAAATTAAAAATAGAACTACCCTACAACCCAGCAATTGCACTACTAGGTATTTATCCAAGGGATACAGGTGTGCTATTTTGAAGGGGCACATGCACCCCCATGTTTACAGCAGTGCTATTGACAATAGCCAAAGTATGAAAAGAGCCTAAATGTCCATCAATGGATGCATGGATAAAGAAGATGTGGGGTGTGTGTGTGTGTATATATAATGGAGTATATATAATGGAGTATATATAAAGATGTGGGGTGTGTGTGTGTGTGTGTGTGTGTGTGTGTGTGTGTGTATAATGGGTGTGTGTATAATGGAGTATTACTCGGCAATCAAAAAGAATAAAATCTTGCCATTTGCATCTACATGGATGGAACTGGAGGGTATTATGCTAAGTGAAATTAGAGAAAGACAAATATCATATGACTTCACTCATATGACGAATTTAAGATACAAAACAGATGAACATAAGGGAAGGGAAGCAAAAATCATATAAAAACAGGGAGGGGAACAAAACACAAGAGACTCTTAAATATGGAGAAAAAACAGAAGGTTACTGGAAGGGTTGTGGGGGGCGGTGATGGGCTAAATGGGTAAGGGGCATTAAGGAATCTACTCCTGAAATCACTGTTGCACTATATGCTAACTATCTTGGATATAAATTAAACAAATTGGTTTTTTTAATAAGATTTTATTTTTAAGTAATCTCTACACCCAACGGGGGCTCAAACTTACAACCCTGAGATCAAGAGTCTCACGGTCTACTAAGCCAGCCAGGCACCCCATATGATTTCATATTTTTCTTGATTGAAAGGGAGACTCATTTTGTTTCTATCATATAAATGAAACTAAAATGTAGCGTGATTTTAGGCCACCGATGAGAAAAAGAAAAGAGAATTCCTTGTGGTCATGACATTGGACTTCAAAACATAAAATCTTTGCATATAACACTTGGTCCTAAAGTGAGAAATATTTATATGGTCCAAAAAAAAAAAAGTTTGTTCATTCATTTTCAGGTTTAGAGTCAGCATTTGAAAAACTACATGGACTTGATTGTGGTTTCAGAACTGAATGAAAATGTTAATACCCTCAACAATGACTAAAATTATCCTTAAAAAAAGAGAGATGAAGTCAGTGAGGAAAGTTGGATGGATGGGGCGGCAGCCCACCCAAAAAAGCATGAGAACCGGAGCTCTAAGTATACTATTAGTTATCGCAAAAACAGCCAATAGAGTAACTAAAAATAAAAGCAGGGAAAAAAACAAGAACAATATAATAACTTACCTAACGTGAAAATATGTACCCCCAGATGGTACATTTTCTATTTTACGTATATATATGAAAATTCCATGACAGTGACTATCTTCGGGGCAAAGGAAGGAGAGCTTGGGATGCGGGTGAACGGGAATGAAAAAATGCATCCATATAAACCTACACCTTGTGCATGCCAGGCATTAGAGCGTGTCCGTGCTGCTGGAGGAGCTCCCATCCGCTTCCGAGGGCGGACTATATACATCTCTTCCCAACTCTGTATTCAGTAACATCATGTTGGTAATTCAAAACCAGCCATGGTGAGACTATTTACAGCAGAGAGATCGGCAGACACTACAAATCTAGGCACCATCCCCCTCTTCAACCCAATCTTTTTATTAAACACACCACTACCTCAAAGCCCCTATTCTTCCTTCCTTACCAGTGACTCTCAACCAGCGACATGGGAGGCTTGAACATTTTTTCCAGGTGATCGTTACTGTGAGCCCTACGTAGCCCCAACCTGATATCCATCATTCTATGCCCTTCGAACAGTTCGTGTCAATTTGGCAATGGGTCAAAAGTTTTAAAAGCTAGTTTCATCTGAACGGGTAATCCCAGTTCTTGTCATTTGTTCCAAGGAAATATCTCAAATATGGAAAATTCTCTCTATACAAAGAAGTTTATCTAAACACTTTTTTATCCAAGTCTATTTTAACAATAACAAATAGGAAACAACCTACGTAGTGAAAGTAGTAGAGAGGAAATGGTTAAACTGATAATACATACAGCATCTAAAATTATATTGAGGGGGGCGCCTGGGTGGCTCAGGTGGTTATGCACCTGACTCTTGATACTGGTTCAGGTCATGACCTAATGGTCATGAGATCAAGCCCCGCATCGGGCTGCATGCTAAGCATGGAGCCTGCTTAAGTTTCATTCTCTCTCTCTCTCTCTCTCTCTCTCTCTCTCTCTCTCTCCCCCTGTCTCTCTCTCTCTCTCTCTTCCCCTCCCCCCTCCGCCCCTCTCCCTGGCTCATGCTCTCTCTCTAAAAATAAAATAAAACAAATAATTTTATATTGATGTAGACTTTTTAATAACATGAAAAACAGTTGCGATTGGTTTTTTAAAAGGATACCTATAAAATATTAGGAGAATGACAAAGAGTAAATCATGACATAAACCATCATCTTTTATGGTGAATAATGGATTGAGACAGTCTTCAGTTGATAAACTAAGAAATAAAATACAATTACGTTGTTTTAACTATAAAGATAATTACCAGAAAAACTTAAAAAACAAAAAACAAGACAAAAGAAATTTCTCTGGGGATGGGGAAAATCAAGTCAGGACATTGTTTATTTCTGTTATAAACTCATCCGGCAACTTGATTTGTTGCCATATGCACTTTCTACCTCAATACAGAAATTATAAAATTCAATACATGCAGACAAAGCACAGACTGTCTGCAACATACATGTTTAACAAAGGCTCGTGGAGGTCAGGAAGGAAACAATGGAGGGGCCAAGCCATGAGGGACAAACACAAAAGAATACATACAGTGCTGACAAATGAAATTATGTTCAACCTAAGTAGTTATCATGCCTTCAAATTAAAAAGAGTTACCATTTTCCTTTATCAGGTTTGCCAAAGTCTTAAAAATTGATTCTGCACCGCGAAAGGGAAATAGGCACTCAAATTATCACTGGGAATGTCCACTGCTACCTTTGCACAAGGCAATTAGGCAGAGATGAAAGAATATTGACTAAGCAATTTCATTCCTAGGGTTCATCCTAATGGGGTAGTCGAAAGGTAGACAAAGATACATACAAGGAAGGTCACCACTCTGTTGTTTTCACAACAACAGAAGAATTGGATACACCCTCAACGCCCACCAGTGGAGAAGTGGCTAAACAGAATACCATTCAAAAGCTCTTAGTGAAAGGCCATTTCGTGCTGAAAGCATTTTCCAAGATGTGTGTCTATAATGCAGACGTATCCACAACGTATGGGTATGTACATATTGATCCCAATTTATAATATTTCACTTAAATAGGTACCTGCATGGAGATTTCAGGAGAGATGTTGTCTGAAACTTTTTGTCTTTCAGTAAGTATTTGTGGAGTACTACTATGCACTAGACCATAGAATATAATGAAAGGGTCTCTGGCGAACAAAGGGACAGATTCAGGCAGGAAGAGTGGGTCCCAGGGTTAAGTGGAGGTTGCTCTGGCACACAAAGGGGGGCCCCTGCTTATGAGTCCTCAGACCTGGGGAGGCTTCTGCAAGCAATTCTAAGTGGAGGCCTGAAGGAGAAGCAGGAGCCAGCCATGAGGACAAGGGTAAGAAAAGAATTACCTAGGGCAGGGAGAAGTTAGGGTTTTTTCCCCATTCTTCCTTCTTTATGCTTATCTCGTTTGTTTGAATTTTTAGAAAGGCTAGTTCTTGTACCACAAAAATTCTTTCTGCAAAAGCGAACCAATGTATAGTTGACGTCTTGCTTCCGGTGTTCACTAGGCCACTGTCCTAGGCAGGCCTTACCACTGCCCCCACTGCCCCCCATCACCGGCCATGACCTATCAGGTCAGCAGTAGGCACTTGACCCAGACATGATCAAATCACTAACTGGCTGGAAGTGCCCAAGGTGGCCTGGCACAGGAAGCCCTCTTTCGTGGTAGCAGTGTTTGCACAACATTGTAAATTATACGACTAAATGCCACTGAATGGGTCACTTTAAAATTGGTATAATGGTCAGTGTTATGTTATAGATATTTTACCACAATTTCAAAAATTAAAATAAGAAAAGCCATTTGCAAATGTGTGTGTGTGCATGCACATGTCTATGCACTCAACAAATAAATGTCGGTAGTACATATAAACCACAAATTACAAGAAAAACATTAGATTCTAATAGATTGATGGGCAAATTATATGAACAAGCAATTCCCAAGAATATATAAAAACTGGAAGCAAAACTGGAAAATTGTTCACCTTCTGTAGTAACTGACAAAACGGCAGTCACAAAAAAATCCTTAGGTATCATTTTATACCTACTAAATTAACCTAAGAAGGAAGAAAGGACAGAAAGAAGGAAGGAGGAGGGAAGGAAGAAGGGAAGAAGAATTAGAGGAGGAAAGGAGGGAGAAAGGGAGGGAGGAAGAGGAAGGCAATCAGTAGCCACGGTGAGACTGAGATTGAATGGATTGTTTCTTCTTCCTCAGTTTCCTTCTCTGAAAATGGAAATAATACCCAGCTACCTGTGGGAGAAGTAGCTTGCTGTCTTCCCAATAAGTTCCTCCCTTGCACCTCGCTGAAGGTGGTCACCGGGAGGCAGGTGAAGGCCCTTCTGCCCCTCCCCCCTGCATGATGGCTGATGCTTCATCAGGCATCTTGGGTCATGATGCAAATGTGAAGATGGAAATATGGAAACTTCAGGCCAAGTCTGGCAGAGCATAAGCTAGAAAGAGCCTGGAAACCTCTCCTACGGCTGTGGACCACTTACCTCCAGACATCTACATGGGAAAAAAAGTAAGCGCTCTCTGTTGAAGACACTGTTATTTCTAGTCTCTGTTCCTTGAAGTTGTGTGCAATTATTTTATTTTTAGGCTAGCTGAGTGTAGCAGTGGGAGGGAAGAAGGAACAAAGAAATATGTAGATGGCCGTGATCAACGGATGGTAAACACCACTGCACTCAGACCAGCCAGTTGTGTATACTTCTTAACTAAGAAGCTTCCTCTTCAGTTTGTTACAAGGATCAGATGTGATGAGGTTTGTATAATATGGCACAGTGCCCGCTGCAACCTAAGCACCCATGGGAGTACTATTTCTTATCCCTGAATAAGGGTATCAACTGAATGTCTAAAATTTCTCCATAATCACAAATTAAATACACACAGAGTAAGTTCTTTAGTATTTTCAGAGTTATCAAATGTGTGCAAAAGCATTTACTGCTTAATATTCCACTAACATTAAAACACCTTGGCCTCAGATGAAAAACCATCCAGATGGGAAAAAAAATTACTTGTTTTCTGAAATAGATTGACTATTTGGGTGTTGGGTACCGTGTTGGGTGGTGGGGAGGGGAGTACAGCAGTGTAGACAGATTATCAGGATTTGGGCATTCACATCTGCATGCTATAAATGGGCTTACAGTACACGTTATTAAGAGGACACCCAACATTAACTCGAATTTAATAGATCACAGATATTCTCCTTGTATTCTCTAGGGTTTCAGCCAAGTTTCATAAGGAAAAGTTTTCCTAAAAAAGAGGACAGAATGTTCCATAGAGATAGATATGAGGTACATTACAGATAGAGCTTATAATCTCAAGTCTGACATGGAGTGTTGGGAAAGCTGAGTTGGCATCTTCTATTGTTTCCCTAAATCATTCTGAATCCATTCTAACCTAGGAAGAGGAGGGATAATCATTTGGACCAACTCAAGAAGAGAAGGAATAACATGGTGAAGAATGTTTCCCACCCCTTACCATCAGCTCCTTAAAAACTACAATGGGAAAGTAACCCATGACCTAGCTTCAAAAAATCTGTAAAAGGGGTGCCTGCCTGGCTCATGCCAGGAGCTTACGACTCTTGATCTCAGGGTTGTGATGTTGAGCCCCATGTTGGGGCTTTATTTTACTTAAAAAATAAAACCTTTAAATAAATAAACAAAATATCTGTAAGAACTGACACGCTGAGGGTCTACTCTGAAATTCAAAAGGCTCACGTGGCATTCAAGCTTCATTAAAATAAATTCCAGGGCACTGATGGACTTTTCATTCCATTGCATTTTGCTATACTGATTTTTTAGCCAGAAATAATTGAGCCATGTTAGAGCTTTTTAAAACTGAACGTGCTTGTATGTGTGTATGATGTAATTGATTTTGCAATATCATCAGTATGAAGAGGGAACTTTTCATATTCCATGTGCCTTCAGTCAAGTACAAATGGTCAAACTCCTACCTCCCCAACCCCCACTCCAAAGCAGGAAAAGTACATCCAGATCTATGCTGCCCGTCGGAGTTTCTTACCTCTGTATAGTCCTTGGAAAGCTTTCCAGTTTCAGGCTTTTCCGCTCACTCTTAACACCGCCAAGTGTCACGCAGCAGTTAGACCACTGGTGGCCCCAGGAGGGGCTTCTGGACTTACCTGCCTAAGAAGCCCGGCCCCCTGGTCTTCTCCTCCTCTTTTGGCTCAGTTCTGTGAGTGGAATTCTTTAAGGAGCAACCTTGTGGTGTGAGCAAGTGAGTGACATCCAGGTTACACCCCCTTTTCTGTAGCCCTTCACCCAATCCTTTTTTAAAGGGGAAATTATGTCTCTCATTGAGATTAAAGAAGGCTGCCAAATCTTGGAGGAAAATAACAGTTTTCAGGGAGGCCATGGGAACTTCTGGAAAAGCAGGGCTCTAGGTGAGGGGCAGAAGGAAGCTTTGTCCTTTCAAACCTTTTCTCACGGCCATCACTGCTTAGAAGTAAAGAGGCAAAGCCTGGTGATCCATGTACACGTAGCATATTTTTAGATAGTTGTTGAGAAGGGCAGTGATGTCCTGAGAAACTTGAAATTATCCAGTGACCTTGGCTTTTATGGATTTAAACTAACATTTACATATGGCTTTTGTCTGTTCTTTCCTTCAGGCAATGTTACCGGGTAAGTAGCAGGTCCATGCCCCATGCTTTACACTTCCTTTCCACAACCCAGAGAATGGAGATCACTAATCCCCCATTTTGGCAACGAGCAGAACAACTCGGTCTCCTGACTGAGGACACACGTGATAAAGTATCGGAGTTGGAAGTCAAAGATGTCAACTATCATTCTTAGGCTCAACCTGCTTTAATCTCTGAATATTTGTTGAGCAGCTAATTGTGCCTTAAGTTGTGCTAGACAAGCCACGACACTGATACAGAAGGTGACATGGAACCTTCCTCGGGTCTGAGCCATGACACTTCCGTGCTCACCCATCAACCCCACTACCAAGCAGGGCAGGAGGGAGCTGAAGAACCCAGAGATATGTCCAAAAGGCAATTTTGGATTTGGTCAAATACTCTGAAATCTTAAGAACTAGATGCTATGTAGGAAGTGCCTTGAGGCGCCTGGCTGGCTCAGTCACAAGAGCATGCAACTCTGGATCTTGGGGTTGTGAGTGTCTCACGTTGGAGGTAGAGTTTACTTTAAAAAAAATGAGGGGCGCCTAGATGGTTCGGTTGGTTAAGCGTCTGACTTGTCTCAGGCCACGATCTCACAATTTATGAGTTCAGGCCTCACATCCTGCTCTGTGCTGACGGCTCAGAGCCTGGAGCCTGCTTCAGATTCTGTGTGTGTCTCTTTCTCTGCCCCTTCCTCTCTCTCTCTCTCTTTCTCAAAAATAAATAAACATTAAAACCATTTTTTTAAAAAGTGCCTTGTAAACTGTAAAGCACTGTACCAATGGTAACAATGCTTAATTCCACTGGTCTAGTTACCTTGAAGATTATGATTAACCTGGATAACTAAATAGTTATCTAAATAGTTGATGACATATATTTTACTCTACAAAACTGGCTCTTAAGAGTTTGACAATCCAGGAGGCTTAGAAATGACTTCAGGGCTGACAGACCCAGAGAGTATCAGGGAAGACCTGTCTGGCAGACTCCTGTCTGGCAGGCTGTTTTCCAGAACTTTCTCGAGTTTTCAAATCTCTTTCTCTAGTTCCTGCAGCACAATGTGCATCCAGCAAACAGTCTCTGATGATATGTTGCCACACTTCATTCCACAGGGTTTAACAACACATAGAGCCACATGGGGCCAGCCCTCCGTCCAGGGAACATTACCCTTTCTTTCCCACCTGGAGTGGAGATTCATGAGAAAGTTCCTAATCTTATAAAGCTTAGCCCCAGCCAAGGAAAAAACACATCTGAGGAACCAGGAAATGAAAGAATAAAATAAACATAATCCTCTTAAATTAGTTTGTGTAACTCTATTGTTTAGCTTTGGCCTGTAACTATCAATACTAAATATTACAGAATAATTTTGGACAAAGACATCTTAAAGAACAAGGAAATGGCCCAGAAGTTTATTTTCTTGCATATAATACTCACAATATTGCAGGAAAACATCAGTGTAGTGCTCCCCGTTTCTCAGTCATTTCAGTTTTTGACAATGATGACCCCACATGAGGTCGGTTCCTCTGTGACATGGTTAAGTCGTATCAAATTCCAAGGCTTATAAGTAAAATAGACACGGCTTCCTGTCTCCAGGTAGCTAAGAACAATCATCCATTGACCACCTAGCACAGGCTGACATTGAAGACAAAGCTGAACTTCTTTCACAGGCACAGAGACTGAGGCAGAAGATGCGGTAGCCACGGGACCTGCCGCTATTCCTCCGATGTCCCTTCCAGGATGTATTTAAAGGAGAAAGGAGAAAACTTGTAACCGGCCCCGACATAGAACTTGTTCTGGAACTCCACCCTTGGGGGATGGAGGAGGGCAAAACCAAAAAAAAAAAAAAAGCGAGATAAAAACATGTAAGCTAGAGGCTGGCCGGGAAGGGAAGAAGCGGGGCATTTGTAAAATCAAGCACAGGGTCAGGAAGGTGTGCCAGGGAAGACACTCAGGTTGGTGGCCACTACAGGGATCCTCTGAGGCTTATAAAAATCCTTCTCTTGCCTCCCAGTCACACTTTTCCTTTCCTATCCCACCCTACTTCCTCCAGGCCCCTGCCACCAGCCTCTCAGACCATGGCAGAGCCACCCTCCCCACGGCTCCCACAAGCAGGGAAGCGTTCGCTGTTAAGTCTTGTCTCACGAGCTAGTGATGAGAGAATGTTTCACGAGGTTCCACGTGGTTTTTCTTCTCCATCCTCATCTTAACCACGGGGCTTACACTATTTCACAATACCCAGGACCCTGACTTAACGTTCTCGTAACTTACATCACAGACATCACGCATGATCATTCTCGCTTGATTATGTTACAGGGTTCACTTCCTTAAGGACATGGGGAGAGCCGATGTCATAACCTGAGGCAGGGGCACTGTGATTCCCTCCACTCCATACACGGAGTATGTAAAAACTTTTCTTTATGAACAGCGTGCACAGAGGGAGGTAGAAAGCATCGGTGAGAGCTAAAGACAGTCTCTGTGGTTTAAGGGTATGAGCACACACTCAAAATTCTTGGACAACCTATGACTTGTTAGAAAAACAGGAGCTTCAACAAATGTTTTCATATATGTAAGCCTAGTGAGGGCTCATAGTCTCCGGACACATCTGCAGATGTCAAGGGCCTCCTGTGAGTGCCTTCCTCCTTCCAGGTACCCTTCTTCTGTTCCCACTTTGTAGAGGTTAGTAGCCTGTACTTCTGGTATAGTTCCTGCACTCAGCACCAAGGGCCTAATGTCCCAGATTCACTAAGTATGCCGCTGTGAGACTATCTCAGATCTGTCATCTTACCAATACTTGAAGTGTTCCTTATCTTGAAGCTAGTTGTGATATAACAAACGAACTCTTAAAAGAGAACAAGTAAGGGGCGCCTGGGTGGCTCAGTCAGTTAAGCATCTAACTTTGGCTCTAGTCATGATCCCACAGTTCGTGAGTTTGAATCGGGCTCTCTGCTGTCAGCGCAGAGCCTGCTTTGGACCCTCTATCCCTCTCTCTCTCTCTGCCCCTCCTCTACTCTCTCTCTCTCAAAAATAAATAAACATTTAAAAAGTAATAATAAAAATAAAAGAGAATGAGTAAATGGGAACTAACATTAATCCTAGGGCAGCCATCATATGTGTATACACATACACACAGGCACACACATACACACACCTCATCATGTAATATTAAGCCAACAGGTGACTCAAACTGGGTCAGGATGTGACCTCAGCTGGCTGGTCCTATGGCCCATCATCTCTCTCTAGAGCACACAGAGCCTCCCCAGTGCAGCCACGCTCACCAGTGTAGTCGCAAGGCGTGCAGGAACGCAGAGAGACCCTCCATGATCAGAAGGATGGCTACCGTCAGAACAGCAAATATGGCAAAAATTATAAAGACTCCAATGAGTCCTCCCCAGCCTCGCACGCGAAGGCCAATGTTCATCACCATGGTCCAGAGCACTTCAGACAATTCTGTAAGAGCAAGAGAAACCTTCTCAACCACAGAGTTTATGTGGCAAGTGCAGGGTTTTTTCATGCCATATACCTGGGTCTGCACACCCTAGAATCCCAACACTGTGCTCTTCAGGTAGAAAACTCAGGCACATGTGCCCTGGGGCACCTGTATGAGACTGTCTAGGGCAGTGCTCACAATAGAGGAGTTTCTGTCATGACAACAAACATACGGAGGCACAGTATTCACCAGTGAAAGTGAGCAAACTACAGCTACCAGCAGCAACATGAATAAATCTGAGCAACAAAATGTTACACCAGAGAAGCGAAACACAACAGAATGCGTAGAATGTGATTTGATATGGACTGCATGTTTGTGTCCTGCCCACCCTCCAATTCCTATGTTGAATCCCTACCCACCAAAGTGAGGGTATTTGGAGAAGGGGCCTTTGGGAGGTGATTAAGGGTTGACGAGGTCATAAAGGTGGGGCCCTCATGATGGAATTAGTGCCTTTATAAGAAGAGACACCAGAGAGCTTGCTCACACTCTCCCTTTCGGGGAGATACTACCATTACATTGTTGGGTTGAGACTGGAAGTCACCCAGCCAAAAGGTCAAAGTGGCATGGCCCAGAGAGATAAAGACCTGTCACTTGCAAGTGGATATTTGGACACGATGAGAAGAGAGACATGTGAGGGCACAAGGGGGAGTATCTGCACCTGTGCTGTGCCCTGTCCCCCAGCCCTGGCTTTCTGCTGGAGTAACACAATGGGAAAGTGTGTTAATTTCCAGTGTTTCACTCTCACCTCCTCCTTGTACCCCCATCTGGGTGATTTTTGAAGCCTGTATCCAAATACAGCCTCCCTCAACTTAGGTCTCAGCATGGCACTGATGAACAGATGTGATAGAGTAAGTACATTTCCATTGTTTAAGCTGCTGAGATCCGGGGCTGGTAGTGACTGCAACACATTCTAGCCTTGGTTGACTAACACAGCAGGCTCACTACCGGCACCACACAGGAAAGCCAAGGCACACACAGGTTAGCCTGCTTGCCTGAGTTACTGAGCTAAAAGTGGCAGAAGAGAAACTAGGACTTAAATGAGCATCTGTTTTCTGCCAAACCACCTCTTCAAGCAAGTTTGTTAGCATGAGTTGAAGATATTCCGTGGGAACTATATGTCTCAGGAAGTTCTAGAAAGATCCCACGGGTGGACCGTGCCAGGCAGCTATAAGCCATATGGATTTTCTGATGTCAAATTGCATCTTCGATGGGCATGGACTGGTCAGAGAGCACCCTCCTGTCACTTCTGGGCTCAGCCCTCTTGTGATGTGACGCTTCCAAACCGCATCTGGGATCAGAGCTAAAGGCTGACATCAAACACCACTTGACCACACGATGCTCAGAGATCCACTTTGGGGCCCTGGGAAACCACCTCACATGAGTGCATGTCAATGCACAAGCAAACACAGGCAGGTACTTGTGGATGTATGCATCCAAACACCTGTGTGCACACAGGTAAAGTGTATGTGTGGGAGTTGATGTAAGGAAATGAACACAGCCCAAGCCACGAAGGCTAACAGTGAGTACTTGCATTTCTGCTAAAAATCAAGAAGCAGGCTCACTTTCCTTGCTTTGGTTTCTACCCATTTAGCACACTTTGGCCTGATCTCTCTGTTCCACACATTGTGCTCAGGGCTGGGAACGCAGGGGTGGAACTCAGCGTCGTTACCTTTCAGGAGCTCACAGTCCAGTAGGGAGACAGGCCAATCAGGACTGAACTGCAATCAGTGTTAGGAGGGGGCACTCCCAGAACCCAGGGAAAGGGCACCTGCCAGACTGGGGATCAGGGAGAAAGATTCCCAGGGGAGGTGCCATTTGAGTGAGCTCTGAAGGAGGAATTAGAAATCAGGTGAGGAGAAAGCTAAGGAAGAAAGGAAGATTTCACGAGAGGGGGCTGCAGGGCCAACACAGAGGGGCCCAGAGCATGTGGCAGCCTCAGGAGCCTCAGTGCAGGTCCTGGTGGCCACTGCCTATGAAATGGGTGGGTACCAGGGGCTGGTGGGGCATTGAGGGCAATACCAAGGGACGAGACTGGAAAATCAGGCAGGGATCAAGAAGGATCTTACAAAGTAACTTGATGAGTTAGGATTCCAGACTTAAGTAACCCCTGGGGATGGAATCATGACCAAAATTGGGCTTAGCATGACCCTGTGAGGTGGTGAGTACCCCTGGTGGGGGGGGGGGGGTGGGTGCAGCTCAAGGGTCAGCTAACTGGCCTACTTCCCACCAATGCTCACAATCAAGGCAGGCCTTCTCTCAAAGTGAACCCCCCAAAGATGGCCATGTTCTAATCTTAAGAAAAAGCTATATGGCAAAAAGGGATTAAGAATGGATTAAGCAGAGGGCACTTGGATGGCTCAGCCAGTTAAGCACCTGACTCTTGATTTCGGCTTAGGTCATGATCTGACAGTTCATGAGTTCGAGCCCCAAGTTGGGCTCTGCACTGATAGCGTGGAGACTGCTTGGGATCCTCTCTCCCCCTCTCTCTCTGCCCCCCACCTCAACTCATGCTCTTATGTGCCCTCTCTTTCTCTCTCTCTCTCTAAATAAATAAACTTAAAAAAAGGAATGGATTAAGCAGACAGGATTAAAGTGAAGGGGTGCTGAGATAAGGAGATCATCCTGGATTATCCAGGTAGGCCCAAGGTAACCACATGGTCCTTAGAAGAAGAAACCAAAGGAGTCAGAGCCAGAGAAAATAGGGACATGATGAATGAAGCAGGAATCAGACTGATGAGCCCAAGAGCCAAGAAATGCAGGCGGCCTCTAAAAATAGAAATGGCAGGGAAATGGATTCCCCCCTAGAGCTTCTAGAAAGAACCCAGCCCTGCTGACATCTTGGTTCTACAACTCCTGAACTGTAAGACAGTATACTTGCATTTGTTTTGAGCTGCTAAATGGGGCAATTTGTTATAGCAGCAACAGGAAACTGACACAGAGGCTAACTACTCCAGTAACATAAAGTCAGACCTACAGAAAAAGTCACTTCTTCCTAAGAAAAACCAACCATTCTTTGGACAAACATGCCGTAAATAACCCAGAGAAGGCACTTCTCCAAACAAGCGCTTTGCTTCTGTTTCCCAGGGGAGATCTGATCGTGACCCCGAGGGCAGCTCACTCACGTGCATGAGCCAGGCTGAGGGCCCAGAGCCGGAGGTAAGAGGCTGTGTTTGAAATGCAGCCCAGGCAGTACTCGATCGTGTGGATGGCTTGATGCACAAAGATGTCTCCAAAGTTGAACTGAAAGAGAGAATTTTTTATTCTATTTCATTAAGTATTTCCTCCATGAAAGGTCTTACTAATGATACACCGATGAATAAAACATGTGCTCCGCTCTTAAGGCACTTCCAGTTGAACTAGGGGAAAACAAATATTAATATGCTCATAGAGAGAGAGTTAGCAGTGCAAAGTAGGGTACAGTGTGTGTGCAGGAACATTTCCCAGAAGTAGCTGAAAGAAGTTCAAAGAAGAAGAGAGACCGGTCGGTAAGGTGTCACAGGAGGTGAGGTCTGTGCTGGGCCGGGAAGGCTGGGGAGGCATCTGGAAGTAAAAGATAAGCAAGATCATTCCTGGTGAAGAAAATGACTCCCGGGTGAGGAAAAGGTGGGTGCTTGGGAACATCAGGAAGGCAAGTTCTGGGCGGGAAACAATTTGGCTGGAAGTAGGTGCTTGTTTGGTGAGGACTAGAAAGGAGCCCCCAGGTGCTGAAGTTTCAGTAAAGAACAGAGTTGGGAAAATAAGTTGGAGTCAATGAGCAACCATAAACAGCATCTGAATGAAAAGTGGCTGGGGTGGGGAGGGGGAATAAAGAAGTCTTGGGAGGATGATTAACCTGGTGACAAAATGGACTAGCAAAGGCAGAGCCTTATAAGCAAAAAAGCCTGTTTGTTGACTAGCTCACTAATCTAGAGATGAAGGGGAAGAAACAGCACACACACAGCAAGAGCATGCTGTTCCCTTCACGCACTCTGATGCTGTCAGGGGAACAGTGTGACTGGCACCATCCTGGCCCTCAGGTGGCTCGCAGCGTGGTGGGGACAGGGTGCATGGAAAAGTGCAATAATCAAGACTCAGCAGTACTGTGGGAATGCAGAAAAAGGGCCTCTGACCCAGCAGGGGCCAGGGTCACACAGGGCTCTGAGGGTCTTGAGTCCAAGGGGCTAAAAGAATGGCATTGACAGAAATGGATAAATTGGAGAAGGACATTAGTGATAGGTTCAGGTGTGTTGTGTCTTAGGTGACAGCTGGCCACACAAGTAGAATCTCTCAGCACACAGTGACAGAGGAAGAACAGGTTCAGAAGAACAGTCCGGGCTGGAAGTGAACACCTAGGACTCACCTGTGGGAGGTAAGGGCACCAGGAAGACACACGAGGGAAAGATCACAGAGCTCCCAGCCTGGGAAAAGTTCATCTGGAGGTGAGAAAGAAAGACATGGATGATGGAAAGAAGAGGTCAGAGTCCCAGAAGGAGTCACAGGGCTGCGGCCAAGGATAGAGAAATACCGAGGAAGGCATGGAGGGTGCAGTCAACCATGTCAGGAGCTCTGGAGAGGAGACAGGAGTCAATGCCTCTGACTCAGCAATGAAAACAGCTGGGAGGAGGTGAAGGGCAGGGAAGGGCAGAGAGGGGAGAGAGGCAAGGGAATGGAGGAATGAGTGGTGAAGAACGAACCCCACCCAAGGAGAGGGCTGGCTTTGTCCTGGCTCCAGGGAGGCAACCTCTAAACTCCTGACGTCTCCCACCTGAAAGAACTGTCTGTGTTCTTCACGGTGAGGCCCTGGGACCACATCGGACAGTTCCTGTGGTTGGAGGGTTGAGACTTGGAGCCATGTGTTACCAGCCCAGCCTCCAGGGAGAGGATGGAGTTGGAGAGTGAGCACAACCACTGAGTTGCACGCCTACATAATGAAACCCCAATAGAGCTTTGGATGCTGGAGCTCCGGTGAGCTTCCTGGGCTGGCAATGCTGTGTGCACACCGCCACATGTTGAGGCCGGGAGACTAATGTCTCTCTAAGGACACAGAATTCTGGAATTTGGAACCCTCCCAGAGTCAGATTCTGTCTACGGGCCTCTTCCTCCGGCTGCTTCTGATCTGTATATTTGAGCTACAGTAAAAGCCTAACTGTAAGTAAGGGTTAAACTTCATTGAATTCTGTAAGTCGTTCTATAAATCACCAACCATGAGGGAATCTGAGGAGACCCTGAATTTGTAACTGACTGGTCTGAAGAGAGGGTGGTCCTGGGGGGCCCCCAAACCTGTGGCTAGTGTCGGAAGTCTTGGGCAGACTTGGCAGTCCGCAGACCTTGACCCAGAGTTTGGCCAACACCTGTTGTAGACAGAGGTCAGAGAGGACCCTGAGGGGACAAAAGAGCCAAGCCTGTATATATGCTTGGCAATGGACGATCCACACATGATTGTACTTGGGGGAAGGGACCTACAAATGGAGCCTCAAGTTGCCCAAACAAGGGCAGCCAGTACATGGCAGAGGCAGAAGATGAACACCGAGAGGGTAAATATTGAGGGCATGGGAAGAACAGATGAGAGAGGTTGTACTGGACAGGCTGCGACTGGATGAGTCAGATGATGTGTGGGCTGGATTCTAAAACATCCCCGCAGGTCTGGCAGGCTTAGTAATATTAATAGCCACTAATATGGGTTACTTTCTGTACCTGGAATCTTGTCGGAAAAACTTGAGCCAGATTTTTCATTATTTCTAATTGACTATCCATTAGTTTAAATGAATTTTTTTTTAAGTAATTAACACCACAAATGGAACTTCTTATAGCATCTCTCAGGCTTCACAGGAACCCCGTCCCCACTCCAGGATTAGAACAGAGCTCCGTCCCCACTCCAGGATTAGAACAGAGCTCCAGTTAAAGCCCCCAGCCCGTTCAAGCTTATGGGATACTTCGGTGGTAATATAAAAACAGCCACCTGCCTTCAGCTGGGAAAATGTGGCACATTCCTGAGGGGGAGTGGCTGCTCTTGGACAGAAAGGCGCAGGGAGGGAGGAGGGAACAAAGCAATTCCTGAATTCACAGGAGAGGCAGATAACGTTACAAAGATAGGTCAGCAAAGTCTCAGCAGAGCCAGGGTTGGGTTGAGACAGGAGAACAAAGAGGGGACAGCAGCTGGGCGTGCTTCTGCTGGGGAGGCGGGCTGAGAATAAACAGCCTGCCTTTTACTTCTTCAGTTGGGCTAGATTCGGGCTCTGCTCTCATGGTGTGAGGGGTACTGACTGGGCACCTCATAATAAACATAGCTGACTCCCAGGGGTACAATTCTGAGTCAAGGAGGCCTCACTAGCAGGGCTCCTGGGCAGCTCAGTTGGTTAAGCGTCTGACTCTTTGATTTCGGCTCAGATCATGATCTCACAGTTCGTGGGATCGAGCCCCTCCTCAGCCTCTGTACTGACAGCGTGGAACCTGCCTGGGATTCTCTCTCTTCCACTTTCTCTGACCCTCTCCCGCAACTCACACTTGCTCGCTCACTCTCAAAATAAATGAATACACTTTAAAAAAAAAAAAAAAAGGAGGACAGACTAGCACTGAGGACCTTCTCTGTCAGTAAATATGAAGGCTGATATTCACCCCACACTCACAGATACAGCAGTAACTGGGTTAAATATTAAAACACTCCTAGATTGGCTGGTGAGTAGCTGTTGTTCTGATCCTAGATGCACTCCCCCTCCTTTGGGACCACCCCAACTTCCCATGACTTTGCAACTACAGGACTGCCACCAGCAGGGTCTCCCTGACCCTCCCAGATCTACTGCCTAAGTGCTTTCAGGTGAGCTGGTGCCCATGCCCTACTTACTGGCTGTTAAACATTTGGCCATCACCCTTGGTGAGATCCCACATCTAGAATCTGTACAAACTGGGAAATCTTTGTTGGGTGTTGAATCCCACATACCTCTTCTTCATGGTTATCCTGAGCCCCGTGGCCACCTGCAGAAGCCCTCTGACCTGTGCTCATGGAAGGGCTGGAGTTGTCACCTTCAATGTCCTCAGTGGCATCTTCTTGGATCATGGATGCCTGCAGCTGTCAGCAAGGAAGAAAGTGAAGCACTAAATTCACCCTTAGAACTAGAATTACAACAATTCTACATGAAATAAAGGCTGTTGCCAAATATTAACTATGCACCAGACACTGTTCTAAACTCTCTCTATATCACTTCGTTTAGCCTTTGTAACAATGTTTTCAGATACACACAATTATCACCTTACTCTTCTGAGAAGGAGATGACAGCACAGGAAGGTTAAGAAATGTACTCAAGATCATACAGCTTATAAGGCTAGTTAGTGGCAGAGCTAGGACTCAAACTCAGGCAATCTGATTCCTGAGTATGCCCTCTTCTCCATGGTGCTCCAGAATGTGCCAAATTAATCCGTCTTTACAGTAAACCGGTGCACATACAAGAGTACCTTTTATTGTTGAAAAATAATATGCATTGTCATAAAATTGTCCATTGGTACCTTTGACATAATCTTGTGACCGACCTGAACAGCCAGATTTCTATAGGCAAAATTAGGGGAGATTAGTGACTGCTATGGTCTGAATATTTTGTATCCCCTCCCTAATTCATATGTTGAAATCCTAAACCCCACAGATGATAGTAGTCAAAGGTGAGGCCCTTGGGAGGTACTTAGGTCTCGAGGATGGAGCCCTCATGAACGAGACTAGTGCCGTTAGAAAGGAGTCCCCACACAACTCTCACCCCTTCCACCATGTCAGGACACAATGAGAACGTGGCTAAGGACCAGGAAGGTGGGGGGGCTCACCACAATGAATATGCTGCAGCCTTTCATCTTAGACTTCACAGCCTCCAGCACTAAGCAATAAATTTGTTGTTTATAAGCTACCCAGTCTGCGGTACTTTGTTATAGTAGCCGAAAAGGACTAAGACAATGACTTTTTCAATACTAATATGTTTTAAAAATAAAAATATCACTTTATAAAAATAGCTAAGAAAAAAATTCAAAGAAAGAAAATCTAGGTATAATTAGCATGTAATTTGGCCTAGTTTTATCCCTAGGTCTGAATAGAAGATCTCTTTCAAGTCACTGTGAAACTTAATGTCCCATGTCCAAAGTGTTTCCTAGAATGATTTCATGGGGGGGAGGGGGGGGTATTGCAAATTAGGCATTAAGATGTCTTTGCCTTTCTTTCTTTAGTGGTTCTGCACTTACTATTTACAGAGCCATGGGCAAAGGTAAAAATGGAAGTCCATATGCCATATATTTAAATATTTAAGAGTTATAAATCAAGCCAACAGACTCCTAAACATATCCATCCCTAAACTCTAGCCCTTTCTGGTCATTATCCTAGAATTGATTAAAATGAAGATGAATAATTTTATAGAAACATGATACTGGACTTTGTGAATCCTAGTGCCCATCTTCCCCACTTTACTAAATACCCCACAATGTTTGAGCAGAGTGCCCAGTGAAATAAAATGCACAACTCAATTTTAAATTTAGTTACTGACAACTTTCTAAAAACACATGTGCCCAAAGATATGCACAAGGATATTTACAGATTATCTGTAGTCACTAAAACTAGAAACAGGTCGAGGACTTTCAGGGAAGATGGCAGAATAGGAGGGTCCTAAGCTCACCTCATCCCATGGACACTCCTAAATAACACCCACATCAGTGTAAAGAACCCAGAAAACAACCCAAAGACTGGCAGAACAACAGAACCTCCACAGCTAAAAGTAGAGAAGAGGCCGCATCAGAAAAAGGTAGGAAGAACAAAGATGAGGTTGGGAAACAAACTGACCTATGATACTGTCTACAGGAGGGAGGGACACACAGGCATGGAGAAGGGAGAGGAGCAGACCCCACACCAGGCACCCCACGCCTGGGGGACCCACACTGGGAGGACAAATCCTCATATCTTTTGGCTCTGAAAAACAGAGGGGCATAACATAACAAGTTCTTATAATCAGTGGGGCTTGACACCTAGAACTGTAAAACTCAGCAGGCTCTGCCCAAGGAAAGTCAGGAGGTGACAGCAAACTGAGTCCCCACCCTGAAAGAAACAGCATAACAAAGAGACCTGCTGAGATACAACAGAGAAGCCTCAGTTTGAAAAATAGGGATATAAGGGAAGGAGATTTACTTATTAAACTCAGAACTTGTGCTGGAGGGGCAGAGACCTTTAAGAGACTTCTCCATGAACAAAAAGCTGGCATAGCCATTTCCCTCCCCATCCCCTAGCCTAGGTACACAGACACCTGCAGGAACCAGTCCAGCCAGTGAACACTCTCCATCTACCTTGTTAACAGCAACCCCACCCCACCAATGCCTCTGCATGCTTTTCTGCGGACCACAACTCCAACCCACCCCTGGCAGAAGTCCATCTAAAGCAGCACCACAAGCATGGCAGTGTGCAAGCAGCCCCCAGAGAGGCTAGCACCATCCCAAAGTGATTCTTGCCCTGGGTAAAGGGGAGATAATCACACAAACCTGTTCAAGTGTGGCCCCAGCAGTGGGCTGGGGGCAGATATCGG
The DNA here is from genome assembly GCF_022837055.1 of Prionailurus viverrinus. NCBI lineage: Eukaryota > Metazoa > Chordata > Mammalia > Carnivora > Felidae > Prionailurus > Prionailurus viverrinus. The sequence continues at coordinate 154,145,848 of NC_062562.1, forward strand.
GCCTAACTGCAGGCCCTGCCCACCAACAAAAGCTTCCAAGGGACAACACAGGGAAAGTGTCCTGAAGTTCAGTGCCACTGCATCTCTGCCAAATGCCTGGTGTGAACCACCTCAAGCCCAAGGTGGTCCCAGACTTGCCACAGGGACCAAACCCTGCCCACAACAGGTAAAAAGAGTCATTGCAGATGACTGGACTTGCAGAAGAACTGGACTGAAGAAGCTCAGCCACAAAAGTAGGGCAAACACAATATGCATAGGAAACATCCCTGAAGTACAAGATCCTAGAGAACAGGGGACATTGCACTACTTTCAAGAGCAGAAGACATGGCTGACATTCCTAACACATAGACACAGAGAGTGAGACAAAACGAGGAGACAGAATAATATGTCCCAAATGAAATAGAACAAAATCACACCAAGAGAGCTAAGCAAAAGAGAGATAAGTAATATGACTGATAGAGAATTTAAAGTAATGGTCATAAAGATACTCACTGGACTTGGGAAAAGAGTGGAGGACCTCAGTGAGACTCTCAACAAGGAAACAGAAAACATGAAAAAGAACCAATCAGAGATGAATAACTCAATCACTGAGATTAAAAATACACTAGAAGGAATACATAGTAGGCTAGTGGAAGCATAAGAATGAGTCAATGACCTGGAGGACAGAGTGATGGGAAGCAATCAAGCAGAAAAAAGAAAGAAAAAAGAATAATAATAATAAATGAGAATAGATTAAGGGAACTCAATGACACCATCGAGTGTAATAACATTCGCATTGTAAGGGTCCCAAAAGAAGAAGAAAGAAAAAAAAAATGGAGGCAGAAATTTTACTTGAAGATACAATAGCTGAAAACTTCCTGAATCTGGGGAAGGAAACAGGAATCCAGATCCAGAAGGCACAGAGATCCCCCAACAAAATCAACCCAAGGAGGTTCACATCACAAATGGTAATTAAAATGGCAAACAGTAGGAATCAAGAGAGAATTTTAAAAGAAGCAAGAGAAAAAAAAACAGTTATATACAAGGGAAACCCCATAGGGCTATCAGTGGACTTTTTAGAATAAACTTTGCAGGCCAGAAGGGAGTGACATGATATATTCAAAATGCTGAAAGAAAAAAAACCTGCAACAAAGAATACTCTGTCCAGCAAGTCTATCATTCAGAATAGAAGAGATAAAAAGTTTCCCAAATGAGGGTTAAAGACATTCACCACTACTCAAACAGCCCTACAAAAATGTTAAAAGGGGCTCTTTGAGTAGAAATGAAAGATTGTAATAAAGAGTAAGAAAAGAAGCATAAAAGCAGTAAAATTAAGTACATCTATAAAAACGAGTCAAGATGTTCAGTAAGTAAAAGGAGGTAAAGTAAGACACCACATAACTAAAACATGAGGAACGGAGAAGAGTAAAAGTTTAGTGCTTTATGAATGGATTCAAACTTAAGTGACCATCAATTTCATATGGACTGCTATATACATAAGATGTTATATATAAATGTAAAGGTAACCACACACCAAAAACTGGTAACACATGTGCAAAATATAAAGAAAGGGGAATCCAATTATATCATATCACTAAAGAAACCCACCAAATTGTGAGAGAAGAGAGCAAGAGAAGAAAGGAACAGAGAATTACAAAAACAACCACAAAACAACTAACAAAATGGCAATAAGTATGTACCTATCAATAATTACATCGAATGTAAATGGACTAAACACTCCAATCAAGAGATATAGGGTGATGGAATGGATAAAAAAACAAGACCCATCTCCATGCTGCCTAGAAGAGACCCACTTCAGACCTAAAGCCACATGCAGATTGAAAGTGAAGAGTGAAAAATATTTATCACACAAATGGAAGTGAAAAGAAAGCCAAGGTAACAATACTTACATTAAACAAAATAGGCTTGTTTATTTTTTTATTATGAAATTCATTGTCAAATTGGTTTCCATACAACACCCAGTGCTCATCCCAACAGGTGCCCTCCTCAATGCCCATCACCCACATTCCCCTCCCTTGCACCCCCCGTCAACCCTCAGTTTATTCTTAGTATTTAAGAGTCTTTTACGGTTTGCCTCCCTCCCTAACTTTTTTCCCCCTTCCCCTCCCCCATGGTCTTCTGTTAAATTTCTCAGGATCCACATAAGAGTGAAAACATATGGTATCTGTCTTTATCTATATGACTTATTTCACTTAACATAACACTCTCCAGTTCCATCCACATTGCTACAAAAGGCCATATTTCATTCGTTCTCATTGCCAAGTAGTATTCCATTGTGTATATAAACCACAATTCTTTATCCATTCATCAGTTGATGGACATTTAGGGTCTTTCCATAATGTGGCTATTGTTGAAATTGCTGCTATAAACATTGGGGTGCAAGCGACCCTATGCATCAGCACTCCTATATCCCTAGGGGAAATTCCTGGCAGTGCTATTGCTGGGTCATAGGGTAGATCTATTTTTAATTTTTTGAGGAACCTCCACACTGTTTTCCAGAGCGGCTGCACCAGTTTGCATTCCCACCAGCAGCGCAACAGGGTTCCCATTTCTCCACATCCTCTCCAGTATCTACAGTATCTACAGCCTCTTGATTTGTTCATTTTAGCCACTCTGACTGGCGTGAAGTGATATTTCAGTGTGGTTTTGATTTGTATTTCCCTGATCAGGAGTTACATTGAGCATCTTTTCATGTGCCTGTTGGCCATCTGGATGTCTTCTTTAGAGAAGTGTCTATTCATGTCTTCTGCCCATTTCTTCATGGATTATTTGTTTTTTGGGCATGGAGTTTGGTGAGTTCTTTATAGATTTTGGATACTAGCCCTTTGTCCGATGTGTCATTTGCAAATATCTTTTCCCATTCCGTCGGTTGCCTTTTAGTTTTGCTGATTGTTTCCTTTGCAGTGCAGAAGATTTTTATGTTCATGAGGCCCCAATGAACTATTGGGGATGTGTCAAGTAAGAAATTGCTGCGGCTGAGGTCAGAGAGGCTTTTTCCTGCTTTCTCCTCTAGACTTTTGATGGTTTCTTGTCTCACATTCAGGTCCTTTATCCATTTTGAGTTTATTTTTGTGAATGGTGTAAGAAAGTGCTCTACTTTCATTCTTCCGCATGTTGCTCTCCAGTTCTCCCATCACCATTTGTTAAAGAGACTGTCTTTTTTCCATTGGATATTCTTTCCTGCTTTGTCAAAGATTAGTTGGCCATACGTTTGTGGGTCCAATTCTGGAGTCTCTATTCTATTACATTGGTCTGTGTGTCTGTTTTTGTGCCAATACCATGCTGTCTTGGTGCTTACAGCTGTGTAGTAGAGGCTAAAGTCTGGGATTGTGATGCCTCCTGCTTTGGTCTTCTTCTTCAAAATTACTTGGGCTATTCGGAGTCTTTTGTGGTTCCATACAAATTTTAGGATTGCTTCTTTGAGCTTTGAGAAGAATGCTGGTGCAATTTTGACTGGGATGGCACTGAATGTGTAGATTGCTTTGGGTGGTATTGACATTTTAACAATATTTATTCTTCCAATCCATGAGCACGGAATGTTTTTCCATTTCTTTGTATCTTCTTCAATTTCCTTCATAAGCTTTCTATAGTTTTCAGCATACAGATCTTTTATATCTTTGGCTAGGTTTATTCCTAGGTATTTCATGATTCTTGGTGCAATTGAGAATGGGATCAGTTTCTTTATTTGTTTTTCTGTTGCTTCATTACTAGTGTATAGAATGCAACTGGTTTCTGTACATTGATTTTGTATCCTGCGACTTTGCTGAATTCATGTATCAGTTCTAGCAGACTTTTGGTGGAGTCTGTCGGGTTTTCCATGTATAATATCACGTCATCTGCAAAAAGCGAAAGTTGGACTTCATCTTTGCCAATTTTGATGCCTTTGATTTCCTTTTGTTGTCTGATTGCTGATGCTAGAACTTCCAACACTATGTTAAACAACAGCGGTGAGAGTGGACATCCCTGCTGTGTTCCTGATCTCAGGGGGAAAGCTCTCAGTTTTTCCCCATTGAGGATGATGTTAGCTGTGGGCTTTTCATAAATGGCTTTTATGATGTTTAAGTATGTTCCTTCTATCCTGACTTTCTCGAGGGTTTTTATTAGGAAAGAATGCTGAATTTTGTCAAATGCTTTTTCTGCATTGATTGACAGGATCATATGGTTCTTTTCTTTCTTTTATTAATGTGATGTATCACGTTGATTGATTTGCGAATGTTGAACCAGCCCTGCAGCCCAGGAATGAATCCCACTTGATCATGGTGAATAATTCTTTTATATGCTGTTGAATTCAATTTGCTCGTATCTTGTTGAGAAGTTTTGCATCCATATTCATCAGGGATATTGGCCTGTTGTTCTCTTTTTTTGCTGGGTCTCTGTCTGGTTTGGGAATCAAAGTGTGCTGGCTTCATAGAATGAGCCTGGAAATTTTCCTTCCCTTTCTATTTTTTGGAACAGCTTGAGAAGGATAGGTATTATCTCTGCTTTAAATGTCTGGTAGAATTCTCCAGGGAAGCCATCTGGTCCTGGACTCTCATTTGTCAGGAGATTTTTGATAACTGATTCAATTTCTTCTCTGGTTATGGGTCTGTTCAAATTTTCTATTTCTTCCTGTTTGAGTTTTGGAAGTGTGTGGGTGTTTAGGAATTTGTCCATTTCTTCCAGGTTGTCCAGTTTGTTGGCATATAATTTTTCATAGTATTCCCTGATAATTGCTTGTGTTTCTGAGGGACTGGTTGTAATAATTGCATTTCATTCATGATTTGATCTATTTGGGTCATCTCCCTTTTCTTTTTGAGAAGCCTGGCTAGAGGTTTATCAATTTTATTTATTTTTTCAAAAAACCAACTCATGGTTTCATTGATCTGCTCTACCTTTTTTTTAGATCCTATATTGTTTATTTCTGCTCTGATATCTATTATTTCTCTTCTTCTGCTGGGTTTGGGGTGCCTTTCCTGGTCTGCTTCTAGTTCCTTGTGGTGTGCTATTAGATTTTGTATTTGGGATTTTTCTTGTTTCTTGAGATAAGCCTGGATTGCAATGTATTCTCCTCTCAGGACTGCCTTCGCTGCATCCCAAAGCATTTGGATTGTTGTATTTTCATTTTCATTTGTTTCTACATATTTTTAAATTTCTTCCCTAATTGCCTGGTTGACCCATTCATTCTTTAGTAGGGTGTTCATTAACCTCCATGCCTTTGGAGGTTTTCCAGACTTTTTCCTGTGGTTGATTTCAAGCTTCATAGCATTGTGGTCTGAAAGTGTGCATGGTATGATCTCAATTCTTGTATACTTATGAAGGGCTGTTTTGTGACCCAGGGTGTGATCTATCTTGGAGAATGTTCCATGTGCACTGGAGAAGAAAGCATATTCTGTTGCTTTGGGATGCAGAGGTCTAAATATATCTGTCAAGTCCATCTGATCCAATGTATCATTCAGGGCCCTTGTTTCTTTTTTGATCCTGTGTCTAGATGATCTATCCATTGTTGTAAGTGGGGTATTAAAGTCCCCTGCAATTACCACATTCTTATCAATAAGGTTGCTTATGTTTGTGATAAATTGTTTTATATATTTGGGGCTGCAGCATTCGGTGCATAGACATTTATATTTGTTAGCTCTTCCTGATAGATAGACCCTTTAATTATTATATAATGCCCTTCTTCATCTCTTGTTATGGCCTTTAATTTAAAGTCTAGTTTGTCTGCTATAAGTATGGCTACTCCAGCTTTCTTTTGACTTCCAGTAGCATGATTGATAGTTCTCCATCCCCTCACTTTCAATCTGAAGGTGTCCTCAGGTCTAAAATGGGTCTCTTGTAGACAGAAAATAGATGGGTCTTCTTTTTTTATCCATAATGATACGCTATGTCTTTTGGTTGGAGCATTTAGTCCATTTACATTCAGTGTTATTATTGAAAGATATGTATTTAGAGTCATTGTGATGGCCATAGGTTTCATGCTTGTAGTGATGTCTCTAGTACTTTGTGGTCCTTGCAACATTTCACTCACAGAGTCCCCCTTAGGATCTCTTGTAGGGCTGGTTTAGTGGTGACGAATTCCTTCAGTTTTTGTTTGTTTGGGAAGACGTTTATCTCTCCTTCTATTCTGAATGACAGACTTGCTGGATAAAGGATTCTTGAATGCATATTTTTTTCTGTTCATCACATTGAAGATTTCCTGCCATTCCTTTCTGGCCTGCCAAGTTTCAGTAGATAGGTCTGCTACTACCCTTATGTGTCTACCTGTGTAAGTTAGGGCCTGTTTATCCCTAGCTGCTTTCAGAATTCTCTCTTTATCCTTGTATTTTGCCAGTTTCACTATGATATGTCATGCAGAGGATAGATTCAAGTTACGTCTGAAGGGAGTTCTCTGTGCCTCTTGGATTTCAATGCCTGTTTCCTTCCCCAGATCAGGGAAGTTCTCAGCTATGATTTGTTGAAGTACACCTTCAGCCCCTTTGTCTCTCTCTTCTTCTTCTGGAATTCCTATGATACAGATATTGTTCCGTTTGATTGCATCACTTAGTTCTCTAATTCTCCCCTCATACTCCTGGATTTTTTTTTATCTCTCTTTTTCTCAGCTTCCTCTTTTTCCATAATTTTATCTTCTAATTCACATATTCTCTCCTCTGCCTCTTCAATCTGTGCTATGGCCGCCTCCATTTTATTTTGCACCTCATTTATAGCATTTTTTAGTTCCTCATGACTATTTATTAGTCCCTTGATCTCTGTAGCAATAGATTCTCTGCTGTCCTCTATTCTTTTTTTCAAGCCCAACAATTACTTTTATGACTATTATTCTAAATGCTTGTTCCGTTATATTGCTTAAATCAGTTTTGATCAATTCACTAGCTGTCGCTACCTCCTGGAGTTTCTTTTGAGGAGAATTCTTCCGTTTCATCACTTTGGGTAGTCCCTGCGGTAGCTCCAAACTGCAGGGCACTTCCCCTGTGCTATCTGGAGAAACTTGTGTTGGTGGGTGGGGCCACAGTCAGACCCAATGTCTGCCCCCAGCCCACCGCTGGGGCCACAGTCAGACTGGTGTGTACCTTATCTTCCCCTCTCCCAGGGCCAGGACTCACTGTGGAGTGGTGTGGCCCCGTCTGGGCTGCTTGCACACTGCCAGGCTTGTGGTGCTGCTTCAATGGGATCTGGCCAAGGGCATATTAGACGGGGTGGATCTGCAAGGTGCACAGGGGTTAGAGGGGCAGACTTAGCTAGCTTTGCTGTCTGTGGTCCCCTGTGGGAGGGGCCCTGCAGCACCGGGAGGGAGGCAGGCCCATCAGAGGGATGGATCCACTGCGTTGGGCGTTTGCGCAGTGCAAGCAAGTTCGGTGACAGGAACTCCATGCATGTTTATTTTTGAAAGAGAGTGCAAGCGAGGAAGGTGCGGGGGGGGGGGGGGGGAGGATCTGAAGCAGTCTCCATGCTGACAGCAGAGAGGCTGATGTGGGGCTCAAACTGATGAACCAGGAGATCATAACCTGAGCTGAAGTCTGACATTCAACTGACTGAGCCACCCAGACACCCCTCAAAATAGACTTTTTTACAAAGTGTATTTATTTATTTTAAGAGAGAGATAGAGAGCAGTGAGAGGAGGCATGGGACAAAGAGAGACAGAGGGCGAGAGAAAAAATCCCAAGCAGGCTCCACACTCTTAAGGCAGAGCCCAAGGTGGGGCTTAATCCCACAAACCATGAAATCATGACCTGAGGTGAATGCTGAACGAACTGAGCCACCAGATGCCCCCAAAACACTGACTTTGGATGACACATTGGGCCAGATGGCTTTAACAAATATATTCAGAACATTCCTTTCTCAAACAGCAAAATCCACATTATTTTCAAGTACACATGGAACACTCTCCAGAACAGATCACCTGTTAGGCTAGAAAACAAGTGTTAACAAATTCAAAAACACTAAAGTTATAGCATACATCTTTTCCAACAATAAGGCTATAAAACTAGAAATAAACCACAAGAAAAAAATCTGGAAGGAACACAAATACATGGAGGTTAATTAACAGGCTACTCAACAATGAATGGGGCAACCACGAAATCAAAGGGGAAATCAAAAAACACATGTAGACAAATTAAAATGAAAATGAAAAGACAAATGATCCACGATCTTTGGGATGCAGCAAAAGCTGTTCTAAGAGAGAAGTTTATGGGCGCCTGGGTGGCTCAGTCAGTTGAGCATCTGACTTCGGCTCAGGTCATAATCTCACAGCTCGTGAGTTCAAGCCTGCGTCCAGCTCTGTGCTACCAGCTCAGAGCCTGGAGTCAGCTTCAGATTCTGTGTCCCTTTCTCGCTCTGCCCCTCCCTTGCTCATGCTCTCTCTCTCTCTCTCTCTCTCTCTCTCTCTCTCTCAAGAATAAATAAAACATTAAAAAAAGAGAGAAGTTTATAGCAATACAGGCCTACATCAAAAAACAAGAAAACTATCAAGCAACCTAAACTTACACCTAAAGGAGCTAGACAAAGAACAAAAAACAAAACCCAAACTATTAGAAGGAAGGAAATAATAAAGGTTAGAGCAGAAATAAACAGAACAGAAACTTAAAAAACAAAAACAAAAAACAAGAGAACAGATCAATGAAACCAGGAGCTGGTTCTCTGAAAGGATCAACAAAAATTGATAAACCTTTAGCTAGACTCATCAGAAAGGAAGGAAGGAAGGAAGGAAGGAAGGAAGGAAGGAAGGAATGGAGGGAGGGAGGAAAGAAGGAGACTCAAAATCAGAAACGAAAAAGGAGAAATAATAACCAACAGCACCAAAATACAAAGAATTATAATAGTATAAAAGAGTATATGCCACCAAACTGAACAACCTAAAATAAACAGATAAATTCTTAGAAATATATAGCCTACCAAAACTGAAGCAGGAAGAAATATCAATGTTATCCATCACATCAGCAAGAGAAAGAATAAAAATCATATGATCATTTCAATAGATACATTAAAAAATTTGACACAGTACAACATCCACTCATGATTTTAAAAACCCACAACAATGTAGGTTTAGAGGGAACACACCTCAACATAATAAAAGCTATATATGAAAAATCCACAGTTAACATCACACTCTCTGGTGAAAAACTGAGAGCTTTCCCCCACCCCAAGATCAGGAACAAGACAAGGATGTAAACTCTTGACACTTTTATTCAACATATTACTGGAAGTCCTAGCCACAACAATCAGACAGCAAAAGGAAATAGATGGCATCTGAATTGGTAAGGAAGCAGTAAAACTTAAATGACCAGAAATGAGTAGGAGAGGAGTTAAAATGGCAGAGAAGTATGGAGACTGGGATTTCCCTAGTCCCTCAAACACAGCTGTATTGAGGTCAGAACACTTGAAACACTCAGGAAATCAACCTGCAGAGTGGCAGAGGGATATCCACAGGTTGAGGGAGACAGCTTGGCAGGACAGAGGTGCGTGTATGGGAATTGGGGGAGATAAAACAATGTAGGCATTGAGGGGAGGGAACCCCCTATGCGGAGGGACAAAGGAGAAAGATAGAGAGGCTGTGGTACTGGGATGTTGTGTTAGTACAAGAGAAAAACTTCTCCAGACCATGGACTGGGGAACAAGAAATATAGAGAGTGTCCATTTCTATTTGCAAACAGCCTCAGGAGCTGAAGATCGGAGTTTCCAAAAGGGACAACTTTCTCTGGGCCTGAGTGGCAGTGTGCATGTGTCTCGGGGGGAGGGGGGCCAGCCTTGGGGGGCAGTAGTGATCTCAGTGGCACACTGGGAGAGAACAGTCTCCTTCCTCGAGTACTGTGGGAAGAGGGTTTATTGCCTCCCCCAAGGACAAAAGACCCTGCAGGCACCAGTCAGAGGCCTTTACAGGGCAGGGTGGAGGGGTGCTACACTAGAATAGGGTCCACACAGTGCAGGACCCTTTAAGACATTGGGTTTTGAATCCCAGCCGAGCACCTAGGAGGCGAGGGAGACTGTGGAGCAGGGCAAGCTGCCTGCCCTGTGCTACCCTGTGAAGGCTGCTTGAACAGTGTGGTCTGGGACACCCAGTCAGGGGAAGGAAGATTGGGGTGTCACCATTTTTCTCCCCATCACCTACCTGGTGGGGCTTCAGGGAGCAGCACACAGCCCCCAGTGGATGCAGAACCCACTTATACCAAACCCCACCCCTCCTGGCAACTGCTTACCTACCTGAGCGGGACTGACACTGATAAAACCAGTCTCTCCTCTAGACCAGCACAGCCACTGGTCTAGCCACCAACAGACAACTGTCCTGCAGTTTTGTATGTTAGTCTGTTTCTCTCTCTTTCTCTCTCTCTCTCTCTCTCTCTCTCTCTCTCTCTCTCTCTCCCCTTCCCTTCTCTTCTCTTCTCTTCTCTTTTCTTCTTTTCTCTTCTCTCTTTTTTTTTCTTTCTACCTTGTTTTTTCTTTTGGAATCCGGCTCATGGCTTCTGATTTCATTTTTGGTCAATCCTTATTCTCTCTATATATATGTTTTTTCGGTTTTGTTTGTTTCATCAGGCATTTCTACTCTATTCTTTTACACCTTTTCTAGATCTCCTTTCTTTTCCTTTCTCTCTCTCTCTGGATTAACCTTATCGTTTCTTTGATTCTCTGCTTGGTCTTTTTTTTTCTTCTTCACCCCTTTCATTTTTCTCTTTGTATGGGATCAGGTTCCCAGCCCTTTCCTTTTTTCAAGGGTTACTTCAACGAACAAATCAAAGCACACCTGGAGGAAAGTCCCAACACTCCACCACGATGAGTAAGGAGGAACTCGGCAGAGGACTGACTAGTGGGACAGAACAGCCAAATACACAACCACAGAGTGCACGCAGCACACTCCAGAAACATCTCCTGAAGTGCTGGGCCCTGGACAGTGTATGGCTCCTTTTTAATATAGTAGTACTTGCAGTGCAGGGCACATAACAAGCTATTAAAACACGTAAAAGACAGAAACCTAGCCAAAATGACAAAACAGAAGAATTCTCCTCAAAAGAAAATCCAGGAAGGAATGACAGCCAGAGAATTGCTCCAAACAGATATAAACAATATATCTGAACAAGAATTTACAAGAACAGTCATAAGACTAATAGCTGAGCTTGAAAAAAAAAAGTGTATAAGACAGCAGAGAATCTATTTATGCAGAGATCAAAGACTTAAGAAATGGTCACAGTGAATTAAGAAATGTTATAAATGGGATGCAAGCTAAACTAGATACAGTGACAGTGAGGATGGAAGAAGCAGAGGAGAGAATAAGTGAAATAAAAGATAAAGTTATGGAAAATGACGAAGCTGAAAAAAAAGAGGGAAAGGAAATTATTAGAACACGAGGGGAGAATTAGAGACCTAAGTGATTCCATGACATGAAATAATATCCATATCATACGAGTTCCAGAAGAAGAAGGTAGAATGGGCCAGAAAGCTTATTTGAACGAATTAGCTGAGAAATTCCCTAATCTGGAGAGGAAAACAGACATCCAAGTACAAGAGGCACAGAAAAATCCCTTAAGTCAACAAAAACAGGTCAACACCACAACATAGCATAGTGAAACTAGCAAAATACAAAGATAAAGAGAGAATTCTGAAAGCAGTTAGGGACGAACACGCTTTAACCTACAAGGGTTGACACATAAGGATGGTAGCATACCTGTCCACTGAAATTTGGCAGGCAAGCAGGGAGCGGCAGGACATATTCAATGGGCTGAATAGGAAAAATATGCAGCCAAGAATCCTTTATCCATCAAGGCTGTCATTCAGAATAGAAGGAGAGATAAAGGCTTTGCTTTCCCAGAAAAACAAAAACTGAAGGTGTTCATGACCACTAAACCAGCCCTGCAGAAGATCCTAAGGGGGACTTTGTGAGTGGAAAGCAACAAAGACTACAAAGGACCAGAGACATCACCACAAACATGAAACCTACAGATAAAACAATGACACTAAATCCTTATCTTTCAGTAATCACTCTGAGTGTAAATGAACTAAATGCCCCAGTCAAAAGACACAGGGTATCAGAATAGATGAAAAAAACAAAAAAAGATCCATCTATATACTGCCTACAAGAGACTCATTTTAGACCTGAGAGCACCTGCAGATTGAAAGTGAGGGGATGGAGAACCATCTATCAGGTTACTGGATGGCACAAGAAAGCCAGACTAGTCATACTTACGTCAGACAAACTAGATTTTAAAACAAAGACTGTAACAAGAGATAAAGAAGTGTATTACATCATAATTAAGGGGTCTATCCATCAAGAAGAGCTAGCAATTATAAATGTTTATGTCCCCAATGTGAAACACCCAAATATATAAATCAATTAATCACAAACATAAACACATGTATAGATAATAATACCATAATTGTAGGGGACTTTAACACTCCACTTATAACAATGGACAGATCATCTAGGCAGCAAATCAATAAGGAAACAACAGCGGTCAATGACACATTGGACCAGATGTTAATGACACATTAACAGATATATTCAGAACTTTTCATCCAAAAGCAGCAGAATACACACTTTTTGATTGCATATGCAACATTATCCAAAATAAATCACATACTGGGTCACAAAGCAGCCTTCAATAATTATAAAAGGATTGAGATCATACTATGCATATTTTCAGATTACAATGCTATGAAACTTGAAATCAACCACAAGAAAAAATTTGGAAAGCTCCCAAATACATGTAGGCTAAAGAACATCCTACTAAATAATTAACAGGTAAACCAGGAAATTAAAGAAGAAATTTTAAAATATATGGAAGCAAATTAAAATAAAAACACAATAGTCCAAACCCTTTGGGATGAAGCAAAGGCAGTCCTAAGAGGAAAATACATTGCAATTCATGCCTATCTTAAGAAGCAGGAAAGGTCCCAAATACACAACCTAACCTTACACCTAAAGGAGCTAGAAAGGCAGCAGCAAAGAAAGCCCAAAGGAAGCAGAAGAAGGGAAATAATAAAGATGATAGCAGAAATAAATGATATAGAATCAAAAAAAAAACAAAACAAAACAAAACAGTAGAACAGATCAATGAATCTACGAGCCGGGTTGTTTTTTTTTTTAAAGACTAAACAAAATTGGTGGGAATGCAAGCTGATGCAGCCACTCTGGAAAACAGTATGGAGGTTCCTCAAAAAACTAACAATAGAACTACCCTACGACCCAGCAATTGCACTACTAGGCATTTATCCATGGGATACAGGTGTGCTGTTTCAAAGGGACACATGCACCCCGAAGTTTATAGCACCACTGTCAACAATAGCCAAAGTATGGCAAGAGCCCAAATGTCCATTGGTGGATGGATGGATAAAGAAGATGTGGTATATGTACAACAGAGTATTACTCAGCAATCAAAAAGAATGAAATCTTGCCATCTGCAACTACATGGATGGAACTGGAGGGTATTATGCTAAGTGAAATTAGACAAAAATCATATAATTTCATTCATATGAGGACTTTAAGAGAGACAACAGATGAACATAAGGGAAGGGAAACAAAAATAATATAAAAACAGGGAGGGGGACAAAACAGAAGAGACTCATAAATATGGAGAACAAACAGAGGGTTGTTGGAGGGGTTGTGGGAGGGGGGATGGGCTAAATGGGTAAGGAGCACTAAAGAATCTACTCCTGAAATCATTGTTGCACTATATGCTAACTAATTTGGATGTAAATTTTAAAAAATAAAAAATGAAATTAAAAAAAATAAACAAAATTGATAAACCCCTAGCCAGACTTCTCAAAAAGAAAAGAGAGAGGACCCAAATAGATAAAATCACATATAAAAGAGGACAGATCACAGCCAATACCACAGAAATACAAACAATTATTACAGAACACTATGAAAAATTATATGCCAACAAACTGGACAATCTGGAAGAAATAGACAAATTCCTAGATACATACACACTACCAAAACTGAAAGAGAAGAAATAGAAAATTTGACCCATAAACAGCAAAAAAATTGAATTGATTATAAAAAAATCTCCCAACAAATAAGAGTCCTGGGCCAGATGGCTTCCGAGGGGAATTCTGCCATACAGTTAAAGCAGAGTTAATATCTATTCTTCTCAAGCTGTTCCAAAAAACAGAAACTGAAGGAAAGCTTCCAGACTCATTCTATGACATAGTCAGCATTACCTTGATTCCCAAACCAGACAAAAACCCCACTAAAGAGGAGAATTACAGGCTAATATCCCTGATGAACATGGATGCAAAAATTCTCAACAAGATACTAGCAAATCGAATTCAACAGTAAATTAAAAGAATTATTCACCATGATCAAATGGGATTCATTCCTGGGCTGCAGGGCTGGTTCAATATTTGCAAATCAATCAATGTGATACGTCACATTTATAGAAGAAAGGAGAAGAAACACATGATCCTGTCAACAGATGCAGAAGAAGCATTTGACAAAATACAGCATCCTTAATAAAAACCCTCAAGAAAGTCGGGAGAGAAGGAACATACCTTAACATTATAAAAGCCATATATGAAAGGCCCACAGCTAATATTCTCAATGGGGAAAACTGAGAGCTTTCCCCCTAAGATGAGGAACATGACAGCAGTCCAGTCTCACCACTGTTGTTTTAACATAGTGTTGGAAGTGCTAGCCTCAGCAATCAGGCAACAAAACGAAATCAAAGGCATCCAAATTGGCAAAGAAGAAGTCAAACTTTCACTCGTCACAGATGACATGATACTCTACAAGGAAAACCCAAAAAACTCCACCCCCAAAATTGCTACAATTGATAGAAGAATTCAGCAAAGTTGCAGGATATAAAATCAATGTACAGAAATCGGCTGCATTTCTATACACCAATAACGAAGTCACAGAAAGAGAAATCAAGGAATCGATCTTATTTACAATTGTACCAAAACCCAGAAAATACCTAGGAATAAACATAACCAACGAGGTAAAAGATCTATATGCCGAAAACTAAAGAAAACTTATGAAAGAAATTGAAGAAGACACAAAGAAATGGAAAAACATTCCATGCTTATGGATTGGAAGAACAAACATTGTTAAAATGTCGATATCACCCAAAGCAATCTACACATTCAATGCAATGCCATTAAAATAGCACCAGAATTCTTCTCAGAAAAAGAACAAAAAATTCTAAAATTTGTACAGAACCACAAAAGTCCCTGACTAGCCAAAGTAATGTTGAAAAAGAAACCAAAGCTGGAGGCATCACAATTCCCGACTTCAAGATGTATTACAGGGCACCTGGGTGGCTCAGTCAGTTGAGCGTCCAACTTCAGCTCAGGTCATGATCTCATAGGTCGTGAGTTCGAGCCCCGTTTTGGGCTCTGTGCTGACAGCTCAGAGCCTGGAGCATGCTTCGCATTCTGTGTCTCCCTCTCTCTCTGTCCCTAACACACTTGCATTTTGTCTGCCTCTCTCAAAAAATAAATGTTAAAAAAAATTTTTTTAAAGATGTATTACAAAGCTGTAATCAAGATAGTATGCTATTGGCACAAAAACAGACACGTAGATCAATGGAATCGAATAGAGAACCCAGAAATGGACCCACAAATATATGGCCAACTAATCATTGAGAAAGCAGGAAAGGGTATCCAATGGGAAAAAAAGACAGTCTCTTTAGCAAATGATGCTAGAAGAACTGGACAGTAACCATGCAGAAAAATGAAACTAGACCGCCTTCTCATACCATACACAAAAATAAATTCAAAATGGATGAGAGACCTAAATGTGAGGCAGGAAACCATCAAAATCCTACAGGAGAAAACAGGCAGTAACCTCTTTGACCTTGGCCACAGCAACTTCTTACTTGACACGTCTCTGAAGGCAAGGGAAATAAAAGCAAAAATGAACTACTGAGACCTCATCAAGGTAAAGAGCTTCTGCACAACAAAGGAAACGATCAACAAAACTAAAAGGCAACCAATGGAATGGGAGAAGATATTTGCAAATGACGTATCAGATAAAGGGTTAGTATACAAAATCTATAAAGAACTTATCAAATTCAACACCCAAAAAACAAATAATCCAGTGAAGAAATGGGCAGAAGACATGAACAGACATTTCTCCAAAGGAGACATCCAAATGGCAGACAGACACATGAAAAGATGCTCAACATCACTCATCACCAGGGAAATACAAATCAAAACCACATTGAGATACCACCTCACGCAGGTCAGACTGGCTAAAGTTAACAACTCAGAAAAACAACAGATGTTGTCGAGGATGTGGAAAAAGGGGAACCCTCTTGCACTGTTGGTGGGAATGCAAACTAAACTGGTTCAGCCACTCTGGAAAAGTGCGGAGGTTCCTCAAAAAATTAAAAATAGAATTACAACCGACAACCGAGAAATTGCACTACTTGGAATTTATCCAAAGGATACAGGAATGCTGATTTGAAGGTGCACATGCACCCCAATGTTTATAGCGGCACTATCAACAATAGCCAATTTATGGAAAAAGCCCAAATGTCCATCAACTGATGAATGGATTAAGAAAATGTGGTGTATATACATATATGTACACAATGGAATACTACTCGGTGGCCCTCTAGTGCAGAGGTTTCCAAACCACTTTCTGCAGGGGCCGCAGGTTATAGCATATAGAGGAGCCTGAATACATGGGACTTCTGCTCATACCCCTGAGGCCCATCAGAACAAATATGTTTATAATCTCAATATACTGGGCCTCCTTAAGGTTTCACAGAGGGAACTGGATGGGGGGCAAATAACGCCCTAGTGGGATCATCTCTTGGATGGAGGTGGTAGAAATATTTCTAACGAAACATGAAAAAGGATCACCAAGACCCTAATCAGCAGCCTATAAAACCGATCAACAGCTATGCATTCCAAGGAATCCCAAGGAGACAGCCCTCCATGCAGTCTTAGGGAGCTCTTACTACCCAGAGTTGGTTTAGGGGGTATCATCCAGGATGGCAGACTAAGAAAACCCTCTATATTTCCTTCCCTATTGTGTAAGTTACCATGGGGTAAAGAGAGAAATCAACCAGGTTGAGATCAGCAACTGTTTACACTTTTTGCGGAGCAAAGAGCAAGGGAAGCTATTGTTTTAGAGTCTGGGGACTCAGGTGGGACTCATGGACTTAAGCTCATTAAATTTATGGACAGGTAGAAAAGAGAGTTGCATCTATGTCTATAAAGAGCTATTTGCCACGTTCCTTTGAAGTACTTGGTCACCTCTAGACAGCCTTCCACCTCAGCCACGCTTTACCATCTGGGTCTCTTACAAATGGACTAAACAATAAACAAGTATTCTTCTTTGCTTCGCCTTTCTATTTATTTATCTCCCATATAAATTGTATTTATCAGACAATTTCATAACTAAACACGGCGGGCAGGACACAATAGGGAGAGAAGCTGGTGATGTGGAGAGAGGGCGCCACCTAGGGACAAACCTCTGGAACTCCAGTCTCATCATCTCCAGGTCCAGAACTCAGCCAGGTCAATACCCAACAGATATTGGGGGGGGGGGGGAATTTATCTGAAAATATTTACAACAACTTAAAACATATGTGATCTCAGCAAGTTCCACTTACTCTTTTGTACTGATGTAGATAGAGAAAGCAGAGAGTGATAATCTGAAACAGCGCTCGTGTGGATTTCTAGACTTTGACATGCCCTAGGAGGTCAATCTTCCCAAATCCCATTTGATTTAAACTGATAGTAAACTCTTCTTCGCTCCCTGAGTAAATCTGGGGCTCAGAAGCAGTTCAGACAAAAGGAGGAAATGGACTGAAATTGGTGTTTGGCAATGGGGAAAAATCACAAATAAATAGAAGCTGGCTTACTTGTATGTGTTTACAACTTCACTCAAACAATCTATGACATGATAGATGAACAGTGAAACCTCACAACTTTAAAATCTAGTAAAAACAACTTTCAATATTCATTAATAAACTAAAACTGTAGTAAAGTACTTTTATTTCCAACTAATGAAACAACCGTGTTCAGACTGTTGTAAGTCATTAGCTACCCGTAGATTTGGTGCACACACACGTGCATACACACACATACACGGATGCACACACACACACACCCTGAGCAAAGTTTGCAAAATATAAGATTTAAACATGCTTGCCCTTAGTAGAACATTATTCTAAAATAAGACCCCCCCCCCCGATGGGAAAGGATGAAATATGGCCTTTTGTAGCAACGTGGATGGAACTGGAGAGTGTTATGCTAAGTGAAATAAGTCATACAAAGAAAGATACCATATGTTTTCACTCTCATGTGGATCCTGAGAAACTTAACAGAAGACCATGGGGGAGGATAAGGGGGAAAAAAAGTTAGAGAGGGAGGGAGGCAAACCATAAGAGACTCTCAAAAACTGAGAATAAACTGAGGGCTGATGGGGGGTGGGAGGGAGGGGGAAGTGGGTGATAGGCATTGAGGAGGGCACCTGTTGGGATGAGCACTGGGTGTTGTATGGAAACCAATATGACAATGAATTTCATATTTAAAAAATAAATAAAAATGAAATAAAATAAAATAAGACCCCAGGGAAATATGGAGCTCTGTAGAAGGAAACATGCCGTGGGGGGGCAGGGGGGGGGGGGCAGTTTCTTTAGGTCCTTCGGGTCTCAGGAAGCCCAGCAATCTCTCTAAAGCCCAGACTTCTATTTTCAAGGAGCCCACGTTCTTACCCACAGTGAGTGAATTTAAATGAACGGCTCTTACCAGGGATTTTTGATGATTGGCTCTAAGAATAAACGGCTTAATCAGAAGCATCCAAGGCACAGAAATCAAAGCCATGATAACAAAGAAACTTTGGACTTCTTGCTGTAAGATTAAAATGGTAAGATCCTGTCATTTTAAGGTGATCACACAACATACTTCATATGATAAAAATGGTAAACATGGATCATTTTAGTTGTACCTATTTTAAGAGATCTAAAGCATTTCAATGAATCCACTCACTTTTACATCTTGGAGTACTCCTATTTCGGACCAGTGGTGCCCTGTGTCAATCCAGGGTAGTCACTGGAAACACACTCTCTTATTCTGTACCGAGTACCCCCTTGCTATCTACCCATACCATATGTGAACAAGTATTCATGAGGCACATAAGGGCAGCTTTATGTATCCCTTGCCCCATGGGAATAGCCCCTGGCCCTGCATGAAAGGTGTGACAGGCCCCATGACTTCACTGGTCACTCTGTTGTAGCCAGAAGTCCTTGGGTCACTTTAAGTCACAAGCATTTATCTCAATTAGTAATTTTATCTTTCCAGTGCTAGATAATTATCTGAGCTCTCTTGCTCTTTCCAAATAAAAAAACAAAGCTTCCTTACGCTCTCCCCTGACCAGCACGCTCTCGCTGTGGGTGAGTCACCTGACATGGGGCTCTGGGGTAGCCATGTTGAACTCTCTCCGGCTGTCTCTCTCACGGTTCCCTCTGGGATGAGGCACCCATAGTCTTTATGCTTCTGCTGAAACTCGGGAGTGATCCCCCCTTATCATCCTGCTACACGCTTCCTATCACGCCCTCGTGCCCCCACCTCACTTATGATACACCTTCGAGTCACCAGTTTTGAGGAGTGACCTAGAGCTGTCAAAAGAACCAGGCAGCCCAGGGAGGCTTGGCCAGAGCTATTGGAAAGGAATGGACACTGGGTGCTCAGAGGAAAGGAAAAACGTTCCTTGAGCCTTCCCTTTTCTTCAACTGTTCTGGCCAAGTTCTCACTGAACGCCAGGGGATGATTTTTAGCCCAGTTGTAACAAGATTTGCCCTGCTAACGGTGGGAACATCTTATCTGCCCAATCTTCTATGCTTCTCCACTCTGGAAGGCTCAGGAGAGGGAGGGAAGCCACAGAAACACACACTGTGCTTGCCAGCTCTGACTCCCTGCACACAAAGCTATCTCCCTGCAGTTTGTCCATCTTTGTGTGAGGCTTTCCCACCTCGTGATGTACACAGCAACCAGATATTTATATTTATCTTTTGCTCTTGTCCTTTGATATCCAGACAGGGCACCAAGTCGGCCAGGGCAGTGTCGGGAAGGGGCTGAATTTATCAACTGACATCGTCTCTTCCAGCTGCATGACCCCAAATGACATCATGGAAACCTGAAACTACGTCAGGATAATTCATCTTCATACTAGGGCATGGGGAAACCAGCCAACTCCCAGTAAGGGGTTTGAATGGGGAAAAAGCTGGAAAAGTCACTCACTGTGCAATGTTCAGTGTATATGTCAGACCAGGTGAGGACTTTAGTCTCTAGGGAAGGAGTTAGCACATGAAATAATTGATGAGTCTGAGTCCTTTGCCTCAAAGGGAAGACTTTTTTGGGAAATACAAGTAAACTTTCATTTGGACTCCAGCATTGAGTCAATGAACCTTCCAAATATATTTACTTAGTGCTTACAATCTATGGGTGGTTCATACAACCATTCATTGATGTATAACAAAACATGCTACCACAGTAAAGTAGGGATACCTCAAAAGAGCTTTCAGAGGCACGTGTCTTCTTTCACCATCATCTAAAATCCTGCCTGATTTTTCAGGGTGCCTGGGTGGCTCAGTCGGTTAAGCGTCCGACTCGTGATCCTGGCTCAAGTCATGATCTTACCGTTCGTGAGATCGAGCCCCACGTTAGGCTGTGCGTTGACAGCACGGAACCTACTTGGAATTGTCTCTCCGTCTCTCTCTCTCTGCCCCTAGCTCACTCACGCTCTCTCTCAAAATAAATAAACTTTAAAAATTAAAAAAAAATTATTCCTTATTTTGCATAAAAATTCCCTGTCACAAAGCATTTTCTCTTCTTACTGTTTGCTGCTCCCACAGAGGAGGGGGCCACACCTAGGAATCAAACTCATGAGGCCGCGCAAGGGAGGAGCGGAGCATGTGTTTAATGCGGACATGCAGGGTGAGCAACCACGGGTAAGTTACACGAGCAACAGAGGGTCACCTGGCACTGGGCAAACAGCCCTGGTACTTGCTACAGAGCAGTCACAACTTACGTAAGCACAGCCTCCCTGAGCGAAAATCTACCTTCACACGGTATCACCACGGGGAGAGGCCAGAGGAAAACTATTTGTGTTAACCAAGACTTACTCACTGAGTTGTCTTTATATCCAGCTCCCATGGAACATTTATGCTTTTTTTTAAAAAAAAACAAAAACAAAATCGTTAAGTCGACAATGAGGCTGAATTGCGAAGTTGATAATGAAGTGGCAGAAGTGGAAGAAATCAGAACGGCCGCACGGTCCAGGTGCTGGGAGGTACTGTCCCCGGAAGCAGAATCAAAAGAAAAAGAGAGCCAGAGAGAGAGAAGTCATCTCTAACTAGCCATGGAAGCTCTGAGCAGGAAGAGCAGGGATTTGGATTCTAGTTTTCCAGGGGCCCCTTGCCCATGTCAACAGAGGGACTCCTCTTCTGGTCTCTTGCCAGTTTCTTTCTCGTACACCTCAGCTTATGTTTAGAATCAAAGATGATGACATTTTAAGGCGCTATGCAGACCATGTGCGGTTTCAGGCCAATCCATCTGAAGGACTTGGTTTTTTTTTTTCCTTTCTTCATAGACGACGCACAAGCCGATTTTCAACTGCACAGCGATACCCACGTCGGGCATCACCCCAACAGGAGCAGGCAGAGCGGCAGCGGCATACCGCCCCCAGCACCTGTGCACTCACCCAAGTCTAATAAACACCTTCGGAAACTGAAAGGACCTAACAACCCCGGCGGGGTGCTAACCTGGCGCAGTCTTGCAAATGACTACACTCTGCGACACTTGGGATCATGAGACAGACGTGACCCCCCCCCCCCCCACCCCCGCCCAGCGCATAAAAGAAGGAAACGCCACAGATACCTGATGTCTGTACAGGGGTGCGTTGGAAGGGTCATCATAGTTAAACAGAAACATGTTGATGAAGTGGATGAGGATGCTTGGGGCGTGCCAGGACATGTGCACATCAAAGTGGCACCACTTGAAAATGATCATGAAGACCAAGTATCCAAACAGACACAGGATGAAAATCATCTCAGGAATAAACTGCAGAACAATGTTGAGAGTTCTTCCGAAGTATCTGGGGGTGGGAAACACACCCATTGTTCTCCCCAAAGCACGAAATGTTCTTTTTTCTTCCCCCCACACCGCATCCACTCTCCTGGCAAGCAGCAGTTATGCATGGATGGAGAAGAAGAGAAAGGAAGGATTCAAGAGAGCCAGAGTCTGGAAGGTAGCGTCAGAAGCAAAGGGCATGCCTGTAGGGAGAGCTGGGGATCCGGCCACAGCTTCACCTGCACATCTAGCTTATACGAACACATTCAAGGGCACAAAGAGTGTGCCCTTGAGGAGCGACTAGGAAGCACTTCTCCTAAGACAGGGGTCGGCAAGCTAAGGTTCACGGGCCAAACTGAGCCCGTCACCTGTTTTTAAACAGCCCAAAGTTAAATAAAACTAGGTTTTATATTTTTAAACGGTTGGCCAAAAAATCAGAAGAAGGAGAAGACAAGTTTATGACACATGAAAATTATACGTAATTCAAATTTCAGGGTTCATTGATAAAGTTTTATCAGAACACAGTCACATTCCATTTACAAATTGTCTATGGCAGCTTTCATGCTACAATGCCAGGACTGAGTAGTTGTGACAAAGGCCATCGAGCCTGCAAAGCTTAAAATATCTACCCTCTGGCCCTTTACAGAGAAAGTTTGCCAACTCCTGCTCTAACATACAGAGAGAGGATCAGAAGGCTGAGTTGGGGGCCACCAAGTTAAAATGTCAGAAAGGACCCCCAGTCCCATTGCTAATTCTAAGAGTTATCTGAGGGAAAGGGGAGATCCCACAATAAAACATGACTACTAGACAGAGGCCTGCCTGACATGCAGTGATACCAATGATAATCTGCTCCAGAAAATACATTCTGGGATTACCTCCCATTTAACCCCCACGGCCCTTTCAGGTAAGCAGGAGTACCAGGGGTCCCTAGTCACTAGTCGTGACTAGTTTGCTCACTAAATAGATCTTATTTTTCAAGCAGAACTGTACTTCTGTGAGCTTTCAGGTCGGCGGTCACCATGGGACTGGCTCTGGCCGGTGGGAACGGAAGGGGTATGTGTCACTTTGGGGTGGAAGCTTAAGAATCAATGTGTAATTGACCAGTTTCCATGTTTTCGTACATTTACATCCTTAGAGAATAGGTTTGAGACGTTTAGAGAGGCAGGTTGATAGAAGAAAAGGAAAGATAAGACAACATTAACAGTCCAAGTGAGAGAGAGGGTGCAGCCATTTGGAAGACACTACATCAGGATTCTAGGACTCTGAGGGCACGGTGGCCCAAATGCACTTATGTCTCCATTTGCCCACTGGTGGGAGCTAATCCTGGATATAGCAGTGACCCCAAGTCTTTCAGGTTGGGGGGACAGAAGATGCTATGTGCTTGCCAGTCTCTTTCTGAACCCTCAAATATGCCTGAGGCGAAAGGTCACTCATATTTCAGTGACCCAGCTCGGGAGAAACAGAGGTCCCACTTCTGCCAAACCTGCCCACCCTGGCTCAAGCCAAGAGACACGGCCAAGCGCTCCTCCCCGTGGCAAGGAAGAAACCCTCGCACAAGGAGACGCAGGACCAATGTGGCGGCTCAGTCACTGCTCATCAATGACGCGGTCAGATCAACGGGTAGAAAGTTCATCGTGAAACTTACACATGATTGAAAAGGCTGAGAACAACACCGAAAACCATCTGGACAATTCCCAGGATAACTGACATCTTCATCTTGTAGGAGTTCAAAAACGTTAGTTTGTTTGAAGCCAAGTTCCAAATCTGGATGGGAGACATGACAAGGAATACGTGAGATCAGAGTCGAGAAGTTCACCCGGCATCGGGGGAAATAGCAGGACTCCTCCTGAGGAAGTCACTCTGGGGACCATCCATATTTTCACATTCTGATCCAGTTCAATGTGGACATTTTAGGTTCAGAAAAGGAAGGGGACCAAACCCCTTTTAAATGTGATTCTAATGACAAGTTTGGCAGAATTATTAGTGCCATTAGGAAGATATTACGTGGCTAGAAGAAAAAAAAATCCTACACGATTTCTCCTCTGTTCTAAGGGAAAAGACATTCTGAAACATTGTGGAGAGATCTCAAACTGGCCTCACTTCCACTTGGTAGTGACGTAGAGCTCTGGCCCATGAATTTTTCCAAACCCTTCTTGAGAATACCACCTTTGACTTGGCATTTCTAAAATGCTTCACGTCACAAAGCATTTTCCAGGGCCCATCTCAAGAAACCACACTTAGAGTCAATATTTGTTAGCGCTATGGGCAACACATGCTCCCTGCCTTCCACACAGTCCCTGTTTTTTTTTTTTTTAATTTAATTTTTTTGAATGTTTATTTATTTTTGACAGGGAGAGAGACAGAGCATGAGTGGGGGCAGGGGCAGAGAGAGAGGGAGACACAGAATCGGAAGCGGGCTCCAGGCTCTGAGCTGTCAGCACAGAGCCCGACACAGGGCTCGAACTCACAAACCGCAAGATCATGACCTGAGCCGAAGCCGGACGCTCAACCGACTGAGCCACCCAGGCGCCCCTACGCAGTCCCTGTTTTAAACAGAACTGCCAGGCTTGAAAAGTGAGGGGCACGTGTCCCGGCCCTCCCACCAAGACTGACACACAGAGCAAGCACTCAGAGTGGCTAGGGGGCTGGGTAGGGTCCCATGCTAGTTAATGGCCCCACTCACTGACATTCTTCTTCCCCAAAGACATCTCCAATATCCCCATGGTCTCCATTCCCACCCCTATGTAAATGGTTCAGTCTTTGCTCTTACCTCTCAGCCCTCTTCAACTTTAGACACATCCCAAACTGCCTGCTAGATACGTCTTAAGGGTGGGGCACCTGGGTGGCTCAGGTGCTTAAGCATCCTACTTCGGCTCAGCTCATGATCTCATGGTTCGTGGGTTTGAGCCCTGTGTTGGGCTCTGTGCCGAAAGCTCAGAGCCTGGAACCTGCTTCGGATTCTGTGTCTCCCTCTCCCTCTCTGCCCCTCCTCCACTTGGGCGCTCATGCACCCGCTCACTCTTTCTCTAAAATAAATAAATGTAAAAATTTTTTAAAAAGCTTATACATATGTCTTAAGGGTTCTCTATACCACATCTCAAAGGTAACAAAGCCACATCTTCCCACCTAACATGACTTCCTCCTCCAAACTACTTTGCTTTGGGTAAGAGCTCGAAGCTCTGCTAGGCACGGCCTCAATGCAAGGTCACCCTGCATCCACCCCAGGCACACAGCAGGCAGGAACCACATCTCACCGACACGTCCTTTACAATGTCCTGAGCAGCTGCCAGCTGGGCCATCACTAAGGGGGCTGCTGGCAAGGTAGGCAAAGGGTCTCCAGTAACAGGTGCCCAGACACCAGAGATGTCTCCTCTCCCTTCACCATCTGCCTTGGCATTTAAGCTGCACCAGGCTTGCCCTGTACCCTCTGATCTTCCCTTTGCCCACCTGCTTGGCCAGCCCTACGGGATCACCGAACCCGGTTAGGGCAGGGTCCCCAGCACGGTTTAGGCCCAGTCAAATCTGATGAACTATAAATTAAGTACCAGGCACAAACTAAGCTCTTTAAATGTACTATCTCATTTAATTCTAACAAAACCCTACGAGATAGATGTAAATATTCGCATTTTACAGAGAAGGGAAATTTATCTCAATCTCGGGGCGATTAAGTTCTCTACACACCTAGGAAGAAATAATACTATAGCAAATAGGGTATTTGACCTACTTATTTTCCAGATTCTGTTCCAGGTGTTTGACACATAAAAATCATTTAATCTTCTGAGCAACCCAGTGAGTTAGGGCTGCTGTTATATCCATTTTGCAGATGAGGAAACAGAGATACAGAGGTATTAACTTGCTCAAAGCCACATAGTGAGGAAATAGAAAAGGCAAGATTTATACACAGCTATCTGAGCCAAAAGCATAGGCTATTAACCATTGTGTTACGTTCATTTATTTAAAAATACATACACTTTTTCTTTTTTTCTTTTTTCTTTTTTTTTCTTTTTTTTTTTTTTTTTTTTTGTGAGAGAGAGAGACAGAGGGAAAGGGAGAGAAAGAAAACCAAGCAGGCTCCGTGCTGTCAGCACAGAGCCCCACACAGGGCTCAGATCATGACCTGAATCAAAATCAAGGGTCTGACGCTCAACCAACTGAGCCACGTAGGAGCCCCTCTACAAACACTTTTAGAAAGACCTGTCAGCTCTGATAACCAAATATCTTATGATTTGATTCACAAAAAAGGCTGCACATGGTCAATAAATGCTGCTGTAGAAATTTACATTATGTAAAAATCCAACCCTTCATTAATATATATAGGGTCTAATACAGGCACAGAAACGTTCTGTTAAAGGGGGTATCTCTGGGGAACAGAATTGCCAGAACAGCAGAGATAAGGAAGGAGACTCTTTCTTTCCTAGTTTATACTATTTTGTGGGTTTTTAATCTCATATAACTCTTATTTTTTCACAAAAAGACCAGGAATGTTCAAAAACGTAAATGTTACTAGGGAAAAAGTTAATTCTTCTCAACATCGCACTTCTCCTCTACCCCTCACATTTTTCCTTTCTTCTCTATCGGGAAGATGACAAAATTGCCACAGTAGATACTCTGGCTCCGTGGGTTCTGGGCTACACTGGCCTTTGAGGAGCAGAACCGGGCAGACAGGATATGCTGATGATTCAGGGGTGGGCTGGGAAGGTGAAAAGAGGACAGTGGCAGCAAAGACATTCAAAGCAAAGGAAGGTCAACCAGACCCTCTGTCTGTCCTCCTCCGCAGCCCGCGTGCTAATCATGAAATTCCTCGGACCACAGAAAAAGCCTTTCAAGCCACAAAAATATCAACTTGCGTTTGTTTTCAGCACTTTGCGGCTTACAGCTCAACTTTCAAGGACTTTACCTCGTGTGATAAAATTTAGAATACGAGTGTCCCTGAGTGGCCAAGTATAAACAAATCCCGGGTGATGTCTTCTGCCTTTGTAAGGGAGGGGAGACAGGCAAGCAATGGGAGGACTCAGGCTAACCAAGGAGGAGACAACCCATAAGATAGGAGAGTACAGTTTTAGGGCCCGTACTGTTTACTCTCAAATGGCAGCCACTAAAACTAAGGTCTCAGGATCTCTCCCACAAAAAGAGCTTAGAAGAAACATTTATTGACAACATTTGCCAAGTTTCGGTCTAGCTCGGTCAAGCTCATTTGGAGCACAAGGCTGCCACCTAGTGGCAGTTATGTGTTGGGCCATCACGTATAAGCCAATAGGCATGTGAGCCTTCTGGAAATCCCTTTAGATCTGAAAGGCTGTGCAAGGAAGCACCTTTGTTTCGCTCGGCTCAAATCCAGTTGAGATAGATATAACGAACACAAAAGTTAACTCGTACCATTTAAAAAAAAAAAAAAACTTGCGTCAATTCTAGGCAGTAAAATTAAGCAAAGCTAAGAGCAAATCCATACTTTGCTAGGATAAGGGAGCTGTTACTCACTACAAGAAAATGCCAAGGTAAGGAACTTGATCCGGATGCTAATAACTTCTCTAACATACATACTTTCCAGGCAACCAAGGGCCTTTTAAAGAAGCAATCATTAACCACCAGGGGTATAAATTATTGGAGAAGGAAGCAGATGTTTGAGCAACTATATGGAAAATGACCCAGGGGCTAGGTAAAGGGTACAGGTAGGACATTTACTTGAGTCCTACACAGTGCCACAAAACCTCCAGTATATGTAATTCTAGCTCAGTGTGTAAGTTTGTTGATTTCAAAGGTTCTGGCACTTTCCTCCCCTCTACATAGAGATCTCCTCAGCAAGACATTGTACGTAATAAATATCTAACCCAAGAAGACATTATTACCGGATCAATCCCAAATGGGTATGGATTTCCAGAGTACACTCCTGGAATGGCTGGGTCCAACTGTAAATATGGATTTGTTTCCATTACATGTGCACTAGAGAGGGGAAAAGGAAAAATAAAAACAAAACCAATGATTAACCAGAGGTAGAAAAAAACACTATAGTGCCATTGGTCATGAACTTGTAAGCCAATCAAAGCCTCACTGTTGGTGCAACTCATCATTTGGCTCATTCAATCATTCCATGCATGGGTACTGAATACCTACTATGTGCGAAGTATTGTCCTAGGTGCTGAGACTATGCACATTACCATCTGGCCCCAAGACGCTCACAGTCTGAGTCTCCAAAGGCTCTCAGCCTGGTGGAGTATTGTAAAGAAAAGCAGTTATACTACGTCAGAAAAAAAGTCGGTCAGGGATGAAGGAGCATATGAGAAAGAAATCTCAGCCCGGGGACAAGCCTGGGAAATTATCCCTGCGTACACATGGGCTCATCTGGAGGTATAATTTGGCTTTCACCCACAGACCCTAATCTTCATGAAACTTAGCTCTCAAAAGTTGCAGTCCATTGAATGTCTTTATTTATTCTTTTTGCTCAGATAAGTTTTTTAAATCTTCTTAGTTTTTATTTTATGTGCAACAAAGAAATTTTAGAACAGAAAATTTCAAAACTACACAATAGTAGAGAGCATAATATATTAAACTTCCATATAGCTACCCATTTCCCAGTTGTCAATACATAGCCAGTCTTTTCCATCTGACCCTCTACCCAGTGCTGCCTCCCACCAAATGAATCATTTCCGATTAACAGACCGCTACTTTTATCCACACATATTTTAGTATGTATTTGAAATGATACAGACTTAAGGAAAATTAACACAGTCTAGTATCATACCTTAAAAATTACCAGCAATCACTTAAAATCATCAAACATGCAATCATTGCTCAAATTTTCCCAAATTACTCATAACTTTTTAACTGTTGGTTTATTTTTTTTTTTTTATTTTTTAATGTTTTTATTTATTTTTGGGACAGAGAGAGACAGAGCATGAACGGGGGAGGGGCAGAGAGAGAGGGAGACACAGAATCTGAAACAGGCTCCAGGCTCTGAGCCATCAGCCCAGAGCCTGACGCGGGGCTCGAACTCACGGACCGCGAGATCGTGACCTGGCTGAAGTCGGACGCTTAACCGACTGCGCCACCCAGGCGCCCCAACTGTCGGTTTGTTTAAATCATTGAATGTCTTTAAATCAGAGTCCCAGTTTTGCCCAGAAGCATGAACGTCAGTGGGTAGGAATTTCTTACTATCTCTGCAAGCCCCAAGGGGATGAGAATATTAGGGGTGTTTGTTTGTTTGTTTGTTTGTTTGTTTGTTTGTTTAACAGAGCACACATCTATAGAAGGGCCAAGAAGGAATACTGAAATGATGAAGAAAAGAGTGCTGGCAACTTTGGTTGGCTACCTAGAAATATACTCCCTCCCTCCTACAACTGAGGTGCTCGAAGGTGTTAGGGAGCAATAGGGGGGATCAGGAAGCCTGATCTCAATGACCAGACCCTCAGGACACAGTGGGAACAGACGGCCTCACTGGCCGTCTCAGACTCAGACCCTAATGCATGCCTCAGTGCATACGGTTACACTGAACTAGAAGAGGTTTGTTTGTGTGTGGACAAAGCCACTCCCGATAAGAGGGAACCGGCACCCACAGCTAAGGCATGATCTCTGCTGTTGACATAAACAAGTTCACAGAACACCAACATCAGACAAAGCCACCCTCTGACCTTGGTGGATCCAGACAAAAACAAGACCGATCCACATCATATCTGATATTAAAATATGGACCTATCAAAATAAGGGCAATGCCCGAACCACAAAAATGACCAAACATTGCCCTCATCCTCCTAGAAGCCAGACCCTGTAGGCCCTTTCCCTACGTCCTCTTGCTGAGATACCCATGCTCCCCCACTGGTACACCAGCTCCCTGAGTTAGTAAATTCAGTTCTGGGTGATGCCAGGCATGCTTCTGGTGGTCCTTGGCTGAAGAACGTTGTGACAGTGTCCCTAGTCAATTCCCAGGGAAAGCAAGCCCAAGACCTAGCTTGTGACTGGTGACCAAAACCAGCTTGCTGTGTCCTTTGCCACTCTGATGGATGACTGCACTTTTCTTTTGTCTCCCTGTTAATAAGGTCCCACTTCATACAAGGGATGCCTGGCATGTGGCTGAGTGTCCCTCAGACTGGGCTTGGCCTCCGAGAGCCTTGAATTGGGGCAGGGGTCATTCCATTCACAGGTGCATAAAAGAGTACTCGAGCCCACATTTGCAGAATGACAAAAAGCCAGGTGACTCGGACCTTTCCCAATCACGCTCCTGGGTAAATGAGATTTCATGGAGGTAGTTTGGTGAAATTGTGCTGATTTAACATGCTTCAAAGCCCATCGCTATGCTTACGAGTTTACATCTAAAGAGCAGAACTAAGTAATTTGTCTTTAAATTTATGAAAGCTTTGTTCTCCTAGGCATCTCTTCAGGGTACTTAATCGTAAAGCAAGTACAAAAACAAAAGCACTTGTCAATATAGCCATCTGTATTCTGGAAAATGTCCTATCCTTCATTTCCTTCCTTCCTTCTTCTGTTCCTTCTTCCTTTCCTTCTTCCCTTCCCTTCCCTTCCTTCCTTCCTTCCCTTCCTTATTGTTTAATAGTCCTGTCCTCTACTGCAAGGAAGCTGGACCAGCAAAGAAACTAGAGGGGATGCATTGACCCCCCCATGACACAGCCACCCACGCAGCCACTCTTCACCAGCTACTCTATCCTACCTGCCCTCCTCACTCCATCACCCAAAAGACAAACACAGGGAGCTGCTTATGAAAACTAGCCACCCCCTCCTTTGCTTTTGACATTGAATGGAGTCACTCTGAACCATCAAAGAAAATGCCCTTCAGGTGAGTCTGGGGCCTCAAGCACTGGAAACCAGTGATTTATATAATTCAACACCACATCAGGCTTCTGTCCTAAGTGCTCACTGCGTCCAGTCCCCTGCTGGAACTAGGTCTGCTTCAAATGCCACCTTCTCCTCTGGGGAACTTAGCTTCTGTGACTGACACCAAGATGCCCAGTTTGTACCTGCCTCACTATTTGTTTTCACAGTAGTGTTGGCACATGCTACAGACGCCATGATATACACTTAATTGAAATGTTACAAACTATCTCCACACAATAGAATGACCAGCACAGTTACTGAGGGACTGGTTGGAGGTTGCTCACTCGGTAAATAAAATGGAATCATTCATTGAATTTGTGGGCACGCCTCTGAGCAGAGCCAGGCATAGACTTCTTGACCATGAAAAGTGCCCCTGAAGCCACCTGGACAGCCAAGCGAGTGACCCACCTCTGTCTGTAAACTTACTTCCACGTGCCATTTCTGAACATCGGTCGGACACTCCAAGAAGAGCCAAAGATGTTGAAAGACTTGGAGAAGCAGTCATTATAAATCAAGCCCGTGTAGATGGAGAAGATGCCCATAAGGAGAATCAGATAGCGTCCGTGGAAGAAGGTGTTCCAGATCTGGTCTCAGGGAGACAGAGAAGATGGCCGTCAGGGGGCTTGGCACCAGAGCCCGGGGTTGGGGGGGAATGTGTTATGGGATGTCTCCAGCACCAGTGGAACATCCACGGCAAGGCACACAGGCCCCACACAGAGGGGCCACAGCACGGGGCAACATCAAAGTGATCCAAATAGAGCACACACACCGTGATTTCCCCGAGCCTAAATGCATCAGTCAGAAAAGTCCTAGACCGGTGGTTGTTACTGTGGAAGAAAAACCATATAAGCCTCATAATCTTTAAGTCATCACTGGTTAGAAAACATAACTGAAGCGGAGGCTGAGGCCTCACACGTTATGGAGGGACATGAAAGTGTGCAGCCACTCTTTCAAGTACTTCTAGGAGACAAGCTCCGAGCTGGATGCATATGGCAGCTAAATTTCATGGCAAGTCAAAGCTCCACTCATTCTGTCATAAAATCAAGTTTTGTCTAAGCACGTCCACTAAGAAGAGTCAAGTGCTTTCTATAATACTGGATGATGGGTGTCAATCATTCACAGACCTGCCAAAGTGTAGCTCTGAGATTTCAATTCTTTATTCTAGGAAGCTACGGCTCTTACACTGTTGGTCACACAAACTATATTGGCCAGAGGTGGAGTTTCCCACTAACCTCGCTTATGATTAAGCTGCTGTGACATCACTGAACTAGCTCTAGTTAAGACAACTTGTAATAAAAGTTTGCAGATATTCTTAAAATTCAGAACACAGCTAAAGGCATGTTTCCAGCTTACAAGATGTATTCCAGTGAACACAGAGCTCATAAGAACACTGAGCATGGACTGATTGTGGGAGAAGGGCTCTGCCATGAGAAAAACTATTTGTGATATTTTAAGTGAAAAAAAAAAAGGCCACAAATTAATATGCAATATGTGATCCCTATTTTTAAAAATGTTGAAAAATTTGTGTATAAGCACAGAAAAAATACAGGAAGATAGATAAAAACATTAGTTGTGATTTTCTCTAGGTAGTTAAATTGTTGTATTTTCCCAATTTTAAAAATAAACATAGGGGTGCCTGGGTGGCGCAGTCGGTTAAGCTTCCGACTTCAGCCAGGTCACGATCTCACGGTCCGGGAGTTCGAGACCCGAGTCAGGCTCTGGGCTGATGGCTCGGAGCCTGGAGCCTGTTCCCGATTCTGTGTCTCCCTCTCTCTCTGCCCCTCCCCCGTTCAGGCTCTGTCTCTCTCTGTCCCAAAAATAAATAAACGTTGAAAAAAAAAATTTTTTTTTTAAATAAATAAAATAAAAATAAACATATATTGTTTTTTATAATCAAAGAAAAAAATTCATGTTAGGAGGGAAAAAACTTAAAAATAAAGAGAGATCAATGCCTTGTCAAGCAATGTACAAAAAACAAAAATGCTGAAAGAAATTGCACCACACCATCCAAAGCACTGACCTTTGGACAGGAATTTCTAGGCTGAATTTTGGCCCCTTTATCCTTTCTATCCTTTGCTTTTCATAAAACAGGTTTGTTTCTTTGGTGAAAACAACATACACATTTTTCAGATTCTACTTATAACCTCGGAGAACTGAGGCAAGGTATTCGACGGACACCCACCTCGTTGTTGGTCTTCTGGGAGAGCAAGCGTCTCTCATTGAGGACCATCCAAAGGGCTGCCAGGAGCATGATAATCCCATGACCACAGTCTCCAAACATCACAGCGAAGAGGAAGGGGAATGTGATGATGGTATAGGGAGCTATAGAGGGGAGACCCACAACAGCCTGAGTCCTTCCCACAGCCAGTGGCTCCATCAAAGATCTGTCTAACGTGATCCATGACCCACAAGCTGGTTCCCTTGTATCTTTCTGATTCTGTCTTCCCTCCCCATCCCCAACATGTGCTGAGCTCGCACACACATTAGCTTATCAATAAGTAAGCATTATAAGTCCCTGTTTACAGATGACCTGAGTTTTGAAGCAGTTTGGTGACTTGCCCAAGATCACAAAATGTATCGGGTCTTAAAACCAGTTTCCCATCTCTGAGTGTTTCGTATACTCCACATGTATCACACACCTCTACTCACAGGATACCCAGCCTATGGGGTCGCTGCATTACAGGTCACAAGATTAGGACTCTGCTTGGAGAAAAAGAGCACTATAGACTACGTGGCTGAAGGGCACCTGGTCTACCCTTTTTATTTTACAAGCCAGACTACCAATATCACACAGCTTATGTCACTTAGAATCCAGTCTTCTGTCTCCAAGTCCTGGAAGCCAGCTGTGTGTTCCCATCTCACCCACAAAACAGCTACAGCTCTGTGAAAATGTTGAGAGATGACCCCACTGAATCGTTAAGGAAACAAGAACTGAATTTGACTGCCTAATAAGGTGATGGTTCAAGGGAGAACAGGTGAAATCTTGACAAAGAACAAATCTTTCACTAATCACCATTTAGGCAACCAATGCAGGGCATTAGGAAGCCAAACAAAATTTTAGGAATGATCCAGTTTTAAGCAATTCACCCCCTAGGCCACCCAAGGGGTAAATCTTAACCAGTTTTCATTTTCAAGTTGCCCCATTATACAATGCATCAGACACTTTACCTGGGTTTATTTCCCGGTAACTGCCCACACCATATGCATCTACAATATTCTGGAAGCCAGCTGTGAATTTATTGGTCCTGTTAAATGTGGGAGGAGATGTTTTAGACTGCACTGCAGTCAGGATGGGGACCATGGAGGAGCCACTTAGTTCCTACAAAAAAACAAACAAAAAAAAAATTGACAAAAACGTAAGGAAGAGTGTGAGCACATGGATGTCCAATTCCTGCCATCCCTTATAGGTGAACTTGGGACAATTTCTTGACCTCTCCGACATCCATGACCACTCTGTAAAATACCTTCCTAATATCTAATTTATCTTACAGGAGAGTCATCAAGAGAGTGGAGTTCTGGCCATTTCCATTCTCCTGCTCCTGCCAATTCACCTGTTATGCCCAGTTCTGGGTCCTCTCCTCTTCCTTTCTCCCTACTCACACCCTCAAGAGTTAACCCACTTTCTTGATTCTGCCCTTTTCTTCCAAATGGTCCTACTCCCTCCCCAGTTTCGATTCTGTTTTAATTTCCTGTCTGGGCTTTCAAACTCTCATGTCTCAGCAACCCCACAATATCCAGGAGCCTAAAATCAAACTCATCAACTTGCCCCAAAGCCAGGTTCTCCCTTGGCCTCCCTGCTCCTTCAGCAGACTCCGTTCTCCAGATCCCTGAACCTTGGGAATCATCAGACGCGTCTCTTCTCCTGGTTCAATCAATCGATCGCCAAATCCTGCTGATGGTCCCTTTAAAGTCCTTCTTTTTCTCACTCCCATAACCACTAGCCTAGCCCTGAGCCTCCCCATTTAGCCTATGCTGCAGATGGTGCAATCCTTCTTTCTTTTTTTTTTTTATTTTTTATTTTTTATTTTTTTTATTTTTTTTTTCAACGTTTATTTATTTTTGGGACAGAGAGAGACAGAGCATGAATGGGGGAGGGGCAGAGAGAGAGGGAGACACAGAATCGGAAACAGGCTCCAGGCTCTGAGCCATCAGCCCAGAGCCCGACGCGGGGCTCGAACTCCCGGACCGCGAGATCGTGACCTGGCTGAAGTCGGACGCTTAACCGACTGCGCCACCCAGGCGCCCCAATCCTTCTTTCATAAAACAGAACAAACAAGTACTGCTTCCGTCATGTTACTCCCCTACTCAAAAATCTTCAAAGGCTTCCTATTACCTAGAGAATGGAATCAAAATTCTTCCATTTGGTCATCAAGACTTCCTTCCAATATTGACTATTACTCCCTTCACACCTTCACCCCCACTACTTCTGCACAGAAACCAGGTGACTTTACACCAGCCATCTCTCTTCTTCACTTACCCAGGTATGAACCGTTCCCCGGGCTCACTCCCCAGGAACCTTTCGGTCAGTCCAAAGTCTAACGGTACTTACCACCTGCACACTCAGTGGGACTTAGCACTGGCTAAATGACTGCCCATCAATCCTCCTAAAATGCCATGAGGTCCGTATCACCTTCCTACCCAGCCCCACTTGACAGGTGAGGGAACAAAGGTCCAGAGAGGTTAAGTAACTTCCCCTAGGTCCCACCGCAAGCGGTGGAGTTCTTTACTCTCTTGTGATATATCTTTTCATGTGTGAGATTATGATCTCCCTAAGGGAAAGAATTATGGTGCTTCATTTTTCTTAACATGTGCCCCAGCAGCTGACATAACCCCTGGCATAGAGTAAGCATATTTTGCTTGTTTGTGATGCTGACAACGAAAGTTAGCCTATTACACTTCTCTCCTCACCTCCTACCCACGTAGAGCCTTCTACTCCTATCTGGGAAAGACTTGTTATTTCAGAGGGCTGAAGACACTGAAGAAACAGTCCGAAGCAGACTTGTAGAAGTTTGGCCCCTCTGTGATTACAGGATGACCCTGTCTCGTTCACATACGTGCGTCAGGACACCTCCCCGGTGGCCCTGCTGTCTTGTCCATATCGCACGGAAATGTTTCTAAAATGCAAACTGGATTGTGCCGCTCTAGCATGGGCATAAAATCAGATCCCTTATACCACTGCTAAGTCCTTCAGGACCTGCCCTGCAGCCTCTCCCTGACCTTCTTCCCATTCTTGAAACTTGCCACACCTTCACTCCAGCCAGGTGGGCCTGCACTCCACGCTCCTCCCCACCTCCATCCACCTGCTCACTGATGACCCTTCCATGGTTCAGCTCAGGCATCACTTCCTCCAGGGAGCACCCCTGCCCTTCCCAAGCTGGGTGAAATGCTCTTTTTAGGTGCATTGTTGGACTAGCATATGGGGACATTTAAATCCAGCCTTCTGGCTTCAGGATCACAGTCAGGTCACTTGTACTTTGTGTGACTCAGTTTCCTCATATGTACAAAGGGGATAAAGATAGCTCCTGCCTCCTAGGCCAATTCCATGTCAAGGCCTTTACTTCCAGATCCTTCAGCTTGAAATTTCTCCCTCCTATCCTGTCACCTGCTCCTGCTCCAAGCCACCTGCTCAGAGCGGCCTTCTGAGGGCAACAGTCCTATCACAGTATTGTAAGACCTAAAATTCCAGGTGTCACCTTGATGTCTTTGAGTCTCACAGGGCCCCAAAGTCCAAGCCATGAGTTCCTCTGTTTTCATCAGATTTGCCTCCCATGGAGGGGGAAGGGCTCCCCACCCAGCTAGCTCTCCCATAGGCCAGACCATTTGCACACTGCCTAGTCTTCGACCCAATGGGCTTCACCCCCCTGCCACCCCAGAAAGGTATTCTAACAAGCTACTCACGTCCTCCCATGGAAACCAGACCCCCTCCTCTTGTGGGAGGCTGCCTCCCATAGCCCGGCTGGCTCATTGTGCCCCCAAGTGCAAGCCCCAAGTACAACCTCCATGCGGCCCTGTGTGGGGAGTGGTGTCCTCCTGCCCTGGGCTATAAGCATATGTGACTAATCAACCGCTGCCAGTTTCATGTGTCCGATGGCCAGTGTTGTGTGTTTGGCCATCTTGTACCATTTAGGGCAGAGTTTCCTTTCTTCACCAACGGGGTGAACAGGTGATCAGAACAAAGCCCATCTCCCCCCACCCCATCCTCCACCATCTGCCGCCCTCCTGCTCACCACCATCACCACCTGAAATCACATTAGTTATGGACATGCCTACTATCTGTCTTCCTTTCTAGAAAGTCTGTTAGACCCGGGCTTCGTTCTGCCTGCATAGCCCTGGATCTGTTCCTGGTGCACAGTGACCATCTGGAGAGGTGAACGACGAAGCCTGTAAGATTAACCAAGGTACAGAGTGCAGAGCATAGCTGTGGGCACAGAGTGAGCACAGGGGTCTGGCTGTTTGTCTTTCTGGCCAGACGGTGACCTTCATGAGGGAATGGACATACCTACGGTCACACCGCATGTGGGACCTACAGTCTCATCTAGCAGAGTGACTAGCATATCAGTGCTCAACATGCGCTTGCAGTAAATCAGAGAGATGGTGGATATCTGTCAAACATCGAGAAGAAAAGGAATTTTCTGATACATGCCCAGCACTAGATTAAGAACTGAAGATACAGGGGCGCCTGGGTGGCTCAGTCAGTTACACGTCCAACTTCGGCTCAGGTCATGATCTCGCAGTTCGTGAGTTGGAGCCCCGCGTCAGGCTCTCTGCGGACAGCACAGAGCCTGCTTCAGATCCTCGGCCCCCTCCCTCTCTCTCTCTGTCTGCCCATCCCCCACCTGTGTGCACGTGCTCTCTCTTTCTCTCTCTCTCTCTCTCTCTCTCTCAGAAATACATAAACATTAAAAATTAAAGAAAAAAAGAACTGAAGACACAAAGATGAAGGAGACTTGCCACTTGTCACCAGCAAGTCACTTATGAACTTCATGTGACTTAGGAGGATGACAACCTTAGCGCCTGACAGAGGGGCTGCGGAGGCTGGATGCGACTCCTCCTCCCCCTCCCCTGCTCCATCTGCCACTCACCATGCCTTGCTCTAATGCCCTCTTGATGCGCCCGGTGTCTGCCACCGGGAACCAGATTTCAGCAATGACGCACTGCTGGGTGACGTCAATGTTGCACATGTTCAGGATGTGGTAAATAGCTTTCATCTTCTGCACTTTAATGACCCAGGAGTGCCAGTTGGCAGCTGCTTCTTGGAGGAGGCGCTGACGGTGAGACTCTGTTTGTGTGATGACCTGGGCGAGACAGACACACAGAGAAACAAGGAACACACAGGGAGCCCCACAATGTGGCAAAATGGAAGCCCGTCAGTCATAAAGGCTTCTTCCGCTCTGGGCTCCCTCCCCTGGCCTGTGGCCCTTCCCCGCCCTCAACCCTCAGGAGCAGAGTATCTTCCCTTGTAGAGGTTAAAACCCTTGGGCAAAGATCGTATCTTCCTTTTCTTCTAAATTCCTTACAGTACTATTGTCATACATTGAATTGTGTCTCCAAAAAAGATAGGCTGAGTCCTAACCGCTGGTACCTATGAATGTGACCTTATTTGGAAACAAGGTCTTTGCAAATGGAATTAAGTTAAGGTCATACTGGAGTGGGGTGGGCCCTAACTAATATGACTGGTGTCCTTATAAGGGATTTGGACATCTGGGCACACAGGGAAGAATGCCCTGTGCGATTCAGGCAGAGACTGGAGTGAGGTATCTACAAACCAAGGAACACCAAAGATTGCAGACAACGACCAGGGGCTAAGGAGATGTCTATGTCTCTTCAGGCTGCTATAATACAATACCATAGAGGGTGGCTTACAAAGAACAAAAACTTATCGTTTGCAGTCCTGGAAGCTGGCGGTCTGAGATCAACGCACTCACCATCACGGTCAGGTGAGGATCCTCTTCTGGGCTATCCTCACATGGTAGAAGGGGCAAGCGAGCTCTCCGGGGCCTCCTTCATAAGGGCACTAATCCCATTCATGGGGGCCCCCTCCTCATAACCCAATCACTTCCCAAAAGCCCCACCTCCTAATACCATCACCTTGGGCATTAGGTTTTCAACCCAGGAGTTTGGAGGTGGGGGCAACACAGAAAAGGACCCCTTCCTAGAGCCTTAAGAGGAAGCACGGCCCTGCTGACACCTAGATCTCAGATTTCCAGCCTCTAGAACCATGAGAGAATAAATTTCTGTTGTTTTAAGCCACCCAGTTTGTGGTAATTTGTTATAGCAGCCCGAGGAAATTAATACATCTATCAAAATGCTTTTCATACCTAATGTCTTCAATAAACGACAAGTGAATTAATGAAGGAGGGAATGGACAATTTTGCCCACAGAGTTTATTTATTTAATGGGATTCATTTTTGTTCAGGGCTATAAGAGAGTACCCTTCTCAGCAACGTTCTCAGTTGGCTCCCCAGGAGCGTAAGTTTGGCATAACTTCTTTTCCCCATGAGGTTTTCCTAAAATCTAGTAGGGAGCGTTCGGGGAAAGGAGTTCAAGGGTAATTGCTTTAGGGAAGCTCAGTCTCTTTGACAAGTGAGAAAGAAGGAGGAGAAGGGATTAAAGAAATTAAGCAAAGATTTTTCTGGGAAGGCAAAGACGTTTGTTATCCTAAGAGTTTTGAAACACACACACATTCGCACACCTAATTCCTGAAGATACTCACGGAGGATCCAGAACTGTGCTAACAACCAACACGGCAGACACATGCGGCCATTAAAATTTTAAACTTAATTAAAATGAATTGAAAATAAGAATTCAGTTCCTGGTCAGTCAGAGAAAGACAAAAATCCTATGCCTTCACTCACATGAGGACTTTAAGAGACAAAAGAGATGAACATAAGGGAAGGGAAACAAAAATAATACAAAAACAGGGAGGGGGACAAACAGAAGAGATTCATAAATATGGAGAACAAACTGAGGGTTGCTGGAGGGGTGGGGGGAGGGGGGATGGGCTAAATGGGGAAGGGGCATTAAGGAATCTACTCCT
Source organism: Prionailurus viverrinus (assembly GCF_022837055.1). Classification (NCBI taxonomy): domain Eukaryota; kingdom Metazoa; phylum Chordata; class Mammalia; order Carnivora; family Felidae; genus Prionailurus; species Prionailurus viverrinus. Next base: position 154,185,692 of record NC_062562.1, read on the forward strand.
GAAATCATTGTTGCACTGTATGCTAACTAATTTGGATGTAAATTTTAAAAAAGAAAATTTTTAAAAAAGAAAAAAAATGAATGTTAAAAAATTTAAAAAACAAATTTTAAAAAAGTGAAAAAAACATTCAGTTCCTCAGCTGCCCTAGCCACGTGTCAAGTGCTCAGTGGTTACGTGGAGCTCATGGCCACGGCATTGCAAGTCAGACGACATGTCCACAGAAAGTTCTGGTGGAACGCGTTCATCTACAATAAACAACCTGACGTAGGCCCAGCAGCATTCAGAGACTACTTTGAAAGTTTACTGAAGCAAGTGTTCTAATCACAGAAGTGCTGAGTGTCACCCTGGGGGACGACTAACTTTACAAAAGGATCTGAATTTGAGGTATGTGCCCTCGGTGAAACAGGACTCACTCACTGTTTTTACAGAAGTAATTGGTCAGCTCAAAGAAGTGTGTGAGTCCATGGAAAAAGAATCAGTCAGACTGGTTGGTCAACTGAATTGGCTAGTTAGCTGTACCATAGATGTGGCCTCGGTGATAATATCAGACTGGGCTGGCCACCCAAAAGCCGACTGGGGCTGCGGTCAGTTCTCAGCCCAGGAAGAGCAGGACTGACGTCCCCAATCACCCCCTGCACCCCCGTGAACACTGCTTTCTGATTACGAAATCTCCTGCAGTGGTAGCTGGGAGAGCACAGCTACCATTCCAGCCAGGCTGGAAGCTAGGGCCCTGGGACACAGGACTTCTCTGGAAGTGGGGGAGGTAGGTCACGCGCCTCAACGCCTCACTCACGGTGATTAAATCTTCCAGCTTCACATTGATGCCGGCCAGCATCTCTCTGCGCTCCGCTGCAGGCTCCGGGCAGGGATATATGATGGCTCGAAACCTGTGTTTCATACATTCCAAAGGTCACAAGGCGGGGGGTTACTGCGGAAAAGCATTCCGCATGTCCTCTTCTGCTAGCCATCACTGGCTTCGGTTGGATGACCATCCTTTTCTAGAATAACTGTCTCTTTGGCACTCGGAAAGCGAATCCCAGTTCTAAGGGTTCCCAACGCATCACTCGCACTATTTGAATTAAAGCTATGGTTCTATTATATGAATGAGCTTCGTTCAACCCGAAGAAACTGTGGGCTGTTATGTAAATAAGACTACAGCGTGACTTGTCTCTTCTTCTCCCCAGAATGTATTAATGCAATAACGTCCCTCCCTACTGAATAATTTCTGCTGGAATAAAACGATTCTGTAAAATCAGAAACAATTCAGCATGCAGTTTGCCTACTCATTAGTGGCTGATAAAGGGTGTGAGAGGGAATACGCTTATTTGATTACAATGTCTACTTTTAGTTACCTTGAGTTTTGCTGATTCAAGTCCTCTCTGCTCCTAGTCCCACAGCTCTTAAAAATTATTTGCATTTTAAAAAATTTAGGGGCGCCTGGGTGGCTCAGTCAGTTGAGCTTCCGACTTCCGGCTCAGGTCATGATCTCACAGTCTGTGAGATCGAGCCCCGCGTCGGGCTCTGTGCCGACAGCTCAGAGCCTGGAGCCTGCTTCAGATTCTGTGTCTCCCTGTCTCTCTGACCCTCCCCCTTCATGCTTTGTCTCTGTCTCAAAAATAAATAAACATTAAAAAAATTTTTTTTAATTTGTTTAATGTTTTTTTTTTTTGAGAGAGAGAGAGAGAGAGAGAGAGAGGGAGAGAGAGAGACAGAATGCGAGTGGAGGAGCGGCAGATAGAAAGGGAGACCAGAATCCAAAGCAGGCTTCAGGCTCTGAGCTGTCAGCACAGAGACCGACGCAGGGCTCGAACTCACCACAAGATCATGACCTGAGCTGAAGTCAGATGCTTAAATGACTGAGCTACCCAGGTGCCCCATAAAAATCAGTCTCATGTTTCACATTATCTGGTCAAACGTCAGAAAGTTGTTCTAAAATCCTAAGGGATCTCAAAGAAGGCCCAGTCAAGAGTACTCTGTCTCCCATCCCTCTTCACCTAATCATGACCCAATCCCTGATGAAAGAGCCATGAACAGTCTCTTACCCGTCACAGATCTTCTTGATTTTCTGTCTGAGTTGCTCTCCTTGATAAAATATGATGAAAATATTCTTCTTAATTTCTTCTTTCTGGAAAATCAAAAATTATATTTATATATATAATGTTTTCTTTGTGGTTATAATGTAACAGAAATGTAAAATCTTGTTTTCATATTTTAAAAAAATTATAAATTTGGGGCACCTGGGCGGTTCAGTCGGCTAAGCATCCAAATGAAAGAAAGAAAGAAAGAAAGAAAGAAAGAAAGAAAGAAAGAAAAGAAAGAAGGAAAGAAATAAAGAAATAAAGAAAGAAAGAAAGGAAGAAAGAAAGAAAGAAGAAAACTTCACCCTCTCCCAGTTAATCTAATTCGTTATTCCTTATGGTTGAAGGCAAGGCCCCTGAAACAGGTCAAGGCAGCCTTAAAACAACAACCAACAACTGGCTACACTAGCTGGACTACAGCTGGGCCTGTTTTCAGCTCTAACCCTACACTTAAGAGATGGGTTGATAAACAAGAAACAATGCAGAAGACAGGAACCAGGATATTATAAAGCTTAAAATGAAAATAGCTGACCCAGCTCATTAAAGTTAACTCACACACAACTTTTAATGTTTATTTATTTTTGAGAGAGAGACAGAGACAGGGCATGAGTGGGGGAAGGGAGACACAGAATCTGAAACAGGCTCCAGGGTCCAAGCTGTCAGCACAGAACCCAACACGGGGCTCAAACTCGGGAACGGCGAGATCATGACCTAGGCCAAAGTCGAATGCTTAACCAACTGAGCCACCTAGGTGCCCCAACTCATACACAACTTCTATATTTCAGGGGTGAGTGGGTGTTCGATGTTTAACAAAGATAAAGCCATGTCTAATTTTTGACTCACTGTATGCCCATAAGAACACTGATTAAAATGCAAATCGAAAGTTCAAGTTTGACAGTTCACAAGAAAGAAAATATATATTTCACAAACATATATGAAAACGTTCAAGCAAAGAAATGAGCTATTTTGCTCTTATTTAATTCGGGGTGGATGGCGGTAAAGGTAAAGTTATGAAATCCATTGTTGGAAAAGTTATAACCACACACCATTCAGGGCACTGGAATCAGGTATGGCTCCACTGAAAAGTCATTTGTCAGAACCCATCAAGTGTTATGAAAATGCCCATACCCTTTAAACCAGCAATCCTATTTCCTTGAATTTATATCATGGAAATAATTCAAAAGAAAATAATCCACATGCACGAAAGTGTTCATCATACTGTCTATATTCTGGAGAAACACAGGAAATAAAGTCCATAAATAGATAGTTAATGTCACATCAACTCACTGGAAATCCTAGGCATCAATTAAAAAGAAGATAAATTGAATCGTCTCTTTGGCAGCAGGTGAGGGGTATTTAAGATTTGGGGAGCTGCTTGGTTTACGTTATTTCCAAAGGTTCCTTTGTCCAAGAAACACTGGTCCTTTTCTGAATCCTTCAATTCCACTTGTCCCTTAATCCACCAGAACCAGGAATCTGCTCTGAGCTCATCTGATCTGCTCAGTGACCTTCAATGTTAACAGGCTAAGGTCATCCTTTTCCAGATGCTGACTTTATAAATACTGTCTCTACCACCATGACTATTACATGCCAAAACATGGTTGTCAAAGTGATGATTTAAAGTCAATTTTTGAAATAATATCTATAAGGGACACATAGTGATATAGAGGAATTTTGTATTAGCTCAGATCAAGAGAAGGCCAAAAAAATGTTTCCATGTTTATTACTACGACCTGCCTATGGCTTATGAACAAGAGAAAAATAGCACTAGAGAAAAGTAAGCTTTCTTCCTATTTTAAATTTCATTTAACTATGAAATTGTTTTCCATGAAATAAAACCTAAGTTAATTTTTTTCCCCTCTATCCTGGAAAAGATGATGACACTCAGAAATAAGCCCCACTTGGAATTAAAAAGTAAGGCGACTTAGGGGCGCCTGGGTGGCTCAGTTGGTTAAGTACCGGACTTCAACTCAGGTCATGCTCTCACAGTCTATGGGTTCGAGCTCCATGTCTGGCTCTACACTGACAGCTCAGAGCCTGGAGCCTGGTTCAAGTTCCGTGTCTCCCTCTCTCTGCCCCTCCCTTGACCATGCTCTGTCTCTCTCTCTCTCTCTCAAAAATAAACATTAAAACAATTTTTTTTTTAAGTAAGGGAATTTAAATACTAACTGGAAGGGCAGAGGAAGTAAACCCTACGGAATTAATAGCAGGAAGTGCGTGGCACTCAGCGAAGAGCCCTCTCAGCAGCCTTGTTTGAAGCATCCCGTCCACTGACTACCAATATCAGTATGCTTGTTAAAAATGCAGAATCTGGGGGCACCTGGGTGGCTCAGTCAGTTAAGCATCTGACTCTTGATCTTGGCTCAGGTCATGATCTCACAATTCATGGCTCCTCAGTGACAGTGCGGAGCCTGCTTCGGATTCTCTCCCTCCTTCTCTCTCTCTGCCCCTCCTCTGCTTGCACCTCGCCCTCAAAATAAATAAATAAACTTTAAAAATAAAATAAAATAAACCCTCTAAAAAAAAAACAGGGCAGAATCTGAGGCCCCACCCCCACCCCACTGTATCAGAATCTGCATTTAACTAGGTACCAGGGTCACTCATGTGCCTGTGCACACTGAAGCTTGGATTGCAGTGACTGAACTCAGTTCTTAGCTAAACTTCCAGGAACTGGTAGAGCTGTGTCTTGGAGGTGTTACCAACAATCAGACCCTGAACTGATCTTTTGTAGGTTTTTTTTGTTTAGAAAAGGGGGCAGATACTGGCACAAAAACAGACACTCAGACCAATGGAAAAGAATAGAGAACCCAGAAATGGACCCACAAACGTATGGCCAACTAATCTTTGACAAAGCAGGAAAGAATATCCAATGGAATAAAGAGTCTCTTCAGCAAGTGGTGCTGGGAAAACTGGACAGCAACATGCAGAAGAATGAACCTGGACCACTTTCTTACACCACACACAAAAATAAACTCAAAATGGATGAAAGACCTCAATGTAAGACAGGAAGCCATCAAAATCCTAGAGGAGGAAGCAGGCAACAACCTCTTTGACCTTGGCCACAGCAACTTCTTACTCAACAGGCCTCCAGAGGCAAGGAAAACAAAAGCAGAAATGAACTACTGGGGCCTCATCAGAATAGAAAGCTTCTGCACAGTGAAGGAAACAATCAGCAAAACTAAAAGGCAACCAACAGACTAGGAGAAGATATTTGCAAACAACATATCAGATGAAGGGTTAGTATCCAAAATCTATAAAGAATTTATCAAACTCAACACCTAAAAAACAAATAATCCAGTGAAGAAATGGACAAAAGACACGAATAGACACTTCTCCAAAGACGACATCCAGATGGCCAACCAACACATGAAAAAATGCTCAACATCACTCATCATCAGGGAGATACAAATCAAAGCCACAATGAGATATCACCTCACACCTGTCAGAATGGCTAACATTAACAACTCAGGCAACAACAGATGTTGGCAAGGACGCGGAGAAAGAGGATCTCTTTTGCATTGTTGGTGGGAATGCGAGCTGGTGCAGCCACTCTGGAAAACAGAATGGAGGTTCCTCAAAAAATTTAAAATAGAACTACCCTATGACCTAGTAATTGCACTACTAGGCATTTATCCACAGGATACAGGTGTGCTGTTTCGAAGGGACACATGCACCCCCATGTTTATAGAAGCACTATCAACAATAGCCAAAGTATGGAAAGAGCCCAAATGTCCATCAACAGATGGATGGATAAAGAAGATGTGGTATAGGGGCGCCTGGGTGGCGCAGTCGGTTAAGCATCCGACTTCAGCCAGGTCACGATCTCACGGTCCGTGAGATCAAGCCCCGCGTTGGGCTCTGGGCTGATGGCTCAGAGCCTGGAGCCTGTTTCCGATTCTGTGTCTCCCTCTCTCTCTGCCCCTCCCCTGTTCACGCTCTGTCTCTCTCTGTCCCAAAAATAAATAAATGTTGAAAAAAAATTTTAAAAAAAAGATGTGGTATATACATATACAAATGGAGTATTACTTGGCAATCAAAAAGAATGAAATCTTGCCATTTGCAACCACAAGGATGGAACTGGAGGGTATTATGCTAAGTGAAAGTAGTCAGTCAGAGAAAGACAAATATCATATGACTTCACTCATATGAGGGCTTCATGGGACAAAACAGATGAACATAAGGGAAGAGAAGCAAAAATAATATAAAAACAGGGAGGAGAACAAAACACAAGAGACTCTTAAATTTAGAGAACAAACAGAGGGTTGCTGGAGGGGTTGTGGGAGGGAGGATGCACTAAATGGGTTAAGGGGCATTAAGGAATCTACTCCTGAAATCATTGTTGCACTATATGCTAACTAACTTGGATGTAAACTAAAAAATAAATATAAAAAAGAAAGATATGTTAAAAAAAATAAGTATACGTTAAAAATTTTTAAAAATAGAGGTGCCTCAGCTGGTTAAGCATCTGACTTCAGCTCAGGTCATGATCTCACAGTTTGTGAGTTCAAGCCCCGTGTCAGGCTCTGTGCTGACAGCTCGGAGCCTGGAGCCTGCTTGGGATTCTGTCTCTCTCTCTCTCTCTGCCCCTCCCCTGCTCGTGCTCTGTCTCTGTCTCTCAAAAATGAATAAATGTAAAAAATAATCAATTAATTAAAAAAAGTTTTTAATAAAATATACCATGAATATATATACAATAGAATATTACGCGGTGATCAAAAGAACGTAGTAATCTTGCCATTCGCAACAATGTGAATGGAAGTAAATGTATTATGCTAAGCAAAATAAGTCAGAGAAAGACAAATATATGATTTCACTCATATGTGGAATTTAAGAAACAAAACAGATGAACGTAGGGAAAAGGAAGGGAAAATAATATAAAAACAGAGAGGGGAGCAAACCAGAAGAGACTCTGAAATACAGAGAACAAACTGAGGGTAGCCAGAGGGGACTTGGGCAGGGGATGGGCTAAATGGGTGATGGGCATTAAGGAGGGCACTTGTTGGGATGAGCACTGGGTGTTAACATGTAAGTGATCAGTCGTTAAATTCTACTCCTGAAACCATTACTACACTATATGTTAACTAACTTGGATTTAAATTTTTAAAAATAAAAGAAACGAGGAAAAGGGGGGGGGGGCAGAGAAAAGAAAGGAAGCAGATATTAGCTTCAAAGAACTACAGACTCACTGTTTCAGAGAAGCCCCACCCCCACCGCGCAGGCCCAAGGCCCCAGGAAGCCGAGGAGAGAGTTCTCTGTATCCCGGGACACCCACCGTGACGGGATCCTCCAGAGTCACGTCCATCTCACTGAACTTCAGGTAGATGTTCCCTCGGCAGACTCTCCACAGCAGCCTCTCAAAGGAAGCCATCCTCTCCCTGTTGATCACACCGGCCGTGAACCTGAGCAGACAGAGGCACTGCTGAAGCACTGACAGCGGGAGGTAGGGAGAAGGCCCCGTAGGACGTGAGGTTATGCCACCAGGAGACAGAGGCCCGCTTCGCCCTGAGCAGGAGGCAACGACTCGGCCCTTTGTGGCAGGCGTAGGGAGGCCACCCTGCATCAGAGCCCCAACCCCACCAAGTCGTGTTTCCTCTCATGTGTTGAGGTTTCCCTACTCACCCCGATACTACGTATTCACTTATTTGCGGTTAGAAATACAGTAGACCATTTGTTATGGCATCAGAACTAAAGAAAGGAACCATCCCAACTGCTCAACAATGGGCTCTGGGTATTTTTACAAATAATGTACTAAGAATGAAATATACAGGGCGCCTGGGTGGCTCAGTGAGTTAAGCCTCTGACTCTTGATTTCTGCTCAGGTCCTGCCCCTCCGGTGGTGAGACAGAGCCCCAGATCAGGCTCCGTGCTGAATGTGGTGCTTGCTTAGGATGCACTCGCTCATGCGCTCTTTCTCTCTCTCTCTCCCCCTCTCCCTCTCTCTCTCTGCCCTCCTCCCCTACCCGTTCTCTCTCTCCTCTCTCTCTCTAAATAAATAAACTTTAATTTAAAAAATAGAAGTGTAACATACATACTAATTTCCATTCATCTCTACTTTTAAAACCATCCAGGTGTCTAGATAATTTCTGACAGAAACTTTATACTACTTCAAAATGGTTACTTTCGGCGATCTATTAGTTTAAACCTACGCTGATCCCATATTACCTTCTGATCAAATATTTTCTATACGGATTCATCAATTTGACTTGGACACTGAATGAAATCCCTCCATTTTGAATCACCACACATTTTGGTGGGTATCATCATATCACATTACTGCTCCTTATGGATGAGCTGCTCACATAATTACCTCATTTCTAATTGCACTTCAAATGGCAAACTCCAAATCTATTTTATTATCAAAGCAGTATTCCAAAGATAAGGAAGCAGGGAACAGTTGCGAAAACCCATCTAAACAATTCTTGCCATAGTCTTGCCCTTGCGTGTGGCGACAACACAAACATTGTACTCTTCAGGCTCCAGCATGTTAGTTTCACCACTAACACGAAGTTATCACTCCACCAATCTGAAAAGGTTACTCTGGGGTTTATTACTGTGTGGAGGCCTTATATTTATTGAAATAGTCATCATTCCAGGGGCTAGTTCATTCATTCATTCATTCATTCATTCACTCACTCAAACACTCGGGGAAATCCAACACCAACCAGGCACTGAGCTGTGGACCAGAAACCCCTCTACATGTAACTTTCAGAGCAGAGAGACACTAACCCCAGCTTTCCAGTCACATATGCAGGTGTGGCTCTCAATTCCAGGAGGCCAGAGGTATCCTCCGTAAAGAAATCATCAGCTAGGCTGGTTTCGGTCTGAAAGTCAAAGAACCATTTATTTTCTTTTACATGCATTTGGACTACCTTAAAATCTCCCCGCGTCTCAAGGGTTTGTCCATGTTTCATGAAACTTTAATTTTCCACAAAGAGTTAGTAGAATTCAAAAAGTGGAGTACTCCTTGCCAGATCAAAACCTTCCCCAGTCTTTTACTACCTAAAGCCCAAACCTGTCCAATCTCATGCTTTGTTCTTTGTTCTTGGTGTTTAGGGCACTTACTTTTTAATGAGCGCCATAACATTTCTGCCTTTAGTTCACAATGGCAACATGTTTCACCCAGAATACCCTCCCCCTCACTAATGACCTAGCCATGGGACAGAAACACAGTGATTTATGCATATTCCAAAACCAGTCAGCTTTCAAAATGGAAACTTGAGGCCCTGGGGGAAAGGTCCCTTTAATAAATAATCCCCAGATAACAACCTCGAAGAAGTCCTGGGTTTTCTTCAGGAGATGTTTGAGTTCGGTCAGTTCTAGGAAGCTTTTCTTTAAAGCCTGCTGGTTCTGGTTGGCTTCCTGTAATTCTCCTTCCAGTTTTTCTAGAAGAGTCTATGCAGAATGGAAAAAGAAGGTAAAGCAGGCACAAAGTCCTATGACATTTGCCCTATCTTTACCACTACAAATAACTAAATATCAAAAAGAATTCAGTGCATTATAAGGTAGCCTGGAGTTAAGTGGCCCATTCAGTGCAACACAGTATGACCGCAGAGCTACAAGCTAGATCCGTTTTCACAAAATGGGGAGGATTAGAAAACACTTTGGGGGGATGGAAATTAGCTTCCTGAGGAAGGCAAGGCATTTCAGCAAAGTACGTGTCTCTCCCCCATTTCAAACACTTAAAAGGGAAGCTAAAGTGAATTTACATGTTGAGAATTCCTTCCACCTCAAATACACTGTAGTGATAAAATACAAAAAGAGAAATCACTAGTTCTGGGTTGGAGTCTGGAGAACCAAGTACGAGCAAGAGAAAAAGGCTACATAGAGAAACAGGAGCACAATAGGCAAGAAGGCGAAATCAAAAAATAACACACAATCTTCCTTCCAAAATGAGCGTACAAAATGAGTAAGTCTCAAGAAGAAATCTTACGGTAAGAAAAATCACCAACAAAATCAACAGTCAGAACACAAACTCACACTGAGTGCAATTATTTTTATGGAATAGTCTGAAAAAGAGTTTAAGGTGTTTTTTTTTTAGAATGCTCAAAGAGCACCACGTACACACACACACACACACACACACACACACACACACCCCTACACACACACACACACACACACACACACACCACTAAATTATTAAACATGTCCTAAAATGAAAAAACAGGTAAATATAAAAGGGGAACCATTGGACATGTGGGGCGCCTGGGTGGTTGAGTCAGTTAAATATCCAACTCTTGATTTCGGTTCAGGTCATGATTTCACAGTTCATGGGTTCAAGCCCTGAGTCGGGCTCTGTTCTGACAGGTCCGCACTGTCAGTGGGGGAGAGATTCTCTCTCTCCCACTCTCTCTGCCCCTCCCCAGCTTGTGCTCACTCTCTCTCTCTCAAAATAAATAAACTTTAAAAACAAGAAATCTTGGAAATGTAAAATGTAGGTATTGAAATTCAAAATGTAATAGGTGAGGATCTCTCTGTTGGGCACAATTTGTGAATGCACTACTGAGATCTGGCAAATAATTAAAAAATTTGAAAGCTCAGGGTGCCTGGTTGACTCAGCTGGTTAAGGGCCCAACTTGATTTCAGCCCAGGTCATGATCCCAGAGTGGTAGGATCGAGCTCCACATCAGGCTCTGCACTGACCATGGAGCCTGCTTAAGATTCTCTGTCTCTCTCTCTGTCTCTCTCTCTCCCTCTGCCCTTCTCCCTGACTCTCTAAAAAAAAAAAAAAAAAAAAAAAAAAAAATACACACACACACACACGAAAGCTCATTTCTCACTTATTCAAATGTCCAACAACAATAGAATGGATAAAGTGTGGTACATTCAATACAAGAAACACTACCCAGCAGTGAAAATGAATTAATTTCAGAAACATGAAACAATATGGTGTCTTAAAAATAAAACGATGTAAGAAAACAGAAAGTTGCAAAAGAATAAACATGATTTCATTTACATAAAACTAAAATGTGCAAAGCTAAATCATATGCTATTTAGAAGACTAAATATGCGATAAAACTCTACAGAAACAAAGAAAAGAAAAATACAAAATTCAGGACAGTGATTGTCTCCAAGGGCGGAGGAGTGCAGAGGGGAGTGGGGAGGAGAGTGGAGGGGAGGGGGGGAGGGGAGGGCACACAGAGGGCTTTAACACCATCACTGTGGTCACCTTTATCTCATTTGGAGTGATGGCACTCAGTGTTTACTGTATCATTATTCTTTATACCTTACACACAGTTTCTAAAAATTCTACTGTATCAATTCAACATTTAACAAAAACAATGGTCAGTGAATCAGCAACCATAATAGATGAAAGTGGATTAAGGTCACCTCTTAAAAGACGGAGACGATCAGGCTAGATATTTTTTTAATCTACCTAAGGGACACTTTTACCAAAGAGATTAGAAAATAAACAATAAAACAAAAATATTCCTGCAAATGTTAGTTCCCCTCCCTCCCCAAAAAAGCATATTAATATCAGAAAAAATTTGAATTTTTAGTATTTTTTATGATGGAAAATTTCATACACATTGCAGAGAGAACTCCACCATGGGCCCCACATGCACATCACCCAGTGATAATCACTACCCTAAATTTTGAACACTAACTATAGTGGCAGAAAGTTGGGGGAGAAAACGAAGTTTTTTCTTAACCGCTTCTTAACCATTTGCTCTATACGCTCAATGATTCTATTAAAAATAGTGCTGGGGCCTGCTAGGAATTTACCCAAGGGATACAGGAGTACTGATGCATAGGGGCACTTGTACCCCAATGTTTATAGCAGCACTCTCAACAAGAGCCAAATTATGGAAAGAGCCTAAATGTCCATCAACTGATGAATGGATAAAGAAATTGTGGTTTATATACACAATGGAATACTACGTGGCAATGAGAAAGAATGAAATATGGCCCTTTGTAGCAACATGGATGGAACTGGAGAGTGTGATGCTAAGTGAAATAAGCCATACAGAGAAAGATAGATACCATATGTTTTCACTCTTATGTGGAGCCGAGAAACTTAACAGAAACCCATGGGGGAGGGGAAGGGAAAAAAAATGAGGTTAGAGTGGGAGAGAGCCAAAGCATAAGAGACTCTTAAAAACTGAGAACAAACTGAGGGTTGATGGGGGGGCAGGGAGGGAAGGGTAGGTGATGGGCATTGAGGAGGGCACCTTTTGGGATGAGCACTGGGTGTTGTATGGAAACCAATTTGACAATAAATTTCATATATTAAAAAAAAAAAAAATAGTGCTGGGGCACCTGGGTGGCTCAGTCACTTGGGCATCCAACTTCGGCTCGGATCATGATCTCATGGTTCATGAGTTCGAGCCCTGTATCAGGCTCTGTGCTCACAGCTCGGAGCCTGGAGCCTGCTTCAGATTCTGTGTCTTCCTCTCTAACTCTCCCCACTCACACTCCCTCTCTCTCTCTCTCTCTCTCTCTCTCAACAAGTAATAAACATTTAAAAAAAAAACCCTTTTTTTAAAAATAATTCTGCCTTTAAAAATATTTTGGACAACAGCCCATTATTTAAAACATAGTTTACAAAGTGATAGTTAAACGCAAAAAGTAGAAAATTATAATGTAGACAATGGACATGGGGTTACATAAAAATATAGCTGATAAGGATAAAACCTAAAAACTGAGAAGTTATGGCAGTTTCTGCTGAGATGGTGGATTTGTGGGTAGTTTTTTTTTCTGAATTAATATTTCCTCCAGGATTGTTATGAAAGCCTCTTTAGAAAATTTGCAAGTCAAGGGCCCAAAGCCACTTGTGTACTCTTGCACAATCTTGAAGGATTCCCTTTCATAGGAATGCTGGAGGAACACTCAACTAACTGCCAGACCGTTGAATCAGTCTGTTCCCTTGGTCAATGTTAGACAAATATTGCTACGTATAAGCTCATGCCATTCTAATTTCATCTTTACAACAAATAATACCCAGGAGGAAAATACTGAGGAAGGGCTGTTGGTACACATTGGACTGTAATCTAACTGGTTACCAGTATAAATGTATGAAAGTGTAGAGTTTCAAAACCAACCAGTGGGCCAATGCCTACCTCCTTTGGAGGCAATGATTTTTGTTTTTTTTTAAGTACTATCTGAAACGTATAACCAACTCAATATCTTCCAAAATATCCAGGTTTTAGTATGGCCAGGTCCAAAATATTCTCCAGGGGAGTTGCCAGTCTCGTATCTCTGTTAGAGTATCTTTATTTATACTACTAAAGGCTTCAAAAATTTCAAGAATTTTACATTATCTTTAAAGAAAACAAACAAACAAACCCAGCCAGAGATAAGGCTCAGCTCAGTGAAGCTCCCCTACCTTCCTGCCTCCTTTAATGGGCCCTTCCTTTTCTTAGCATAAAATATCCAATTTTTTTAATCAAGATCTACAGGGCCTTCCAGGATCTGGCTCTGCCTACCTTTTGACATTCTTTCTCACTGCCTCACCCCTCCCTCCTTTCACCACCATCTGCTCTAGAAGCTCCTAATGGACACGGCCATGTTTTGTTTCTCTCTAAGCTACCTTGTGCATGGTGGGCACTCAAAGTTTTATAAAAGGAAGGAGAGAGGGAAAGAAAGGGGTAGTCCCCTCAGTTATAATGTCCTTGGCTAAAGAAAACAGCTGGCTGAGGCACAGCTGATCTCAGAAGCCAGTCGAGGAGAGGCCTCAGTCTAGAGTAGATACAAAGCATGAGTCATTTCCCATCAGAAAGATGATTAGTTAACAACACATTGGATCCAGCAATTTCACTTCTGGGTATTTATCCAAAGGAAACAAAATCACTGTCTCGAAAAGATGCCTGCAGTCCCGTGTTCATTGCAGCATCATTTACAAGAGTGAAGACAACCTAACTGTTCATCAACAGATGAATGTATAAAGATGGGGTATATGTGCACAGGGAAATATTACTCAGCCATAATAAGAAGGAAATCCTGCCATAACAATGGCATGGATGGACCTTGAGCGTATACTAAGTAAGATAAATCAGGCAGAGAAAGACAAATACTTTATGATCTCACTTAAATAGGGAATCTTAAAAAAAAGAAAGAAAGAAAAGAAAAGAAAAGAAAAAAAACAAAAAGTGGAACTCATAGATACAGAGAACAGATTGGTGGTTACGGGGGCTTCGGGATGTGAAATGGGTGAAGGTGGTCTTCCAGCTATAAGATAAATAAATCCTTAGGCTATAATGTATAGTACAGTGACAATAGTTAAGAAAAGAAGGAAGACAAGACAAGAAAAAGAAGATCCCATCGTGCCAGCAAAAGTCTTGTTCAGTAGCATCATATAGACAAGACTTCACTGCTTCTAAGAACTTTGTGTCCTGGGTGGCTCAGTCAGTTAAGCGTCCGACTTTGGCTCAGGTCATGATCTTGCAGTCGGTGAGTTCAAGCCCCACATCAGGTTCACTGCTTTCAGAGCTGGGCCCACTTCCGATCCTCTGTCCCCCTCTTTCTCCTCCTCCCCTGCTTGCGCTCTCTCAAAAATAAATAAAACATTATATTTGCAACTACCTGGATGGAACTAGAGGGTATTATGCTAACTGAAATTAGTCAGTCAGAGAAAGACAAATATCATATGACTTCACTCATATGACACTTTAAGATACAAAACAGATGAACATAAGGGAAGAGAAGCAAAAATAATATAAAAACAGCGAGGGGAACAAAACATAAGAGACTCTTAAATATAGAGAACAGAGGCTTGCTGGAGGGGTTGTGGGAGGGGGGATGGGCCAAATGGGTTAAGGGGCATTAAGGAATCTACTCCTGAAATCATTATTGCACTACATGCTAACTAACTTGGATGTAAATTAAAAAATAAATAAATTATTTAAAACAAAAAGAAATATAAAGTAAAAAAAAAAAAAAAAGAATCATCAATGGATCATAGAACAGAATATTTCCATAGCCTCCAAGTATCCCCACACAAAATATTTAAGTGAACAATGGGAAAATATTAACTTTACATGAGTGCAATCTGATGAATACAACCTTAACCAAGAGATCACATTTAATGTCACCAATTCTGGGACAAATGGATATCATGTGCCAACTTACATAATGCACTGAGAAGGATGTAGTATCACTGTGTGGTATTCCCGGCAGAAATGCATAAGTTGAATCTAATCATAAGCATAGAAAATCAGGTAAACCCAAGTTGAGGGACACTCTAGTAAATGGTTAAGACTTCTCAAAATTGTTATGGTTGAGTAAGACAGTAAGACTGAGGACTTGTGGCAGAGAGATAAGAATAAAGTGCAATAACAATTAAATACAATGCATGATACTAGACTGGAGAGGAGAATAGACAGACTACAAAATTTGTCACATTTTCTGTAAATGACATTGTTGAGACAGTTGGTCACATTTGAACAAGGTCTGTAAATGAGATATATAATAGTATTGTCTCAATGTTAATGTATTGATTTTGATCACTGTAGTGTGTTTATGCAAAAGGATGTCCTTTTTCTCATGAAAAGTACTCTAAAGTATTTAGGGGTTAAGGACGTATCTACAGCTTACTCTCAAATAGTTTAGAAAAAACTTGTTTGCACATTTATCTGTGTGTAGTGTGTATAAGGAGAAGAAAAAGAAAGAAAAAGAGAGCGAAAGGGAGTGAAAGAGAAAATAAGAGAGAAAAAATATGCGAAATATTAACGGTTAAGGTATTTGAGACAAGTATAAACAGGAGTTTCCTGGCCTATTCTTTCAATTTTTTTATAAATTTGTAATTATTTCAAAATAAAATGTATCTCCCCCACAAAAAGTATATGGGTTCTGAATACCAATGGGATAAGTTCCTGGCTCCTTCATTTATTAACTCTATGATGACAGAAATGTTACTTGACGTCTGATTCAAATATTTGACCTGTAAATAGGGACAATCATTGACCAATTACAATTACATGTAAAACATACAATATGTTTTGAGCAGTATTTTCGACCTAGGGAATACTCGATAAAAATTATATCTCTCAAATAGATAGATAGATAGGTAGATAGATAGATAGATACAACATTAAAAGAGAGAGAGAGAGAATTTATGTCCATCAATGAAACCACTTCTCAAAGTGGGGTGAGCTCCCTTCGGGCTGCAGTAGGAGAAAAAAAGAGCTCTCCCCATGATCAGAAGAGACTCTAAAAATTGTACAGTGGGGGTGGGGTGCCTGGGTGGCTCAGTGGGTTAAGCTTCCAACTCTTGGTTTCAGCTCAGGGCATGATCTCATGGTTGGCAGGATTGAGCCCCATCTCGGGCTCTGCACTGACAGCATGCAGCCTGCTTGGCATTCTGTCTCTCCCTCTCCTCTGTCCCTCCCCAACTCACATGCACACACCCACTCTCTCTCTCAAAGTAAATAAACATTTTAAATGAAAATAAAAATTTTACAGTGGGATTTTCCTGGGGGATTAATACTGAAAAGTGGACAGTCACATAAATCTGCCCCTACACCTTCTGCAACTGGGTAAAGATCCGTGAGTGGTTTTTTTTTTGAGCTCCTCAGGCGACAGGCTTCGTGACTGTCTTTAGCAAAGTAGAAAAGAACCTACCTCCAGGGTAATCATTTCCCGTGGGAGAGGGGTTGGTGGGGCTTTCTCTGGCAATTGAACTGCGATCTCATTTTGCATCTCATCTTCCAGAAAACCTGTGGGATGAAACCCCACGAGAGAGCCCAAGGTGATTGTGTTTTCTCACCTAAGAAGTGGGCCCAAGCAGACAGGTACCTTTCAGCCAGCCCAGCTACCTGAGTTCCCCGCCACCCCCGCCCCCACCCCCCCAGGACTGCCATGACACCAGCAACCCAACCCTAATTTCCCCACTCTGTCTCTAGAATCACCTCAAAAAGTATACAAACAGGTACATGTTTGTTATAATCTAGTTCTGCAAACCATTTACCTCCCAACCAGGTGACACTTAGACAGTAAACAGAAAACTGGCTTACGGAGAATTCTCTCCAGCGACTCACACCTTCTGACTTCATTCACAAATTTTCTTTGGAAGCTGTTCACATTCACATTTAACTAGAGTGGGGGGAAACCAGAAGCCACACATTAGTAGCAACAGATGCCAATGTATTCCCTTTGGTTATTATTATTATTAATTCTGGGGAATTATTATTATTATTATTATTATTATTATTATTATTATTAATGCTGGGGAAGGTTGCTGGAACCATCTTCGGAATAGATACTTCCATGCATGAGACAGGTAAGTTACAGGCAAAACACACCTTGATGTTCTTATACACAATCTCCCAAATGCCTCAGCTCTGGTCTTCCTACACTTAGAAAGTCCTCCCACAGTTAAGGTTTCCTTGCTTTTAGTTGGATTTACATCCAAATGAGCCTTGAAATCCTCAGTGGAGTCATGAATATGACAGGATCTTGAAATTGCATAGCTCCATGCAATGTTATCACAATCATCAACAAAAATTCAGTGTCCTAGTGATGGTGACCCTCAGCTCAGCCCAATAAATGTTATTAAGGAACTGCCTCACATCAGGTCCTGTACTAGAAACTAAGAACACACAGAACAAGACAAGATCCTTCCTGCAGGAGCTTAGTTTTGATTGTGATCTTGGTGAGGAAGTAAAGGAGTAAAGAACGTTGTTCAAAAAAGCTTGGTAAGGATCCAAACCACCTCTGAGAAATGATACCCCAACATCACACTCAAGACTGTCTAGCCCTAGAATGTCATTCTAGGGAGACTGTGCACTTTGTCCTCAGACCAGCTAGTTAGGAACAATCGGTTTCTGTCTTCGGAACAAGGTTTGGTAGTCCACATGCCCATTGGAGACCTCCAATTCTTTGAAGGTACTATGTAGGAAATAAAGTATAATGCCATCTAACATGTAGTGACTGCATTAGAGCCTCAAAACATTCCTATAGAAGAGATACATCTAGAGGAAAGGAGAACATGTTTGCAAGTCACTTCTCAACATTATCACAAACCTTAGCCAGAACAACTAGAACCACGTGGAACTCCGTCTATCCCAGCTCTGGGCTCTACTCCCTGAACTTAGTTCAAAGTCACTTCTCAACATTATCACAAACCTTAGCCAGAACAACTAGAACCACGTGGAACTCCGTCTATCCCAGCTCTGGGCTCTACTCCCTGAACTTAGTTCACTACCAAGAAGTTGGTGTGAAAGAGATGTCTACACCCACCCCACCTTCCTCTGGTCTCCCAAGAATGTGGCACCTACATCTTTGAACTGAACCAGTCCAAGCTCCCCGAGCTCAGCCACACAGCAATATGCAGCCTCCACCTGGAGAAACAGCTGGGACAAACACATCTCCTCACTGCGAAACACGGACGCCATCTTGACACAGCCTTCGTCTGCAGGAGACAAAGACATCGGAGGGAATAAGAGTATAGAAGCTTTAGGATGAAAACTGGCTTTAGTTGCATTATATTAATATCCAACAGGGGAAAAAAATCCAACAGGCATGACTCTTAATTCTAAAAATATAAACAAAAACAAGATAGCACTTTTCACCACCTATCGGACTGGCAAGAGATTAAAAAATATGAGTAAAGACCCATGTTGTGGACGGTATGAGAGAGCAGGCATCTTCATACACTGTACTTTAGTCTTGGAAGTGTACATTTGGACAGTTTTTTTCAGAGAGCAATTTGTCAGTGCCTATCAAATTTTATAGCACTCATATCCATGACCCAGGATTTCCACTGCTATTCATCTGGACAAACTTGGAGATGTATGGGAAAATGTATGCACAACGATGTTCCTGATAACATTGTATATCATAATTATAATAAATGGATCTAACCCAGATATCCATCAACAGGACAGTGATTAAGCTGACTCACAGAACCCTGTGCAGTCAGCCAGAATGAAATAAATCTGTATGTATGTCCTCTGTATGGAAAAAGGGTATTCATGTAGAACCCACTCCCACCAAAGGCCCTCTGGACTGATCTACCACTGCCAAGCCAAATCAATTTCCCCAAAGACCAACCTTCTGGAATAACTGTCACACCTCCAGAACGGGCCCCTTTTTCTCATTTCATTTTATAATATATACAGTAGCTGCTGTTTGACAGACACTGGGGTTATCCCTTCTCTGCTTTAATTATTCTTTTATCTCTATTTCTCATAGAATCAAGTCTAAAACCCTTGATTTGGCCAACAAAAAGGCTGTATATCTGGCCTTTGCCTTCCCCTCCAGCTTCATGGCCCTTCACACTGCTCTCTGGACACACAATGTCTCCCAGAGCTCCCTCCTACCTCAGGACCTTTGTCCATGCATTCCCCTAGATTTGGAACCTCACTTTCTTCCTCCCCAAGTCCCCCTGGTTTCCATGCACCCAACACAATCCTGTCATTGGAGCCTCAGTGCAAAGATCCTCTTCTACCCTAAGCCCTTTCAGACCACCACCACCACGTGAAACCAGTACTCCCAGAAGATAAATCATCGGCAACTACTTGTCTCACGTTTGTGTTGCCCACTAACCAGTCAATTCCATGAGGTGAGAACTATGTCATGTTTTCCATTCTATCACCAGTATAGCTCAGCCACAAAGCAGGTTCTCAAAAGTTACTGCCCAATTTATTGACTAGAGACCGAACATCATCCCTCCCTCCAGAATGCATCGCCTGATGCTGCATTTTTTGCCTTTTGACACCTAGATGAATCAAAACTTTTCATACTACCCTCTCTGATAAATAAAGGAATGTTTCCGTAGAAGAGAGACACAAGACATCAGCATCAAGCAGACCAAGAACACAGTGTGAAGGGCCTTCTTACCCCGGCTTTGTCCCAGCAGGCTCTAGACAGGGATCCGCAGCAGGGCGGGGGCTGCAGCTCTCTGGTACTCCCTCGGCCCAACCCCCCTAGCAGGGAGCCCCCAGAGGCAGCTGTGTTTGGTCAGGGCCTGTGAGTGGCAGGCCTGGGACCAGGATTCCTCGGGTGGCTTCCCTAAGGCAAAGAGCCCCTCCCGTGCTTCTCCTCCCTAGGTGCCTACAGAGCCCAGAGGCAGCTCTGTTGTATCAACACCTGCCTGGGAGTGAGGAGAACCTGCCTCACCGGCCAGCCCTGCTCAAACCCCCTCCCTCCCCCAGCCACCTGAGCCCAGGGCCACGACCTTGGAGCCCCACCAGGAAGCAGTGACTTTCTCCTGTAAGAAAAGTAACTCACCCCTCGGTGAGCAGTTTTGGGAAAGGTTTCTAGAGGACTTAGAAGGGCCCTAGAGACAACCTTCCAGTGCATCTACTAAGCACATCAAACACTCCTTCTTGTCACTGTAAAATGAAATCGTTTGGGACATGAAAAACAAATCATGCCCACTATCTTATCAACAACTATCTTCAAAAACACTTCACTTGCAACACAAAACAGACAGATAAACACTCAATAGCTAAGATTCAGCTTCCAGTGTGGCCCACCCAGGTAAAGAGACAGGGCCAGACATGACTATATACCCTTTGACCGAGAATTACTGTCCTGATCAACTTATTTGGTGGAGAGGGGCGAGGAGCAGAGGAGTAAAGCAATTACACCGTGTCTCCTGGTTGGGGGTCCTCTGCAGTGGCCACCTTCATTCACACTAATGAGCTTGGCAAAGCAGCTTTCCTCAAGGGGGGGGGGGGGTGCAGATCCCTTCATGCACCCACCTGGGGTGAGTGGCACATGTACCCTAAAACAAGAAGGGTGTTTTGTTGTTGTTGTTACTTTTTAGAATGGAAAAATTAAAGCAACCGCAAAAGTACAGAGACCAATATAAGGCACCCCCATATTCACACTGCTCAGCGTCAACTGGTGAATTTTGTATCATCAGTTCTTTCACCCACTTCTCCCACCCACCCCAGGCTACGTTGAAGCTAATCCCACACATATTTCTTCTTTCAAAATATTTCAGTATGTATCTCTAAAAGATACATTTTCATATACATATATTATATATTATAATATATATTATATATTATATATTATATTATATATTATATATTATATAATATACATAATACATATGTAACCTAAAAGATACATTTTCATATACATATACTGTATTATATATTATAATACATAATATATTATATAATATATATAATATATAATATATATAATACATATGTAACCTAAAAGATACATTTTCGGGGCACCTGGGTGGCGCAATCGGTTAAGCGTCTGACTTCAGCCAGGTCACCATCTCGCCATCCATGAGTTCGAGCCCCGTGTCAGGCTCTGGGCTGATGGCTCAGAGCCTGGAGCCTGTTTCCGATTCTGTGTCTCCCTCTCTCTCTGCCCCACCCCGTTCATGCTCTGTCTCTCTCTGTTCCCAAAAAAATAAATAAACGTTGAAAAAAAAAATTAAAAAAATAAAAATAAAAAAAATAAAAGATACATTTTCATATACATATATTATAATATATATTATATATTATATAATATATATAATACATATGTAACCTAAAAGATACATATTCATATATATTACATATACAATACACACATATGTAATGCCATGGTCACACTTAAAATTCAACAGTAATTCAACAGTAATCAAATATCCCGTCAATATTCAAATGGCCCAGGTTGTCTGAGGTCTTTTTAGTAAGCGCCTCAGGTGATGCTTGTGCGTCATCAAATTAGAACTATTGCTTTTGAGAACACAGGGTGGACAATCTAACTTTACCTTGGGAGGCAGCAGGGTGAATGCAGGCAGTTTGGGAAGATCAGCTGAGAAGGGGCAGCTTGAACCTGGGGGAGCGGAGGCCAGGGCCCCTGGGGGGAGCAGGTGGCCTGTGACGAGGCCTGTAGGAAAGGCAATGCTCGGGTTGCTTCAGACACAGAGGTTGGCCAGAGCCGCCCACCCCAACGTGGCGGAATCACTCGAGTCCAGCCTCACCTGGTCAGACTTCTGAAGGCTGAACTCAGGACCCACAGCGCAGAGCAGAAGGATTCGAACTGGCAACTGCAAAGAGAATGCCCGACACTGATTCCGTCTCTCTTGCCAGACGAACTCGAGGCAAGAGGAGCCCCTGCCTCGACTGGTGCCTCCCTCCTCATGCCCCTTCCGCTGCCTACCTCTCATTCTGCTCTTCAGCCCCCCTGGGGTTTGCTGGGTCCCCGGTCAGTGGGTGGTGCAGACGTCCTCAAATGTCCCGGTGCCCAGGAATCACTGAGGAAAAATATAGACGAAAAGCACACCTCGACGGTTAAGACCAGAGTTTACAACCAAACGACCCGAGCCATGATCCCAGCTCTGCCATTGACCCTGGGGAAGCTTATTTAACCCCAGGTTCCCAGTATCCTCATCTGCAAAGTCTAACAGAATATTAATTATTTTGAATGGAGAAGGAGAGGAGGGAGAATGCATTTCAAGGTTTGCTTCTTTTCTTCCCTCCTAAAGCCCTGAGTGGAAAATGCAGAAGGACAACACACTCACAGGACACTGGCAGGACAGCAAATTAATACAATCTGTCTGAAAGGCCATGTGTATATCCTTTGACCCAGCAACCCCACTCTAGGAAGTTCATCCTACGAAAAAATGTGGAAGTTGTATACGGAAATTTAACCACAATAATGTCTATCGCAGCATTATGTGTAATAGGTGTGTAACCATAAATGACCTGAATTCTTTCATCCATTCAATAAATCTTTATTAAGAGTCTACTATGTGGCTCCTTCTGTTCGGGGCTGGGGGCGGGGGGGCAGGGGTAGGGCAGTGAGTAACAGACAAGAGTGCTTGCCCTCACGAAGCTTCTTGTCCACGGGGCAAGAGACAAACAGTAAACGAGTAATAAGTTAGCCAGATATCACAGATTATAAAAAGTGCTATTATAGAAAGATAGGCTTTAGAGAAAGGAAGAGAGACTACTTTACATAAGCAGATAAGGCCATTTAGGCTGAGGCGTGGAAGATTTAAATGAGTCAGTCTTGCAAAAAAAAACTGGGGTTGGGGGGCATGGGAGTCAGGGGTGGCAGGAGGTATTCCAGGCAACAGAAACAGCCATTCAAGAGCAGGGAGGTGTAAGTAACTTCATCCCCACAGCTGATTTATCTATTGAATGCTTCCTCTGCGCTGGGTATCGTTCCTGCACTTTAGAGTTCTTCAAATTACATCACATGGGCCAATCCATTTAATCGTTTCAATAACCCTAGGAGGCGGACAGTATTCTCATTCTCAAGTCACATATGAGGAAATAGAGGCGCAAAAAGGCCGAGAAAGTGGCCCAAGATCACACAGTCACTCCGGACAGGTCATCTAACACCAGAGTCCCTGTTTACAACTATGCGTGATATTGTTTCATAGTCCAAGAAGGCGCAACACGTTCAAGAAACACAAAGGAGGCCAATGTGGCTGGGGCATGAGAGGGGTGGGGAGAGGGAGTATAAAGCACATCAGAGTGGAAACAGGGAGCCACGGAAGTTCTGATGGGCCGATAGGAAATTTGGATTTTGTTCTTTCGCTTTTTTTTAGGAAATTTTGATTTTATATATTTTGATTATGATTAGGAAATTTTGATTTTATATATTTTGATTATGATTTATATATATTTTATTTTTTATAATCATACCAGGAAGCCCTTGGAAATTATGAAGCAGAGAAATTACATTACTTAACTGATTCACATTAAAAAAAAATTTTTTAACATTTATTTCTTTTTGAGAGAGAGAGTGCGAGAGAGAGAGAGAGAGCACACGTGCAAGTGCACGCACGTGGGAGGGGCAGAGAGAGGAAGACAGAGGATCTGTATGTGAGCATACAGCCCAATGTGGGCTCAAACTCATGAACCGTAAAATCGTGACCTCGGCCGAAATCAAGTCAGCCATTTAACCAACGCAGCTACCCAGGCACCCCAACTGATTGACATTTTTGAAAAATTACTTTGATTCTGCTTCTGGAAAGATGGAGTGGAAACACTTTTTCTTCCCAATAACTAAAACTGAAAACCCGGAACATTACACGTACAAGAAATATTAGAAGACTCTGAAAAGTAGAGAGAAGACAGACCTTCTAGGAACCTCAGGGTGTGAGGAATGACAGAGGCAAGTTCTCTGGGGTTTCTTTTGCCTGTTATGTTCTAGGCATGGTGCTGCAGAAGCCAGCAAGATAGGCAGATAGAAAAAAATCCCCAATACAGCCTGCTCTCTCTAGCCAAGGCATCAGGAAAGAGGCAGCCTAGTAAGAAAGAAGACTTTCAGATAGTAATCACTCTAATCCAGCCAAACACCACGGAAAAAACTGTGATTCTATGCCCACCCATGTCAGCAAATCCCAAGTGGAGAGCCCAGTCTTCTACCCTCCCCCACGTGCACCAAAGCGACACCCTCCAGTATCGTGTCAGAGAAGGCCAAGTGCGGAGTCTGAACTCCCAGACCCACCCTGTGGTAATAAGACACCCTTTGTTAACCTCACGGGGTGATGTCAGAGGAGATCTAATGGGAACTTTCCCGATTGCCACTGGCAATGAGGCCACCCCCTCATTGAGGTCATGTGGGGAGCAGTAACCAGGCACTCCTCTCCTCCCAGCCAGGGTCTTATCAGCAGAGGTATAATGAATAGAAAAATAAAGTAGGAGAAACCACTCTAGTCAATTTCAAGACTTACCATACAGCTACAGTAATCAAGATTGTGGTGCTGGGGGAAAGACAGACAAACAGGTGAATGCAAGAAAATAGAGAACCCAGAAACGGACCAACACAAGTCAGGCCAACTGATTTTTGACACAAGTGGAAAGCATTTCAGTAGAGGAAAGATCACCTTCTCAGCAAATGGTGCTAGAGCAAACGGACATCCACAGGCCAAAAATGGAACAAAGACCTAACAACCCTCACACCCTTGACAAAAATTAACTCAAAATGGATCAGGGATAAATTTCAAATGTAAAACTATAAAATTTTGAGCAGAAACATAGTAGAGCATTTTCAGAACCGAGGGTTTGGTGAAGAGTTCCTATAATAAGACACATAAATTGCTATCCACAAGAGAAATAAAAAAAAAAATTAATTCAAAAATTTGCTGTGCAAAAGATTCTAGAAAAAAGGATAAAAAGACAAGCTCAAGACTGGAAGAAAATATACACAAGTCACGTATCTGATAAAGGACTCATACCTAGAATTTATCAAGTTTTCAAACTTCAACAAAATATCAAGCAATCCAACTGGAAAAATGGGCCAAAGCCATACGACATTTTACCTAAAAAGATGTACAGATGGCCACTAAGCATAGGAAGAGACGTTCAACATTATTAGCCATTAGGGAAATACAAATTAAAACCACGATGAAATATCAATATATACCTATCAGAACAATGACAAATAATAAATAGTGACAATTCCAAACACTGGCAAAAATGTGGACAGACTGGATGTGTCATGCATTGCCAGTGGAAATGTAAAATGGTACACTCTGAGAAACTGTTTGGCAGTTTTTCAAAAAAATATTTGTTTTTAATGTTTATTTATTTTTGCGAGACTGAGACAGAGTGTGAGATCAGGAGAGGCAGAGGGAGAGGGAGACTGAATCTGAAGCAGGCTCCAGGCTCTGAGCTGCCAGCACAGAGCCCGACACGGGGCTCAAACCCACAAGCCACAAGATCATGACCTGAGCCAAAGTCAGATGCTTAACCGACTGAGCCACCCAGGAGCCTCTGTTTGGCAGCTTTAAAAAAAAAACAAAAACTAAATATGCACTCTCCTTAGGACCCAGCAATCACACTCATGCTATTTATCCCAGAGAATGGAACTTATGTTCACCCCTAAAAAATCTATACATCAATCATAGCAGTTTCATTCGTAATAGCCCAGAACTGGAAACAACCAAAATATCCTGCTTATGGTATATTCATACCTGAGAATACCACTCAGCACTAAAAGCAATAACTATTGATAAACACAACAACCTGGATAGATCTCAAGGTGATTAAGTGAAAAAAAAAAAACCAATCTGAAAAAGTCATGCAGTATATGATTCCAGTTAGACAACATTCTCTAAATGACAAAAATTATAGAGATGGAGAAGAAATTACTGGTTGTTAGGCATTAGGAATGGTCATGGTGGTGGTGTATGTGTGTGTCTATGAGGGAGTAACATGAGGAAAATCTTCATGGTGACAGAACGGTTCTATAGCTTGACTATGGTGCTGGAGATGTGAATCTATACATGTGATAAAATGACACAGAACCATATACAAGCTTTCTATCATTGTCAGTTTCCCCACGTAAATAACCAATGGGGAAAACTGTTTGAAGGGCACACAAGACCTCCCTGTACTATTTGCAACTTTCTGTAAAATCTGTAATTATTTCAAAATAAAAGGTTAAAAAAAAAAAGATTTCAGAAAGAGCAAAGAAGAATTGTGCTTAGCTGGCGTTATACAGTGGAGAGAGGACAGAGACAAATCTCTGGAGATGTGTGTTCTAAATCAAAGTAGCCCGGGAGGTTTGAGTGGCCCCAGGGAAGGCAGCTACCCATCAGGAGACTCAGTTCCTTCACTGGAAAAGGATCCTAAGCCAGATTGGTGGTTTTCAAACTGATGCACAGAACCCTGGAGATTTTGCAGAACCCTCTTCAGGGGCCGCTTTGAGGAAGAAGTAAAAGATCAAGACGGTTAAGCGAACTCTGACACATCTCTGTGATAGAATATAGTGCAGCTATTAAAATAGCATGAAAAGCATTCTATAGACAAGGAAGCAGGTTCTTGGAACGCTGTTGATAAAAAGTATTTTATGAAACAGTATCATTGAACTTTCTTCAACATGTATAATCAATACAGGAAAGATGTGGAAGGAACTATACTGAAATCATCGTGGTGGATAGGATTTGGATTTAGATTTATGTGTTTTGTCCTTTTCTTTATTCCCTGATATTTCCGTAATGAACACATAAAGCTCGTATATTACAGGTCTTCAACTTTGGGGCTAGAAGGCTTTTGGATTTCAGAATGTCGTCTATTTCAGAAAGTTAAGCCAGGTATATACTATATGTTATATAACACCACATGGGCCCTGGGGGCAGCACGCTGTAATCAAAGCATGTTAATCCTTCTGTACTTAAATATATACATCCTCACTATGAAGAATCAATAAAAATTACACATGCCTCATGTTAAATCAGGTCAGACTGTGCTGCCACGTGCATAAAAACATCTTTGTTTTCAGAGCTTTATGGATTTCTGGAGAGCAGATCACAGATTATGGACCATAAAGACAAAAACAGTACAAGAAACTGCTTTGAGGGGAAACTTTAAGCCCTTGGTGATGCAATGTTACCAAACAAAATGTCAACTTGAGCGGGCCTCATATTCACAGCTGTGTAAGTAATAAAATGGACCTGGACCTGGAGACTGATCAGACAAAAGAAGAGAGGGAAGGTAACAGTTATACGAGAGTAAGGATAGAAACGGCACCGATTTCATTTCCATGGAGCATTACTGGTGCTCGCTGAGTGCCTCTCAGAGGCCAGCACAACACTAAGCATCTACAGATGCTCATGAAGCATGTCTTGATGCTTATTCATCCAGGGCTTATTTATGGGGCACCCCCAGTGCGTCAGGCCCTGTTTTAGGCTCTGCAGACACAGCAGGAAACACAACCAAGTCGCTGCTTTTTTTTTTTTTTTTTTTTAATGTTTATTTATTTCTGAGAGAGACAGAGACAGAATGCGAGTGGGTTGGGGCAGAGAGGGAGGCACAGAATCCGAAGCAGGCTCCAGGCTCCTAGCTGTCAGCACAGAGCCCAAAGCGGGGCTTGAACCCACGAGCTGTGAGATCATGACCTGAGCTGAATTCGGACACTCAAACGACTGAGCCACCCAAGCGCCCCAAAGTCACAGCTTTTATGGAGCTTACGTTTTAGTGGAGATGGGAGAGACCAAAAAGAAACAAGTATTCAATTCAAAAGATAATGTCAAACACCGATAAACTGAGAAGAGCAGCATGAGCATATTATTTGGAGATTTAAAAAAAAATTTTTTTTAATGTTTACATTATTTTTGAGACACAGAGAGACAGAGCATGAGCAGGGGAGGGGCAGAGAGAGACGGAGACACAGAATCCGAAGCAGGCTCCAGGCTCTGAGCTGTTAGCACAGAACCTGATGTGGGGCTCGAACCCTCGAACCCATGAACCGTGAGATCATGACCTGAGCCGAAGGCGGTCGCTCAACTGACTGAGCCACCCAGGCACCCCTGGAGATTTTGAAAGTAACCACAAAAAGAAAAAATTAATCAAGAGTAAGAACAAGGCTGCAGATGGAATGGAGAGGAAGGAGATTTGAGCATTGCTCTTTCAAACCCTTTGTACGACTTGATTTTTACAGTTTGTATCCATCAGCTAATTTGAAGAAAATCAAACATTTAATTAAAACGACAATAAAATAAAATAATCTCAAAAGTATTGACTGAGCAACTATGAAGTGCCAGGCAAGGCACTAGGCGCTTAAGGTACGAATTGGGCAAAACAGTGCCTGTTGTGGTAAACTCTAGCAGGGCAGGCAAAAGTAATAATCCTAATATCAATGGCAAACAGATGATGCCCACTACGGGCAAATTTAAGACAAAACCCTAAGAAATAGGTATTATTAAAACCCTCGTTGTTATTGTTTGTCTGGTTTGCAGATTAGCAATCCGAGATGGGTAACACATTCAAGGTTGCTCACTAGCAAGTGGTAGAGAGGGGACTTGAACCCAGGTAGTGTGGCCCCAGAGCTGAGACAGTCTAGTCTCAGTAATCAAATTGTTAAATAACCACGGGGACAAATGTGTCAGAACTAAGATGGGTACACTGAAGGAGAGAACACAGCTCTCTAAGTCGTGTAACTTGACTCCTTCTTGGGGAAAGAAGGTAGTATACACAGGGCAGAGAGAACGAGGGGGTGAGGAGAAAGCGGGCAGGATGAGGACATGATCTGCAGGCTGTATTAAGGACTGTGCCTTCATCACAAGAGCATCTGGGGCCCTTGACAGCTCTGAAGCAGGTAGGGTAGGGGTAAATGGCACAACTTGGAAAACATATTTATTTTTTTTAATGTTATTTATCTTGAGAGAGTGAAGAAGGGGCAGAGAGAGAGAGAGAATCCCAAGCAGACTCTGAGCTGCCTGCAGAGCCTGACAAGGGTCTCGAATCCACAATCCAGGAGATCACAACCCGAGCTGAAATCAAGAGTCTGATGCTTAACTGACTGAGCCACCCAGGAGCCCCAGAAAACACATTACTAACTGCAGAGTGGACGCAAGGAGAGGCAATCCCCGCAGCAGACAGAGCAGTTCTGAGACCAGCACTGTGGCCCAGGCAAAAGACGAAATATTGTTTCATCGTTAATATCCCGTGTGACAAAACAGAAAGCACACATAAAGCCCTTTTGTGGCATAACGAAGTAAGAAGAGTGATGGTTTGACTTGCCAGCTGAATTAGCCATTTTGACAGAACACCATTCTTACTTGAAAAGAACAGCTGACACACTGTGGTTATTCAGACATAGGCATTTGGCAGGCATTTTCTCAGAAATGATCCAAATGATTCTGTCACTTCAAAGGAAAACAACTGACATTGTTTGTTGCCAGTGATGAAATTCTAACTCTCAAACAACAATTAACATTTTGGAAAACTTTTATGCGCCCACATGAACGTGACAGCTTCTCAATGCTAACAACTTTTCTGATGAGGATATTTCTGTGGGGATATTTATAAATGTGAGTTTTAAAAGTTATTGTATAATGAAATGGGACAGCATTTGGGAGATCTGCAAAACTCAATGAACCATTATTTCCCAAATGCCCAATGCATGATGTTATAAAGTCATGCTTGGGCAAACGATCCATTGAAAAGTACATGCTTAACCAAGGGATTTTAATGAAAAGGTCATTGATTTGGTTTCAGAGTCCACACTGCAACTAAGCTTTTAGAAGTACTACTTGTTGGGGCACGTGGGTGGCTCAGTCAGTTAAGCGTCTGACTTCTGCTCAGGTCATGATCTCACAGTTCCTGGGTTCCAGACCTGCGTGGGGCTCTGTGCTGACAGCTCAGAGCCTGGAGCCTGCTTCGGATTCTGTGTCTCCCTCTCTCGCTCTCTACCTTTCCCTTGCTCACACTCTGTGTCTCTCTCTCAAAAATAAATAAACATTAACAAAAATTTTTTAAAAGGCCTATAGTATCAAAGAAAAATGTCCACAACTACTGAAAAGTCTAGTAAAACATTTTTCCTGGGATGAATCACTAAATTCTACTCTAGAATTAGTAGTGAATTCTACTACTGTAGTAGTGTTAGTTATTACACTATATGGTAACTAACTTGAATTTAAATAAAATTAAAAAAAATTTTTTTTCCCTTTCTAAAAACTACTTAGTTACGTGAGACCAGATTTTCATCGTATATTTCAAAAAAAAAAAAAAAATAACACAGAGCAATGAGCTGAATGTAAAAATAGATATGCAAAAGACACCCAGCTGTCTTCTGTTGGTCACACATTAAAGAGATTTGCAAAAGAAAGCAATCAGTGCTACTCTTCACAAAACTGTTTTGGAAAATACAGTACTTTCATAAAAAGAGGTGTTTATACTAACATAATAAACAGGTTCGTATGAATTTAAATGAGTTCACACACAAGCATTTTTAAATTTCTCAGTTTTAATTCCTAGTGTGGGAAATATTAGTATATAGGATCCACATAAGCCAAAGCTCTTTGGGGTTCTCAATAATGTTTAAGAGTGAAGAGGCTTCTAGACCAACACATTGGTCCACCACTGGCCTGGGGTTTATCAGCTCACTGGAACTGCCTCGACAGGGGACACCACAAACTGGGTAGCGTAAACAACAGAACTCATCGTCTAGGAGTCCTGGAGGTGGACGTCTAAGATCAAGGTGATGGGGGTGGGGCGTTACGATTCCTTCTGAGACTATGGGGAAGAATCTGTTCTATGCCTCTGACCTGGCTGCTGGTGATTTGCTGGCCATCTCTGGGGTTCCTTAGCTACAGAAGCCTCTGGGATCTGACTTCATCTTCACATGTGTGTGTGTCTGTGTCCAAATCTCCCCTTTTAATAAGGACATGTTGGCTGGGGGCAGGGGCCCAGACTACTCCAGTGAGAGTATGACTTCATCTTAACTCATTACCTCTACAAAGACCCTATTTCCAAGTAAGGTCACATTCTGAGGTGTGGGGTTAGGACTTCAACATATGAATGGGGGGGGCGGGGTGGAGGACACAATTCGGTCTGTGACAAGGGGGAAGCAGTGAAATCAGGGCTGAGTGTGGGAGACCTGAAAGGTTCCAAGGCAGGACAGAGGAGACGGACCAGGAATGGAGATCGAGGAGAACAGTCAGAAGAAAGAGAATTCGAGAGAAGTGTCTCAAGAATCATGGAGGGCTCACACAACAGGAGAGCTGAGAAGCATCTGGAGGTGCCTGGTGACACTGATGGACCTCCTTCAGGGGCATGAAGGAGGCAGAATTCAGAGACTGGGGAACTGGGAAGTCACTGGCCGGTGAAGAAAGACAATACCAACAACTCTTCCAAAATACCAGGCTGTGAAAAGGAAGGAGGGAGCAGGGAAGGAACTGAGGAGAAAATTAGCCTCGTGGGAAGATTTCCTCTATTTTTTTCAAGGAAGAGACAGTTAATAATCCAAGACAATTCTGTGAGCTCTAGGGGCCCAGCACGTGTAGAAACTGGCAACTTCTACTTTTCCTGATCTTTTAGGTGCTTGTGGCACAATCACCTTGAATCCCATAAAGGTATCTTTTACATCTCTCTGCAAGTGTCCCGACTGAGCTCGGTATCTTACACGCAGCATCTCATAGCATCACTGACTCACGCAAGGTCGGAACAATTCAAGTGCGAGCACCCACAGTCCAGGTGGTCTAGGACCAAAGTAAACTTCCCAGATTCTCTCCTGTGATCTCAACAGTGGAGGAAGGAGAGAAAAGGGGAGAGGAGAGCCCTTCACAGTGATGAGCCTCAAGAGGGTTTCCGGCGACGGGCAGAAAAGAGCCAAAGACTGAGTCCTGACCACTCACTGGCCTGAAAGCATCCTTCCTTATTTATTCATTTAAAGATTTTATTTTCTAAGTTTATTTATTTACTTTGAGAGAGAGGGCCAGCAGGGGAGGCGCGGAGAGAGAGAGAGAGAGAAAGAGAGAATCCCAAGCAGCCTCCGCACTCCAAGTGCAGATCCCCACACGGGGCTGAAACTCACAAACCGTGAGATCATGACTTCAGCCCTGATCAAGAATAGGATACTTAACCAACTGAGGAACCCAGGCACCTCTCAACCCAATGCTTTAAAGGAAAATGACACTTAGAGTTGGCACGAGGTCTTGAGGGAAACAACCCCCTTAGAACAGAATCGATCCCCTAAGGCCACCTGTAAGAGTACTGTTTTGGACATTTAGTGGTTTCGTACCACTACTCCTGTTCTTTAGACAAGTCTGGGGCACAATGCCAGTTTGGGCCACTTTACACTTGTCTGGGCAGGTCTCAGGCGAGGCACTTTTGTGCCCGAGGACGTTCTATAAGGTGGCTCTTGACCAGCTAAAGAGGCGAGCACTCCCCGTACATCTCTTCAAAGTGGACATTCCTTTAAACAAAGGGCCTCCTTTGTTCCTGTATCCCTCTACCGGGGATTAGGAAGATACTGTGCACGACCACATGTTCAGCGGTACAGGATCAACTTTCAGGAGATCATCATAATTTAAAAAATGAAAAGGGGTAAGTGGAGAGCAAGCTAAAATGCTTGCAAGGAATTTAATCCAAAAATAAAGTTGTAGCTGCAGAAGTAACAACCTGATTCTCCACAAAAAGTGTCTGATTTTTCTGAACTGAATTCTGGCCAGATGACCTTCCTTCACATAATTGATTTTAACATCCACTTACCTAGCAGTTCCCACCACTGGCCAGGCACTGACCCCACCATCTACAAACCTTCACAATATGCATTAATGGAGACAAAGTACTAGAGACAGAGAATGGCTTGAGGTTGCTAAAAAGAGAGGGAATGACATTCAACTCACACACACACACACACACACAAATGCAATTTGTTGACAGTAATGTCCAAGATTCACGTCATCAGCACACTGAAGTCAGTGTTCTCTGTGCTGAAACCAGAATCATCTCCTGCCGCGTACATTCCCTTTCCCTCCTGGCCGTGGACTCCCTCCAGTGAGTGTCAGAGTGCACAATGGCGCACATCCAACATCAGGTGGGTCCTCACGGATGTTCTACACCTTTCTGTCCCCCAGATCATGCCCTAAAAAAGAAAGAGCCCTCCAACGTCTCTCACTGACTGGCACACTCTCTTCTCCCCTCCATCTCATCTCACCTCCTTCCCCTCAGCACAAGGCTGAGTCTCACTCCTTAGGAGAAGACCCTCCATCATGGAACCCTCCCGCATCCTTTTTCTCCGCCTCCACGTTTCTTGACCTGGTCTCTCTGCCTCTCCTCTCCAGACCAAGCAAACCCACTTTACACCCCTTTCATTCCTGTCTTCACTTGCCAAGTCACAGACTGACTGGAAGTGAGATATAGGAAAATAAAATTTCATCATGAAGAGAATGCCTCAACGTTTGTCATGGATGCGTTTTACCCATCAGATCTCCAAATTTGTCACTCGGGAGCCTCCCCAGTTATTTTTCTGTAATAATACTTTCCCCCAAATCCACTGGTGAGGCTCTTTTCAGCACAATTCCCACCTCTAGTTTCTTCTCCATTTAATATACTGTGTTGAGCAGAGTCACAGAATTGTACCCCTGGAGAAAAACTTTGAGATCCTCTAGTCCAATGCCCTTGCTTTAGGGATGAGCAAACGACCCCAGGGGGTGAAGGGATGTGCCTAAGTCCCGCAGCAAATTAGTGGCAGAGACTGACGCAGAATATGTGCCCCTGATTCTCATGCTCTCTTCATAGCTTTCCTGTTTGTTTCTCAAAGGACATAACATCCCTTTGTATCAGGTACTATATGTAGCAGAACCAGTTTATCCCCTCTGGAGAGTCCTGGGGAACCCAGACAAAGATTTTCTCACAGAGGATTGAAGGCAACATTTCCCTGGATTTTTCCCCAAGTGACTCCCTCCCAGAGAACCCCCACCACATCTCTTGGGAAGCATCATCACCAAGGTTACATGACTTCCCCCAAGGTCACACAGAGGGTGACAACGTGAAAAGGGAACCCAGGACTCCTGACTCAGGGCTGGCTGTCCAAGCCACAGGCAGCCTGGACAAGAGACAGATGGTGAAGGAAGGTTACAGAAGAGACCAGAAGACACGGCCGGAGAGAAGAAG
Organism: Prionailurus viverrinus; assembly: GCF_022837055.1. Taxonomy (NCBI): domain Eukaryota; kingdom Metazoa; phylum Chordata; class Mammalia; order Carnivora; family Felidae; genus Prionailurus; species Prionailurus viverrinus. The sequence continues at coordinate 154,220,025 of NC_062562.1, forward strand.
CTGGATGCCGGGAAGGAAGGCCAACAATCTCTGACTCGGCTCTCTGGTCCTTTTTACTTTTCACATGGACAAACTGGAAAAGAAAAACTGGCTGAGTGTTCACCACAAACGTGTAGTTTATTTCCTCAAAACCTTAGCTTAAAATTACGCTTTGAGAACACGCATCTCTGTTTATTAAACACAAAATGAATCTGACCACACGCAGTGTTGTGCCAACAGAAATATTTTGTACAAATGGTAAGGCTGGGAATGAAGGAGCCAGAAATAGCCACCCATAGGGCTGCAGAGCTGAACAGGACCTGCCCTCCTACTGTTTATTAACTTCACCTTAAAATGCCCTTACCTGTTTGATGCTAGTAACTCACTAACTTTTCTAACAGGTAGAGCTATCCCACAGGGGAACTGGCTGCCTTAACAATTAGTAAGAAGCCTGCTACTTGAGGCATTTTAGCAGAAGTCCAAGTCACAACCTTGAGAGCCAGGAGAAGTCAAATGCAGCCATACCAAACTCTCTAACTTCTCCTTTCATTGCAGGAGAGGATCCTTACTAGGTTAAGGATTGGGCCAGACGGCTTCTAGATCCCTTTCCAACATTGAGAGTCTATGGGGTTTAAAAAAATTTTTTTTTAATGTTTACTTATTTTTGACAGAGAGAGAGGCAGAGCATGAGCAAGGGAGGGGCAGAGAGAAAGAGGGGGACACAGAATCCAAAGCAGACTCCAGGCTCTGAGCTGTCAGCACAGAGCCCGATATGGGGCTCAAACTCACAGACTGAGATCATGACCTGAGCTGAAGTCGGACACTTAATGGACTGAGCCACCCAGGTGCCCCAATACAACTTGAAATTTGATTAAGATTTTTCTTTAATGCAACCAAGGATTTCCTGACATTGAAAATTTTCCCACACAACCAGATAGGTACTGTTAAATGTAGTCTATCTGCTCTGTTGTGACTGTATTGCTTTCCTGTGAAATATCCTTTTTTAAAATATATTAATTTGAGGGGCACCTGACTGGCTCAGTCGGTAGAGCATGCAACTCTCGATCTTAAGGTTGTGAGTTCAAGCCCCCACACAGGTGGTAGAGATTACTTAAAAATAAAATCTTTAAAATAAATGAATAATTAAATAAAATGTATTAATTTGATTTTATTGCCTGATTATAAGAGTAATATGTGTTCACTGCAGAAAATTTGAAAGACACATAAAAGTGTAAAGAAGAAAATAAAAATTGTCTCAAAGTGTTAATTCTAGATATGGCTACTGCTGACATCTTGATAGGATGCTTCCCAAGCTTTTTCTTTGCCTATGCACGTGTAATAAATAGCTGGAATCCCACTGGATATATAGTTTCACATCCTGCTCTTTCTGCTTTGTATTATATAGCAAGTGTTTTTCCAAATCATTAAATATCAAAGGAAAAAAATATATCATTCTAAAACATCATTTTAAAAGCTGTCTTTGGGTACCTGGGTGGCTCAGTCGGTCAAGCATCTGACTTTGGCTCAGGTCATGATCTCATGGTTCATGGGTTCAAGCTCTGCGTCAGGCTCTGGGCTGACAGCTCAGAGCCTGGAGCCTGCTTCGGATCCTGTGTCTCCCTCTCTCTTCCCCTCACTTGCTCACACTCTGCCTCTCAAAAATAAATAAATGTTAAAAAAAATTTTTTTAACAGATAGAAGCTATCTTTTATTCCGCTATAAGGTGCTTCTAGGCTTTCATTTTCACAAATAATATAATGTTGAGGTAGAGAATCTTGGATATACGTTTTTATGCTCATCTCTATTTCCCTGGGGGGAAAAAATTTCCAATGAGCCTCACATAGAAAGAAAGGTGACTAAAATAAATTAACCCTTACAAAGTCTACAACTTAGCTACAAATAGGCCAATATCGGAGACTAGACATACGGTAACACAATGTTGTTGGCCCCAAGTACCTGAGTAAGGCAACCCAACCAAAACAAAAACAAAAAACAAAAAAACAACAAACAACAACAAACAAACAAAAAACCCCATGACTCATCCTACTTATTTTTACAATATGTGTAATTGCAATTATGCACACAATAAAAATAACCAGGTACATAAGGAAACACAGCAACATGGATGAAAACCAGCAGAAATAATAGACAAAAAAAACAGATCAATGGGGGTGAACAAATATTAAAGTTATAAAACAGATTTTTTAAAATTATGGTCACTCTGTTCACAAATATGAAAAATGAGACTGTATAACAAAAAGTTCTTTCATAGTGGACAAAATGGAAATTCTAAAACTAACATAACTGAAATTAAGAACCCAATGGGTAGTTAAAAAAAAATAAATTAGACACAGATGATAAGAGTTCTAATAAAAGATAGGTGGCTCAGTTGGTTGAGCATCCAACCAGGTCACAATCTCACAGTTCATGGGTTCGAGCCCCACGTTGGGCTCTGTGCTGACAGCTCAGAGCCTGGAGCCTTCTTTGGATTCTGTGTCTCCCTCTCTCTCTGCCCCTACCTGCTCCCACTCTGTCTCTGTCAAACATCAATACTTTAAAAGTTTAAAAAAATATATAGGGCTGAAGAAAATATTCAGAATAAAGCCCATGAAAACAAAAGGATAGAGAATAAAGGAAATAGTAAGAGAATTAGAGCCTGCAGTGGAGAGAAAAGAATGGGACAGTAGTATTTGATGGCCGACAACGTCTCAGTACTGATGAAAGACCTCAAACTCTATATTCACTTGTCTACAAACCTCAAGCAAGACAATTAAAAAGAAATCCATACTTGAACACACTGTAATAAAATTTCTGAAAACCAAAGACAACACAAGAATTTTACAAACAACCAAAGATAAAAGAGACAAATTACTTATGAGAGAGGGCAGTTAGATGGACAGTTCTCAACATAAACAGTGGGAGTCAAAAGAAATAGAATCATATTTTTAAAGCACTGAAAGAAAATATCTGTCAACCTAGAGTTCTACATTCAGTGAAAATAACTTTCAAGAATAAAGGAAGATGAGAACATATCGTGACGAACAAAAACTGACGGCATTAGTCACTCCACTGCGGGAATACTTAAGAAGCATCATAAATGGAAGACCAGACATGCAGAAATGAATCAAGGAACAATAAATTGGTAAATATGTGGATAAATTTAAGTAAACATTCACTGAATAAAAAAGTAATACTGAGGGGCGCCTGGGTGGCTCAGGGGTTAAGCTTCAGCTTAGGTCATGATCTCACAGTTTGTGAGTTCAGGCCCCACATCAGGCTCTGTGCTGATGGCTCAGAGCCTAGAGTCTCCTTCGGATTCTGTGTCTCCTTCTCTCCCTGTCTCTCCCCAACTTGTGCTCTGTCTCTGTCTCTCAAAACTAAATAAAAAAAATTAAAAAAAAAAAGTAATAATGAGTTACCAAGTTAAAAAGATATGTATATAGTTAAAATACATGACTGTAATGATAGAAAAATCAGGAATGGACAGGTAGAATTAAAGTTCCAAGCTCTTCCCATTATTTGGGAAGATGGTAAAAGTATCAATTAATATTAGACTTTGATAAAGACAAGAAAACGTGTAGTAATCTCTAAAAAAAGGGGAATAAAAGACTCAACCCAAAAGTGGTGAGCAAAAAGAGAAAAGAGATATAAAACAGATGGGAAAACCAAAGAGCACTTGTAAGACAGAACTTCAAATCTAAACTGATCAGTAAACACATGCCAAGGTAAACAGATTAAGCAGCCAAATTAAAGACGAAGATTGTAAGACTGGGTTTTTTTTTTTTTTTTTTTAAGTCCTACACCATGTTTTTATAAGGTATACTTCTAAAACATAATAAGAATTTAGAAAAACTCAAAGACATGATGGGAAAAGATTCAGCATGCAAAACTAAGCAAAAGAAAGGTGGTATAGTAACATCAGACAAAGTAAACTTTATGGCACAAAGTATTACTAGGGATAGAGAGGGGTATTTCAAAATGACTTTTTAAGGAAGGTTCAGTTCACTGGGCTGTCAATTCTATATTTGCATGAGGCCTAATTACAGCCTCCAATATTTAGTACAAAAACAGACAAAACTACAAAGCAAAGAGACAAACCCACAATCATCTGTCTCAGTACTCAACTGAATAAGCAGACCAGACTTTTAAAAACAGGAAAAATACAGGAGATGTGAACCACACAATTAGCACTCCTGATGTGATGGACTTACACGGAACACTGAACCCCACAACTACATGACACATTCTTTTCAATCACTGCCAAATATTTACCCAAAAAAATGGCCATACGATGGTTGTTAATGAATAGCAAAACATAGAAATCATCAAAATATGTTCACAGATTGCAGGGCAATCCAAGAAAATGGGGGCAGGGAGGGGATGAGATCCAGGACCCACATGGAAGATGGCTTTAGCCAAGAGGAAATCCCATCCTTCTGTTAACCCCACTTCTGTCTGGTACAAACAGAAGCATTAGTGCAAATGAATGAATTATCCTGGGAACTGTTCAGAAATGGTTCCAAATGGAGGGCTCTAGACCTTGTTCACCTTGTTACTTTGATCAACTCTATGGCATGATTTCCAGATTGGAGTTCATTTTTCTTAAAAGTGTACTCCTCAATCTCTCCAAATTATAGAGCCATAATGGAACAGCAGTGAGTGTGGTTAACTAGATCCTGCTCAGGTGAAACTACATGTTTCAGTCCTGTGAGCAGCTGGAGATTGGCAATTATTTTGTGAAAACACATTCTGACAAAGCCCTCTGCAGGAAGAGCTATGGACCTATCTCTGGTCACAAGTTAGAATATAGCAGGCATAGTTGTATTTGGGGCCAAGATTCTCTTCGGGACAGTTAATTGGAAATGAAAGCCCCAAGTTCATTTAAATTTTTTTAACGTTCATTTATTTTTTTGAGAGAGAGAGAGAGAGAGAGAGAGACAGTGTGCGAGCAGGGGAGGGACAGAGAGACAGGGAGACACAGAATCTCAAGCAGGCTCCAAGCTGTCAGCACAGAGCCTGACTAGGGGCTCGAACCCACAAACCGTGAGATCATGATCTGAGCCGAAGTCGGACGCCCAACACCCAACCAACTGAGCCACCCAGGCTCAGTTCAAAGCCCCAAATTCAAAGGCAGTAGTCTCTTCCCAGAGATGGAAGGGATGGGAAAGGGGCCTATCAGAATCACAAGGGAAGCTTCCTTAACATAAAATATCCTACCCATAGGAGGCCATTCCAGGCCACAGAATGCTGGGTTTCAGTCTTTTAGCACAGGGAACACTGTGCCCCCTTCTTCTCTTTTTTTACATGCAATGTTATCAGGGAAAGCAGATAAAATCAGAGGCACTGAGGGCCATGGAATCCCCACCCCTCTGGCCAATTCCATCCCAATCACCACCATGGAGCCTGGCCACAAATATTTTAGCCTGGGCTTTTTTAAAAGTATGTGTAACCAAACACCTATCTTAACTATTTAAAAAAAAAAATCTTGAGGAAGTTCCTGCAGAACGTCTAGCTTTAAGCAATCAACTTCCCCATACGCTCTCCAAAGCAAACCTGATATAAAATGTATGGGAGAAGTTGCTAGGTGAGGCAACCAGCTGCATGGAGTTATTACAGACCTGTTTTTTTTAAAACAAACAAACAAACAGCTAATAGTGGTGACATTTCTGAAAATAGTTGCTATGCAGCCCTTCCTTTGGGAATTAATGAGTTAGCAGACACCAGTCAAGCCCTTCCTATTTTAGGATAATAAAATCCTTTCATCTGCTAAGAGAATGTTTCTCTTTCCATTGGCTCGAAACATCTAAAACAGTCCCCAGTCAAACAACAGTGGGTTAAAAAGGAGAGAGGGGACAGATTACTGTTCTTGCCCTCTCCATCTACTAGATCCAGAATTATTTTCATTGGCACAATTTGATACGATGCCGTCAGCTTAGATCAGGGGTGTCACTCAAACCACTGTCACTACCACCCTAGGCTGGGCTGTTTCAAACCTTTCCATGTCCCAGGCTGTCATCATTTTGGAGGGACACGCCCCGCTCACATCAAACATATGAACATGCACCCAACCTCCTACACTCAATTGTTTCTGTTTCCATATTTAAAATGAACTATATAAAATTTGCTTTTGAGAAACAAATCTTTTCTTCTCGAATGCACAGGCTGCTGTTGTTGTTCATATTTTGGCTGAGAACCTCTTTTCGTGAAGGTCTCCAACATTTTTGAGATCCTTGAAAATCTCGTTGACCCCACACACTGCTGTCATCTCTAGGGCCCACTGGATAAATCAGCCCTCGTCTATGAAGCTTAGTGTGGGGTTTACCGTGAGGAAAATGTCGAGAAGAGTGTCCGTCCCATTAAGGAATGTCACCTCCGTGAGAACCCAAGGAGAAAATGTCTCTCTAGTCTGGTATCAGGAACTGTTGTATTCACGCTGTTTTGGTTTTTTTTTTTTCATCTTGTCAGCCCATGAATCATGCACGTGACCATGTTACCCTCTTCCCACTGACCGCCACAAAGTTTAGAAAACATGCATGCCATTTTGTGCTCTAAACTCATTTATGTATTTCCTACCCTAACTTTTTCTTCGCCTCATTTCTTCCCACTCATTCCAAATTTATTTTATCTAGTTTAATTAATCCTATGTAAGCTTCCTTAAGCCCTTTTTAGACCAAGGCAGGATATAAATAAGCCAATATGTAAATAACATTATTTTTTTCCCCTAAAACTGCCTTTGTCCCATATTTTCTAAGTGCAAGGACCCTTCCGTCAACTGAGTACTTACTACCGTCGGCCAGCAGCACTGTGTGAAGCACTTCGCATGGATTACTTCATTAAGTCATCAAAGCAAGTCATGAGATAGACCCTCTTCCTTTTCAGATAAAGAACCTGAGGCTTGGATGTATAAAGTAACTTGCCAGGGCCACTTGGTCAAGAAGAGCCAGGCTAGAATTCCACCCGAGGCTGGCCTCATGGCCACCCAGGAACCCCAGCTGGAAACCGTGTCTTCACTCAAGATGCCACTCCCCGGGTTCCCTTCTGTTGAATTAGCCAGCTGGATGCCTCTTGACTCTGTTCCCCTCTTCTCTATCCTTAGTCCAACTTTTAAATTCAGGGCTCTTTCCATCTCTGGCTGGGTTGTTTTTTTTTTTTGGTTTTTTTTTTTTTGTTTGTTTAAGTAAGCTCTACACTCAACACGGGGCTGAAACTCAAGATGCCGAGATCACGAGCTCCATGCTTTACCAACTGAGCCAGCCAGACACCCCATCTGGCTGAGATTTTTGCAACAGCTTCTGAGAGGATCTGCTGAATCCAGGCCTGCCCTCGGTGGATTGTCCTCCATGTTTCTGAAATATAATGGTATCCACATGTACAAGTTCCTTACAAGGTGCCCCAGTTGTAAGACAGAGTCCAGTTTGCTTCGTCTGGCATTCAAGACCATTTACACTGTGTACTTAGTCAAACCAAACACATTGTGACCCCACCCCGTGCTTCCAAGATGGTAATTACTCCCCGGACAAGGGGCATACGTTCGTTCATGTCTCGGAGGTCCTGCACACACTGTTCCCTTCTCCTGTACCTAGTGGACTACACAGCTTTCAAGTTTCAGGTCAGCACGCCATCTTTATTGTGAAATGTTCACTGAATCCCCTAATCCCCAACTCTCCTCCACGATTTTCCCATTCTTTGTAGAGACTTCCTCACCATACTTATTTCATTGTGTTGTCATCATTTGTTTGTCCATCTCCCTTACTGGACCCTGAACTTCTTGAAGACAGGAACTGTGTTGCCTTACCCACTTCAGATCCCTCTGCCACACCAAAGGCCCAGCACATAGTGGCTACTACTCAATAACTGAATGTTCAACCAAGTGGTAAGTCTAAATTAGATTTGTGTACCTGCAGATTAGCCTTCTTAAAGCACTTCCGCCCCCAGCTCTCAAGCCCAAGAATACAGGGCCACCACTGAAGTTTGTACCTTAGGGCAAATTAGAAAACAATGCCTGCTCTGAGCTGATGTATTCCAATACACAGTCCAATACAAAGACACCTTTCCTCTGAGCTTACACATGGCTTACATGTCCTTCTGCATAGCTTTGAATGAGCTAGACTTTCTCTCTCACTCTCTTGACTGAACCAATTTTTGTACAAGAAAACAGTGCATATATCTATACATGGTAGGCCTGCATGCACACAGACAATTCTCTTGCCCTTGTGCGTCCTATTCCTTTTATTTGAAAGGCCATCCACTCCCATCTGTGTATACAGACTTTAATACCCAGCCCAAATGTCACCTCCCCTGTGAATGCTTCCCCCATACCTCTCAGGCAGATTTAACCACTCTCTCTTGTGTATTTCCACAACTGCCGAGGATACTATATTGGAGTCTTACCATACAGCATCACAAGTCTTTCTTTACTACTTGGTCTCACTGCTGGCCCATGAGTAGGATCAAGAGTAGATCATGTCAGGCATCATTGAATCCCAAGTATTGAATCCCAAATGCCTAGAATGATGCCTTTCATATAAATGGTGGGTATTCAATCAATGTTATTACTTGGTTCAAAATCTTTACAAAGCCTTTTCTTGCCTCCTGATTCTTTCAAACTCCCCAGCCTGGCACTCCAATCTGCTAGCCTCATGGCTATCCATTCACATACCCACCTCACCTTCCTCTGGTTTCCTCCCCTATCTGCACTCTAACCACAGTGGACTCTCGAGCACCCCTTCTCTCTGGACCTTTACTCCTCTGTTCCTCCTGCCTACAGTGCCCTCCTCTTCTCTTTGCCTGTCAAAATTCCATTCATCCTTTAAGGCCCAATGCCAATGCCATGTTTTTCATGAAGCATCCTATCAGTAAATGTGGCTTCTTGTTGCTAAGAACCAAAAGTACTTTGTCCTTCTGGAGTCATTCCTGAAACATTACTGTGTTTCAAAGAGGTGTGTTTGTAATAAAAGCACTTTGAGGGCAGGTGTCCCAGACTTTAGCATAGTGTGGTGCACACAGTAGGTTTCAGTAAAAACTGGACTAAAGAGAAGAAGGAATCCAGTGCTCCACCTCAAATGGAAGAGGCAGCCAGCTCAATTTCAAGGAACCAGGAGAGCACAAAACTTCTCTCCTGTCCTCTTTTTTATCAGTAGGGATAAAATGTGAACTCAAGGAAGAATTGCATAAATCGCCCCTCCCTTCCTCCCCCCACCTCACCCCCACCCCTCCCCAGCCAACACAGTTCAGCTTCCCTTCTAGAGAGGTAAGAGCAAGGAGTGACAGCTGGTTTCTTTTGCTCCACCCCCTCTCTTTTCCCCCAAACACAGAGCAGAAATTCACCTCTGACAACACTGCTTTCAAGCTCCTGCGGACACGGTGCATACAGGACCCATGGCACGCAGCACTCCTCTGTGGAGATAGTGCAGACAGACGCCTTCCTCTCAGCATGAAGCACCTCACCCCTGCACCCCGGGCCACTCTGGCCCTCAGCCTGGTCTTTGCCTCCTTCCACTTGGTTTGCTTGGCAGGTAGAACTGTGAACTTTATTCTTGGCCACCCTGGGAAGGGGGAGGGAGAGGAGGGAAGAAGGGAGGGAAGAAAGGAGGGAGGGTGGAAGGGAGGGAAGGAGGGAGGAGGATTCCTTGGCTAGGGTTGGTCCTGCACAAAGGAAAGAGCAAACAGTTCATCTAAAGGATTAGGCAGAAGGTGGTGGGTTGGGGTGGGGGTGTCTTACGTTTACCTAAGACCATGATCAAATAATCAACTCCTTAGCTAGGACAGGAGCAACCATGTCAATTGGCCTTTGCCACAAAGAGGAGAAAGCAATGTACTGACAGTTTCTCCCAGCAAGGGACCAAACTGTCCTAAAATTTTTTTGGTTGCTGTTTCTCAATGGCTTCTTCTCAGTGCCCCTGGCTATTGTGGTTTGCAATCCCCTCTTTGTACCCCTGATCCTCACCTAAGGTCCTCCCTCCTTCCCTTGATCCTGCACTTCCTCTGCAACTTTCACAAAACCTTAAGGTATGAAAGCTGCCAAAGGCTGCCTACCATTCTCCTACCTTCTCCGGGCGTGGGAGATGTTGAGTTATTGTCTTGTCTTCTCACAGAGGCTGGAGGGGTTGAGTGGCAGCCCCTGTCTTGCTTTCTCAGGCTGGGCTCTGCAACTCACGCAGAGAGACCTCCCTTACACTCTTAAGCTCCTGGCTTTGCCCTCCAGCTTTGATCTTGCTCCACAGCTCCTTGAGATTTTCCCCTCCCAAAGCCAACATCCCCCTCAGGGCAGTATCTGTCTCTCTCAGCCTCACCACCTCTTCTTTGAAGGTTCGGAGTGTGAGCTCTAGCCACTCAACCTCAACTTAATTCTGGCTTCCACAACTTACCAGCTGTGTGAACTTTAGCAAATTACATAACCTCTCTGCGCCCCAGTTCTCTCTCTTATACCATGGGGATAATTGCAGTGCTTATATATAGGGTTGTCATAAAGATGAAATGAGAGTACTGCAGGTAAAGAACTTTCAATAAATTAGCACATGGTAAATATTCAATGACTGTTAGCATATTTGTTTTATTTTCCAATACCCCTCCCCAAGTAAGACTGTTTTACTCCTTTTATTTACCTTCACAGAGACTTGCTTATGATAGGCTCTCAAAAAACTTGACAAATGTAACTACACTGAATTGTTGGGTCCTCCCAGCACCCTGTACTTTGGAAGTGACCCCACCTAGGACGAGTCCCTGACCAGCTGTGCTTATAAGGGAGGAGGATGAGATTTAAATTGTTAGAAATTAATAACTAAGCTATTCAGTTTGAACCATATAAAATTACTGATATTGAGCAATTTTTTGACTTATTGAAATGGCAATTTCAAATGGTTTAACCTAATACCAGCATCTGATTAAGTAGGTTTTTTCCACTCACTTGCTCTAGATGTAGACCACTTCCATTCTAGGGCAGAGGGGAGATGAAAGTCAAGGCCAAGGAAGTCATCTGGGTTAAAAGGGAAATTAAATGTTGAATCAATCTCTCCAAAACAAATAAAGACTGAGTTCTAAGTCATTTAGTTGTAAATAATTTACAGTAACAATCAGATTGCATCAAAGTAATTACTAGACTTTAGGCAGGACATTGGAGTGGCCTGGGTGGGTGGGTGGCATAAAATTAGTGGGCAGCAATTTCATGGCTTTGGCTAAACAAGAAGTTTCCTCCTGACTTGTCCTGCTACGTGACAACAAGCTTCTTTGAAGGACACGCTGACCTGGAGTCAGTGGGGCCTTGAAAGTTTCCAAGCCACACGTTTTTTTGTGTTTTTGCTTTTTGTTTTTGGCATCCTCAAGGAAGCAGAACATCAATATAATGTCCAGAAAAAAATCTTTAAAATTGATCTCTTGGTTTTGATCTACCTAGATTAACACTATCTAATAAACATTTTTTTGATGATGCAAGTTGCTGGGTGGGGGCCAGCAGTACAGGCAGTGAAAGAATTCACCCAAGGCGGAACAAATGAGATAGAAGTTTTGCAAGGGAGCAGCAGGCAGGACAGTAAAGGAGATACTGTCTGCCACACGGTGGTGGTGAGGGGCTGTAGTTATAGGGCGGAACGGAGGAGTGTGGGGAATGTATGGAATTTTTCCTCTTTCTTGGTAATCTTAGGAACTGTGCCTGGTTATAATTGGTCAGTTGGGGCCTATGGCTATTTCAAGGTGGGTCACCTGATCAGCCTGTTGGCATTCAGCTCCGTGGTCACTGTGGGCCCTTTTGTCGTCCTCAAGTTTCCAGGGCTCAAGCCCATTGTCTAAAAGTGGCCTCTACAGAAATGCTCCAAATCCAGGCTGTGCTTCCAATATGGTAGTATGTTGGAATGTGGTGATCCATTGTGGTAACTGAGCACTTTAAATGTGGCCAATATGACCAGGAAGCTGAATTTTTTATAGCCACAAGTCACTGCCATATTGGACAAAATGGACTTAGATCATCCATCTGCTCATTGTCAGTTTGAGAGGGAACATGGACAATGGCTTCTCTGGCTTGGGATCTTTATGTTCATGTCCATAGCCCCACCTCACCCCCAAAATGATAGAACTTTGAGAATTCCTGCTAGAGCACTTTTTATCTTTGTGCTCCTTACTTATTAAACGAGAGCCAATTCTAAAGGCTGCATATTCTAGCAACCTGTGGACTTGTTTGTACAGGGCTTCATTTTTGTGATAACCATCTGCCTGAGTAATACCAACATAATCATCAGAAGTACAGAATCAAAGTCAGGTTTCAACATTTATTTGCTCAAGTTTTTAAAGGGAATTGAAGAATTATGGAAAGACATTCTAGATTTTTAAGTGATTGTTTTAATATATACTAGAAAAACCACTTATGGATGTAGCTCTTTGTATAGAAAGCAGCTAAAACAGTGTTTGGAAAGCTGTATACAACAGGCCCTTGGCCACTGAAGAGATGAGATTTGGAGGATATGAGGTGTGAAGGAATGAGTCAATGAGATATGCAGATAAAGCATCTCTGAATGATAACGGTGAAAGGAAAAGGGGAGTGTATTCATTTGCTGTCATAACAACATACCACAGACTGGGTGGCTTCCACAAGTGAAATCTATTCTCTGACAGTTCTGAAGACTTCAGGTGTCACCACCAGGTTTGTTTGCTCCTGAGTCCCCTCTCCTTGGTTTGCAGATGACCATCTTCTGTGACCTCACTAGGTCTTTTCTCTGTGCAGGTGCCTCCCTGATGTGTCTTCCTCTTCCCACAAGGACACCAGTCATATTGGATGAGGACCCACCCATATGACTCTGTTTAACCTTGACTGCCTCTTTAAAGGCGCTTTTTTCAAATACAGTCACTCCTGTGGGTTAGGACTTCAATGAACTTCATGGGAGAGGAGACAGTTCAGTCCATAACAGAGAGTTGGCTTTGTTGCATGAAGTCGTAACGTACCTAGAGAGTGGAACATCTATAATAATCTCATAGTATCACTACTGATTCACAAAACAGATTTCAAACTCTATACCTGGGAATGACTTTTCCTACCACCTGAGACCATCTTCTATCTTTTCTTCCAGAAGCAAGGAACAGCATCAACGCAACCTTGACCACCCACCACCCAGACCCCGGAACCCTGGAGCAGTGTCCCAGTAAGCTTCTCCTGGCAACTGCCCTAACTGCAGAGGTGGCCCTGGACCTGGGAGGGAATCTTAAGCCTCCTTGCTTTCTGTTGTTGTGTCCACTGGCTGAGTGCCTGTCTGGCCTTTCTGTGCAACGGTGTGGTTTGTTCATGGCCTCCAGAACTGCATGCATAGCACATATAAAAAGCTATCTCAGCCTTGGCCTCAATCTAAGCTCATGATATTTAGTATAGGTGGCTTTAATGCCCCATCCACAGGACAGCAGCCAAAGAGGCCTTAGAAACTTAGAAGAGGAAAAAGCCAGGAAAATCCACCTCTATCCTCTGCAGGAGCTTGGTTTTGTACCTTTGGCTTATTTCTGTCCATCCCCCACTTGAATATTCCCAATGGCAAGAAGGCCCATACTTCATAAAGCACCAACCGCTGTCACACACGTCCAATTACTAGAAAGTTTTGCTTTATGCTATATCTGGCTCCCTTTATGCTGCCCTCACTGAATGACCCAATGTTTTTACTTACGGGCACTTATGAAGGAGGGTAACGGGCAATAACACAGAGAGGTGAAGCATGTGGCTTTGGACTCCTACAGACTTGGGTTGGAGCTCTTGTTCTGCCATCTTGGGTGAGTCACAGCCTCAGCTTGTTCATGTAGAATGGGAACACTAACTGTATCCATCACTCTGGCAGGAATAAATAAGGGAACGTGTGTGAAGCACGTAGCAATAGCGCATGCACACGCTTTGGAAATGTTAGCTACCGTATTCTTCCTCCTTGCCTGTTCTTGCGGACGTTGGAGAAGAGCTGGGTGGGCTGGTGTGATGCACCCCGTTGTTCTTGCCCTCCCTTCCCCCACCAGATGTGGACTTCTGCCCGCAGGCAGCCCGGTGCTGCCACACTGGAGTGGATGAATACGGCTGGATCGCGGCCGCGGTTGGCTGGAGCCTGTGGTTCCTCACCCTCATCCTGCTCTGTGTGGATAAACTGATGAAGCTCACTCCAGAGGAGCCCAAGGATTTGCAAGCATGAGGCTTAGAGCCGCAGCCCCAAGAATGGCCGTGGCCACCACTGGGTGGGTAACAGCGGGAGGGGAGTGTGGTTGCCGATGTGGTTTCTGCCATGTAACGGTCATCTGTCACCTTTGTGTTTCAGTTGCTCTTGAAAGGGGAGGAAGATGGAAAGGGGGATCCAAGGAAGGAAGGCCAGTGCCGCTTCACACCTAAATTCACAAGGCAGTCGTGCCTTCTGAGCGCTGACAGTCTCCTTTCTTGGTCTACAGGGAGTGCTTCTCTTGTAACCGCTGCTTCCTTCTGGAAGCACAAGAAACATGCGACCTAGACTCTTGTCCATGCATTCGGAGCTAAACTCAGAGCCTTCTCACCAAAAAGGTCATTGTCTTTCATCCCTCGCTTCAGTCATGGGCGCCGCTGTCGCAGTTCAAAACGGAAGCGTCGTCATTGACCCACTCTCTGTCCTCACCCCCATGTGCCTTGCTTCTCCAGCTCTCGTCCCTTCTTCAAGGTATCTGCCAGGGCCATCCCGCCCCACTCTCCCCGCCGGCACCCCGGTTCTGGCCTTCCTACCTCGCCCCTACGTTGTCGCAGACCCATCCCGTGTAGTTATCACCGCCGGCAGGAACCTGCCTCCCCACTGGCCACTCCCCGGGGGCAGCTGTGAGCATGACCTTCAGTAACACCTAACACAGAACTTCAGTCTGGCCCTCGGCTCCTCGAGGGAGTCCGACCACCTTCCCAGGCCTGTCTCCCCGCACATCCAGGGCCAGGGCGCCGCAGGGCACCGATGGCCCAGTCTTCAGCCCCCCATCTTCCACTTCTCTGCTGCCAGGCCCTCGCCTCCAGGCCTGCCTTCCAACTCCGCCTCCAGATTGGAGGATTGACACTCCCTTCCCCGACGGCCGTGGGGGACCTGGAGCTGGTGCTTTTTGGGGCGCATCTGCTCCGCCCTGAAGTGCAGCCCTCATGAAGACACAGTCCGTGCTACTTCCTCTCACTCCTGGGGACAGAACGCTCTTCGTAACATTTGTCCGATGAATGAATGGATGAACGAATGAGTCCTTGCCCTAGATGAACTTACGCTTATCGCTCCGCATACAGCACTTCCATTTCTCTATAAATGGTTGAAAACAGCCAGTCTCTAAAAAAGCCACTTGGTTTGGTTTCTGTTCATCCTGCACGAGGATGCTGCTGGTCATCGTGAACACTTCCAGTGGGGTCAGGAGGAGAGGAGTGTGGGTTCACCAGAAGGAAGAAAGGACAAAACGACTCTCTCTTTGGGAGCCTATTTCTGCCCTTTGGGAGGGAGTATGTATTTAGAAATAACAATACAGAAAAGGGAGAGGCTTCTGAAGCAGGAAGAAGCATCTCCTGGAGGCGGCAGGTGATTCAAAGCTGCTTGGCTGTTCTTTTAGAAAATCTCGATGCCGGGGCCAGGGGGGGAGGGGTTGTCGCCTGGGTGGCCCAGTTAGTTGAGCTGACAGCTCAGAGCCTGGAGCCTGCTTCAGATTCCGTCTCCCTCTCTATCTGGCCCTCCCTCACTCATGCTCTGTCTCTCTCAAAATAAACATTAAATTTTTTTTTTTTTTTTAAATCTCAATACGGGCCACCTGCGTGGCTCAATGGGTTAAGTGTCCGACTCTTGATTTCAGCTCAGGTCATGATCTCACAGTGTGTGAGTTCGAGCCCTGCATCAGGCTCTCTGCTGTCAGCACAGAGCCTGTTTCGGATCCTCTGTCACCCTCTCTCTGCCCCTCCCCCGCTTGTGCTGGCTCTCAAAACTAAGCATTTAAAAAAAGAAAAATCTCAGTACATCTCCCTGACAACAGGCACTGAAACAATTGCCTGGCCTCAGTCTGCTGTTTTCTCAAGAGCCAGGTAGTTTCAGAATCTCAGTTGTTTAATCGATAAAATGGGTGGATTTACTGTTCCTACATGTTAAATAAACAACGTGCACAGAAGTGTCGGCACGATGCGACGGTATGAACATACACGAGCATGATCCACTTTTTTAGACAGCGGAGGAAAGGGTTTCCACAATCTGTGATGGTTGAATTCCTTAGAGATGGAAAAACTCGGGAAGTCCCACCCTTTGATTTAACATCTGCAAGCATTTTTTTTTTAACGTTTATTTATTTTTGAAACAGAGAGAGACAGAGCATGAACGGGGGAGGGTCAGAGAGAGGGAGACACAGAATCCAAAACAGGCTCCAGGCTCTGAGCTGTCAGCACAGAGCCCGACGCGGGGCTCAAACTCACGGACCATGAGATCATGACCTGAAGTCGGACGCTTAACCGGCTGAGCCACCCAGGCGCCCCTTAATTTTTTAACATTTATTTATTTTTGAGAGACAGAGACAGATAGAGCATGAGTTGGGGAGGGGCAGAGAGAGAGGGAGATACAGAATCCGAAGTAGGCTCCAGCCCGACACGGGGCTGGAACTCAAAAACCAGGAGATCATACGACCCAGGAGGAAATCAAGAGTTGGATGGATGCTCAACCAACTGAGCCACCCACGTACTCTCAGAGTGTCAGTTTTCTAAGTGGAAAATGTAGGAAATGGACGTCAGTGTTTACTAACTCAGGGGAAAAGCCTGGAGGGCTGCACGGAAGGAGGTGGGCATAAGGCCCGTCCCTGCAACCAGGGCTCTTACCCCGTCTATACCAGACCCCTACGGTAAGATTTCATTTGCTGCTTTAAAAGGCAGAAAGCCAGAACACCGGTCGGTGCCTGACATCCCCTCCAATCTGGACAACTCGTAAGTTTTTAGACTACGTTCAAGCGAATTCAAGTGAATGTGGCCACCACTGCCGAATTCAGAGTTAGGCGTGTTGTGAATCAATCGCCCTTCTCTCATCTGTACAAGAGGAAGGACAGACCAAACGCAAATAATCCCTCTTCCCTTTGAGATGAGAAAGACAGTTATATAATTTGACGGTTATGCTTTCCACATGCTTTATCTCAGATCTTCCCTCCCAGCATGGAATCTCTTTATTCTATCAAAGCAAAGATTTGTCAATAAATTAAAAAGGAAAACCTGGAGGGGAAAACCAAGTATCCCCTTCCAGGGATCTAAGAACTCCCTGGTATAAAGCAGCAGGACTTGCCTAGCAGTTTTCATTTAAGGTTTTTGCTTTTAGTAAATGATGTCGCCCTCAGCACTGTCACAGGCTGTGTGATACAGAGCCCACACTGCTCAAGGCATTTTCTGTACCAAAGTGTAAGGCGTAGAGATAGAATATTAAACATTAAGGTGTGGTATAATTATCTGACTTTTAAAAATCATCATCTGAAAATCGATTCCGTTTTATATGTATGATACCTAAGGACAAATAAATATATAATTTTTTATTAAAAATAAAATGTGATACTATGCATGCAAAACTCATCAACAAGCCTGAGGCTGGCCTGGGCCTCTTTTCCATAAAAATGCATGTAAATTTACCTTTAAACTTAGAGAAACAATAATCTAGAAATGTTTGTTTTTAAATTTTTTTTTAAAGTTTATTTATTTTGAGAGAGAGAGAGAGAGCATGAGCAGGGCAGGGGCAGAGAGGGAGAGAGAGGGGAGAGAGGGAATCCCAAGCAGGCTCTGCACTGTCAGCACAGGGCCTGAGGCAGGG
The DNA here is from genome assembly GCF_022837055.1 of Prionailurus viverrinus. Classification (NCBI taxonomy): domain Eukaryota; kingdom Metazoa; phylum Chordata; class Mammalia; order Carnivora; family Felidae; genus Prionailurus; species Prionailurus viverrinus. Next base: position 154,237,757 of record NC_062562.1, read on the forward strand.
CTAGAACTCACAAAGCTCAAGATCATGACCCAAGCTGAAATCAAGAGTCAGACGTTAAACTGACTGAGCCACCCAGGTGCCCCTAGAAATGTTTTTGATGGAAAGCAGCTTTCTCTGTGGGCACCCTGGCATCTGTTCCAAGGCCATTTATACATAATGTGCTGTGACTGACTACATAGGTAGGAGTGCCTTGTAGCCAACCTATACCTGGCGTCTCCTTCCAGCCTTATCTGGTCAAGCGCATCCTCCAAACTTCCTTCCAGAATAATCATTCTTTCTAATATGTAAGTAAATGATCAAGGCACTCCTCTGCCTGAAATGCCCCTGTGACTCCCACAGTTGACAGAGTAAAATCCATACTTTTAGGATGACCCCTAAGGCCTTCTGTAATTGGATCCCCGGGCGTTTCTCTAGTTTAATGTCTTACAAATCCTTCACGCACACCCAGTTCTGAGTGATTTCAGTTCTTAAACATGCCAGGCCTTTCTATCCTCACCAGTTTTTCTCTTGACATTCACAGGGCCCAAAAGACACCCTTCCCAAGAGCTAGATGTCTCACGAACCAAGAGAAGCTTACAGCTCAGGTCAGAAGCTTCAGCTCCTGCCTGCTCCCCCCCGCCCCCAACTACCTAATTTTGTATTCTTAATTCTGTATTTTTTTAAGAGGGTCTTTTAATTATATACATGTTAGGCCCCATGAACCTCAGCCTTGCTCCTCCCCTTCTCCTTCCCTCTTCTGATAGGACCACCTTCTCCCCACATATTCAGAGACTTAAACACCAACAGATTCTAACAGCTCAAGGTCACATCCCTAGGATGACCCAACCTCACCAAATGCTTGCCTGAGAAAGCTCCAGACTGACAAAAGATTTAACTCTGTTCTAACCAAAGTCTGACAATAGGCACCTGATCACCCTTTCTTAGAGCATTTACTAAAACGGGCTCACAATTGTGAATTCTGCCTCTGTCCCTTTGAGATGTAGACGTCTATTTCTACACCTACATATCTGTCTGTCTATCTATCCATCTATCTATCCGCCACAACCGGGACCTGAAAGCTATCCTTTATAACATAATCATCAGGAAGGACAGGGCCTCTGTCTCCCCAGCCTCTGGGAGGACAGAATCCTAACTTGGACGACTGACGGAGGGCAGTCACAGCTGGCCTAATCGGCATTTACACTGACCTGACTTTTGTAATTTCTCACTCCGCCAACTCTACTGAGCCCCGGCTCACCCCACTCCCTACCCCCTCATTCCCCCTAACACACCCAATCATCTCTGTATAATTGAAGTTGAGTTCCCGCTAGACCCTCTTCCCTAGAGTAATAGTATATTACAATTAAAATCTGTCCTTCGCCACTTCAGCGTCTGACTTTTTTTTACCTTTGACAACGGAGCAGGTTAGACTATACTATCTACCTGCTTGTCTTTCTCACTGGTCCCTCTGAAGGCAGGGGTCCATCCACCAAGGCCTACGTGTGCGGCACACGCTTTAGTAAACATCTGATGATTTAGCCAATCACAGGAGACCCAAGAACATGGCCTGTGCTAACAACCGGAGTAAAGCCGTTACAGGGGAGGAGGCTCTTGGGAAAACTTGGGAAAGTCCTCAAGATTGGGAAACATTTAGGGGCGCCTGGGTGATGCAGTCAGTTAAGCGTCCGACTTCAGCCAGGTCACGATCTCGCGGTCCGTGAGTTCGAGCCCCGCGTCGGGCTCTGGGCTGATGGCTCAGAGCCTGGAGCCTGTTTCCGATTCTGTCTCCCTCTCTCTCTGCCCCTCCCCCGTTCATGCCCTGTCTCTCTCTGTCCCAAAAATAAATAAACGTTGAAAAAAAAATTAAAAAAAAAAAAAAAAGATTGGGAAACATTTAAATTATTGTCTCCATAAGTTTATAATAAGACATGCTTAAGCCATTTGTGGCAGCGAGTAACTGGCAGGTCTGCCCAACAAGTTAATTCTGCGATGAGAGACAAATGGACCAGGGGCCAGATCATACATAAGAATGGAACTTTGGCTCACAATCTGCAGCAACGAGTCCGGGCAGCCAACCCATTACCTGTCCAGGAAGTCAACTTGGTCTAGGAAGTCCAACTACTACCTGCAGCACCCAGGCCAGGAAGCCAAACCCCTCCACAGCAACTGGCCCAAACAGCCAGGATTTGGTTAGTAACAGATAGCTTCGGTGATTTACTTTCCGCCCCCCGTTTCCAACCTAGGACCATCCAGGGAAAGCCAAATGTGCCCCTTTAACCAGGCACACGGGATACCCCACTCCTTAGCCCACCTACGGCTGATCCATGCCAACAGCCTACAATCAGGGCGCATGGAAGATGCAGGGCCTCCCCCCTCTTCACGATAAAGCTTTCCCCCTCCCCTGCCTGCCTCTGTCTGCCAAATAGAAGTGATGGTGGCCGGCCCCGTTGCTAGAGCAAGCTCGGAATGAATAGCTTTGGCTCCTCAAGTGGTCCTCATTTATTTCCATAGTGACTCTTTGTTGAAAACTTTGTCCCATTCTTCGTACCCTCAAGGAGACGTTTTCACCTGACAGATTCCTGTTACTGGGTCAAATGAAGGAAACTACTGGGAAGGGGGGAGTACTATGGGCTGAACTGTATCCCCTGCAGTTTCTTACGTTGAAGCCTCCACAACCGCAGAATGTGAACTTATTCAGAAATACGGTCGTTGCGGTATAATGGCTTAAGAGGAGGTCACACGAGAATAGGGTGGGCCCCTAATCCAGCGGTTTTTTTATGTAAAAGGGAGACTTGGACACAGATCTGCACACAGGGAGAACAACACGTGCTGAAGGCAGAGATCAGGGTGACGCGTTCACAAGCCAAGGAATCCCAAAGATCCCCAGCAAACTACCAGACACTAGGGGAGAGACCTAGAACATATTCTCCCCCTCGGAGAGAAAGAGCCAGCACTGTTGACATGTTGATCTCGGACTTTCAGGCTCTGAGCAGTAAGGCAACACATCTCTGTTGGTCTGGGCCACCCAGTTTGTGGTCCTTTGTTATAGCAACCCCAGCAAACTAATGCAGAGCAGGAGTTTTTGAAAAGAGTAGTTTCAACTGGAAACCAAGGGCAGCCTTGTGCTCAAAGGCTTGCAAAGTACAGACCACAGAACTGTAAGCAAGTAGGTAAATAGGCAAGATGCAGTACCCAGGGAACTTCAAGCCATGGGAGTGTGCAGTGATTCACCCTCTACCACAGGACGTCCAGATGGCCTTCCTGCCCCTCCCTGGGCCCCATCATGGCTCTCCTCCCCCACACCACATACTACTTGCCCAAGAACAGGTCAAGAGGGTGGAGACTCTCCTTGGGAGATGCTACTTGAGGTGACGGATGCCAGCCACAGGGTCACAAACATCCCGTGCACCCCACAAAGTCACCATTCCGTCCAGACTTACCTATGTGAGAGCTGGTGGCAGCAGTGGGTGGAGAATGTACCATTTCAGGCTTCTTGTACAAGCTCTGGGGCAGCAGGAAGTCTCCTTCTGGTAAATTCCTCTAATCAGCCTTCACTGTACACACGGCTGTGAACATACTTGCAGAGCTCACGTGCATGCCCACGCCTTGTCCCAGCCCTTCTCTGGGTGCTCAGAGCTTGCTTCCCTCACCTACCTGTCCCTTGACACTGGTGAGCCAGAGTCCCTTGCCTGACTCTACATGGCAGCATGGAAGGAACATGGAGCACTTGAGAAGCCAACACAGGGCACCCTGGAGTCCAGGGTACACATGAGCAGGAGGGCAATTGAAGGCAGCAAGGCTGCTGCCCATTGGCATCTGGAAAGCCCTTCTAGGGTAGCTCATGTTGTTCATTGCACTTACACAGTTTTTCTTGAGGAATGGGCACCTTTTTTAATTTGCAGAGAGGTGTCCTAGGGGCCACCAAAACCTAAGAGGGGGGAAAAAATGACAGGTAAGGTGTAACACTTGGCTTCAATTACAGGCTTGTCTGATACAAATTTCATATTGTTATAAGCAATATATTAAGCATAGAGAATATTTAATTATACTCTGAAGATACTCAGATCAAATATTCTTTTGAAAACTGATTTATAAGCTACTGAGCTGTGACACGGGAGAACCTTAAATGCATATTAGTAAGTGAAAGAAGCCAATCTGAGAGGGCTCCTTGCCATTTGATTCCAACCATATGACATTCTGGAAAAGGCAAAACTACATCGACAGGGAACAGATCAGTAGTTAGTGGGAGAGAAAAGGATGAATGGGAAGAGTGTATTTTTTGAAAAACCAACTTAGAGAAGACCAACTAATGGATGGACACCTTCTGCATCACATGCACTAGCATCAAACTTCAATGCCCAATTAGCTCACTAAACCCATTCTTGGGATGGCTGAATAGATTAAAATTATAAATATGCATTTATCCTTAAGAGAACAGAACTCATTTTTTTTTTTTTACTTATTTTGGGAAAGTGTATGCCATATTCCCAGTGTGAGACCCAGCCTTCCTCCACGTGAAGTTTTATTCACTCATACCTTGTACTTTCCTCCACTTTTCTGGGTGTCTGTGCAGGATATTGTTGCCATTCTGTCGTCATTGGCATCTGGAAGGTCCCACGCATTTTTACCCTTTATTCGCTTTCATCCCCAATCCTCTCTCAGTTTCCTGCTCCCATTCCATAAGGCAACCACATGAATCCCTATCTATGCTCTTATAAAAAGTGAACGATTATAAGTTCGGGTATTTTGAACCTACCTTACCTAGATCTCATCCTGCCTCTTTGCTCACTCAGTAGTAATGTTTTTAAGATCTATCTACACTATGTCCATATGTCCCAAGCCTCTAGCTGCCACACAGAATTCTACTGAGTAAGCCACCACGGTTCACTTCTCCCTTCCCTCAGATATGCACTCCTGATGGGCTCAAGCCCCCCTTCCACACTGCACCACCATGAAAATCCCCACATGCTCTCTTTATGGGCCTGTGAATGTATTTCCTTGGGAAATATTGCCAGATGCAGTAATGCTGGGTCACAGAAGAAACACATTCTTAATTTAAGTGGTATGGGATACATGCTTTTTAAATCCACACGTAGGTATTTCATTCAATTGCCTCAGCAATTGAAATCGACTTTTTACTATTTCTATCTGCCTGTTCACGATAGACATCAATCATGTCCACGCCTTCTCCCAAAATACCATGCACAGCATTCCCACTGTTAGATATTGAATTCGATTTACTGAATTCAATTTTGTTTTGAATCTGAAGACAGAATTGTTATTGATTTGTATCTGATTTAGCATTTTGCTTTCAATGTGAGATTTTTAAAAGTTGGCTGTAAATAAAATTCTAGGCAAGTATGCATTCTGGCTGGTTAAAAATAAAATTTACAGCCCTGTTATCAGATTCTGGGCTCCAGCACGGTCTTCTTGCCCTCAGATGTACCAGGATCATGCCAAGTTTGGGAGAATGTGAAGAAACTGTTTTGTTCAGGAGAGCAATCGGCAGTTGGCTTTTTTGGTACTGAGTGAGACCACCATGTGTTTTTCTCAGAAATGAATGAAGATGTACACAAAGTGGGTCACTTCTCCAAGTCTGCGGAACAATGAGCAGATTATGAGGTTAAACACCACCCCGGTTTTTGTGTTAAGATGCTGAGAAAACTTCAGACACCATGACCTATGAGGCTTATGTGGAGGATATTTTGGTCCACTGTTTTGTTTTGTCTTAAAGATTTTATTATTTTTTTTAACGTCTATTTATTTTTGAGAGAGAGAGAGAGAATGAACAACTGGGGGAGGGGCAGAGATAGAGAGGGGAACAGAGGATCCAAAGCAGGTTCTGTGCTGACAGCAGAGAGCCTGATGCAGGGCTCAGACTCACAAACCGTGAGATCATGACCTGAGCTGAAGTCAGACACTTAACTGACTGAGTCACTCAGGCACCTCTAAAGATTTTATTTTTAAGTCATCTCTACACCCAACGTGGGGCTTGAACAAACTCAACCTCAAGATGGAGTCTCCTGCTCTACTGACCGAGCCAGCCAGGCGCCCCAAGGTGCAGTGTTATTCTATAAAATACTACAGTGGAATTTTAAAAAGTTATTTTTAGTACTTTAAACTAATTTTCACAGGCTTGACACATACTATTGCAAGAGTTCAATTCTCCAGTATACAATGAACCTCCCACTGTCTCCCATCATCTCCAATTTGCATTCAGAGATGGCAGCTTTCCAAGCCATCCTGGATAAAGCCATGTGGAAGGCAGCCAGCTCAATAGGAGCAAACAAACCTCTCACCTCCAGCTTCCCAAGGGTAATTCCCATTGAAGAACCCTAAGCTGGGGGGTGGGGGGCAGGTAGGGAGTAGCAAGGAGCCAAGTGGACAAAATCTGTGGGGTGGAAGGAATTTGCATGTAAAGCAAATCAGATTTCCATGATGGTCTAAGGGTGACATTATTTTTTTTTTTTTACCCAGAGATATTTAACTTAGCATTTAATGTGATTTACATAAATTATCTTTATGTGCATCTATGGGTTTCAATGAAACCCAAGGAGATAATGTGAGTTGGCCAAAGTCACATTGGAGTTCTTCAAACCCTCATCAGCAAGACTGCCTTGGATACTGAGACGATATACTAAGTCACAAAATCAGAGTTAGATGAGACCTTAGAGGCCAATGGGTTCCATCTCTCTCCTCCTCCCCTCCCCTCCCATCTTTCCCTTCTCTCCCCTCTTCCCGCCCCACTTCCCTCCTCTCTCTCTCTTTCTCACACACACACACACACACACACACACTTTACCACACTTTACCACACTTCAAGAAGGATGTGTCCTTGCTCAGTGACCTCCAGTAAATGATGTTCATCACACCGTGAGAGAGCCCTTTAAAATCCATACATAATAAAAATGTTCAGAACTTATGACTTATTGCTGATAATTTGCCTGACAGAAAATAATTCAAAGAAAACAAGACTAGAAAATAGTCTGGAAAATAGTTGCTTCTAATAATTTGCTATGCTAGATAATGTAACATATTGGAAAAAGACTGCTAACAAAGAACAGGGTAAAGGTAAGATAACACTGTGGGATATTAGATAGATGTAAAATGATAACCATGAGAACTATGTGGAAACTTTCTTGTTGGTCAAATTATAAAATATTAAAAATATAAATAAAGGGACACCTGGGTGGTTCAGTCAGGTAAGCATTTGACTCTTGATTTCAGCTCAGGTCATGATCTTGTGGTTCATCGGATCAAGCCCCGTATCCAGCTCCTTGCTGGTAAGACAGAGCCTGCTTGGGGTTCTCTCTCTTTGACCTTCCCCCACTCACACTGTCTTTCTCTCTCCCTCAAAATAAACAAACATCTTTTAAAAGTCTCTATAAAAAAATAAATATAAATATAGTTTTGTTTTCTCAATGTTGGTTTCCGAGGACAATGGCATGTATTCTCAAGGTGGACACTGGGGATCTAAACTGACCCAGGAGTTCTGAAAAATAATTTAAAATACAAAGGAGTCCCTTTAAATCTACTCAGATCATTCACCTCAGTAATTTTACTTCTAGGAATTTATTCCAAGGAAGTAATCTGAAAATCAGACAACTTATACACAAAAGGTATTTAGCCCATCATTATTTATAATAGCAAAACATCAGAAACAACCAAACATCAACACTAGAGAAATGGACAAATAATGGTAGATCCATAGAAAAAAAACATTGTGCAGAAAAAAATATCTAGCCCCTTCCGCCATGAGGATACAATGAGGATTCTGTAACTCGGCAGACGGAGGGCACTCACTCTACCAAGCTGATACCCTGATCTCCAACATCCACCTCCAGAATTATGTACATCATATTTAGACAATAATGATGAACAAATCAGCAATTCCTTTATTGAAATGTTAAAGGAGGGGCACCTGGGTGGCTCAGTGGGTTGAGCATCTGACTTTGGCTCAGATCATGATCTCACAGTTTGTGGGTTTGAGCCCCATGTCAGGCTCTGCGGTGACAGCTCAGAGCCTGGAGCCTGCTCCGGATTCCGTGTCTCCCTTTCTCTCTGCCCATCCCCCACCCATGTTCGTTCGTTCTCTCTCTCTCTCTCTCTCTCTCAAAAATAAATAAACATTAAAAAAATATTTTTAAAGAAAAAGAAATTTTAAAGGAACCAGGAGTGACAACCACAACAATTTTAAAAGAACCAAGTGTAACTGAGTTGCCAAAGGGGGAAAAAAAATGTTTATAGTAAAGAAATGAACTCGGATACATGGAAGCTATAAGATAAACAAATAATAAACTATACAAGAATTTGGGGAAAATATGTCTATCTAGACAATCATGGACAAAAATGAATTTTTAATGACACAAGATAACATTTGTGATAATGCTAAAGAAGGAAAACAGGGGGCACCTGGGTGGCTCAGTCAGTTAAGCATCTGACTTCAGCTCAGGTCATGACCTCATGGTTCATGGGTTGGAGCCCTGCATCAGGCTCTGAGCTATCAGCACAGAGCCTGGAGCCCTGCTTTGGACTCTGTGTCTCCCTTTCTCTCTGGCCGTCCCCTGCTCATGCTCTCTCTCTCTCTCAAAAATAAATAAACATTAAAACTTTTTCTTAAAAAATAAAGAAGGAAAACAGGATAGAACATTACATATATACATTATGTCCCTGTACTAGGTAAAAGAAAAGGCATAGGAAAGAGCCTGGAAGAAATTTCATCTAAATGTTGAAGACTGTTTGAATAAATGCATACTAATCTTGAGCAACATGATGAGGAAATATGTGTATCTTAATGGCAAGTGTGTGTATGTGTTTGTGAATTAGATACACTATGTCTTCCAAGTTTTAGTCCAACATGTAAAGAACTCGGAACTCTGTTGTAAGGTCCTTAAACTACTTGTAAAGCAGTACAGTGTCATCTGCAAATGGACTTGTATTAGTCATAAATGTGTATTGCTAATTCTAGGGCAACTGCTTAAAATAGTAAAAATTGATATGCTAAGAGAAGAGAGAAATGGCATGATACAAAATGCTCAAAAAACCAGAGGAAGCAGAAAAAGAAGGGAAGACAAGAAAACAAAAACAAGGAACAAGGTCAGTAGATGAAAATAGTAAAAAATAGAGTAATAATCACTTTAAATGTGAATGGTCTAAATACACCAAATAAAAGACAGAGACTATGAGAATGGATTAAAAAAATAAGAGCCAGCTATATACTGTCTACAAGAAACCCACTGTAAATATAAAGACATAGATAAAATTAAAGAGATGGAGAAAAATATACCATACTAACACTAGTCAAAAGAAAGCTACAGTAGCTACACTAATTTTATACAGAGCAGACTTCAGAGCAAGAAAACTGATCAGAGATAAAGAGGAGTATTACAGAATGATAAAGGGGCAAATTTTCCAAGAAGACATTAACAATCCGTAATGTGTAAACTCTTAGCAATAGAGCAACAAAATGTGTGAGGCAAATACTGATAGAACCACAAGAAGAAACAGATGAATCCACTATTACAGTTGGAGTCTTCAACACCCCTCTATCGGTAACTGACAGACCCAGCAGGCAGAAAATCGGTAAGGACACAGTTGAACTGAACACCACCATCAATCAACTGGATTTAATTGACATATATAGACTACTCCATCCAACAACAGCAGATGATACATTCTTCTCAAGCCTACATGTAATATTCACCAAAAATAGACTACATTCTGGACCATAAAACACACCTTCACAAATTTAAAATAATAAATACTACTATGTCACTCATTCATTATGTTACCCCAAATAACAGACACTAATAACCTGAATATATCTTACCAGCCACGTAAAATGAACCGGAGTTCATCTTTAAACAAGCACAAGGTTAGACAACTTAATGTGAAATCAAATAATGTTTTTGCTACCTACTAAAAACAATCCCTGAGCTTACAAATTGAAGGAAATGGTAGCATATTCACTTGGAATTTTTTTTTTTTTTCAGAATCAAAAATTCACTGACCTGAATCTGTTTTCTGCTCTGTTTTCTCTCCTTTGCACAATGGAATAATATCCCTGCTCTTCCGGAGGCTAATCTCCCCACTATGCTCTGAATCCCAGCATCTCTCACTTTCTTCTCTGTCTTCTGCATTAACAGTAACTTCCCCCAATTCCGTGGATCATCCCCATAAGCACGCAACACATCTGGTACCTCTCATTTTAAGGTTTCCAGTTAGCAAATAAAAATACACATCTAAATTTGAATGTCAGATAAGCAACAATTATTTTTGTATGTGTGTCCATGCAATATTTAGGACATATCTAAACTAAAAAAAGTATCCCGTGTTTCTCTGAAATTCAACTTAATTGGTTTCCCTGTATATTATTTGGCAACTTGTATGTCATTTACCCTACATCCCTACCTTTCAGTAACCACCCCATTTCTCTGCATCCCTTCTCAGCAAAATATCTGAAAAGAACTGTCTAAATTCACTTGTCTCTCCATTCCCATCTCCTAGTCTTCCTTCATTTCCCCTCCAACCTAGCTTCTTTCTCCAGGACTCCACACAGACTGCTCCTGTCAAGGTCCTCATGATGCATTCATGTGCTGGTAGTATTTCCATACACACTAGTCCAGTGCAGTGAACGTATTTGCTGTTCCATGACATTCTTAACACTGAAGCTGAGATTGCTTTTATACACAAGTGATATGCCAAGTTCTAACTGCAGAAGGGTATTTATAAGCCATTAAACCTTATTCATAGTTATTTTTCCCAGACATACAAAACAATATTCTCCCCCCCCAGTGGTGTGGGGGATGGAGTATTTCCCCATTGTACTAACTCTGGGGAAAGCCTGAGCTGGTTTTGGGCAGTCCCTCCTCCATAGCACCATCTCTCCTCCAGGGTCCATATCCTCAACTTCTACCTTATCAGTTCATGAAAGTCTTAGAAAAGGACTGGGTGAGCTGGAAGGTCTCAGGGCCCAGACATGCCACCCTTCTGCTGGAGGCCACATGATGGATAAGCTCAGTGCCATGGCAAACAGGTCCTCACCAGAGGCCAATGGGAGGACTTCTAGAGAATGGTTTTTCTGTGTTGACCTATTAATTGTTCAGTTCTTTTGACTGGGCCAAGACTTACTACGAGGTATTAGTTCTGTCTTCCAAGATACTGTAAAGCAAATCAATCTCCCTTCTCAAGACAACTCTTCGGATATTTGAAGATAGCTTTGCTTCCTACAAAGCCTTCCCTGCTCATGCGAAACACCTAGGTTCTTCAACTCTTCCTCAAATGACATGGATTCTAATCTTGCCATTCTGGCTCCTCTTCTCCCAGTCTCTCCATCCAATTCATAAACATCCCTTTCCAAATTTGGCACCTATATTCTTCAAGTAACCAGCTGGGGAGGTGGAAATTCTTATATCCCCTCACTGGGTCAATATATTTCTGTTTGAAGTGTCTGAGGCTGGGTTGATCTTTCAAGTATCCCCAGCACTCCTAACATGCCCATTAACATCCTCAACTCTTTTCCTATTAAGTCCTGTTAGGCCATATTCCATATATATATGGGATACACACACACACACACACACACACATTTTAATCCTAGAAGTAGGGCTTTAAACTTAGTAGGAATAAATGATATTTTTATTTATTTTTTGGCCTGTGTTTCTGATTGCCACCCATCACAATATCATCCTTCTAAATTTTGAAGCTTATAAAATTTAGTAGGTCACTCTGAACCCATTGATGTGAAGACCATACAAACTCTAATTTCTGAGTTCCAGGGGCCAGTAACCTCAGAAGGTGAAGCTTTAGTTATCTGGAAAAGGGTTGAGGCACAGAGAAATGTGTCAGAAACCACAGGTCATGGACCCTGCAGATAGAGCTGAGGCACTATTCCTGCTTCATTCTCCGTGTGGTCAATGGGTATGTAAGTGGCAGGGGGTAGAGACAGATGAAGGGCCAACCAGAGCAGGAAATGCATTGCGCAGAGTTGATGTGTATGCCTAAATTCACCAGTTAAAGAGAAGCCCCACTGTCAAGGAAAAGACATCAAAGCACACACTTTTCACAAGGGTCCCCCAAAAGCCGTTTGTGGGCTGAAGTCTGTAAATTACTAGCATTAAGGCCAAGGGCCAGAAACAATATCGCTTTCTGGACCAGAATAATGCTTTCTGCTACCCATGAAGTCCTCCAAGAGAGCTACAAACACCAGGCACGAAGCCCCTACAAAATTCCACGTATTTTGTCAGGGGACCCGTCGAGCAGTGCCCCCCACTGGTGTGCAGAATTAGGCACTAGCTGGGCCTCTCGAGGTCATGGTGCCATTTTCCTCCAACAGTTAGAAAACTACTGCTTGAAGACCCTCAGACACATCTCCCTGTGCTGCTTTCCAGATTACCCCAGCACCAATTCTAATCCTTTCGCCCCCCCCCCCCCGCCCTCCCCCCACCCCATGCTTTGGAATCCAAATCAACAGCTTATTGTAATAGCAACTAGAAAGCAAATCAGTCCCAGTCACCAAATGAGATGAAATTGGCTGAGATATATTTTTTTTTAAGACCAAAATTTACTAAAATATTGACTGCAGTATTTCTGATGGTGGAGTTGTTTTTGTTTCCTTCTTTTTTTGCTAATCTGCATCTTGACCAGAAAAGGTAGAACAGAAAAGGTTAGGGCTAAAGGGCTACATACAGTAATAGGATGTTCTGATTTAAAATTTGGTTATGTCCTCTTTAAAAAAAAACAACTGTATTCCTGATCTGTGTATAAAATTGGTCTCACAAGAAATCCAGAAATAACAGTATTGGAGAAATGTAAAGCAATCTAAAAACATACGGGCTCTTGGACTTCAAACCCAGGCAGTGAGGACTCCTGTCTCTTACACTTTAGGACACTCTAAGGGGGAATAGCTTCTTCTAGATTCTGCTCAAAGTAGACCATTCTTTTTTTTTTTTTTTTTAATTTTTTTTTCAACGTTTATTTATTTTTGGGACAGAGAGAGACAGAGCATGAGTGGGGGAGGGGCAGAGAGAGAGGGAAACACGTAATCGGAAACAGGCTCCAGGCTCTGAGCCATCAGCCCAGAGCCTGACGTGGGGCTCGAACTCACGGAGTGCGAGATCGTGACCTGGTTGAAGTCGGACGCTCAACCAACTGCGCCACCCAGGCGCCCCAAAGTAGACCATTCTTGCTGCTCTTTAAAAGCAACCACAGGGGTACCTGGGTGGGTCAGTCGGTTGAGCGGCCAGCTTCGGCTCAGGTCATCATCTCATGGTCTGTGAGTTCGAGCCCCGCATCGGGCTCTGTGCTGACAGCTCAGAGCCTGGAGCCTGTTTCAGATTCTGTGTCTCCCTCTCTCTGACCCTCCCCCATTCATGCTCTGTCTCTCTCTGTCTGAAAAATATATAAACGTTAAAAAAAACTTTTTTTTTTAAAAAAAGCAACCACAGTGCACAACTACTGTTGGGAAAAAAAGACCAACATTCATTTGTACTGAAATCAGCAACCCCATTTCAGCTTTTAAGCCATTCTCTTTCTCTCTCTTTTAACTCTTTGTACTGTTTCCTTTAGAACGATCTCAGAATTCTGGGGTGCCTTGGCAGCTCAGTTGATTAAGCATCCAACTTCAGCTCAGGTCATGATCTCAGTTTGTGAGTTCAAGCCCCGCATCGGGTTCTGCGCTGACAGCTTAGAGCCTGGAGCCTGCTTTGGATTCGGTGTCTCCCTCTCTCCATGTCACTCCCTGGCTTGTGCTCTCTTCTCTCTCTCTCTCTCTCTCTCTCTCTCTCTCTCAAAAGTAAATAAATGTTAAAAAAAATTTTTTTAAAAGAACAATCTCAGAACTTTAAGATGCTGAAAGAAAACCACTGATTTAAGGCATATCATCATTTTGCAGAATCAAAACCTAAGTATTTACACTACTGAATTTTCAAGACACTGGTATAAACCATCCATGACACAGCCAGTCTAAAGCAAGTTCACAGTAAGTTTTCTAGACATGTTCTATTTTACACTTCTGAATGCTATCCTTTGGCAAGAGTACAGCAAAAAATCACTCAACTACACAAATGTGGGTTACCTGGACATGGGGCTGTAATTTTTCAAGTCCTCAACACAGGAAAAATCAAGCCTACACCAGCCTCATTTATTCCTCATGAGGGTGTAGCAAGGAACGTTCAGGAGATCTTTAGAGGAAAAAAGTTACTAAACAAATAGCAGGTGGTCCAACAACAGTAAAAACATTTCGTTAGTTTATCTCAGACACTGGTCCAAAGGCTCCATCTCTTGGGAATGCTACAGTTTCTCGTTTTCTTTTTACCTTAAGCTACGCTTGGCAGGGATAATATGGAAGAGGAGACAGAGGGAAAAGAAATGCCAATTACAGTTTAAATTCATATTCATGTCAACTCGGCGTTCGAGGTCTGGGCATGGGACCAGCCCGACCTTTCTCGTAAGCCTTAGCTACTTCTGGTAACTCCTTGTTCTTCTATAGTTTTGAAGCGATTTGCATGCGGACCATCGAAAATGCCTTAGGGGAATGAGGTGTGCAGTTAGTCTACCCTGTATTTTATTTTTTGTTTTTAATCTCAAGCTGTGTTTACTAAAACATAAGGATCTATTCATCAAAACTACCACAACGACTGCTTCTTCAGCTATGTCAAAAACACCAGAGTATCTGGCCATTGTGCGTGCATGTGTATGCTTTAAATTTCCTTTATTTTTCCTTCAAGGATTTTTGGTTTTGTTGAATGTGCTTCAACTTTCATAATATCCTATTCTGTTGCTTACCGGGCTTTTGTTTTCTCTTTAACATTAAACCTCTTAATCATTTAAAACATACTTGAAGGTCTCTTTCATAGTGGTCTGTTTTTTTCTGATTTTTTAGGTCCAAACTCTCCTTGTGGTTGCTCCTGTGACTTTTCCTTCATGAAGGTTTATTTTCACCCACGATTTGCAGCTGCTAACCACGGTTCCGACTTCAGCAAGAGCTGGCCGCCCAGAGGAGCACGGCAGGTGCTGGGCTGTGGGTGCCCATGGAAGGCTCACGTGAGCCTCTGCACGGGTCTAGGGGCTTGATCTGCATCAAACTTGTTGTAAAATTTTTAGATGATTTTAGATTTCGAGAGAAGCTGTAAAAATAGTGTTTCTGCATGTCCTTTACTGACATTAAGAGAAGTCTTAGTAATCCTAGTAAAGTTAGCAAAACCAACAAAATTAACCTTTGCACAATACCACTGACTAGCCTAGGGACTTTATTTGGGTTCCACTGGGTTTTGTTTTTTTTTTTTTTTCCCTCTAATGTCATTTGTTTTGTTCTCGCTGCTCCAGGATCCCATCCAGGTTTCCACTTTTCATCTCGTTGTTATGTTCTACGGCATTTTGTTCCCTTGGCTTTCCTCCGTTTCCAGGTGTTGTCTTGGGTTTCATAAACAACTCCAGGTTGACCCTATTACCTTTCAAGATTGTGCAGACTTTGATCTTCTCATTTACCTTTCTAGATAAAGGTAGAGTCCTAATCTTTTGTAGAGTCCTAATCTTTTAATTCCTAAATGAATCTGCAAGCATCAATTTGATTAGTGCAAAACACAGTGAGCAGAAGGGGGTGGCACCAACCCAGGGGAGTGAAAACAATTCTGCGAATTCCACAGGCTGACGAGACTCCTTTCCACTTAATTCCTCAGAAAATCAAAGTCGTAGGTGTTCTCGCCAGGGCCACAACAATTAGAAAAAAAGATCGTCTCCTTCAACCATCACATTTCACAAATGAGAAAAATGATCACGTTACAAAGGAAAGAAACAGAAAAATATCATTTGACACCAATTCATAGCATTTATTGACATTTCCATTTAAAATGCTAGGAAAGCAGTATAAATTGTAAACATGGAAACCAAACACTTGCATAAATTATTTCAAAAACTCTACAGCACATTAGAAAACAGTGCAGCTAATTGAAGGGTAGAAACATAACTGACAAATAGAAGGGAAGGTTCGATTACTAAATCATATACCCACACTGAAATTTAAGTGCCCGTTTGAGACCAGCAAACCATGATTGTCAAGTTCAAGTTGCAGTATTGATGCCACAAGTGGCCTCAATTGACTCTGCGTATTTTCGTACATTATCACTCACAATCCAGGACGGAGAGTGCAGGAAGAGTCAGAGGAACGTGGACCTTGACAAAGTAGGAGGAGACAAGCAGGTATCCCAGAACGGCTCTGCTGAGCCTCCTTTCCTGCAAGGGTAATGAGCCCCATCTCCATGCTCCTTCGAAGATGCTCTGGAGGAGGGCTAAGCAGAGTGGATACCCCTTCCTGAAATGAGCCCTCTGGTGCTTAGAGCAAGTGCGTTAATCGGTGAAAGCCTCCTTCTTTCCCCCCATGAACAAGAGGAACAGCACAGGGTGTCTGGCTTGAACTTGGCCCTGTGCTCTTCCTAACTTGCACACTTAGGTTGTCAAGTCATGAATACTTGAATCAGGGGCATGAGACCCTTCACGACGCTCCAAGTTGTCCAGAAAGTTCTCGTGGAATCAGGGACCAAGCGACTCAAAATCTCTGTCCCTTCTACTATTCACTCTTTCTTTAAATGTGAAGTGGCCCCAGGGCAGAGCAACCCAGAGGAAGAAAGGCAAAGCTAGGAGCCTGCATAACTACCCTGTGGGAAACTAATTTGGACTAGACCACCTCAGCTTAAGACATTCATTCCTTCTCTTACTTGCTTGCGGGTTCCTAACTTTGTTTCATGTTTCCAAAGGCATTTAAAATGCTTTTCCTAAATTTCAATGCTGCTGCGTGTTCTTAAGATAAATTCTCAAATGTACTGTTAACACACACAAGCATGGAATTAGGATCGTACCGTGAGGTTTCAGTTTTCAAGTCTTTTTATTACTAGAGAGAGGAGTCCTAAACACTGAAAGTTGCCTCCAAAAATATCAAAAGAAACCTGAAATATACACACCCCTTATTCACTAGGTAGTAAGTGTGAGCCTGTTACATTTTATGAGTATGTTACAGCAGTTGCTCTTAGAAACCCCTCTCACCTGTTACAAGAATATCCATTAATGCGTTGGATTAAATGTCAGAATGAAGTTCAAGTTACCATCCCATAAAAATGCATTTTGTGATCAAATGGTCAGTGTGCAGGTACAGAAGCAGACCCCCTCACCCTCCCGCCGGGACAAATGTGGATAAGCAGGCTCTGGAGACTGGCTTTGGAGGTAGAAATGGAATGGCTGCAACTCACCTCGAGCAGAGGTCAGTGTGGTACTTAAGACTGGAAGCCCCCTTCTCCCCTGCCCAGAACCTCAACCAGCTTTCCTTTCAACCAGCAAATTCATTCACGTCTGAGAATCCAGTAGGAAAGGGGACGGGAAGTTCATGTAATGATTAACGTGTGAATTACTGCAAAAGCAAATCAGTGTCCGAGTGACCGGTTTGGCCACTGGAGCACTAAGAAGTGCGAATACAGTAAACACTGACCCTGTACACAGTTAAATGGGAGGCTCAAGAAGCACAGCATTACCTGTTTCGGCCCAAAGCCTTCAGGTGCCCCTCTCACCTGTGCTTTGCATCACAGGCCTCACGCCCTGAAAAGTCCAGTTGGCAAAACCCGCTTAGTCTGCTGCTCAAAAGTCATATGCCACCAAAATCAAACCATATTCTGAAATTAAATAAAATCTGGAGAAAATTGTGTAGGTAGCTACAAAGAAGTGGAATGTATTTATTTATAACCTACTCTGCTCCACAAAGGATTTAATGTGGTTTTACGGCTGACCACTGAGATCGGCTCTACGCCATAAACCTTGGTGGAATTCTTGCAATATTTTCATACTTTATAATTGGTTCCTCTAGCAGTTCTTGGTACCTTTCTCTTCCCTCCTCCTCCAGACTGGATCTCTTGCTGAGCAGACCTTCTTCGCGGACCTGGCCATTTTCTTGCTGTACTACTGCAAACCCGTTCTCACAGTCCCATTTCCTCCTCTTGTTTTATTAAAACTCCTTACAGAGTACGGTTAGGGATCCTGTCCTCATACTGCAGCAGATCAAGTTCATGTTCAATGACAGCTTCGCCCACTTTCTACGTCCTTCCTCAGGCCTACTCCCAGCTCTTTCCTTGCCATCTCACCAGCTCCCCCGTCTTCATTACAGTAACTTCTCAAGTGGGCTTCTCCCCAGAACCCCGTGGTTTCCAAAGTGCAACTTCCCTTCTCCTGAGTACCCAATGCACTGGTGTATTTTCAATGAATCTTTCTGACGTTCACACCACATTATGTATCTGTATCTTCTTCTGTCTTTTATACCCACCTGTGCTATCTGCCTTAGACTGTAAGATTTCAGAACACAGGGTTCATGGTGACTTTTTTGGTGCTACAAACAGCAAAAAATCATGAGCAGAAAGATGTTTGATAAACACTGTTTTGAAATTAATGGCAACGGAAGCAAATTTAAAGCAAATCGGGAGAGAAGAGACACACGGAGACCTTAGTTTTGCTCTGGTTACCTCCACGTGAATTCATTCACTGGTAGATGACAGCGTATCAGACTGTCCAATCCCAGTGCAATCATACAGATAACATCTTACATTTCACCAAGCTTTGTGCTCCCTCCTCAAAGGCTGTTTGCACATATGAGCACATGTGAATCTCAAAACAAGAAATTCTGGGAGGTGGGCAGGGGAGGTCTGTTCTCGTTCAGCTGATGAGGAGAATGAGGCTCAGGAATGGACCTGACACAGCAAGTTGGTGACAGAGTAGTCTCTGAAAACGATCATTTCTCCAACTCTCTCTAAAACTGTAACTCAACTTCATAGCTTGCGTTATTACCACTAGAACTTTCAAACTAAGGAAAAAGAGACACAAAATTTAACTTTTCATTTTAGAACTCCAAGGCCACCCACGATCGACATGAGGACCTTTCTTTTAAGTAGATCACGTTAACTGAGCGTCCAGAGATCCATTTGGGTGTGGTGCTCCCCACAACAGTTAGTCTGTCCTGAGTTCTGTGACAGGTAGACTGCTGCAGGTATCTAGAGAACACAAGTGCAGACCAAGTGTGGTTTACGACCAACTCACGAACGCTGTGATCCCACGGGCCTGCTCACACCACACCACACACCACCGGTTATCACATGTTATCTTTGGTCTTGACATTTGCTTAAAAGTGTATCAATTCTAAGCACAACAATACAGGTAGAATCCTTTCATGCTCATCTGAAAGGCATCAAGATCCCCTACTGCAGCTCCCTGGAGAACAGACATCTGGTTCTGTGATGGACACAGGAGGTAATGATTCTTAGTACACTGGGTACAAACACAACACTGAGCAGAGCAGAACAGAAGGGAGCCTGTGTTTATTCCATTTGCTGTCACACAGTCTGAACTCACTGTAAGATGTCCCAAATAAAATTCTGCTTGGGTATTGGGAAACCTGGTATTTCTGAATGACATGCAAAGTACTCCATTTTGGGGAGAGTCTGATATGTGACCAAGACTGAGAGGTAAGAAATCAAGCCCAGAGGGGGTCTTCTCTCCCACACTCCTTGGAGCCTTTGAGGGCTGCCTGAAAAGGGGTCTCCGTTCCTTTAACATCCTCGAGAGACTTCCTCTCCTGCGCCCCTTCTCTTCCAGAGGGGCAGGGATGAAATGGCTACATTTAACTTCCCAGAAGTGAGATGCCCTGTATCGTAAGACCATCTGACAGACTTCAATGAGGAAGCGCTGAAACGATTCTGGCCCCCAGTGATTACATTTTGGAAACCTATTTCAGCTGTTGCAGGGTTCTTAAAATTTGATGCAGATTTTGATTCCTCAGAGTCCTGAATTCTGCCTGTTGATTTGTGGTTAGTTAAAAGTAATAGTTGATCTAATAAAAAAGGATTCAGAGTGGAAATCAGTTATGTTTTTCTTCTGAACTTCACTCAAGTACCAGAAAGCAGAACGGCCCTTATTATTATGATCCTTCCTCTAATCTGGGAAGTAGGGAAATGTTTACTTCAAGAGTGAATCTCAAGAGAGGCGATACCCTCTGTCAGGCCCCAAGGATGTAAGATGGTTTTAACAGTCACTCGGCGGTCGTGCACAATACAATCAGAAACTGGGAGCAACTCCCTCCTTTCCCTTGTGGTCCTCAAAGCTCCTCTTTACATTTCTTGATTTATTACAGAGAGGCTGGACTGAACTCCATTTCATTTCCAGGTCTTGAACACAGAGAACGTGACTACTAGAAATGCACTCGTGCATAACAATCTGTTGGCCCTAGGAGTTTTCATAGACAATTTTTGCTCGTGGGAGAGTTCTCATTCAAATGTGACTTGCGAGCAACTCATCAGCTAAGTGCAAGGATTAGTTATGACCTCCTGAAAGCCGCCTCCTCTAGCACTGGCCTTACTGACGGCATGCGCTGAGATGGGATGCTATTGGCAGTCACATGCGCCCAATTAATTAAACAGCAAATACACTTAGAATGTAAATCTAAACTTCGATATGTATTTTGAATAACCAAATAAATAGTAACGTTTCCCCTCCCCGCGCTGGGAGGTTTTTTTGTTTGTCTTCTCCTCCCTAGGACAAAATGAAATCCTCAACATACTCTTCCACTGAAAAAGCCAAAGTTTGCATTTCACAGACATAAAGGTGAAGGGGGCCCTCGGAGCTGTAGCACCAGAAGTAGAAGGAAAAATGCAGATGATGGCTTCTTTTGGAATCATCAGGCTCTACAATCTATCATTTGGTTTCTCACTAGTAGCTTTGTAAATTCCCAAACAGTCTTAGTATTTTTGTTGTTAATATGACTATTAAAATAAGTTCCTATGGAGAAAAAGAGGAAAATCAAGCTGTTAATAAAATGTCTTCAAATCTCTTTTCTGAAAAAACAAAGCAGCAAGTTCATCATACAAACCAGTCTGAATCATATCTTCCCACAGAAACGCTGGATTCCAATAATCCCTAAACCATCTACACAATTTTCATCCTTTACCTTTAAAAAGGAGACTAATTTAGTGATTTTTGTTAGCTTAGTCTTATGGTTTGTCTTCATGAAGTGCTGCTGGCTTTTGGCCAAAAGTACGTAAATTTCGACTGAAACCCAAGTGGTCAAAAAATTGCCAACCGATTAAAAGCATCATGAGCTGTCATGTGACTTATGGCATCTTCTAAAATTGCAACTTGCTCCCTTACATGGGCGCCTAGCCCAGGAGATGCACATCCTCTTACAAACACCCACTCAGTTGATTTCCATTTAGTCTTGCTTCCACGGGAAGCAGATACTTGGCAAATCTGCAAGGCAAGGCCGATCAGCTGTGGAAGTTCTGCACGGCGGTCTGTTTCTGGGAAAGCCGGAGGAGCTCCTCGCGGATCGCTTTGATGAGAGAAGCCGAGGAGTGGCCGGGCTGGAGGTCTTCTGTGGAGCTGGTGGTGTAAGCCAGCCCCGCGCCCTGCAGCCCCCTGTGTGGCAGGTTCCCAGGAGGAGCGGAGGGCTCCCTGCCTGAAGTCCTTGGCACCTGGAACAGCGGTGAGGAAGAATACTCCTGATGGCCAAGCATGTGCGTCTGAAAGAACATGGCAAACATTACTGTATTTCCCATGTAAGAACATGAGGGAAAGTCAAATTCGCTGGTGGTAGGTGTACTCCCAGGACGACTTCTGACCACTGCCCACCCACCCTGGCTCTCCAATCAGGCCTCAAGGTGGGATGGACAGACTGTGGAAGAAGTGCTAGAGGGGGAGCAGTACAATAAAGAAACGCTTGGACTTCACAGATGCCTAATAAATACTTGCTTAAAAGCAGACAGAAGGAATGACGAGGTTGGCCAAGTCTCTGGGCCTCTATGTGTGGAGGTCAGTGGTCCACTGGGAGAACAGGAAGGGACCTAGAGAGCTGGGGTCCCTTCCCTGGGGAGGTGAAAGGTCAAATGAGGGCATCTGAGAGCTGGAAGAGGTGAGCAAGTCCCTGCAGAGCAAATGACAAGAACTGCCTCTGCTCTGGGCCTGGAACTTTGGGAGGGTGTGCCTGTGACACATGCTGAGACCACAGAACACGCACAAGGTCACAAAATTGTTTTCCATTTTATTCATGTGTGTCTATTGACTTGTTCTGCAGACCTTTTTCTTTAAAAAGTTATCTGCACTGGGGTACCTGGGTGGCTCAGTCGGTTTAAGCGTCTGACTTTAGCACAGGTCATGATCTCGTGGTCTATGAGTTCGAGCCCCCCGTCGGGCTTTGTGCTGACAGCTCAGAGCCTGGAGCCTGCTTTGGATTCTGTGTTTCCCTCTCTCTCTGCCCCTCCCCTGCTCATGCTCTGTCTCTCTCAGTCTCTCAAAAATAAACAAACATTAAAAAAAAAAAAAGTTATCTGCACTGGGGTACCTGGGTGGTTCAGTCGGTTGAGCGTCCAACTATTGATTTTGGCTCAGATAATGATCTCAGGATTCGTGGGATCAAGCCCCATGTCAGGCTTTGCACTAAGAGCACAGAGCCTGCTTGGGATTCTCAGTTTCCCTCTCTCTCTGCCCCTCCCTACACGCTCTCTCTCTCTCTCTAAAAAATAAACATTTTAAAATAGTTATCTGTACTGTAACACACGAGAGTTTTGCCTATATTTACATAATATAAATTAATTTAGCATTCATTTGACCAGAATTCTACTTTTCAGTGATTTTTTTTTCATATTTTTTCAGTGAAAAAATCTCTCTTTGGATGTACATATAAGTACTAAATCTGTGGTTTCACTTATGCTAAAAATTAGCCTAATGGTAAACATGGCGTTCAAGCTCTAGAATATTTCTACATTTCACGTTTCCAAATAGTGATAAAAGAGGCAGTATAAAGTGAACGCTAGATCTGATAGGAAAACACAAAGCATAGTAAAAAAATAAGCTGGGCACAACGAAAGCAGAAAAAGAAAAGTGTGAGCAAATGTCAAGTAGACACCTGAGATTCTAAGTATAAGAGCATGTCTGATAGGGGAAAATTACATTCTGGAGTTAATTTTCTTTCCCTGAATAGTAGAACCATCTGGCCATGAAAAGAATTTAGTGTATCTGCTGGAAAGACACATAAATGCATGTAAAAGTCTTGAGAAAAATGAAGGAAATCATTTGTGGAAATTACCTGTGCCCGTATTGACTCCATTCCTACAAAAGAACAGTCAAAGCAAGGAGAAGCCTCTAAAAGAAACCCTATGCCTTGGAATGCTCCAACCTGTGAGATGACGGCAGAAGCATCTCGTGGGGGTCACAATGGATATGACGTTGATTAGCCCACAACAAAGCACAAATGGTGAGCAAGTAGGCATGTGAGATCATACACGTGTATACAACAGTAACACCAAAGATCAAGTCCAGATTTTAGTCAGCTAGAGGTTCACATTCACTACTTGAAAGTTAAAATCAGTGAGACAGAAAGCAGAATTGTGGTTGCCTGTAGCTGGGGGAGAGGCAAAGGGCACTTAGTGTCTGATGAGCACACACTTCCCATTTTACAAGATGAAAAATGCCAAGGAGATGGATGGGGGTGATGGTTGTGCAACATCATGAATATATTTGAAACCACTGAACTGGGAACTGGGAAGGGTTAAGATGGTAAATTTTGTATTATGTATGTTTTACCACAATATAAAAAAATTGGAAAAATTTTCAAAGTAGCTGTTACTTATAGGTCTCTGTCCAGATTTTAATGTAACGAACATCACTTTTATTACTTTTTCTGCAAGGTTATTTTCAAAAATTCACTACTTTAAGTCTAAAATCTGCCTCAAGAAAGATGATACACTTTTGAAAAGTTCAATGCCAGTACTCTCCCCCTCTCGGTGGGTGGGAATTTATGATCTAAAAACTGCAGGCAAAAATACACTTATGGAGAAAAAAGTGAGGGAGTTAGTTACAACTTTTATGTATGTAGGTTTTAAAGAGCGATCCTCAAAGCAGAGGCAGAAGCAGCTAAATTAAGTGATTATTCCGTGATGACCCACACACAAGATACTCACAGCCTCTCTTCGGCCCGCTTCATCCTCCCCGTAGGAAGGCCAGCCTGGTCCCCCATACTGGCCGCCTCTGCTCGGTGGGATTTCCACTGGCTGGGCTCCAATTCTGCTTGCAATCCCCACCTGTGTCAGGTGCTGAATCTGGGAGCCTGAAGGAACAGAGCGGGCACTTGGGTCAACACTTGTTGAGAAGCGAAGTCGCCTGGCAAGACGCTTGGGTTTTGACTACAGATCTTCCTTACGGACAAGGGATACAAGCGTTGTTCAAACACGGCCCCAATTCCATCTCCAGAGGATGATACTTCCTAGGAAAAATGGACTGTGGATTTCTTGGTTCCTCTTACTTCCGTTTAATACGGTGCCTAACAGTGATGTTCTTATGTTTCTATATAGACATCAGAGGACGGGGAATAAAGGCTATAGCAGAGGGCCTTTCCACTCATTTCCAAGAGGTTATAAAGAAGGATGATCTTATTGATTCCAAAGAAAGAAGGGAAAGGTTTTGGAGAAAGCCGAAACCTGGCTCCTGTGTGCTCGTGTTTCTGAGACTCACGAGGAGAGAAAATACAGTATGTATTTGTTCTTAAAAGGCAGGGTGTGTATTTCTTTGATTTCAGAATGTTTATGTACATTTATGTTCACTATACTTACACTGTTTCCACAACTTAGGCATGTCATAATTAAAATTTTAAAGCCACCCACCCAGCCTCTTCAGGGAGCTGTGCTGATGGCAAAGCCAGGAGTCTCTCTACAGCTCATTCTCTACACGTAGACACGCTGTGGCCTCGGGGAGCTATGAAGGCCAGGCTGTAAATGACATATTTTCCTACTCCATCAACTTATGGCATATGGATATATCCCTACTCCATAGATTAAGGGAGACAAAAAAGTGACCTTTAAGCTCTGGGAAATCAAATACTTGTTCCCAAGTGCTCCCAGGATCATCAAATCTGTCTATGCTGTGCAGACTGGCCCTACGAGGTTCAGAGATTTCAGAGGTAGGGAAGGCGGCCCTCTCCTTCTTCCAGCCTTCTCCTACTCTAGCTGTCAAAGTAACAGCCTCCATGAACCAAATACATGTTTTTAAACAAAGGAATGGCACAGTTTCATTTGGATCTGTAATAACTAAATGCTAAAGGTCAGAAAAAAAAACCTGCTAGGCTCCTGTCAGAGCAATGTACGCAGAAGAGCTCTTGCCAATTACTGAAGTTTCATAAAATTGATTAAAATTATCAGGACCAGGGCACCTGGTAGGCTCAGTCAGTTAAGTATCCCACTTCAGCTCAGGTCACGATCTTGCAGTTTGTGAGTTCGAGCCCCACGCTGCACTGCCAGTGCAGAGCCTCCTTGGGATTCTGTCTCTCTGCCTCTCTCTCTGCCCCTTCCCCGCTTGCACTGCCTCTCTCAAAATAAATAAACAAACTCAAAAAAATAAAATTATTAGGACCATCAGTACGGTTTGCTCAACAGATACTGGTTGAGCAAATCCTGCAAAGAACAAAAATGTAGCACGCTGTTCCCCAGCATTTACCAAGGTGCACACAAGTGCACAGACAGAAAAGCATACCTTTGTGTTAAAAGTGCAATGGTAGTCGAAATCATAATTCAGACACAATTCTGTATCTTGCTTTGTTTACTTAACAATACGGCACGGGCTTTCCCCATGATTCAAGTGGGGCATCACGCCCACGAAGCCTGGGTTTGCATTCCAGCCCCGGCACTGACAGCCCTGTGACCTTGGGCAGCCGGCTACCACTCCCACTGAGCCCTGATGCCTCATTTCTCACATGGGGAAAAAACACCCACTTCATGATGTTATTTTCAGAATTGAAAGACATAAAATAGGTCAAGTACCATAAACATAAGAGGCAATTGGGAAATCTTAAATCCTCTTTTTCTGATTCCTTTTGAGCTCTTCATTTTAAATAGCTACACACTTGGGGACTTCCAGAGAAGGTGGCGAAATAGAAGCATCTGAGGCTCACCTCGTCCCACACTGACACCGAGATAACACCCACATCAGTGTAAATAACCCAGAAAACGACCTGAGGTCTGGCAGAACAGACTCTCCACAACTAAACATAGTGAAGAGGCCATATCCAAAAAGGTAGGGAGGGCAGAGGCATGGTCAGGAACCAAACGGACCCTCCAGATTGTCCTCAGGAGGGAGGGTCACTTCAAGTACAGAAAAGGGTGAGGAGCAGACCCCACCCCAGGCACCCCAGGCACAGGGGACTTGAACTGGGAAGACAAACCCCCTTATCATTTGGCTTTGAAAAACCAGAGGAGCTTAACTTCATGAATTCTTACAATCAGTGGGGTTGAACACCCGAAACTTTAAAAACAAGCAGACTCAACTCTGGTAGTCAGAGGGCAAGAGGAAACTGAGTCCCCACCCTTAAAGAGACAAGACAACAAACAGCTCCACTTAGATACAGCATAAAAGCAGCAGTTTGAAAAATGCCTGGGATATAGAGGTGTCACTTCCCTGCCCTGCCCCTCAGCCTATATAGGTGACACCTGCGGGAACCAGTGCAGCACAAATACTCTCCACCGAGCTCGCGAACCGTGCACTGCACCCCTGCACTCTTCTGTGGACCTACCCCCTCCCACCCACCCTTAGCACCTCTCCAAAGTGGCTCCAGGTTCCTCCCAGGGCAGAACTGAGAAACCTTGCTAATACCAGGCACCCTATTCCCGCATTCTCCTGTAGACACACACCCCCCCCAAATGCCCTTGGCAGGAGTCCATCCAAAGAGGCGCCCTAAGTGTGGCAGTGTGCCAGGAACCCTGAAAGGTTCCACTCTTTTTTTTTTTAATTTCTTTTAAATCCTAACCATTTTCAACATGCTGTGCCACATATGTCTAGTTTTTCTTTCTTAGTGGTTCATGTTTTGGTAAAGCTTTCTTTGCCTCTGCAGATGTATTGATCTCTCTTAATATGTTACACCATCTTTGCTGTAAAAATACAAGTCAGAAGGCATAGTCCTTAATATTTCTAATTTTATTTTAATAAAGGGAATTGGTTTCCTGGCATGTAGCTAGCCAGGTCTTCTTAAAAAAAAAAAAACAAAAAACAAAAAACAAACAAAAAAACTCAACAGGATAAAAAATGAGAATAGATTAAGGGAACTCAGCAATACAATCAAGTACAACAAGATATGCACTAGAAGGATCCCAGAAGGAGAGAGAGAAAATGGGCCAGAAATTTATTTGAAGAAATAATAGCTGAAAACCTCCCAAATCTGAGGAAGGAAATAAAAATCCAGATCCTGGAGGCACGGAGAGCCCTCCACAAAATCAACCCGAGGAGGTCCCCAACAAAACACATAGTAATTAAAATGGCACAAAGTAGTGATAAAAAGAGAGTTTTAAAAACAGCAAGAGAAAAGAAAACAGTTACATACAAGGGAAACCCCATAAGGCTATCAGTGGACTTTTCAACAGAAACTTTGCAGGCCAGAAGAGAGTGGCATGATATATTCAAAATGCTGAAAGGAAAAAAAACAAAAACAAAAACAAAACCTGCAACCGAGAAACACTCTATCTAGCAAGGTTATCATTCAGAATAGAAGGAGAGACAAAGAGTTTCCCAAACAAAAGTTAAAGAAACTCACCACCGCTAAACTAGCCCTACAAGAAATGTTAAAGGGGATCTTTGAGTGGAAACAAGAGAACATAAGCACGAATAAGAAAAATAGGAAGCACAAAAGCTCTACAATTAAGCACAACCATAAAAATCAGTCAAGGGATTTACAAAATAAAAGGATGGAAAATATGACACCATATACCTAAAACACGGGATGGAGAGGAGTAAAAATTTAGTGCTTTCAACTAAATGGGTTCAACTTCAAGTGACGATCAACTTAATATAGACTTCAATATGCATAAGATATTCTATATAAACCTAATGGTAGCCACAAGGAAAAACCAGTAATAAATATGAAAAAAATAAAGAGAAAGGAATTCAAGCATATCACTAAATTAAACCAGCAAACCATGAGGTAAGAGAGTAAGAAGACGAAAACAGAAAAGAACTACAAAAATACTGTAAAACAAGTGACAAAATGACAGTAAGTACAAAGCTATCAATAATTATTTTGAACGTAAATGGACTAAATACACCAATCAAAAGATGCAGGGTGATAGAATGGATAAAAAAGCAAGACCCATCTATAAGGTGCCTACAAGAGACTCATTTCAGACCTAAAGACACATGCAGACTGAAAGTGAAGACATGAAAAAATATTTATCATGCAAATGGAAGTGAAAAGAAAGCTGGGGTAGCAATACTTATATCAGACAAAATAGACTTTAAAACAAAGACTGTAACAAGAGACAACGAAGGACACTACATAGTCATAAAGGGAACAATCCAACAAGAAGATAGAACAATTACAAATATTTATGCACCCAACATAGAAGCACCCAAATACAGGAAGCAGCTATTAACAAACATATAGGAAGTATCAATAGTAATACAATAACAGTAGGGAATTTAAACATACCACTTACATTGTTGGATAGATCATCCAAAGAGAAAATCAACAAGGACACAGTGGCTTTGAATAACACATTAGACCACTTGGATTTAACATATATCAGAACATTCTATCCCAAAACAGAATACACATGTTTTTCAAGTGCACAAGGAACATTTTCCAGACTAGATCACAGGTTAGGCCACAAAACAAGTCTCAACAAACTCAGAAAGAATGAAGCCATACCATGCATCTTTTCTGACCACAATACCATGAAACAAGAAATCAACCACAAGAAAAAAATATGGAAAGACCACAAATACACAAAGGTTAAATTCTTTTGAAGTGCACAAAGAACATTCTCCAGAATAGATCACAGGTTAGGCCACAAAACCAACAAGTCTCAACAAATTCAAAAAGACTTAAGTCATACCATCCATCTTTTCTGACCACAATACCATGAAACAAGAAATCAACCACAAGAAAAAATATGGAAAGACCACAAATACATCGAGGTTAAATTACATGTTGCTAAACAATGAATGGGTCAACCAAGAAATCAAAGAGGAAATCAAAAAACACAGGGAGACAAATGAAAAAAAGAAAAAAAACAACAATGGCCTAATATCTTTGGGATGCAGCAAAAGCTGATCTAAGAGAGGAGCCTATTGCAATATAGGCCTACCTCAAGAAGCAAGAAAAATCTCAAATAAATGCCCTTAAGCTTACACTTAAAGGAGCCAGAAAAAGAACAGACAGAACCCAAAACCAATGAAAGGAAGAAAATAATAAATATTAGAGCAAAAATAAATGAAATAGAAACTAAGAAGATAATAGAACAGATCAATGAAAAACAGGAGCTGGTTCTTTCAAAACGCAAACAAAATTGATAAACCTTTAAACCAGATTCATCAAAAAGAAAAAAAAGACTCAAATAAACAAAATCAGACACAAAAGAGGAGAAATAACACCAACACCACAGAAATACAAAGGATTCTAAGAGATTACGAAAAATTATATGCCAACAAATTGGATAACCTAGGAGAAATGGATAAATTCTTAGAAACAAATAACCTCCCAAAACTGAATCAGGAAGAAATAGAAAATTTGAGCACACTGATTACCAGTAATAAAATCAAGTCAGTAATCAAAAATCTCCCAACAAACAAAAGTCTATGAAAAAATGGCTTCACAGATTAATTCTACCAAACATTTAAAGAATACTTATTCTTCTCAAAGTATTCCAAAAAACAGGAAGGAAAGCTTCCAAACTCATTCTGTGAGGTTAGCATTACCCTGATAAAGACAACACAAAAAGAGAAAACTATAGGCCAATATCTCAGATGAACATAAATACAAAATCCTCAACAAAATATCAGCAAACCAAATCCAACAACACATTAAAAAACTCATTTGCCACAATCAAGTGGGATTTATTCCTGGGATGCAAGGGTAATTCAATATTCCCAAATCAATCAACGTGATATATCACATCAACAAGAGAAAGGATAAGAACAATATGATCATTTCAACAGATGCAGAAAAAGCATGTGACAAAGTAAAACATCCATTCATGCTAAGAACCCTCAACAAACCAGGTCTAGAAGGAAAATACCTCAACATAATAAAGGCCATATATGAAAACCCACACTAACATCACACTCAATGGTGGAAAACTGAGAGATTTTCCCCTAAGATCAGGAAGAACAAGACAAGAACGTTGACTTTCACCACTTTTTTTTTTTTTTAGTTTATTTATTTATTTTGAAAGACAGGGAGAGGGAATGGAGGCGGGGCACAGAAAGAGAGAGGGAAAGAGAGAAAGAATGCCAAGCAGACTCCCTGCTGTCACTGCAGAGCCCAACAGGGGGCTTGAACCCACAAACCGGGGAGATCATGACCTGAGCTGAAATCAAGAGTCAACCAACTGAGCCACCCAGGCTCCCCTCTCATCACTTTTATTCGACATTGTACTGGAAGTCCTAGCTACAGCAATCAGACAACAAAAAGAAATAAAAGGCATCCAAATCAGTTAGAAAGAAGTAAAACTTTGACTATCTGCAGATACCTACTAAACACAGAAAACTCTAAAGGCTCCACCAAAAAACTACTGTAACTGATAAATGAATTCAGTAAGGTCACAGGATACAAAATCAATACACAAAAATCTAGTGCACTTCCATACACTAATAATGAAGTAACAGAAAGAGAAGTTTGAAAAAAATCCCATTTACTACTGCACCGGAATGAGTAAGACACCTAGGAATAAACTTAACTACAGTGGTGAATGATTTACATTCTGAAAACCATAAACATTGATGGAAGAAACTGATGACACAAACAAATGGAAAGATATTCCATGCTCCTGGATTAGGAGAATACTGTTAAAATGTCCATACTATCAACAGCAATATAGGGGTGCCTGGGAGGCTCAGTTGGTTAAGTGTCCAACTTCGGCTCAAGTCATGATCTCACAGGTCATGGATTCGAGCCCCACATCAGGCTCCTTGCTCTCAGTGCAGAGCCTGCTTGACATCCTCTGTCCCACTCTCTCTCTGCCCCTCCCCTGCTTGCATTCTCTCAAAACTAAACAAACATCAAAAACATTTTTCAACATAACTAGAACAAATAATCTTAAAATTGGTATGGAGCCACACAAGACCCCAAATAGCCAAAGCAATCTTGACAGAGAAAAAAAAACAACTGGAGTTATAATCCCAGATTTTAAGATATAATAAAAAGCTGTGGTAATAAAAACAGTATGGTACTGGCACAAAAACAGACACAGATCAATGGTACAGAACAGAGAGCCCAGAAATAAAGCCACAATTATATGGTCAATTAATCTTTAACAAAGGAAGCAAGGATATGCAATGGGAAAAAGTCTCTTCAACGAATGATGTTGGGAAAACTGGACAGCTACATGCGAAAGAATAAAACTGGACCACTTTCTCTACACAAAAATAAACTCAAAATGGATTAAAGACCTAAATGTGAGACCTAAAACCATTAACATCCTAGATGAGAGCACAGGCAGTAAGGTCCCTGACATCGGCCACAGCAACATTTTTCCAGCTATGTCTCCTGAGGCAAGGGCAAAAAAGCAAAAATAAACTATTGGGACTACGTCAAAATAAAAAGCTTTTGGGGGCACCTGGGTGGCTCAGTCAGTTAAGCATCCCACTCTTGATTTTGGCTAGGTCATGATCTCACAGTTCATGAGTTTGAGCCCTATGTCAGGCTCTGTGCTGACAGTGCTGAGCCTGCTTGGAATTCTCTCTCTTTCCCTCTCTCTTTGCTCCTTCCCACCCCACCCCCATCTTTCCCTATCTCAAAATAAATAAACTTAAAAAATGAAATGAAATGAAATGAAATGAAATGAAATGAAATAAAATAAAATAAAATAAAATAAAAATAAAAAGTTTTTGCACAGCAAAGGAAACAATCAGCAAAACAAAAAGGCAACCTACAGAATGGAGAAAGATATTTGCAAATGACATAACCAATAAAGGGTTAGTATCCAAAATATATAAGGAACTGACACAACTCCACACCAAAACAAACAAATAATGCAGGTCAAAAATGGGCAGAAGACATGAACAGACATTTCTCCAAAGAAGACATACAGATTGCCAACAGACCTCTCATCATCAGGGAAATGCAAATCAAAACCACAAGGAAATAGCACCTCATATCTGTCAGAATGGCTAAAATCAAAAACACAAAAAACAACTGTTGGTGAGGATGTGGAGAAAAAGAAACACTTGTGCACTGCTGGTGGGAACGTAAACTAGTGCAGCCACTGTGGAAGACAGTACAGAGATTCCTCAAAAAATTAAAAACAGAATTACCGTGTGATCTAAAAATAGAAATACACTACTGAGTATTTACCCAAACAACATGAAAACACTATTTTGAAAACATATATGCACCCCTATGTTTATAGCAGCATTACTTACAATAGCCAAATTGTGAAAACAACCCAAGTGTCCATCAATAGACGAATGGATAAAGAAGAGGTGGTGTATATATACAATGGAATATTACTCAGCCATAAAAAGAATGAAATCTTGTCACCTGCAACAACATGGATGGAGCTAGAGGGTACACTGCTAAGTGAAACAAGTCAGTCAGATAAAGACAAATACCGTATCACTTAACTCATGTGGAATTTAAGAGGCAAAACAGGGCGCCTGGGTGGCGCAGTCGGTTGAGCGTCCGACTTCAGCCAGGTCACGATCTCGCGGTCCGTGGGTTCGAGCCCCGCGTCGGGCTCTGGGCTGATGGCTCAGAGCCTGGAGCCTGTTTCCGATTCTGTGTCCCCCTCTGTCTCTCTGCCCCTCCCCTGTTCATGCTCTGTCTCTCTCTGTCCCAAAAATAAATAAACGTTGAAAAAATAAAAATTAAAAAATATAAAAAAAAAAAAAAGAGGCAAAACAAACATACAAAGAAAAAAAAAGAGAAACCAAAAACACGGACTCTTAACTATAGAGAACAGATGGTTACCAGAAGGGAGGGGGTTGGGGGGAAGGGTGAGGCGGATTAAGAGGACACTTAACTTGGGTCGCCTGGGTGGCTCAGTCAGTTAAGAGTCCCAACTCTTGATCTTGGCACAGGTCATAATCTCACGGTTTGTGAGTTCGAGACCCACATGGGGGGCTCTGCGCTGACAGCGCAGAGCCTGCTTGGGATTCTCTCTCTCTCCCTCTCTGTCTGCCCCTCCCCCACTTATGAGCACATGCATGTGCACACGCTTTCAAAATAAACTTAATAAAAAAGAGTATCTGGGGCGCCTGGGTGGCTCAGTCAGTTGAGCATCCGACTTCGACTCAGGTCACAGTCTTGCGGGCTGTGAGTTTGAGCCCCGCGTTGGGCTCTGTGCTGACAGTTCACAGCCTGGAGCCTGCTTCGGATTCTGTCTTCCTCTCTCTCTGTCCCTCCCCCACTTGTGCTCTGTCTCTCTCTCTCTCTCTGTCAAAAATAAATAAACATTTAAAAAAATTTTTTTAAAAAGTATACTTTTCTTGATGAAGACTTGAGTAACGTATAGAAATGTTGAATCACTATATTGTATGCCTGAAACTAATATAACACTGCATGCTAAGTATACTGGGATTTAATTAAAAAACTAAAACGAAATTAATTAATAATAAACAGCTGCACAATTTATGCACTGATCCCCTCATTACTAGGCATTTAGAGGGCTCACAATTCTCTATTATGAATAATGTGCTGATAAACACCTTTGCACTCGTTTTTCCCCAATATTTGGATTTCTTTGGGGAGGAGGATCCTAGATTCTCAAAAGTAGAATTAGCAAATGCAAAGCTTAGTAAGTCATACTGCCCAGCTGCTTTCCCAGTGTTTAATGATTTATACCACCACTGGAAATATACTAATAATAATTGCAGCTGATGTTCACTGAAAGTTTACAACACGTCAGGCACTATTTTGAGCACTCTGCACCTGTTATCTTCTGTAATCCACACAACAGCCACATTACCCCCACTGTACAGAAGAAGAAAGTGGATGTTAATGTTGTCCTGCTACGTTATTATGAAAACAGTTTCACGACTGAAATGGTGTCTCCCCATGGTTTTAAAGTGCATTTCTTCAGTCATGTTCAAAATTGGGCATCTTTCATGTTTACTTTCCTGTGATATACACCCCACACACATATTCCTTCTGTGAATTCATCCTTCCTGTCTTTTGTCCATTTAGGCTCTGAAGTCTGCCCACTTATCAATTTCTTTGAATCATCCTCTCATAAAAATACCTCATGGGCATACCTGCTGAATACTTCCCTGGATTCTATTTTCCTTTGCTTCTAGTAATTTTTAGACATATACATATTCGATTATTTTAAATAGTCAAAAGGTAACTCTTCCAGTATATCTTAATATTTTCTATTACAAATTTTTATACAACTTAATCTCTTATTAGAAATTATTAGAAAATAACTTCCTCTTCAAATATTTCATATGTACCATTTCTCTATTCTTCTAGATTAAAGATGAAGCTGTCTGAAGTTTGTTTGGGAGATGTAATATGCACCAATGTTCAAATAAGCAGTAATTAACAGGAGAAAGAAAACTCACTGCAAGTACAGCACCTGTAAAATATGGGAAATCCTGTGGGATATCCAGAGATATTTTTGTTGTTGACTGATAGACAATGCAACCTATAATAAATGCCTAGGAAACCATAAAGGATCACTATCCACCAATTATTACAAGTTTCGAAAAGGCTTAAACTAGTTCCTTGTTGACATTATAAAGGTATATATTGTCCAGAAAGTTAGAAAACTGTAAAAGATAAGCAAACATGTAATAGCTCCTCTTTTTAAAGCTTCAATTTCTTATTAAACCGCCAAACAGGAAGGTGAAGAAATGAAAATAAAAGTGACTTTGAGTAAAACAGTCAGATGGGTATAACGAACTTCGAAGACTTTTCAAAGCATGCTGAGCTGTACAAAAAAAAAATCTTAAACTCCACAGACGCTTGAGGAACAATGAACAACATTCACAAATATGGTATTTGTAGTATCAACTATTCATGAGATGCAGTTCTGTGACATGAAACAGCAATTTTTAATTCTGGGTAAACTGCCAGGGCCAACCAGCCACATGCCATGTGAGACTCAGCTCAGCCATGTTGGACTTGACTGTCAGCTATGAGCAGTGTCCCTCGTCACAAGAACCAAATGAAACAAAAATCTCCCTAGGTTACTGTCCAGCAACATTTGGAGTTGTTTCTCACAGGCTGGAAAAGTGCCTGTTTTTAGAAAACGACACTTGTTTTAAAGCCATACCAAGTGCTCAGAAACAGATCTTTCAGTTTACCGTAAGAATTAAGAAACACTTTCCCTGGCAGAGATGTGCTGTGCACTCCACGTGAAAGGATGTTCTGAGACACTGACACAGGAACAAATCGGAGGACATCAGTCTTGGGATCTCCGCCACTCTCTCTTCCCCCCTCCCCTGCCTGCACCTCTACCGGGATCCCAGGGAGCACAGACTAGTGGAGGAGGTGACGGACACGGGGACGGCGGTACCCTGGGAAGTCTGAAAGGTACTCTGCCGGAATGGCCAGAAAGCAGAGGTTCTCTAGTTCAGAAACGCAAGCTAAACAGCCACATGTACCTGTGGTGCCCCCGACAGGCCGTGGCCGGGCCACCGATGGCATCTCCTCAGGGTAGATCCCTCGGGCAGCGAACGGGGCGTCAGCCGATGCCTGTGTCTGCTGGGACTCAGAAGGCACCAGCTCCGAAGACGGCAGCAAACCGGGGCCAAAACCTGGTCTGAAGGCAAAGCAAGCCCAAGCATCAGAACCGCACTGGACCCGGACTCTGGCATTTTATTAACTCCACCTTCCATGCTAGAGAAAAAGAAGACCTATCTATTGGTGTAGTATCACCTCCTCTCCCACAACACAGAAATGTTTCCTGTTTGATCCCTGACATATCTTCAGTACTAAGTACAGAGCCTGGAATAGAGCTGATGCCGGATGACTAAAGAAGAAATGCCCTCGTTTACAGACCAAAAGCAGGTGCAGGTCAAGTTCCAGGGCCTGTGCGTCTCCAGCCTTGGATTAAAGCGCTGGCTCCCAGTCTTGGCTGCACATGAGCATCCCCTGGAGAGCTTTCAAAAACCCCGATGGCCGTGCTGCACCCCAGACTAATGAAAACAGAATCTCTAGAGGTGAAACCCAGACAGAGCAGTTTTTAAAGCTCCACTGATGATCCTGCTATTCATTAAGGCTGAAAACCAGTGCTCTAAAGCAGGGGTTCTCAAACTTTTTAGTCTTGGGACCCCTTTCCACTCAAAAACTACTAAGGGACTCCTGAGAATTTGTGTTTATGTGGACAGATATTTATTGCATTCAGAATTAAAAGTAAAACTTTTTTAAATAACTATTTTCAAAATTCATTAAAAAAAAACAATATTGGGGTGCCTGGGTGGCTCATTCGGTTGAATGTCCGACTTCAGCTCAAGTCATTATCTCGTGGTGAGTTCGAGCCCCGCGTCGGGCTCTGTGCTGACAGCTCGGAGCCTGAAGCCTGCTTTGGATTCTGTGTCTCCCTCTCTCTCCCCTGCTCACACTCTGTCGCTGTCTCAAAAATAAATAAAACATTTTTAAAAAATTTTTAAGTAACAATATTAAGCATCTCACATGTTAACATTTTCTCAAGTAGTCAATGATATTTTCTAACCCATTCCCCCAAAAAAGTAGTTTTACTTTTTTTCAAATTTCCTTAATAGAAGATATCTGGATTCTCATATACCTTGTATTCAATCAGTTGCTGTAAGTTATTTTTTTAAATGTATTTATTTTGAGAGAGAGTGTGTGCACATGAGCAGGGGAGGGGTGGAGAGAGAGGGAGAAAGAGAATCCCAAGCAGGCTCTACGTGGTCAATGCAGAGCCCGATGCAGGGCTCAATCTCACGAATACTGAGATTGTGACCTGAGCCAAAATCAAGAGTCGGATGCTTAACTGACTGAGCAACACAGTCCCTGTAAGTTATTTAAAGAAGATGACCTGACTTCACATAAATACATAGTTGGATAGGAAGATTTTATTTTTTTATTTTCATTTTTTTGGATAAGGAAGATCTTAATAGGCTTTTCAGATAATATTCAAATAATATTTCAGACAAATATTCTTCTTTGACATACCAGAACTCAGCAAAGTTTCCTCAAGGGTTAGTGGCAATATACAATCTGAAGAGTATCAATTAACGTTTCGTACTCAGGTATATTCAAACCCACTACTAGTGTGCACTTTGAATAGACCCATGCAGGACTTTGTTTTCTTTTTTTAATTTTTTCAATGTTTGTTTATTTTTTCAGAGAGAGAGACAGAGGCAGAGCATGAGCAGGGGAAGGGCAGAGAGAGGGAGACACCATCTGAAGCAGGTTCCAGGCTCTGAGCTGTCAGCACAGGGCCCAACACAGAGCTCGAACCCACGAACCATGAGATCATGACCTGAGCCGACGTCCGATGTTTGACCGACTGAGCCACCCAGGCACCCTGAGATTTTGACATGAGTCATTTGTAAAATATCAGTGCCATGCTTTATGTAGACTTTCCAGATATTGACACATTTCATTTCAGAGTACCAAAAATCACATTCATTAGTATCACCACTGAGCTCATCAGAAAAAAATCCTTTAAGCACTAGGAAGCTGTCAAGCACCTAGTGGCAGACAAGTTTCCAAAATTCAAATTTTCACTTGAAGGCTCAATTTTATCACTGGCAACAAATCCTGCCCACTATTTTTCTTGACGTGACAATCTCTCTTCCTTTATTTTCAAGACAGTGGCTGCCAAACAACCCAAGTCTGAATAACAATGTCATCTGATGGTCTCCTCAAACAAAAAACATGGCAGCAGTTCAGATGAGTTCTTAACTCCCACAACGGAACAAGTGCTTCTCCTTCACAATTCCGTTCTCTGCAAAGTGCTTTATGAGTCTTTCCTCCTTTGTCCTACAGACGATTAAAGACTCAAGAGTTTAGGTTAAAAAAAAAAAAAAAGAATAATTTTTACTACTTCATCAAGAACATACTGCATAACCAAAACACCGGCGTTCTGAAAACGTTGTGATTGCACAGTGGTGAAGAATACAATGACCACTTGGGCCGTGTGGTGCCACTGATTCATGATAAGGGTCATGCAGTTTCATCCACCGCTGCTTTTGTGCCTCAGTGTAATCATCAACAATTAAAAAGATCAAATAATGTTTCAGTATTATTATGAACCACGGTTTGGACTTCATAGGCAGCCCCCCCCAAAAGGGTCTCAAGGACCATCATGGGTCTAAGAATCCCACCTTGAGAACCACTCTTCTAAAGAAATTCAACAATGAAAAAGCATGATAGCTTAATTACGGTGCTTTGCAAATGACAGTCAGCCAGGAATTAACAGATCAAACTAGTTTGATGAGAACACAGACTGACTTCGTCTCTATTCTGTAGCGTTATTTCCAGAGCATATCTCATAAATTGAAACCCAAGGCTATTTATGTATTGCTCTCTTTAGATAACTGCGACTGTTTTAGATTGACCTGAGAGAGAGAGGTCTGGTATCTCTGACCTTACAGATCTAAAAGGCACACTTTTCCTTCAACATCTGGATGTTGGAGTTCACATAATCTCCTCATCTCCTGACCCTCTTGGCCATCCACCAAAGAACTAGCTCTTGCCTTTTCCTTATTTCTACTTTGCCCTATTATCCTCCTCCCGCCTACGTTGACGTC
The DNA here is from genome assembly GCF_022837055.1 of Prionailurus viverrinus. Classification (NCBI taxonomy): domain Eukaryota; kingdom Metazoa; phylum Chordata; class Mammalia; order Carnivora; family Felidae; genus Prionailurus; species Prionailurus viverrinus. Next base: position 154,276,451 of record NC_062562.1, read on the forward strand.
GTTTTTATCCTAAATTGTGTGTTCAGATAGTTCCGTGTGATCCAAATCCCCCAGAACCCTTTAATGTAACTGTAAAATTGGTTATCCAAACCAGAACACTTTTCAGAGTGGAAGTTACTAGTATCTATGCCAGAAAAAGAGGTGTAAACTGAACTGAACTGGGCAAACCAGATCACATGGCCCCCATCGTTAACTTCTGCCCTGGGTCACCTAATCTTCACATGCTCCCTTTATCTCTGTTGCTTGTGGACCACAAAGCAGTGCCTGGGCTGGGGAAAAATAAAACAAACCCCTCTGAAAATGAGGACAAACAAAGAACAGAAAAAAATGAGGAAACCAGATCACATTCCTACTTCTGTGTGACTTCTGGTGATTGAAAGAATAGTCGACAGGTGCCTGGGTGGCTCAGATGGTTAAGCATCTGACTCTTGCTTTTGGTTCAGGTCATGATCCCACAGCTTCTGAGTTTGAGCCCTACATCAGTCTCCATGCTATCAGCACAGAAACTGCTTGGAATTCTCTCTCTGTCTCTGTCTCTGTCTCTGTCTCTCTCTCTCTGCCCCTCCCCGACTCACGTGCACCTGTGTGTACACTCTCTCGCAAAATAAACCAAATAAAAAAGAACAGTTGATTATGATTTCTGCAATTAACTCTGGTTTTCTGCAATTCCCACTTTGTAATAAATCATTTGTCCACTCATGTGTGAGTCTGCTTATGGATTCTCTATTCTGTTCCTTTGGTCTATTTGTCTAGCTTTTATAGCAATACAACACTGTCTGAATTACCTTACAGCAATTTACAACTTTCAGATTATTCCTCATACCCTGTTCTTTTACCTCAAAGTGTCTTGAATATTGTTGGCCCTTCACATTTCTACAGAAGTTTTAAAATCAGCTTGTCAGTTTTCACATATTTTTAAAAAAAAAAAAACAACAGGGGCGCCTGGGTGGCGCAGTCGGTTAAGCGTCCGACTTCAGCCAGGTCACGATCTCGCGGTCCGTGAGTTCGAGCCCCGCGTCAGGCTCTGGGCTGATGGCTCAGAGCCTGGAGCCTGTTTCCGATTCTGTGTCTCCCTCTCTCTCTGCCCCTCCCCCGTTTATGCTCTGTCTCTCTCTGTCCCAAAAATAAATAAACGTTGAAAAAAAAAAAACCAAAAAACAAAAAAAAAAAAAAAACAACAAATGACTAGGATTTTAAATGGGATCACAATGAATCTGTAGATCACTTAGGAAAGACTGATATTTTTAATATACTGAGTTACCCAATCCATGAACATTTTCTTTAGAGGGCTTGACTATTTTTGGTGAGATGAATACTGAGACATTTTATGTTTCTGAATGCTATTTTATGTAGTATGTGTAAAAGTTTTTGTTTTGTCTGATGCTCATAAACAGAAATAAAAGAGATTTTTTGTATACTGATCTTATATCCAGCTACTTTGTAATTTATCTATCTTGCTAAATTCTCTTAATTCTAACAATTTATGTGTTGACATTTTAGGTATTTCTACTAAAAAAATTATATCATTTGAGAATAATAACAGTATTATTTCTTTCCTAGAATTCCTTAATCTCTTCCTTCCCTTCCCTTCTTCCCTCCCTCTCTCTCTCTCTGTCTCTTTCTTTCTTTGCTTTATTACACTATCAAGAACCCCAGGACAAAGTTGAATAGAGGTAATATAATCTTTGCTGAGATAACTATAACCAGATTAGACAAGTTCAATTCTATTCTTTGTTTGCTAAGATTTTTACCATGAATGGATGTTGAATTTTATCAAATGCTATATTTAGTGGAATAAGATTTCCCTCCTTTATTCTCAAAACAGTGAATTACATTGATTTTTTATTTTTTTATTATTATTATTTTTTAAGTAGTTCCCATGCCCTGTGTGGAGCCCAATGTGGGGCCTGAATTCACAACCCTGAGATCCCCTGAGATCAAGACCTGAGCAGAGATCAAGAGTCAGATGCTCAACTGACTGAGCCACCCAGGCACCCCTAGATTGGTTGATTTTGTTTTTTAAATGTTAAATTACCCTTGCATTGTTGGAATAAATCTAATTTGGCTGTGATATGACATCCTTCCATATACAATACTGGATATCTTTGCTAATATTTAAGTTTCTGCACCTATGTTATGTTCACAAGTAAAATTGGCCCGTAATGTTTTCTTTCTTACAACGTCCTTGTCCTTGTCTCCTCCTTGATAGAGGAAGAATGAGGTTGGGGGTTGGGGGGGGGGCACCTGGGTGGCTCAATCAGTTAAGCATCTGACTTTGGCTCAGGTCATGATCTCGCAGTCCGTGAGTCTGAGCCCTGCATCGGGCTCTGCGCTGACAGCTCAGAGCCCAGAGCCTGCTTTGGATTCTGTGTCTCCTTCTCTCTCTGCTCCTCCACCTCTCACGCTCTGTCTCTCTGTCTCAAAATTAAATTAACATTAAAAATAATAATGAAATAAAAAGAATGAGGTGGGGAATCTTTAAAGAATTTGTAGAACACTGGTGCATTTTCTCCCTTCAGTATCTTTAGTGGAATTCACCGTTAAAGCCAAAGTTTTCTTTGTGGGCAGGATTTTAGTAATGATTTCAATTTCTTTAATAGTTATATGTCAATTCAGATATTCTCTTTCCAGGAATTTTTCCATTTTAAGTTTATTAACAAAAAGGTTCAGAAAATCTTAATTCCTATAAAATCTTTTAAAAATCTGTCTTTTAAAAATCTATCAAAATCTTTTTAATTTTTGAAAGATCTGGATTAATATGTCCTTTTCCATTCCTCTTATTGATAATGTTACACAGCTTACTTGATCAAGCTCTTCAGAGATTTATCAATTTCATCAGTTTTCAAAGAAGTAACTTTTAGCCTTGTCGATCTTCTCTATTATGGTATTTGTTTTCTATTTCATTAATTTCTACTCTTGTTTTTATTATTTCCTTCCTTCTACTTCCTTTAGGTTTAATTAGACCTTTTTTTTTTTTTTACATTGAGACGGATGCTTAGATCACTGGTATTCAGCCATTTTTCTTTTCAAATGTATTTTGATTCATTTAAGGCATCAAAGTCCCCACAAAGCCTGGCTTTATCCCACAACTTTCACTATGTCAAATTTTCAAGACTCCAAGGCCCAGGGGTCTGCCCAAAGTCTTGCTCAGGTTCTCAGTCACCTCCTCCGGGATTAGCAGGCACCCCAGGGAGAAAGTTCACCCAAAAGGCAGGGCTCCTTTCTCTGGACTCCCTGGATCTTGGCCCCATACCATTCCATTGCCCTGTTAGCTATCTGGGTTTTATTTTGTTTTATTTTAAAATCTTGTCTGGCTTTTCCAGATGCCCTGAGCAAACAATCTAGCCTGTCTTTACGGGGAGCAGAACTTAAAATTCCACCTTTTTTCTCCTCTTCAGGTTAACTCAAGAGAACACACAACCCAGAGGTTTGCATCTGCTCATATTAGCTAAAAGAAACGAGTTTACAAAATTTGTAAAAAACAGTCGATGTGAGGAAGTCCTAATGTATTTTCTCCCAAAAACTTTACCTCGGCAATGGGCCTGATGGGGGAGTCATTCCATAGTCTTCATATCTCTGGAAGAAAAGCAAAAGGAAATGAAGATTAACGTGCAACGCTTATTAGAAAGTGACAACAGCAAACTTACAAGTTTAGGTTTGCAGGATCAACTTTCAGGAGAATTATTTTCTCATAAAAAGTTGGCACGGCATTGAGGCATTCTGCCATCAAATAATACCAGAAGTTTCAGCTTGGGGAACTGGGCTACCACGCTTTAAAAACATACACACACACACACACACACACACACACACACACACACACACACAAACTATTTTCTAGACCTTTCTTTCTTTTATAAAAGAATGAGTAACAGATAGCCTTTCTGCAGCTTCTCTTCCCTACAGGCTCATTCTCTACAAATCCGTATCTTCTAAAAAGGTCGGCCTTGATGGCCACACTTAGTACAAATGCCCCCATCAACGTGGGCATGATCATTCCCAGAACCAGTGGGTGTCCAATAGCAATTCAAATACACTCACAAAAGTAAAGTATGTGAATGCTGCACCATGTTGTGGAACAATGTGAAAAAAGAAAAAATACAAAGAGAACCAGAAATTAGAGAGACTCTTAAAGACGAGGTGAACACTTTCAGTTTCTGATAGTTTTCCTGTTCCAAAGAGCCCAGCCATACTCTGTCCTTGTGTTCCATCCAGGGCCCCAGAGCCTTCAATCAACTCTTCTTACTTGAGCTAATCTCCGCTGACCAAGTATTCTTTGGCTAAATCAATGTCAATATGGCATCAGATTTAAATAAACGTGTATCTGTTGCATTCCTCATGAAATCAACACACCCTGTCCCTATCATACATTGTACTCCTCTTCCAACGGTTCTTTCAACAACTGTGAATTGTTATTTTGGAACCAGATATTTCAGCAGAACAATAACTCTGGACAGAGTCCATCCAAGTTCAGTCAGTTTGAACCAACTGGTTGTCCACGTTCTAGTGTTCCAAGTTACTAAGTCAGCCTTGCTTCTGGACCTGTCCCCATTTTAGGTCTTTTTTTTTTTTTTTAATCTGCCATTTCATGAATTATTATTTTGTGGTAAGTGCTATGAGCACTAACTCAGACCCCAGTAACAGTAACAAAGGGCTCACTACCTCTATTTTATAGATGAAATCAACTCACAAGGAATTTAAGTAATTTCCTCCTAGTAAGTCCAGGCTTAATAATAAAAGACCATGCTTTTAACCACTACACTACACTGCCCATGGTTGCCAACCAGATTTTCCCCCTTGAATTAATCTCTACTTTGTGAAGAAAAGGAGAGGCTTTGGAGTCAAACACACTGACAAAGCTACTCGACTTCCCTGGGCCTATTTCCTGATGCCAAGAAGAATACAATGAACCCTACACCTCATACAGTTTGATGGGATTAGTACGTCCGAAACTGTGCTCAAATTACTTCACCTTTTGAACCTTTCTGTTCCCATCCCCTTGGCAGAGGGAGGGGGATTAGAACCTTGCAGAGTTCCCCAACTGATGTAAAATAGCCAGAATAGAAGGAAAAGGAGTTTCAATTCCTTCTCCAAATAATTAAAGGGAAATCTGAGACCAGATAAAGATTATTCCCAGCAGCCCTTCTGCTTCTCAGCAGAGTTTGAGTTTTTTAAACACATTCATATGCAAAATAAAACAAAACAAAAAAAGATGGAAGTTTATGTATCAGCATTTCAGGAGGTCCAGTAAGTAATAAACTAAAAGACAAACAGTAAAAAAAATAGCTGTCCACTCTTTACATGTTTTGCTATCGTGGCGCCAGGCATTTCAACTCTATTATAACCAGAAAAAGAAAGTGCTTTGTCCAGAGGCTGCATGCCCCGATGAAAGGTTTACAAAAAAAATCACAGGGGCCCCTGAGTGGCTCAGTTGGTTAAGAGTCCAACTTCAGTTCAGGTCACAATCTCACAGTTTGTGGGTTCAAGATCCGCATTGGGCTCTGTGCTGACAGCTCAGAGAGCCTGGAGCCTGCTTCAGATTCTGTGTCTCCCTCTCTCTCTGCCCCTCCCGTGCTCGTGCTCTGTCTCTCTCTCTCTCAAAAATAAACAAACATTAATTTTTTTTTTAAATCACAGACTTAATGACAGGTGTTTAAGTGGGTCACACCTGTATAAATCTTTGGGGGATGAAATAGAATTGTATGGTTTCAACAAGCGACATCAAATAAAACTCCCATTTTAATGCATCCCTTCTTTCTATTCAGTATGAAACAGGCCAATAGAGCAAGAAGGCACATTAAATGGTTGGTGGAATCTGGGATGAGTCGTAAAATGTCCTGGTTCAGGCATCCACACTCGGTCCTTAGAAGACTGTTCCAGGGAGGTGAACTTTACTCAGGAAAGCAGAAATACACCTATCAAGTGGCCTCCACACCGATGCATAACTAATACCCTTACACCAGCAACACAGAAAGAGTAAAAATGTCATCAGATGGTAAACAAAGGTCCACCCCTGTGGTCACTGAAGACACTTTGAAATCCACATTCTTATAGTTTTTACTGCAGTCAGAAGGAAATAAGGGGTAATCAGGTTCCTCCTGGGAACAAACAGTAATTTATGACCAATTTATAAACTTGATAAAATTATATTAGATATGCACAGACACAGCTGTGATTCTGGTTTTCTACTATATCAAACTGCTATCATCATCAAAATACATAAGGGTAACATCAAAGGTCCATGATGAGAAAACCAGTCAGTAACAGTGTTTACGAAAATCTTGCTATGGAGGTGAGATCTTGATTAAGATAGTAGATTAAGGCACTATCACAGAATTGTTCATCTCCAACACCTATCAACAACGAACAAATAATAAAAGTAATAACCCAAATCAGTAAAAAAAATTATCGCTAAAATTCATCAGCAGAAACCAAACAAGCAAAGAAAGGAACAGATTCATGCTATAAATGGAGGGAAGTAGTGGCCAGGAGAGAAAAAGGACTATGGCTGAATAATGACTGATAACAGTAAGAATAGCAATTCTTTTCTTTTTTCTTTTTGAGAGAGAGAGAGAGCCAGAGTGCAAGTGGGGAAAGTGCAGAGAGAGAGAGAGAGGGAGAGAGCATCTCAAACAGGTTCCACACCCAGGACAGAGCCCGAAGTGGGGCTCAGTCTCACAACTGTGAGATCACGACCTGAGCTGAAATAAAGAATCCAGTGCTTAACTGACTGAGCCACCCAGGCATCCCTCAATTCTTTTTTTTAAGTTCCAAGATGAGATGATACAACAACAGAATGAATGGAAATGAGGAACCAAAGAACTGAAGTAATTTGGTACCAAATTATGTGTGGAAATGATTTGAGGACCAAAACAAAGCCATTATGACTCTAAGAAATCAACTAGCAGGGGAAATAACAGATATGGCTTAAAATCAAATCGATGCCACACAGAAAAGGCCCATGATAATTATAATGAAGGCAGAGAAACCAGGACAAAGTAGCTCAGGCAATTAGAGATAAAAGGATAGGTACAAAAAACAAAGAGGAGCCAACACGAAGATAATTGGTATCTTTGACTTCAATAATTAGAGTAAGAAAATTATTTTTCAGATACAAAAGAAAGTTTCCCTGAAGTGAATGAAAGAACTGAATCTGAAGATAAAACGGCCGCTGGTTATTTGGTTATTTACTTCTATATATGTTATAAACCCTACAAAACACTGTTATCCTTGTTCTTTCAACAGCCAATTATCTTTTCAAAAGATTTAAATAATACAGAATTTTTTAAAATTACCCACATATTTACACTTCTGGTGTTTTTCATTCATCTATGTAGATCCAGATCTTTATCTGGTATCATATTACTTCTGCCTAAAGAAGTTTCTATGACAGGGGCACCTCGGTGGCTCCGTCAGTTAGGCGTCGACTTCAGCTCAGGTCACGATCTCACGGTTTTTGAGTTCGAGCCCCGCATCGGGCTCTGTGCTGACAGCTCAGAGCCTGGAGCCTGCTTCAGATTCTGTGCCTCCTCTCTCTCTCTGCCTCTCCCATGCTCATGCTCTGTCTCTCAATAATAAATATTAAAAAAAAAAAAAAAAAGAATTTTCAATGACATTTCTTGTAATGCAAGCCTGCCAGTGATACATTCTTTCAGCTTTTATATGTGTGAAAGGTTTTTGAAAGATATTTTCAGTGGATACAGAGTTAGCGCTAGGTTGACAGTTTTTTCCTTTAGTTCTTTAAAGATTTGTTTCACTGTCTTCTGGACAATGAGAATATTGTTGTCATCCTTACCTTTGTTCCACTGCATACAATGTGTCCTCTTTCTCTGGATGATTTTTAAATCTTTATCACTTAATTTAAGCAATTTCATTATATTTTTTGGCACAGTTTTCTTCGTGTTTCTTGTGCACAGGGGGTCATCAATTTTTGTAGATCTGCAGATTCATAGTTTCCATCAAATTTGAAAAACTTTTGGCCCTTATTTAACTATTTTTTTCTAACTCTCCTTCTTTTCTTCTGAGACCTCCAATTACATGTATATTAGTCCACTTGAAGTTGTCTTCAGGTCATCAATGCTCTATTCATTTTTTCAGTCTACTTACTCTGTTGCATGTTGGCTTATTTTTTATTACTATGTATTTAAAATCATTAATCTTTTCTTCTTTAATATCTGATCTGCCACTAATCCCATAAGTATATATTTTATCTCAGATGTTATAGTTTTCATCTCTAAATTGATGTGCATCCTTTCATGTCCTCAATGCCTCTAATACATTCAATCTGTCCTCCAGCTTCTTAAACACATGGAACTTCATTATAATTATTCTTTTAAAATCCTTGTCTACTAGTTCTGTGTCATTTTCTTGCCTATTTGCTTAACTGGTTAGTTTTGGATTTTAGACATTATTAATTTTACCTTGTTGGATGTTATATACTTTTGTTTCCCTATAAATATTCTGGGGCTCTGTTCAGGTTCAGGTATTGTGTTTATGCTTTGTTAAGTAGAACTAGGGAAGCTTTAATCTGGGGTTCATTTTGCCCCACTACGGAGGCAAACCAATGCTCCTTCTGAGTAATCTAACTGGCGCTCCATGAATTATATAGCTTTCCACTCTAGAAAGAAAGGAACAGCTTGGGCTGTTGCAAGAAAATACCACAGATTGGGTAGCTTAAATAAAAGAAATTTATTTTCTCATAGGTCTGTAGGCTACAAAGTCCAAGATCAAGGTTCCAGCAGGGTTTATGTTGAGAACTCTCTTTCTGCCTCACAGACAGCTCACCTTCTTGCTGTGTTCCCACATGACAGAGAGAGCACTCTGGTGTTTCTTCCTCTTCTCATGAGAGCACCAATTCTATCAGATCAGGGTTCCAACTTCTGACGTCATTTACATATATTTTATATTTATTTTTGAGAGAGAGAAAGAGAGCAGGAGCAGGGGAGGGGCAGAGAGGGGGAGGGGCAGAGAGAGGAATCCGAAGCAGGTTCCAGGCTCCAAGCTATCAGCACAGAGCCTGACGCGGGGCTCGAACTCACGTACCGTGAGATCACGACCTGAGCCGAAGTTGGACACTTAAGTGACTGAGCCACCCAGGCACCCCCCACTTATGACCTCATTTAAAACTAATCACCTCCTTAAAGACCCCAGCTCCAATATAGCCACATGGGGTGGGGGGGGTTAGGCTTCAACATATGGATTTGGGGGCACACAATTCATCATATAATAGGAACTTATTTCTACATCTGTGTGAGCTCTGAGGACTGTTCCGTTTAATTTTTTAGGCAGTTCTTTCCCTAGTCTTAGATAGTTTCATCATACCCTTAAACTGATGAGTACTCAGATGAAGATTCTTTGCAGATCTCTAGAATTCTCTCTCTGCTTTCTTGTACTCTCTATAGTGAAATGTAGCTACCTTTTCCTCCCCTGCCTCCAACTCTGTCTTTCTCAACTCAGAGAGACTACTGTGCTCTGCCTGAGGTCTCCCTCCCTGGACTGCAACCAGAAACTCTCTCAAGATATAAACTGGGACAGGGGCACCTGGGTGGCTCAGTCAGCTAAGTGTCCAGACTTCAGCTCAGGTCACGATCTCACAGTTCGTGGGTTGCGCTGACAGCTCAGAGCCTGGAGCCTGCTTCGGATTCTGTGTCTCCCTCTCTCTCTGCCCCTCTCCTACTCATGCTGTCTCTCTCTTTCTCTCTCTCTCAAAAATAAATAAACATTAAAAAAAAAAGATATAAACTGGGACATGTGTAGAGCTCAGCTCATTTCTCAGCAATCCCTCCTTTGCTGCCTAATGCCCAGGGTTGTGAAAATCTTTCCTTTTCCATTATTTTAGGTGTTTCTGGAAGCAAAGTAATCCAACCTTGTTCCTTCATCTTGTCCAGAAAAAGTTTGTACTAGACACTTACTTCTGTCTCCGCCATGCTTCCCTACTACAACCACTAATTAATTTTCAGTCTTCTACTTAGATCACATTTTATCTGGAAAATCCTTCTGAACACCTCACAGCTCAGGCAAGGGCTCCCTGGAGGTACTCTCCCCCTGCCAAGGGACCTGCCATGCTGTGTTAGAATTACTGCCTCAACTGCCCACATACCCCCTGCCATCATGCAGAAGCTGGAGTTGTGCGCTGTGCAACTGCTCTATCCCAACACCTAGCAGAACACCCCAACACAGCACAGATTTGTACTCCACAAATCTACCTGAAGGAATAAACAAATGAAAGAAGCTCAGACAGCAGCTGAAGCCACATTCACTTTATCAGTGAGTTTGTTGTGCATCATCCATTTCCTTAAAGAAAGATTATAAACTACTAGTTATAATTATGAAATATTTAATACTTACAGTTGTAACATTGAAAACAATAACAAGATGGAATGGTATTCCGTCCCCGCCCCCCACCACGTGGTAGCAGGTAATGAAGAAAATAATCTATTACTAACGGCGTACTGTGAACATTCAAACCAATTTCAGAGATAAAGATGCCTTTAACATATGTTCATTACCACCCAATTTTACCTTAATAAGGGTAATGAAATCAGAGGACCCAGTATAAACACTCCTTGAGAAATTCAAATTGTGACTAATTAACTTCCCTCCAGAGTCAAATGCTTTAGTCCAATCACCCAATCTAAAATTAGCGGAAAAAATATTAATGTCACATCTTTCAGTTTTACTTCTTCCCCATATTTTGAGAAGCCACATTTGAAAGGATTGATGGCATACAAAAAAAAAAAAAAAAAAAAAAAAAGGATGACAAAGGCAGATGAAATGCTGAAATGTCAAGTCCCAAGATGGAAACCTGATATTTGAAACGGTTGTCCTTGCCTGCCTGTGGGCTAGCTGCCTACAATCCCAGAGCCTCAAGGACCACTCCAGTCCCCGGGGGCCCTCCAAGAAGCCTAATTACCTGGTATGTTCTAAAATGCACCTTTTATAAAGACATCAACGAGAATATGCTTTGACAGTTACCCCGCCTCCATTTCAGGACACTGAATGGAACCCAGGAAGAGACTCCCATAAAATACCAGAGTTGCATAAAAACATAAAAGGATACTTCCCACATTAAGAATTAACTTAGGAGAGGGTCGCCTGGGTGGCTCAGTCGGTCTGGCTTCGGCTCAGGTCACGATCTCACCGTTCGTGGGTTCAAGCCCCACGTCGGGCTCTGTGCTGACAATTCAGAGCCTGGAGCCTGCTTCAGATTCTGTGTCTCCCTCTCTCTCTGCCCCTGCCCTGCTCACACTCTGTCTCTCTCTCTCTCTCCCTCCATAATAAACAAACATTAAAAAAATTTTTTTTTAAGAATTAACTTAGGAGAATAAAACAAAAACCGAGACCCCCTCAGCCAAGCTTTAATTCTTATCAAACACAATCAGTATCATCGCAGTGATTCTGAAACTGAGGGAGGAAGGCCACAAAATTCCAACATATGACCCACACGAGAATTCTAGAAGGCCAGGACTTACGCTACAGGGGTTGCTGGCTGTCTGAGCAGGGCTGTAGAAGGACCCCCACTGGGTGGCTCGCCTCTCGTCCCGGGAAGGGGTGCTGTTCACAGGCAGGACAGCTGGGACCCCGGGGCCTGTGACTGCAGCACTGGCAGGCTGGCTGCTGGGGGCCACGAGGGCAAAAGCGTCATCCAGGAGGGAGTGCATGGTCTGGCGCGCCTCCTCGATGGACGGCTGAGGCGGGATGTACTGGGAGGCTGGGAAGGGCAGGCCCGGATACCTCCCCAGCTCAGCAGAGGACGGCGTCTGTACATCGGCCGGGAGATCGGGATCAGACTAGGGCAAGACAAAGAGCAAAGGGAACAAGGATCAGATGTGAGCTTATGTGGTGACGTGAAAACCACAGGGCCAAAATGGGATTTAACAATTTTCACTGACAGTGAGGAAAAGGTCACCCGTAAGAATTTTTTAAATGGCGGCTAACGGGTGGTGGTGGCAGGCGGAGCCTGAATCAGGATGAAAGGAAAAAGTGAAGATATTCAAAAATCATTTGTCCAGCAAAATTCAACCAACGAGCTGAAATGCACTTCAATACCTGCAAGTATGTGTTTTTATTAAATATCCCTAAGCAGCCAAAAATGATGTCTCAGAGTTTTAGTTACTAAACTACCTAGTCAACTTTTCATAGATACCAAAGTCTAAAGCAGTCTATTGACTACAATAAGAAAAAGTAGCCCTACACACCCTCAACAGAGTTCAAAGTCACCACCATATTACACCTGTGTGTATAAAAAATGTTGACATTGAGGTGCCTGCGTAGCTCAGTCTGTTAAGTGTATGCCTCCTGATATCGGCTCAGGTCATGATCTCGTTCATGGTCTTGAGGCAGAGCTCCACGTGGGGCTCTGTGTTCATCATGGAGCCCGTGTGGGAGTCTCTCTCTGCCCCTCCCCCCCGCACGCACACATACACGTGTGCACTCTCTCAAACAAACTTTTAAAAATTTAATACTTATTGTAACTACTTGTTATAGTAAACAGAGAGTATTCAGAAACCACGTTTTAATTTTTAATTTTTTTAAGTGTATTTATTTATTTTGAGGTGTGTAGGGAGGGTCAGAGAGAAAGGGAGAGAGTGAGAATCCCAAGAAGCTCTGACTGTCAGTGCAGAGCCCGATGCAGAGCCTGAACTCATAAACCCATGAGATCACGACCTGAGCCAAAATTAAGAGTCGGATGCTTAATCGACTGAGGTGCCCCCAGAAACCACATGTTTTTAAATGGAACTATCTCTGGATAACGTGAGTCATCAAGAAAGGTTTAAATATTATTCTATACAGGGGCACCTGGCTGGCTCAGTCAGTTAAGCACCTGACTCTTGATGTTGGTTCAGGTCATGATCCCAGGGTTGTGCTCTCTCAAAAATAAATATTAAAAAGAGGGGGGAGGGGCGCCTGGGTGGCTCAGTCGGTTAAGCATCCGACTTCGGCCCAGGTCACGATCTTGCGGTATGTGAGTTCGAGCCCCGCGTCGGGCTCTGTGCTGACTGCTCAGAGCCTGGAGCCTGTTTCAGATTCTGTGTCTCCCTCTCTCTCTGACCCTCCCCTGTTCATGCTCTGTCTTTCTCTGTCTCAGAAATAAATAAGCGTTAAAAAAAAAAAAAAGAGGTGGGGGGGGAAAGAAGGGCACCTAGGTGGCTCGGTTGGTTGAGTGTCCGACTTCGGCTCAGGTCATGATCTCGCAGTAAGTGGGCTCGAGCCCCACATCAGACTCTATGCTGACAGCTCAGAGCCTAGAGCCTGCTTCAGATTCTGCGTCTCCCTCTCTCTCTGCCCCTCCCCTGCTGGATCTCTCTCTCCCTCTCTCTCTCTCTCTCTCTCAAAAATAATTATTAAAAAAAAAAACTTTTTAAAAAAAGTCTCTGTCCTGTCCAACAGATGATCCATTATTACTCATGCCAGCATCAAACATTTAAGGGCAGTCACTGCTTAACTCCAGACAGAAAACCACACTACAGACTGGCAAACCACAAACAGCCCACAGACCTGTTTTGCTTGGCCTGTGCAGTCTTAAAAAAATAAAGAGCTAATATTTTTTTAAAACCTGAAGATTTAATATTAACACTCAGATTTGTGGATTCTCTTGGCAGAACCTGAAGCTGTGGCATCACCCAGCCCTTACTCCTCCGACAGAAACAACTGCCGTTGAGCAGTGGCTGGCTCTTGAGATGGATCCGGGGCTCTTCCCCTCCCAACAGCAGGGGGGTGGTCCCACTGCTGTGTACGTGACACCTCGGTCTCTTTCTCTAAAACTGGGCTATCCCAGGAAAGGTTCCAGTAAGTGAGAGCTGTCCTCAAGGAATTGTAAGGATTCGGGGCCCCAAGGGGTTCTCTGACGTATGACGAGCGCTAGGAGAACTCTGTGTTCCTTTCCTTACAAGGCGGATAAAAGGTCCACATGCAGGCCCTTCTCCCATTCTTGGATTTCTTGAAGAGCAGAAAGGGAAGACTGTGGTCAGTAGTGGGTCACCAGACTAACAGTTCATGGTGGAACAAAGGAAAAGGGTGTCTATAAACACATCCCACTGGCGAGTGAAAGGGTCTCTCCAAAGACAGAAGTGATGCTCCTGGTGGTGGTTCCAGGAAGTGACTAGTTACCTGTTGTTTACATGAAAGAAGGCAAGAAAGAAACAACAGGCCCAAAATGGAGTCGCTGCCCCCCCAGGAGCAAACCAAGACTTCACTGCATTTTCAGCCTCTTCCAGGAATGTGACCTTTAACCAGTCAATCTGGAAATTCCTGATCTGCACTAGTGAGGTAACAGGTGTGATAGACCACCCCCCCTTCCCCCAGAGAAAGGTGACCTTGCCTGAAACAATTCGCTCTTTGTTAGAAAACTTCCTTTTCTGCCCCCTTCCATTTTGTACAGCTCCTCGGAGCTCCTTTCAACTCTCCGCGTCTGATGCTGTGGGATTCAAGAGCTGTTGAGTAAAGTCTATGAGATCTTCAAACTTACTCGGGTGAATCCTGCTTTATAGCGCTGTGTGGCAAGGAAGCGAGCATGTGGCCACACAAAAAACTGCAAGCCTGAACAGAGATTCCAACGGTTTAACTTTTACACCAAAAAGTATGCTGTGAAGGAGGGACTCCTGAATCTTGCCAAGAAGGCAAAGAGCTACGGAGCCATGACGTTAGAGCTTCCCGTTCTTTCTTCTTCCGGTCTCCTCATTTTGCAGGCTACGCTGCCAGCAACTTGCAGGCCAACAAGAGATCTTCATTTTTCTGTATCTCGACACCTGTAGGGTGTTTCACATAGAAGTGGTAGTCAATAATACGGGGGGAACCGTGGTCTATGGAAAGGAAGATTTATCCAGGATCCCTGCTGGAATTTGCATTCCACTCTCTTGAATCTCAGCCTGATAATTTCGTTATTAGTCAATGTGTTTTCCTTCGGACAGGTACACATTTGCCCATCATTCCTCAGAAATACATAGGAAGTTTTTACCTGCAGTCATCAGACAGGATGTACTCTGGTGCCCATTTTGCAGTCTTCTGTAGGAATTCTAAGAGAGTGATTAGACACCCTGGCTGGCCCAGGACAATGTCAGGGTATGCCTGCTGTCCCAGTATAATCATTAATAGAGACTCTTTTCACTCTCCCAAGTGCCAGGCTTGGATGATAAATTGTATCAGGGGTAGACAAACCTTTTCCGTAAAGGGACAGACAGCAATTATCTTAGGCTCTGTGAGTCAGAGACTTTGCTGCTCTGTTGTTTAACTCTAACACTGCAGCAGGAGCAGCCATAGAGAATACACAGATGAATGGTGCAAGGGCACAACAGTGATCCAATAAAACTTTACAAAAACAAGTGGCTGGCTGGATTTGGCCTGAGGGCCATACCGTGCTGAGGCCTGAATTATAACAGTAACCCCAGTTGCCAAGAAATCTAGGAATATTCCTTTCACCCTAGGAGAAAAGAGCTCATAATGAGAAGACATTTTGAAGGTAGAGTGTAAAATTTAAGAAAAAAACACATGAGTAGTATAATCTTCAAGATGAAATACTACCTAAGAAAAAATGAGTTCAAAAAAAAGCAGGGGGGGGGGATTATCTTTGAAAGCGTGTGTTTCAGAATTTTTATGGAATGGAAAAAGCCCATGTAAGAAAATTTTCATTTTAAGGAATCTCTGAAAAAATGAAGCCGGCTGACTGAGGCGGAGCTCTCCAGGGAAGGGCTGCTTTCCACCAGCTGAAGGAGGGGTCTCTGCTTTCCACTAAGAAAAAGAGCAGGAAGTACAAGGATGATCTGGTCACCCTGAAGGAGGCCTGATTTCGGATCACTGATGAAGACAAATGGAGAGAGCAAGAAGACGACAAAAGACTTCATGGCAACAGATGACAGGACTCAGAGCTACTTAAAAAAAGACGGGATGGGGCTGCGGATTTCCTCTGAGAGATGAGCCCTGGCTGGCTTGGGAAGTCAAGGGGTAAGAAGGAATGCACCCCACCCCCCCCCCCCCCCCCCCCGCCACCTCTTCTATTTATCGGTTTCATGCATCAGGCCTGCAAGTCCCCGGTGAGACAAAAGCAAAAGTTCAAGTGACCATCCTGGGGAGCCCAGGGGACAGTCTTCTCCAGGTGAAGCCCAGACAGCCACCTGTCCACAGCACAAGAACACTACAAGAGCGCCACCTGCTGTATGAATTGCCAGCCCGGGCTCCCCCGTCTCAGGAATTCATCCACAGCTCATTCCATTCAGGAGCACAACCGTCTCAACCGGAGAACCTTGCGACTCCCTGGGATTGCACCAATCCTCACAAACAGGCACGGCCAGTCTTCAAAACACCAGAAATACAGTCAGTTGCCAAGGAAAAGTCTGGTTCTTTCGGATGATCATGATTCGATGCTATCTAGCCCCAACGTCAGTGTGGTGTTTGCCCTATCTCCATAGTCTTCATATCTTTCCAGGGTAGTTATTTGTCTAATTTAGAAGGCAATGGCTGGTTGCATAAATTCTGTCCAAAGTGATCATGTGCATCACAAACCCCTTTTCCAAGATGTGGGGTTTTTTTGTTTTTGTTTTTTTTATTTTTATTATTATCTTTTTTTTTTTTTGGTAATGTCTCTCTAAACAAGGATGCCTCTGTAAGTGCATCTCCGGAAGGAGGAAGGGGTCTTGTGCAATGAGCCAGGTTTGCACCCCGGCCCAAGGCTACGGGTGTCCTTCCCGCACTGCTGGAAGTCAGCCACATCTGGCTCTCCCTCCGTCTTGGGTTGTCTTTGTGTCACAGACCTTTGGGGAGGCTGGCACTTTCTTCCCTACTCAATGGGGTCTGTGTATGTGCGCCTTAATGCTATCAATGTCTGCCTTTAACACTTCAAGCAATTCTGTGTGTGCCCCTTTCCGTTTGAAGAAAAAAAAGTTTAATTCCGTATTTCTTAATTTCCATTAAGCTCTTTGTTCCATTAAAATTACACACACACACACACACACACACACACACACACACAGACACACACACACACACACAATACCTTCTTGCACTCTAGGAAGAGAAGGGATAGACAAAACCCTAAATACCCCTCCTATCACCAAGAAACCCAAACAATTCTATGACCGGGGGAAGGAAGAAAAAATTGTTTTCCAGTTAACTTCCAGGAGTACCCATCCTAAAGCATAAGAGAACAGGGCTTGTGTACAGAAAGGACAAACACGGGGTTACGTTTCCAGAGGGCTCACTTCGCAGCCTGCTGGGCTCTGTGACTCAAGTCTCCTCTCAAAGGAGCAGCCTACCAGTTCCCTCACTCCACATGTCTCATGGCCCTGAGTGTCAGTCATCGGCAGCAACACCACACAGGGCAGCAGCCACTAGTGGTCACTCTCCTAAGAGCCACCCCACCCCGGCTCCGGAAGCGAGAGTCAGCGTTACGTACTGGGCAACCAATGTAGGCAGAGTTGTGGACACCGGGGGGCCTCTTGTAAGTGCCATCGCTGTCTGTGGTGATGAGTCTGTCCTTCTCAGCATCTCCGGGACAGCCGTTGACCTGGTGTTTTCGGCGTGGTTTAGGAGATCGTTTTATCCTGGAGCTGCGGGAGGGGGTGGGGGCAGGAAGGAGGTTATCTTCATAGGAAATAATCCTTCCTGCCAGTAGCTTATCCACTAAACACAAAGTATTTTCCAAGCATCTGGGATATGGTGGCCACTGTGGTAAACACCCCATAGGATACAAATATGTAAGACATAGTCTCTGCTATGAGGAAGCCACAGTCTACCTGAGCATATTAAATGCACGCAACAACAGAGAATAATATAAGGTAATACGTAACCGTGACTTTTTCCAGACTTTCAGAAAAGGGCAAGATCAGTGTGAGCTACCAGTATCATGGCTGGCTATACAGCACCTGAACTAGGTCTTGAAGAGCAATTAGGATCTGCAGAAGGGGAGGAGTGTGGGGAGAAATGCGAAGCAGATGAATGTATGGCGGGCAACAGCAGGCCCATCTAAGGGAGAGACAGTTCTGTCTACACTGCTGGATGGTGGAAAGTAGCCGGAATGGGGAGGCAGGGCGCCTCCTGTTACAGGGCAGGTTCCATGCGGCAGGGAACCAAAGCCGTTACAGGTATTGGGCACAGCAAGACCAACCAGAGCAGCGATTACAGCACACACACGCGCCTTAGGGGCAGGGGTCCGGAAGGCCAAGAGACCAAGACTCGGAGGACAGCTATGGGAAAAGAAATGCACCTGCACCTGGCACAGACGGGTGCCCACGTGAAGGAGGTGAAGGTACTGGAGGTAAGGGTGGGATGGGAGAGGAGGGAGATTCCCCAGTGAGAGAGACTCGAGCAGAGCCATCTGAGAAAGAGAAGGTGACTGCCATGTCCAACTAGCTGAATTCGGGGAGGCAGAATAAACCCAGGGCCAGGGTTCTGAGGCCCCTGGAGGAGCAGGCGGGGGAGCATGAGAAGAGGCCCAGCAGGAGCAAGGCCGACGGCGCCTCCACAGGCAACCCTTGGGGGGTGCCCCCGCCCCCTCTGCGGACGCCCACCTCTTCCTGGGCTCTATGAACACTGAGGGCACGCTGGCCGTGGGGTCCAGGATCTTGTCGATCTGCATCTGCGCCCTGCGGTATACGCGGTGCCGCTCGCGCGTGTCGCCCGAGGACAGGTCGTCCACCACCGGGAACTCGTAGTGGCCACGGCGCTTGGCGCGGAGCCGGATCTTGTTCCGATGGTGCTCGATCTCGGACTTGTGCCGCAGGGCCGTCTGGATCTGCGTGGCCGAGGGGAGAGCAAAGAGTCACATGGAATGTTCCCGAAGGTTCCTGCCACCCACGTGAAGACAGCATCTTGGGGAAGGCCTTTCTTTTCCCCAGACCCATGTCCAGGCCCCAAAGGGACAGGCACTCCCACGCGGGGGCATACATACCTATGTATCAAGCACTACATTTTGAAAAGAGAGTAAAAAAAAAAAAAAGAAAAAAGATGTATGCTATCAAGTTGTGAGGGCACAGGCCTGGTGAGCACATTCCCTTCTTTCTTTCCACCAGATGGAAAATCCACTTAAAGGAGGATTTACCCGTAGCAGGTACAGAGGCGTGCAGACAGCTCTAGGTTAGGACTGGGGCTGAGCCAGGCCAGGACTTGGTGAGAAGAGACACCACACACCATCCTAAACCCGGGACACACGTTCTTGTCACATTCTTAGCAAGAAGCCAATGAGGGCTAGAGAGGGAAAACCCTAGGAACTCTTGATGGGACTTCGGTAAGATGATCTACTTCAAGGATCACCTTTAAAGTGGGCAGGGGGTTTCCACCACACCAATTGCTTATGACTTCATCCTGGCAGAACTCACGACAGTAGCAGGTATTTGTTAGAGGCAGGAAATGCACAGCATGAAGCTACGTGCAGTCCTAAATGGCTCAGGCCAGGTCAAACCTTTCAAGTTCAAGGTAACAGTGACTTGGCCTGGCCTTCTGCTTCCCCAAATCTTACCAACTCACTCTTCCAGGATTCACTGGAAGACGATTTTACTACGCCTTCCTAGATCCTTGGGATCAGAGCGGATCTATCTGGGATCACCCCCCAATTCAAAGGTTCATTAGGAAAACCGACAGGACTTAGCATTTAGTCCCATTTAATACAGCAAAAGGACGCAAATTAAAATAAGCACAGGGTATGTGGGGTGAAATCTGGAGGAAACAAAGCACAAGCTTCTAAGAGGCCTTTCCCGGGGGAGTCACACTAAATATGCTTAATTCCTCCAGCAATGAGTTGTGACAACACATGTGAAATGTTGTCCACCAAGGAAGACCATCAGAGATGCAGTGCCCAGGATCGGTACTGGGGGCTGGTCCAACAGGCACCCTCTGCCTAGCGTGTACCAGAGTCCCAGAAGGAAAAGAGATGTTCAAATAAGTCATAACGTTTGCAAAAACGGTCTGGGCACAGTGAACCACTCTGTTCTGGGAATGGCAGGAGCCTTTCTGACACGTAAGTTCCTCAACATCAGCCAAGGGCCAAAACAGGACTCTTGAAGGATAGCAGTCTCATGTTTGCCATGTGAACTCTCTGCACAACGGCCAGTGTGCGAAACGGTGTCCTTGAATGGTATCTGATCTAAAAAAGCGGAGCATAAAACTTAAAATTAAGCATACTTCTTAGCAGCTCCGACCTTCAACACTGCAATTTTCACTTGTTGGTAAGCACTGACCAAATCAGAATGTGGGTTTGTTTTTTTTTAATATAAATGTACTTTTCAATATGAGCAAATACCTCTTTGTTAATTTTGTTGGTTTCTGCCACCCGGTCGGCCAGTACGGTGTGCTGAACTGGAGGTCCTGGTATCGGCTGCATGGCAATCAGCTGTATCTTACTGGGAACCCGCCGGCTGGCCTCTGATGACCGGGAGAGCCTGTCCACGTGCTCAAAGATGGAGGCTGACGAGTGCTGCTCGTTCCCTGAACTGGGCGGCAGCGGCCCTGGAGCAGAAGGAAAAGCAAAAGCATAAATAAAGCCATCCCAAAGAAACAGCAAATAATCAATCGTGACGCTGCATGGTGTCAAAACTTACCATGTTTTGTCTAACGACATCTCAAAGTCTTCAGGAAGGAAAGAGAGAGGACAGGAGCTGCTTAGTCAGTCACTAAGCAACTTGCACAACTTTTAGAGGAACATTGAAAGCAGCTCTGAACTTCCGCTATCGGTTGGAATGATAAAAATTTAGCCACCAGGGCAATTATACTGATAGAAAAACAAGAGAATAGGGAACAGTGGACATGCAGGTATGTGCTGGTTAACAATGAATACCTCTGGAAAATTACAGAAAAGTTATGAAAGAAATTGAAGAAGACACACAAAAAATTGGAAGAACATTCCATGCTCCTGCACTGGAAGAACAAATATTGTCAAAATGTTGGTATTACCCAAAGCAATCTACATATTCAGTGCAATCCCTATCAAAATAACGCAAGCATTCTTCACAGAGCTAGAACAAACAATCCTAAAATTTGTATGGAACCAGAAAAGACCCTGAAAAGCCAAAACAATCCTGGAAAAGAAAGCCAAAGCTGGAGGAATCACAATCCTGGACTTCAAAATATATTACAAAGTTATAACCATCAAGACAGTATGGTACTGGCACAAGAAAAGACACTCAGCCCAGTGGAACAGAATAGAGAACCCAGAAATGGACACACAAACATATGGCCAACTAATCTTTGACAAAGCAATAAAGAATATCCAATGGGATAAAGACAGTCTCTTTAGCAAGTGGTGCTGGGAAAACTGGACAGTGACAACCAGAAGAATGAACCTGCACCACTTTCTTACACCATACACAAAAAATAAACTCAAAATGGATGAAAGACCTAAACACAAGAAAGGAAGCCATCAAAATCCTAGAGAAGAAAGCAGGCAAAAATCTCTTTGACCTTGGCCACAGCAACTTCTTACTCAACACTCCCTCCCTCAGAGGCAAGGGAAACAAAAGCAAAAATGAACTACTGGGACCTCATCAAAATAAAAAGCTTCTGCACTGCGAAGGAAACAATCAGCAAAACTAAAAGGCAACCGACAGAATGGGAGAAGATATTTGCAAATGACACATCAGGTAAAGAGTTAGTTTCCAAAATCTATAAAGAACTTATCAAACTCAACATCCAAAAAACAAATAATCCAGTGAAGAAATGGGCAAAAGACATGAATACACTTCTCCAAAGACGACATCCAGATGGCCAACCGACCCATGAAAAAATGCTCAACATCACTCATCATCAGGGAAATACAAGTCAGAACCACAATGAGATACCACCTCACACCTGTCAGAATCGCTAACATTAACAACTCAGTCAACAACAGACGTTGGCAAGGATGCGGAGAAAGAGGATCTCTTTTGCATTGTTGGTGGGAATGCAAGCTGGTGCAGCCACTCTAGAAAACAGTATGGAGGTTCCTCAAAATGTTAAAAATAGAACTACCCTACGACCCAGCAATTGCATTACTAGGTATTTATCCAAGGGATACAGGTATGCTGTTTCAAAGGGGCACAGGCATCCCAATGTTTATCGCAACACTATCAACAACAGCCAACATATGGAAAGAGCCCAAATGTCCATCAACGGATGAACAGATAAAGAAGATGCGGTATACATACACAATGGAGTATCACTCGGCAACCAAAAAGAATGAAATCCTGTGGTGCCTGGGTGGCTCAATTGGTTAAGCTATCTGATTGTCTGTGTGGGCTCAGGTCATGATCGCATGGTTTGTGAGTTCAAGCCCCACAATGGGCTCTGTGCTGACAGTGCAGAGCCTGCTTGGGATTCTCTCTTTCCCTCTCTCTCTGCACCCCCCAACTCACTCTGTCTCTCTCTCAAAAATAAATCAATAAACAAAAGAAAAAATGAAATTTTGCCATTTGTAACTACGTGGATGAACTAGAGGGTATTATGCTAACCAAATTAGTCACAGAAAGACAAATATCATATGACTTCACTCATATGAGGAATTTAAGATACAAAACAAATGAACAAAAGGGAAGCAAAACTAATATAAGAACGGGGGGGACAAAACAAAGAGATTCTTAAATATAGAGAACTGAAGGTTGCTGGAGGGATTGTGGGTGGAGGGATGGGCTAAATGGGTAAGGGGCATTAAGGAAGATACTTGTTGGGATGAGCACTGGCTTTTATACATACAGGATGAATCACTGGAATCTATTCCTGAAATCATTATTACGCTATATGCTAACTAACTTGGACGTAAATTTTAAAAAATAAAAATAAAGGGGTGCCTGGGTGGCTCAGTCAGTTAAGCGTCCAACTTCGGCTCAGGTCATGATCTCATGGTTTGTGAGTTCGAGCCCCGCGTTGGGCTCTGTGCTGACAGCTCAGAGCCTGGAGCCTGCTTCGGATTGTGTCTCGCTCTCTTTCTCTCTCTCTCTGCCCCTCCCCTGCTCATGCTCTGTCTCTATCTCAAAAATAAATAAAACATTAAAAAAATTTTTTTAATAAAAATAAAAAAGAATTCTCACGGCAAAAGAAAAAAAAATTAAAATAATGAACACATCTAGTCTTTCAGTTCTGACACACAAAGAAAACTAAGTTGAAGAGCCACAAAAAGAAAAAGCTGCTGCCAAGAGGGAATTTTTCCCACTTAAAAAAACAGGAGTGGTACCCTTACAAAAGGGGGACACTGCATGGCATGCATATCTTACTACATTGAACTTTAAAATTTTTTTTTAACGTTTATTCATTTTTTTTCGATAGAGCATGAGTGGGGGAGGGGCAGAGAGAGAGGGAGACACAGAATCCGAAGCAGGCTCCAGGCTCTGAACTGACAGCACAGAGCCCGACGTGGGGCTCGAACTCAGGGACCGTGAGATCATGACCTGAGCTGAAGTTGGGACACTCAACGGACTGAGCCACCCAGGCGCCCCAACATTGAACTTTTCAGAAAAGTAACCAGAACTTCAAAAGAGAGGGGTGCCCCGGTGGCTCAGTCGGTTAAGTGTCCAACTTAAGCTTGGTTATGGTCTCATGGTTCATGAGTTCGAGCCCTGTGTCCAGCTCTGTGCTGACAGCTCAGAGCCTGGAGCCTGGTTCGGATTGTGTGTATCCCTGTCTCTCTGCCCCTCCCTCCCTCACACTCTGTCTCTGTCTCTCAAAAATGAATAAGCGTTAAAAAAAAATTAAAAAGAAAACAGAGACCGGACCTTAGTAGAATGGGTGATTTTCTCCAATTTCTTGCATTTTCTCTAGTGGGGATTTTCTCTAATGCATATGACTTTGGTAGTAGATATAATCCCAATAAACTTTACTTTTCAAAAGGCAAAGAGAGAGATGCAGAAGGGATGAAGAGATGGGAAGAGCTTGATAGAGGTACTTAGATACACTCCCTCTGCTAAGCCACAGTTGTCCCCTGAACACTCTGGACAGTGCTTTACAATACACGACCAAGAGGTCACAAGAAGGAGGGAGAACATGTGGAATCTGTTTTAATGCACGCACATCAGTGGTGTGTATGTCTTTGTGTTTCCTCTCAATTTGAATTATATCCCACACGATTAGAAATGATTTATAGAACTGTGAATGAATGACGCCTCTCTAGCAAGGGAGCATCGTTATCTGGATTCAGGCTATTCTCGGGCTTTCCTTCCCTGCCCTGGGCCCAGAGGGAGCCTATTTGTGCAACACAAGCACAGCCGGCACCACCATTCATCCTGTGGCAGCTACTCAAATTGCAGGCACAAAGCCTAAAAGGGGGTAATTAGCTTCGCCAGACAGGCTAGCCTTGCTAACCCAAACTTTGACAGTAACAGCAAATGTCACAAAGGGGAACCCTTTAAGCTGCTGACACTTAAAGATGAGACGCTTTCCTCCAGAAGGGTTAACAGACCGGGGCACACAGATGACAAAGGAAGATCACCATTCCCCGACTTCCGCGCTGTCTTCCTGCCTGGATACCTCCGAGCTGCAAGCCTATGCCTAGCTCCTGTCGGTGCCCTGTTCCAGTCCCCAGCTGTGGTCACGGTTTGGCACAATTCACCAACTGCAACCAGACAATATATGTATGTGTATGTATCTGTAACGGGGATATACTTTTTTAAGTTTATTTATTTGGGGGATGGGTGGGAGGGTTAGAGAGAGAGAGAGAGAGAGAGAGAGAGAAAGTGAGAGAACCCCAAGGAGGCTCCAAACCATCAGTGTTGAGCTCGATGTGGGGCTCAGACTCATGAACTGTGACATCATGACTTGAACCGAAGTTGGATGTTTAACCAACTGAGCCACCCGGGCGCCCCATAACTTGGTTATTTTTATGTTTGCTATATATTGTACAAATAAAAACTACATGGACAATAATGACCAATGGAAGGTACAACTGGATACACAGAGATTAATCTGCATGAATATACCTTAAGGTAATAGGAGACTTTGGATTAAAACCCATTTATATTCAAATAGAAAACCAAAAAAACTGTAATGATAGAAATTAGAGTATAGGAAGATGTAGACAAAGCAGAATGACAGGGGAAAGAACTATATGAAGTACTGAAATGGTGAAGCTATAAAACATTTTTAAAGAATATTAATTTCATTATCTGCAGGTAAATACAAAGTACACTATCGCTAAGGCCCATGGCCCCCATTAGTATCCTGGGAGGCAGGGATCACATTTCTCTCTTCCTCTTCCTCCCATTCTAGCACCTCACCCGCCACAGGCACTAAGCACAGATATGCTGAATGCAGGACTAACCAACCAGTCACTTCAACTAAGTTTATAAAATTTTACCCCAGAAAGGCATCTGGGAATCTGCTTCAATGAAAAGAATTCTAATCGGTGAATTTAGTCATTCTATGAATGAGTGCTCCACAATTCCTTGACAAACTTTGATGTGACAGGCAGTCAAAACAGTTGCCCTGCAATCTCCCCCAAATTATTCATTTGCTTTGCAAACTCCGTAGCAACGCCAAAGGAGGCATCGGCTTAGCTCCAACTGAAACTTCTAGAAGTCCATTCTACAATTCAGAACTTGTGGAATTCTCATGAACGAAGTGCCAACTACTTAAAAATCACATCTTTGGGGCGCCTGGGTGGCTCAGTCAGTTGAGCGTCCGACTTCAGCTCAGGTCATGATCTCGCAGTCTGTGAGTTCAAGCCCCGCATCAGGCTCTGTGCTGACAGCTCAGAGCCTGGAGCCTGTTTCAGATTCTGTGTCTCCCTCTCTCTCCGCCCCTTCCCTCATGCTCTCTCTCTGTCTCAGAAATAAACATTAAAAAAAATTTTTTTTTTTAAATCACATCCTTGCACGCACATGTTTCGCAGTCCTTACCTACTCAGTGGATTCCCGATGACAGAGGAGGAAGGACACAACATTAGGCAAGAACACCACAATGGTGGCACAGTACCAGGCTGAATGCCATTGCCTTCACACGAGGAAGGTGCATCGTCTCCCTAGCTCATCTCTCTCTTCACAGCTCTCCTAAAGGGAACCCGTGGTAACAATGTGACTTACTCTAAAACCACAATAACTGTGAACACAATGACATCTAAGTAACCTCCTAAGGGTCCACAGACGGTCATATATATGCATCATGGTCTACCCACCTTCCAAAAATAGTCAGCTGGGCAGGGGATAAAGCACAACCTCTAATAGACCAAAATCAATGATGCTCTTTTCTCAGCCACCATTGCAGTGTGGGTCAGATGACTTGTGACATCCATCGCAAGTCTTGCCAACGAGTCAGAAAGGACCCAGAGGCCAGGGCACCTGCTGTGTTGAGACAGAACACTGGTCCCAGGGCAACATGGAGGAGGGACCCAAGTGGTTCTCAGGCAACTATGACTTGTCACAAAAGAAGGACTTTTACATGAATCACAAAATAATTCAAAAGCTGTGATTAAAAACTCACAACCCGGGCGCCTGGGTGGCACAGTCGGTTAAGCGTCCGACTTCAGCCAGGTCACGATCTCGCAGGGTCCGTGAGTTCGAGCCCCGCGTCGGGCTCTGGGCTGATGGCTCAGAGCCTGGAGCCTGTTTCCGATTCTGTGTCTCCCTCTCTCTCTGACCCTCCCCCGTTCATGCTCTGTCTCTCTCTGTCCCAAAAATAAATAAACGTTGGAAAAAAAAATTTAAAAAAAAATAAATAAATAAAAATAAAAACTCACAATCCTTGGGAATGCTAACTGGTGCAGCCACTCTGGAAAACGGTATGGAGGGTCCTCAAAAAAATTAAAAATGGAACTACCCTACAACCCAGCAATTGCACTAATAGTTATTTATCCAAGGGACACAGGTATGCTGCTTCCAAGGGGCACATGCACCCCCATGTTTATAGCAGCACTATCCACAATAGCCAAAGTATGGAAAGAGCCCAAATGTCCACGGATGGATGAACGGATAAAGAAGATGTGGTATATATACATACAATGGAGTATTACTCGGCAATCAAAAAGAATGAAATCTTGCCATTTGCCACAACGTGGATGGAACTAGAGTGTATTATGCTAAGCGAAATTAGTCAAAGGAAGACAGATATCACATGACTTCACTCATATGAGGAATTTAAGATACAAAACAGACGAACATAAGGGAAGGGAAGCGAAAAGAATATAAAAACAGGGAGGGGGACAAAACACAAGAGACTCTTAAATACAGAGAACAAACTGACAGTTGCTGGAGAGGCTGTGGGAGGGGGAGTGGGGTAAATGGGTAAGGGGCATCAAGGAATCTACTCCTGAAATCACTGTTGCACTACATGCTAACTTGGATGTAAATTTAAAAATAAATAAATTTTTTTTTAAAACTCCCAATCTTTTCTGTAGGGTATTTAAGTTCTATGCAAGCAAAAAAATACCTTCATGGTAGCTTTAAAGAAGTAAACAAGATCTTTCAAGTGAAGTGATATTTGTAGTGAGAAAATCATCTTTCTAAAATATGAAAATAATGTACAGATTGTGGCATCTCTTCAAATCATAATGGTGACCTCTTAGCTTCCAGAACTCACAACATCTAGTGTACTTGCCTCCTTCCGCGGACAACTCAGTCCCACACCTGACATGCTTACTAGTTGGATTTTGAGTATGTGTTGATAGTGATATTTGATTTTTGTTAGCCACACAGAAGATACTGGTTTTAATACTGTCAGTAAGGAGTTAAATGCAGGAACTAAAAGCAAGATTGTCTCAGATAAGCAATGAACAGAAACTGAGAAACTCCAGAACTGATTCTTTTTTTTTCTTTTTCCCTCTCAAATATTTCCTTCCCAGAATCAAAATTAGATTTTAGTTCTGTCTGAAACAGGGCACCTGTTACCACGGTGCTTAAATAAGTTTTACAATTCTGTGAAACTGGATCCAAAGAAAAAACTCTTCCTTTATTCTAAGGGAGTTTTCTTTAACATCAAAAAAGAGCTGGAAGGAATCTCAAAAATGAGCTAGTTTAGTCCTACAGAAGCCCCAAAGGCTACGGGACTTGCAAGGTCACCAGCATGGCAATGATAGATCAGGCCCTCTAGCTTCCATCTAGAATCTGTTCATTTATAGAATATGGTTCACTCGGTACTGCATTTTGAAACAAAGAAATTTATGACGGCAAATGTTGAAGTATAAAAATTACTATTAAAAACAGTATCCTGGGGCATCCCAATTGTCTTTGCATTACTGAAACGGCCCTGAAATATAAATAAAACTCCAGCAAATACAACAGCTGTACTAGCACATTTACTCAACAGGATCTCTTAAACTAAAGCCAAGCTACCTTGCCATCACACCAAAAAATGCTCCTACGTCTAGTTAGACCTGTGGGCTTAGTTTTGCCACGGAGCAAGAGCTCCACGTTCATGTCTTTGGGACAGACATGAAGTTCGTTTCATACCTGGCCTAAAAAACCAGAGACTACAGATTCAAATATGCTACACCACCCGATTGCACCGAATGACCTATAGGAAGAATGATCTAGGAACAGAACCAAATATAATACATTTGGACCCATGATACATAAACGACTTTCTGGCAGTGGCAGCTGGGAAATACTGGAATTGGATCCTAAGAAGGTCACTAAATCCTGGAGGTAGTGTTTGCGAGCCTGGTTGTACTTTGATTTCCTCCTTGTTCTTGGGGGAGGCAAACTATTAGGACTCTCCACTAGAATGGAACATGGCTATGAACTTCCAAACGTACTTGAGTGAATCCCTAACCTCTAGCACAGTCCCCCGCCTCAATCCAGACACCAGAACCACATCAGACAGTTGACGGTCGATGCTGAGAAACTCACCATATGGATAACAAATATTCCACTGCAGATTTTTTTGTTAAATGTTTAGCATGTGAAATACCGTAAAACCTTATCCTACTGGAATCTCCATTACTACAGTTAACGTGGAGAATGGGAAGAATCACTGACCGCTCTGTGGGGCTCTGTGGGGCTGGCCATCGTTCGCCGTTCCTGGCGTCTTGTCTCCTGCATCCCTCTCACTGGACTCCTCACTTACGGTAGAGTCAGCATCTGATGGAGAAACTCTACAGACACAAAACAAACACAAGCATTAGGAAAAAGAAAGAAAGGGAGGGGAGGGGAGGGGAAGGTCACATTAACTTAGGTGTGGAAGGCAGCCTTCGAGGCAAAACAGACAGAAATGAGACCGTCCAAAAAATCATCTACAAGGAACACACACTCACAGCACATAGTCCCCTCATGAAGACAGTATAACAGGGCTTATATGGTTCAGCAGGCTGTGTTTCAGCAAATACCAGGAAACTAAGTGCCACACTGGAGGATGGTCCCTCGGCTACCAGGGCCCTGGCCTGGCAGTCTGGGTCCAGCAGAGACTGTATCATAAGATCTGGGGTTAAGGCCCGGTTCCAGGTCAACTGAGACTACAGAATTCCTAGGAACCCAGGGTGGTCCTGAAGACACCCCAAAGAACCCCACAGCTTCGGCAGAAGCCAACACTTATAACACAAAAGCAACAATCACTCTTGAGATTTGATTCTACATATAAAGAGCAAGGATGTCAGAGAACCCAGGCTGCACCAGGCTAATGAAAATCCTTAACCAGTTAGTAGCCCTTCTCTGTGTGTCCCTAAGGGATGCTAAAATACTACCTTAACCACAGACCACTGAAATGTTGTGACTAATGTTTAGAATGGGACTACCAGGGGAGGGGGGAAAAAAAACTTGGCAAAATTACACTAACGTTTTTGATGATCTTTAATGATTTGATTTATTCTTAGCCTGCAAGATAATTAAGCAAGTAACATCTCTCTACATAATTCGCTTTCTTTTGTAAAGATCACGTTGTAACATCCATTAAATTCTTAAAACTAGGCCAGAACCCCCGGGGTAGGTTTTCTGATAAGTCAGAAATTGTGACATCGTTTCAAGTGTTGGTATGATCACACATTTTTCTCCCCCTCTTAGCAGGAGATCAAGATTTGGAGTTCAAAGCTTCAAGGAGGGTTGATAATTTGAAGCTTCCATACCGTGGCGTGACCAGGCTGAGTTCTACAGTCAACTGCATAAAACCTGATCCTGATCTTTGACCAAGCTCCAGCCCTTCTCATAGGATCAGAGGGTGAAAAGGGGGACTTCCAGGCGGCGTGTTAACAGGCAGTCCTCCGTGCGCTTTGCTTTGATAGGAAGAATGGAAATACACTGGGAATGGGGAGCTGGGCAGGGGGGAGGTGGTGCGGAGCCCATGGAAACACGCTAACGAGAGAGACAACAGAGACGGCTGGCGAAAAGACAGGCGAAGAAAGGAGGATGCGATGAAAGTCACCTGCAGACAAAGCTACCAAGTCATAGCCAGCCTCTGGCATAATGTCAAGGGCAAAACCAATATGGACTGAGTGTGTATTATGTGTCAGGCATGTTTTATCTATGACTTCTGATATCGTGTCCTGAGGGCCTAGAATGACCCACCCCAGAATACACACACTTGAGCTAGTCAATACCTCACCAAGTCTCAGGGGGACCACCAAACCACAAGAGGCAGCTATTTATAACGCTAAATACTTGAGAAAAGCGCCTGGCCTCCTACGGCAGTCCACCGGAGTAGATCAAGAGCCCTTGGGTTCATTAACTTTGGGCAAGCTGGCGCCAGTCTCCTGGGGTTCCAGACCCAGGGAATACTCACCATCAGCTCTTTGGACACTGGAAACTGACAAACTGAAAACGGAAACACGCTCTGAGATAGAGAACAATACAGAAAGCCCAATAAGAACCTTCCTCGGTGACGGACGTTCTTGGAAGGGATCTTTGCCTTGGGGCTGGGCACATCTCCGTTTTCAGAGGGTGTGGTGTGATCCTTGACAGGTCCCGGCAGTGGTGCTGGCTCATGAATAATCAGTATGTCGTCTTTATTGTGCTGACCCAGATGCTGCTTCGCAAAATCAAAGCCCTTCACGCTAGGGATCTGCAACTAAAACACACAGACACACCCAAGCGAGAGAGTCAGTCTGAAGTCCGGGGACTGTAAAAGGGGATTGTGAGGGCCGGCAAGATGGTGAGTGCCAACTTCCGACCCGAGATCGTGCTTGCCACCCCACCAATCTAACTGAACAAGCATCTCTAAAACATCAACAGTGTGCACAGGGCTCTTTATACCTAGAGTTGGCAGAAAGGCAGATACTTGCGAAAGATGAGAGAAGATTATGGGACCAAATATCTAGACCATGATACAAAAGACACTGCAAGACAATACCTGGCCACCATCACAGTAGCATGATCATGTGCCATGCAGTGGATTAGATGGAGACAGTGGCACAATATATTGGGCGAGATATATACATATCTATACATAGTGGGCAAGATATTCTTTATCGAGAAACGGAGACTGAGGCCGGGATTCGCAGAACAGGAAGAACTTGGAAATAAATGCAAAAGGGCAGCTACACAGAGAATGTCCTAAGACTGTGTCAGGGGCCAGAGAACACCTGAAAGCTGGGAAGAGAGCACATCAGCTGCCCTAGAAGGGTCAGAATGTGGGGAGAGAGAGAAGGCTGCCCAACACCAAGTGCCAGTTTCTAGAGCAGAAAACCACTAAGCGTTTCTAAAGAGGCAGATTTCCAAAATCCAAGCAGACAGGACACAAAGAGACCAATTGGGAAGTAATGAACAATTCTAAAGACGAGGCAGAAGGATCTGGAAGCCAAATATAGACGCAAGAGGCAAAGGAGGGAGAGCAGCCAGTGATAACATGAATGACTTATAGGCAGGCATCCTGAACAGTGGAAGGCACATTCGTCACGAAAGAATGCTAACCTGAGGAGATAAAAAGACAAGTTTCACTTCAGACACGCTTCAGATTGAGATAGCAGGAAACGCTCCAAAGGAGGAGAGCTTGGTGTCACTGGACATGGAGGATGACAGCTTGGGGGAGATTTCAGGCTGGAGATAGGACTTGGAGAGCATCTGTACAGAAGATGACGTGAAGGGGTCCTGAGATACTTTTAAAGATGGAAACAGAGTCTGTGGACAAAATGTTGGGTAACATCTAATAGTTTGGGGCTCAGAGGAAGAGGCGAGGGAAATAAATAGGTGACTTTCAAAGAAATAAAAGAATTTGTGAAGTCTAATATAATAGAAGGCAAGGGGATAGAGAAGTTCTAGAAAGGAGTGGCCAAAAGAAGTAATGCGGGCACAAAGAGAAAGGAGAAAGAGGTCTTTGAAAAAGCCCAGCTCTCACATCGGTGGATGCGGAAGTCCTACCTTAGGTACGTGGTGGCAACACCAAACCCACAGCCAACGCCCCGTGGACCTGCCATGACGGAGTCCACGCCTCAGCTCCCAGGGCTGCGCTAACACAGGAAAAGCGCTCAAAAGTATATAGAAATGTGAGCAATAAAGGTGAGGCACCCTTTGCGGTGACACTAAAAGTGTCGGGGGGAGGCATTATGTGTCATTAATTGGAACTTGAAGAGTATAGGAAACTAAACTGCGTTTCAATAATTGCCCCACAGGTCTCCTTGGCAGGAAAGCCACATGCACACCAAAGCCCTTGGCGAGGCTGTATTCCACACTTTATAGAGAGTCCACCGGTCAAAGACAAAGGCCAAAACAACCGAAGGAGTTATTTTAGACAATGGGCTATGTGTAGAAGCAAAAGGTTTTGTCATATTTGTGCTAACTTCATGCCAAACGAGTGACAACACCAAAGGCTTAGATCTGTGATCTCGAAGGTCTTTTTAGCACTAAAAGTCTACAATCTGAATAGAAAGGAAGTAGTCGGTAATAATGACTTATTCCAGCAGAGGGGGACAAAACTTACTATAAATGTAGTTTACAAAGCTGTTGCTTGGAAACAAGAGGTAAAGATCCGGTGAGGCTCTGTTTTCTAAATTAATGATCCCGTGTGACCAGAGCAGACTACTCCACCACAGACAGGGGCCGTTCGTGAGTGTGCCTGTGGTCTGGGCATCACGCTGGTTCCCCTTTCCTACCTCCTGTCGTAAGAGTCCTTC
The DNA here is from genome assembly GCF_022837055.1 of Prionailurus viverrinus. Lineage (NCBI taxonomy): Eukaryota > Metazoa > Chordata > Mammalia > Carnivora > Felidae > Prionailurus > Prionailurus viverrinus. The sequence continues at coordinate 154,309,365 of NC_062562.1, forward strand.
CCTTGCTTTTTACCCCTGCCGCGCCTCCTGTTAGTTCCATAAACAAACTGCCTCTAAATGGAAGAATCACGGATATAATTAATAGTCACTGAGTCAACCCCATCAACACCATTGAGTAAATCTTGGTAAAATCTTCTTTAGTGCACTTCCCAGTAAGAAAGTAAATGCCTCTAATGACCAGGAAACAATCACTTTTGCAAGGTAGACGGTCAGCTTTAGAAAAACTGAAGGAGGAGCCACAGGCTGCCTCCTCCAAGTAAAGGTCTCCAAAGTGAATAAAGGAAAAAATACAAACAGCACTGCCTCTGTGGTCCAGTCTGTGTACCCCAAGTCTAGGGATTAATACTGGTCACCTACCCTGACAAACTCTGAGTTCCTGCAAGAAACAAACACATGTATATGTCGAAATGCTTCATAAATGTCTAAGTACCATCCAGGTGCAATTGACAACATCGCTGTTGCTATTGGCTGATGAAATGTCAAGCAGTTAACAGAAATTGCTAAGTGTTCTCAGGCGTCAGATAAAAGCTATAAAGTTAGATACAAAATTTTCTAATTCACCACCAAGATATGACAGGGTAGACCCTCCATAAATATTTGATAACTAAATGAATTTTAAAAAGTCATTTGGAGCTCCAAACTTACTGGATCTCGTGGGGAACCAAGGAAAGGCCCTGCCGGCTCACTGTTGATTCCCACCAACATCTTCGAATCTATCCATTAGATCTTGCACTACTTACAGGCAGGGTGAGTCACCACCTTCAACAATAGAAATTTGGCAACTAACCTGTGCTTCTGCACAAAACAAAAGCTACCTTAGGACACACAAAAGGAAGAAATTAGAGGAAAACTTGCCCACTTATGCAATTAGCTCCTTTTGTTTTATCCCTACTTTCCAGAATGCTTTTTTCTAGTTTTTCCATTTCTTAAAAACAAACAAACAAACAAAAAAATCTAGAGTTAAGTCTGGCTGTATTGTGTCTCCAGCTTCCCCATGCAGAATAAGCTTCAATCAGTATTTTATAAAAGAAGAGCCACAATTAATTAGGGCCTTCAATATTTCTCTAAGGACCCATTATTTCTGAGGAAAGATGGCTCTCTTTTGTTCCATCCCTCTTTAATATGTCACAGAGGGGGCAGTCCCCATTGTCCGTGCCCCACTGGAATACGTCGCCGACGAGTCAGAGAGGGCTGGTAAAGCAGGTCAGCCAAAGAATAGGAGAGATGCCTGATGAATTTTAAAATGCGTGAGCCATAAATATAATACGACCTGGGTGGAACAAGACGGAGTGAATCCCCAGCTCTCCAGTTAGCCTGAACCCCTGGGAAGGAGCAGTTAAGATGACAATAGAAACCACAGAGCAAACCCCAAACGTGCCTGAATAAAAATTTGCAGTCTCGCAGACCGCAGCACTGTCTATGCATTTCTTATTTGGTGGGTGTGATCTGTGAAAAGTCACCACGGTCGCCATGCTGATTCCATTCAGAAGGCGAGGACAAGGACACGTTACTACCGTCTGTCCCTGCTGCAGCCCTGGGACCTCTGGTCACCCTGCGGTCTTGGAGGTAGCAGCCAAGTGACAGCAGGGGAACGGAACTCCCCACAAACTAGGTGCTACGGGGTCCTTGCAGAGAATCAAAGAGCAACTGCAGGGGATGAGAGGAATTTGGCTGAGATGGAAGAAATGCCCATGAAGCTTCTCTCTTCCATCAGCTGTCCACACAGCCTTCCACAGTGGTCGTTCCCGGCATGAATATGTTCAAGCTGCTCTCCCTGCTGAAAATCCATCACTGGCTCCTCACTACCTACAGCACCACTGCCAACCCCTGATCTGTCCTACAACCCCTCCCAGCCTGGCTCTTGCCTACCGTCCCCTCAGTTTTTCCTGTACCCTTCCATAAACCTTTTCTCCATCGTTCCTGACAGATGGACCATTCCCTCCACCTTAGCCCACTTCATCTGGTTCATCTCTTCAACCTCTGAGCTTCAGCCCCAGCATCACCCCTTCCCAGAGGGCAGAGGCAGCCCACTGCCCAATGGGGTAGCTGCCCCTCCTCCCTGCTTCCGTGGCAGCCTGGACAGACTTAGGCTGCAGTGTGTCAGTGTCTGGGTCACTTGTCCTCTCTCACTAAAGGCCTCGAAGGCAGGGATTGCATGTCATCTGGGCTTGTGACCCAGCCTGGCCCTGCTTGGCTCAGAGCAAAGGCTGGGTGTTGGGTGAACGGATAAGCAGTGACTGAAGCAGCTCCCTCTGGCTGCCCACAGTGCCCACAGGTCAGGAACCATGGTCCCACGCCAACAACAGAGTATGAACTACTCCATCAGAAGGAACAAGCTTCCGTGGGATAAGCAGCATCTAGCCAATGCCATCCATGTCTTTAAATAGAGCCTCAAACAGGGCGAGGTGGGTCCAAGCTGCAGTTTTTCTGATACCAGTAAAAAGTGATGGCTTTGGGCTACAGATTAAAGAGACTACAGATAAAAGAAAGATATGCGTTAGGTTTGTTTTTTTTAATTAGTGGAAATAAAAAAGGACCCTGTCTCCAAATGTGACAGAATGGTCTCTCCCTCTTATCATATATCAAAACGAATCCACTCCCAATCTGAAGAGGTTTCCTGCTCATTACAAGGGGTAGTGGGTGTGGACTCTTGGTCAGCACATTTATTGTTTCCAGATGTTTGTAGCTCTGAGATTTGCTCGGGGGATCTAGGGGAGTAGCAGTGCAGCAACATGGCGGGGGGGGGGGGGGGGGGGGGCAGGGTGAGCACAAGAAGGAGAAAGAACTCTTGAAGTCACAGGGGAAGCTGGCATCTTTTCAAACTGCCCCAAGGGATGGGCTAGAGGCCCCTCACTACTGCCACGTAAATCTTAGAAGAAACAGTTGTAAAGTAGAGATATTTGTTTCTAAACTAAACACAGATCATCCTTTTCCTATCATAAACACGAGACAAGACCTATAGAGCGGGTTCCTATGCCAGCAAAACAAAGACCACGCTTCTGAAATGTCACGGGGCTTTGGCCCCCCTTCCAGTGTCAGAAGACACTTACTCCCTCAGGGGCCCCCTCCACACAGGAGACCTTCCTACAAACATGCCGTAAAGGGCAACTCCAAGGGCTGGAGGTTCTATTTGAAACTCTGTCCATTTGATTTATAGCAACATCTGGGGCACGAAAATATTTCGGAAGTAAAAGTAGGAGAAGGAGAAAACTTGGGGAATATCCTGTTTTGAACTCAAGGGATGTTGTCCTCTGACAGTTGAATGAAGGAACAGATGACAGATGGGCTTCCATGGGGAGTGTTTATGTTGGGCAACATGGAACATGAAAGACCTGACGACATAACCATCTATACTGGGTAAATCTGTCTGTAACATTACTCTTTTCACCGGAACAAAAACATTTCCAAACCTACTGTTGATCTTAGCACAATGAAATTCACGCAATGAATGATTCAGCACATCAAGCATTTTTTCCAGGTTTTTTCCACGCCACTACCTTGCCTAACAACAAAACAACCTTAGAACACTATGTAAATAATAAATGAAGACAGGTAATAAATAGAACCTTAGTGTATAAAACGCTTCCAATACATTTGTGCGCCTGGGTGGCTCAGTCGGTTAAGCGTCCGACTTCGGCTCGGGTCATGATCTCGCGGTCCGTGGGTTTGAGCCCCGCGTCGGCCTCTGTGCTGACAGCTCAGAGCCTGGAGCCTGTTTCAGATTCTGTGTCTCCCTCTTTCTCTGACCCTACCCTGTTCATGCTCTCTGTCTCAAAAATAAATAAATGTTAAAAAAAAAAAATTTAAAACGCTTCCAATACATTTGATAATCATAAGCTTCTAACTTAGTCACGGCTTTGCATTTTAGTTAATTCATAAGAAAAAAATACTTATTTTTTTTTCTTTCAGCAGGTATAGGTTTGTAATAGGCAGCGTTTCTTACAGCCAAACAGAATAAATTTCAAAGGCTAACAGGCAGCCCTTTATTTCTTCTTGTTCTGCCTCTTGCTTGCTTTTTTTAATCAAACTTCTAGAGTCAAATGAGCCCTCTAAATGTGTGAGACCCACAGAGGGTGTACATTCATAAACACAGTAGATGGACCACCATTTTCCATTCCCTTGGCAATGGCTAATTGGCACGATGGGCTACACGTGTGCAGCTACTGACTTCTTCTTGGGTACTTGGCATGTTTTTGCTCAGAAAAGATCAACCAAAACTAGACACTTACTAAGAGTCAATATCTTTGCTCTGAAACTGCTATGTGACAAACATTGCAGGAACCACTCAAACATAAATGTGAGAACTGCTATTATTATAAAAACTAAATTGAATGCTTTGGAATGACATGAAAAAGATGTTTTAAAAACACTGCTGTCAAATTAGGGGTAGGTGAATTAACTCTAAAAGATGGCAGACTTGGAGTGGGTGTTGAAAAAAAATAATCTAGAGAATTCTGCACTCAGGTTGCTTGCTCTTCTCTAAAGAAACCCAAGCTGGAAACAGCAGCTGATGCATTAGAGGTGTTATTTCTTACAAGAAAAACCACACAGAATCTTCTCAGTAAACCAACAATCCCAAAAATAAAATATAAAAGAGAAAAAGATTCAGAGTATATCAAAAGATTGGCAAATAAGAACCCACTTGTATATTTAAAATGTTTAAGGCATGCAGTATCATTTTTTAATGATTACATGATCTTAATCAAGGTGGATAGTGGACTTCCAATATGGTGCATGGAAAATAAACCAACTGTCTAGTGAGGCCGTGTATGAACGAAATTGAGATACAGATCTGAGAAAACCTCCCTTAGCTCCTGTTCTCTGAAGCTATCCAGGGTTAAAATAGATCAGAATTCATACAAAAATGGATGTGATCATCTCATAAATAAAATCACACAACCTGGGAGCTTATAACATTCCTAAGCCTTGATACGGCTTCATCTTCTTGGCACATATTTAATTCTAAGAAGAAACAGGGTTCCAGTAAGCAAATATGAGGCAAAGGGATACCACCGTTAAAGCCACAAAATGTCCCTACTAGCTCCCTCTCCTGTCTTTCAGTATCAAGAGCCTGAACTCAGCCTACCCCAGCCCGTAAGACGGCCTATGTGACCACGGGGCAGTTACGCCCCTTACCTTCTGACGCTGCTGGATGTTGGCCACCGTGTCAGGCTGGAAGTCCAACTTGTCCGTGCGGCAGAGTTTCCAGTAGAGGATGATGACGATCACCGTCACCACGAGCACTGGAATGACCACACCGACAATGACCCAGAGGTTGCTGCTCTGGGACTCTGGTGACGGCCTCTTCACTCTGTCCAAGGCTGCAGACAAAGAAGACAGGTCATTCGCTAATTCTTCTGCACTCGTTTACCGGACAGCCCTTCTGTGAGGAACACGAAGAACATGCCTTCTTCTGTGAGAAACCTGGAGAGTCCTTGTCGTTTCAGGTCAAAACAAGTAGTTGGAGGCTGTGATCTCCTGATGGCTAGAAACATGACTCAGTAAACAAACACAACACAGACTGTTACGTCCTCAATGCACTAGTGACCACAGTGACATAGGTGATGTGTCTAAAGGAACATGGCTCATCTGATGGCAGAGCTAGGTTAATTCCAGGTCTCCTGACTTCCAGTGTGTTCCACCAGCTCCATTGTAACCTCACTCCAGGAACGCTTCCATACTAAAAACCAGAAACCCCAACAAGTAATCTGTGAGCATCGCCTTAATTTCCTCACCTTTTCTCCCTCTAAACCCCTAAAGCAAGATTTGAGGTACCAGATGTCAATTTTTAAATTATGTGAAATCCCACTTACTGATTCCAAATCTGCCACTCCCCACCCTCCTGACCACCCCAACCACTGCCAAGCCTCCCATCTGACATGATCTTGAAGGAATAGGCTTCAACCCCTCTGCCTTCAATTCCTTCACCAGCTCCTTTCCCTAACCTTGTCTCCTGATCCAGGGCCCTTGACCTCTTCATTCTGCACCCATCCTCTCAAAGGTCTCAGCTCCACTTAAAGCTCAGGTTCCAGGGGCGCCTGGGTGGCGCAGTCGGTTGAGCGTCCGACTTCAGCCAGGTCACGATCTCGCGGTCTGGGAGTTCGAGCCCGGCATCGGGCTCTGGGCTGATGGCTCAGAGCCTAGAGCCTGTTTCCGATTCTGTGTCTCCCTCTCTCTCTGCCCCTCCCCCGTTCATGCTCTGTCTCTCTCTGTCCCAAAAATAAATAAACGTTGAAAAAAAAAAATTAAAAAAAAAAAAAAAAAAAAAAAAAAAGCTCAGGTTCCAATCACCAGACAACCCAAACCCAAATGTCTCCCTCCCCTCTGCCCAACCTCCTCATCCGTTGTGATCACTTCCTAAAGACCTCTCCATGACAATAGTAGTTTCCTCCCTTTCTAAGTTATTTTACTCTGGTTACTTTGGCCTTGCAATCAGTACCTTACTATATTTTAAAATGCATTTTATTACATAAACGTGTTATCTTGATATACGGCACCACTCCACTCATTAATATGGTCATGACTCTAAGTCTTGTCTCTTGCAATACATTTCAGTCTCCACAGGCAGGGGCTAAGTCTTACGCTTTTTTCATATCCTATAATGGTTAACATGTGCTATGGGATCAAAATGTTTCTGCTCAAAGATGTAACAACACAAACATTCCCGGTGCCGGCTTAAATGTTGGGTTTAGGCCCTGAGAGAGTGACAAGGGAAGGGAGCGAGCCCTCTGAAGCACATGCACTATGCAGAAAGCACAAATGAGAGAGCACAGGCTATGCGGGAAATGAAAAAGAGGACAAAGTGTTAATCTTATTTTTGAACTTGACCTGAATATAGTCTATATATGTGACTCATTTTGCATGAAAACAACTGACCATACGGAAAGAGTGACAGAATCAAACCGAGGAGCTGGGACAAGTGGATCCTCTCCTTGGATCTCACCTAGTAACACCCTGGGGGAGGCACGGATTCACCAAATGAGTCCCTGATACCAGGGTCTATGGCTGCCCTAGGGCCTGACGTTGGCTGAGGCTTCCAATCCTAGGATCCTTATCCTGTGGATTTTAGCAAGAAACTGAGGAAAGAGATGTGCAAAGAGCAAATGGAAGTAGTGGGAAAGGTGCCCGTACCATATCGCAATCGATCTTTTTTCAAAAGTGAAGTGCTTAGCTGGAATGCTGTGAGCACAGAGCCTGCTTGAGATTCTCTGCCTGCCTGCCTGCCTGCCCCTCTCTCTCTCTCTCTCTCAGGATGGATAAATAAACTTAAATTATTTTTCATAAAATAAAATAAAATAAAATAAAATAAAATAAAATAAAATAAAATAAAATAAAATAAAATACAAAACGTCCTAGATGAAGAAAACTAAGAGCTTTGTTTATTTTTTTCTCACTGCTCTGAAACAGAACATACTAACATGCAACCGTATCTGAAATACACAAACACAAACCACCAACAGCTATTTGCTTAAACTCTCTCCACTGTCATCTATGAATCAGGCAAAGTGTGCCCGGGAGTCCTCGTACTGCTTAGTTTCCAGGGACAAGTACAGATTTCACAAAGAATCTTCCATTATCAAGGATAACCGTGAAGCTGTCATTTTTCAAAAGTGCCTTTGCCTCCTCTGTGTTCCCTACAAAGACCTTTTCAAGAGTCTCTGATGCTCAATTACTTCTCAACACTTACTTATCCCCTTACTCTTGGGAGAAAATATCACCAAGCTCCCTACAAGGATTGCTCTCTGGCTCATAATGCAAGAACATCCACATTAAAATAGCAGCCTGATTCATAAGGGAACATTTAGAGAAATACGCTCTTCCACGCCCCTCCTTCTCCTTCATTTTAAATACCCAAAATCTGGGAGCTGAAAAATAAGGCATCGAGAGCAATCACTGCCAGGGGGCCAAGTATCTTCCAACAATAATACAGAAATATCAAAATACCTCTTTCTAAATTGTGAAGTACTGTGAGGATGGGGAGGGAGAGAAATAGCAATGAAAAGGGGACGGATCAAGGACTTCTTTGTGTTAAAAAACTCAGAAGGAAGCCAGTAAATGCAGAGGGCACCTCCCAGCTTCCTGTGTGACTAACTGTCCCCACCAACGTTCAAAATACGACAGACAAGATTTTGGAATAAATACAGAGAAAGCAAGTTATTTTACCGAAGACAAAATTTTTAAAAGAAAAATAGTACAGGAGCAGGGGAAAAAATATTACAGTTAACTTAAGCTACGAGAACTCACTCTAACACTTGGAATACAAAATGCCAGGTAAGAAAAACAGCAGTGAAGGCTAAATCAACAAAATAAATAAAGAAGGACTTGTCAAGTGAATTTTCACAACTGACATCTTATTCGAGCGTCCTGTAATAAGGGTTTAAGACAGAAATCTACTCTGTGCACGTAAGAGTGCTTTAAATTCAGATTTCGTTGTCAGAAAACAGACTGGCTTTTGACCACAGCACAGCTTGACAATACTTGACAATACTTAGGGTCTATGCCTCATGCACTTACGTTGGGCAACAGCACCTTGAATTCGGTAACCCAAGATAATGGCTGCTCTCTGGATATCTATCTTGTTAATCAGATCTGAAGACTTGACTGCACTGAGTCTTTCTCCATCTTGATCCTCCACAAAGTAGATGAGCTGCACGGGATTGTCATCTCCCTCTAGCCTTGACACGTTTACCATCTGAAAGATAACAGAAACCATTAGCATTTTCAAAGCTCATGTTTCCAGATGCCCTTTCTCAGGGCACTCCATCTTGACTGTGGTATTCAGGATTCATTCGTCCTCATACTGAGCTCGTTACACCATTCTGGATCCCAGAATCCCCACGATGCTGTCTTGATGGGAAGGTGGACGGTTAAAACGAAAGTTACTCTGTACGGAATAACAAATGTGCTTCATCTTGCTCAGAGTCTGCTCTGAGACACATGAGCAAGTTGGATACAGAGAACGCAAGGCTGCCAAGTCCACGCAGTCTAGAACTGCTACCAACCAGCTCCAGCACATCACAGGAGAACGCTAATGTCCTCCCCACATGAATCGTAACCATTAGGTACACCCCTGGTTCCCAGAAACTATTACTGGTTCTATCCAATCTCATCTTGAATCTTATCAGCATTCTCTCTTTTTTTGGTACGAGGTTTCTCAATCTTCTCTACTGCCATTTTGGTTCAGTGGGGGGCTATCCCAAGTATTGCAGGATATTCAGCATCATCACTGTCCTCCACTCACTAGATGCCAGTACCAGTAACCATACCCTCCCATACTAGTTGTGACAAACAAAAATGTCACCAGACATTGCCAAATGTACCCTACATGGCAGGGGACGGGGGCAGCAAAATCACCCTCACTTGAGAACCACTGCTCTCAGGATGATAAATCTCACAAATTCTTTAACATCCCACTCTCAGTGATAGATAGATCATCCAGACAGAGAATCATAAGGAAACAGCAGATTTGAGCAACACTATAGACTAAAGGAACCTAACAGACATTTACAGAGCATTCCATCCAGTATCAATAGAAGTGAATACACATTCTTCTCAAGCACACGTGGAACATTTTCTAGGATACCATATGTTGGGCCACAAAACAAGCCTCAACAAATTCAAGAAGACAGAAGTGATATCAAGTATCTATTCTGACCCCAATGGTATGAAACTAATCAATAATAGGAGAAAAGCTGGAAATTTCACAGGGAAATTAAACAGCACACTCCTGAAAACACCAATAGACCAAAGAAGAAATCAAAAGGGAAATTTAAAAAGTATCTTGAGACAAATGAAAGAAACACAACATACCACAAACTTATGGGATACAGCAAAAGCAGTTTAAGAGGAAAGTTTATAGCTATAAATGCATACATCAAGAAAAAAGAAAGATCTCAAATAAAAATTAGCTTTACACCTCAAGGAACTGGAAGGAAGGAGGGAAGGAAGGAAGGAAAAAGACAAGACCTAAGCCCAAGTTAGCAGAAGGTAGAAAATAATAAAGTTTAGAACAGAAATAAATAAAACAGAGAATAGGAAAAATGAACAAAACTACGAGTTGGCTCTAAAAAGATAAAATTGACAAATCTTCAGTGAGACTAACCAAAAAAAGGACTTAAATGAAAGTTATAAATAAAATAGGAGACACTGCAACAGATAACAGAAATACAAAGGATCATAAGAGAATACCATAAATTATACACCAACAAATTGGATAACCTAGAAGCAATGGATAAACACACATGACCTACTGAGACTGAATCACAAAGAAACAGAAAATGTGAACAGACCAATAAGGACTGAGAAGATTGAATCAGTAATCAAAAACTTCCCAACAAAAAAAGCCCAGGACCAGACGGTTTCACTGATGAATCCTACCAAACATTTGAAGTATTAATGCTAATCCTTCTCAAAATTTTCCAAAGCAATAAAGAGAAGGGAACATTCCCAAACTCATTTTATGAGACCAATAATACCCTGATACCAAACTCCAATAAGGGTACTACGAAAGAAAAGAAAAGAAAAGAAAAGAAAAGAAAAGAAAAGAAAAGAAAAGAAAAGAAAACTAAAAGAAAGAAAGAAAGAAAGAAAGAAAGAAAGAAAGAAAGAAAGAAAAAAAGAAAGAAAGGAAGAAAGGAAGGAAGGAAGGAAGGAAGGAAGGAAGGAAGGAAGGAAGGAAACTACAGGCCACTATCTCTGATGAATTAGATGTAAAAATTCTCAACAAAATATATTTCTAGCAAACCAAATGCAACAGCACATTAAAAAGATAATGCACCAGGGCACCTGGGTGGCTCAGTCAGTTAAGAGACTGATTTTGGCTCAGGTCATTATCTCACATTTCATGAGTTTGAGCCCCACATCAGGCTGTGCTGACAGCTTGGAGCCTGGAGTCTGCTTCAGATTCTGTGTCTCCCTCTCTCTTTCTGCCCCTCCCCTGCTCATGCTCAGGCTCATGCTCTGTCTCTCTCTCTGTCTCTCTCTCAAAAATAAACAAACATTTAAAAAAAAATTTTTTTTAAAAGATCATGCACCGTGATCAAGTGGGATTCATCCTTGAGATACAAGCATGGTTCAACATATGCAAATCAGTAAGTGTGATATATCACATAAAAAAATGAAAGATAAAAATCATATGATCATCTCAAAAGATGTAGGTAAAGTATATGACAAAACTCAATATCCATTAATGATAAAAACTCTCAACAAATTAAGTGTAGAAGGAAATACCTCAACATACTACAGGCCATATATGACAAACCCACAGCTAACATACTCAGTGGTATAAGGTTGAAAGTTTTTCCTATAAGATCAGAAACAAGAGTGTCTACTCTCACTATTCCTATTCAACACAGTACTGGAAGTCCTAGCCAGTGCAATTAGGCAAGAAAAAGAAATAAAAGGCATCCAAATCAGAAAGAAAGAAGTAAAATCTATCACTATTTACAGATAACATGATATTATATATAGAAAACCCTAAAGACTCCACCAAAAAAAAAAAAAAAAACTATTAGAATAAATGAGTGCAGTAAAGTTACAGGATACAAAATTAATACATGAAAATCTGTTATGTTTTTATGCATCAACAATAAGGTATCTGAAAAAACAATAAATAAAACAATCCCATTCACAACAGCATCAAAAATAATAAAATACTAAGGAATAAACTGAACCAAGGAATTAGAAAATCTGTACACTGAGGGGCAGCTGGGTGGCTCACTCAGTTAAGCACCCAACTTCGGCTCAGATCACGATCTCATGGTTCATAAGTTCAAGCCCCACATCAGGCTCCTCTGCTGTCAGCACGGAGCTTGCTTTGGCTCCTCTGTCCCCCTCTCTATGCCCTTCCCCTGCTTGTGGTCTCTTGCTCTCTTTCAAAAATAAAATAAACACTGAAAAATTAAAAAAAAAAAAAAGATCTGTGCACTGAAAATATAAGATGCTGATCAAAGAAACTAAAGACACAAATAAATAGAAAGATATCCTGTGTTCGTGGATTGGAATAATTAACATTGTTAAAGCATCCATATTATCCAAAGCCATCTATAGGTGCCATCTATTGCCGTCAAAATTCCAGTGGCATTTAGAAATAGGAAACAATCCTAAAATTCATATGGAACCACAGAGGACCATGGTGACAAAGGAGCCAAGAATACTCAATGGGGAAGAGATGGTCTTTTCAATAAATGGTGCTGGGAAAACTGTGTATTCACATCCAAAAGAATGAAAGTGGGCCCCTCACAAAAATTAACTCCAATGGAAAGATTTAAATGTAAGACCTGAAACCACAAAACTCCTAGAATAAAACATAAGGGCAAGGCTCCTTGACACTGTTCTTGGCAATGATTTTCTGGATATAACGCTGAAAGCACAAGCTACAAAGCAAAAAATAAACAAGCAGACTATATCAAACTTAAAAACTTCTGCACAGCGAAAAAGGAAAAAAAGATTCAACAAAATGAAAAGGCAACCTACAGAATGGAAGAAATTATGCACAAATCAAATATTTGATAAGGGGTTAATAACCAAAATATATAAGGAACTCAAACCACTCAGTAGCAAAAAACACAAAAAAACTCTCATTTAAAAATGGTCATTATGGGGCGCCTGGGTGGCGCAGTCGGTTAAGCGTCCGACTTCAGCCAGGTCACGATCTCGCGGTCCATGAGTTCGAGCCCCGCGTCGGGCTCTGGGCTGATGGCTCAGAGCCTGGAGCCTGTTTTCGATTCTGTGTCTCCCTCTCTCTCTGCCCCTCCCCCGTTCATGCTCTGTCTCTCTCTGTCCCAAAAATAAATAAACGTTGAAAAAAAAAATTTTTTTAAATGGTCATTATGGCACAAGAACAGACACTCAGATCAACGGAACAGAATAGAGAGCCCAGAAATGGACACATAAACGTATGGCCAACTAATCTTTGACAAAGCAGGAAAGAATATCCAATGGAATAAAGACAGCCTCCTCAGCTGTCCAACTGTCCAACCAGTTGTCCAGATGGTGCTGGGAAAACTGGATAACGACATGCAGAAGAATGAACCTGGACCACTTTCTTACACCATACACAAAAATAAACTCAAAGTGGATGAAAGACCTCAATGTAAGACAGGAAGCCATCAAAATCCTCGAGGAGAGAGCAGGCAAAAACCTCTTTGATCTTGGCCGCAGCAACTTCTTACTCAACACATCTCCAGAGGCAAGGGAAACAAAAGCAAAAATGAACTACTGGGACCGCATCAAAATAAAAAGCTTCTGTACTGTGAAGGAAACAATCAGCAAAACTAAAAGGCAACCAACAGAATGGGGGAAGATATTTGCAAATGACATATCAGATAAAGGGTTAGTATCCAAAATCTATAATGAACTTATCAAACTCAATACTCAAAAAAAAAAAATAATCCAGCGAAGAAATGGGCAAAAGACATGAATAGACACTTCTCCAAGGAAGACATCCAGATGACCAACTGACACATGAAAAAATGCTCAAAGTCACTCATCATCAGGGACATACAAATCAGAACCACAATGAGATACCACCTCACACCTGTCAGAATGGCTAACATTAACAACTCAGGCAACAACAGATGTTGGCAAGGATGCAGAGAAAGAGGATCTCTTTTGCATTGTTGGTGGGAATGCAAGCTGGTGCAGCCACTCTAGAAAACAGTATGGAGGTTCCTCAAAAAACTAAAAATAGAACTACCCTACGACCCGGCAACTGCACTACTAGGCATTTATCCACAGGATACAGGTGTGCTATTTCGAAGGGACACATGCACCCTCATGTTTATAGGAGCACTATCAACAATAGCAAAGTATGGAAAGAGCCCAAATGTCCATCGATGGATGAATGGATAAAGAAGATGTGGTGTGGGGTGCCTGGGTGGCTCAGTCGGTTGGGCGGCCGACTTCGGCTCAGGTTGTGATCTCGCGGTCCGTGAGTTCGAGCCCCGCGTCGGGCTCTGTGCTGACAGCTCGGAGCCTGGAGCCTATTTCGGATTCTGTGTCTCCCTCTCTCTGACCCTCCCCCATTCATGCTCTGTCTCTCTCTGTCTCAAAAATAAATAAACAGTAAAAAATTAAAAAAAAAAAGAAAGAAGATGTGGTGTATGTATGTATGTATGTATGTACATACATACAATGGAGTATTACTCGGCAATCAAAAAGAATGAAATCTTGCCATTTGCAACTGGAGGATGGAACTGGAGGGGATTATGCTAAGTGAAATTAGTCAGAGAAAGACAAAAATCATATGACTTCACTCATATGAGGACTTTCAGAGACAAAACAGATGAATATAAGGGAAGGGAAACAAAAATAATATAAAAACAGGGAGAGGGACAAAACAGAAGAGACTCATGAATATGGAGAACAAACTGAGGGTTGCTGGAGAGGTTGTGGGAGGGGGGATGGGTTAAATGGGTAAGGGGTATTAAGGAACTTACTCCTGAAATCATTGTTGCACTATATGCTAACTAATTTGGATGTAAATTCCAAAAAAATAAAATTAAAAAATAAAATTTAAAAAAAATGGGCATTAGATCTGAATAGACATTTTTCCAAAACAGATATACATATGGCCAACAATTATATGAAAAGGTAAACATCACTAATCATCAGAGAAATGCAAATCATAACCACAATGAGGTATCACCTCACACCTGTTAGAATAGTATCAGAAAGATAATAGATGAGTGCTGATCAGGAAGTAGAGGAAAGGGAACCCTTATGCATGGTTGGTGGGAATGTACAATGGTGCAGCCATTGTGGAAAACAGTAGGGAGGTTCCTCAAAAAAATTAAAATGGAACTACCATATGATCCAGGTCTCCCACTTCCAGATACATAGCCAAAGGAAGTGAAATCCACAAAATCTTGAAAAGATATCTGAACACCCCTGTTCACTGCAGCATTATTTACAATGGCCAAGACATGGAAGCGACCTAAGTGTCCGCCTCTGGATGAAAAAAGATGTGATGTGACACACACACACGCACAGAACATTATTCAGTGATAAGAAAGAAGGAAATCCTTCCATTTGCAACAACATGGATGGACCACGAGGGCATTATGCAAAGCAAAATAAGTCAGACAGAGAAAGACAAATACTGTATGATCTCACTTATATGTGGAATCTAAAAAAGCCAGATTCACAAGAACAGACAGTAGGTGGTAGTTGCCAGGGGCAGGGGGTGGGAGAAATGGGTGATGGTGGACAAAGGGTACAAACTTTCAGCGACAAGATAAAGAAGTTCCAGGGGTCCAATGCACAGCACAGTGACCCTAATTAACAATACTGTATTATATACTTGAAAGTTGCTCGGAGTGTAGATCTTAAAAATTCTCACCACATACACAAAAAAGGGAACTATGTGAGTAATGAATGTGTTAACTAATTTTACTGTGGTAATCATTTTGCAGTATATACATACATGAAGTCATGACGTGATACACTTTAAACCTATACAGTGTCATATGTCAATTATATCTCAATCAAGCTAGAAAGCCATGCTTAAATTCACAATCTCCTAGGTCAAACAGTACTTTGATTTGTCCCAAAATTGCTATCTCTCAGGTGTTAAAGGTAGTCCTTTCACATTAGGACTTCGGAATCTGTGTACCTGCTATATCAGCTTTATACAAATATACCTTTCTATTTTGTTGCTGTTTCTCTTAATAATATGCAACAATTTCGCTGCCCCTTTAGACTCCAGCAAACTGCACGACTGATGTTCTGGGGAAATGCCAACATTGAGTCCAAGCCCTCTATTTTAGACAGACAACTTGAATGTTTGGTCTCTACGTTTGCAACTGGCAAAATGCAGCTGCTACTTGGCCAGCCACGTGTGCAGAATTGTAATACTGCCCCGTGTTCTGGACTTGGCTGCTAGACTCCTCCCTCATCACCGGAAACTTCTGGCAAATCAACCATTTCATGATTTCACTGTGAATGCCTTCTTTCAGATTATTTATAAGCTCCTTAACAACACAGGTCCAAACTCTCATCCCTGAAGAATCTGTTCTTTATACCTCTCCATCCTGAGAAGGGCTCATCTATCCTGCCCTTTGTTTGCTATTTCTAGGCTAATTCCCTGACCACTTCTTTTCCCTAACCACCTCCTCCTCCCCCGAACTGGGCTGTAGTGATTAATTTTTATTAGCCTTTAGAGTGGAAGACTATCAAAGGGCTACTGAAAAGCAAGGAGATTATACCCACCTGTGTCACTACCTGCATGCCTGTTTATTACACTGAAAAGTTCTGATACATTTCGGAAATGGGTTTTTCTTGCAGAAACCAGGTACCCATCTACTTGGGTACATAATTAAAGATTCTACAAGCTTATTCAGTCTGAAAGCAATGATCAGTAGACTCTAATTCTAGCATCCTTTCTAGATGACTTACCAGATTCATATCTGGAATCCATACAACCACAGTACAACGTGGCCATCATTTGGGGCAACATTTTCAATTTCATTTTTTAAATTATTTTCTGATTCAAATCACATGTTTACTCTACAAATTATATGCTCACTGTGAAATTTTGAAAAACACACAAAAAGTATAAAGAACAAAATGAAAATCACCTGAAATTCAACCAACCAAAGAAAATCACTGCCAACATTCTGGCATATTGCCATTTTTTTGCATAGGTTTTATATTAATATTTGGATGAGAGTACAGACATTCTTTGGTAGTCTCTCTTCACTTGAGCATTTCTCTATATCACTCAATAATTTTTAAAAAATGACACTGGCTACATAACATTCCAACATGAGAAGATTCACTGTAATTTATTTACTCGTTCTCCAACTGCAGGACATTTAGGTAGTTTTAATACTTTCACTTTTGCAGATTATATTTTGATGAAGAGTCCTGCACTACTGTAGATGAACCCTTGTCCACACATCTTCACACTGTGTCACTCTAAGGGGGACGAGATGTCGGGCAGGCCTCTAGTTAATCCATCAGATGGCACCACTGGCCATGTGGCTTGGCTCCCACAAATCTCATATTCCTACCTTAGGGAACTTGCACAATGAAAGTAGCACCTCATTATGCAGCTTTGTGGTGCTCTGCGGGGAGTAAGCTTAGGAATTCCCTGAGCTTCCACCTATGGGTTAACAGGGCATATAGGAACAGGAAGCCTCAGGATGAAAGCGTCCAAAATCAGGTAAACAAGATTAGATATTCAGGGAGGAAACGCCCCCCAACTTAGTACAACAGCAGAAAGCTGCTTTCACAGCAAGGAAGGACCAAAATAGGTAAGCGGGGCTACAGACCGCAGCAGGGCTAAGTTGCCCAGAGCAGAGCTAAGTAGCAAAAGAAAGGTGCCATGTTGACCCTGAGGTGCCATGCTGTGTCCCTCTTGTCCCCTAGGCTAGCTAGATAAACACACCTTGGTGCCTCATGCCCGCAGTAAACAACCATCTGCCCAGCACCAGGATTTTGTTTTATATTGACCAAAACCCCTAACACTGCATATCTTCGAAAACCCCTTTTCCCTCATACCCATGAGTTAATGTTCACGGTTTCATTGTCTCTTTGTGCACGTCTATCACGCTTATAAGCCTTCTGATCCTAATAAAAACGGAGCAAAGACCCTTACTCCGGGCTCTTGTCTCCTCCCGGACATTAGCCTCTCTCGCATTTTAATCCTCCATCGGCTCTCTTGCTGGACAAGAGAGAACTTCAGACCCAGAGTCTACAACGGTGCTCTATAACTGCTTCATGTGCATAAATTAACCTCCACCAAGACCTTGAGCTCTATGAAGCCAGGGCTGCTAAACAGGGCAAGGCTTTTTACATGTCATTTTAATTTTTTATTTTCTGCTTATTTAATATTACTCTCAATGTTTTATTAGTTTTTAAAAATTTCTCTATACTCTACTTAACCTGACAAGGGAACTACTCTGGGGAGGGGAATCAAGAACTGTGCTTATGGGCAAAACTTGCTAAAAGGGTGACAGAACAATGATGTCAGCTCAAGGCACCCCCCCCCCCCCCGTCGTCCCCCACCCCAGGTCCAGCTGTGCACCTTCCTCTCTGTTACCTCCAAACCACCCACCTCTCTGCCCCTGCACTTCTGGGTCTCATCCCACTTTCCTGCCTCTGCAATGCCATGGCTCTAAATATCCCAGTTTGCTAGCTCTGTAAGTCAGCAGTCAAAAAAGAAAAAAAAATCCAAAAATAACATAATTCACATTGAGATGGGAATAAATTACAGCCCGAACCTCCGACTCTCTGTGAGCATGTGAATTTCTTCACAGATCATTTTTCGGTTCTGTCATTCATAACCTTTCTGCTAGTTTACAAAATGAGACGTATGGTGACAGATGGTAGGTACCTAGACTTACTGTGGCAGTCACGATGGAGTGTATGCAAATATCCAATCATTATCTTGCACCCCTGAAACTAATATAATGGTATCTATCAATTTTGCTTCAATTAAAAAAAAAAAGTGAAGACCACTGGGTAATACGAAACAACCACGGTTGACAGGAGGCAGGAAGGATGAAGTGCCTGCAGAGAGGGCACGAAATTCTCCTCTCTCCGATGGCTTAAGGTCTCTTCCAACTGGATGATTTACAGCGAAGATGCTATTAATAATACTTCCACTGCATAAAATGGACATTTTTGGTAATTAAAAAACTACTCTGCAAATAAGGTCACCTGATGGCAGGGCAACCCAGTGACACACTTCCTTTCCTCTGCTCCCCACGGGGTCTATTTGTCTAGACGCTAGTTGAACTGAAATGCTCCCACGTTCAGCCACTACCTGATACTGCCACCAGTCTAAATGAGAATTTTCTCACGGCACTTTCCATTTGCATGAAAACACAGCATGTTTTTAGACGAGCGCCTCCCCCCTCCGCCCCTCCTCCCTTGGCCTTCTCAGAGTACCTGCACGATGCTGTTCCCGGCAGCGATGGTGGCCCTTCTCCACA
Organism: Prionailurus viverrinus; assembly: GCF_022837055.1. Taxonomy (NCBI): domain Eukaryota; kingdom Metazoa; phylum Chordata; class Mammalia; order Carnivora; family Felidae; genus Prionailurus; species Prionailurus viverrinus. Next base: position 154,328,303 of record NC_062562.1, read on the forward strand.
TCCGCCTCCGGGTGGACACCTCGCTGAGCAGCTGAGCCAGTTTGCGTTCCATCTCAGCCTGAAACACTTCATTCTGGAGCTGCTTCTCGACAACGCCCAGGAGAACTACATTCACAAAACAAAACACATGCAGGCGCCAAAACAAGTTAGCAGTGGAGGAAAAATGGGTGCGTGTGCAGGAGATGTTAACATAGGGTTGCTATAGAGTGCCAGTCCCTAGGGAGGACACACTAAGAGGAGAAAAAGGGAATGTGGACAGGGTCACAGGGAGCCAGGAAGGGCTGCTCAGAAGTCTCATTTACAGCTCCAAGCTCCAAGTGCTACACAAACTGGTGGCCACAAGTCCCAGGAACTCAGCAGTGGAAGAGCTTTGGAGCTAAGAACTCCCACACAAGATCAAACATTTTATTTGCACTTATTTCAAAACTTCTGGAAATGGTCTGAGTTCATATGTTATCTTGACTCAAGACTTAGACTCGTAAACTGACCCAAGAGAGAAGGGTGCCTGCCTTAAGCCATCTGCCATAAACAAGATTATCGAACAGATAACGGGCTGGTCGGCGTATTACAGGAGAAAAAGGCATGTGCTTTTCAACCAGAACTGGCTCAAATCTGCTCTGAGACAGAACCACAGACAAGTCCCTTAAGTGCTTTGAAAATTATCCGGAGGGGCGCCTGGGTGGCTCAGTCTGTTAAATGTCTGACTTCAGCTCAGGTCATGATGTCGCAGTTCGTGGGTTCGAGCCCTACGTTGGGCTCTGTGCCGACAGCTCAGAGCCTGGAGACTGCTTCAGACTCTATGTGTCTCTTTCTCTCTGCCCCTCCCCTGCTTGCTCTCTGTCTCTCTAAAAAACTAAAATGAAAAGTAAAGTATCTGGAAAATGGTGCCACTGTACTATCAAAGAGGTGGAGCCTTTACACGGGCTGTTGTATGTGAAGTGAGGAGGGTCTGCAGGTACCGAGAACCCATAAGTTGTGGCCATGACCACTGTACATGCTTCTTCCCCCGGACCAGTTACTTACTGTGCCGCTCACATGCTGGGCGCACAGTGAGGGTGTAACTACCTCTTACACTTTGATTACCCAGTTAGAAAGCCTTTATCTGCAATGCCACAGCTATAAATATCTGACCCAGGCCCATACAACTTTTAAAAAAGCTTCTTAAAAAAAAAAAACCAAAAACAAAACAAAAAAGCTTCTTACTTGCTCACCAAGCTTTCATCCTCATACAACCAAATAAATAAGGCTTTTTAGAAAAAAAGAAATCCTTGCTTTGGAACCTCATCCTGTTCTGGATCAGAAGACGGTCAATTCTTGATAGACGTTCCCCCGGACCTGACGTATGAATTTTAAAGAAAGCCAATTCTTTTTGTGCCATAACTCAGTGGGGCGCGTTGCCACAGCTGAATCCGAATTCCTTTCTCATTCATTCTTTGCCAGGAATTTAAGGTACATTATGCCCTGAATTTAGGACTCGGAAACAAGAAAGGCAGTATCGTGCTCAATACGCCCGCACAGACTTTTTTATTCTTACAGTTTCCAAAACATTATGTAAGTTAAATATACCTGTTCTCACCCAAGAGGACTTCAGCAGCTGGGATAAGTTGAGCTGTGGGTACTGGAAGGCTATAAAAAGAAAAAGAGGGAAATCTGTAAAAAGCAGGTTTGCAACCATCAGAAAGGTAAGTCTAGGGAGTACCCGGTAAGTCACAGCACACTGACTTTCCTAAACTACCGAGCACAAAATATGGAAGAACAAGATGCCAGACTGGTGTGAAGGCACAGACAATATGCAGTTTCTGAGCATGAGAGTCTCCAGGAGAAAGACACAGAGAAAGAAATAGAAGGCTTGTTTGAGTGACACTGTGGACAGTGCTTCACAGAGAGAGCCCGCCCACAAGGTCCCCTTGAAATCTCATAGTTCCAGAGCAATGGTTTTTCACACTGTGTTCCCCAGGGCCCTAGGCTTTCCCAGCAATGACTCAGGGTCCCTATGTCCTGGCTTGCCTGGGATAGTCCCAGGGCACCCCGGCTGTCCCACATACTTATTATTTTATCCCTACCTGCACTGCACAGAACTGAAAGGTGCTATTTGTAAAGAACAATTCTCTCCCTGCCTGCTCTTGCATTTGATAAGTTACTCTTTCTAATTTAATTAACAGCACACTAAAACACAGAAAGGTCCTTAGACCATTTGGCTGTTCCATTTTGAAAAAGAATTTGATGTGGGTTTTTTTTTTTTTTTGCCTGACTTCAACCCTGGAATCTGCTGTTTTTTTGAAGTAAACGTTTTCCCCACCCCCACCCCCACTCCATTTGCACCGTGAATCTAACTGCTTCAGCCAGGAAGAAAGGTTTTGTTTGGTGTTGTTTATTATTCCTTTTTTTTTTTTTTTTCAGTTTTACATGTACATGCAGTAAATTTTACTCTTTTTTAGGATACAGTTTTATGGCTTTGGACAAACGCACAAACTTGCATAACCACCGCCACCATAAAGAACAGAACAGGCACATCAGCCCCCCTCAAAATTGCCTTCTGCTACTCTCTTGCTGTCTAGCTTTCCTCCCACGCATCACCCCTGGCAACCACAGGTCTGCTCTCTGTGCCTCTGGGCTTCACCTTTTCCAGAACTGTCCTCATCTTTAACAGCCCAGGTTACTCTCAAAAGACAATACTACACCCAGGCCTGGGGGTGAGGAGGGCTCTGGGGACCCTGCCTTGACTCTGAGAAGCTCCAATTTTAGCTGATTTATAGTCTGGATTTCAGCCAAATATTTCAAGTGAAAAGAAGAGGTCCAGCAATGAAAATATCCGTGGTCACTTCCCCAGGGATTCAGGCAACGGCAGTACTCACGTTCAGCAATCTGGAGCACTGGGTATCCCAGGTAGAAACTGAACTCCACCACGCTCAAGTTCCTGAGCAGCTGGCTGACTTCCGTCCCGTTCAAAAACCCCTGAGCGCCTCTGACCGCAAAGACGATATTCACCGGGCCCCGCCGAGGAGCCGGCCTGGAAGCACCCATGGTGACATTCAAGATCTGAAAGAAGGAAGGTAGGATGAGCTTCCAAAAGGAAGCAAAACATTCGGCTAAAAGCCTGTGATTTCTCCCTCACCATTTCTCTCGTTGATTTTTTTTGTTTTTTTTGAAGGAGGTAACGTTTTCAAAGGAACGAACTGGCTTCACCACCTGGTTCCCGTCTGCGATACTTAAAATTCTGTTTACTGAAAATGTTTTTTACATTGGGTGGTGCACTGAACACAAGTATTTATAGTCCCTCCCGCTCCCTCCCACCCCAAATCCCCACTGAAATAACAATATAGCTGAACAAAGGGGAGTAAACCCACAACAGGGCTGAGAATGGAAGAAAATCAGAGATTCTGTCAAATTCCTGGAAGATGGAGAGAGGGTGGGATCATCATGATAGAAGCCAGAACTGAGGGAACTGAGACCCAAACCACACACAGGCCTGGAGCCCAGGAGCCAAGAGCTGGCTGCCCCAGGAGAGCTCTGCAGGAACGGTCACCAGAGGAGACAATCAGGACAATTAATCAAAGCCCGTGTGCCAAGAAGTCGAGTTGACTTTGTCCCTCTTCTTTCCTTTCTAACTACCACACACAGGCCAACACACAGGAGCTGGCGGAAGCCACATCTTCACCCTGACCGGCCCAAAAAAACCGCTCCCTGGGCAGAAAGGATCTTCCCGTCAGAGCAAGCTTAAAGACTGTGGGTTTGGACCCTAACAAGAAGGTGGGGCGAGACTGCGATAACCCCAATGCACACAAGAGACAGAGAAGGAAACAAAAGGAAAAAAAGAGCAGAGCTGCGGTGAAAATTACACCGAAGCGCTCCATCCCCAGGAACCCTTATCCTACAGGGAGGCGGGGGTCCCAGTCTGTCCCACCACCTGCAGTGGCATACTCTGCCCCACCCGGTGCTCCAGCGAATTTTCCCAGCAGGAGACAGGGCGGATACAGACACAGACACCACAGCTGAAGGGGAGAGCGGCCAAAATCAACAACCTGCTTCTTCACTCCTAACGGCGACCAACCCACGGTCTCCAAATATTTACAGTAAACTAGGAGCACGAACCCAAAAGAACAAGATCAACACAGAACAACAGCTGCAGAGAAAACAGAGACAACTTGGGAACCAGAAGGCAACTTCTAGCAAATTCTCAGTAATCTCCTCAGAGACTTTTCCAGGCGATAGCGCATCTTCATTCAAGGTAATCCTGCATCTTTGCAGGAGAAGCCACAAAGAAAAAGGAGCAAAGAACAACAACAACAAAGGATAGCTGAAAGAAAATTCAGCAGAGGGACTGAAAAACATGATGGATGCAGTTGAAGATGAAATTAATGACTTCAGGGGACAAAGTTTAGAAAATCTGTAAAAATAGGGAATTTTCAAAAGAGATGGACCATAGAAGAAAAAATAAGAAATATGAAAGGTGGATCCAGGTACACCAAAATCTATTTAATATAAATTGTAGAGGGGACCTGGGTGGCTCAGTTGGTTAAGCGTCCAACTTTGGCTCAGGTCATGATCTCACAATTCATGAGTTCGAGCCCTGCATCAGGCTCTGCACTGACAGTGTGGAGCCTACTTGAGATTCCCTCTTTCAATCTCTCTCTCTCTCTCTCTTACATTCTCTCTCTCAAAATAAATAAATAACCTGTAAAAAATGTGTAAGTCATAGAAAAAGAGAAAAAAGAATGTGGAGAAAAATATCAAAGAAATACAAAAACATTAGCAGTTTCCATACAATACATACAAAGCCTGTTTTGTTTTGTTTTTTTTTTTAACATTTATTTATTTTTGAGAGAGAGAGAGAGAGAGAGTGTGTGTGAGCTGGTGAGGGGCAGAGAAAGAGGGAGACACAGAATCCAAAGCAGGCTCCAGGCTCTGAGCTGTTAGCACAGAGCCCAGTGCACGGCTCAAACTCAAGGACCATGAGATCATGACCTGAGCCGATGTTGGCTGCTTAACTGACTGAGCCACCCAGGCGTCCCCAAAGCCTGTTCTTTAATTTGTGGCTATATTCTGTTTTTAGAGTGAAGTGCTACATTTCATGGTATTCCACAACGTGAAACGCTAGTGTATTTAGGCATTTAGGTTGATACCATTCCTTCTTAGAACATTCTAGAATTTCTGGCATATGCTCATCGCTCTCTAGCTTGCCACATTTGAGCTCCCTAGTTATCCTGTTACTCTACAATCTTCAAATACGCCTAGCCTACTCACGCCATGTGAACTCAGGGCCCTGGAAAGAGGTCAACCTTGATTCATGTGAACAGAACCTCTTCTAAGAGAGGAAATGAGGAAGAGTGCATTATGGCCTAAACGAAAGATGTGAAGCTAGTTCGTCTTCCAAGGACAAAGCACCTTGTTCTGCATCCCGCGCTATTCTCACCTGCACAGTGAGGTTATGCGTCCCCTGGTGGTGTTTGCTCACTTCCGAAAGAGCTATCATCAGGCCTTTCTCGATGCGCTGGGTGAAGCTGCACAAGCCAGTATCCACACTCTGAGGCACAAACTGAAGTACTGAGAGAAGGAAAGCAATCACAGGCCCACGAACCAGGCGTTGCTTTAGTATTGACGAATGAGGACGGGAAAAATACTATCTAGCTCAACTAACACATCCATAGCACGGGATGAAGTACTAAGAGGTATCACTGATGGGTAGTAAGAGGGCTGCCTCTGCACCAAGCATATATATATATACGATGTGAAGGTGGCTCGTATCATTTTAAAATGGAAAAACAGGGGCGCCTGGGTGGCTCAGTCGGTTGAGCATCCAACTTCGGCTCAGGTCATGATCTCGTGGTCCGTGAGTTCGAGCCCCGCGTCGGGCTCTGGGCTGATGGCTCAGAGCCTGGAGCCTGTTTCAGATTCTGTGTCTCCCTCTCTCTCTGACCCTCCCCTGTTCATGCTCTGTCTCTCTCTGTCTCAAAAATGAATAAAACATTAAAAAAAAAATTTTTTAATGGAAACACAATCAGCATCAAAAGATTCAACTGACTGAAACATTCCAAATATGAAATGTGAAATCTTACATAGTTACAGGTGAAATGACAGGATATGTGGTATTACTTTAAAACACTCAACTCCTCCAAAAAAACACTGTGGGGATAGATGAAACAAAACTGGGAACACACTGATAATTTTTCAAGCGCGGATGTGTATGGAGTGTATTAACAGTCCTCATCTCTTAGGGCGCCTGGATGGCTCAGTTGGTAGAGCACACAACTCTTGATCTCAGGGTTGTGAGTTCAAGCCCCACACTGGGCATGGAGCTTACGTAAAAATATAATGACTTTACTTTTTTTTAATTTTTTAATGTTTATTTTTGAAAGAGAGAGAGAGAGACAAAGCGTGAGTGGGAGAGGAGCAGAGACAGAGGGAGACACAGAATCTGAAGCGGGCTCCAGGCTCTGAGCTGTCAGTACAGAGCCCGACGCAGGGCTTGAACCCATGAACCACGAGATCATGACCTGAGCCGAAGTCAGATGCTTAACTGACTGAGCGACCCAGGCGCTCCATGAATTCTTTTTTTTAAAGGTCTTCGTCTCTTAGAAGCATGGGCTGAAATATTTATGAGGGAGATGACATGGTGCCATTTCAAAATAATGTGAGAGGAGGGCACATAGATGTAACAAGACTGACTTAGGAGTTGAAATTTGCTGAAGCCATATGAGGAGTACATGGGGGGCTCATTCAATTATTCTGTGTACTTTCACATCTGCTGGAAATTTTCCATAATTACAACGTGTTTTTTTATTTTTTTTTAATATGAAATTTATTGTCAAATTGGTTTCCATACAACACCCAGTGCTCATCCCAACAGGTGCCCTCCTCAATGCCCATCACCCACTTCCCCCTCCCTCCCACCCCCATAATTTTAAAGAAAAATTTTTAAGTCCTCCCTCAATATTTGAAAAACATAAAAAATACAGTGACATTTTATTGACAAATCAAAACAACTATGCTCAGTTTTCTCACCCGTGTGCACTTGGAACCTGGACTCTGGCACAAGGAAGGAAGGTTTCACAGCCAAGATTAAAGGAGTTTGGTCACGTACAAGTTTACTGTTTATAAGTACATTTATGACTGATATCGCCGTGTAAACAAAAGGCCCAGATGTTACCAGGAAAGTGAAGTCAGCGAACAGTTCATAAACCTATGAAAATTTAAAAATACAAAAGACAATAATTATCAAATTTGAGAGTACTGTAACTCAAAATTAAAGGAAGTTGTACAAAGTAGACAAATAACAGAGTAAGTAAGGTGAAAAGTAAATGGGGAGCTTTAAATGAAGGGGGAGGGTTGCAAAGATCATCAAAATTTTATTTTAGTTTTCCCTTTTACAGACCCGCCGACCTTCTCAAAAACAGCATAAAATTATAAAAGCAAAGACAGCAAAAAAGAAGAGCAGCCAATAATATGAACTGAATAATGAGTTATGCAGAATTTTGTATTTTACAAGGTTAACTTCAAAGTTGTCGCATTTAATCCACATATAAAGGAGCCCTTATTCTGTTGAGCAGTGCTAGCCAAAAGACATTCATGAGCCACAAACTCAACTTTGAAATTTCTAGTAGCCACATTAAACAACATAAAAAGAACAGGTGAAATGAATTTTACTTCACCCAATATATCTGAAATGACATTTCAACATGTGGTCAACCTAAAAAATCACTGGTGAGATAGTTTACATTTCTTTCTTCACTTGTCTTTGAAATCCTGTGTCAATTTTGGACTGACAGCGCATCTCGATTCAGACAAGCCCAAATGTCACGTGCTCGGGAACCACGTGTGGCTCGTGGCTCTGTTCAGGATGGTGCAGGTCTACAGCGTGGCTCTCTGACCTCACCACAGGACAGGAGGTATGAGCACAGGGGCCACTGTAAAACGTACGGAAATCTACCTCTATCTCACTGAGTGTACAGATATATGAATATGCGCTCATTCTAACATCTAATTCAAATTCTAATCCAAGTCCTTTTATGTAAATCGAGGGGCGCAAAAGCATCACATCATCATCCCCATCTCTGGTCTTAGAGACTTTTTCCTCCAATTCTGCCAACACATCTCTCCAGTGGACTACACCTGGCCTCACGTGAGATCAGGGCTTCCCCGATAAAAGTGACGTTTGAATGGCTATCCAAAGCAGGAGCAGGTGTTCACCAACAGGAGGAGGGGGGAGAGGAAAGCGGGTGCTAGGACGGAGAGATGCCGTTAACCTGGGCTCCAGGGCCACAGGGACCCACCTTGAGCTCCACAGCACGGTTGAAGTGGATCCTCAACACCTCTTTGATGGACGTAATGATGTACTCCTGCACGGCTCTCCGGGCCAGCACTGCAAGGCAAAGCCGACCACCAAATGCACATCAGTTTCATTATGAATACTGTGGGCATCACACTTCTGGTCCCCAAGGCAGAGCCCATGCTGTGCCAAACTGTGACAGCAGGGCCCAGAACCATTTTTTAAAATAAGGTCCAGACTAGGAAGAAGAGAAGAACAGCAGCGGATCTTGGGGCTACCAGGTAAACCGTGCTCACCACACTAAGAAAACCCTCGACTGTCTCTGCCCCAGGGATCAGTGGCTGGGGCCCCGCCAGGGAACAAAGAACACAGAGTTCTCATTGTCGACTGGGCAAATAGTAGGTTTTTCTCTTGGCTATGTCCCTAATGGTAAAACACCAAGTTTTAAAAACGCTCAGCAGGAATATTTTAGAAGGCCTTAAGATGTTACTCAACAAAACTAGATGACCTCTCTCACTATAAAATGAGGTCTCCTACCCCAGCTTTTCAACACGGGAAGTGAAGGGATTTCACTAGTAATGGGGGAAAAGATGTTCACAATTCCCATGTATTAAAATTTCATGTAGGAAGTAAAATATTTCTTATAACACAGTCTAGCTAAGAAATTCTATTTTAAAATCTGTAATAAGTAAGCCTCTTTCTCGGGGTTTGGAAACATGTCCTGCTCCCCCTTCTCTTCCCCATTTTTTCTTTCCTCTTCCATTAACTTCTCATAATGCGGAATCTAAATACATTTGAAATTATGATTCAGTTTCCCTCTTCCCTAGTCTAAGTTTTTAAAACTAGAGACAGAATCATGCTGTATCTTTCATTCTTTGAAAAAACCCAAACGTTTAAGTTACATTTGATTGTTTTCTCTACTGATCAGTAACACTCAGAAAATGAGAGTTCATGAGACCAGGAGAACAAATCCAGACCCCCTGACTGCCTTGCTGAGTGACACCAATGGCCAGCTTGGCCTGGTCTGCACGGGCTCCAGGAGAACTAGACTGCAACACTGATTTTAAAGGGAAAGACAAAAATGAGTAGGAAGGAAAAAAGCAAATGAAAGGAAGAAGGAAGGGAGGGACGGAGGGACAGAGGCACGGAGGAATGGAGAGAGGGAAAGAGGGAGGAAAGATCTCAAAAGCTGAACTTGGGGAATGTAGAGACAGAATGGAAAATCAGTGACAGATAAACCCAAAAGAGGACACGAGGAAGCACACATCGTACATAGCCCCATCTAAAGGTATCACTCGGGGGGACACCTGGGTGGCTCCGTCAGTTAAGCAGTCGACTTCAGCTCAGGTCATGGTCTCACAGTCTGTGAGTCCGAGCCCCGCGTCGGGCTCTGTGCTGACAGCTCAGAGACTGGAGCCTGCCTTGGATTCTGTGTCTCCCTCTCTCTCTGCCCCTCCCCTGCTCATGCTCTCTCTCTGTCTCAAAACTAAATAAAAACATTAAACAAAAAATTTTTTTAAATAAATAAAGGTATCACTCGGGAGAACCATCCAAATATTACTCTGAATAGTCCACACGGCCCACCATGATCAACTCCACCTTCTCTGGTTAATCTGGGTAAGACCTAAAACTGTAACATCAGGTTATACGTGCAGGAGTCTTTGGGGGAAAAGGATCGTCGGCAACATATATCTCACAGTTTCTCCAAAGATCTAATTTAGGCCAAGAGAGGCAAAAGGGGCGGCCAGGGTCTGTCAGGTCCTGAGTGGGAAGCACAGCCTCACCCCTTAAAAGATACATGCCGTCGGGGGCACCTGAGTGGCACAGTCGGTTAAGTACCGGGCTCTTGGTTTCAGCTCAGGTCATGATCTCCCGTTTCCTGAGCTCAAGCCCCTCATCCGGCTCTGTACTGACAACACAGAGCCTGCTTGGGATTCTCTCTCTCCACCTCTGTCTGCCCCTCCCCTGCTCTCTCTCTCTCTCTTTCAAAATGAGTAAACTCAAAAAAATAAAAAAAGAAAAAAGAAAAAGATATATCCAGTCAAGTGCTCTCCCAAGAGTCCACTAAGGATCAACAGAGTGTTCTTACTTTTACTACAGAACTCCATAAAAAGAACCCTTTCAGAGGACAAGTACTCACCCCAACCCTCTCTCTCTTTTAAGTAATTACCTAAAAGAAACCAAGGCCAAATCTAAATGAGGATTCTACACAAAGTGATCCTTCTTATGGGTCAAAGATAGCATTTGTTTCCATTTAAAAATACAATGCAGGGGCGCCTGGGTGGCTCAGTCGATTGAGTATCTGACTTCAGCTCAGGTCATGAGCTCATAACTCGTGAGTTCGAGCCCCTCCAGTTTAAGCCCCGCCTCTGGTTCTGTGATGACAGCTCAGAGACTGGAGCCTGCCTTGGATTCTGTGTCTCCTTCTCTCTCTGCCCCTCCCCCACTTGTGCTTTGTCTCTTAAAAATAAACAAACATTAAAAAAAAATTTTTTTAATACAACGTAGCAAAAAAACCGTAATGCAACAGCCTGGGTACCTATGCACAACTCTACACATTTACTAAAACTGCTGATGTGTACATTTACAGTGGGTCAAGTTTACCCCAAAGGCTATTAAAAAATACACAATCCCTAACAAAGGATGCCAAATCCATTAACTGTATGTCCTATATGAAAGTTAATCCATTCTATATATGATATCCTTAAGAGATACTTCTAAAATGGTTTCTCATTATTTGTAGAAAAATTTGAGGGTCGCCTGGGTGGCTCAGTCAGTTAAGTGTCCGACTTCGGTTCAGGTCGCGATCTCACAGTTTACGAGTTCGAGCCCTGTGCCGGACTCTGTGCTGACAGCTCGGAGCCTGGAGCCTGCTTCGGATTGTACGTCTCCCTCTCTCTCTCTCCCCCTCCTCCTCTCACGCTCTGTCTCTCAAAAAATAAACACTGAAAACAATTTTTTTTTTAATTTGAAAGGACACACTGCAACTCTAAGTATCAATAAATGTCATGGAATTCAAGAAATAAAGAAGCTTTCAGTAGCTCTTTCAATGAGCTTCTTGTAGCGGACCATATGAAATAGTTTTGTAGAAAGGCAGAAAAAGTATCATGTCTATAAGAAACTCTTCTCTCTCATCGGGACTACTGTTATCCCCTAGATGATCGTTTATCACTTGCCCCAACCTCATTTCCTAGCATAATTACCTCCTCCTCCCACTGCACAGCCTAATTACCAGCCAAGCTGAACCTCCTTGGGCTGTCTGACCTCTCCACCTGTGCTCACACCCTCCACCATGAGGACACTTTCTTCCATCTCCAGACGACAGCCTTCTTGAGTGTGTCAGTCCAATTCACATCCTTCCAAACCCATCCCTCATCATCCCAGGGCCACTCTTCTAGAACTCTTCTTGAACAGCTTCAACCATTCTTATCACAGCCACCAAGAAAACACGGCTCGTGTCCACCCTGCTAGAATCTAAGCTCCTTGAAGGTCAGAACCACATCATTCATCTAGATAACCCTTAAACCTTCTAAAGACACCTCACGCATGCTGAAGTGCTCAATAATTATTTGTCACATGAATTCACAAATACTTCCTTGTTTGGGAGAGGGAGGGAGTTAGGAGAGCACAGGCTTCAGCTGCTCCCACCATCTCAGAGGATGGGGTCTCCGCCATGATGAGCAGAGGATACATGGTTCACCTCACTAACGTGATCTCCTTCCTCACCCCACCTTTCCCTGTTCTCTCCGATTTCGTGGGACTACAGCAGTGGGGCAGATGCGGGGGAAGCGTCTGCTTGAAGCTAATCACTCAGGCTGTGGACAAGGGGCAGAGATAAAAGTCTGTGGACCGAGATCAGAGGACACGGGGCTGCTCTCTGTTTCATTCTTGGATTCTCAGGATCCAAACGACATTTCCAGGAACATGTAAGAGCACAGCGGCCCCCTTAACGAAAAGAATAATAAATTAGGAAGAAATTACAGCGGCTGCCCTTACACATTTGCCCAACTAACTGCTCGAACCACACCTGAAGGTTTTTGTTTTCACGACACCAACTACGCGTGCACTGGGTTACGAGTTCCAAAGACAAAGATCCTAGCAGATGTTTCTACGGTCGTTTAAATCTTTTATTTTTCTTACTGCTACTATTAACGAACATGTAGTACTCTGTGGGTGTTTCTTACGTGCCAAACGCTAGGTTAAGTATTTTATATGCAGTGATGCATTTAAATCTTTAATAACCCAATGAAGTACGTGCCATGATCGTCCTCGTTTAATAGTGGAGGAAACCAAGGTGTAGAGAGACTCGTTAAGTGTCCAGAGAACTCACGGGAGAAAGGCGAAGGAGTGAGGGCTACTGCCCAAGAGCTCTCCGGGCCCGAAGCCCGTGCTCTTTCCCAGGATGCCGTGTCTTGGAACATTCCATCCAAGCACCGAAGAGAGATCGCCCCGACCAAGAGAAGTGACTCGAAACAGGGCCTTACCGGTTGTGATCAGATAGGCATCGGGAACCGTAATATCACACACATACGGCGGCTTGGTGGTGACCAGTGCTGGACTATGAACCGCTGCTTCAGAAGTGGAGGTGGGCACGGGATGAAGGGATGGTGGGGGGTGCACAGAGCTGCTCTCGTGGGGATTCCGACTTGTGGTTCTGCTGCTCAGGGTGCTGCCGTCCACAGTATCCCCAGGGGCAGCACCGGCGGTGGGGGTGCTCGGATCAGTGGAGGCGAGCACTGGCAAGTCTGTGGGTGTGAACGATGGGCCCACGGGGACTGGCTCTGTTGGAAGAGGTGAGGGGCTTGCCTCAGAAACAAACGAGGAGGCTGACGACGGGTACACATCGGTGACTGGGAGCGTAGTGCCGGGAATGACTTTGGAGAAAGAGGAGAAGACCGACGTGTGACCGTCCGAAGCGCTGACACTGTCGCTGGAAGGTAGCGGGGTTGGAAAGAGGGAAGACTCCACGACAACGGGGGTTGTACGAAAAGCAGTCAAAGGTGATGCGGAGTGAGTCCCAACGGTCAAAATGTCGAGGGTGGGCCCAGACCTGGAGGGCGCCAGGGTGGTGACCGCCGATTCATGGGCAATGAGTGACCACTCAAGATAGGAGGTAGTTTCAGTGAGGGCTGAGGTAAAATGACCTTCGGGACCGGTCAGCGAAACCGTGGACGCCTCAGAGACCTTGAGAGAACCCGAAGGGAAGCTGGAGAGTAGGGGCATTTCAGAGTAACCAGGAAGAAAAGTGAATGTATTTGAAAGAAGGTCTGAACTTGGCCAGAGCTGCGAAAATTCAGAGCTCGTGGGATTAGGAACGGAAAGCGGAGGGGCCTCCAAATCGACAGAGTCGGACAACGGGAGTGTCTCAACCAAGGAAGAAAACGCCTGAGAAATGAAGGCCGACGCATCACTCGATGTCCCTGAAGACGGAGAGGCAAGTGTTTCTGAAGATGGAGACACCCAACTGCTGGGTTCCAGGGGTGGAGTTGAGAAAAAACTGGATGCGGAATCCAGACCGAGGCCGGTGACATGTTGGGAAGAGCTGCCGGGCTCCCAGTCGAGGGAGAGTGAAGGCTCTACTGACGATCCCCGAGTAGAAGACATGAAAGGACCTTGGTCTCTGCTAGCGGGCGATGGCGTGTTCCGGTTTGCTGTGCCCGAGTCAGGGAGCACGCTGCCGAGGAGCGAGGGAAACACGGCTGTCACGCCGGAGGGCGTTCCTGGGCTTTCGGGGACAGAGGAGGAGCCCAGAGTGGCAGTATCGGGTGACACTGGCACCGAGAGGCGGCCGCGGGAAGGATCCGCTTGAGTGGTCCCAACGCTCCCCGTACCCACGTCGTCGGCCGAAAGACTGACGCTGGCTCCTGAGATGCCCGCGGATGGAGAAGAAAGAGGAATAACCGGTCGGGAGGGGAAAAGTGTATTAAATTCCTGGGGATCGTCTTCAAATTCAGGGAAGTCCGCTACTCTGCTGCTCGGCGGAGAGAGGCTGCTCACTCCCAGCGTGGTCACCGTCAGGGCACCATCCCCTGATCCGACGTCTTTCTCCACCACGCTCGCTGACGCAACGTGCCGAGGCGACGCCACGGCGCAGGACACGCACCACGTGTACGGCCTGAACGGAGCCGCCGGGCTCGGGACGTGAGTGTCTTCCACGGGCCTCAGGACCCCTGACTCGCCAGGCAACCCTGACGCTTCCCTGGCGCTGCCGGGAAGAAAGGGGTTATAAGAAACATCCGCTGGCCGAGTAGAAAAGGACACAAGCGCGAGAGATGAGAACAAAGCCGACTTTGTACGGCCGCGGCCACAGGCAAGGGCTGTCTGTGCCAGACTTGCAGCGGGGTCTGTTCTTGGAAAGATGGTTTCTTCCAGACTGCGACTCAGAGCCGTAGGCATGTCGGGGTATCTGTCCGTGCCTGTGGCCAGAACATCCTCCGGAGGTGGGGAGACCTCGTCCCAGGAGGGAAAAGCCTGTGGAGGGATGCCACTGCCTGACAGCGGAGGCTGTGCAGCCAGAGAGCCAGAAAGAAGGGTTTCTCCATCCTCTGTTCCTGAAGCCGCGATCTCCGGCAAAGTCCTGCTTGCCGAGTGCCCGTAAGTGTCAGTAGGATAAAGCACCAAATTCCTACTGGGACGCGGCAGTATGCCCTCAGAAGTGGAAAAGGCTGACCAAAAAGCACTGAAATGACTGGCGGACTCGGCATACGTTGTTGGCTGTGGCACTGTGTTTTGCCAGGCTGACGTCATTTGCTCATCCTGGAAAGAAATAATGGGCAAAGAGGGAGTCAGCACTGGCGGGCTGACTGGGAGATGCTGTAGCGGAGAAACCAGGCGCGAAGTGGCCCAGGGAGTTTCCGGCAAAAAGTTATCCATTTCATCATCATCTCTGACCACCTCACTGCTCATCATCGACACATAATTGGCCACAAGGCTGCTGTGATCTGCCATACTTTGGGTCAGTGTTCCTGGGTTTAAAAAGACTGTATCAAAAATAGTGGCAGATGGAGATGATGTGACCTGGAGAGAAGGGCTTTGCTGGGACCCTGGAGCAGTTTCTGTTAAGGCCACATATGCAGTGCTGTGCACGGTGCTTTTCTTCATCGTGAGCTCCACGGTGGATAAAGAGAGGTTGTGCTGTTCCAGAAAGAGCTCATCTACAGAGAGAATAAAAGCTGGGTTAGTTGCAATCAAAGCCATACTGCTAACGCTTTGTTTCAGATGTAAGAATTTATTCACTGAACAAATATCCACTCGACTATGAATATGTACAATTCACAGTTGGAAGTGAAACGGCTAATTGGGAGCCAGAAATTGCCAGAACAACCGTCAGGGTAATATTTGTGGAAATATTCATCAATGTGAGCACCACCTTCACTTCAGCTTGTGTGGAAGCAGATCCTGCCATTTTTTCTCTTACTTTCAAACGACACCACAGAATACCGGAAATGGAGGAGGTCTCAGGAGGCTGTGTGGTCCATTCTGTCTCATTTATCACACAAGAAAGAGAGATGAGAGAAAGTAACTAAATCAATTACATGATCACCCAGACAGAGGTGGAGTGAGAACCTCAAGAGAAGCCTGCCTTGAATTCCAAGCCCACATTCCTTCTCTTCCACAAGAGCCGGCTCTCAAGAGAAATGAACACGAGAACCCTGAAAGCATCACTCTCTACGCAGGTAAGAGAGTTCAAAAGATCCTAGCTTAGGGCCACCCACACCAAGGCCCCAGACTCCCTCCAGGCTCGGCTCCCATCATTCCCTGTTCCACTCTCACACCTTCCTGACTACACTCTGGCCCATCCAAACTCCCTCTGGCTTAGGGATTTCTGCACATTCTTGTCCCTCTGCCTGGGATGTCCTTCCCCGGCTCTCCACCGGGATTATTCCTACTGGCCCTGCAGATGCAACACAGATACTGCCTCCTCCTTCAATGCTCTAAAGTGGAGTGAGTGCCTCTCCCAAGGCTTCTTACCTGTCGTATCCCTTAGCAGGCCTCACTGAAATTAACTGTCTGCTCATTACACTGCGAGATTCCTGAAGACAAGGACAGTTGATCTGCCTTCCCAGTGCCTAGCACAGTGACTGACATATAGTCAGAGCTCAATACATGTCTGCTAAATGAATGAATGCATAAATGAATGAATGAATGAATGGTGTCTGAGAACCAAGTTCTGTTATGTGCCCACAACATCCTATCTTCCTCTCAAAACTTTCGTATTCTTTACCCTTGTGACAGCTGTCTTGATCATGGACGTGGCTGAGGTGGCTCCACCTATAATTCGGATACAGAGAGGCAGGATATGTACTGGCCCAGGCCCCTAATGAAGGCCCAGAGCACATGGTATGTCCACTGAAGCACAGGCTGAGGACTGAGCAGCTATCATGACCCATAACAAGACCCTCCTCTTGCTTGTCCAAACAGTCTATCAGAACGTGAGTGTGTGAATCGTTTAGAGACAATCTTGAACTTGACCTTTTTACTTTATTTCTTGAAGTAAATTGTTTCTGTTCTATTCCTGGCACTAGGGCAGACTGGAGATCTCAATGTCTTCTCACATCATAACGCTGAATTATGCTTACTAAATGTTCGAAAACATCTTTTTACGTGACTAGATGAGGCTGCAAGGCGATAAGGGACGTGTGCCATACACAGGAACAAAGGAAGAGTTGGAGTAGTCATCAAGCACTGCAGTCACTGGAGAGAGGGCCACTGGACCAGAGAGCCTCAGATAGAGGGACACTTAGAACACGGGGGAAGAATAAGGGACAAGTGTTGGGTCTGAACAGGTAAAGAACACAAATGAAGACCATCTCCAAAAAGGTGAGACCTGAGAAGGACCATACTCTCCGGGCAAGAGTGAATTAGGAAGAAAAACAGCCACCTCTCTGAGAACAGTAAGAAAAAATATCTGTCTCAACCTTGACTTTATGTATTTTATAAAATGTTCTCCCAATTTTGGAATCTTTATTACTTGCGTGGTCCTAAAAATTGTATGTTTAGAATCATGACTCTCCAACGCCTATCAGAGGTTAACATAAATCATCTCTAGAAGAACACTCACAGAGCAGGCATCAAAGTATTCGTGCAGCTAGAGTTCCAATAAATATGAGTGCTACATTTAAAACTACAAAACATGTATAGAAATAAGGTACTATGAAAAAAGGTCAAGAGAAGCCCACAGAAATAGTGTTGGAGCTGTAAAGACTTTAGATACTGGAATGTGGGATACGTTTGTTTTTGTTGTTGTTGTTGTTGTTTTTTTTTGACGTTTATTTTTGAGACAGAGAGAGACAGAGCATGAACGGGGGAGGGGCAGAGAGAGAGGGAGACACATAGAATCGGAAACAGGCTCCAGGCTCTGAGCCATCAGCCCAGAGCCTGACGCGGGGCTCGAACTCATGGACTGTGAGATCGTGACCTGAGCTGAAGTCGGACGCTCAACCGACTGAGCCACCCAGGCGCCCCGGGATACGTTTTTTAAAGTATGTTTAATCCACTTAAAATAATAAAGAGGAGACTGAAAACATGAGTAAGGAGCAAGAGACTGTAAAAATGGCCAGAAAGATTTGAAAAATAATTCAAAGAATACTTAGAAATGAAAAAACAGAGAGACACTGGCTGACTGAGTCAGAGGAGCATGCAACGCCTGATCTCAGGGTCGAGAGTTCAAGCCCCACGCTGGGTATAGAGATTACTTAAACAAATTTAAAAATTTTAATAGTTAAAATTTTGAAACTCAATATGCAATATACAAAATAGCAATTTAGAGGGGCCCCTGGGTGGCCTAGTTGGTTGAGTATCTGACTTTGGCTCAGGTCACAATCTCACAGTTTGTGATTCTGAGCCCCGCATTGTGCTGTCAGCACAGAGCCTGCTTTGGGTTTTCTCTCTCTCTCTCTCTCTCTCTCTCTCTCTCTCTCTATCTCCCTCCCTCCCTCCCTCCCTCCCTCTCTTTCACTCTCTCTCTCTCTCTTCCACTCCCCACTCACACTCTCTCTCTCCAAAGTAAATAAACATTAATTTTTTTGTTTTTTACATAGCAATTTAGATATAGCTAAAGAGAGATTTAGTGAACTGGAAGATAGATCTGAAAACTATGCAGAAGGGAGTACAGAGAAACAGAAAGGTGAGAAATATAAAAAAGAGAAGTTAAGAAGTATGGAAGATAGAATGACACAGTCCAACATACATTTGATCCAAGTTTTTAAAAGAAATAATAGAGGGAGATGGGTAGAGACAGTATTTGAACAAACGGTGCTAAAAACTGTCCAAAATTAGTAACAGACATGAATCCTTCAATTCAAGAAAACCAAGAAATTCCAAGTCAGGTGAATTGTGTAAAAATTCACACCTACACACATGATGACACCACAGAACACCAAAGACAGAGAGAAACTGTAAATGAACCAGAGAAAAATACTGGCAATTACACCATCAGGTAACCCCTTCAGAGAACTAGGAGCCAAGTGATAATGAGGAAAATCTTGAAAGTGCAAAGAGAAAACATCCGACATCTTAGATTTGAATAACTACTACTTTCTATTTGTTAAATTAGGGACATTTTCAGATAAAGCAAAAGTGGTAATACCAACAGAAGACCTTCAGTAGAGGAACCTCCCTAAACAAGGATATACTTCCAGGGGAAAGGTAATTATCCCAGAAGGAAGATCTGAGAAGAAAGAACAGAGGATAAATGATAAAGATATGGCTAAATCTAAACAAATACTGGTGGTATAAATGGACAACACTACTACTATGTAATTTGTGAGGTTAAAAAACATGTACTACAGAATTAAAATAGTTTATTACAATCACACAGAAGCTGAGCGAGGGCATTCAGAGATATCTGTGACTCATCGGCAGAAATGGAAATCAAGACTAAGACAAAATTCTGTGAACAGATTTTGTGCATATTCACTAAAATTAGTAAATGATATTTAGTCATATATTTATTTAGATAAAATATTTCTAGCTGGCTCCACCAGCATGTGAATGTCACAAACTTACACCAGATATAAGCTGTTTAAAGGGTCACACTCCTTTCTATGTAATGTGACTTTTAAAAATGTGACTATTCAGCACTGTCAACAATAGCCAAATTATGGGAAGAGCCTAAATGTCCATCAACTGACAAATGGATAAAGAAATTGTGGTTTATATACACAATGGAGTACTACGTGGCAATGAGAAAGAATGAAATACGGCCCTTTGTAGCAACGTGGATGGAACTGGAGAGTGTTATGCTAACGAAATAAGTCATACAGAGAAAGACAGATACCATATGTTTTCACTCTTAGGTGGATCCTGAGAAACTTAACAGAAGTCCATGGGGGAGGGGAAGAAAAAAAAAAAAAAAGAGGTTAGAGAGGGAGAGAGCCAAAGCATAAGAGACTCTTAAAAACTGAGAACAAGGTGAGGGTTGATGGGGGGTGAGAGGGAGGGGAGGGTGGGTGATGGGTATTGAGGAGGGCACCTTTTGGGATGAACACTGGGTGTTGTATGGAAACCAGTTTGACAATAAATTTCATATTAAAAAAAATTAAAAAAATAAAATAAAATAAAATAAAATAAAATAAAATAAAATAAAATAAAATAAAATAAAATAAAATAAAATAAAATAAAAATGAGACTATCGTTTATTAGGGGCTCCTGGGTGGCTCAGTCGGTTGAGCGTCTGACTTCAGCTCGGGTCATGATCTCACAGTTCGTGGATTCAAGCCCCGTGTCGGGCTCTGTGCTTATGGCTCAGAGCTTCAGATTCTGTGTCTCCCTCTCTCTCTGCTCCTTCCCCACTCGCGCTCTCTCTCAAAAAATAAATGTTAAAAAAATTTTTAATAAATAAACAATAAAAAATAATAAATCATACAGTAAAAAATAATATTAGAGATTTCAATACTGTTAGGCATTTGTTGTCTTCCTTACAACCTGGCTCTAGGATTTCTTGTCTATGCACTTTCACTATTTACCTATCCCATTCCAAGCATGGGTAAAAGTAATCCTAATACTTCCCACAACTCTGGTGAAGTAAGTAGAGGCTGTACTTTTCCACAACAAAGGTTAAATGGTTATAAATCTAAGAAGTAATAAAATCAACATTCTGTCCAACTACGAAGCACATAGATATTAAGGTTTTTCTAAGGACAGACCATTTTATGTGCTTTAAAACTCTGCTATAATTTATTTTGAAATAAAAGATCTGAATAGACAGCAAGATCCCTTTTAAAATGAATCAGAAACATGTTTGAAAATACACTAGAGGGGATAAAACAGTAACGAAAAGGGGTGCCTGCGTGTCTCGGTGAGTTGAGCATCTGACTCTTGATTTCGGTTCACGTCATGATCTCACGGTTCACGAGACAGAGCCCTGAGTCAGGCTCTTTGCTTTCAGCACAGAGCCCGCTTGAGATTCTCTCCTTCTCTCCCTTTCTCTTTCTGTCCCTCCCCTGCTTGTATGCGTGCTCTCTCCCTCTTTCTCAAAATAAATAAAAAACTTAAAAAAAAAAAAAGTGAAGAAAAGCAACATTTTGTGGCTAATTTATGAGCCCAAGTATCGGATGTAAATTAGAATTCCATCAACTCTATTCACAAAGGACACAGAAGAGGGAAAGCAAAGCGGTCAAAAAGATGAAAAATTCACCAGATAGTAAAAAAGAGGAACAAACACTTCTAAGAAATGTGACGTGTGCCAAGCTCTCTTCTTTTTGGCCAAGCCCCAGGAGAGGAGAAGCCAGCTCTGAAAGAGACAGTAGCTGAAATGCCATGGGAATTACTTCTATGGTTAATTCAGGAAGAGGTTAGAAAACCCAAGCGAGGCTCTCCCAGCAGAAAAGGCTTCACAGACTCGAATTTCAAGCCCTGGAGATCAATTTTCAAGCTCTAAAGCGTTAGTTCACCAGAGTGAAAGGCTGCCTCTGTGATGACAGAGAGAAAGGAAGGGGCTGGGGAGACACCAGTGCTCCTCACTCGTCACGCACCCAAATGACGTGGGGGTCTTGTTAGATGCGGGCACCGTCCAGCGGGGCTGGGGCGGGCGCTGAGCTTCCGTGTGGCTCTCAGGTGGTGCCAGGTCTGCAACCACACTGAACAGCCGGTGTCAAGACACCTTCTGCCACAGAGACCGCACAACACATACCTACTAGGTGCCTACCCTGTACCTCAACCTGGGCTGGGATCTCACCATGCTGTAGGTAACAAGAGTAGGGACTGCCCTAGTGCCAGTGCTGAGTCATGGTGCTTAAAAATTCACAAGGCAGGGGCGCCTGGGTGGCTCAGTCAGGTAAGTCTCTCACTTCGGCTCAAGTCATGATCTCCCAGTTCGTGGGTTCGAGCCCCACATCGGGCTCTGTGCTGACAGATCGGAGCCTGGAGCCTGCGTTGGATGCTGTGTCTCCCTCTCTCTCTGCCCCTCTCCTGATCTCTCTCTCTCAAAAATAAGCATTAAAAAAAATTTTTTTTTAATTCACAAGGCAAACCCACGAAATGCACAACAGCAAGAGCGAACCCTAAGGTAAACTCTGGACTGTGACAAATGATTTGTCAATGTAGGTTCATGAATTGTAACAAAGGTGTCATTTGGTGGGGATGCTGATAACGGGGGAGGCTATGCATGTGTGGGGACAGGGGACATATGGGAAATTACACCTTCTGCTCAATTTTCCTGTTCAGTGAACCTAAAACTGCTCTTTGAAAACACAAAATCTTTTGAAAAGACATATTTATGAAGCTCTTAAAAAACTTTTTTAGAAATCCATGAGGGAGATGCCCGTCTCTAGGAACTTGATGGTCTTACTCTTACAAGATAAGCAAGATAATTTGGTGGGTTTTTTGTTTTTTCTTTTTAATCACATTGTTCTATCTGGAAATCATCTCCCAAATATGATAGTTGATCATGAAGTCATGGACTTTCCAACCTGAATGGATCATTAAGACCCTAGCCAATCCGATCATGTTGCAAAGGAGGCTCAAAGAGTTTAAGCTGACTTGCTTAAAATAGCACCCGGGCCGTACGGCAGCCTAGAAAGGCAGGTTCATAAATTCTCAGTGACTGAATACTCCTCAAATGCCACAGCACATTCAGTCAAACCAGTCCGTTTAATTACAATTACTAGTGAGGAAATGACACTGGAAAACACGCTAACTTCTATTATACTGGAAAGGAGCCGAAAGCACAGGCTAAATTCTGTGCTGCTGAAACCCATGCAGAGGCCTGCCTTTGGAGCTGTGAGGAGCCACCGTCCACCTGGGGACAGCTCTCAGGTACAGGCAAGGGTGTTACGAAAACAAAATACCCTCTGAGGGCTAGCCTGGGAAACCCAGTGGCAAAAATCTCTGAAGAGCTTTAATCCAAACACTTGTGATCGATTACTTCTGCTTCTGTGTGAAATTGTGGAGTTTTCAAAACGGGAGGAGTCATCTCAACCCTGTGTAGACATTCAGCCTACTACCAAACGAGAGCCCCCTGGAGTTTCCAAGAGTTTAACAAGAAAAGCAGATCATCTAACCACTACCCAATTTGGTCAATAGTTAGCAACTTTTATTCTTCTTGTAGTCCCCAGGTTGTCCTAATGATGATTTTAGTGCCATTATTAAAATCATCCTTCCCCCTTCCCACTCTTCTCCGTAGTTTAGAAAACAGGATCTTTCTTCACTTTCTTTCTCAGAACCCAACTGTACACGAATACCTTCTGCCAGATTACTCTCTCCTCCAACTGGTCCTGTTTTGTTTTTTTTTTTTTTTCATCAAATTATAAGGTAGATAAGAAATACTACTTATAAAAACATATTTGCCAGGTATACAGGTAATAGTACAAAGAAGACTTGAGATCCCATCACCTAGTTTAAGTAAAAAGATTACCCTTTCCCTCTGGCATCCCCTGGGGACCCCTCCCAACCCCTTCCCTTCCACTGAGAGAGTCACTCTTGAACTGTGCCTTTCTCACAGCCTTGCTTTTCTTTCTAGTCTTTTCACATGTGTGTATCCGTAAATAGAATATATTCTCCATCTTTGAGCGTTTTCAAACTTTATCAAAATGGTGTTATATTGCATGTATTCTGCTACAACTTTTCACTGCATATTTTTTTAGATTCATCCAAGTGTACTTTTTTCTCATGTAGTTATTATTCTCACTTCAACATGAATTCCATTGTATGGACATACTAAAATTTAACCATGTATTGTTGATGTACAGCTGGACCACTGTCAATTTTGTTATTACAAACTTTTTTTTAAGTTTATTTGAGAGAGAGAGAGAGAGAGAGAGAGAGAGAGTGTGTGTGTGTGTGTGTGTGTGTGTGTGTGTGTGTGTATACACGGGGGAGGCTGAGAGAGAGAGAGAGAGAGAGAGAGAGAGAGAGAGAGAGAGAGAATCCCAAGCAGGCTCCATGCTGTCAGCGCAGACCTCAGTGTGGAGCTTGAACTCATAAAACTTGAGATCATGACCTGAACCAAAAATCAAGAGTCGGATGCTCAACCAACTGAGCCACCCAGGCGCCCCTACAAACAGTTCTGATATGAATTTTCTTACCCATCATTTGGTACACAAATGTATACATAAAGTATAGATGTTCATGTGAGTACGTGTGTGTACATGTATGTGTGTGAATAGGTATGCTTGTATGTGTGCACTTGCCTTTTGAGAATGTATATGCATGTGCACACGCATGTGTATGTGCATGGGTGTTGATGTGTTGTGTACATATGCACGCACGAGAATAGAACTACTGGGTCAGAGGAGATGTTCATCTGAAACTTTACTAAATGATGCCAAATAAGCTTTCAAAGCAGTTGAATCAATTTATAATCCCACTCTTGATCCTGCAAATTCTTACTCATACTTAAACATTCCTGGCCATTCATGTTTTTACTAATCTGGCTGATGTGAAAGGTTTTAAGGTTTTAATTTGCATTTCCCTGATTACAACAGACATTGGTGTTGCCTCTTCTACTGTCTTTTCAATTCTACTGCCCATTTTGCTATTGGGTTGCCTGTCTTTTTCTTTTTCTTTTTTTTTTTTTTTTAACGTTTTATTGATTTTCGAAAGACAGAGACAGAGCACAAGCAGGGGAGGGGCAGAGAGAGAGGGAGACACAGAATCCAAAGCCTGGAGCAGGTCTTGAACCCACGAACGATGAGATCATGACCTGAGCCGAAGTCAGATGCTTAACCAACAGAGCCACCCAGGTGCCCCCTTCTCAGGCATTTTTAATACATTCTGAATACATAATACTATGTCAGTTATAACTTCTCCCAGTTTGTGGCTTGTTGACTGATTCTCTTTATGTGGCCTTTTGATGAACAGAAGTTCTCAATTTTAATATGGTCAAATTTACCAATCTTTTCTGTTACTGTTTGAGACTCACGTGCATTGGTCTTAAGACAGAAGGTTTTAGAAATCGTTCCCTACATCAAAAGCCATAACAATAGTCTTATATTGTCATACAAAGGTTTTAAAGTTTTGCCTTTCTCACTTAAAGCCACGTGTGCCTGGAGGTGTAAAGTGTGTGCATGCAAGTATGTGTGTGTGTGTGTGTGTGTGTGTGTGTGTGTGTGTGTACATGTACATAATGTGAGCATGGACAAGAGTATCCCAGACCGATGTCACTCAAAGCAGTTGCACTTTGCGTTACTGGCCTGCAATGAAATAAGGTGCTTGAGCCAGGATATAACTCAACGCATTGATTCTTCAGAGAGTAGGTCGTGCTACAAAAATATGTCAGCTGAACCAGAAACCATGCTCTGCAAGTGGTCAATTTATGCTCTGGTCTGAGTTCCTTATCTCATCTTGGATGGAAGACAAGAGTTTGCAGGCCAGCTCATTGCACAGTACCATCTGGGCAGAGGATGTGGTATCTGTACAAGGTCCAGTGGGGTGGGGCGGGTGGGGACAGAACTGGTAATGCAGCCCACTGAAGAACACAGAGAAGACCAGTATGTCTGGGAGGTAGGGAGGGAGGGAGGGAGGGAGGGAGGGAGGGAAGGAGGAAGGAAGGAAGGAAGGAAGGAAGGAAGGAAGGAAGGAAGGAAGGAAAAAGTGCCCAAAGACAAGATTAAAGGGAGTTAGGGGATCAGAACATTCAAGGCTTGGAAGCCATGATGTTGCAGATAACAATTTAGTAAACACAATGGGAGGATTGCGTTCCAATGGGAGCATTGAAGGCATTTAGATGCATGACATGATCAGAATGGTGGTTAAAAATCCCTCCTGCTGTAGTATGAAGAACAGGTTAAAAGGAGGCAAGAGGAGATGTGAAGAGACTGGTTATATGGTCACAGCAGTTGAAGCTTGAGAAGACAGTGGCTCACATCAGAGTCGACTTTTCAGAACTCTGCTACTCAGTGGGGCCAGGAGACCATCAGCATCAGCCGGGGTGTTTCAGAAATACAACCTCTCTGGCCCATCAAGACACTACTAGGTCACAAACTGCTTTCAACAAGATTCCAAGTGATTCGCGTGCCCGTGAAAGTGTGAGAGCACTAGCCTGAGATTTTTTTTTTTTTTTTTTTTAAGAGAAATCCACATGGAGATATCAAGTTTGCAAACAGATATGTGAGCCCGGAGATAAACCTGCAAAAGTAAGAAGGAGAAATCTGAGAAGCAGGGAGAACCAGGAATGTGAGATGACAAGCAAACAGAAAAAGAGTTTAGGAGTCAGGAAGGGGTCTGGATGACCCAGAGAGGTCAAGAAAAGGAAAGCTGGGAAGCACCTCCTAGATGTGACAATAGGTCTCTTTAGCCTTGTGGTGGCAGAAGTCAGGTTGCCGTGGGTTGAAAAGTGACTGACAGGTGATGTAATGGGGAATATGTGCAGCAACTTTCGGGGGAGGTTTAGCTGTACAGGGCAGGAGAGGAACAAGATGACAACCAGAAGGGTCCAGGGAAAGGTGTCTGCTTCCCAGATAATAGGTAAGAATCACCGAGGAGCTCAATAAAGATGCAGGCTTCTAAAAATGCAAAATGTCAACCCAATCAAGAGAAAACATCAGACAAACCCAAAGGCATTCTATTAAAGACCTGACTCTTCAAAGACCTCAAAGTCATAAAAAACAAGGAAAGACTGAGGAACGGTCATAGACTAGAGAAGACTAAGGAGATGTGACAACCAAATGCAATTTGGGATTCTGGATTGGATTCCAAAACAGAAGGGAGAAAACTGGTGAAATCCTGTAAAGTCTGTAGTCGAGTTAACAGAATTGTACCAGGGTTAATTTCTTCACTTTGATAACTCTACTAAGATGATCTAAGATTCTAACATTAGGGAAAGCTAATTAAAGGTCTATGGGAACTCTGTGTATTAATTTTTTAACTTTGTTATATGTCTAGGATTGTTTGAAAATAAAAGCTAAATTCAGGTTGTCATTCAGTAGATGGGGTGGGGGGCTTAGGAATTGGGGTGTGCTTGTGTTTGCTGCTGTTCTTATTTCAGAATCAACGTTTTGAACCAACGCCATGGGTAATTCTACTGCAAGTACAGGGACTTTTCTTTGAAAGGTACTGGGCTAGAGCAATACCAATGGAACAATCCAGAAGAGAGGAAGAGATGGAAGATGCTGTGGATAAGTGAGGAACCCAAGTGGGAGAGGAGGAAGAAGAAATGGCAACCAGAGGGGAACTGGCCTTTGATCCTCAATTGGAGGACAGACTGAGAAGGGGAGTGCAGAGACAGGGCCTCTGTGCACACATGCTGGTGAGAACAGGAGGGAATTTTGGTCAGAGGAAGGACGTGGCAGAGCACACTGGAGAATGTGTGAAGTCGACACGGAGCAGGGAGCAGGGCTGCCTACAGACATAAACAACATGGCCAGGCTCTACCAAGAAGCCACAGTCTAAAACAGAAAGGAGGTTCTCCGTGTCCCATGCTGTTCCCAAATCAGCATCTCAGCCTACATTTGGATGTGGGGCCTTACCCAAAGAACAATGGCTGATGAGCTCTCTGCAAAGAAAAGTATCAACCTCAGAGTGAATGGCAGTACCCAACGGCATAGCCCCAGTGTTTGAAGATCTCAGACTATGTGAAATTTCTTTTACAAATCTTCCTGTGACATCTTTTGTTGTTCAACTTTTATTAAGTCACAGGCAACATTAAAATGCCTACATTCCCATAGTGCACATCTGTTGTGGACTAAATTACATCACCCACCCCACCATAAAAATCCGTATGTTGAAGGTCTAACCCCCCAGTGAGGCTGTATTTGGAGACAGGGCCTTTCCAGAGGGAGACATGGTTAAATGAGGTCATCCAAGTCGGGCCCTGATCCAACAGGGCCTCCTCGTAAGAAGAGGGGGAGACACCAGAGCTCACTCTCCTGGGGCACTGGCACAGAGAAACAGCCACGTAAGAACACAGCAGGAAGGCACCATCTGGAAGCAGATAGAGGCCTCACCAGAGACCACCCCCGCTGGCACCTCGATCTTGGACTTGCGGCCTCCAGAACCATAAGAAAATAAAGGTCTGTTTTTTTAAGCCCTGAAGTCTGTGACACTTCATTTTAACGGCCCAAGTGACTAAGACAACACCTTTCATTCCCAACTCTAACAAGAGGCACTAGGATGGAGTAGGGATTACCGGAGACAGGAGCCTACAGGCTTTGGGCCCTACCCTTGTCTACCACAGTTAATCGCCAACTTTTTTTTTTTTTTTTGGTATTTATTTTTGAGAGAGCACAAGTGGGGGAGTGGCAGAGAGAAGGGGACAGAGGATCTAAAGTGGGCTTTGTGCTGACAGCAGCGAGCCCAACACAGGGCTCGAACTCATGAACCGTGAGATCATGACCTGAGCCAAAGTCGGACGCTCAGCCAACTGAACCACCCAGGTGCTCCAATTAACTGCCGACTTTGAGTAACTCAGTTCACATTCCTGGGTCTCAGTTCCGTCTTCAGCTAATAAGATATAGAGTTCCCGAAAATCACTACCTGAAAAACGAGCATTCAAGTGTTGACTCTCTATGTGCAGGCCTGAAATATGACCCTGTGCTCACGCTATAGGTTTTCTCTGTCGGGGTTTTCTGTTGTTTGCAACAGAAACAATTCTGGCCACATAAGCAGGAGGGGAAATCAATGGAAGAATACCAGAGGGCCCACAGAATGGACAAGGGGCTCAATTTCAGAAGAGACACAAAAGCCAAGTGCGACCGGGCAGCAGAGAAGCCTGCCACAGACAGCGTCCGCTGACGACACACGCTGGAACTCTGCGGGCACAGCTGCCAATGGACGGCCACCGCCCTCGCCCGCCCCCCAACTCTTCTACTTCGTGGCAAAACTTCTGCAAAATTCAAAGTCTAGCTGGGAGGGTCCCACCGTCCATGCCTAAATCACATGCCACGTTGCCCATCAACCCTGCAGTCCTCTGACCCTCTCACAATGAAAGACTTCCTGAAAAGGGAAAAGGCAGCTTCCCAAAATGATAAATGGCCACTACATCAGTGGCAGGGGGTGGGAGGGGGGGGGTTGGTTTTAGCCAATAAAAAGCATGGCCCTTCAACACTGGTATAATATGATCCCCATCAGAGAAGGAGACAACAGGGCCAAAAGCTCCAGAACATTCCACAGAGAATAGAAGCGGGTCCCATTCTATCTCAAACTTGCTCACTTCCCTGGAGAAATCCCCTATAATTAGTCATATCTTCCATTTCCTCCTCTAGGAGATGGGGACACAGATAACAATTAAGATTTCATTAAAACACGAAGAGAGCTAGTGAGTAACTTCAGAAAACAACAACTGCACTCAAGACTAAATAAAGGTACCACAAAGCTTTTTAAAAAATTCATACTATTGGGAAGGCTGGGTAACTCAGTCGGTTAAGCAGCCCACTTCAGCTCAGGTCATGATCTCATGGTCTGAGGGTTCAAGCTCCACATCGGGCTCTGTGCTCACAGCTCAGAGCCCGGAGCCTGCTTCGGATTCTGTGCCTCCCTCTCTCTCTGCCCCTCCCCCACTCTGTGTCTCAAAAATAAACATTAAAAAAAAGTTTCATACTATTACAGCTAAAACATCAGTAGTTTTAGTGCCCCATCCCTTATCCGTAGTTTGCCTCCACAACTTCCGTTAGCTACAGTCCAGAAGCACATGATTCTCCTTCTGACATATGGTCAGAAGGTCAACAGCGGCCTAACGTGACATCATTCACTTCACTTCACCTTGTCATGTAGGCATTTTGTCATCACATACCAACACAAGCAGAGCGAATACAGTATAGTAAGATATTTTGAGAGACAGAGCAGATTCACCTTCTATTATAGCATATTGTTAAAATTGTTCTATTTTGTTATTAGTCCTTGTTGTCAATCTCTTACTGTGCTCGTTTATAAATTAAGCTTTACCAAAGGTATGTCTGATAAGAATAAACACAGCATATATAGGGTTTGGTACTATCCACCATTGCAGGCATCCACAGAAATGGGTCTTGGAACGCATACCTCGTGAATAAGGGGGGGCCACTCTATAGGCTTCAGGTTGGGATTTAGGGACTCCCTAATTCTTGGCATGATTTTCTCATCTGAGCAGACAAGGGTATTGAAATGTCAGCTTGATTCAAAGCATGGGACAGAGTATTTATTGGAAGATGTCGTGTTGCTTTGTCTTATTCTTTCCGAAATGAAACACAGTCCTCTTTTACCAACCTGCAAAAGCAAGACTGTCAGCACTTGAAGTAACAAAAACAAACCGAACCAAACTCTCTCAGCTCACTGAGAACAAAGGCGAAAAATTCTCAGTCAGCCATCTGTTTCTAAAATAATTTAATTCAAAACACAGTCCCATAACAACAGGGAAAAGGACACCGTCAGCCTCAAGATAATCTCCCGTCTCTGGTTACACTCAGGCCTGGAGTGGCACACGACATCCATGACTCAGCATGAGGAGGCACTTTCCCTCCCAAACACAGGGGCCAGCAGACATTAGTTTCCACACAAATGCACAAGCCCATAGCTAAGTGACCAGGAGACATCCCCGCCTCACTGGGTGGGTCCAATTCCAACGAACAGTAAAGAGCTTATGCTCTTATGCTACAGGCTCAATTCCTTAATTCAGCTCTAAATTAAGCTTTTATATCATAAGGGGAGCGAGAGGTTTAAAAGACAGAGGGGAGCCATTCCGGCTGGAAGCAGCCACATAGACAAAGGCTCCATGTCTGGACAACGCGCGATGTGTTTGCGTAACAAACGGTAGTGACTCCAACTGGTTGGAGAGAATGCTAGAAAAGTTGGCTGAGGAATGTGAGAAAGACCGTGTGGACAATGGGGATCCAGTGGGTATTTTGAGCAAAGTGGCCTTTTTCTCAGTTACACTGCAGAAAAATC
This sequence comes from Prionailurus viverrinus, assembly GCF_022837055.1. NCBI lineage: Eukaryota > Metazoa > Chordata > Mammalia > Carnivora > Felidae > Prionailurus > Prionailurus viverrinus. The sequence continues at coordinate 154,358,865 of NC_062562.1, forward strand.
ACACTGCAGAGTGGAAAGAAGGAGGAACCAGTGATCCATCAGGTACACAGCTCAGGTACACAGCCAACGGGGTGAGAGTAAGCAGAGCATGATCACACAGGAATGGAAAGAAGTTACAACTCAGAGAGACCGCACAAAGGTAACACATGATAAAACTTGGCAGCTGGCGGGATGCATGAGGGAAGAGAGAAGAGGTCCGAGGTGATTTCTGAGTCACAGATTCAACTGCCCACTACAGACAACTCCATCTGAGTACCAAACTGGCCCCTAAGAAAACCCTGATCCCCCGTCGGGGCCAGTTAACACGCACCCTCAGTCCCAGTCTTCCGGTTAACTCTCAGATCTCTTCATCCTCATCACCACCACGTAAGATAAGAGTCTGTGTCCTCAACCTTCCTGGCTTAGCACCCTAGCAAGAAAGAAAGGTCTAAGGAGGCCACTAAGGAACAAGCAAAGTGCTGGTGACCCAGAATGATGGACGAAGGTCAGGAAAGTTGACTCCGAGGAGGCTCTGTCTGAGCCAACACCTAGAAGACAAGGAGCCAGGAGAAAAAGCATAGGAGATTAAATCACTCCAGGCAGAGCGGATGGTGCATGCAAAAGCCTGAAGCAGGAAAGACTGAAAGACAGATGTGAAAATAGCTGGTGTGCACAGCACAGAGGAGAGCCCGGTGTGCACAGCTGAGCACAGGAGAGTTGGTGCGCACAGCACAAGGGGAGCCCGGCTCCGGGCGAGGCTGGCGCAGAAGGCACAAAGCCAACCCCAGGTGGGCAGAGATGTGATTCTAGTGCTCCAAAGAGCAATTTGGGCTGAGGATAAAGATTTGGTGATTATTGGCGGAACGATGATCATGGGGGTCAAATGACCCCCATCAAGGAAGAGAGAGAGAAACAAAGTTCAACTCCCATACTCTGGTTCATTTAAGGGGCAGCAATCAGAAGGGGCCACCGTTAGCAATCACACCAAATAGAGCGCTATTTACATACACTTTTCTACAATGCAATTCAGTCAAGCACACAAATTATTCTCATCCTTACTTAATTTATTTCTAGTCACTGACAATCTTTCCCAAACCCCCTCTTCTGCCTGCTTATTGGTATGAAGAGCTTACTGATTAGCAATTATCCATAGCATTAACTCTCTAAGTATCTATAATTACGACTTCTCTTAGTCTATTTGAGGGCTCCGTGGGACTCCAGGATGAGGAATAACATGAAGTTAATGTAAATACTAATTTGCCGAGAAACTAACCAGACCAAATATGTAGATAAGCCAAAAGGCAATTTTCCAAAATTGAGGCTTTACCAGTATGCAGCGTTCTACATTTGTTTTTGCTATTTGAAGTGTCTAAATGCCAGCAGCAAACCAATTTCAGCATTTTGAACTCTTTATGATGAAATTTTCAGAAATACCCCCCAAAAAACTGAAAGACTAGAACCCATTACCAGGCTTCAACGCTAACTTTTGGCCATGCTCACTCTTTTTTTAGTGACAGTAAAGCAAATCCCAGATACAACTCATTTCACCAATAAATACTTTGGTATCTCTGATAAGGACTTTAAAAAACCATAACCATAATCATTATCACAGCCAACAAAATTAAAAATAATTCCTAATATCATCTAATTACCCATTCCACACTTAGTTTTCCTTGATGGCCTCAAAATACTTTTGTACAACTGCCTTTTTCAAATCAAGATCCAAACCAGGTACACACCCTGCTTTGGGTGATATGTCTCCTAAGTCTCTTTTAATCTATACTAGTTTCCTCCTCCTTTTTTATTTTTTTTTTAAGCTCTCACGATTTACTTATTAAAGAAAAAGGTCATTTGTCCCTGTAGCCAGCCCATAGTCCATATTTGGCTGACTAGAGTCTCATGGTGTCATTTAGCATGTTCTTCTAACCCTCAAATTTTCTATAAACTGGTCATTACATCGAGAGGCTTCATTACATTCAGGATCAATATTTTTAGCAAGAATACTTTCTAGGTGGTCTTTCATATTTCCCATTGCATCACATCAGGACGTGCCGGATATCTGGCTGTCTGTCCCACAGTGAGTGCCACTAAAATTTATCAGGGCTTTTAGGTGGTGACAGTCTGTTCTATCCATGGTAAGACTCTTCATCAACTTTTCACCTAATGATTAAACAGTCAAGATGATTATTGCTTACATCTATTAGGGAGGTTGGAAGGTTTTCAAGCCTCTGTTAATTAAAAGATATTCCTAACACTTCCGAGATATATTCGCAGAAAGAATAATTATTTGGTGTCTGAAACAGTAACATAATTACATAACAACATATTTGTGTGCGTTTGAGAACATTTCTTAAGTCACCTGGTTAAGAATTCAATGCGAAGATGTTGCATTCTGTACTGTTCTTTAGAAAGATTACAGATAAATTACTAACTCTGCACATAAAAGAATAAAGCCTTATGTCTGTCTGTCACTCTCTGAAGTTCAAAGTTCCTAAAAGGCAGTGAATAAAAAATAAAGGAAATCTTGGAAATGAAGAGAACTATGGAGGAGGAAATAAAATGTCAGAATATCTCCAAAGTGGTACTTTTATTTTAGTCCCTTCCCAAAGGAGACATGAACAAAGTACTAAAATAACCTTAAAACATGATGGTCAAACAGCTTCAATTTCACTTTTTTCCATACCCCTTAGCAGGAGCTTCTAGAAAACAGCAAAAAAGAATTTAATCTTTTTCTTCCCTGTCCTATACGTCAAGAAGTTAATAAACAGTTTTAATACCTCTGTGGACAAAAGCAAGAATCCTCCCCGCCTCCAACACTGGAGATTAGTTAATACCTTCTGCGGAATCATTTAATGACCCTGAGAAAGTCTCTATTAATAGCCAAGCCTCCCAGGCCAGCCTGCATGTCCCCCTGGGGCAGGGAGCCTGCAGCTCACTGAACATGCCTGCCTGGCCCAAGTGGTAGGGGAGGGAAGTGGGGGTGCCCTGCCATCAGGTGTGACCTCCAGGGATGGTGATGAGGGAGGCTGAACTCCCTGAATATGGAAATATTTCAAATGTTGCAATGGTTGTCACTGAGCTGTATACTTAAAAGTTATTAAAATGGTAAACTTTATGTTGTGTGTATTCTATTGCAATAAGAAAAGTTGCAATGGTCAGCTGAGCCTACAGGATTATGTCATCGACAACCACCCCTCCGTGCCAGGTGATCTCTCTGCCGTCAAAACCCCTTGCTCTAGGGGCGCCTGGGTGGCTCAGTCGGTTAAGCGGCCGACTTCGGCTCAGGTCATGATCTCACGGTCCGTGAGTTTGAGCCCCGCGTCGGGCTCTGTGCTGACAGCCTGGAGCCTGTTTCAGATTCTGTGTCTCCCTCTCTCTGACCCTCCCCTGTTCATGCTCTGTCTCTCCCTGTCTCAAAAATAAATAAGACGTTAAAAAAAATTTTTTTTTTTAAACCCCTTGCTCTCTCCACAGCACCACACCGCCTCTGTGGGGAGGCAGATCTTAAATTGCACCTAAGGGTTTTCAAGGAACATTTCTAGATTATCATTTTTATTCTTGAATAGCTATGCACAAAAATCTTTCTAATTACACGGCAAACAAGAATTCTACATATTAAAAATGGCTTCCCAGTTTGAAAACTATGCTCATTGCATCCCAACACTGGCTTATCAAACTTGGGCTCAGTCAGTTGAGCATCCAACTCTCGGTTTCAGCTCAGGTCGTGATCCCAGGATCGTGGAATTGAGCCCCGCATCAGGCTCTGAGTTGACAGTGCAGAGCCTGCTTGGGATTCTCTCTCTCCCTCTCTGTCCTTCTCCTGCTCACATGCTCACTCTCTAATAAATAAACATAATACATACATACCTAAGGAAATAAACAAACAATACAGTAAGAATAACATGTCAGACACTATATCCAGAGGGGTATGAAACTAGCTTCTAGGGCCAACTGTGCATCAGGACCGCTTGTAGGTGCTGCCGCGGAAAGACAGTGTACCTGGCAAAGGATGCTTAGGCCCGTGAGGAGGCCCAAAGAGGCGATCCGGGAAAGGGTTGGGAACTTTCCCAGTGATGAGCTTTCCTGGGCACTGGGCCAGTAACGCATTCGCTGCCTCACCTTCAAGGACAAATGGGAGGTGGGGCCCGCAGCAGGAAAACTCAGGCAGGAATAAAAGGACCAAAGGACCTGCGACCCCCAGCAACCTGGGGTCTCACACAGCAGATGGGCAACTAAAATGTGTTCCTCCAGGTTGTCTATCTTCAATCGCTAAGGAATGCTTTTAGACCCACAAGAAAAGCAGGGACATAATCAGAGAGCTCCTCATTCTTCGTGAAAACGGTGATCACAATGGCTCCAGAGTGCTCCCTCTGTTCCTGGATACCTTGCCTATAAACCTCAATTCTCACAAAGCCCTACTGGAAGGTACAGGAAGGGAGGCGCCCAGAACTCCAGCTGGTCCCAAGCCTGGCAAGAGAGTCAGGACGAGGACCCTGGTCTGTCTGCAGCTTCGATCACAACATACAAAATGACTACCCTGCATTAAGGAAACAACACCCATCTGAATAAATTTTAACTTAAAAGCGATGTAATTGCCAAGAAGCACATGAAAAGATGTTCAGTGTCATCAGTCATTAGAGAAACCACAACGAGATACCAATTCACACCCGTTAGGAGAGCCATACTTTTCTAAAGAGACCAAAAACAAGTGTTGGAAAGCATGTGGAGTAATTGGAATCTTCATACACTGCTGCGGCATCCGCCGTGGAAACAGTTTTGCAGTTCCTCAACAAGTTAAACACGGAATTACTCTATGACCCAGTAATTCCACACCTAGGGGTAAACCCAAGAGAACTGGGGTGCCTGGGTGGCTCAGCCGGTTAAGCGTCCGATCTTGATCTCATGGTCTGCGAGTTTGAGCCCTGAGTCGGGTTCTGTGCTGACAGCTCAGAGCCTGGAGGCTGCTTCGGATTCTGTCTCCCTCTTCCTCCCTCTGTCTCTCTCTCTCTCTCTCTCTCTCTCCCCCCTGCTCACGCTCTGTGTCTGTCTCAAAAATAAAAATAAACATTAAAAAAAAAAAAAAAAGGTAGGGGCACCTGGGTGGCTCAGTCGGTTAAATGTCCAACTTCTACTCAGGTCATGATCTCATGGTTTGTGAGTTCGAGCCCCGCATTGGGCTCTGTACTGACAGCTCAGAGCCTGGAGCCTGCTTTGGATTCTGGGTCTCCCTCTCTCTCCACCCTCCCCCACTCATCCTCTGTCTCTCTCTCTCTCTCAAAAATAAACATTAAAAAAAAAGTTAAAAAAAAAAAAAGTAAACCCAAGAAAACCCAAGAGAAATGAAGACAGGTGTTTAAAAAACAAAAACTTGGGGGCGCCTGGGTGGCTCAGTCGGTTAAGCGTCCGACTTCAGCTCAGGTCATGATCTCGCAGTTTGTGGGTTCGAGCCCCACATCCGGTTCTGTGCTGACAGCTCAGAGCCTGGAGCTTGCTTCGGATTCTGTGTCTTCCTCTCTCTGCGCCCCTTACCTGCTCACACTCTGTCTCTCCCTCTCAAAGATGAGTAAACATTAAAAAAATTTTTTTTAAACAACAACCAAAAAAATCCATAATTATACAGGAATGCTCACAGCAGCACCGTTAACAACAGCCAATTGGTGGAAACAACTCAAATACCCATCAACTAATGAACAGACAAAATATGGTACATCCATACAAGGCAGTATTATTCAGCCATAAATAACAAATAGAAGTAGTCATACATTCAACACAGATGAACCTTGAAAACATTATGCTAAGTGAAAGCAGCCCCCCCTCCACACACACACACATATTGTATGATTCCACTTGGATGAGGTATCTAGAATCAGCAAACCCACAGAAACAGCAGATTAGTGGCTACCAGGGGTGGGGGAGGGGAGCAATGGAAACAGAAGTGAGGGTTGCCTAACATAGTGAATATCTTTAATGCCACTGAATCGCACGCTTTAATTAAAATGGTAATTTTAGGTTACATGTATTTTACTATAATCTTTTAAAGCAATCAATTCAAGGGCTCAAATACAGAAACTCCAAATTAAACATCCTTATGCCAATTTAACTTTGGTAAGCCTGCATACTAAAGCTGACTTTCCTATCAGCTCAGTGTTTCTCAGAATGATCCTGCTCTCAGAATCACCTGAAGATCTTTTTAAAATGTGGATTTCAGGGCACCTGGGTGGCTCAGTCAGTTGAGCGTACCGACTTCGGCTCAGGGCACCATCTTGCAGTTTGTGAGTTCAAGCCCCACAGCAAGCTCCCTGCTGTCAGCACGGAGCCCGCTTCAGATCCTCTGTCCCCCTCTCTCTTCTCCCTCACTCACCCACTCTCTCTGTCTCTCTCTCTCTCAAAAATAAACATTTTAAAAAATGTGGCTTTCCAAGCATCTCCCCAAACTCTCCAAGAGGATGGGACTGGGGAAATCAGTGCCTTAGCATCCACCACCCCTGTCCTTCCCACCAGTTCTTGCCAGTTCCCACCAGTTCCCCGGAGCTTCTCAAAAGAAAGGTGTTAATCACCTCCTTACTACATGCTGACAGCTGCCGTCTGGGTACTCCCTCTGAGCTGCTAGAATCTGCCGTGTTAGCTCTCAGTTGCATTTGCTAAGCCAAGCCCCTCCACCAGGCAGAAGCTGACCTCGGCCCTGCTAACTATTTGCAGTTCTGTGCCACTTGTGGTCCACAGAGATGGTTATCTTGCTTTTGAGCTTGAAGAGACTTTTTGGTTTTCTATGTTTGTACTTCATCTATCGATGTTACGTACTTAAATTTGCCTTCTCACCCAAAACTGTGATTGGTTTCTGACCACCTTCACTTTAAAACCAGATCCCTGGGGCACCTGGGTGGCTCAGTCAGTCGAGCGTCGGACTTCAGCTCGCAGTTTGTGGGTTCGAGCCCCACGAGGGGCTTGCGGCTGTCAGCACAAAGCCTGCTTCGGATCTTCTGTCCTCTCTCTCTGTCCCTCCCTCCCACTCATGCTCTCTCTCTCAAAAATAAATAAAACATTAAAGAAGTGTTTAATAAATAAAAAATAAAACAAAACCAGATTATTAATATGGTTTCTTCTAGGCATACTGAAATCATCCTTTAAGACAAACCAGTTTTTAAATAAAATTGTAAATTTTTTTATACGAGTGGCAATTGTGAAATGTATCTCCAGTATGGATCAACAGCAAGCTTGGCAAGTTTTGGTAGTTTTTAAACTGGTTCCCCCATCTCTTACCGACCTCCCTCCCCCCACTATCCCTCCCCCACGTCTCCCCAGTCCTTGTGTTCTCATCTGCCTCTTGTCTCCTTCCTTTCCTCAGCTGGTTTCACATAAGACTATGAAACCAAATAATATATTATATTCATTGTTACATTTACTAAGTGGGGCTCATTATTCTCTACTTTTAAACACTGGTAATAATTTGTTCTTTAAAAAAAATTTTTTTCTGCTTGTATATAAGCCTTGGTTGATTTCTCTAGAGGAATCAGTGGCCTCTAAGAGAAAAAAGAGTCCTGATTACTGACACTATTTAAAAAAGAATACAGGGCATCCTCAGTGAGAATTTTTTTTCCTCAGTGAGAATTTTAAACCACTCTACTGTCATGATACAATCACTGCCTCTTTCACTTGGCCTCAGAGACAGGAAGAAAAGTCTCTCACAGACCAAAACAACTTTAAAAACAAATAAAGGACTTACGGCAGTCTTATGCAGGGGCATCTAGAGGTCCCCAGGTGTTTGGAATCCCTGACCCACCCGCTGTCTGTAATGTCCCCACCAATCTAACAATGACAAGGACAAATGCCCCTGCAGGTGTCACTACCCAGCTGAGCACCACTGACATGTATGAATCTCCACCGGGGTAGCCTGGGGAGAAGAGCGGAAGAGGACAGGTGAACAACCCCAAGCCGCCCTCGGCCAACTGGTATAGGAAAACCACAACAGTACATTCCCTTGGATTTTATTTATCAACATGTTCACACCAAGTAGGAGGGAATCAAAGTACACTTTCCCACTTCCTTCTACATGATCTCATTGTTTTTAAGTCTGCTAGTACAGAATCATTGTTTATCCATTGTGTTTCTTGTGTAATTTGTGGTCGCAGTGCTGACCAATTTCCCTGAGATGAAATCGAAAGCAACAAAAATCCATTTATTAACATCAGCGATAGCTACCATTCACTGACTGCCTACTATAGGCCAAGTTTTGTGCTAAGCACCTTTCAGACATTATATCACTTAACTTCCCCAAGAACCCATTCTGCAAATGAAGAAACTAAAGCTAGGTTAAGGAATCCGTAAGGGCCACCTGTTTGTAGGATGTGGAACAGGGATCTATACACGGGTTTGCCGGCTGCCAGGTGCTCGTGCGCCTGAACCCTCTGGACAGACAGCCCGGGCGGTGGTCTGCAAACTGGCGGGTCACACACTCCATCAAAAAATTCCCAAGCACACCTCTACTTACATACTTTCATTCTTTTAAAAACTGTACACAAAGCCTAATGTTTTAATATTAGGAGTTTTACAAATCATATGCAAACTACATTTTAAAAGAAGGATGTAGGAGTGCCTGGGTGGCTTAGTCGGTTGAGCGTCTGACTTCGGCTCAGGTCATGATCTCAAGGCTCATGGGGTCGAGTCCCACGTCAGTTCTGTGCTGACAGTTTAGAACCTGGAGGCTGCTTCGGATCCTGTGTCTCCCTCTTTCTCTGTCTCTCTCTCTCGCTCACTCTCTCTCTCAAATATAAACATTAATTTTTTTTTTGTTTAATAAAAAAGAAAAGAAAAGAAGGATGTAGGGATGTCTGGGTGGCTCAACTGGTTAAGCATCCGACCTTGGTTCAGATCATGATCTCGTGGTTCATGGGTTTGAGCCCCGCGTCAGGCTCAGTGCTGACAGCTCAGAGCCTGGAGCCTGCTTCGGATTCTGCATCTCCCTCTCTCTCTCCTGCTAGTGCTCTGTCTCTATCTTTCAAAAATAAAAAAATGTTTTTAAAAAATTTAAGAAGGATGTAAATATGTGATAAATGACATTATTCAATATCAATATTCAGGGGCCAGTTTCTTACCACATCTGATAAAATACTCCTGCGGGTGGAACTGTGACTCCCCAAAAAGATATGTTGAAGTTCTCACCCCCGCTACCTCAGGACATGACCGTCTTTGCAAAGAGGTTCTTTACAGAGGTAATGAAGTTACAGGGAGGTCATGAGAGTGGTGTCCTTAAAGAAAGGGGAAATTGAGACACAGACATGCTCTGATGGAAAAATGAGGTGATGACCAGGGAAAAGACAGTCATGCAGCTGGGGTCATGCATCTTTAAGCCCAGAAAGGCCAATAATCGCCGGCAAATGCCAGAAGCTGGAAGAAGCACACAAAAATCCTTCGGAGGACACAGGGCCCCGTGGACACCTTGATACGGACTTCCTGCCTCCAAAACAGTGAGATGATACGTTTCTGTTGTTTGAAGCCAGTGTGGGGTACTTGGTTTCGGCAGCCCCAGGAGACCATACAGATACTGCTACTGTCCTTAACAGCAAAGAGGCTGAAAAGCACACCCAGGAGCAGGAAGAGCACAGGCTCGGCTGTCCCCACTTACCTGTTTGCACAGTTAGACTACATGCCACGAGTTTCTACCCCCTCAGCAAAACCATTTGAAGCCACCTGTCTACTAGCAAAAATTTGTTTATATATAATTCGGAAATCTGCTCACAAGAGCATCCATCCACCTCCATCCAACCCAAGCCACTGAAAGACAGCAAACGGAACAGACTCACTGCCAACGCCCCCATGCCCCAGGCTCCCTGTCTGTCCCTCAGGATGCTTTATGCTCTGTATGTGACATGAAACCCTCTGTCATACAGACCGAGTGAGGGTGTCAGGGTCAACCCGTACATTACCTATTGCAAAACTTCTTCTTAATTTTTATATACAAAATAGGTGTTTTTAAAAATAAGTAAAAGTTCTCCTCCTTTCTCCTGCCCCACCTGGAGACAAGCCCATCCTGCTATCTCATCACACAGGAAAGAGACAGGAAGCTAATGCACACCTGTAGGACTCACCTAACGTCTTAACTACCATTCAGAAGGCCAACCAACTCCATGTTGATAAAGGTCAAATAGTCTAGTCTCACTGGGTCAATATTTACTCAGAATCTACTACATACCAAATAAATGAAATAAATGGTGCCACAGAAACATTAAAAAAAAAAATAGCCAAGAAGAACTTGAAAATTCTGGGGGTGGCAAGACGATGAAGTGTGTTTGCAAGAGCAATGGAATTTCCAAAAATACGGTGAGATGGCGCTCGAGGAAGGCCTTCGTAGCACAAGCAAGACTTAGATCAGAACTGAAAAATGGCTAAACTTACAGAGCAAAGGCATTTGTCTTTCGGGCCGAGCAGGGAGAACATATTATCACAAAGCAGCAGGGGGGGGTGGCGCTCAGGGGATGGGGGGGCTTTGGGTGACCCAGAAAGTGCACACCTGACCTCAAACATCCAGATTCAAGTTACTCTAAAAATTCTTCCAGAAGTACAATATATACAACAGAATATGAAGAAGCTCCTTACATATTAACATAAAATGATCTCTAAGATGTGTCATTAAATGAAAACAGCAAGGGACAGAACAGTGAACATAGAAAGTCGTTTGGGGAAAGGGATACACACAAGCACACACACGCTCGTTTGTATTTGCATTAATCTCTGCAAGAATACGGAAGATACTGATACCCTTCAAGGACTGGCACTGGGTGGCCAGGTAACAGGGGGGCCAGGAGAGACACTTTCTATTTGTAGTTTGTGCCTTTTGTTAATTAGATGAAGTTTATCCGATGAAAGTACGTATCGTGTAGCCACCACCCAAAACAAGACACAGAACATTTCCATCAGCCCAGAAAGTTCTCTCAGGCACTTTCTAGTCAATCCCACATCCCCAGTTCCTAACTCCCAGGCAATCACTTTCTGACTCTTACCAACATTTGCACATAGTTTTTCAAATGTTAATGCCTAAAGGGGCACTTCTCCACAGACCCCACCATCCCTTATTGTCCTGTGATGAGCCTGCTTCATTTATTTATTACCTGCCTGATTCCTCCGTACAGACATCTGAGTTTGTGACCTCTGCCTTTTGAATTTCAAACCACATGAAAGTATGACCTATTCAATAAAACATTAAGAACAACTTTAAAGTAACAAAATACAATAATACCATGCCTGCCGATTCTGGCCGGAAATTTGTGATTCGTGATTTAAACACATATTTCCTGAAAAATAGTTAACTTGCTCTGTATGGAGAAAACCCTAAATCAAACTTACGAAACGTTGCAACGTTTCCTGAACTCCTCACTTTGCAGCCTCAGAAGGCTCTTAAACACAAATGGCTATGGAAGGAAGTCAGCGAGAAAGACAAGGAGTGAACCTCACAAAATAAGGGGTGTTGAGATCAAGCACAAGGAGCCACAAAGACACATTCTCAGCATGGTGCCACCATTCATACAAGTGGGCTTGGTGAGGCTGGGGGTTCTGTTACCTCAAGACAATGTTGGCAATGCTTCCAACTTTTAAAAATAAATACGGTGCACCTGGGTGGCTCCGTCGGTTGAGCATACGACTTTGGCTCTGGTCATGATTTCACGATTCATGAGTTCGAGCCCTGCATCCAACTCTGTGCTGACAGTGCAGAGCCTGTTTGGGATTCTCTCTCCCTATCTCCCTCTCCCTGACCCTCCCCCGCTATCGCTCTCATTCTCAGAATAAATACATAAACTGTAAAATAAACAAATAAATAAATAAGTCTGCAGGCCAATGAAACCAACTTCTTCAAGCTAAAATTCAAAACGGGAATACCAGGAAATGTTGGCCTCAAGACTGGAGAGTTCCTCCCTCGTGCACAATTGGTGAAAATGCAAACTGGGACAGCCACTGTGGAAAACAGTATGGAGGTTCCTCAAAACATTAAAAATAGAACTACCATATGATCCAGATATTCCACTACTGGGTATTTACCTGAAAACTATGCAAACACTAATTTGAAAAGATGTAGGCACCCCTATGTTTATTGCAGCATTGTTCCCAATAGCCAAATTATGGAAGCAACCCAGGCGACCACTGATAGATGAATGGGATAAAGAAGAAGTGATACATGCACACACACACACACATACACACACACACACACACACACACACACGGGAATATTAGTCATAAAAAAGGAAGAACTCTTGCCATCTGCAACAACATGAACAGATCTAGAGGCTATAATGCTGAGTGAAGTAAGTCGGAGAAAAACAAATGCCATACGATGCCACTTATATGTGGAATTTAAGAAACAAATGAAGAAAAAAAAAGAAACCAAAAAACAGACTCAACTACAGAGAACAAACTGATGGCGACCCAAGGGGAGGTGGGTGTAGGGATGGTTGCAATAGGTGAAAGATTAAGAGTCTACTTATCCTGGTGAGCACTGTATAATGTATAGGATTGGTGAATAATTATATTGTACACCTGAAATTAATATAACACTGTATGTTAACTATACCAAAATTATTTTTTATTTAAAAAATTTAAAAATGATAAAAATATTGAGAGATCTTAAAGTTACCTAATAATCACTTGTGTTCCCTGGAATGAATGAAGAGGCCCAGGGGCACTGAGGACCCTGGACAAACCCCAGAACTGCCTATAACACACCAGACTCCCAGTGCCCCACGGATGTGTCACATACACTAAGCAAACACATCTGAGCCAGCCCCCAGCGTAGGAATGGGGGCAGCTTGTGCAAGTTCAAGAGACCAGTGAGCAGATCTGAGGTCAACAGACTGTGCCAAGCCGTAATCCTCCTAAATAATGCCACATTGTCAAGAAGATGGCCGAAGCCACTTTAAGATCAGCACAAAAACAAGTTACCCGGCAACATGGGCTAATACTTTGGTGGTCTCCATCGCATTCAAATTGGTGTCTGACATAATTACACACATCAATTTAATACTTGAGCTGTTAGAAGTCAGGAAGAGGAAACCCTTGCTAGGAGGGGTTCGAGGGGCGACTCAGTCGGTTAAGCATCTGACTCTTGGTTTCGGCTCGGGTCACGACCTCACGGTTCATGAGCTCAAGCCCCACATCGGGCTCTGTACTGACAGAGAGCCTGCTTGGTATTCTCTGTCTCCCTCTCTCTCTGCCCTCCCTCCCCCCACTCGATATCTCTCTCTCACACACAAAAATTAACATTTTTTTTTTTCAAAAAAGAGGGATCTGAGACTAGAAGAGGCAGAGGCCTGGGGGGTGGGAGCGGAAGCACTTCTGAAGGGCAGGTAATGTTCTATTTCTTGACCTCAGTGTTGTTATACAGCTGTATTCAGTCTGGGCAAATTCATCAAGCTATATACTTAAGAGTACTCTTATATATCTATAATATATAACAAACAATATAATATATAACACTTTAAGCTACAAGTAAAAGGTGTAGAGATCAAGAAAATTTCAAAAATTGTATTTCTATCAAATTTGCAAAACCCTTAAAACACTTCTAACAGATCCATCCAACACTCCCAACTAAGCTGGTCGGTTAGTTTAAGCCACTTAGCTAAGCTATTCAAAAAGGGAAAGGTTGCCTATAATCTTCCTTCTAGCCTTACTAGTCTTCCAGAGGAGAATATGCTTTGTGAGCTGTAATTTGTGTGATGAGATGAATTCTTTAAAAATCTGTATGGAAACCAGCTCTGGAATCTGAATTATATGTAAATACCTTAGGGGGCTCTTATCACCTAAAGACTATTTAGCACAAGAATACTCACTTCCAAATTACCTTCCAGTGCTCGCTTCTCACCTTCCCTTATCACAATGCTGAAGCCAGAGGCAAACCCACCAGCCCTGTGATCCCTGCCCGCTCCACTCCTCGGGCCCCCTCCTCCCTCCACCCTTCCCCGGGGCTGAAACCACACCCTCTGATCAGATCCTCTCCCCTGCTTTGCTACATTATCGGCACCATATGATGTCTCCACCGCCTTCACCCTCACCCTGGCCCATCTCTGTCACCACAGTTACCTCCCCAACACTCCTTCCTCCCCAAGGTCAAATGCACCTCTCCCTGCCCCACCAACACATCTTCGTGAGTAACCTGAACCCAAATGTGGCATCACAGAAGGCAGACTCACGGGACCTTCCCTCCGCCCATGGCTCTGTCTCACCCCCTCCTTAAAATCTTCTCTCTCTCTTTCAAACATCAGAGGCTTTTTGTCCCTAGAATATTTTGTCCTTAATCCTGTCGCTGCCCCAGCTATTTCTCCTTTTCCTTTCCCTTTCCTTCCTTGGGCATTTCCTGAAATGCACCGTTAGCAATCTCTTCTCTGCATGTCCTCTTTGATAGGTTTACACTCACGTGGCTGGCCCCAGGGACTGTTTATGTCCATCCCTGGAGTTCTGGGAGCCACTCCCCAATGAACAGAACTGCACTGGCTCACGATATAAACCCACTTGTTAGACAATAACGCGGCTTTCTCCAACTGATCTGAAGCACCACCGACTGAACAAGTCGTTCCTCCAGGATCATTCAGGACCATCTGTGTTAATAAAATGCCAATTTGGTGAATACTCCGGAACCAAGGTAAATTCAATACATCCTGAAGAGCAAATTACCAAAGAAAAGAGTAGTCTAGAAGCCCGAACAATGGCCAGGACTACCTTTATAAATACTGCAGAATATAACTGCTTTGTTTCAGTGAAACAGTTTGGCACCAATGAATAACTAATACATATGAAAAGACCAGTATCTAGAATCAGACAAACTGGGTTTGAGTCTCCACTAATGCTGAGTTCACCAATCCTACCTATAGTGTTTCCATCTATAAAAGGAGGAAAAGAACACATGCCTCACAGGTTTGTTAGATTAAAGGAGATAATGCACGGCTGCAATGCTGATGCCTGGGCTCCACTGAGATTCTAAACTAACTTGTCTGGATACAGGCTGGAATTTTACATTTTCCCAGGTGATTTAATGTGTACAAGGTCAAGAGCCACTGAACAAAACCGTGGCAAGCTTTCAAGCCACATGTCAGTTATTCATATAATTATTAATAATATGGCCTAGAAGGGGTGCCTGGGTGGCTCAATCAGTTAAGCATCCTGTCTTCGGCTCAGGTCATGGTCTCGCAGTTTGTGGGCTCCAGCCCCGCGTGGGGCTCTGTGCTGACAGCTCAGAGCCTGGAGCCTGCTTTGGATTCTCTGTCTCCTTCTCTCTCTGCCCATCCCCCACTTGTGCTCTGTCTCCCTCTCTCAGTAATAAACATTAAAAAAATTTTTTTTAATAATAATAATACGGCCTAGAAAAATAAGAATTCAGAGTTCTAGGCATAAACAAGATTAGGCACATAAAAGAAATCAAGCTAAGGCAGGTGTTTTAATAATCTAGAAGAAGCTTAAGTGAACACTGGTCTGAGGGCACATAAAAACAAACATGCTTTCTTGTTCCTGCTCTTCTCGGCAGTAAAATTAAAAAAAAAAAAAAAAAGTAGTTCCCAGGAATAAATTAAGGACTCTATACATCAAGTGGTGTTCATGAAGGTCACCCATAGTTAAGCAGCAGGAACTATAAACTGTTGATGTGAATTCCCAGGACCTGAAGATCCAACCAGCTGCTAATATAATAATCACCTAATGGGCCACTTTAGCAAAATATTCATACTCTCATCTAAAAATTTATTTTTCAGCCACTGAAATCTGCACTTGGCATTAAAGACACTAACACTTGCTCTTATCAGTTTTGTCACTTTGTGATACTTTTAAGATTTTTTTGGATCCTGAAAAAATATTCTAGAAGGTTCTATGAGGCCTTTTTTTTTTTATGCTTATTTTTAAGAGAAAGCAAGCAAGCATGTGCACATGAGTGGGGGAGGGGCAGAAAGAGAGGGAGACAGAGAATCCAAAGCAGACTCTGTGCCATCAGTGCAAAGCCCAATGCGGGGCTCAAACTCACAAACTGTGACATCATGACCTGAGCCGAAGTCATGACCCAAGCCAAAGTCAGACACTCAACCAACTGTGCCACCCAGGTAACCAACTGTGTCACCCTTCCTACAGGAAAACACTGCCAAAGAAAAAAAAAGACCCACAATGAACAAGTTGAATAATCTACAGTGAAAAACAAAAATATGAAAGAAAAACAAGAGAAACAAAATGAGGGCAGCCACCCTAGGAAAGAACATAGAGCTAAATTCAAAAGGGCAAGTTATATGATCCGTATTCTCCAGAAGAGAGTCAATGGAAATTACGAATTTTCACGTAATAAAAATTTAAAGCTATCTCCTGTAATACATATAAACATTCTCATGATACAAATACGCACAATGAAACAAAACAATGGAACAAGTGCTCATTTCACACTTACTGTGATTCGTCCATTCAAAGGTGCATTTTTTTTCACATTCTAAGATACCTGGGGGCGCCTGGGTGGCGCAGTCGGTTAAGCGTCCGACTTCAGCCAGGTCATGATCTCGCGGTCCGTGAGTTCGAGCCCCGCGTCAGGCTCTGAGCTGATGGCGCAGAGCCTGGAGCCTGTTTCCGATTCTGTGTGTCTCTCTCTCTCTCTGCCCCTCCCCTGTTCATGCTCTGTCTCTCTCTGTCCCAAAAATAAATAAACGTTGAAAAAAAAATTTTTTTTTTAAAAATAATAATAAGATACCTGAAATTAGGTTGCATTTAACAACCAACAGTGTCTCCTGGCTTAAGTGGCAGTGCTTTCAACTCATGATTTTTCTTTCTCAGAGGTACAGGAAAATAAATGGTCCATCATCACACTTTTGATGGCATCTTAGGTTCAATGACATAGCACACTAGTAATCAGCAGTAATATTACTATGTCAAAGCTTTATGCTGGCAAGGAGCTAATAATCGAAGCAGGGAAACAAGACGGATACACAAAAACTTAGACTGACAATAATAAAACTTAGTTACTAATAAGGGCAAATGACAGAAAGTGCTAAAAGAAGAGGAAGCAGAGGGCATTTGTACAGGTTTTTCTTAAGATTTAATTTTTTTATAAAGTTAATTTACTTATCAAAGACAGTATGTGAGCCAGGGAGGGGGAGAGAGAGAGAGAGAGAGAGAAGGAGGCAAGGAGAGGGAAAGAGGGAGAGAAGTAGAAAGAGAGACAGAGAATCCCAAGCAGGCTCTGGTCTGTCAGTGCAGAGCCGGATGCACGGCTCGAACTCACAAACCACAAGATCATGACCTAAGAGCTGGACTGAGCCACTCAGGCACCCCTAAGATTTTTTTTTTTTTTTTTTTTTTGGGACAGAGAGAGACAGAGCATGAACGGGGGAGGGGCAGAGAGAGAGGGAGACATAGAATCGGAAACAGGCTCCAGGCTCCGAGCCATCAGCCCAGAGCCTGACGCAGGGCTCGAACTCACGGACCGCAAGATCGTGACCTGGCTGAAGTCGGACACTTAACTGACTGCGCCACCCAGGCGCCCCTAAGTTTTTTTTTTTTTAAGTACTCTCTACACACACCCCTAAGATCCAGAGTCACATGCTCCACTGACTGAGCCAACCAGGCGTCTTGCATTTGCGCAGTTTAATTCTGTCACAGCACAGTCACAGAGCCTTTGGAGGGGCCTACGTTGCCACACAGATCAACAGGAAAGACCCCAAACGGGATAAAGCCAGGACTCCGATGAAGTCCGTGCACACATGGCCTCCTCTGAAGTGCCCTCAGGGGGCTCTACCTTCTCTTATATAAACACTGACAGGCTCCTACTATGTGCCACAGACAGCACCCGACTTCTGGGATCTGGAGACACTGTCCCTGACCCGAGTTGCTCAGAATTAAAAATAAATCCCTACAGGAGCTGCAGTACAAGATGATCAATTCTGGAGATGGCTGCACAACGTGAATGTACTTAGTGCCAATGCACAGTGCACTTACAAATGGTTAAACGGTAAATCTTGTGTCATGTGTATTTACCACAACAGCCAATCGATCTATCAGCCACTAGTACGACAGGCAGTACAGAAACAAGGAAAACGGCTGTAGCACAAAGGAGGGGCAACGCTGGGTAACAGCAGAGGGGAGGCCCCAGAAAAGAGCCCAGTTCTCCAGCCCCCATCCTCTCACCTCCAGATCATACCACCAGTGCCCAGGAAACAACGTCCCCACATCCGCAGTGTGGCCGAGATTCCCAAAGCCACACACCCTCTGTCCCCTGGGCTCTGAATCTTTAAAGATGTGCATAGGGTAGAGACCTCCTTCTGGGTAAACACCTGTTCACAAGGAGAGATGGAACAGTACATAACCAGACAGCAGGGCTGGGAAAAACATCAGTCCTGGCCAGATACTCTCTTTCTGGAAAACAGCTCAACTATACAAACCATAAATCTATTTTGCAAATCCCAACACAGAGAGCATTATTTCGAAATAGTTACTCTGGAATGCATTCTGGTTTACACACACACACACAGGGTTTGTTTTTTTTTTTCTTTTAAAGTCTATCCTTTTTGACCCAGTTATTCTCCTTTTATAAACCCATCCTAAAGGAAATAACTAGAAGTTCAAACATCTATGTACAAAGTGGTTCATCATAGCATCATATATAATGGCAAGAATAGGGAGCAATAAAGATACCAAACAATTAAAGAATGACTTGAAAAATTCTGCTCTACAAAGGAATACTACGCATTCAACAAAAAAACATTTTAAAGAATATGTAATAGTGGGGCGCCTGGGTGGCTCAATCAGTTGAGCATCCGATTTCAGCTCAGGTCATGGTCTTGCAGTTCATGAGTTCAAGCCCCACATCAGGCTCTGTGCTGACAGCTCAGAGCCTGGAGCCTGCTTCAGATTCTGTATCTCTTTCTCTTTCTCTCTCTCTCTCTCTCTCTCTCTCCCTCTCTCTCAATCTCTCTCTCCTTCCCTCCCTCCCTCCCTCCCTCTCCCCTGCTCATGCTCTGCCTCTGTCTCTCAAAACAAATAAATATTTTTTAAAAAAATACGTAATAGTATGAGAAATGTTTGCCAGAAAATAAGAATTACAAGATGCAAAAGTATATAGATAGCATGATCCCATTCTATGAAAAAAAAAGTCAAATCTATTATATATACAAGTATGTACATTTCCTAGAAGCCTGGAAAAATATATAACAAACTCTTCACAAAATAGTTAGATGCTAGAAATAAAGATGCTTATTTTCTTCTAAATATATTTCCATACTCTACAAAGTACATATAAATGAGTATTATTTGCCACCAGAGACAAACCTTTCTTACCCCAGCACAGAAGGAATCAACATTGCCAGGAACTCAGACTCAGATGCTATTGAGATTGATTGATTGACTGATTGATTGATTGATTGATTGATTTAGGAGGGTGCAAGTGAGCGAGGGGCAGAGAGAGAAGGAGAGAGTGGGGAAAACAGGGAGAGAGAAAGAATCCCACACACACTCCGCATGGTCAGCATGGAGCTGAAGGGGGGCTTGAGCTCACCCCAAGCGGGGCTCAAACTCACAAACCATGAGATCATGACCTAAGCGGAGATCAGATGCTTAACCGACTGAGTCATGCAGGAGCCCCTACTGTTTTAAATGACAATCATCTCCAGGGATTCAAGTTAAGATGTAGTTTTGAGGTTCAACCACATGGAGGTGACTGATTAGGATCTTCAAGAAAGTAGTGGGGGTATGAAAAGGAGTTCTGAATTCTGTTTCAGAAGGAGGAAATAGGTAAGAGACAGTGAAAAATAAAAGCCCAGATTGGCACTGAGGAAGGCACTTGTTGGGATGAGCACTGGGTGTTGTATATAAGTGATGAATCACGGGAATCTACCCTCAAAACCAAGAGCGCATTGTACACGCTGTATGTTAGCCAATTTGACAATAAATTATATTTTTTTTTTAATTTTTTTTTTCAACACTTATTTATTTTTGGGACAGAGAGAGACAGAGCATGAACGGGGGAGGGGCAGAGAGAGAGGGAGACACAGAATCGGAAACAAGCTCCGGGCTCTGAGCCATCAGCCCAGAGCCTGACGCAGGGCTCGAACTCACGGACCGCGAGATCGTGACCTGGCTGAAGTCGGACGCTTAACCAACTGCGCCACCCAGGCACCCCGAAAATAAATTATATTTAAAAAGGGGGGGGGGGGAAGCCCAGCTTTATGAAGTTCAGGTTACCAAACTCACCAAATCATTATTTATCCTAGTTCATTTGATTATTTACACAATCGTTCATTCTTTCATAGAATCATAATTTCAATCATCCATTTAATGATTTAACAAATGTTTACTGAGAGCCAGATATGGTGCTAGATGGTGATACAAACACACATCTCTACCCTCCCGAAGTTTCCAATCTAGTTAAAAACAACTATAGCACAGAGTAGCCAGTGCTACAATAGGGATGCACATAGAGGAAAGGTGTCTAAACCACTCTGGTATTCCTGGAAGGCTTCCTGGAGGATGTGATATCTGTCCTGCGATTTTTGAGGGAAGAGTAAAATCAGGCAAAGGACAAGAAAGAGCACTCCAAGCAGAAGGAACAGCATAGAAACAGCATGTAAAAAAGGCACAGATGCACAAAAGAACTCAACATGGTTCCCCTTATGGGGAATGACCATATGGCCAGGACAGTGTGGTAGGAGGAAAGGCAGAAAATGAGGCAGGAAAGGGGGAAGAGGCCATTAACACAGGCAGACCGCAGAAAATGAAGACGGAACAGGAAGACCGCCATCTGGGGCATCACATTGCCCTTCTGATCAAACGAACTTAGTGAACACACTAACGAGGACACGAGCCAAGAGGCTTACAAAGAATACTGCAGAAATCCAAAGTCAATTTCTAAACCTTGACCATACCAGCTACTTTGTTAAAGCACGTAACCCTCAACCCAACTCACCCCCATATCATTTGCCGTCTCCTCTTTATTTGCATTGCCCCCCTACTCTCTCTCCTTTATCCACCTTCTACTATTCGGTCTTTCTTCTGCTGTTCATTTTCTCTCCAAGCACCCATGCACTCCACCATGGGCATCTACATGAACGTGTGTCTGTACTTATACATGTATTTCCATGTATATATATCTACATGTGCATCTTAGTGCATACTGCTATTAACCTGGATACTTGTACACACAATGCTTCTTGATATACTGATGTGTCTGCATATTTTGTATTTGTGAAAATGTCTATTAATGCGTATTTCTGCCTTTTCTCATCTTTGCATGAGTGTTTTCCTCTGGATATCCATGCATGTTTATCTCTGATTATGGTTTTGCACACTGGCACCTGCAGGCCTCACACATGCAGAACATGGGAGCGGACGGTGGTTTCAGCCTCCCCCAGTCTTGCCTTGGGGAACGCTGCCTCCACCATGGTTTATGATCTAGGAACATCGGTTGCCCAAGATGCCCATTCTCTCCCGGCCAAGGAATGGGCACCAATCCTAAGCCGCGGGCTCTCTCCCCCAAATTTGAATCTCGACAGAATAATAAAAAGGCTAAAACTCATCCTGCTGGATCTGCCCTAAAGGAACAGTCACCACTCCTACAGTCTGGATCCTGAAGATGCAGGCCCTGGGGCATCTTGTCAAGGCCACAGAAGTAGAAATTGACATATATATGTGATTATTTATATAACTTCCCAGCTATAAAGTTCTCTAACTCAGGAACTATTTTACAATCTGTCACATACTTCCCATGATGACAACTTCACCTGGGACTGTCATTTAAAACTGTACTTCTGGGGTGCCTGGGTGGCTCAGTTGGTTGAGCGTCCGACTTCGGCTCAGGTCATGATCTCACGGTTTGTGGATTCGAGCCCTGTGTTGGGCTCTGTGCTGACAACTCGGAGCCTGGAGCCTGCTTCAGATTGTGTGTGTGTGTGTGTGTGTGTGTGTGTGTGTGTGTGTGTGTGTCCCCTCCCCTGTTCACACTCTCTCTCTCAAAAATAAACATTTAAAAATTAAAAAAAAAAAAAAACTAAAAGAATACCACAAATCATGACCATGAACAACTAGAAAAAGTACCATGCACCCATTCATTCACTCACTCACTTACTAGTACAAGACACTGTGTTGGGCATCATGGAATAAAAAGATGATTCTAATGGGATTTACACTATGGGGGAAAAGGGAGTGAGGGATCATGGTGGAGAGGCCCAAACAGCACAGGGTCAAAGGTCTTTACATTTATTTGCCATAAAAAGCCTGCAGTTAAAACCCATATCTTGTAAATGGAGAAAATATAATCATTGTTATGATTGTTTTTAACCTTGACATTGGCTATCAGTTATTTTAGCATGAAATAGGTCTTGAAAGTTTGGTTGCAAAATAAGATTTAAATTTATGTTGTTAGACATTAATTTTTCTTGATTAGAGGATCCATTAACAAATGTATTTACAGAGTTATGTAAATTTTACCATCAAAGAGTCGTAAGTCAGTTAAATTCCTAGGAGCTGACCTGCTGTGTCAAAGGGCATGAGCCACCCTCACTTGTAATGATCACAGAGCAACTGCAGGGAACCGTGCCTCTGAATCAGATATGACCCTTCTATAAACACTAGCTTTGAGGACTACCCATGTTCAATAGCAAATGCCATGGCCGCATGGTTTCAGGTCAGTTCTCAGGACTACAGGGCAGAGGCCAAGAAGACTGCTGATCCCCTGACATGGATAAGATCTGGTCGCGTTTGAGGTTTCAGCTTACACCACAGAACTTAATCCAAGATAGACAAATCAAAGCAGGAATTAGAGTGATGTCCCCACTCCAACTGGTCGAAGGCTCACTGGGCCACTGGGGTCCAGGAGAAACAGAATTTTTCCCCTGGAGCCCTGTGGCTTATCAGATAGCGTGATATGTCAAAAAATACAGATTAAAATGTTTCCAACATCAGCAAGGGACTGAACCTCCCAGACACCCCAGGCTGGAGCCCAAGGTGCAATGGCAGGCACCTCACAGTTTATCTGGAACCTTCTGGGGTAAAGCTGTTCCTTCCATATTGAGTGTGCTTTTCTCAAGAAACGCTTTCTCAGGCGCTGCAGGACTTGACAGACATGTGGAGGTGCCTTCTGGATTTTCCAAAGAGATCAAGCTATTCGGAAGACATACTCTTATGAATCAAAATCTCTAAGAACGTGAATGATAAACACTGGGAAACTGCAGGAGCACTACAGATCCCACGATATGGGCAAAAAGGTGGATGGGACACAAAGTGCAGTCTCTTCCGGAAGTTCATCATAACCTCTCTCCGTGTAGTTCTGTGGACAGACGGGCCCCTCGCAGGCCAGCAGTACAGCCTGAAGAGCAGGAGCCATCTGCCCTTGGCTCTGATCCAGGTGGCAATCAATCCCCACATCCTGCCCTCTACCAAAACACAGTGGAGTCTCCTCTGGGAGCACAGGTAAAATCCCATTCTAAGTTGTCCTAGGAGCAGGCTCAAGACTGGACATTTGGCACTTGAAGGGGACCTTGAATAGGCACCCAATGAAAGAGCAAAGAACATCTGTAAGGTCGCAGGGAGTCGCTTGACACTCTTCAAGTCTATGATGGAAATGCTGCTGAGAGCACTGGGGAATTCTCGGGAGACTGAGGCAGTCCCAGCAGCTGGACAGAAAATGGATCTAGGAGACTTTTATCTTGGGTTCACAGAGCCACTCTGGGATCAGCCCCACAGTGTACCTTCTCTACCTGCCACAGAAACCCCCACAGGGCCAAGGGAGTGTGCTGCGGCACACAAGTGGTCCTCACCTGCGTAGGCCCTTAACCACTCAACAATCCCTTCAGAGTTTCCTGCTCTACTCCTGTCGTGATGCACAGATACTACAATCAAACAACTTTTTCATGGAGCCCAAAGTGCTCCTGCCGCGTCACACTTAAATGATAATCACAGCACCATCAAAAAGAAAAAAGAGACCATCGGGCATTAACTTCCTCAACAGCATGATCCTCCCAGCCTCACCAGCACCCACCACTCTTTCCCTCCCACCTGCCTCCGTAGAAGAGGCGCCATCTTTCCTGCCCAAGGAGTCTGAATCCCTCCTCCCACCCCCCCACCCCGTTACTAGCTGTGTGACCTGAGGCAAGTTACTTATCTCCTTGGATGCTGCTGACTTCTTCATCTGTGAAAGGGAGTTAATCGTTGTTTGTCAGAATTAAATAAATTAACACAATGAATACATGTTGAGCACCTACAAGAATGCCCGGCATATGGGAAATGTACATTAAATATTACTTAGCTGTTATCATGCCTATTGTTATTATCATTTATTTCTGTCCACTCTGAGAACTCGCTCCAGTAATGGTACCTTTCCATTTCCTCTTCATTTTCAACCATTTTGGGCTTGTAGTAATCTCCAAAGGTGACCACCATCAATTCATAAGTGTATGCTATTCCATCCATCAATGCGTAGTTCCTATTCCCTCCTGCCCCTTGAGTCTGGGCTGGTCTTGTGAGTTGTTCTGACCAACAATATGCAAAAGAGTCAACACTGTGGCTGCTACTTTTTAATTTTTTTAATTTTATTTAAATCCAAGTTATTTAACATATAGTGTAATAATCATTTCAGGAATAGAACTTAGTGATTCATCACTTACGTATAATACCCAGTGCTCATCCCAACAAGTACCCTCCTTAATGCCCATCACCCATTTAGCCCATCCCCCCACCCAACACCCCACCAGCAACCTTCAGTCTGTTCTCTGTATTTAAGAGTCTCTTATAGTTTGTCCCCTTCTCTGTTTGATCTTATTTTTTCTTCCCTTCCCCTATGATCATTTGTTAAGTTTCTCAAATTCCACATATGAGTGAAATCATATATTTGTCTTTCTAACTGACTTATTTTGCTCACATAATACATTCTAGCTCCATCCACGTTATAGCAAATGGCAAGAGTTCATTCCTTTTGATCGCCAAGTGATATTCCAGTGTATGTATATGCCACATCTTTATCCATTCATCTGTTGATGGACATTCAGGGTGTTTCCAGACTTTGGCTATTGTCGACAGCCTGGCTTCTTTGGGCTCTTCCCAGACTTTGGCTATCGTCAACAGTCTGGCTTCTTTGGGTAACTTTCAAGCTCAGGATCTTAAGAGAACTGGCAGCTTCTGCTTCATCCCTCCTGGTAGGCTGTCGCCAAATATGAAGTCCTACTGCCCTGAGGCCACTATGCTTTGAGAAAGCCCAAGACAGTCACATGAGAAGAGAGAGGGAGGGCATATGGAGCACCAAGAAACTGGACACATGAGTGAAACCCTCTTAAACCTTGCAGCCCAATCCCGGTACGAACCACCAACAGCCCAATTAATGGCTACAGGGAGAAGAATCACCCATATGAGCCTTGTCCAAATTCCTGACCCACAGAATCATGAGAAATAATAGATCATTATTGTTTCAAGCCATTCAGTTTGGGGGTGATTGTTACGCAGCAAGAGATGACTGAACAATACTCCTCTTTAGCCCTAAAAGAATGCTCCAATCTTATATCCCACCTTAAAAACAAAATATCCCACACAGTTCCTTGATCCTTATTGCTTCCTTTGTATCATCATTGCATCCTCTATTACAGCAGTGACCATGTTGTTGTATAGTTATTTATGTATAGGACCATCTCTCCTACTTGACTGAGTTCCTTGAGGGTCATGACTGACTGCCATATTTATTTTAGTATCCCAGTATCTAGCACATGGTGGTGAGAGCTCAGAAAATGTCAGCTGGCAAATGCACACATGTATGATGAATGGGACCTCCAATAACCGGTCTACCTCCAGGCATGCATTCTGGCACTGGAAACCCCAAGACAAAGATGGAATGGAGAAATTTCCAGAACTACACAAAATGCAAAAGGTACAGGAAAGAGATAAAGGGAAGTAACAGCATGGTGGAGTCTGAAGCCACACGTTGAAATCTGCTGCGATTTGGGGGTTGTTTCCGCAGCACGACCAGCTTATCCTGACAGAATACATATCTACATGTGGTTTTCCTCTCAGGAAGAAGTGAATCCTGAATTGCAAAGAGGGAGAAGAGGAACTTGAAGCTTGTCAATGAGTAAAATCAATATAAACTGTGATGAAAAAAAAAAAAAATAGGACAGCTTCAGGCCTAAGATTTCTTGATATTATTTAGAAGGTTAAACTTTAACACCAGCTCCAGGCAAGAACTCCAGGTTTTAATACGCTGTATTTTGTGAAGAACCAGAAAGGCCTTGGGCATATAAAACAATGGAAACAGGACAGTGAGGTGCACCGGTTGAGTTTTGAACAAGCTATTTCTTTTAAGGCATCAACTTACTCCCACCGAAATTTCAAAGTTAATGAGAAATTGATTTTAAACCAGTGGTCGACACCGATTTACCAGCAAAGAGAATGTATTACAACCACACGCTTTGCTGTCAGAAACAAACCACAGGGAAAAAAAGTGTAGTCGAAACAAAGTAGAAATATTATCAAACCCACAAGGATCCGATCCAGAACGCGAGAGAGGAAATGGAGTACAAAAATGTCACTTGGTGTTAAGAAAAATATTATTCTCTGGGCTGGAAGACAGGGAATACAGGCTAGGCTCATAATATTAACTTTCTGAAACTTTTTATTTTTAAACTTTCCCATTTGTAATCTGCTGGGATCAAACAAAACGACACTTCCACGCACCACTGTAACTTTCAAAAGCCTCTTCCTTCATTCCGAGTAACCAATATGGTGAGCACCTTCTATGTGAGGCTGTCAGGGAACAAGGGAACAAGACCCGAGTGAAAAACATCAAGCGCCTGGGGCGCTTTCTGCTGGCTGTTAAACACACCTCTCTTACGGAGAAGGCCAACCTCACATACAAGTCGCGCTTGAACTAGAGGACCCGGCTCCAAAAAGCACCAATAAGCTGCCTCCGTTGCCTACTAATGTCGACCAATCAGGACAAGGCCCTTCCAACCAATCAGGGGAAGGGAACGGTCTCCATCCAAGCAGCGCCTCCCCTACTCTAAGTTAGCGCTGTGTCTCCCTTCGGCTGAAGCTGTAGTCGCAATAAAGCCTTGTCTGTGCCTTTGACTTTTGGGTCCAGCCTCGTTTCTATCACTGTGGGGGGCCTTAGGCATGCCCGCACAGCTAGGGCTTCTGTCACGGGCAGGGGCCACAGGTGACCCCGACTGCAACGCTCCATCCAAAGAGTTCACTGCACCAAGCAAGCAAAACCTCTTGAGTAGACGTTTTAATGGTAGAGTCATTCTCTAGCGTGGACCAAGAGCGAAGGAAACCCTGGCTGGGGTACACATCCCCACCTCAGGGGTAGGAAGGCTCTCACTAGTTGTGTGACCTTGAGCAAATTAGTGAACCTCTCTGATCTTTACCTTCTCATCTGTAAAATGGAGATCATAACAGCACCTACCTCCCGGAGATAGTGTCTAGATTTAAAAAAGATACACTGTGCCTAGCACGATGTTTGGCACATGGCTAGCACTCTCTAATGGTTGGGTATTGTTCATCATTCCCAGGTCAGCCCTGAGATTTCTGCAGGATAGAAACAGAGAAAGGAGTGCAAAGGGGGCCTCAGCTGACAGTCCCCAATGCCAATTAGCAATCAAAGAAATGCAACTGTAAAGGAGTCGGGCAAAGATAATAAAGATTGGTAATAGCCTGTATGATGGAGGTCGTAGAAGCAAAACCCGTACTCTGAATCATTGCTAGAGAGAAGGTAGCTTGCTTCAACTTTTCTAGAGAGCAATTTGGCAATATGTATCAAATGTTAATATACGAATACTGCCTGGTCCAGCAATTCTATCTCTGGGAATTTTTCCATCCTATAAGGAAATAATTAGAAAAGTATGTAAAGGCAGATATACAAAGATGCTTACCGCAGTGTCTTTTATCACAGCAAAAGCTGAAAGCCACGGAATTACCCACGAACGGAGAACGGGCTAAATAAAGTATACAACATCCACAGCGTCAAACAAAATCATAATGTGGATCTACATTTCCTAACAACGTAAAGAGTCGATGATAAAGTGTGAAGTGCAAAAAAGCAAGTTAGCAAACAACATGGCGAGGATGATACCGTTACTTTGTGTGTATGTGTATGTGCTTGTACGTGTGAAAAAGAAGTCTGAGAGGAAAACCACCAAAATGTCATAATGGTTATCTCTTAGCGATTTTCACTTTCCAACGTACATCTTTTTGTACCATCTGAATCCAGTTAATGTGCAATCGACTTTACATTTGAAGCTTCATCATATCGCTCCTCTGCTCAAAACCCTCCCACTGCTTCCCACCTCACCTGGAGTAATGCCCAAGCCCTTGTGAGGGCCCACGAAGCTCCATCCCAGCGCCCACTTCCTCTACCCCCAGCACCCACCTGAGCACCTGCTGATCCCCACCCCCACCTACTCACCTTTGAGCATCTGGGCCTCCTCCCCATCCCCCAACACCAGGCATACTCCCGCCTTTACGCTGGCTACTTCGTCTGCTGGGAACAGTTTCCCTAAATACCTGCTTGGCCCATGCGCTTACCTCCTTCAAATCTTTGATTAAATGTCATCATCGTGGGTGAACTGAGTCCTCCTCCCCAAATTCCTATGTTGAAGTCCCAACCCCCAATACCTCAGAATGTGACCTTATGTGATTAGTTAAGATGAGGTCATAGTGGAAGAGGAGGATGGCCCCTAATCCAATGGAACTGTCCCTGTAAAAAGGAGAAATCTGAACACAGGCATGCACACAGGGAGAAGGCCACGTGAGGATCAGAGGCTTACGGCCACAAGCCAAGGAACAGGGGACATGCCTGGAAACGCCCTCCCTTAGCGCCTTCGGAGGGAACATGGTCTTGCCGACCTAGATCTGGGACTTCTAGACTTCAGAGAACCATGTGCCAGTAAACTGTTGTTTAAGCCACTCAGTTGGTGGCATTTTGTTACGGCACACTCTAGCGAACTAATAGACTCACCTTCTCAATGAGGCCTCCCTAACCACCCAGATTAAAACTTCAATTCCTCACTCCCAAGCCCCCTCTCTGCTCTCTATTCCTTCCTGTGCTTATCACGTAGTGACACAGCATACAGTCAACCCGATGTATCCCCAGGACCCGCCACAGTGGCCAGTCACTCAAGAAAGGGTTGAAGAGTGAATGAGCAAACCACACAGAGGGACACAGGTAAAGTCTGCCCTGATGAAGCCTGCTGTCTAGTGGATGGAGACAGCGAATAAACAGACATATGCAACATGGGGATAAGCACCACGGAGAAAAATAAAGCAGAATCAGGAGCAAGGAATTATGAAGGAGGTTACTGAATTTTAAAAACTTAGAGAAAGCCTCCCTGACCACATGCGATCTGAGCAGACCTGAAGGGATGCAGTAAACCATGCAGATAATATCAGAGATAAGAATGTTCTAGGCAGAGGGAACAGTACATACACATTATTGCCATGAACACATAATATTTTTATAATTGGGAAAAAAACCAACAAAGCTACTATAATCCTGAAAATGCATACAAATATTGAAAAGCCCCGTTTCCAGCGGCGCCTGGGTGGCTCAGTCAGCTGAGCGTCCAACTTCGACTCAGGTCATGATCTCACGGTTCGTGAGTTCAAGCCCTGCATCAGGCTGTCTGCTGTCAGCATAGAGCCTGCTTTGGATCCTCCGTACCCCCCTCTCTCTGCCCCTCCCCTGCTGGAATTCTCTCCCTCAAAAATGAATAAAATACTTGAAAATAAATAAATGCCTCATTCCAAGGACTAGGAAGAAGAATCTGATTTTACAAAGTCCTAAGGCTCTATTCAGCCTCTATTTAGGCCCAAGTCGAAAACTCCAATCCAGTCCAGTCCCCCATCCCATTATCCATCAAACAGCTGCCCAGGAGAAAAACATTCAATAATACACAGATGGTGCCGTGAGGTGAGATGAAGGGAGAGGTAAAGGGAGAGGTGAGAGGAGAGGTAAAGGGTGAGGTGAGGGGTGACGGGTGAGGGGAGAGATAAAGGGTGAGGTGAGGGGTGATGGGTGGGGTGAGGGGAGAGGTAAAGGGTGAGGTGAGGGGTGATGGGTGGGGTGAGGGGTGACGGGAGAGGTAAGGGGTGACGGGTGAGGTGAGGGGTGACGGGTGAGGGGAGAGGTAAAGGTGAGGGGAGAGATAAAGGGTGAGAGGAGAGGTCAAGGGTGAAGGGAAGCAGTCCTGAGGCAGAGAGGCCTGAGATCCTAGCCGGTGCCGTAAGCCAAGTGCAAGGGCTATGAGCCCTCTCCTGGCCACCAGACACTGACACGTCCCCCTGCCCCAATCCAGATCCGGCTGCTGATGGTCTGCAGAAGCCCTTTCACCCCAGCCTGTCACCTCGGCCCACCTGTCCCCACGGTGAACACCTGCTGCGTGCTCCTGCCCTGCCCCCAGACCCCCACCCGACCAGCTAGTCCTCACCCAGTCTCACCTTGGGTTGTTTTTTCTTTTTTTAATAATTGTGGTTTAAGAAAAAAAGAAGTATTAACCACCCACTTCTAAGTGTACAACTCGGTAATGTGACGTATGTTACACCGTCGTGCGACCGGTCTCCAGAACACTTTTCATCTCGCGGAGCCCGTGAAACACTAACTCCCCTTTGCCCCCCTCCCCTCAGCCCCTGGCAACCACAGTCCTACTTTCTGTCTCCACGACTCTGACAACTCTGGGCACCTCACGGAAATGGAACCCTACAGTTTTTGTCTTCCTGTGACGGGCGTATCTCCCTAAGGTCCATCCGTGGTGCAGCACGTGTCCGAATTTCCTTCTTTTTTAAGAAGGAATAATTCCATTGTAAGGATAAGCCATATTTTGTTAATCCGTTCACCTCTTGACAGACGCTCGGGTTGCTGCCACCTCCACGTCGGCTTTGACACCTGTTTGCTTCAGCCACCTCCATGTGCTTTTGTAATCGTCGGCAGCCTTCCTCCCTGACCCTTGCTATCAGCACAGAGAAATCAAGGGCCAGGCAAAAGGCTTCCAAATACGCTCAGAGCCCTTGGGGAGACACGGAGCAGGACCAGCTCTGTGATGTGCACGTCCAGCCAGACACCAGCTCAGCTCTGAATGTGCTACAGCTCCCTGCCTCAGTTTTCCCAAGCAACTTTAAAATCGGGGCTGTTTGGGGGCGCCTGGGTGGCTCAGTCGGTTAAGCGTCCGACTTCGGCTCAGGTCATGATCTCATGGTTCATGGGCTGGAGCCCCGCATCGGGTTCTGTGCTCACAGCTCGGAGCCTGGAGCCCGCTTCAAATTCTATGTCTCCCTCTCTCTCTCTGCTCCTCCCCTGCTCATGCTCGGTCTCTCTCTCCTTCAAAAATAAATTAAAACATTAAAAAAATTTTTTTTAATAAAAACAAAATAAAATAAAATAATAAAATAAAATAAATTAAATTAAATTAAAATAAAATTGGGGCTGTTTACAAGTTAAAGACTCCTCAGTAATTAGGTAACAACTAAAAATGTCTGAAATGCACCCAACCTCAATGAGAAACAGCCGAGGCCGGAGCTTCTCAGCCCTTACTCTGCGTACAAATCCCTGCGAGATGCTGGTAACAGGTACATTCGGTAGACCTGGGGTGGGGCCAGAGACTTCCTGTCTAACAAGCTCCCAGGGGCTGCTGATGCTGCTTGTCTCTGGACCACACCTGGAGCAGCAAAGGCCTAGCACCTTCTCACCACCCGTTCACACCTGTCTCCTGGGCTTTGCCCAAGTTCCCCTCAAAGCTGGCTTCAGCAGATGGTTTGTTTTGTGTGTTTGGGGCTTTCCCCCTTTGAAAGCTCCCCAGTGGTATTTACCCAGCGTTTTAACGCAGCCCTTCAGGCTGTCTGGCTCCAAAGTTAATCCTAGCACCCAAAACGATAGGGATGAAGGGTTCCTTCCACAGGCCCAAACAGGAGACAGGAGAACAAAGAAGCAAAGACCGCTTCTAAATGACTCTGCCGATCACCAGGAGGTGGGGGGCTCCTGAGGCCCACCTCGAGCCAAGACATGCCAGGAGACAACCCTGGGACACTGTCGCCAAGGCTCTGGGCCACCCAGGGCTGCTAAAGCAGCAAGCAGAGGGCACTCACCGGCCTGCTACCAAGACTGGCCTTCCGACTTCCCCAGGCCCCCGCCACTGCCTGGCAATTAGTGCCTTCACCTCTTGCCAGGCTCCTCTACAAACCAGTTGTGTTTTCTCAAGCCCCCGAATCCCTACCCTGCTTGCCATCCTCCCGAAAGATCATCTTGTCCACCTCTCTCCACAAAGCTATCCCCTCCCCAATGTCTGTCTCCAGAGTAGCCCCCCATTTCTCCCTCCCGCCCTCACTGCCCCCTTTCCACCACCTCCTTTAGCCCCACAGAGTGTCGCATTACTCCTATTTCCTAACTGCACAAGAAGCCCCTGCCTTTCCACCCCCCCTTTTACCTTCCCCTAACTTTCTGCCTTATTTCACTCCTTGAACGCACACAGAAACCCCCCCTCGCCCCAAAGTGGAAGATGGTCCTCTGCAGGCTGCTCGTCTGTCACCACAAAGTGCACCCTGGGGTTGGAAAGCCCTTCAGCGCTGACCCTCAATGTCTACAAATCCTGAGTGCCTGAGGGAGGGCATGGAGGCCCCAGGCACTTGAAGGGTTGGAGATGCTCAGTATAGCAGCTATTTACGGACTGGTATGGTAGTATTTCAGTATTTTCACTCCCAGCCAAATGTCCGTAATAAACGAATGGGTTATAAATCAGGGCAGGTCTAGTGAACCGTTTTGTGCTAAAGTTCCCTGGTCAAATGCAATAGGGCTCTTACACACTATGCACATAGATTCAATCCCTAAGGCAGGTGTATCTCAAGGTCTCTGAAAATCTGGATTGGCTCCAGAGCAGTCTGGGCTGACTCAGGCGCCAGTGATCTAACACCACTTACTCCCAGATGGTTGGAACAGGAGGCATTACCTCTTAGCCCTGAGCTTCCCCAACTTCAAGTGTATGTACGAAATCGCCTAAGGATCTTGTGAAAATGCAGATTCTGACTCAGAAGGTTTGGTTGGGGTGGGACCTGAGATTCTTTGCGCATTTCTTTTTATTTTTTTAAGTTTATTTATTTATTTTGAGAGAGAGCATGTGCACGCATGGGAGGGGCAGAGAGAGAGAGGGAGTACGAGGAAAACCCAAGCAGCCTCCATCCACTCTGTCAGCACAGAGCCCTATGCGGGGCTCAAACCCACGAACCATGACAGCATGACCTGCGCTGAAATCAAGAATTGGATGCTTAACCAAGTGAGCCACCCAGGCGCCCCAAGATTCTGCATTTCTAACAAGCTACCAGATGGTGACGGTACTGGTCTGTGGACCACACGTTCACAGTGAGTAGCAAGGTTAGATTTTCACTAATGAGGAGAAGCGATGCCTAAAGCTCTAAGCCACAGCACTAGCACACCTGAAGCATTATCACTGAAGACGGATAAAAGGAAGAGACAGGGGCGCCTGGGTGGCGCAGTCGGTTAAGCGTCCGACTTCAGCCAGGTCACGATCTCGCAGTCCGTGAGTTCGAGCCCCGCGTCAGGCCTCTGGGCTGATGGCTCAGAGCCTGGAGCCTGTTTCCGATTCTGTGTCTCCCTTTCTCTCTGCCCCTCCCCCGTTCATGCTCTGTCTCTCTCTGTCCCAAAAATAAATAAACGTTGAAAAAAAAAAAATTAAAAAAAAAAAAAAGGAAGAGACAAAGACCATGAGAGAGCAAAGTATGTGTCCCAGGGGTGGGGATGCAGGTGGTTAGAGGATTTAAAAAAAAATTTTTTAATGTTTTATTTTTATTTGTGAGAAAGAGAGAGAGAGCGCGTGCGAGGGAGAAGCAGAGAGAGAGATACAGAATCCAAAGCAGGCTCCACGCTCTGAGCTGTCAGCACAGAGCCCAATGTGGGGCTTGAACCCATGAACCACGAGATCATGACTTGAGCCGAAGTCAGACACTCAACTGACTGAGCCACCCAGGCACCCCGAGGATTTTTTTTTAAAAAGAAGAATGGAATGAACTGCCTTGAGCAAGTCACTGGGCTAGAACGACAGGACAGGGAGAGAGTGACACAAACATTCGCCAACATTCACAACACTAAACATTCACAGGACTGTCGCTGTCTGTAACAAACTCATTCCAAGGTATCCAACATGTGGACTTGAAATATAAGAACTAAAAGGGAATTTAGAGACAATCTCAGTGACCTCTTCTTACAATGATGAAGAAACCCAGGACAAGGTAACTTGTCCACGGTCACAAAGCAAGTTATCAGCAGAAAAGAGCACACTCCACACTCGGGTCTGCTAACTCACAGTTCAATGTGCCTTCCAACAAATCATGCTGCTGGAGCACATGGAAGAGAAATCACGTGAGCCGCTGATGGAAGGTGGGTGGTCGCAACTTGGAAACAAATTAGACCAGTTACGGCAGCATCTTCCTATATGAGAAAATCAACCTAATCATAATTGTAATTACGGTTAACTAGCTGCCTCTAGCACCCAGGGCACTGATAGACAACCTGTGACTCCCAGGTCCCCAGCGAATTTTAACAACTCCCTGGCTGGGTTCTGTTTTCAGGATTAAGCGAGGCATTTCCTGAAAAACCAGGTAGCAGCTGTTCCCAAGTGGCCAGGACTGAGAATTTAAAACGAAGTCCTCTATGCCCTTGGACTCCCATCCCAAAGAAAACCAAGCAAACAAGACTGAACAAAAAACAATTTCAACATCACAATTTTCAATCAATCGTTCTAATCATGAAAAGACAATTGCAAGATATTAAGTGTGTACCCCCCAAGTGCTATTAGTTTTAAGCTTCTGGAATTACAGTATCTGGATCAGTGGTTCCAAAGTTAAAGCGCCTAAAACTCAGCTATAAATTTGTTAAAAATGAAGATTCCCAGATACCACCACCGAAGATTCTAATATAGATACATCCAGGGTGAGCCCCAGAAATCTAAATTCTTAACAAGCAGCCCCACATCCCTTAGTGATGTTGATGCGGGAGGGCCAGGGATCACACCTGTGAAACATTTAAAGTCTTTGTTTATAGGATACTAAATTGCTCAAAAAGTACAACAAATGCTCGCCTCAAAATGACTAATAAAATAAGTACATAAAGATAAAAATTTAACAAGCCATGAGAATAAATGCAACGAAAAAAGTTAGAAAAAGAAAATCAGATTTTGCTAATCAAAATAATCACAACTTCCGCATTTCTAAATTATGAAAAATTTAAAAGAAAATGCGTTAGAAAGGGGAAAGTACAACAAATGAGAGGAAGTGGTCATTATCCTTCATAAAGATGTAACTATATACACCCAACACATAAGTGATCAAAATCACAGAAAATTCACAGAATACAAATACAAAATATACAAAAAAAAATACCCAACCCAGAACTAATAAAAAAATTTAAGCAAGGAATTACAAATTTATTTTACAAAAGTTTTAAAAATATGGGAATGCAAGCTGGTGCAGCCACTCTGGAAAACAGTATGAAGGTTCCTCAAAAAACTAAAAACAGAACTACCCTACGACCCAGCAATTGCACTACTAGGTATTTATCCAAGGGATACAGGTGTGCTGTTTCGGAGGGACACATGTACCCCATGTTTATAGCAGCACTATCAACAATAGCCAAAGTATGAAAAGAGCCCAAAAGCCCATCAACGGATGAATGAATAAAGAAGATGTGGTATATATATACAATGGAGTATTGCTCGGCAATCAAAAAGAATGAAATCTTGCCATTTGCAACTACGTGGATGGAACCAGAGGGTATTATGCTAAGTGAAAGTAGTCAGAGAAAGACAAAAATCATATGACTTCACTCATAGGAGGACTTTAAGATGAACATAAGGGAAGGGAAACAAAAATAATATAAAAACAGGGAGGGGGACAAAACAGAAGAGACTCATAAATATGGAGAACAAACTGAGGGTTGCTGGAGGGGTGGAGGGAGGGGGAGGGGCTAAATGGGTAAGGGGCATTAAGAAATCTACTCCTGAAATCATTGTTGCACTGTATGCTAATTTGGATGTAAATTTTAAAAAATAAAATTTTAAAAAGTTTTAAAAATAATACCCAATGCTGGTGATGATGAAGAGAGGCAACTGCATAAATTTTTAGGATTTCAGTGTTACAGCGTTACAGAAATAGTTGATTCATTCAATAACCACTTACGGAGCACCCTAAACAAAACATGCAAAGATTCAGCCTGGTAGGTCTTAGATTTGAATCACATTCTAACTCCCCTTCTAGAAATGTATGCCAAACACACACACACACACACACACACACACACACACACACACAAATACAGACAACAAATACAGACAAAGCCTTATCTACATATCTATTCATCATAGCATTATTTATAACAGCCAAAAAAGCTGGAAATATAAAAGAATAATTAAGGAAATTATTAGGATGGAACACCATGTTTTCAAACAATATTTAATGAATAGGAAAATGCTTAGATTAAATAATGAGCGAAAAAAGTAGTAAATGTATTTGTGCAAATATTTCATTTCATTTTAATGTGAACAGCAACAAAAAAAACTATTTAGTGTTATCTATGGGTTGTGGGATTATGAGTATCTATTTTCTGTACCTTCTAGTAATTTCCAAATTCTCAGCAAAATTATCACATTCATAGTAACTATTATTTTAAGGACTTATCCCCGAATAAGATGAGGAAATGGAGCACAATTCTTTCTTTTTATACTGTGGACGTGGGATCGCCTAAAAAATACATTCAAAAGCAAGTCCAAAGTACTACAAGTTGTTTCCATAACAGTGAACAGTCAAGACCAAACTTATAAATGTTTAAACAAACAAAAAAAAGGGCACATTCAAAATGCTGAATGAAACAGAAGTAGGCAAGAAATCAATAAAACACAGGAATTTAAATATAGACTGAAAGGTGGACTCCATTTAACAGAGGTTAATGAGAAGACTGGTTAATGAGAAGGAGATGGTTTTCAGCCGGCCACACGAGCGAGACTGCTGCCTAACCCAGGAAATCCCACGCAGGATTAAGACGTGCCACTTTCTGAACAACGTTCTTTAGAAGGAGAACCACCACAGCAGGGTTCAGCAAAGCCTCCCCCCATCCCCACTCTGATGGTGAAAAGACAACACTCAGGACGAGGAGCCAGAGGGTCCTAGTGGCACAGAGGAGACGTGGGCCAAACAAG
Source organism: Prionailurus viverrinus (assembly GCF_022837055.1). Lineage (NCBI taxonomy): Eukaryota > Metazoa > Chordata > Mammalia > Carnivora > Felidae > Prionailurus > Prionailurus viverrinus. The sequence goes on from NC_062562.1 coordinate 154,396,010, forward strand.
TGAAACGCAACCTCTTCCCAGGATTCAACCAGCACTGGCCATGCCCAGGCCTCCACCGCTGTGGCTTCTCACAGCCTTCAACAAGGGGGTCAGGGGCCACCTTTAAGATAGGTCTTCTCTAAGGATGGCCCACGCCTTCCTGCCCGCCAACAAGTCCGCGCAGGGATCTGCACTCGCTTTGGGTTTCCAACTGGATCCTTGAGGACAGACGCCATGTCCTCCACTTCTAGCGTTGAGATTCTATCACCTGGCCTAGAAGCAGCCATGCAAACCCGAGGAGCCCGGTACACAAATCAGCGAAAGGATGAAGTCTCCAGTGAAGTCAGCTGCAGCACCGAAATATAATGAACTTCACATCTCCAACTTGAACATTTGCATTGGGGGTTGATGGGAAACAGGAATGACTTCTAAAGACAAGTTACAGAGGGACAATGCAAACAGCTAGATACTTTAAATTTATCAAATTACTTCTACTCTCCACCCCATCTACAAGTACATCCCGATGGCCACGCTCACACGGGGAAGCTGTGCAGAAGTTAAATGCAGAGAGTGTGGAATCAAACTAACCTAAACTCCTGAAGTCTTAGCTTCCTCATCTGTAAAATGGGCATAATCGTGCCGAACTCAAGACATGATTGGATCATGTCTACAAAATACGGCATCTGGCACAGAGGACGCACTGCGTAAATGGAAACGATTAGTGTGCCAGGTATCAGATGGGCTTTCTTTGCCGACTAAAGCCAAGGGCACTCTTCATGATTATCTCTTCTCACAGAAAGCCCCGAGTCTCCTCTCCTCTGAATAGGCAGAAGGCACTAATGAGAACTGACGGGCTAGGGCAGGCGAACTGCTTGCACTCTCTGTATACTGCCTTCAAGAGACCTGTTCTGTCGCCCTTGCTCTGGTATGGCTCCCTGAAGCAGGGTTACCCACCTCCCCCAGCTGTGGGAAATCTTTGTGGAGGCCTCAGGTGTCTATAAGCCTAGAGGTCATGGGGCAGTAGAGGGGAAATGGAAAAGTAATGAGTTTGCACTAACTAGCCAGTGACCTTGACCAAGCCAATTCTCTGTATCAGTCTCCTCTGTAGTAAGGGGAGTGGTTCCATTCTATGATCCCTGAAGTCCCTGCCTGTGTTTCTATTGCACCATCCCTTATGTGGCACTGGTTATAATTCCGACAGTGCTGTCCAAGGGACACCTTCAAATGTGTTCCATTTCCTTCCAAAGCCATTTGGCAGTCCTTTGGCCCTGCTCCCATGAGAAGGGAGGATTCGGAGGAGATTCCGTGGCTCTGCTTGTGCTCACCGTGCAGAAGCCCTCCACCCAGAGCTGCTCATTCCACCTTTCCTTTTCTGCCCCCAAAGTGGTCGAGTGTGTGTGCCGGGCCAATCACCAGCTTGGAGCATGTCAGCTCAGAGATGGTTTCCAGACCATCCTGTGTGTGTGCTCAGGGTGGACAAATAAACATTTCAGACAAGCAATATGAATTAAATCATTTCAACAACAAAACCCGCCCACATGCTCCTTCATAAATGACGCCTTTTAATACCATGCTGCCGAAGAGTCAGTAAACTGCATCTATTATAAAACAACCCTTACTCCTTTCATGCCCTGACACTTAAGAATCACAATATTTTCACACTCTATTGTACTGATGCATTTGCAGAAGTAAGAGCAATAGCTATTTCCCTGGAAAGATCCATGGCCAGGGCGCTTTCCAAGAGATTTTCTTTGAATGTTCTTTGTGTCCTGGTGCACTGGGGGACACCGCCAGCCTGCCTGCATCTGGGGGACGCCGGGCGACTCGGACTAAGGCAATGCCGTCTCAAAGCACACACCCCGAATGGGCCCCTTCGCCCCTACAATAAAGTATTCCCAAACATTTGATATACCACACTGATAGAAACATGCACAAATACAATTTCAGTGCCTGCCTTTTGCAGAGAAAATAAAGGCACATTTGGAGAAGCCACAGACCCGCCTCCGGCTTCGTGGATACCAGGAGAGCTTTGCAGACCTTTGGCAAGACTGGCCAGAATCCGTTCGCTTTTTTCCTTTTATTTTCGCCGTGCCTCTTATTTGCTGGGCCCAAGAAGAATGGAAAAAGCATCTCAAGAAAGGAGGGCTAGGGAGCGGTGGAGAATAAAAGAGGGTGGGCGGGGAAAGCACGATTTTGAAAATAACAGCAATAAAAAAAGGCAGGGTCGCGGCCCGAGCGTCTCGGCGGTGCTTACCTGGGGCGCATGAGGCCGGCCGGGCCAGCAGCAGCAGCCAGAGGCCGGGGAGCAGCAGCCCCGGGCGGCGGCGGAGGCGGCGGGCGCGGCGGGCGGAAGGCCCGCGGCCGCTCGGCCCCGGGACCAGCGCGACCCCGGCGCGGGTCTTCCCCTCCATGGCCGCGCCTCGGCGTCGGCGCCGCGCCCCCGGCAGTCCCGGCCGGCGCCCCGGCCCGGCCTCGCGGCTCGGCGCTCTCGGGCCCGGGAGGGGCGGCCGCTGCGGCTGCGGCTGGGACGGGGCGCCGCGCACCGGCGCGGAGGGAGGCCGGCGAGGCGGGGGCGGGCCGGGGGCCGGAACCGCGGACAGGGGCCGCCAGCCGCACGCCGGCCTCGCCGCTCCGCCCCCTTCGGAGCCTCCGAGCCGCTGCTCGGCAACGCGCGGGCCCGGGCGCGGGGAGGCGAGCACCACCTCCCGGCCGGCCGGGCGCCTGCCTGCGGGGCGGCCGGGCGGCGGGCGCGGGGCTGGGGCGCGCCGAGGCCGCGCCGCGCGGGGCCGGTGCCGGGTCTCCCCCAGGACCCGCCTCCCGGGAGGAGGCGCGGAGGGTGGGGGGGCGCGGGAGGCCTGGGCCCGGCCGGCGCCGCCCCGCCCCGAACACCGGGACCCGCGGCCCGGGTGGCCCCGCGCGTTCCGCCCCCGGGGGCGCCGGGAGGGAGGGAGGCAGGCCGGCGAGGAGGGGTCAGGGCCGGAAAACCTGGCAAGCCCGGAGGGCGGCGGGCCTCTGGCTCCTCCTCTGGCGCCTGGCTTCGCTCTGCTCCGTCCAGTGCGGGGCAGCAGGTGTGAGTGGGACGCCGGCGTTCGTAGGACAGCCTTCGGGGCTGCGGAGGGGACAAAGCGGAGGGAAGGTCTGGCTCCCTTCGCAAGAGCCCCACGTGCAGTATTGGAGGTGAGAAGAGCGCACGCACAGCTCTCCCCGTCCTTTCTCCCTCTAGAGGTTCTGCCTCCGGTCTGGGTCGTTAAGGAGCCACCGGACGCTCTGGGCCCGGGAGGCTCGCCAACCCCGCGCGTAGTAGGCCTTCGGAAGGCGCCTGCTGAACCGAATTGCCGCGGAGCTGGAGAGAACCGCGCACGTCCAGGCCCTCTTAGGGAAAGCAGCCCTCTTAGGCAATGGAGAGATGTCAGGGGATGGACGTCGGGAGAGTCAGAGTTTGACGATGGAGGGAACGTGAGGAAAGCGAGGAAGGGAGTTCACGTTTGTCGAGTACCTGCTACGTGCCGGGCATCTAACTGAACACACCTGGTGGTGTAAAGGTCTTGGAACGTGGAATTGGCAGTTTGGGTTCGTTGCGTCCTGTTAGGATGCTTGCACTAGGCAGGGGATGAAAGGTGTAAGCTGGGGGCACTATCTAATTGCCCGGGAAACTATGATGGTTAAGTGGAAAATGTGAATCATCTCCATTGACAAAAGGGTCCGGCTTGCTCTCCAGTCCGGTTCCCAGCTCCAACCCTGCTGGGCAATGTGCTCCCTGGTGAGATTACTGGAGAATCAGTAATAGCCCTTCCTCTGAATGAGTCTGAGGCACCCTTCTGTAAGTACCTTCCGTGTTAGTTTCAAGGAAGATAATTGAGAATAAAGGTTAAAGACAGCTTTTGTTGACGTTCCTAATTTGTTTTCTACTTTACCATGCCTCCCCATCACAAACAGTCCCATGTCCTCAGCTGATTCCCCACCGGCTCCATACCTTACCATCAGCCCATAATCTCCAGGAGTACCTCTGTGGAAACATTGCCAGGGCACCTAGGCCGCCCGGTCGGTTAAGAATCCCACTTCGGCTCAGGTCATGATCTCACATTTCGTGGGTGAACTCATGTCGGGCTCTGTGCTGACAGCTCAGAGCCTGGAGCCTGCTTCGGATTCTGTGTCTCCCTCTCTCTCTGCCCCTCCCCTGCTTGCTCTCTCTCTCTCTCTCTCTCTCTCTCTCTCTCTCTCTTTCAAAAATAAATAAACATTTTTAAAGAAGAAGAAGGAGAAGAAACATTGCCTGTTCAGGCAAGTCTGGCGCCTGGATACGATGTCCCTAGATCTGTGACCTCTTATTCATGCCTGTCTTCATCCATTGAACTCATTGTATAAAGTGTCATTTGACTACAAACCACTGACTTGAGAGGATTTTTTTTTTAGAGAGAGAATCTTTTTTTAAATATATCATTTAATGTTTATGTATTTATTTTGAGAGAGAGAGAACAAGTCAGGGAGAGGGACAGAAGAAGAGGGGGAGAATCCGAAGCAGGTTCCACGCTGTCAGTGCAGAGCCCAATGCAGGGCTCGATCCCACAACTCTGGGATCCTGACCTGAGCCGAAATCAAGAGTCAGACACTTAACCAACTGAGCCAACTAGGTGCCCCCTGAGATGATGAAATTGTCTTGTCCCATCGTATTATCTTCTGTTATGAATGTATGCTTTGCCTCTGGAACCAAATTAATATGAAGTTCGAAGATGGTGTCATCCTGCTTAAGAATTCCCAGAGCACCAGTAAACCCCCGTTTTACTTGAGCCAGAATATCCACCTGTCCAGCGAAGAGTTCAACCTTTCGGACTTGGCCCCAACCTCCAGTCAGCTCCCACCTACACTAGAACCAGGGTGTCAGGGAAAGTAGGCTCCCTCTCCATTCTCAGCCAATTCAAAGAAAATAAAATATTTGCCCAGCCATTAAAAAGGGATTGACATCAGTGGAATAAAAACTGCAAATCTGAGATAACAGAAATGGCTCAATGTCACCAAGTCCCAATAGAAAGTCTCCTAGTTTCCACGCTCTGAAGGCATAATACTGAATGTTACCCTGTTAGGATTTAGAGCGTTCTGCCTGAGTGTCTAAGAAAATATCTCCTGGGCTCTAACCATCCAGCTAGCAGATTGTGTGACTTGGAAGTCCAAAACAGACTGGTACACAGTAGAAGCACATACATGCCCCTAATGTGTAAACACACACAGCCATACACACTTGTGTCTGAGAAGAGAAGACCTTAAGGCCTTAGGGCATTCATACCAAATTATGCAAAAAATAAATCCAGCAAACACTTCTGGGCACCTACTATGAACTACTAGTGCTGTAGGGAGATATAAAAGATAAAAACAGGAGCGCCTGGGTGGCTCAGTGGGTTATGTGAGTTCAGCTCAGGTCATGACCTCATGGTTCATGGGTTCAACCCACATGTCAGGCTCTGTGCTGATGGCTCAGAGCCTGGAGTCAGCTTCAGGTTCTGTGTATTCCTGCCTCTCTCTCTGCCCCTTACCCGCTTGTGTGCTTGCTCTCTCTCTCTCTCTCTCTCAAAAATAAATATTTTTTTAAAAATAAATGATAAAAATAGTGATTTTAGAGATTGTCTCCTACAATTCTCATTGTATAGATAAAGAAACAAACCAGGGAGATGAGTTTACTGACCTAGGGCTGAGCCCAAACTGGAATTCTCATCTCCTGTTTTCCAGTAAAATATAATCTCTAGGGGAGGAGGGAAAATTAGCCTGGGTTCTCAAAAGGTTTGCTGTCTGGTTTGGGGAGGGTGAGAGTTAGGATCAGTAACACCCTTAGACCTAAGCACAATGGGCCTCAGTTTTCAGAAAGCCCACTCTGGACCTCCTCCAACTGCACCTCTCCCCCATAGGACAAGAAGTCGGAGAAGCCAAAAGAATACCCGACAAGGAGCCCACTTTCCCCCATGCTTGGGTACCTAGGACCCCAGAATTCCCTTCCTACTTGGCACCATGCTCACTTCCAAGGCCCGTATGGCCTCTTATTCTCAAAGGGTGGGCCAAGGTATGTCTAGTCCCAAGGAGCAGCCAGGGGTAGGGTAGGGTTCAGGCAGCAGGTAGGGTGAGATGAACATGTGAAACCTAAGGGAATGAAGCCAAGAACCAGGAATGGGAAGAGAGGGTGGAACAGTTCCATATTTGTACGGGAACTTGGCTGCCATATTCCTGCTCAGGATCTCCAGGAGTCTGGGAATTCTCCCTTATGAATCTAGCCTACAAGGTCATCATGAAGGTGTGTTCATCAAGGGAGGAGGATAGTAATATTTAATAGGTTGCTTGCTTGGCATATAACTTACTGGGATTTCAATGAATGCTATGTAAGCCTCCAGTTGTATTTTGAAACTGTGCCCCTTAATTCTTAGGAGTAGGATAGAAATGAGGACAGACTGACTACCCGAAATGTTGGAAATGACTGGAAGGCAGTAGGGGATAGCACTGAAAGTCCTGGACTGGGAATCAGAACAGCTGAGTTCTAAGCTCTGCTCTGTCACATAAAAGTTTCTTATCTCAGGGAAAAGCTACTCTCAAACCTCAACCTTTCTTATATGATGCCTGGCTTGATTATGCCTACCTTGCCTAATAATATATAAGTGTATCAAACCATCACATTGCATCCCTTAAACTTGTACAATGTTATGTGTCAACGATACCCCCCAAATCTGGAAGGAAACGGGAATAAGAACCATTGAGTTAGAGGTTTGAACCAATCTCTCTGCTAAAAATGAGAAGACAGGAATAGAGAAGAGAGAAAGGAGCTGGGGTAGAGCAAGGACGCAAATATCTGGCTAAAGGGTCTGGACATAATTTTGTAGGCCATGGGGTATCGTTAATAATTTTCGTGAGATATTATTAGAACTAGGCACAAGAAGGATCACTCTATTAACAATATATAAGATGATTTGGAGAGAGGAGAGAGTGGAGAGACCAATTAGGACAAGGTCTTAACTGTGCATGCCTGAAGTTTCAGGATCATAACATTTTTCACCATCAAATGGACAGAACTTTTAAAAAATTGATTATATCCATTTGTGCCATAGCGTGGGGGAAATAGGCATTCTCAAATTCTACTGGTGGGGGTATAAATTGGTAGAGCCATTTTGGAGGACAATTTGGCCTTATCTATCAAAATTTAAAATCAGCTCACCATCTGGTGTAGAAAATTCTATGTATAATACACTTTTGCTTATCCCTCTTTTCTTCTTTTTCTTTCTTTCTTTCTTTCTTTCCTTCTTTCTCCCTTCCTTCCTTCCTTTCTTTCTTCTTTCTTTCTTTCTTTCTTTCTTTCTTTTTCCTTTTATTTTCCTTCAGTTTTTGATGTTGTTGTTATCATTTTTTAGTTAGGCTTAATTCAGATAGGTAAATTCAGTAATTTAATCAGGTAAAATTCACCTTTTTTTAAGTTTACACTTTAATTAGTTTTGGAAAATTTGTGAACTCCTATAGCCACCACCATGTTCAAGACATAGAACATTTCTGTTGCCCTAAAATTTTCCCTTATGCCTGCTTGCAGTTTACCCCGACTCTATCCCAATCCCTGAAAACCATTGATCTAATTTCTGCTTCTAGAGCTTTGCCTTTCCCAGAATTTCATATACAAGAAATGATACAGTAGACTTGGTGTCTGGTTTCTTTTACTTATCATAAGGTCTCTGAGATTCATCTACCTTGTTACATGTATTGGTTCCTTTCTATTGCTAATGAGTATTCCATAATGGATGTACCACAATTTGTTTATCCATTCACCATTTGATGGACATTTTGGTTGTTTTCAGTTTATTGTTTTGGGGGGTTGTTTTGCTTGGAGGGTTTTTTTTTTTGGTTTGTTTTTGTTTTTAAACTGTTTTCTTAATGTTTATTTATTTTTGAGAGAGAGAGAGAGTGTGAGCAGGGGAGGGGCAGAGAGAGAGGGAGACACAGAATCGGAAGCAGGCTCCAGGCTCTGAGCTGTCAGCACAGAGCCTGACATGAGGCTTGAACTCATGAACTGCGAGATCATGACTTGAGCCCACGTCGGTTGCTTAACCAACTGAGCCACCCAGGCAGCCCCTGCTTTTTTGTTTTTTGTTTGTTTTGGGGTGCTTGTTTGTTTGTTTGTTTGTTTGTTTTTGGCTAGTATGAATTCAGCTGCTATCAGTGTTTATTTCCAGGTCTTCATGTGAACATATGTTTTCCTTTGTCTTGGGCACATATCTAGGAATTGAACTCCTAGGTTATGTAATAATTGTATATTTAACTTTAGAAGAAACTGCCCAATTGTCTTCCAGAGTGGGTATAGTTTACATTCTCACCAGCAATGTATGAGAGTTCCAGTCGTTGCAGATCCTTGTCAGCACTTGCTTTGGTCAGTCCGTTTAACGTGGTAGGGTATGGAGTGATATCTCCTTGTGGTCGTAATTTGCATTTTCCTAATGACTAACAACCCTGAGCACCTTTTCATGTGCTTATTTGCCATTGATATTTCTTTTTTGGTGAAGAAACTCTTCAAATCTGTCACTCATGTTTAAAAAAAAAATTTTTAATGTTTATTAATTTATTTTAAGAGGGGAGGGAAGGGCAGACTCGGTCCCATGAACCAAGAGATCATGACATGAGCTGAAATCAAAATTCAGATGCTCAGCCAACTGAGCCATCCAGGTGCCCCAAATCTTTTACTCATTTTATAATTGGAACATTTGTCTTATTACCAAGTTGTAAGTACCGTTATAAATCCTGCATACAAATCCTTTTGTGGATTAGTATTTTGAAAATATTTCCTCCTAGTCCATAACCTGTCTTTTAATTCTCTTAACAGTAGCTGTCAAAAAGCAGGAGTTTTTAAATTTGATGAAGTCCAATTTTCATTTACTCCTTCTTTTTTTGTGTCCTATGTAAGAAATCTTCACGTTAGGGTGCCTGGGTGGCTCATTCGGTTAAGCACCTGACTCTTGGTTTGGGCTCAGGCCATGATCTCACAGTTTCATGGTTCAAACCCCACATCGGGCTCTGTGCTGACAGTGTGGAGCCTGCTTGGGATTCTCTCTGTCTCTCTGTCTCTCTGCCCCTCCCCTGCTCTCTCTCTCTCTCAAAATTAAAAGAAAAAAACTTTGTGGGTTTGAATGGCAATTAGAAAACAGATGAGACATATTCTGGATGCTAAATCCACGGATGAAATATGAAGAAAGAAAAGAATAAAAGACAGACGATTCAGAGACTCTAAGGCTACATACGTAAGGAGAGATGAAGGGAAGTCAGTTGGACAGGCTGGATTAGGGGGAAAGATCATGGGGGGCTGAGCGGTTGGCTGTGGAGGCCGGCCAGCACCCAGGGAGCAACGTTAACACAAGCAGTGGGCAGTGAGGGTGAGCTGAGGCTTGGGAGATAAGGCAGGTAGGGCTCAAAATACAGATACGGAAATCATTTGCACAGAGCTGTTAGCTACGGACATGCGAATGAATGGCTGTGTCTGGAAAGACAGGCGAGAAGAAAAGAAGAGGGCCGAGGACAGGCCCCCGGGAGAGAGCTTCATTATGGAAAAGCTGAAAAGGAATGAAAATGTCAGAGAAAGACTCTGAGGGAAAGGCCTGGAGGGAAGTGCCAGAAGGGAATGGTCAGTGTCAGAAACAACAAGGACTGAGAAAAATCTCTTTGGACCTGATGATGTGGTCATGAAAAAGAGACTTGCCATTGAAATGGTGGGGGAGAGGGGCAAACAACTAGGGTAAAAGAATGAGCTGCTTGGTAAATAATGGCGGCCACAGAGAAGGGTACACAGCAGAGCTGAGACCTATTTTAGGACAGATAAGACTGAGCATCCCTGGAGACAGGAGGGAAGGTGTCTGAAGACAGTGAGGGAATAAAGAAGTGCAAGGGAGGGATCACCGAGCACAGTCTCAGAGCTTAGAGGAGATGGAACCAAGAGGAACACGCACTTCTTTTGAAAAGGCAGATCCAGTGCCCAATGTATCAGCAGAAGGGCTTAATGAAATCATATTACAGTAAGGAGGGAATGCATGCTCCTCTCTCAATAAATGCAGAAAAACATGCAGCATGTTTGGGTTATAACGTTAAATGGGGGAATAAAACCTAAATATAAAATGGTTTATGGGCTAATATAAAACAATATATATGACTGGAAAGGAATTGTGCAATACTTAAGATTGCTGTAGTAAGATGAGGGATTATGAGCATTTTATCCTTCGATGTTGTTGTTCCATTTGTCTTGTCGATAAAACTGTTTGGAATGTCTTCCTCCAAGAGAAGATGATCACGGGCCAAGATGGAGGCTTTACGTGGTCTCTAAAGTGTTTCTCACTCTTCAACACCACAAGTCTCAATTTTGGGTGACAGAATTTGAACTTTAAATGTGAAAATCCAGGGGCACCTGGGTGGCTCAGTCGGTTGAGCATCCGACATTCGCTCAGGTCATGATCTTACAGCTTGTGGGTTCGAGCCCCATGTCAGGCTCTGTGCTGACAGCTCAGAGCCTGGAGCCTGCTTCGGATTCTGTGTCTCCCTCTTTCTCTGCCCCTCCTCTTGTTGTGCTCTCTCACTCTCTCTCTCAAAAATGAATAAATATTTTTTAAAAAGTTTTTAAATAAATAAGTAAATAAATGTGAAAATCCAAAAAAAGGAAAAGATCAGCATGAGCTACAGTAGGTAGGAAAGGGGTCACAGATGGCAGGGGGCTTAAGTTGGGTCTTGAGCGATGGGAACAATGGATAACATTTGTTTAAAAAAAAAAAAAGATGGGGCACCTGGGTGGCTCAGTCAGTTAAGCATCCAACTTTTGGTTTTGGCTCAGGTCATGATCTCAGTGTTCATGGGATTGAGCCCTAAGATGGGCTCCACATTGACAGCATGGAGCCTGCTTAGGATTCTCTCTCTTCCTCTCTCTCTGCCCTCTCCCCACTCCCACATGTTCTCTCTCTCAAAATAAATAAATCAATTTTAAAAAGGGAGAGAGCAGGAGAGAGGGGATTACAGAGGAGAGAAAAGTAGAAAGGCAAGGCAAGACAGTAGAAATTAACAGAATGTGGGCAGGGGCCACTTGCCTATCTGGAAGAAAATCTATTTAGAAGGAATCTGGGGACAAAAGAGCAAATAGGTAGGATCTGATGAGCTTGTAGCAAGCAAAGAGTTTAGACCTGCCATGATCTAAACTAAAGATAGGTTTCCCCCGCTATTCAAAAGTAGGGCGCTCCTATGAAACCTTTCTTAAATAGAAATAGCACAAAGTGGAGAGTATATCCCACTTTCTGAAAGTTGGAAAGACATACATTAGTACAATAACAACTATTTTCATAAAATTGAAAATGTTCTTTGGATTTCTTTCATTAGCAAAAACAGGTACTAATATAAGTCTTTTACAAAAGCAAAGTGGCCTAATGTGAACTTTCAGAAAGTGTAGGATACTTGTCATTACAAGGACTTCCTGCCTATCAAAAGGGAAGGAAGCCTTTGGAGGGAGTGACATTGTCAAAGCACCCATGACCATAAGTATAATGTTTAAAACCAGGATCCTTGTCCTGGATGGAATGGGCTGGAAATGTCTGTCCCTCTTGCACAGTTTAGTAGCCATCATGGCAAGTGAGAATGTTCTTGAAGCACAATCCTGACCTTGCCTCTCTGTCTGTTGCAGTTTCCCCTAAAATCCTTCCCCCCCAACACACAAGCTGCCACTGACCAACTGGCTAAGTCCTCTGCCCACACTCTCCATGGTCATTTCCCACTATAGCCCCACACCCAGCAGCTCCCTGAGGCATGCCAAAAATCCACATTAGAATCACGGCAACAGTTGGTGAAAGCTGTTTTTAGAATCACCCTCATTCTCTGGCATTCTACTAACTCCAACTCACATATGACTGTGTTCTCAAACTCAGGGGCTCTGGCTCAAATTCAGAATGAGAAAAAATGATAGTCGTCTAGCTCAGTCTCTTATTCTTCCGTCTTGTCGTGAGTTCGACCAATTACATGAGTAAATAAACCAAACCCATACTAACTATGTATCTGTCCTGATGACCCTGATTCTCTAGAAAACCCTTTCTTCCCTCAAAGCCCTCAATGGACACCCTTGCTAGGAGAGATCTCTGCTCTTGAGCTTCTTGGAATTGTGGGCGGAGCATCGCTTCTCCAGAAAGCCTTCCTTGATCTGCCAGAGCTGGCTTTGTTGCCCTTCCTCTGGGCTGCCATAAGTCCCCGTGATGCCCCTGTAACTGCACTGACCACACAGGATAAGACTCCATGTGTCTCTGAGTCCTTCAAGGGCAGAGACCTTCTCATTCGCAACTATTTATTCCCTAGCATCTAGTGCGGTGCATGGCAGGTTTTAGGGCTCAGCTCGTGCTTGTTGAATGAATAAGTAGAAGTACAAGAACTAAGTTCCAAGCCAGCCTCTTCCCTCACCTCATGCCTCCCTGCACCCCAATGAACAATTCACCTCATTAATCAATTAGGTTAACTCAGAAAACTACCCTAAGGGGAGCATGAGTGTCCCCAGTTCTTTGGTGCCCGGGCCAGAAGGGATACACTGACAGAGAACTTCTCAGACCTCAAAGGATGTCCAGAAATGCCAGATTCCTCTACTCTACACTATGAAACACCAATGGAGACTGCATGAAAAATATAAAAGGTCACTTCAGATACGACATTACCTTGGTCTTACACAGAAGTCAGTAGGCTATGGTCATTGGCTGCAGCAAACATTTATTAAATTTAGTGAACCAAGACTCTTCACAGAAATAGAGGAAAAATACAATCTCTGCCCTTTAGGAAATGACAATCTCCAAACAATAAAATATGCTCACAAAATTTGAATCTTACAGGCTCTGGATGAAGAGCATCGGGTTGTGAGAAGCTGGGTAAAATTATCTGCCCACGAACAACTGTGTGTGGAACTCATCTGCCCTTTAAAAAGGCAAGTTAAGAAATTTCTAGACCAGCGCTGTCTACAAGATGGAAAGTTTCTGGGACATTGGAAGTGTTCCATAAATCTGTGCCATCCAGTGAAGAAGCCACTAGCCACAAATGGCTCTTGAGCCCTTTAAGTGTGGCTAGTGTAACCAAGGAGCTCAATTTTTAATGTTTAAAAAAAAATTTTTTTAATGGCTTCATGGATTCAACACACTATTTTTTTTTTAAACGTTTATTTGTTTTTGAGAGGGACACAGACAGACAGAGAATGAGCAGGGGAGGGGCAGAGAGAGAGGGAGACAGAGAATCCCAAGCAGGTTCCATGCTATCAGCAGAGAGCCTGATGCAGGGCTCGAACTCACAAACTGTGAGATGGTGACCTGAGCTGAAACCAAGGGTCAGATGCTTAACCAACCGAGCCACCCAGGCGCCCCACAGACACAACTTTCTACACCAGAGTTTTCTCATTTGTAAAATGGGAATAATCATAACTACCTCATACCACCCCCATAGCACCCTCTAATCTTCTGAGCATCAACTTGAACTTCGGGGTTTGGGTGTGATGGGCTTGTCTGCCTGAGATTCAGACCAGAATCGAATGCAGCCACCATCTCCTGTGACCATAGATGTCTGAGGGACTCCCATGTACAGCACAGATTTGCCACCAGGTGAGCAAAAAATAAGACATCTGCCGATAAAACAGCTATAGTGAAGACAAACACTTCATAAATATAGATACAAAACTTTGAAAACTCCCCTTCACGCTTCAAACAAAGTCCATTGCTCAGCACGCCCTGCAAAGGTTCTCAGACTCCTGCACGAGAAGTCCAGCCTGGGAGGACGGTCCTCTGGTGGCCCCAGCACCTGCTCCTCTCCCACAGCCCCTTGTCCTTCACCCACCATTGATTCGAAGCACTCCTCCACATGCCAGTCCTCCCTGACTTCTCCATTCCCATCTAAGAAGTCATGTCCCTTAGCCTCTTCTTCCCGAGCACCTACTACTCGCAACTGCATACTTCATTCTGCATTTGGTTTCATGTCTATTTTGCCACTAAACCGTAATCTCCCTGAGGACAGACACTATTACTTCTTGTTAAGAGAGGAGTTTTTACACGATGGCTGATTGCTCAGACTCCGGCCAGGACTCTGTATGTATGTTACATCTCCACTACTTGTTAGCTATGACACATTAGCCCCTTTGTGCCTCGGTGTCCTCATCTAGAGAATGGAACAATAATAATAATAACTCCCTCACGAAGCTGTATGAAGATTAAATGAATTGGTATACATAAAATTCTTAGAAAAGAGCGTAGCACATTGGCAAGCTTTACATCAGTGTTAGTGTTAGTTAGTAGTACCCATGGCCACTATTTGGTCAATACTCGGTACAGGGTCCAGCGCAAAATAGGGTCTCAGTAAATGAATGAATGAATGAATGAATTTCCATCAGACTACTATAGTGATGTTTTTACATTTTTTTTAATATTTATTTTTGAGAGAGAGAGAGAGAGAGAGAAGAGAGAGAGCAGAGGAGGGGCAAAGAGTGGGAGACACAAAATCCAAAGCAGGCTCCAGGCTCCGAGCTGTCAGCACAGAGCCTGAAGCGGGGCTCAGGGCTCGAACTCACCAACTGTGAGATCGTGACCTAAGCCGAAGTCAGACACTGAACCGCCGAGCCACCCAGGCGTCCCTGTTTGTTTTTTTTTAATACTATAGTAATGTTTTGATCTTTTTCTTTCTGACCCCTTTCTGCCAGGTTGAAGCATTAATAATCTCTCAAAGCATGCTAAGTAACTATGATAGTGACTGGTCAATTTCTGATTAACGTGATTTTTCTTGTTTTTAAAGACACAGACACCAAGTTAATGAAGTACCTGTTCCCAGCTTCTGAGAGTTTTTAAAAATATTATACAATGACTTTGCAATATCCACAAAGTAATCTTCTGATGTTAAGTATTCATCCTGTTGACATGATGAATATATTCAGAGTTTCGTGATCTGCTAGTCTTGTATTTCTGGAGATAAGTTCTAGTTAGCCATGGTATAGTTTGGAACACTGGGTTTAGATGAAGACAGACCTGACTTTAAATACTGGTTTACCATTCATTCGATAACCATGTAACTTTGGCCGTGACTTTTCCGAGCCTTGGTTTCCTCACCTAAAAATGGAAATGTTAGTAGAATACCTACCTCATCGTGTTGTATGAAAAGAATTAAAAAATTGGGTCCCTCAGTAGTGTTATTGGCAGTAATAATATACCATGATAATTATTATTGTTCCGTACTTCGCTGGAATCTTATTTAAGAATTTTGTAACTAGATTCAAAAAATGAAACTGGCTTCTAATGGAATTTTTAAGGAATTTTCCTTGTCAGTGTTAAGAATAGCACCTACTTAGCTCACAGAATTAAAATGGGATCATGACATAGCTCTCATTTTTCTGAAAAGAACTTTAATTTTTTATTACACATTGTAGAAAAGGTAGGATATACAGGGAATCAAGCTTATGAATATTAAAATTATCTATAGTCTCACTTAACCAGAAGAAGCATTGTTAGCATTAGACTCTATGCTCTCCCAAGCATTTAAATGCACAAATGTGTGCACATACATACCCACATTATCATGCTGATAAAAAGTTAGGATCGGGCTGTACACAAAATTTTGTTGCACTGAACACTATATTATGAACGTCTTTTTACCTTAATAGGTAATACTCCCCAAACTCCCATCATTTGTAATGGAGGCACTGTATTCCAAAATACAAACCTATCATAAGTTGTTCAGCACACTCCCTAATGTTGGACAATTAGGTGGTTTCCTTCATACGTAATGCTGCCTCAGACATCGTGCTAGGTATTTCTGTTGGCCCACAATCCACCCTCCACCCTTCTCCACCATGCTGTTTGCTTCGAGAAGCAAGACTTTGCAAGACTGCCTCATTGGGCTTCTTCCCTCTCTGGCTTCCGATGCATCTGGCCAGTGTGGGAGGGGGTGGGGGTGGATAACACCAGCAAGAAATCTGATAATGGAAAAGGAACCAAGGGTATTTATTCCCCCAGCTCCCACCCTGAAAATACTACTAGTTGGCCGTGTCCTCAAGCATAAGAGCTAGAATGCATCTGGTGGGAGGTTCTCTCCTATGACTACTTCTGCCGGGTTCTTGGAACAGCTCCTTCCCTTTGTGCCTTCATGCTTAGGGTGGTATGGTGCCCCCACCACTGCTAGCCCAAGTTATGCCACCCACCTTTGTGGGTTTCCCTTGACCCTGCCTACCTCTTCATAGATAGTCCTTCATTAAATTGTCTCCATTTATCCATTTTAAGTGTACCATCTCCTTCTTGCCAGGAACCTAACAAATATAAACAACTTTGTAAGTAAATTCCTATATACATCTTTTATTATCATATGATAAATTTCTCAAACTGGAATTATTTGATCAAAGAGCATGTGTATCTTTTTTAATTTTTTTTAATGTTTTTATTTATTTTTGAGAGAGACAGAGACAGAATGAGAGTGGGTTAGGGGCAGAGAGAGAGAGGGAGACACAGGATCAGAAGCAGGCTCCAGGCTCTGAGCTGTCAGCACAGAGCCCGACGCGGGGCTCGCACTCACGAGCCACGAGATCATGACCTGAGCCGAAATCGGACGCTCAACCGACTGAGCCACCCAGGCACCCCAAAGCATGTGTATTTTTAAGACCTTTTACAATATTGCCAACTTGCTCTTCAATATACCATTCCTCCAGCAGTACAGGAGAACTTCTGCCCTCAGGCCCCTTGTCCAACTGGATATTATAATTTCTTTTCATCTTTTGCTATGTTCGTAAGCACTGCTGTACTATAGAGACAGTCTCATCTATGAAAGTCTGTGTTGGGAGGAGATCAGCTAGTAATCGTTGCGGTCTATTTGTTTTAGTTTTCCCTGCATAACTTTCTTGGTGTTTTATTCTATTTCCTATTACAAATTGGCCGGTTAGCCCATATTTGGCCTTTAAGAACTCATTAAAATTATACCTGATTTCATTCTACCCATGTGTAAGGGGGCCATCTCTCCCCCATGCTCTGTCAAAGCTGAAATCATTTTTATGTCATGTCTTTCCATACACAACCTTGTCACTCTTTGGATTTCAGAACTTGACTTATGACTAGTCTCTTTTTAATTAATAATTTATTTATTTATTAATTTACATCCAAGTTGGTTAGCACATGGCACAACAATGATTTTAGGAGTAGATTGCTTAATGCCCCTTACCCATTTAGCCCATCCCCCCTCCCTCAACCCCTCCAGTTAACCCTCTGTTCTCTATATTTAAGAGTCTCTTATGTTTTGCTTCCCTTATGTTCATCTGTTTTGTAACTTAAAGTCCTGAGTGAAGTCATATGATATGTCTTTCTCCAACTCATTTCGCGTAGCATAATACCCTCTAGTGCCATCCACGTAGTTGCAAATGGCAAGATTTCATACTTTTTGATTGCCGAGTAATACTCCATTATATATATATACCACATCTTCTTTATCCACGCATGCATTGATGGACATCTGGGCTCTTTTCATACTTTGGCTATTGTCGATAATGTTGGTAAAAACATGGGGGTGCACGTGCCCCTTGGAAACAGCATACCTGTGTCCCTTGGATAAATAACTAGCAGTGCAATTGCTGGGTCATAGGGTAGTTCTATTTTTAATTTTTTGAGGACCCTCCATACTGTTTTCCAGAGTGGCTGCGCCAGTTTGCATTCCTAACAGCAGTGCAAAAGAGATCCTCTTTCTCTACATCCTCACCAACATCTGTTGTTGCTTGAGTTGTTAATTTTAGCCGTTCTGACTGGTGTGAGGTCGTACCTCATTGTGGTTTGGATTTGTATTTCCCAGATGATGAGTGGTGTTGAGCATTTTTTCATGTGTCGGTTGGCCATCTGGATGTCTTCCTTGGAGATGTCTATTCATGTCTTTTGCCCATTTCTTCACTGGATTATTTGTTTTTTAGGTGTTGAGTTTGATAAGTTCTTTATAGATATTGGATACTAACCCTTTATCTGATATGTCGCTTTCAAATATCTTCTCCCATTCCGTCGGGTGCCTTTTAGTTTTGCTGAGACTTATGACCAGTCTCTTACTCTTGACTTATGACCAAGCTTGAGAAAAGTTATGATTTTGTAGGTTATCTGATTCTTCTTGTGACTTCCCACATCCTGAACTGAAGTGCAACTCCACATTTAATTTTTTGAAAATTTAAGTAAATCAAGAATATTTTTTTTTAATTTCTTAAAAGCTTATTTATTTTGAGAGAGGGAGAGAGCGTACATGTGGGGGAGGGAGGGAGAGAAAGAGAAAAGGGGAGAGAGAGAGAAGCCCAAGCAGACTCCACGCTGTCAGCTTGGAGCCCAACAACACGGTACGCAATCCCACAAACCATCAGATCATGACCTGAGCCGAAACCAAGAGTTGGACGTTCAACCAACTGAGCCACCCAGGCACTCCAAACTTTTTGAAAATTTAAGTAAATCAAGAATATTTCTGTAAAAAACAAGACATAAAACCATATATTCATTACCACCTTCAATGCGCATGTACTTGCTAATGGAAGAAATTGAATCCTGCCTTTCACATGTCACATGGAAAACTTCTCCTATAAATATTGAAGAGTAATGTGAATTGGTTAATAGTGCAAAAATGTTCCCCAGCTGCCATGTGTACTTGCAGTAAATACCACACAACTGCAGGTATGCCCAGAGCTACTGATCAGAAGACAAAGAGGAAGGGACATGGAAAATGGAAACCACTGATTGTGCAAGGATCTACAGTATGCAGACAATCCGAAAGGCAAGGATCTATAATATCCAGGCAATCCAAAAGGCAGGCCTTGACAGGTTGATTCGTTTTTGCTTCCCACACGTTTCCAACACAGAAGCCCTCCACAAAGTCTGAAACTATATCTGTTTCCAATGATGACAGTGGTTCAGCCCACAGACCTGCACAGAGTTCACAAGCAATCATGTTTTGTGTTGAGGATGTAGGCTAAGAGATGTGGAGAAGCATTTCCGTGGGGCCTGAGTGGTATAAGTCATAAGCAGAGAAATCCTTTTAAAGCAGAGGCCCAAGGCAGGGTCCTCTCTTGCCTGGGACAGGGCAGTACTGATTTAACTCATCTGTGTTTTGATAATTAAACAGGGTAGTATATCTAAAGAACTTAGAACAGCACTACACAATGGTATTATGAGTGATTATTACTTCCTTCTGAATACATTCCTGTATTCTCCCAAATTTCTACAATGATATAATACTTTATTTTCCAATAAATCTCTTAGAAAAATATTCCTAAATAAGAATAGAGAAATTCAATGATAGAGTAATACGTTATTTTACAAATAATAATGAATATGAGGTGATGGATGTGTTAACTAACCTTAGTGTGGTAATCATTTCACAATTATATACATGTATCAAATCATCATCTCATACACCTTAAACTTATACAGTGTTATATGTCAATAATATCCCAATAAAGCTGGGAAAAATTTTTTTTAAATAATAATGACATTCCGAATCAATGTACAAAACTCAAAACAGCGCTTAGAATAAAACATACTTTGAGCATATAGCAATAAAAATAAAAAGGAAATTGCATACACATATAAAATATAAATCAATTTTATTTATGAATGTATAGATGTATATAATTATAATAAAAATTACCAAATAGTGAAAAGAAATACATTGAAAGAACATATGTCATAACAGAGTTACTCAGAATTTAAGGAGGTTTTAATATAGTAAAACCAGTAACATAATCATGTTAGGTGGTTAAATGATAAAAATTATATGATTATACAAAGATACCAATTCTTACTAAAAGCTTCCAACAATAAATGTTTTTTCCCTTATTAAACAGAGAACATTTGTTTAAAGCCAACAATAAACTTCATACGTAATGAAGAAACATCAAAATTTATATTTTAACACAATTTTATTTAACACAAAGCAAAACAGAAATACATAAGAAAAGACAAATATGTCTTTTTTGCAGCTATGGTTTTACATTTGGAAGAACCAAAAAGGCCACCTAACACTGGTAGAACAAACATAATTCAACAAAAGACAAACATTTAAAAAATTAATAGCATTCTAATGACAGAGATTCCCATACTGAGTAGCAATACAGATGTATTTAGCTAAGAAAAAATTAATGTAATAAGGGATATATAAGGCCTAGATAAAACCAAGAACAAATTATCACGAGAGAAATCAAGGAACCCATCAGTAAGGAAGCGACTTAATTCCTTGATGGGAGGAATTAGTGTCATAAGCATAAGTCTTAAACGGTTCATTTTAGACCTTGATGATTCCAAATGAAGCACCAAAAAGATGTTTACCTTAAATAACACATTCCTTAGGGGAAAAAAGACTTTTTGAAAATTAAAAATATACATGTGGGGGCAAAAAGGAACAACGAAGACCAGTATCATACTGATTCCATGGATTCAAACACAGAGTTTGATTCATTACATGACAAAAAATACTTCTTCACTGCGAAGTGTCCAAAAAGAAGAAATTACGGTTTTGTTTTGGCTCAAAGCTAGGGAGTAAAAGCAGAAAGTCTGGCAAAGCAAGTGCTACTCGAGAACTTTGAGAACGCTAAGAGAACGGCCTCTCTTGGGGTCAGGAAAGACTAACTAGCATTTTAAAGAATCTGGTTTTGCCAGGTTTCAAGGCAGGAAGAGGGAAGGATTGGCACTTAACAGGAACATCCTTTACAGACAGAGAGTCGTAAAATAAAATGGCACATTCCGAAAATTACAAGTAGGTCAGTACACAC
Organism: Prionailurus viverrinus; assembly: GCF_022837055.1. Classification (NCBI taxonomy): domain Eukaryota; kingdom Metazoa; phylum Chordata; class Mammalia; order Carnivora; family Felidae; genus Prionailurus; species Prionailurus viverrinus. The sequence goes on from NC_062562.1 coordinate 154,416,741, forward strand.
AATATTGGTCTGCATTTTCAAAACTCAGTCAAAGCCCAATATTTAAAAACCTGAAAACGTATCATAAAATCTGGATCTGGCTTCTTTCGACTAGTTGGACAACATGACAGCCTGGGTCTGCACGCCCACATGGGTATGAGAGGCAGGTGCCCCCTCAGATGGGCAACTTGCTACGACACGTCCTCTCTCCCCCCATTTCTCTTACAGCCAGCTCACATCATCCATTTAGGTCACCTGTCTCATCCAGGAAGGCATTTGAGTTTATGACTCCTACCAATGAAGGTTATGGCAAAAGATAGCACGTGATTAGATCTGCATTTCACAAGCCCAACTGGGCACAGGGTGGAAGGCTTGGGGATGGTGGGGGGGGGGGGGGGTAAGAAGGTGGTAAGGAGACCAATGAAATCCACAAAAGCCCATTGTATGAAAAACTAAAATGGGACTGCCATCACTGAAGGAAAGCAGGGGGCCACCTCGCACCTTCTATGAAAATACTCTCACAAGACAGAACCGGAAAACCAAGGAGTCCTACATCTGTGGCATAAGAGCAAGAGCTGATGAGGATTGGAAACAAGGCTGTGTGTAGGGGATGGCAAGAAAGGGGCAGAGGAGGACAAAAACTTGAGAGTTCTGAAGGGAAACTAATCCCCAACACTGGGTAACCAGTCTGACATAAGGAACCAGGAGAAAGACGAGTATGAGGACAATTTGTAGGGTTTTGCTTTAAGTTGGTAGTTTGTTGATACTCCAAAAATAAAGAAACCAAAGAAGGGACGAGTCTATAGGAAAGTTAGTATTTAACCTAGGTTATGTTGAATTTGTGGGGCCTATGGATGTGCACCTTCCCTCATACGCCCTGATAAATGACCAAAGAAAAATCATCTCCAATTCTCCTGTAGTAACTTTCCAACAGCTGAATCATGAGCTGGAAATGAGGGTCAAGTATAATTATATAAAATATCTTTACAGAATGAATTTTTTTTTTAATTTTTTTTTCAACGTTTATTTATTTTTGGGACAGAGAGAGACAGAGCATGAACGGGGGAGGGGCAGAGAGAGAGGGAGACACAGAATCGGAAACAGGCTCCAGGCTCCGAGCCATCCGCCCAGAGCCTGACGCGGGGCTCAAACTCACGGACCGCGAGATCGTGATCTGGCTGATGTCGGACGCTTAACCGACTGCGCCACCCAGGCGCCCCTTTACAGAATGAATATTAACAGAACTAAGCTTTTTTTTTTTTTTAATTTTTTTTTTTTCAACGTTTATTTATTTTTGGGACAGAGAGAGACAGAGCATGAACGGGGGAGGGGCAGAGAGAGAGGGAGACACAGAATCGGAAACAGGCTCCAGGCTCCGAGCCATCAGCCCAGAGCCTGACGCGGGGCTCGAACTCCCAGACCACGAGATCATGACCTGGCTGAAGTCGGACGCTTAACCGACCGCGCCACCCAGGCGCCCCCAGAACTAAGCTTTAAAGGGAATATTATACATTCCCTATGTATTTACTGTACATAAAATATTGTAACAGAGATTACAGAGGGCTAATAACTGCACATAAAAGCATAATTAGAAGATGTATAAAAAAAACACAATACTGTAAAAGTCCACCAAGTCTCTTAATAGACAGGATATACATTTATACCCTACACTTTCCATTAAGAATTTAAGACGGCTAAAAAAATTTAATGAAAAATTAAAAAAGAATTTTAGATGGCTTATAGCAAAAATACACATAGTGAAAGGATAAAATATAAATAATAATAATAAAATGTAAAAATAATTTTGTAAAAAAAATAGCACCAGGAAAAATCAGAACTAGGAAGAAGGAAACAAGGTATGCAGAACAGAAGGGCTTTCAGAAATACTGCTGTGGACAACCAAAGTGAAAAGATTAACCGCGTGACTCTTATTGTCCATGAGGAGAAAACACAGCAATTTCTCACTCTGAAAAGGATGTTTCTGCACACCTTCCCCAACAGAGAAGACGGCATTTCATGATAAAACATGCTTCTAAACTAAATTAATTCAGCTTTATGAAAAACTCACTACCCTTGTCCCTATTTCTCAAATGTGTTACCGCAGGAAAGTTAAACTTAAAAACAAACAAACAAAACTTTACACACTGACATTTGGGGATATCACAACAGGAAACCCAGAAACAGATCTCATGATGGTGCTTCTCTGTACCCCTCAATGACAACAAAGAACCAAACATCTGAGCTTAACTGGATGAAGGAAGCTGGCCGGGGTGGAGACGGGAGATAAAGGCAACGTGAAATGGGTGAGGTATATAGGTTTCTGATGGTCTCTCCTGAACCACAGAAAGAGATATGACTTTGAGGAACAGAGGAACAACATACTGTTTAACCGGTAGCAATGGAGCTTTGGCAAAGAAATTTAATAAAAAACGAAGAGTGGACAGAGTGAGGTAGAAATCTTTGGTGAGCACTCAAAAGTTATAAAGCTATGGTAGTGGCTGAGGACGGATCCACAGAGGTGGGTATCATATGAGCACGGTACAAGTGATATCCTCTCGTGAAAATCGAGGAACCTCATCGAAAGCCATGCCATATCAGCACAGAGGAGGGCCCCAGGAACTGAAGGGCAAACACGAAACGCACCACATAAGACATACAGAAAACACACACAGGAAAATACTCACTTGCATACACTTAAAGAAACGCAAACCAAAAAGACAGTATCCTTTAGCACCTACAAGCCTAAGCAAAAGAAGAAATTTAAAAATTCAGTATGGTAAGGATTTTAAGAGTCCTATTCAAAATTTGTGAGAAAGAATTGAAATATCCCAGAATAAGGGAAATAGTGAAGTAAGCGATCATCTGGTAGTGTATCCGTGCATTCAAATGATTATACGTGATAAAATGCGAATAGGGAAAGGTGCTTATGAAACTTTAAGAGAAAACAAGAGTACAAAGCGTACGTATTCTAGAACTACCACTATGTAAACTGTGTATATGGGCGCATAGGAAAAACCCTGGGTGGGTCACAGAGCAAGTCAGCAGAACCCACTCCTTTTGGAGCTCCCGCCGGCCTGGGGAAAGCTCTTGGGGACTTCGGGCAGGATGGGCCATCTTCACGGTGCACGCTGGACCGACCCCAACCATACTCACGTCCTATTCTCTCTGCCTGCTCAGCGTCCAACCACATCCCCGACCACCGTCCTCTTTGATTTTACAACAACTTGTGAGGTAGGTACTACTACGACCGTGACTGGAAAATGATGAAATGAACGAGCTTACAAATTAAGCTCAACAGCTTTGTTTTCAGACCTTCTAGTTGGACACGCTTCTTCTTTCACTGACGTCCTTTAAGGTTTACCTGCATGTGGTTTCTTGGCTGACTGAGCGGGGCCGGGCACCAGAGGGCTGGCCTCTGGAGCGCCGGCTACGTGTACTCCTGGTTCCTCAAGGCCCTGTGAACACTCAGCAGAAGCTGAATTCCCTAAAAAGAAGACGAAGAGATGAGCTTTCCTGGGACACCTCTTTTATCGCTCTCCATTTCATTTTGTGTTGGGAGCATCGGCCCAGCAGATCAGATCCCAGCCAAAAGTCCCAACACTGCTCTGGATTTGGAGAGTTTGTGTTTTCTAGATTTATTTCACACACACACACACACACACACACACACACACACACACACACACACAAGTTCATAGTTAGGAGAGACCCACTAAACAAGACCAGATGAGGGTGATGACAGGCCCTGTACCTGGCCTAGAAGATCCCCGCCATCATTCAGGCTTCCCTAGACAGCCTCCAACACTACCTTCAAACCACCCGCTCAGGAAGTCAGCCACGACCATCCCAACAGAAGAAAACTCAGTATCAAGAAGCACCTGGGTGGCCCAGTCTGCTAAGCAGCCGTCAGCATGGAGCCCATTTCAGATCCTCTGTTCCCCTCTCTTTCTGCCCCTCCCCCCTCCACCTCTCTCTCTCAAAAATAAATAAACATTTCAAAAGAAGAAGGAAAAGAAAAGAAAACTCCGCATCAATAGTTTGGAGACTCTGACTTTGCTGGTTTGGTTTTCCCAAATTCGGCAATTCTCCTAAGCCTACCACCCACTGAAACTGATTTTCAGCTATAAACAAATCGAACAGAATAAGTAACCTGAATGCACTGTAGTTAAAAGTACACCAAACCACACTTTGTAGACCCATTTTTTTTTTCAACGTTTTTTATTTATTTTTGGGACAGAGAGAGACACAGCATGAACAGGGGAGGGGCAGAGAGAGAGGGAGACACAGAATCGGAAACAGGCTCCAGGCTCCGAGCCATCAGCCCAGAGCCCGACGCGGGGCTCGAACTCACGGACCGCGAGATCGTGACCTGGCTGAAGTCGGACGCTTAACCGACTGCGCCACCCAGGCGCCCCTGTAGACCCATTTTTTAATGGTAGACTATGCAGCAACATGGGAAAATATTTATGATTCTTGATAAAGTGAAAATTTAAGATACTAATGCATACTTCAACCACAACTAGACTGGAATTTGTATAGTAACAGGAGGGACGGCCCTGCAAAATAAATGGTAACAATCATTGTGGATGGAGTGAGTGGAATCATGCAATTTCTATCTCTACTCTCCACTTTCTAAATTTTTATGTAATATGGTTAAAATTTCTTAATAACTAAAAAAGAACATACTTTCTTAAAAGTTCTCATCACAGGAAAACAAACTTTGTAACTATGTATGATGACAGATGTTACCTACACTTAACTGCGATCATTTCTGCTGTGTATACAAATATCGAAATATGTACCTCTGAAACTAATACAACGTTGTATGTTTACCACCTCAGTAAAAGTAAAGAAAGAAAAAGAAAACACTTGAATTTAAATTTAATAAAGAAATCCATTCCTGTGTTTTCTTTCCCTTTCTAGGCCACTGGCCCACCTCCTTCCTCTTTCTTCCTAACAAAGCTGTGAGGACAGTTGTACCTACTTCCTGGCCCCCAGCTTAGCGAGGAGGTACACTGCTCAAACCCTTGGGCAGATGTTATTAGCCGGCGGCACAGAAAGTAAACTCTATCCCTTCCTTCCTTTAGTTAGAACCACAGTTCTAGGGGCACCTGGGTGGCTCAGACGGTTAAGCGTCCAATTCTTGGTTTCAGCTCAGGTCATGATCTCAAGGTTTAGCAACTTCGAGCCCCGCATCGGGCTCTGTGCTGACAGCGCATGCTTGGGATTCTCTCTCTCTGCCTCTCCCCTGCACATGCTGTCTCTGTCTCTCTCAAAACAAATAAGCAAAGTTTAAGAAAAAATTAAAAAAAAAAAAAAAGAACCATAGTTCTCCATCAGAAAACATCAGAAAATATTGGTCCGGTTTCCCCGAAGATAGAGCAAAATTTACAATGCGAGGTGCTATTCCCCCCCCCCCCCCCCCAGACTCACTTTCTGGTCAAAACTATGTGTCGGTAGTGTTCTCCCTCTGATATTCTCACCTTGACTTTCAAGCACCTTGTGCAGCTTCATATGCTTGTAGGTAGAGATTATCTGAAAATTAACGACACTTGGGACACTCAGTCCTTGGTCCTGCAGCAGCTTCAGGGCTGCGGCATGAATGAGCTGATGGGACCGTTTGCACTTCTGAAGTCTGCACTCCCCTCTGACAAAGGACTTGCACACGTGAAACTTGTTGCACTTCTCCTTCATGTTGCAGTAGCCATGCAGCGCTTCCCCTTTGTTGTACAGCAAACACACCTGGCACAGAAATGAAGCAACACTTGGCACGTTTGGTTGCACTGTCATTTACGGCAATTGATGAAAGAAAAAAAAAATTATTTTTACGATTTTAGTTTTAAGTCATTTCTACACCCAACGTGGGGCTCGAACTCACAACCCTGAGACCAAGAGTCACACGCTCCACTGACTGAGCCAGCCAGGCACCCTGAGAAAACATTTCTGTGAAAGAAGTGTGATCAGCAGAGACTTGGGCCATCATATGTTAAAATATAAACTAAACAGTATGACACTGGTTCAGGGATGTATAGGAGATCAAGAAAAAGAGATCCTACACCTAGCCTCAAAATAAAAATATTCCTTAAAGATTTGATAGAGCTCAACAATAAAACTGTATGAGCCTCATGTTTTCTTAAAAAATTTTTTTTTAACGTTTTTATTTCTTTTTGAGACAGGGAGAGACAGAGCATGAACAGGGGAGGGTCAGAGAGAGGGAGACACAGAATCTGAAACAGGCTCCAGGCTCTGAGCTGTCAGCACAGAGCCCAAACGGGGCTCAAACTCACGGACCGTGAGATCATGACCTGAGCCGAAGTCGGCCGCTTAACTGACTGAGCCACCCAGGCGCCCCAAGCCTCATGTTTTCTTGTAGAAGACTTTTTAACTAATACTGTGGTTCCGTGCGATTTTAAATTTTTTATCTTTTTTTAAAAAATGTTTATTTAGGGGCGCCTGGGTGGCGCAGTCGGTTAAGCGTCCGACTTCGGCCAGGTCACGATCTCGCGGTCCGTGAGTTCGAGCCCCGCGTCAGGCTCTGGGCTGATGGCTCGGAGCCTGGAGCCTGTTTCCGATTCTGTGTCTCCCTCTCTCTCTGCCCCTCCCCCGTTCATGCTCTGTCTCTCTCTGTCCCAAAAATAAATAAACGTTGAAAAAAAAAAAATTAAAAAAAAAAATGTTTATTTATTTTTGGGGGGGGGCACAGGGAGAGGGAGAGAATGAATCCCAAGTAGGCTCTGTGCTGCGCAGGGCCCAACTCGGAGCTCGATCTCACAAACTGAGATCACGACCTGAGCCAAAATCAACAGTCAGTCACTTAACTGACTGAGCCACTCAGGCACACCTAAATTTTTTATCTTAATGCTTTTGTTGTTCAAAAATAAACACTATTCTGGCTTTCTGTATTTTCTTAAAACAGTTTTTTAATGTTTATTTATTATTATTAGTTTAATGTTTATTTATTTTTGAGAGGGAGATAGAGTGTGAGAGAGAGAGAGAGAGAGAGGGAGACACAGAATCCGAAGCAGGCTCCAGGCTCCGAGCTGTCAGCACAGAGCCCAACGTGGGACTTGAACTCATGAACCACAAGATCACAACCTGAGCTGAAGTCGGACGCTTAGCCAACTGAGCCACCCAGGCACCCTATTTATTATTTTTGAGGGAAAGAAAGTGATCAGGAGAGGGGCAGAGAGAGAGAGGGAAAGAGACAGAGAGTCCCAAGCAGGCTCCACACTGTCAGTGCAGAGCCTGAGGCAGGGCTTGAACCCACGAACAGTGAGATCATGACCTGAGTGGAAATCAAGAGTCAGATGCTCAACCGATGGAGCCACCCAGGCAACCTGAAACCGTTTGGATGAATTATATTTTTTTCTAGAAATGTGTCCATTTCATTGAAGTTTTCAAATGTATTAGTATCACATTGTACGTATTTCCAATGTGTGTTTCTTTCAACACCACCAAGTAATTCTCAGAGGACAATGACCAGATGTCCCCACAGATTTGAACTCCCCCCAAATACTGTCTACCCGGACATAGCGGCAGATCCCACAGGTTAAGGGCTCAGTCCCACGAGGCTGCCCCACTTCAAATGCCCATCTGTTGCTGCCTGAACTGCTATAAAGGTCATCACCACCTCCTCCTCCAGTTAATGTGCCAGAACAGCTCACAGGAGTCAGATGACCACTTTATTATAAAATGATATAACCCGGGAACACGCAGGTAGAAAAGCCGCATGTGGAGAGGTGAGGGGAGAAAAGGTGTGGAGCTTCCATACCCTCTCCTGGGGCCTCACTCTCCCAGCACCTCCATGTGCTCACCACCCTGCACGCTGTCTGGAGGTCTGCCCTTTTGGGTTTTTATGGAAACTTCCTAACACAGGCATGATTGATTACATCATGGGCCACTGGTAAATGAACTCCATCCCTAGGCCCCTCTGCCCTCCCAGGGGGTGGAAGAGTGAGGGGGAGGGGATAAAAGTTACAACTCTCGGGGCGCCTAGGGGGCTCAGATGGTTAAGCGTTCGACTCTTGGTCTTGGCTCAGGTCATGATGTCACAGTTCATGGGGTTGAGCTCCATGCTGACAGCATGGAGCCTTCTCAGGAACCTCTCTCTCCCTCTCCCTCTCTGCCCCTCCTCTGTTCACACAGTCTCTCTCTCTCTCTCTCAAAATAAATAAAGTTAAAAAAAAGTGTTGGGAAAAAAAAAAAAAGTTGTTCTCCTGACAACCAGCTCCCGTCCTTAGGTTACCAAAGGGCTTTCCAAAAATCACTTAACAACAGACACCTTTAGAGCTCTCATCATGTAGGAAATTCCAAGGGTTTTAGGAGCTCTATGTCGGGACTGAGGATGAAGACCAAATATATTTATCATTATAACCATAAGATCACAATGTTTGTCCCTATCGTCTTTTTATTACGTGATGTATCTGTTCCTGTGTACTGTGTCTTTAGGAGAGTGGTGGAAAGGGGTCATAGCCATTTCCATACAAGAGATGTGGGGCACCATTCCTGATTCCTCCGTGGTCCCCGCTACCAAAGTGGCCATGCTGTGTGTCACAGGATACATACCTCCAGTGCTGGGTGACAGGACCAGGGGTGGGCTCCTGTCCCAAGTGCAGCCAGCCCACTGGCTGCTCACAAAACACTGTGGTAGTCGGGTATGACAAGACGAGGCTGGACCCAGGAGAGCAGGCACAAGCCATAAGGAAACGGGCTCAATAAGTTCAACAATGTAACAATGTTAAACATCTGTAAGTCAAACAATATCGTAAAAACTAAAAGGTTGGGGCGCCTGGGTGGCTCAGTAGGTTGAGAATCCGACTCCAGCTCAGGTCATGATCTCACAGCTCATGGGTTCGAGCCCCGCATCGGGCTCTGTGCTTGACAGCTCAGAGCCTGGAGCCTGCTTCGGATTCTGTGTCTCCCTCTCTCTCTCTTGCCCCTCCCCTGCTCAAGCCCTCTCAGGCCCTCTCTTGCCCCTCCCCTGCTCAAGTCTCTCTCTCAAAAATAAATAAACGTTAAAAAAAAATTTTTTTTAACTAAAAGGTAACTAGAAGTGTCGCCAACCCTTCTCTCTCAGAGAGGAAGGACTGGACTGGACCCCCGTTACTGCCATTCTCTTCTCCCTTCCTGCCAATACCCTGCTCCAGCTGTGGCTCCGGGTCCTTTTGGCAACATCGTTGGAATGTATCTGGCTTATAACCATGACTGATCAAATCTGGCTTCAAAGCCCAAAGAAGTGAGAAAGGAGATGTGGATGCCAAGAATAAACCCTGTGGCTAAGGCTGACTCCAGTGCTGCCTTCCACGTACAGATTCTACTGCCTTGAGGGCGGCCTTTGCCATCTCACCAAAGGCTCCAGCTCATACCTCCAGCCTTGTGACTTCCTTCCCTTCTCGACCCTGAACTACCTTAGCATTAACGGGGCACCACACTCACACACTACCCTCCGGTTTCCCAACATCTCCCCTTCTTCCCACCCCACCCCTCTCTGGCAACTTGAATGTCTACGACAGCATCAGTGCTAGAGTAGAAAATTCTACTTTTCACTGGTGGGCTCTTGTAATATTTTCTTTGGGGATTCCAACTGTTTTGTTTTCAAAAAGTCTTTGTGTATAGCTAAACAGATACAAATACGCTAATTTCACCATGACAGCAGTTCTAATGGGCACTGGTTAAACATGTGGAACTAAATCGTTTCAAAGCAATTAAAATTGGTATCTAAAGTCCCAAGAAAGTAAATGGGGGAGGACACTTTCAACAAACGTGACCACAAAAGGGACCTGTATCATTACAGACATCTAATAGGGGCGCCTGGGTGGTTCAGTCGGTTAAATGTCTGACTCGTGATTCAGCTCAGGTCATGATCTCATAGTTTTGGGAGTTCGAGCCCCAAGTTGGGCTCTGCACTAAAAGCATGGAGGCTGCTTGGGATCCTCTCTCTCTCTCCCTCTCTCCCTCTCTCTCTCTCTCTCTGCCTCTCCTCCACTTATACAACCCCCCCCAATAAATAAACTTAAAAAAAAAAGACACCTTATCAATTAATAGGAAAACAAATGCCTCAACAGAAAAATAGGCAAAAGCATAAACAGGCAATTCACAAAACACAGGCTTCATAGACAGACGTAAATTTAAATCTGCTATGTACTATGTGACCTTGAGCAAGTTAATGTAGCTGAGTCTCAGTTTCCTCACCTGTAAAACGGGGACACGTTATTAATGAGCTAAGATATGTGAATGACTTAGCCTTCAGTAAGCAATCAAAAAACTAGTGGCCAAGAGCGCCTGGGTGGCTCAGTTGGAGCCTCCAACTCCTGGTTTCAGCTCAGGTCATGATCTCTGAGTTCGTGAGTTTGAGATCTCTCAAACGGTGCAGAGCCTGCTTGGGACTCTCTGTCTCTGTCTCTGTCTCTCTCTGCCCCTCCCCCACTTGCTCTCTATCTCTCTCAAAAAAATAAAAATAAAATAAACTAGTAGCCATTTTCGTTATTTCTTTACCACACGCATCCATCACTCCCTGTGGATCAAAGCCTAAAATCACAGAGACTGCATAAAGGTCAGCACTGCACCATAACCTCCACCCATACACCTGACCTCTGCAAGGTGACTTTTGATGTTCTCGATCTCCTTCATCGTGCATTCAGTATGAGGGTGAATTCTTGGTAACTCACCTCTGGTAAAAGGCACGGGTCATTCTGTAAAAGCAGGATCCGAAGCTGGGCCTCATTGAGGCCAAAAAGCCCATGGTTTTTCAGAACTTGGATGTTGACGGGTGTGTGGATATCATGGGAAAGGGTACAGGTAGACCTAGGAGAACACAGAGCTCTGGATCAGAGGCCCAGGTGAAGGGGCCAGTCCGCCAAATTCCTGGCCTTCGACTCAAGTGTGAAGTTAAACAATTTTCCCTGAACCCAAAGATACCACAGCTAATAAAGCCAGCACTAATAATAAAAAAGCCGAGTGGAAGCCACTCTCCTCCCAAGGTCACTTGCATTTTAAATCGGGATGCCTGAAAGCCAGCCAAAGGCACCCCCTGCCCCAGTCACCTGCCTCGATGCCTTCTGTTGTTGGCCGGAAGGTGACTGACCGTACTTCTCCACCCCGAACAGCTGCCCACCCCCGACAGTCCACCGACGTTGGGAGTGAAGTGTGCCCCCGACCCCGCTTTGGGGAGCCTGAGTGAACCAAGGATGATCAGAGGCCTCAGAATACCGCCCTCGGTTTCCTGGGGGTCATTCCAGATCGAGCTTTCTAAACCCGGTGAGCGCCGACTCACTTGGGTAAAACTTTGAGGTTACGTGCAAAGAAAGGAAGGGCACTCTCGATAAAGGGTCCGAGGACCTCATAGGTCCGCAAAAGCCCCCCAGTAGGACCACCGCAGTAAACGAACTCAAAAGTCCCAGTTCGGATTTCCCGCGGCCGCGCCGCGAAGGTTTCCGCGGGCAGGGGCTGGACTCCGGGGGGCGAGCAGCGGTGAAGAAATCCCGACCGATCGGGACGACTTCGGGCCTCGCTCCGCGCCGGAGCTGGAAACGCAGGGGAGCCCCCCTCCCCCACCCCCGAGGACGCCGCGGGGGCCCCTTCCCGGGCCTTCCCTTCCGCCCTCCGACGGCGGGGCGGGGTGCACCCCCCGAACGCGCGATCCCTTTTCTCCTTCCCCCGGGGCCCCGCTCCCCCGCCGCCCGCCTCACCAGCAGTCGCGGTTCGGGCACTTGCCCAGCATGTGGCGGCGGCAGAGGTGCAGCTGGTCGCAGGCCTGGCACTCGCCGCGCTGGTAGCGGGCGCAGAGGCGCGCGGAGGACACGGCCACCACCCGCCAGGCGCAGGGGCCGCCGCCCGCGCCGCCCGCGCCGCCCGCGCCGGCCGCCGCCTCGGCCTCGGCGTCCCAGAGGCCCTCCCTCATCTCCACCTCCTGCAGCAGGAAGCGGTCGGGCCCGGCCTGGCGCAGCACGTCCCGGAGTCGGGCCTCCGAGAGCTCCACGTGGCCGCGCAGGTCCCGCAGGAACATGCGGCCGCCGTTGGCGCACAGCACCTTGGTGAGGAAGGAGCACACCGTGGGCTCCGCCATGGCCGCGGCCGAGCACGGAAACCCGAGGCGGGCAGACTCCTCCCAGTCACGTCCACGACTCGGGCCCGAGCTCCCGGGGCCGGGCCGGGGGTGGGGGGAGGGCGCGCCGCGGCGGCAGAGGCGGGGGCGGGGGGCCGGGCGGGGGCCTGCGGGCCACCCGCGGGCGCCACCGCGTTCACCGAGCGCAGGTCAAGGGGAGGCCTCGCCTAGAGGGACGTGGGTGGTGGGGGGAGGCGTGACCCGTGAGCAAATGAGAGGATCCGAGGTGCCCATGAGGGCTGCAAAGATAAAACGGGTAATGAGGTACTAGGGGCCTTAGGGGGTTGCTGGGGGAAGGACTCCGAGGGAGCCACCAGGGGCATGTGGCTGTCGAGGCCTTGAAACGTGACCAACGTGACCGGTTGGAACCGAGAGGTGATGGAAGTGTGAGATACACGCCCTGGATTGCAAAGGTTTTTGGATGCAAAATATCTCATTGAGACCTTTCTCATGTCGTGTTCACTTGATGATATGGAAATAAAAGTGTTCTTACAGTTTCATCTGTTTCTTTGACTTTTCTGATGTGGCTCCGAGCAAATTTTAAATTACTTTTGGGGCTCACTTTATTGTCGTTGGACCACACCAGTCTAGACCTGTACGTCTACGAAGCAGCTATCCTTGTTGGCGAGGATGCGGAAAGAGAAGATCTCTTTTGCATTGCTGGTGGGAATGCAAGCTGGTGCAACTGCTCTGGAAAATGGTATGGAGGTTCCTCAAAAAGTTGAAAAGAGAACTACCCTAGCACCCAGCAATTGCACTACTAGGTATATATGCAAGGGATACAGGTATGCTGTTTCAAAGGGGCACATGCACCTCAATGTTTATAGCAGCACTATCAACATTAGCCAAAGTATGGAAAGAGCTCAAATGTCCATCGACAGATGAATGGATAAAGAAGATATGGTTTATACATACAGTGGAGTATTACTCGGCAATCAAAAAGAATGAAGTCTTGCCATTTGCAACTGTGTGGATGGAACTGGAGGGGATTATGCTAAGCAAAATTAGTTAGAGAAAGACAAATATCGTAAGACTGCACTCATATGAGGAATTTAACATACACAACAGATGAACATAACGGAAGGGAAGCAAAAAGAATATAAAAACAGGGACAAAACATAAGACTTTTTTTTTTTAATGTTTGTTTATTTTTGAGACAGAGACAGTGCAAGCAGGGAAGTCACAGAGAGAGAGGGAGACACAGAATCTGAAACAGGCTCTAGGCCAGGAGCTGTTAGCACAGAGCCCAACACGGGGCTCGGGCTCACGAATCGTGAGATCATGACCTGAGCTGAAGTCGGATGCTCAACCCACTGAGCCACCCAGGTGCCCCAACATAATAGACTCTTAAATACAGAGAACAAACTGAGGGTTGCTGGAGGGGCTGGGGGGGGGGGGGGGATGGGCTAAATGGGTAAGGGGCATTAAGGAGGACACTTGTTGGGATGAGCACTGGGTGTTATACACAGGGGATGAATCACTGGAATCTACTCTGGGAAACATTATCACACTATATGCTAACCAACTTGGATGTAAATTAAAAATGAATAAATGGAAGCAGCTATCCTTTCTGCCCAACAGCTTGCTCATTTAATGAACAGCTTTTGAGCCACCGCTCATGCTGTGACAGAAAACAGAGACACCTAAGACCTAACGGAGGAACTCAACCAGCTCTCTTACAGGGTGGTTGTGGGGATTAAACGAGTTGATGGCATGTAATGTAAAGAACATAAGAGGAAGGTGACTGACTGGCAAGAGGCCAGAAGACCTTCTCTGCCATGCTTAGAAATTTGGACTTCTATCCTGAAGACGTTGGGAAGCGATTAAAGGAATTTCAGCTGGAAGTGGCAGGATCCCTCCATGCAGAATGTTTCTCCTGCTCTAGATGTATCGTTTCTGCCTTTCATCTCTGAGCTTAAATGACACGTCTTCAGCAAGACCTTTCTTGACCTCTCCACGTGGAACTTACCACTGATCGTGTCTCTTCTTATTTCTGTATTTGTAGAATTCAAGCACGCGAAAGTAGGCAATCTGCTTTGTCCTGTTCATTGTTCTGTCCATAAACTTAAAAAACAGGGCCCGGCCATACTTAGGAGAGGTGTTTCAGAAAGATCCCTGGTAGGGGTGAGAAGAATGGATTTCTAGAAGAGCAGGGCGAGATAAGGAATAACCGAAGAGGATTTGAGGGACTGTAACTTCAGTTTTCATTGTGTTGGGATTGCAGTGGACAATCCAAGGTAAGAGGCTCAGTAGGCAGTTGTATTGTAGGCACAGGTCTAGAGTTTCCAAAAGATGCGGGGAATATAGACTTGAGTGACATCAGATTATTAGATCATTGAAACGGCGAGAGTCGATAAGCTCTCTCCGCAAAATGCAAAGTGTGTAAACCATGGGAGGATAGAGCCTTCTATTATAGCGACATTAAAGAGGCAAGGGGAGGAAGAGAAAAATCCTAAGGAAGGCGGAAGTAGCTCTTCCTGCCTCACCTGGGTCTTTTGACTACATCTGCACCTGGACTGTCTGCATAAGGTCTTTGTCCTCCAGAAGGAGCAAGCTTGCCGGCCGTTGAGGCAGGCTGGAATTGCCAAGGCATCAACGCTCCAGGAAGAACCCTCGACTAGTGATGTTAGGGAATGAGTGGGGTGGGGGCCCACTCAGAACCCCAGAGTTGGTAGGAAGGTTATTTTAAACTAAAGACAATTTGAGATTCAGCAGATGTAGAAAGAAGCCTTCTTGGAGCTTCCCTTATTTCACAAAAGGCAGAAACTGCTGGAAGTGAGGCTGCCATAGATCCTCTCTCTGGGCAAGTTTCATGGCCATGAGGAAAAATAAAATAAAACAGAGATCACTGGCACCTGCATAAACAAACATTATCACAAACTTCCATATCTCGTTTGTTCCTCTGGAAACCATTTGTTCTTCCCACAGAAGGCTTTTCTCCCCTCTCCCTCTCCCCTATTAATTTAGGTACATAAACCGTAATCTTTAACGGTTTAGGGAGTCCCTTTGTTTCCATATGCGCGTGATGAACTCCCCCCCCCCTTCTCTCCTGTTAATCTGTCTGTTGTCAGTTAAATTCACACTCCAGAAATTGAACCAAAGAGGATAAAGGAAGAGTTTTTCCTACCAGATAGTGGCTAAATATCCCAGGGCATTGTTCCTCAGGTGGAACAATTTCAAAGCGTATATTCCATAGTCTCCGAAAGGTTTGTCAGTGGCATTGAGCCCCAGTTGCCCACGGCTGTAACCTGCTCATTAACATGCCCTATATCGCCTTCCTTTCCCTGACTCACCTCCCCACTTCTCTACCAGTGTTTCTTGGAATCACCTCCCAAATTATCTCCTTGCATACAATCGTTTTCTATTTTCTTCCGAGGAAGCCAGCCTAAGATAGAAACCGATAAAGGGAGCCTAGAGAAAAATGAGATTCATTCATGGACACAGAGGAGAAAGTTTCAAGGAGGAGGTGGTCAGCATTATAAAATGCTGCAGGGAGTTTCCCTACGAGAGTGTTGATAAACTAGGCAAGTTTATTCCAGAGGCATAATGAGAAAAGGCAGAATTCTGTAGGCTAAGAATAAAAAGAAAAATGAGAAAATCCAACTTTTTGTCTTTTAGAGAAAGAACCTGAGTGGGGGAGAGGGGCAGAGGGAGAGAGAGAATCCCAAGTGGGGCTCTATCCCACACCTCTGGGATCTTGACCTGAGCTGAAACCAAGAGTCGACACTCAACCGAGCCACCCAGGTGTCCCATGGGAAAGTCCAACTTTTTAAAATAAGTTATCTGAAAAAATAAGGTAGTGATAAAATAATAATTAGAGGAAGACGTAAGATGGAGGGAGGTGTTTTATTATAGGAGAGGCAAGCGTAGTTCTATGCCAAGTGAACAGAGCCAATAAGAAGGGGACGTTGAAATTTGGCGGAGAAGAAGTGGGTGATTTTCATAAGGCAGTGGGAGAGGACAGGACATGGGAAGAATTAACCTAAGATGGAAGAAGAAAAACCTCTTCCGTAGACAAGAGGAAAAGAAGCAAGGATGAGTATATAAAAAGACAAGTTTGTAGACTTAAGATGAAGGAGAAAAGGTCTAATAGCCATTTGTGTTGTTCTTAAGTATAAGACTGAGAATGGGGGGGGTGGGGGCGGGGAGGAGTCACGTGAGGAGGCTAGCGAAGGTTTAACAAAGCTGTCCTGTGGGGTTGGGGGAATGAGGGCCGAGAGGGCAGGTGGGCCGTGAGAGGGTTTTGCCAAAGTTGAATACCAGGTGTACGTAGTGGTATTAATCCAAACAGCTCTGCAATTCTCTCTAAAAGTACTCAATATTAAAATTAAGTAAATAAAAACGAAACTACTCAATGTTTATAGAAACAGAATTTGACGAATCCATTGCTAGGTTTGCCAAATGGATGGGACATAAAGTCAAAGGTTCTAGGTGACTGAAAGTATTCACCGAAGGAGTGGCCAGGTGCTGAAGGGGAAGGGGCGGCATGTGTGTAGGGAATGTGAGACCAAGAGAGCTAAAGGCCACAGCAGAGGTAGGTTATACAAGTTTACAACGTCAGGGGCGCCTGGATGGCTCAGTCAGTTAAGCATCCGACTCTTGGTTTCGGCTCAGGTCATGATCTCAACAGTTCGGGAGTTCGAGCTCCAACTTCAACTCCACGATGATCATGCCTGCTTGGGAGTCTCTCTCACTCCCTCTCCCTCTGCCCCACCCTGCTCGCTCTCTCAAAAATAAATAAACTTTTTAAAAAGTTTACAATCTCAGAAGAGCAATTCTGACTAGCGGCAGGAGGGCAATGGACGTTGATGCCTGAAGTGTGAAGATGTTGAAGAAAAAGAGATTATGAGGATCTAAGGCTAGGAGTGTTGGGTATGTTGTCCACAATGAATGGTTGAAGGGGGAGAGAGGTGGAACGTCAAAGGGAAGGGTAGGGACTGTTCCTTAGAGAGGAAGCCTAGCAGAGTGGTTAACATGTGGGTTCTGGAGTAGACTCCAGGGGTTCGGAATGCTGGTCTGTTACTCATTAACTGTGAAACTCTGGGTAAGTTATTTGACTCCTCAGCAAAGGTATAGATTCTGGAATCAGAAGTGGTGTGATAACTAAAGTATGGGAATAAATGAGATTCATGGGGAAGAGTGTAAAGGAAAAAAAAAAAAAAAAAAAACAACAAAGATCCCAGAGCAGACTATTGGGGAATGTAGAGTTTTGGGGCACAAAGGGAGAGACATCAGGAAAGGGCTGAAGAGGACAAGAAGACCGACCAGAGAATGGAAAAGAGAAACACAGAGGGTTGAGATTCAGGTGGTATTTTAGGATTTAACTTTCTAGGATTCAGGTGGTTCCTTGTAAGGTGATACGTCCTCCAACCCAGATTCTGAAGCTTTTTCTCAAACGGCTGCCTGCTCCAGGCACACTTGTCTAGCACAGATTTTTGAACAAGTCACTCCAAGGGCATGCACTAATATCACTGTTAGAACCTTCTCAATGAAACCTGCCTGTTATTCCCTGCTCCTTCCCAGCCTCGTCCTTCAACATGGTCCCGGTGGCTCTCTGCGCCTTTAGCATTGAGCATCGCTGGCCCTTTATGGTAATTATCTTTACGGTAGCCAAGGCAGGACTCTGAACTGCTTGCTCCCTGGCTCTCCTCCCACCAAATGCTGGACTGAGTTCCACCACAGAAATCAAGTAACGGCACCTTTTCCCAACTGCAGGACCAAAAATTAAGACTTTAAATAACATCTTCTCAAATAATCATTTCTGAAAAACGGGGAGCCTTCTATGACAAAGCAAATAAACAAATAACTAACTAGAAAAGACCAAATCTGCCCATGCTTGGTTTTGCTAGTATTTTTGTGCATTTGAATGTGGGTGCTTTGACAGCAATGGGTTGGCTACACATTGTTTCATTTACCTTGGGATACAAATCAAATGGGTTTCCCTTCACTTTAATCAAATTTCTGGTGGCTCAGTCGGTTAGGCGTCTGACTTCAGCTCAGGTTCTCACAGTTCATGGGTTCAAGCCCCATGTTGGGCTCCGTGCTGACAGCTCAGAGCCTGAAGCCTGCTTCAGAGTCTGTGTCTCCCCCGACCCCCCGCCCTCCCCCGCTCATGCTCTCTCTCTCTCAAAAATAAATAAACATTAAAAAAAATTTTTTTTTTAATAAAAATTTCTGCTGCCATATAGGGATTTTCTTCCTCTTTCTTTCCATCCAACCTTTGTAATAAAAAAAGAATGAGTGGAGGGGGCACCTGGGTGGCTCAGTCGGTTAAGCACCTGACTCTTGAATTCAGCCCAGGTCATGATCTCACGGTTCGTCAGATCAAGCCCTGCGTCAGGGTCTGTGCTAACAGCCTGCTTGGGATTCTCTCTATCTCTCTGCCCCTTCCCCCCTCAAAATAATAAACTTAAAAAAAAAAAAAAGAATGAGTGGAGAAGAGCTTTTAAAGGAGGGACTGATAAGACAATTCTGCCAATAACCATTTATATTTTTAACTTTTGGGTTCAGCCAGGCTGTGTTCCCGCCCCTGAGACCAAGAAAAGTATATTCGCAGTTCCCGCCTCCTTCTCTAAGCCCCTAGACAGAAGATGTGCCAACCAACTGTGGGCTTGTCCATCACCACCACCTGCCTTTCCTTGGCATTATCCTGACAGCTCCCCGGTCATCAAGTCCTGGAACGAAAAAGCGAGAAGGGACAAACATCTATCCCCCATCGAATAACTTAGTGTGTGCAGCTGATTTTATTTTTGGAGATACCTAGAAATAAATATAGCAAATTCAGGCAGCAGAGCAAAATTAATATTTCTCTTTATTGGATAGTCTAGAATTAAGCTTGAAGAAGAAGAAATACAACTGAACTACTGAAATATAAATAGTTGAGCTGACTTTATTCAACAAAAGGCATCCGAGGTATCAGCCAATCAAGCATTCAGGCAAGTATCAGGTATGGCACAGTAAATAAGACGGGTTGACTCGGCCCTCAAGGAGCTTACATTCTAATGCAGAAAGTAGATAACTGCAAGGTGGACAGATGCTAAAAATGAACAAAGAAAGGCACAAAGACTTTTAAAACCTGGGGGTTTGGGAAGCAAGCATCTCATCTAATGTAGAAGACTCCTTATGGAGGGAATAGTAAACTGATCTGACGATACTAAGACACGAACTAAGTCAGTGGTTCTCATGGTGGGATTTTAGAAATTGATAGGTTGTTGGTTTCATAATTATTGGGAACTATTCCTGGCATTGAGTGGATGCAGCCAGGGAGAACGCATGTCTGCAGTAGATGCGTTAGTCCCACACAAAGAAGAATTATTCGGTATCCTATACGACTTTTTAACGTCCTACTGGACATTTATGTAGGACCTACAGCTCGCCTGAGAGAATATCATTCATTTTTTCCTCTTAGGCAGTCCGTTATCCTTATTTCAGTTAAGGTAATTTCGCTCTGTTTCTTACAGATAAGATATATGGTCTGTTACGACTTACCCTAACACTTGTTTTCATCCTACGCTCACACATACCTCTAAATCTTTCATTTCCCAGTACTTCTTTATAGGAAGTAGCCTCTGGACAACTCTGAAACTCCAACCCATTCATTGTAAGTAGGGGTAAGTATCTACTTCATGATGTCGTATAGAATAGTCATGCCTGAGCATTTACATATTGAAACTCATTTTATTGTCATTACAAATTTCTTTCCTTCTATTTCTCCATTATAATAGAGTTGGGGCATTAAATTGGTTCTTAAAGAAATCCATGTGTGTAAGTAGACTGTATTCCCCACGATTCCTCTCAGGCCAACAAAGGAGATGTGACAAAATGTTATTGCTCTGAAAAGGGTGAAAAGATCTGCTAGGGTTTATAGTTGCCACCATAAGTGGAGGGGAAGAGAGGGTGCTATTGGCATTGAGTACATGAGAGCCAAGTAGGCGGAACATCTTACAATATGCTGGACAGTTCCTCACAGTAAGAAACTACTACTGTGCACCCTATACGAATTTTGAATGTCTCGCTAGACATTCTTGTATAACCTACAGCTCGTCTGCAAAAAATACTGTATTTCCTCATTTTCTCCATCTCGACAATCTGTAGATTGCATAATATGTTTATTTCAATTAACATTCTATTTCGATATTTCTCTTATAAGTACTATCATATGCAAACAAGTTATGCATCACTAGTTTTTATTCTAAGGTCCACTCCTTTCCCTGCTTTTTCATTTTCTTATACTTCTTTGTATAAAATCAGTTTTGAGTTTCTACCTTCTTTTAAATTTACACATTAGGTATAAACATCTGACTAGGTCTTCTAACATAGTTGTGCCCAAGTAATGTGCCTTTTATTTCCCTTTTATGTTAATGTTAACTAATTTTAAATTTATTTCGGCAATTATGTGTAGGTAGAGTATATGACCATTGAATTGCATTTTGAGGATAATGAGACAGATGTTACAATGTATTTGTCATTAAAAAAAAAAACCAAAAACGAAAAAGGCAAGAGTCCCAATTGAGAACCACTGAGCTAGGAGGAAAGGGGAACCAAAGAAGAAGGGAAGCCAGTGTGGCTTATGTGGAAGAAAATAAATATCAGAGGGCAGGGAAGGGAGAAATCATAATCATGTGGGGCCATAATAAGGATTGTGAACTTTATTCCAAAAGCATGATCAGATCTGTGTTTTTAAAGATTAAGGAAAAAAATTTTAAATATGGCCATTGTTACTACTAAGTAAACAGTATCTCAGAAGGGGACAAAGAAATATTTCAGAAGTAAAACTGGACTTGGGAACAGCTTGGGAGAAGGAGAGGAAGAAGTCAAGAATGACTTCTGACTATAGAACACTGAGGGAGAAAATGGTTCGTTTGAGGGAGGCAGGTAGAGAATTCCACCTAGGACACATCGCCTTAGAGGTGCCTGTGAAATATCCAAACAGAGAGGTCTACTGGGCAATCAGAGTTGGACAAACTGCATCTCTGAAAATGTGAGAACCAAGAGCAGGAAATGAAAACTCCAAACAGGAGCTACCATTCAAGGAAAAAAACCCAAAAGTGCATTAGAGTAATTATTTGTGGCAAGCCTCCCAGAAAATAACCCTGCCCTAAAAAAATCTCTATACATGTTTCTGGTGGAGTCCTTGAAACCAAGGGGTTGTGCAGATGTCTGTACTGATCTACAATCTGACTAATACAAAATCAACTCTAATGTTAATTAACTTTTATAACCTGTCTGCTAGAAGGAACTGTAACAGGAAACTTTGGCGAATGAATGTTACACAATGTCGAAAGGGAAAACTGGAAGGAAAAACCTGATTCGTTATAAGGAAGGAACTCTTGGTCTAGGACCCTCAACTGCTTTAAAACTGTACTTACACTTGCAAACAATCCGTTATATGTAGAAAAAAGAAGCCCCTTGCAGGTGCAAGGCCTGTTTGAGGCGTTTTCTTTGTTCTGTCTCCGCGCTCACCAGGAAACACATCTCGCCTCCTTAAGGGGCCCACCCTCCAGTAGGGATGGCCCGGCTCCTAATTCCTTGGTGAGTCTCATTGCTACACCGAACGACTACAAATAGCACTCAGGTTTATCAGTAATATTTGTGTGAATCTGGTTACCGTGACTCATATCCCCCCAAAATACAACTACTTCATGAAAGTCCAACCTGAAAAACCTTCTCTATAATCATATATATAAAAAGCCCAAAATTGGGCAGTAAACTCCAGTTGGTTGCTTCTCCCTGAGCCATACTTTGTGGCTCTTTTTATTGCATTCCAGAGAGTCAACCTGGATGGAGTCCCCTAAATAAACGCAGAGATAAAGAAATATATGCCCCAACTCAGATTTACTACGAAGATACAATACTGCAGTTACAGCTGTAATACCATTTAAGTTACCTTTTCTTCCCCCCTCCCCAGCATTTTCCAAAAAATACGCCTCCCCCTCCAACTTTCCAGTCTTCCATCCAAAGGCAGTACTGTCTTACGTCCTTACATCAAAAGGCGTTTTTAGATTCCTCTCAAATTGCCCAAGTTAATTTTCTTGCAATTTAACCAAAACAAAACCATTGCGTACAATAAACGAAGAGCAGCTGGGAGAGAAACTTATAGCAGTGACAGCAGTTTTAGGAGTCAGTCATTCCCAGCTACATCTAAGACGGTGGTTCCCAAACTTTAGGACGCATTTGAATCCTTGGGAGTTAGAAGTACCATTGCCCAGCTCTCACAGCAGAAACAGTGTTTTAGTTGGAATGGGATGCAGTCTGAACATTGGGATTGCTAGAAGGCTTCCCAGATGATTCAAATGTGTTAACAAAATTGGGGAACCATTGATCTAAGGCAATTTGATAACTACATGAGGAAATGTACAAGTTTACTATCTGGGGTAATCTGGCTCTGTAGTGAACAGAATGGTTATGGCCTCCTTTATGACGCTGTCGTCATCATTTCTAACTAATCACGCAGGCTTTGTCTAGTTCAGTGTATTCAATCACATATTCTGGGTAAATCTGATCTTTCTCGAAGATGACAAACACGGAGGGATTCAACCTTGCATCCACATAGCTGTCATACGGTGGTGGAGGAGGGCTTATGCTTCCCACAGCTCCTTGAGTAAAATCTCCAACCAGGACTCGAGCTACAAACATCACGATGTTTTTGGTATCATACCGGCAATTTTTATGGGAATAGATGGCATCTTTTCTGAAGTAATTTCCTAGAAATAGAAAAAGGGTAAGAATTATCATAAAAGAAGGCATGTAGTTTGTAAGATTATGTATCCGATGGTGTTATCGGATGATGGGTGTTAACTACCCACGTGTCAGCAACACGTTATAGATACTTATAAACTTCCTCTGTACTTACAAAAGTCTATCATGCAAGTAAATTTCAATGCCGTATATAGCCCTAGTGGAATTACCAAATCATTTGCCACTGTGCTGGGGCTCCCAGTGATGGTGTGAGCCACAGGCTACAGTAACCAAGCGGTGAGGTCACAGCAGCCCAACTCCTGCAAATCATGCAGGAGGAGTTGAACTGTAAATGATGAACCAAAGATACTCCATCAGAAGCCTTTTTAAATTGTGTACATTTTTTTTTTTTTTTTTAGAGAGAGAGAGAGAGAGCAAGCCCAAGAGTGGGGGTGGGGGGAGCACAGAGAGAGAGAGAGAGAGAGAGAGAGAGAGGAGAGAGAGAATCTCAAGCAGATTCCACACCCAGTGCACAGCCTGATGCATGCCCCCCATATTGCATACATTTTAAGGAACAAAGCTCATTTACTACTGATGGGAAGGTCCTAGAAAATGTGGAAGGGAAAGGTATAGCACAAACCCTGGCAGAGCTTTTCAAAATAGTTGATCTATTGTCCTCAACTATAAAACAACCTCGACACCACTGAGGTTTCTATACTCAGCAGACCAACAGTGATTTCCTGACAAAATCTCCTATTTTAGGGGTGCCTGGGTGCTCAGTTGGTTGAGCGTCCAACTCTTGGCTTTGGCTCAGGTCATGATCCCAGGGTCCTGGTGGGATCAAGCCCTGCATCAGGCTCTGCACCGGGTGTGAAGCCTGCTTGAGATTCTCTCTCTGTTTCTCTCCCTCTGACCCTCTCCACTGCTTGTGCTCCCTCTCTTCAAAAAAAAAAAAAAGTTTGGGGCGCCTGGGTGGCGCAGTCGGTTAAGCGTCCGACTTCAGCCAGGTCACGATCTCGCGGTCCGTGAGTTCGAGCCCCGCATCAGGCTCTGGGCTGATGGCTCAGAGCCTGGAGCCTGTTTCTGATTCTGTGTCTCCCTCTCTCTCTGCCCCTCCCCTGTTCATGCTCTGTCTCTCTCTGTCCCAAAAATAAATAAACGTTGAAAAAAAAAAATTAAAAAAAAAAAAAAGTTTAAAATTTCCTATTTTTAGGGGTGTCTGGGTGGTGCAGTCAGTTAAGCGTCCTACTCTTGATTTTGGCTCAGGTCATGCTCATGCTCTCCCAGTTTGTGAGTTCGAGCCCTGCGCTGATGGCACTGAGCCTGCTTGGGATTGTCTCTCCTTCTCTTTTCCCCTCCCTTGCTTGTGCGCGCGCACTCTCTCTCTCTCTCTCTCAAAATAAATAAACTTAAGAAAATAAATAAATAAAATTTCCTATTTTAATTTTTGTCATTGCCAGATACTTTTCTCTGTCTTTTTAACAGAAATGTGTATATTTGCAAATTCTGATTTTCTATACAAAAGTTAGTAAGTAAAATGAATTCACTGTATTTATGGTAACAACTATTTACTACTTTTTCATTTATACTATTTATTTTTTAATCACTGATTTTTTATAATTTTAGATGTTTGAACTCCAGAAATATTGCTCCTCCTCAATAGGTCAGATACTGGCTATTCTGGGTAAATGATGTTCAACACTATCACTGACCTACCATTTCTGGCCCCGCTCTCCTTCCCAAACAGTTACCAGCTTGGAGGGGATTCTCTCATCTGTTTCTGTGTATTTACATACACATATGACACATTTACTCTGGTACAGTTCGATGTTCTTTTATTTGTTCATTAATGGGATTATACAGTATGAACTGCTCTGTATTTTTTTCCACTTTAGCCCTAGAAATTTTGTTGTCACTTCACCTCACCCTACCTTATTCTTTTCAAAGACTGCACAGAATTCCATTGTATGGATGTATCATAATTTAACTACTTCTGTACTGATTAAAATATAGGTTGTTTTCACTTTTTTGTTATTACCAAGACACTTCTCAATAAATGCTTTTAAAATATCCTAGTAAATACACCTTTGGTAGCCTGTATAAGTCTTTCTGTAGAACAGACTGTAAAACTATAATGGCTGAGTCAAAGGATAGAGCATATTAAATTTTGACAGATATTACAGACTGCCCTCCAAAAGCAGCCTAAAAATTTTAATAGCAATGGAGAAAGTCCGATTTCTCCACAACTTTGCCAGCATTGGATATCAACTATCCTTTTAATTTTTGCCAATACAAAGCACACACAAAAAAAATCTGAATTTAATATGCATTTCCCTTAATCCGAGTGACATCAAGCATCTTTTCGTATGTTTATTGGTGTATTCCATATTCTCTGAACTGCTTTTTCATATCTTTGTTTCCTGGTGTATTTTTGCCTTTCTTTTTTTTTTTTTCATTTTTTTAAGTTTATTTTGAGAGAGAGAGAGCGAGAGAAAGTGTATTCGACGGGAGGTAGGGAGACAGAATCATGCAGAGCCTGATGCGGGGCTCAAGCCCACAAATCCTGAGATCATGACCTGAGTCAAAATCAAGAGTCAGACACGTGGCTGAGCCACCCAGGCGCCCTGCCTTTGTTTTTTAACTGACGTATACCCAAAACAAGCTTATATTCAAGACAGTGTCCACCCAGATCTTTTAATAATTTCATAAAGTAGGCCAGTAGGTAATTGGAAAATGACCAAAAACACAAACAAAACTCATCATCCCCCAACAATTCTACTGGGCCACACACTCCACCTCTGTCATTGCCAGCGACACCCCCCCCCCATTTCCAGCTAGTTCCAGCTCCTTAGTTTTCCCAGATGGCCAAGTACGCATCTGTACTACTGTGTTAGTTAGCCCTTCTGCAAACAACCTGGGGTATACAGAGGCTGTGCATTCTTTATTTGTATTATTTCTGACTCGATGGACACCCACTGCAAACTCTGTATCACACTACCCATCTCTGTGCATCATTATACATGAGTCTGCAAAGAACCATTCCTCACACATCAGTTTCTGGAACTTCTAAACAACTTAAGCTTTTTTGTAAGGAAATCTCTCTAAAACAGACACGTTTCTCGGATTTAAAAAATAGAACACCTTGGGGTGCCTGGGTGGCTCAGTCAGGTAAGTGTCCAACTTCAGCTAAAGAGCCCTGCATTGAGCTCTCAACTGTCGGATGTCTCCCTCTCTCTCTGCCCCTCCCCCAATCTCACTCTCCCTCCCCCACAAGTGCTCGCTTTCACCAAAAAAAAAAAAAAAAAAAAAAAATTAAAAAAAAAGAACAACTCATTGTGCCCTTTCTTTTCTTGATGCGTCAGATGAATATATTAATCCTGATATATGGGATGTTACAACATAGGGATGCCCTGTTGAGTTACTAAGGGGGACAGAGCCATTTACCCCTACACTAATGGTCTACCCGCAGCATGAAAAACAAATGTTAAAGTTGTGTTTGTGTCTTGTGGATCATTTCCCCTCTCATTCTCCACTTAAAACTGTTAACTTTCTTCTCGCTGCCCACCTCTAACATCTCTTTACTCCCACTCCATGCTTGCTGGGCTGAGAAAAAAAAAAGACAAAACAAGACACTGTTTTGAAATAAAACTAAATGATTCTGAGAAGCTCCCAAGAGTAAACGTACACAAACTTCAGTATAGGAATTTTATGACAACAACTTGGGCTGCTCGTAACACAGTTATTCGCTCTTTCCAATTCCAAGTCCTTCTTTCAGAAAGCGAACATTGGGCGCCTGGGTGGCTCAGTCGGTTGAGCGTCCGACTTCACTCAGGTCACGATCTCACGGTCCGTGAGTTCGAACCCCGCATCGGGCTCTGTGCCGACAGCTCAGAGCCTGGAGCCTGCTTCAGATTCTGTGTCTCCCTCTCTCTCTGGCCCTCCCCCCATTCATGCTCTGTCTCTCTCTGTCTCAAAAATAAATAAATGTTAAAAAAAAAAAAATTAAAAAAAAAAAAAGAAAGCGAACATTTCCAGATAACTGAACTAACTCTAAGTTATCGATGTAAAAGGTGTCAAGTCAAATAAATAGTATGGAGTTACTGGTAAAAATGTATGTGACTTAAAGCACATGGAATAAAAACAATAAACCAAATTTTCATCCGTATTTGTCTTCAGTGTGCATCTGTAGTGCTTGATAAAGCCATGAAATTATTTGCAACATTCCGAGATAGTTGTACCTGTTTTAAGGGCACTGAGTTACTTTTATACTTGTTAAATTAATTTTTGCCTATTTTTTAATAAAGTCTGAGTCCTGATTTGATTATTCAGCTATTTTTCTTTTTTTTTTAATGTTTATTTGTGAGAGAGAGAGAGAGAGAGAGAGAGAGAAAGTGGGGGAGGGGCAGAAAGAGCCGGCTCCAGGCTCTGAGCTGTCAACACAGATCCCGACGCGGGGCCCGAACTCACAAACCTCGAGATCATGACCTGAGTAGAAGTCCGACACTCAACCAACTAAGAAGCTCTGAGCTGACAGCAAGGAGCCTTAGGATCCTCTCTCTCCCTCTATCTCTGCCCCTCCCCTGCTCACTTGCCTGCATGCTCACACTCTCTCTCAAAAGAAATAAACATTTTTAAAAAATAAAATGAATCATCAGTTTTTAAGAATCACATTTATAGGGGCACTTGGGTGACTCAGTCAGTTGCGCATCTGACTTTGGTTCAGGTCATGATCTCCGGGTTGGTGAGTTTGAGCCCTGCTTCAAGTCCTCTATCCCCCTCGCTCTCTGCCCCTCCCCCAGTCACATTCTCTCTCTCTCTCTTTCTCTGTCAAATAAATATACATTTTAAAAATACAGAAAAATAAAAATAAAAATCATATAATCTGGAAGTACATTTGCTTCATTCAGTGATCCAACCCTTCTTGCAAATACCTCTTACACGTGACAGATTCCCTGAACCCCAACATCCTCTTGATCCCTTCTGCCTCCAAATGGATCTCGGCCACCCTACTTTTGCCCTGGACCTTTTTTAATTGTTTAATGTTTATTTACTTTTGAGAGATGGAGAGAGAGTGCGAGCAGGGGAGGGGCAGAAAGAGAGGCAGACACGGAATCGGCAGCTCCAGGCTCTGAGCCTGGAACCCGTGAAGCGCCAAGATCATGACCTGAGCCCAAGTCAGACGCTCGACCGACTGAGCCACCCAGGCGCCCCTGACCTGGACTCTTACAACACCTGTAGACTTGGACCCGCATCCTTTCTTACACTGCAGCCAGGCCCTGGCACTTGCTTCCCAGAGCCAGCAGTGGTTTCCGGCTGCCCTCCGGAGACAAATCCCTCCCCTTCGCATGGCTTGCAAGGTTTTTCAGGATCAGACACCGACCTCACCGGCCGCACCTTTTGTCGCTCACACCGGACCCACAGCCTGCCCGGCCTTTGTCAATCTCTAGTCTTCATAAACACTCCTCTCCCAACTTTTGTGTTTCGTTTTGCCTTTTTTGCCTAGCTAGCTTTTGTGTATCCCGGAGGTCATACTTAGACTTTACAATATGCTGTCTTCCTGTAATCTACTTTATCCTTTTTTTCTCACTCTCTGTATAACTGACATAATGGGATAATGTTGTGCTTTTTTGTTTTTCTTTTTACCATTCTTTATATCTAACCACCTTTTATTTTAGCCAGACACGTTCTCAGCCTCAGAGAGAAGAATCTTTGGAAGACATCTATAAGGAGAAAGGAAGAATCACGGTCAGCTTTTGATTACCGAGATAGGATCTGGATACGCACTGCAAAAAATAATGGACTCTGTTAACTAGAAAGAACTCTGAATAAGACCGGGGAAAGGAACCCTCTTCTAGGCTGGGAGTCAAAATGGGTCAAGCTGGCTCCAACTCGGTTATTCAGGGATCCTGGGCGGGGCCTGTCAGGGATGACAGAGAGGAGCCCCGTGGCAGAGGGACCCGTGTCCCACTTCCTGTGTAGAACGCCAACATCCCAATTCTCTGCGGATCCCTTTCAGGTTTTCTACATAAAGACACTCACATTACCTTCAAAAATAACATTTTTGTGGGGCGCCTGGGTGGCTCAGTCGGTTGAGCGGCCGACTTCGGCTCAGGTCATGATCTCGCGGTCCGTGAGTTCAAGCCCCGCGTCGGGCTCTGGGCTGACAGCTCAGAGCCTGGAGCCTGTTTCCGATTCTGTGTCTCCCTCTCTCTGACCCTCCCCCGTTCATGCTCTGTCTCTCTCTGTCTCAAAAATAAATAAACGTTAAAAAAAAAAATTAAAAAAAAAAAATAACATTTTTGTTTCTTTCTTTCCAACCATTTAGCACTGGGAGGAGCCTGGGTTGCAGAATCCTGGGAGATTTTAGATATGTTCTGATGCCCCCAGCACCCTGGATCCCAAATATGTTCCCTGGCCTTAAGGGCCTCCCATCTGGCCTCTTGAATCCAGTTTATAACCAGGACACGTCCTTCTTTGCTTAGCTACCCCCCAGACATGTGCCGTTTCTTCTAATTTCATCTTGCTTCTATTTCTTTATCCAAGTCTGAGTTTGTAATCATCTCCTCTGACTGTGAAGTTGAGTGGCTTTTACCTAACAATTGTTCTTTTTTTTTTTTGTCTTAAATTTTTAAATGTTTATTTATTTTTGAGGGAGAGGGGCAGAGCCTGAGCAGTGGAGGGTCTGAGAGAGGGGGAGACACAGAATCCGCAGCAGGCTCCAGGCTCCGAGCTGTCAGCACAGAGCCCGACGCGGGGCTCGAACTCACGAACCGTGAGATCATGACCCGAGCCGAAGTAGGACACCGAACCAACTGAGCCACTGAGGTGCCCCTACCTAACTGTTGTTCTTATCCTCAGTCCAGACTGCTCCCCTTAACATAGTCACATACGAAATCATACAGATAACAGCCTAAGGGAGTGGTTTCATACATGCACAAGGCTGGGGGGGGGGGGGGGCTTTACTTTCCCTCAGAGAGGAACAACATCTCTGACATCTACCACTGGGCCTCTTTTAGGACAACTGTCTGAATTTTTTAAGATTATGGGCCCAGTGGTTCAAACCCGTCTATCTAGACAGGACTGATACCATCACAGGTGATGCAAGTGGAATGTTGACATTAAAAATAAATACAGGGGCGCCTGGGCGGCTCACTTGGTTGAGCGTTCAGAGTTTTGGTTTCGGCTCAGGTCATGATCTCACAGTTCGTGGGTTCAAGCCCCACATCGGGCTTTGCGCGGACAGTGTGGAGGCTACTTGGGATATTGTCTCCCTCTTTCTCTACCTTCCCCCACTCATGCTCTCTCTCTCTCTCTCAAAATAAATAAACTTTAAAGATAGATAGATAGATAGATAGATAGATACAAGCGAAACAAAAACACCTCCTAACTCGGTGTAACAGGAGGCAGGCCAAGTAGAAGCATCAATACCTTCTCAAGGGAGGGTAGCATGGGAAACATGGGCACAGCTCCTGGACGGACCCCTGGCCCATCTGTGAGAACTGCAGACCCCATTCTTGTCTCTTTCTTCCACACCACCCACAGGGTTCTTTCTTGGCTATCGAGAACGCTCCTCTTTTGCCAAGTTAAAGGAAAAGTGATCGCACGTGAGTAGCACTATCAAGCTATCAAGATGCACTTCAGAGGGTTTCAGTGCCCTGCCATTTATAAGATAGGAAAACCAGACTACACGCCCATGTATGTCACTATCAGGGTCAAAAACCTAAGAACACGTATATACTCGATTTCCATTTTCTAGGATATATATTCCTTTGAGTTCTAATATAAGAGAAACATTATCTCGCTCAAGATAGTCATCCCATAAGAGAAACATTATCTCACTCAAGATAGTCATCCCATTTCTAGGTAAGTTTTACTGATGCATTTAAACTTCATAAACATGAAATTCTCATCCAGTCATTGGCTTAAAACCCTTCGTGAGCTTCCCATGCCCTTAGAGTCAGGTTTCAATTCTTTCCCGTGGGGACGTATCTTACACCACTCATCCCTCACTTTTCACGCTGAGTCTCTAATGCAGATAAACCCTCCTGGGCCGTTCCCTGGGAACACTTCTCCAGCCGGGTCAGGTGTCCATAGGACCTGTTCACTTCCTCTATAGTAGCTGCACATTTGCAATCACTTAATTAATTATGTGAAGTAATTTGGGGGGCGGGCATATCTAGTTAGTTCACATCTACGTCCCCACTATCTAGTGTACAGAAGGCACTCAAAAATATTTGCTGGCTGACTGGAGCGCCTGGATGGCTCAGTTGCACATCTGACTCTTTTTACATTTCTTTTTAATGTTTATCTATTGTAGAGGGAGACAGAGCATGAACGGAGGAGGGGCAGAGGGAGATACAGAATCTGAAGCAGTTTCCAGGCTCTGAGCTGTCAGCACAGAGCCTGACGCAGGCCTCAAACCCACGAGCCGTGAGATCATGACCTGAGCCGAAGTCAGACGCTAACCACCTGAGTCACCCAGGTGCCCCTAAATATCTGACTCTTGATCTCAGCTCAGGTCGTAATCTCATAGTTCGTGACATGGAGCCTTGCACCGGGCTCTGCAATGACAGCGTGGAGCCTGCTTGGGAATCTCTCTCCCTCTCTCTGCCCCTCCCCTGCTTGCACTCACTCTCCCTCTCTCTCTCTCTCTCTCTCTCTCTCTTTCTCTCTCAAAATAAATAAACTTAAAAAAAATTGTTGGCTGACTGATTGGCTTCTTACCTTTTGGAGTGTGTGTGAATTTAATCTTAGTTGTAGGAGTTGAGCCCCCTTTGAGAATTGATACACTATTAATTGTCTCCTTAAGATGAGTGATTCTTTGTGCTTGTTTGTTTTAAGAATTACATGGCTGATACAACCCAACACCAAAAAGTAACCTGATTAAAAAATGGGCAAAGGACCTGAATAGACATTTTCCTAAAGAAGACATACACATAGCCAATAGACGCATGAAAAGATGCTCAACATCGCTAATGCGAATCAAATGCAAACGAGAATCAGATTTGATTCGCACAAATGCAAATCAAAACCACAATGAGATATCACCTCACCCCTGTCAGAATGGCTAAATTAAAAAGACAAGCAACAACAAGTGCTGACAAGGATCTGGAAAAAAGGTATGCTTGTGTACTGTTGGTGGATAAACCAGTACAGATAAACCTGAACGGCCACTGTGGAAAACAGTATGGAAGTTCCTCAAAAAGTTAAAAACAAATACCACAGGATCCAATAATACCACTATTGGGTATTTACCCAGAGAAAACAAAAACACTAACTTGAAAAGATATATGCACCCCTATGTTTACTGCAGCACTATTTACAACAGCCAAGATATTGAAGCAACCTAAGTGTCCATCAACAGATGAATGATAAGGAAAATGTGCCAAATATACACACATACATATACACCCATACCTACATACATGCACGCACAATGGAATATTACACAGCCATAAAAAAGGAAGAGATCATGCCATCTGAGATAACATGGATGGATCTAGAGGTTATTACGTTAAGTGAAATAAGTCAGACCGAGAAAGACAAAGACCATATGATTCCACACATAAATGGAATATAAAAAAAGAAAGAATAAACAATCAAAAATCAGAATCAGACCTATAAGTAAAGAGAACAAACCAATGGTTGCCAGAGGGGAGGGGATAGGAGGGTTGATTGAGCAAAATGAGTGGAGGGGAGAGGGATACAGGCCTCCAGTTATGGAATGAGTAAATTACAAGAATGAAAAGCACAACTTAAGGAATACAGTCAATGATACTGTAACAGGGATGTAATGGGACAGATGACAGCTACACTTGTGAACATAGCATAAGGAATAAACGTATCAAATCACCAAGCTGTACTACACTTGAAAGTAACATTGTGTGTCAACTAGATTCAAAAAAAAGAAAGAGAGAGAGAGAGAGAAAATAAGTCAAGTAATAAGAAGCTCAGGGGCGCCTGGGTGGCTCAGTTGGTTAAGCATCCAACTCGATTTCTGCTCAGGTCATGATCTCACGGTTCACGAGATCAAGCCCCACATCGGGCTCTGAGCTGACAGCACGGAGCCTGCTTGGGATTCTCTCCCTCTTTCTGTGCCCCTTCCCTGCTCTCCCTCCCTCTCTCAAAAATAAACGAATAGGGGCGCCTGGGTGGCTCAGTCGGTTGAGCATCCAACTTCAGCTCAGGTCACGATCTCGCACTCCGTGAGTTCAAGCCCCGCGTCAGGCTCTGGGCTGATGGCTCAGAGCCTGGAGCCTGTTTCCGATTCTGTGTCTTCCTCTCTCTCTCTGCCCCTCCCCCGTTCATGCTCTGTCTCTCTCTGTCTCAAAAATAAATAAACGTCAAAAAAAATTAAAAAATGAATAAATAAATAAATAAATAAACGAATAAACATTTTTAAAAAGTAGCTCAGAATTTAAATAAAATTAAACTTTTGAGATTCTTTTTTTTTTTTAAGTAGGCTTCATGCTCAGTATGGAGCCTAACGTGGGGCTTCAACTCACAACCCTGAGATCAAGACCTGAACTGAGATCAAGAGCTGGATGCTTAACTGAGAGCCATCCAGGTGCCCCTGAACTTCTGAAGTTCTAAAAAAAAAAAAAAAAAGAAAGAAAGAAAGAAAGAAAGAAAGAAAGAAAGAAAGAAAAGGATTATATGGGAGAATTTAGGAACAAAAAGAAGGAGCTGAAAAAGACACTGTGTGTGTGGGCAGACCCACGCTACTTTAGTCCCCAGGTGACCCAGCATGGCCTGAGACAGAGAGGCCTCTCCTCCCACGATTAGAACCTATCAGTGGCAACGGAAGGCTACTTCTAGTGGCTTCACAGGGTTGGACACAAGTCAGGAAGAGCTAAAGCTAGAACGGAAGTAATGGCGAACAATGTAGCCGACAGGTAGAATCCTTTGCAAGCATGTCTGAAACTCTTCGGTCCTTCCACCCTGCAAAAGAACCCAAGACAGGAAGGAGCAGGACTATGGTACAGCAATCAAGTCCCAGGTCAATGTACCACTCTAATTTGGGCCTTTAAGATTAACATGAGGGGCACCTGGGTGGCTCCGTCAGTTACGCGTCCGATTTCAGCTCAGGTCATGATCTCACGGCTCGTGAGTTCGAGCCCTGCGACAGGCTCCGTGCTGACAGCTTGGAGCCTGAACCTGCTTCGGATTCTGTGTCTCCCTCTCTCTCTCCCCCCGCCTCCACCACTCATTCTCTCTCTCTTTCTCAAAAAGAAAAACAAAAGATTAACAAGAGCTTAATTCTCCATGCATGCAAAAGCCTACACGTGCTGGCGAGTACAAATTCATGGCATATACCTCATAATAGAGCCTGAGATACGATTCTACTAGTGAGGCGTCTCTATTCTAGCACAAACCTCTTCCATATTTGTTTTCATCAGTCCCATGTAAGATCCAGTCAAAATTATTCGCACAGATAGACTCCACATGGACGCGGCTTGTGGCACAAAACAGGATGTTTTCCCTTTTGTTGTTCATCTTCATTTTCTTCCTAATGAAGGAAATGTGAGACTTAACGCGCAGAGCATTCCTCTCCCCACTCCAGTTAATGACATTAATCCCAAACCAAAGTCGAACTGCCTTAAAATTTTCTTGTTCCAGCTACAAAAAAGTAAATTTGTGAAAACTTTTAAGTGACAGACACATCTGGGGCGCCTGGGTGGCTCAGTCGGTTAAGCGTCCAACTTTGGCTCAGGTCATGATCTCGCGGTCCGTGAGTTCAAGCCCCGCGTCGGGCTCTGTGCTAACAGCTCAGAGCCTGGAGCTTGTTTCAGATTCTGTGTCTCCCTCTCTCTCTCTGACCCTCCCCCGTTCATGCTCTGTCTCTGTCTCAAAAATAAATAAACGTTAAAAAAATATTTTTTTTTAAATAAAAATAAATGACAGACACATGAAATCAAAGAATCATAAAAGTGAAGCCGAAAGAGAGAAGTTCGAGTTTACACAATGAAAAAACCAGGGGTGCCTGGGTGGCTCAGTCAGTTAAGCGTCCGACTTCAGCTCAGGTCACGATCTCATGGTTGGTGAGTTTGAGCCCCACGTCGGATTCTGTGCTGGCAGCTTAGAGCATGGAGTCTGCTTTGAGTTCTGTGTCTGCTGCTCCCCTGCTCATGCTGTCTCTCCCCAAAGTGAATGAACATTAGAAAAGAAAAAAGAAAATGAGGGGCGCCTGGCTGGTTCAGTGGGTTAAGTGTCCGACTTCGGCTCGGGTCACCATTTCACATGAGCTCGAGCCCCGTGTCGGGCTCTGTGCTGACAGCTCTGAGCCTGGAGCCTCCTTCAGATTCTGATTCTCCCTTTCTCTGCCCCTCCCCTGCTAGCTCTGTCTCTCTCTCAAATATAAACACTAAAAAACAAAAATTTTTTAAATGAAAAAACGAACTAGACCCTGAAGACATTCTTCACTATAAAATAAACCATGGGGCGTCTGGGTGGCTCAGTCGGTTGAGCGTCCGACTTCGGCTCACGTCATGATCTCGCGGTTCGTGAGGTCAAGCCTCGCATCGAGCTCTGTGCTGATGGCTCAGAGCCTGGAGCCTGCTTCTGATTCTGTGTCTCCCTCTCTCTGTCCTTCCCCCACTCATGCTCTCAGAAATAAATAAATATTAAAAAAATAAATAAATAAAGTAAAATAAAATAAAATACACTAGTGAACTGGTTTTAAAGTACAGCTTGTAACTAATCCTTTCAAACTTCACGTTGAAACAAAAAGAAAAACAAAAAACAAAGAAAAACCCTGATTGTGTGGCCACCAACCTTTCAAAAGCATTCAAGAGCTTTGTATTCTTGATCTTCTTTATGTTTTCAATCTTGAAATTTTTCATGGAAGCTTTAAAACGCTCGCTTATTGTGTCATATTCCAGAGTCTGCTGATTGATCTCTAACAGCTGAGAAAATTAAAAACCATGTAAACGTGAAACACGAGACATTTAGAGCACGATATGTCCACACACGTGGCCCCTGATGCCATGGGGTATCCTTGCCAGGCCCCCAGCAGCAGGTGGGATAAACTGGCTTAGGGTTTCCACATGTGGCAGTTCATTCTAGTCACGAACTCGCTGGCACTGGGCCCATTGGAGCAGGCTGACTGATGGCTGGTAACGCACGATGCTTAAAGGCAAAGGGACGCCCCCTGGAGGTGTCGGACTTGGTGCAGTGACCTGGGAGGGCCTTAAGCTAGAGCAGGGGCAGAGGCACTGAAGGTGTGCGTAAGAGGTCTGCACTCAAATCTGGAGCGTGACGTGGACGCGGAACGGTATAGAACGAGTACTGCCCCAACCAGGGTAGGTGACGAGCTGAGGCAGTTTGTACCCTCCCCCAGAAACCTGCTTTTTAAGTCCCACTAACAGACGAGGCACTTTCACTCTCTGACTTCCCGCTTTTGTCATCCATGAAGCAGAGATCCTAATAGCTCAGAGGGTTCTCACAAGGACGCGCCCCAAAGGGATCGGGTATGGCAGGGCAGCAAGGTGACCTGGAGGGGGTGGCTGTTCTCTGGGAAAGTAGCGCCATTACCATTTGGAGGCCTTTGAATCTTGATCCATGAATTTCATAGAAGCCAACCATTCTCTCATCCAAACAAACAGATCTACAGCTAAGCCCCTTCCCCCATTTCTAAACAATTGATACACCAAAAAGCAAAAACCAGTACCTCATAACCATTCAAGCCGAACTCCTGCTGAGGGAACAATGTCGAGGTTAACGGCTCTGACAGGGTCTGCACTGGCTGATGCCTACAAGAGAAAGAATTCACTTGGCTCCCTGTTCCATAGGCCCGAGTTCCGTCCCAAAATTCCAGTCACTAAGCCAAGGTTTCCCAGAGAATATTTTCTTTGTATTTTATTTTGGATTACCTTCCTGTGCATTCCTGGTATAGTTGTACTAGTAATTAGGCTCTTTTAAAATGCAGTTATTATCCGGGGCACCTGGGTGACTCAGTCGGTTGAGAATCTGACTTTAGCTCAGGTCATGATCTCACAGTTCATGAGTTCAGGCCCCGCGTCGAGCTCTGTGCTGACAGCTTGGAGCCTGGAGCCTGCTTCAGATTCTGTGTCTCCTTCTCTCTCTGCCCCACTCACGCTCTGTCTCTGTCTCTCTCTCTCTCAAAAATAAATAAATGTTTAAAAAAAAAAGCGCGTTTTAGGGGCGCCTGGGTGGCTTAGTCGGTTAGGCGGCCGACTTCGGCTCAGGTCATGATCTCACAGTTCGTGAGTTTGAGCCCCGCATCAGGCTCTGTGCTGACAGCTCAGAGCCTGGAGCCTGTTTCAGATTCTGGGTCTCCTTCTCTCTCTGACCCTCCTCCATTCATGCTCTGTCTCTCTCTGTCTCAAAAATAAATAAACATTAAAAAATAATAATAAAAAAAAGCTTTTTACATGCAGTCATTATCCATAATTTGGTAAATTAATTTAATGTTATTTTCTCACTGATTCAAGATGTAAAAGCATTCCTTCCTTTTTATATTCTTGCTCAACCTTCAAAGGATCTAATATGCGAACGAGCATTAAGATGTCTTACAGTGTCTTTGAGAAACTATAAACACTGGAGTAGACGAGAAGCACCAGGGAAAGAATCCTGCTGTCTTTCCTGTAGAAACTGTATTTCAGGATAACTACACAGGAGGAAAACTCTTCCTAGCAGACAGTACACAGCTAGTAACTGCAGAATTGACAGGATTAGAAAACCACCATTTCATAACTGCTGATGAAATAAAGGATTGAAAC
Source organism: Prionailurus viverrinus (assembly GCF_022837055.1). Classification (NCBI taxonomy): domain Eukaryota; kingdom Metazoa; phylum Chordata; class Mammalia; order Carnivora; family Felidae; genus Prionailurus; species Prionailurus viverrinus. The sequence goes on from NC_062562.1 coordinate 154,454,241, forward strand.
GGTGACCAGCAGGAGCGACTGTAACCATCGAGTGAGAGAACAGATGAGGAACAGTGAGGTTGTTACAGAGAGGTCAGACTGGAATGAACACAACCCTGTCTCGTCTTCGTCACTAAAAATAGGACAACTAGGGGTGCCTCGGTGGCTCAGTCGGTTAACGGTCGGACTTCAGCTCAGGTCACGATCTCGCCGTTCCTGAGTTCAAGCCCTATGTCAGGCTCTGTGCTGACGGCACAGAACCTGCTTGGGATTCTGTCTCCCTCTCTGTTTCCGCCTCTCCCCCGCTCTCTTGCTCTCTCTCTCTCAAAATAAATAAATAAACATTAAACAAATTTTAAGGAGGACAACTAGACATTATGTGCCTCCTACTGTGATGTGACAGGAAGTACAAAGTAGCAGTTAAATTGTACCATTAATGAACAATGGAACCTTGATCTAATCAAGCCTCTAAATCTTGAACAAGCCATGAGCTCATAGAAATTTCTTATCAGATGACCCCATAGGCATTCAATTTGATACATTCTGGGGGCGCCTGGGTGGCTCAGTCGGTTAAGCGTCCGACTTCGGCTCAGGTCATGATCTCGCGGTATGTGAGTTCGAGCCCCGCGTCGGGCTCTGTGCTGACTGCTCAGAGCCTGGAGCCTGTTTCAGATTCTGTGTCTCCCTCTCTCTCTCTGACCCTCCCCCGTTCATGCTCTGTCTCTCTCTGTCTCAAAAATAAATAAACGTTAAAAAATTAAAAAAAAAAATTGATACATTCTGAATGTGGGAAATTCTCTAAGGACGAATCGCTTAGTTTCTTAAAAACCAACAACAAGGGGCGCCTGGGTGGTATAGTCAGTTGAGCATCCAACTTTGGATCAGATCATGATCTCGCGGTTCACGGGTTCGAGCCCCACATCAGGCTCTGTGCTGACAGCTCAGAGCCTGGAGCCTGCTTCGGATTCTCTGTCTCCCTCTCTCTCCGCCCCTCCCACACTTGCACTCTGTCTCTGTCTCTTTCAAAAATAAACATTAAAAAAAATTTTTTTAATAAAAACAACAAAATGCAACACACACACCTTGTTTTGATAAAAACTGAAATAAATCAACTGTGAAAAAGTCATGCTTGATTTGACACCCACCTTGAAATCTGTTTCACATAACCACGTATCACCCGGGAGGGTGGAGGGAAACCCCAACCCCAAAACCCTTCATGAACAATGTAGATTTTACTGAGTTTCATGAGCACACAGAGGAGAGTGACACAGGATCCTCCACAGCAAAATTTCCTCTAAACAGTCCCCTTCAATCAACTGTATCATGTCCAAATCTCCTTGCCCAGGCAACTAACGCTTCCCTCTCTTTTCCCATTTCTTCCTCAGCTGCCTACCCTCCACAAATCCACTCAACAAAACAAAAGATATGCAGAAGAACCCACAGGAGCACAAGCCCCTCTAATGGTGCATCTGGTTATTTCTAGGCACACCCCTTCGATCCTGCCGTGCACAGTGAAGAGGCTGAGACCCGGGTAGCTGAGGCTCCCGCCAAGTCCCCTGTGAGTCAGAGGAAGAGACAGATTTCCTGCTCGCCTACCCTTTCAGCCACCCTGTACCGCTTCACAAGCATAGAGGATGCAAAAGGAAACTGCAGTGTTATGCAAGCAGGAAGATTTCAAGAAAACAGATGCAGGAGTAGATTGGGGAGATCGGCGGGTGAACACCTACAGCATCCGCCAGCAGGCACTGCTTCTGAACACTTACTTGAACCCCCTTTTAATCTGTTCCACATCCTCGTAAGACACGAATTTTGGCCTTCTGACAACATTCTTTTGGGTCTTGGAAGCTACGTTTGTTTGAATCATCCCTTTAGACAGAAAAAAGAAAACAAACAAGAACCAAGAATTAGTTCTAGAAAACGTTTCTTGTTATTTTTCGTAGGCTAGGAATACAGCAGATCTTCACCACTGAACTGTGCCATGTATGAATAAGAGAAAATCCTTTTGGATGGAAGTTTCTCGTGATTAAAAAGCTGTATCCTTCACTGCCCTCTTGTAAGACCCAGAAAACAAAGAGGTGATGAGATGAGCAGTCAGCAATTAATCTAATCTCTAAATTGAAGTCAGACAGTAAAGGGGAGGACGTGGGCAGCCAGATAACAGCACATCATCCATATAAGCTACCCTAAAGCAGGCATCAATAATTATGGGTTGGAATGTGGTAGCTAGATCTTGAAGGATTTTTCTAGATCAAGTGTGAAATGTCATTTTTAATTCATGCATGTTGTAGACCCAGGTCCAAGTTGCAGTCAGAGTGAGGTCTTTAAAAAGCAAATCATCAGCGCACCTGGGTGGCTCAGCTGGTTAAGCATCCGCCCTTAGTTCATGTCATGATCTCACAACTCATGGGTTTGAGCCCCGCATTGGGGGCTCTGTGCTGACAGCTCAGAGCCTGGAGCCTGCTTCCAATTCTGCGTCTCCCTCTCTCTCTGCCCCTCTTCAGCTTGTGCTCTGTCTCTTTCTCTCAAAAATTAACAAATGTTAAAGGAAGTGTTGTTTTTTTTCTTTTAAGTAAATCATCACCCGGGGCACATCAGTGGTGTGCAACTCCTGATTTCAGCTCAGGTCGTCATCTCCCATTTCGTGGGTTCGAGCCCCACATTGGGTCTCTGCGCTGCTGATGAAAAGACTGCTTGGGATCCTCTCTCTCCCTCTCTCTCTCTGCCCCTCCCACACTCTCTCTCTCAAAACAAACAAATAAACTTGAAAAAAAAAAAGTAAATCAACTTACATTGCTAGTGAAAGTATAAAATGGCACAGCCACTTTGGAAGACTGTTGGGCAGTTTCCTATTAAGTTAAACACCTGGTGCCTATGTGACCTAGCGATCCCACTCCTTCATACTCACCCAAGAGAAATGAAAACTTACACTCACACGAAGACTTGCACTTGAATGTTCTTAGTAGCATCATTATAATAATCAAAATGTGAAAATAACCAAACTGCCCATTAACAGATGAATGGGTAAACCAACCAAGGTACAGCCTTACAATGAAATATTACTCAGCACTGAAAAGGGAAGAACCATTGCACGTGCAACCGCACAGGTGAATCGAAACAACATTCTGAGTGAAGGGAGTCAGCCACGTGCAGAGAACACCACAAGATTCTACTTCTGTGAAGTTCTAGGATGAACAGAACTATAGAGACAGCAAATGGGGGTGGGAAGAGTGACTGCAAAGGAGCATGAGGACACTTATTGGATCGATGACCGGGAAGCTCTAGAGCCTGATCAGGATAGCAGCTGCACGCCATCGGTCAGCATGCATCCAACTGCACACTTAACACGGATGCACCCCATTGTAGCAATTCTGCTTCAGTAGAGTTGGTGTAAAATGAAACAAACATAAACAATAAAAAGATCAAATGAGATCATGCCACAGCCCTGCTCCCAATCTTCCCGGGGCTCTCATCTCCCGCAGACCTTCCCGCCGCCCTTTGAAACCTCCAGCTCATCTGCAATTTACGGTCTTAGCGCCAGCTCCTCCCTCTCTTGGGGGCCCGCCTTCCCATGGGCACAGGTGCTCCCTTCCTCCCAAAATTTCCTCCTGGGATACAAACAAGATGCTCTCCTAGGACTCCTCCAGGTCTCTGGCTGCTTCTTCGCACCGCTTCTTTTTCCCCAGAGCTGGTATCACTTTCAGAAACTGCCTGGTATGTCAGCACCTAGAACGGTGCCTAGCGACATGGGTGGCGTCCCAATACTAGATTCATGAATGACAATATCAGCAACAGGAAAAAAAGACCCTGGAATACCGCAAATGGCTCTGAACTAGTTTCTATGAACCAAGTGAATAAGAACTGCTGGTCACATTTCTCCAGATTCGGGAACAAGGTCCATTATTGGTTCTTCTCTGTCCAACACCCATTTAAATTGCCAAAACAATAGAATAGTACCCACAAAGAATAAAATTTTTTTTCATCTAAGTCATTCTTAATTTCACCACCCAACGGAAGAGATTTCTATTCCTTCCTATTGCCCTCTGGTTTTGGTCATGTGTGCACACTGTTGCACTTACCATGCATATTAATTCTTTTAAAAAAACTTTTGATTTGAGGGGCACCTGGGTGGCTCAGTCGGTTGAGCATCCAACTCTTGTGTCTTTTTTTTAAATTTTTTTTAACATTTATTCATGTTTGAGAGACAGAGACAGAGCGTGAGTAGGGGAGGGGCAGAGAGACAGGGAGACACAGAATTGGAAGCAGGCTCCAGACTCTGAGCTGTCAGCACAGAGCCTGACACGGGGCTCAATCTCACGAACTGCAAGATCATGAACTGAGCTGAAATTGGACACTCAACCTACTAAGCCACCCAGGAGCCCCAAGCGTCCAACTCTTGATTTTGGCTCAAATCATGATCCCAGGGTCATGGGATCGAGCCCCGCCTCGGGCTCTATGCTGCACATGGAGCCTGCTTAAGATTTTTTCTCTTTCTTTCTTTCTTTCTTTCTCTCTCTCTCTCTCTCTCTCTCTCTCCCCCTCTCTGTCCCTTCCCCCCACAGCCCCTGCTCCCAGGCTCTATCTCTCGGGGGAAAAAAAAAAAAAGTACAAAATATAAAGAGGCCTCTTATGGAGTATCTTTGGAGCCTGGATCAGGATCCCTGCTTGGAATTCTGTCTCTCTCTTTCCCCCCCTTTCTCCTATACCCCTCCCTAACTCCTGTTTTCTCTCTCTCTCTCTCTCAAATAAAATTTAAAAATTTTTTTAAATGTTTATTTACTTTTGAGAGACAGAGATAGAGCATGAGCAGAGGAGGGGAAGAGAGAGGGAGATACAGAATCTGAAGTAGAATCCGGGCTCTGAGCTGTCAGAATAGAGCCCAACGCGGGGCTCGAACAGACCGCGAGATCATAACCTGAGCCGAAGTCGGATGCTTAATCGACTGAGCAACCCAGGTGCCCCTCAAATAAAATGTTTAAAAAATTAAAAACAAAACAAAACAAAACAAAAAAACCTTGATTTGAAATACAACATCTAGAGGCACCTGGATAGCTCAGTCAGTCAAGCAACTGACTCTTGATTTTGGCTCAGGTCATGATCTGACGGTTTGAGTTCGAGCCCCATGTCAACACAGAGCCTGCTTGGGACTGTCTGTGTCCCTCTATCGCTGCCCCTCCCCCACTCACACAATAGCGCGCTCTCTCTCTCTCTCTCTCTCTCAAAAATAAATAAACATTTGAAATACAACATCTAAAGAGGAAAAGTACAAACTTGGGAGGTTGCCTTTTTCACTTAACAGTATCAAATTTTGACTTTACTGCATGGTTTTCGTAATCATAATTTTAACCAATACTCCAATGAAATTCAATACCCTGTTTTAATCACTATCCGACCACCCTACAGGCTGTTCCTCTACTATAGCATACCAAATAGGCTTTAACAAACATCGTCATGTTCATAGCTTTTTTTTTCCCCTTCTGGTGAATTATTTCCTTAAAAAGATTCCTGAGACCATGAAAAGGCAATCATATTTTAATATCTCTTGATATGTATAACCAGATTGCTTTCCAAAATACAGTAGCTGGTATAATGGTTTTTGGAGGCTTAATACCCAACAATTGGTACAGGGCCCAAATGCGAGGTACCACCTGGAATGTCAAGGACGCGAGAAAGTCTTCTTTACCTCTTTCAAAGCACCTGTAGGGCTGATCCTGAAAGGGCAATTACCCAACCATATACAGGGAGCGTCCCAGGGGTGCAGCTGAAAGGACAGTACATTTAGAGGGAGGGCAGTTCCTGCCCTGATTTCTTACTAAACACAACAGATTGGTAGAAACTAAACTGAAAGCCTTCCCATGGCGGCTCAAACAAACATGGCAGAAGGCAAAGTCTCTAGAAAAAGGGATGGATAGGGGCACCTGGGTGGCTCAGTCGGTTAAGAACCCGACTTCAGCTCAGGTCATGATCTCAGGTTCATGGGTTCGAGCCCTGCGTCGGGCTTTGTGCTGACAGCTCAGAGCCTGGAGCCTGCTTCAGATGCTGTGTCTCCCTCTCTCTTTGCCCCTCCCCCCACTCATGCTGTCTCTGTCTCTCAAAAATGAATAAACGTTAAGAAAAATTAAAAAAAAAAAGAAAAGAAAAAGGAAAAGTGATGGATAAAGCCACTAACCTAGACGATGAAGCCCAGAAGGAACAGAGAGGTTTTACAATTCTGAAGGCACCAATGGGTCCAAAGTCTCTACTGTAGTCATCAGCACCTGAACTTTTGCCTCGGCCTGGGAAACAGCCCGTCCATTTAGTCCAATGCCTGCATTTTACAGATGAGGGAGCTGTGGCCCAGACAGGCCAGGTGCTGTTCCCGGGGTTACATAGAGAGCCAAGGCTCTCCAGCACAGGTCTCCACTGGCTTCCACACCACCATCCCGCGTGCCTTGCTAAAAAGGAACCCTGATGCTGTGTTCAGCGTGTATATACACTCTGCTCCCATTCCCACGTGCACACCGCGTGCCAGATTCCAACAGTAGGGGTCACTGCCAAACGCAGAGTCTTACCCATAAAACTCAGCTCGTAGCTCTGTGAACCCGCCTGAAATGGCACAATTCCCCTCGGGGAGCACAGAAAGAAAGACTCCAGGTACGAAGAGTCGACGTTTGCAGCTTGCTGTTTGTCGACCTGATTGGAAAAAAAAACAAAAAAAAAAAAAGGTAAAGACACTCGAGGGTAGGCTTTTAAGAAACCTCTGCCGTTGTATCTTACACAATTGTATTTTAGCCACGGGACTTAAACAGGAATGCAGCTTGCCTCCCAAACCAGGCTGTAAAGGTTGCCAGGCTGGGGCCACGTCTCAAGGTCTACGTGAAGGGTCTAGACATCAGAATGGATGGGTAAAGGCAAGCGTGTGGATTCTAGGGAGGAGACAAGCTAGGCCACCATTCCACTGTCCCCACCCAACGCAGGGCTGGCAGACCAGGGCAGACTGCATGTAAGCCCGAATAGGAGGGGTTCCCAATATTTAATGGCAAGGAGACACTTGTTCATCATGATCTAAACTGGAGGAGTTAATGACAGCAAGTTCCTGCTGGCAGCCTATGATGGGGAGGGGCTACTGGTCCCTTTAATGACACTCTGGATTCTGAGGCTTTCAGCTACACATACCCCTACTCCTTCCCTAGTGAAGATGCCTGCCGGATATAAGGCGAGGGGGTCACAATGAAAGCCTTCAAGGAAAATGTCTATGAACTAGGTCTCTTTAGCCTGGAGAGGAGTATGGTAAGGGCAGGAAAGCTGGGTCCCAATACCTGTACACAGTGTAAAGTTGGAATAAACTAGAATGTGGTTCAGGAGGTAGCACCAGGACAAACGGGTGGAAGCGACAAGGAGGCTAAGGAGGCTAACTTTAGAAGAACTTTCTCAACCGTATCATCCAACAATCTTTTTTAATTTTTTTAAAATGTTCTTTATTTATTCTTGAGAGAGAGAGACAGAGAGAGACAGAGCATAAGCAAGGGAGGGGCAGAGAGAGAGAGGGACACAGAATCCGAAGCAGGCTCCGAGTTGTCAACATAGAGCCCAATGCAGGGCTCGAACTCACAAGCCGTGAGATCATGACCTGAGCCGAAGTCAGATGCTCAACCAACTGAGCCACCCAGGCGCCCCACAGCATCCAACAATTAAGCCACCCCGTGAAGATGTTTGTTGCAACAGCTGCTGGGACATGATCTATCAGGATCATTGTAAACGAGACTGCCATCCTTGGCGGGCAGTAGGAAATGAGGTATCCAAGATTAGATAGATGATGGAGCAGGTAAATCACATGCCTTCCTACGACCCCAAAGAGCAGTGACTTGGGCAAACGCCTGTGAACACAGGGAGCAGCAAGGTAGGTCTGTCACCTCTGGGGACACTGGTTTGCCAATGCGAATCTCTGTCCTCATCTCCCATTCTGACAGCTGAAGTCCTGTTACTCTGCAGGACCCTATTCTAGGCTGGAAGGAATTTACTCTAGGCCAGGGCCTTTCAAACTCTAATTTGTATGTGAATCACCCAGGAATTGTTTTAAAATGCAGAATAAAATTCTGGGAACTGGGTTTTAATTCTGCATTTCAAAGAGCTCCCTCGGTGCCAATGTTGTTGGTCTGTGGACCTGATTTTAACCAGCAAGACCCTCACGTCTAGATCAGCATTGTCCACTGGAACCTTCTGGAACATTTTACTGTACATGTTCTCTGTGTTTTCCCGTGTGATAGCTGCTAGCTACAAGTGGTCGTAGAGCACTTAAATGTGACTATTGTTTTAAATGTGACTATTGTTATCGTGGAATTGAATTGTTCATTTTGTTCAAATTCAATTAACTGAAGTTTAAAATTAAACAGCCACAAGGGGCTAGTGGCTGTCCTACTGGACACACCAAGTCAATTTCAGTGTCTGAGCATTTGGACAGCCTCTCAAGCTTCACACTTGGTTCTCCTTCGGGCCCTTCCCTCACACTGTACTCCAGTTCTGATTAAGTGAATGAATAAATGAATGAATGCATGGTAAGGTCTTCAATTATTTTTTTTTCTCCCGAAAGACTTGAATGTGTATCTCATGTTCAGTAGCCAGGTCTTGGCTTTTGTCCTGTGCCTACATTACTGCCTTGATCTAGCGCTAAGGTATGCCTTTGCCTCGGGTGGTTCTCTAGGGCCATAGGCTCCCTGCCCCTCTACACCAGCTGTCACAGGTACACCAGCTGGTAAACATCTCCTTGGGTCCGGATCCGCCTGATGCAAACCCCGTGACAACCAGGCCCTGCCCTCCAGCTGTCACTCTGTCCTGCACCATTGCTGCCCAGCTGCCCGTCCATTCAATCATCACCCTGCCCAACATCACTTCCTCTCCCTGTCTACCACCTATGTAGGGCCAAGTCTTGGTTAAGCACTTGAACTTCCTTAAAAGGATATCAAGTCTACATTCCGGAGAGTTCACAGTCAAAGCATATGCACCTGCCCTGGGTTGACAAAAGCTGCTGTTGTCTCCCTTTCTCCTAGGGAGGCTCCTAACCCAGAAATCGCGGTTGCCCAACTCATATTAAAAATTCAATTGCAGGAGGGGCATCTGGGTGGCTCCGTCTGTTAAGTGTCTGACTCCTGATTTTGGACAAGGTGGTGATCTCACGGTTGGTGGATTCCAGTCCTCCGTCGGGCTCTGTGTTGACAGCATGGAGCCTGCTTGGGATCCTCTCTCTCTCCCTCTCTCTCTCCCCCTCCCCCCCCCCCTCAAATAAATAAGCTTTAAAAAAAGAAAATAATTAATAGCTGTTGCTGTTGATGAACGTAATCCCAGAGTATATGTTTGCTACAAAATATACCAATACAGTTGTGTATAATGTGAAAAAGTACTAGTTCAACTACACCCATGTGCCATGGATAACCATGTAGGTGTCAGACATTTTATTAATATTTTTTCCTGAAGTGGTCAAGTTTAAACAAGAGCCTCCACAAGGAGGAACGGTACTCACCTTCTCCCCATATTGAACCCATCTGTCGGATTTGTTCCTCCAGTACCAAATCCATTTTGTGGCAAAGACAAAATTGGTCAGCACTGTGACAGATGAAGGTGTGGAGATACGCCGGATAGGATTACAATTACAAACCATCATCTGGAAGTTGATGTTTTTATTTCCGATAGAAAAGCTGAAGGGGAAGAGTTTAAAGTTAACAAAATACCACCCCGATGTTTATAGCAGCATTACCAACAACAGCCAAACTACGGAAAGAGCCCAGGTGTCCATCAACTGATGAGTGGATACAGATATAGTATATCTATACATATATATATATATATATATATATATATATATAAAAATACACAATGGAATATTACTCAGCCATCAAGAAAAATGAAATCTCACCATTTGCAACGACATGGATAGTGCCAGAGTGTATTATGCTAAGCAAAATAAGCCAATCAGAGAAAGACAAACACTATATGATTTTACTTATATGTGAAATTTAAGAAACAAAACAGATGACCACATGGGCAGGGGGTAAAAAAGAGAGGGGAAACAAACCATCAGGGACTCCTAATGACAGAGAACAAACCGAAGGTTGATGGAGGAAGGTGGGTGGGGGATGGGCTAGATGGGGAATGGGGAGGAAGGAGGGCACTTGTTATGATGAGCACATGGTGTTGAATGTAAGTGACGAATCACTCAATTCTACTCCTGAAACCAATATTGCACTGTATGTTAACTAACTAGAATTTAAACACAAATTTGAAAGGAAGAAAATTAAAAATAAATATAAAATTGTGCCCACAAAACTACTGATTGGCTTAATGTTAGCAACTCATGGTAGGTCAGTTTTTTCAAGTAATACTATTTAAATAGTTACATAATGTGGTCCAAGACCTTTTCAGGAAGCCAGGAAAGTCAAAGTTATTTTCATAATAATACTAAGACATTATTTGTCTTTTTCACGTTCATACTCTCACAGGTGCACAGTGGAGTTTTCCCAGAGGCTACACGATGTGTGATTCTACAGCAAATTAAAGAGATTTGCAAAAATATAAAACAATGGCATTTTCTAAATGAATTTTTTTGCTTTGTTTTGGAAAACACTTATTATTTAGTTATACATACATATAATAGTTACTACTTATGATAATATAAATTTACATAAACATAGTTATATAAAAATATGGTATTTATGTTACCATGTAATGAGTGTGTATTATTTTTCAATGAATCCATAAAAATTGAATTTTCTCCGTTTTGATTTTTAATATGGTAAATACCGACGGTTACAATTCACATAAAGAGAGGTTCTGTGGGATTCTCAATATAGTTTAAGACTGTAGAGGGGACCCGAGACCAACAAGTGTGAAAATTACTGCTCTAAGAAACACCTCCTACATCAGTGGTTCCCAATGAGGAATGGAGACATTTAGCAATATTGAAAGACTTTTTTGGTTATAACAATAAAAATCTAGTGGATAAAGGCCAGGAATGCTGCTAAACAGCCCCCCGAAAGTAAATAATTATCTAGCCCCAAAAGTCAATAGTGCTAAGGTTTAGAAAGCCAGAGGCAGATTTTCCTAGGGGGGAAAAACACACCTAGAAACAAGTAAGTAGCTGATGCTACCCTCTAGTGGCAAAATGCAGCAACACAGAATCTCCACCAAAAATTCACCATACAGATGACATGTTTGCAATTTCCCCCAAAAGAATTCCGTTATAGGGGCGCCTGGGTGGCTCAGTCGGTTAAGCGTCCGACTTCGGCTCAGGGCATGATCTCACGGTCCGTGAGTTCGAGCCCCGCGTCGGGTTCTGTGCTGACAGCTCAGAGCCTGGAGCCTGTTTCAGATTCTGTGTCTCCTCCGTCTCTGCCCCTCCCCTGCTCATGCTCTGTCTCTCTCTCTCTCTCTCTCTCTGTCAAAAATAAATAAACATTAAAAAAAAAAAAGAATTCCCTTATAACAGGAAGGACAAAGAGGAGGAGGAGGAGGAGTTGTTGTTAACAGAATCATAAGCACAGAAAACAAATTGGTGGTTGCAGAGGGGAGGGAGTGGGGGGGATAAAGGGAAGTAAGGGATACAAACTTTCAGTTATAAAGTAAATCACAGGGATGAAAAATACAGCACAGGGAGTAGGGGAAAAAAAAAAGAATTTCCTTTAGAAAGCTAGGAGGCACTTTATAAATACGGTCATGTATGGTATCACCCAATTCACCCCTGGCAAACACAGGTAAGTTATCCTCTTAGATACCTCCAGGATTGAGAAACTAGCAAACACAAAGGAAGGTATAAAATGCTAAAGCAGACAACAAAATGTGCCCTAGAACTGTATGAAATTATTCAAATCGCGTTTTACAACTATGACATTGAGCCAAAGGCTAATTTTGAGCTACAATCACTGTACTTTCCATAGTCCTATCATGAGCTTACAGTAATACAATCTGACCTCTGTGTTGTGTTTTTCTGCAGGACATACTGATAATAACTGTGTCACTGTTTAAATCCTATAAATTTGTTGGGACACCTGGGTGGTTCGGTCAGTTAAGCATCTGACTTCGGCTCAGGTCATGATCTCCTGGTTTGTGAGTTAGAGCCCCGTGTCAGCAGGCTCTGCGCGGACAGCTCAGAGCCTGGAGTCTCCTTCAAATTCTGGGTCTCCCTCTCTCTCTGCACCCTCCCCCCCCCCTCCCCCGGCTTTCACTCTGTCTCTCTCACTCTCTCAAAAATAAATAAAAACATTAAAAAAAAATTAAACCACATGAGTTTGCAAATAGTCCCAGAATCCCTAGTATTAATTAGCCAGGCTCTTCGTGACCTTGAATCTACCCAGCTTGTGTTTTTCTTCATGAACTCAGCAGGCATTTGCCATTTTTATTTCAAGAGTTATCTCAAACTTGAAGGGGATTCTGAAGGAAAATGGTTTTTCCTTCTCACCGTAAGCCTAGCACTATGCTTTCCTTTGATGGCGCTGTGGACCTCAGAGGCCAGAGTCTAGCCACCAACTTACCTGTGGATCTGGGGGTCACAATAGGCCTTCTCAATGTTCTCCATGGGCTGGAGGTCCATCCAGGTATTTGCAAGTAATATCTGCCACCGGTAAGGCAGGTGGAAGTGAACTTTGTTGCAGCTTGCTACAAAGACAGAGAGAGGGGGTCTGAGGATCTGGTGAGTGGGGGTTCCAACAATTCAACCAAGTTCATTGCTGATGTTCCCCATTGAGGGCTGCCTTTCCCACCCTGCCAGGCTTGCATGCTAACCCATTTCCAGGCTACGCCTTTACCCATTCCGGTTCCGGCCCACACTGCCCCATATCCGTATGTTCAAGTTCCCTTATTACCAATAGAGACTCATCAGAAAAACAAAACTTCCGGGGCGCCTGGGTGGCTCAGTTGGTTAAATGTCCGTCTTCAACTCAGATCATGATCTCATGGTTCATGGATTTGAACCCCCCGTCAGGCTCTGTGCTGACAGCTCAGAGCCTGGAGCCTGCTTCAGATTCTGTGTTTCCCTTTCTCTCTGCCCCTCCCCTGCTCATGCTCTGTCTCTGTCTCAAAAATAAATAAAAACACTTAAAAAAAATTTTTTTTAATTAACGTCATAAGCCCATTAATACAGGAATACAAAAAATAGTTCTGTCCTTCAGTTTTCAGTATGTCATGTTTACATCATTTTGAAAGGCTCAAAAGATGTGTGATTACTTTGAAACCAAAAGAGGCAGGTTTCGACAGCCCAGGAAAACCCAGAGTGGCAATGACTATGGTCTGGCTGATTGAAAAGTACATAACCATTCATCAAGTCCGAATCTCACACTCGTTAGAATGGCCGCTCTAAAATCAAACCAACTCAAAACAAAAAGCCAGTGTTGGTGAGGACACGCAGGAACTCAAACCCTCGCACACTGCTAGTAAAAATGTAAAATCGTGCCGCTGCTGCGGAAAATGGTGTGGCAGTTTCTCTAAACATCGAACACAGAATTGCCAAAACAATTTTTTTAATGTCTATTTATTTTTGAAAGAGAGAGAAAGAGACGGAGTATGAGCAGGGGAGGGGCAGAGAGAGAGGGAGACACAGAATCTGAAGCAGGCTCCAGGCTCTGAGCTATAAGCACGGAGCCCGACACGGGGCTCAAACTCATGGACCATGAGATCATGACCTGAGCTGGAGTCAGATGCTCAACCGACTTAGTCACCCGGGCGCCCTGCCAAAACAAGTTTTTAAAGAAACACAGAATTACCATAATATCCAGTGATTCCACTCCTGGGTGTATACCCCCCCAAAAAAGCGAAAGCAAGGTCCCGAGCAGACACTTGCACACCCAAGGTCACAACAGCATTACTGACAATAGCCAAAAGGTAGAAGCGACTCAAGTATACATTCACAGATGACTAGACAAACAAAATGTGGTATATACACACAATAAAACATTATTCAGCCTTCAAAAGGAAGGACATTCTCACCCAGGCTACATCGTGGATGAAACACGAGGACATCATACAAAGTGAAATAAGCCAGTATCACAAAAAGACAAATACTGTGTGACTCCACTCACGAGGGACCTAGCATCGTCCTACTCCAATGAACAAAAATGAGAATGGTGGGTGCCAGGGACTGGAGGGACTGGAGGCAGCAGGGGGATGAAGCGTTGCTGTTCAGAGGGTATTAATGGTTTACTTTTGCAAGAGGAACAAGAGTCCTGGATTTTGGTGGCATAACAATGTGACTCTAACACTCCTGAACTGCACACTTAAACGTGATTAGGATGGGGCGCCTGGGAGGTTCAGTGAGTTAAACGTGACTCTTGATCTCGGCTCAGGTCATGATTTCATGGTTCGCGAGATCGAGCCCCCCATTGGGCTCTGCGATGACAGCTAGGAACGTGCTTGGGATTCCCTCTCTCTCTCTCTCTGTCTCTCTCTCTCTCTCAAAATAAATAAATAAACTTAAAAAAAATGATTAGGATAGCAAAATCTGTGTTACGTGTATTTTACCACAATTAATTAAAAATGAAGAAAAAAATTAAAAACTTGATTTTGAGAACACAGGACAGCATCTTCCTTTTCCAACACAGGTCAGTGAGTCTAAGACCACTCAGGGGTCAAGCAGAGGAGATCCAGTGTGATGCACACATCTGGGGCTGAGCCATGAAAGGGAGAAAGTGGTAGGACACTGAGGGGACAGCCAATTGTCCCAGGCACTGTTCCATGGGAAGCCTGGTGGGAGGGCACAGTGACCGGGTGTGGCTCCTTGGCTGGAGGGCACACAGTGTGTGGCTTGCAGACTCAGGCCATGTGTGAGGATCAACTGGGACAAGCCCACGGCCCAGAAGAGAGACAACGCCTCAATGGCAGGACATGAGCTGTGAAAATGCGTCAGCCGGGAGACCTTTATTTCTGGGGATTTGTTTTTTGTTTGTTTGCTTTTAGTAGATGACAAGATGGGTCTCTGACTAACTAGAATATTTTACCTAAAGCTGAATTACAAAAGGAAAAAGTCTATCACGCAGGGGTGGAGAACCCAGGCTGGCTGGGCAGTTTAGGGTCAAAACCCAACTTGGCTAGTTACGTATGTGAGGTCTTAACCTCTCTATGCCTCTAGTTGCCACATCTGTAAAATGGGTTAACAACAGAACCTACTATTAGGGCTGACGTGAAGTTCAAAGATGATGGACCATCATCAGGTATATGTTGACCATGCACCTAACATACACTAAAAGCTCAGTAGATGTTGGCCGTATTACTACTAATAAAGCTTCTGCTTCTAGAAAGTCTTTAACTCACCAAGGTGACAACCTTTACACAGATGGTCAAGACAAATTTCCTGTGGGCCACAGTCATCCATCCTGGAAGAGCTGGTATTCTCAACGTCAGATGCAGAATCTATAAAACAAAAGAGAATGCACGTATGCTGATCTCAGTGTTTAAACCCAAAATCAAGACACCTGACCTCACAATGGGAAAGAGTATCTGTAACTGGGACCATGTTCGAGAAAATTCTAGATTCACGTGTTGCTCATGAGAGCCTAGACAGCCCCTCCGTAAAAGCAAACAGGAGCATTTGGGTCACGTGAGAGTGATGCTTAAAAATAACCAAAAATAAACCAGGGCCAAACTAGTCCTGTTCTCAGTAAATGAGGCGGCTTATTCCACACGATACAACTGGTTGGTCCTTCAACCTTCATGTCAGTCTCCTCAGCAGTAACACCCCTTCACCTAACCCTCGACTCTACGTCCTTTAGTATCTACTGGGGAACATCCAAAGAGAAGCCACCGGCCTGCTGCAGACACAAGTCACGGGGCCCCCTTTGTCCTTCGGTGACTTACACAGATCACAGCTTGGACCTACAAGGTCACCGGCAGGGCCAGCAGAGATCTGGGCAGAGTTTGGACCATGGGTTGCATAGGCTGCAGCTCTGTTGGTTGAGAAGGATGTAGAAGGTGGCACCTTGGGCAGAGTGCTGACTTGTGTGGGGGCAGGGGTCTCCTGAGGAGTTGGCAGGACTTGGGCTCCCAGACCCGGACTTCCAAAGTACAACACGTTTTTATCCCCTCTGCAGGTCAATGTGAAGCCAAAACCAGCGGCACCGGTTTTATTTACATCAGTGGTTTCGTCTGCCACTTGACTAGAGCCATTTGGTGTGCTGTGGATGGATTTACCAGGCCAAACTGTCTTCTCACTGTGGTTACTGTTCACAGAGGCCGCTGCTGGATCAGCGCCATCTGTAATCTTGCCAGTGGTCTGGAGACCACCGTGAGTAGTTCCGGTGTCCTGATTCCTAGGTAACGATTTTTCTCTCTGTCCGCTGGTTGTGGTTTTGTAATTTAGACAACTTGTGGAAGCTCCATCTGTGGCCGCTCCATCAACATTATTATCGAAAAGCGAGAAATACTGGACGTTTTGATTCCCGCTTCTGCCCTCGGCATTCGTGCCATCTGTGGAAAGCATCCCCGCGCTCTTTCTGGTGGTTGTGGTTTCAGGTGTCTGTGGAGAACCCAGAGGGGAGCCAGAGGCAGCCTGACTCTGGGCAAACAAACTCCCTCTCCCGGTGCCTTTGTCATTCAGCCAGGACGCAGGGACCCTCCGGTTGGAAGCTGGCATTGGGTCAGAAGGGAGGGAAGTGCTGCCTTGATTCCCGAAAAAGAGATCCTCTGGACCGCCATTCTCTGAAAACCGCTGGCTTCTTTCCATGTGACCTGTTCCTCCAAGATTATCAACCTTAGGCGAGACCGGGGAAGGCTGAGGGCAATCTTGACTTCCCAAATGCATGAACTTGTGGGCCAGCTCCCCTACGGGCATGTCATCCAGGGGAGGCCTGTAGCCGATTTGATCTGAACTGGGGGTGCTGGACTTCTGAGTAGAAGCGGAAGCAGGTGGGAGAAATTCTGGACCGCCCTGAAACGATCGTTCTCTGCTCTTGCTTCTCCCTCTGTATGCCACATCTCTACGATGGGAGCAAGGAGCTAGGAAAAGAAAAACACAAGGAAAATTAGCATTAACAGGATTAGGCTCTCGCTACGGTTCTTCCTCAGCTTTTCCGAGTTTGCTACCCAAGCTCTATTAAATTACTTGTCCCAATCTGGTGTGTAAAAATCTGGAGCAGCTTGTCAAGAGGACGAAGGAATCTGCTCTTGTGCTAGTAAGAAATACCACCCCATGGTCTCAGATAAGAGTCGGAGTGAACCTGGCTCTTCTCGACTTCTCTCTTGAGACTCAGATATGAGCCCTAAACCCCCACACTCATAGGTGGGGCTGTCCACTGTGCTCTGGTTCAAGCCAACAGTCAACCGCTATGGCAGACGGAGAGACCAACTAGTTCAAGTCAGGGAGGATTTTTCAACTCATTTAGATTTTGCCCATATTGTGATGAATGTTCCCCAACAAATTAAGGGATTCACAAAATTTTCCAGAGCTTTTGCCCGCTTGGGATTCTCTCTCTCCCTCTCTCTCTCAAAATAAATAAATAAAAACTTAAAAAAAAAAAACATTTATTTTTTTATTATTATTTTTTTTAACGTTTTTATTTATTTTTGGGACAGAGAGAGACAGAGCATGAACGGGGGAGGGGCAGAGAGAGAGGGAGACACAGAATCGGAAACAGGCTCCAGGCTCCGAGCCATCAGCCCAGAGCCTGACGCGGGGCTCGAACTCAGGGACCGCGAGATCGTGACCTGGCTGAAGTCGGACGCTTAACCGACTGTGCCACCCAGGCGCCCCCAAAAAAAAAACATTTAAAGAAAATAACTGGTGTGTGAGCTGTGTCCCTCGGGAAGGTGTGCATGTGTGATAGGTGTCGTATGGAGTATGTGTGTATGATGTGATCGTACGTGTGCTTGTGTGTGGTATGCACGTATGTCCATGGTGTGTTGTGTGTGCATGAGTGTGATATATGAGCTACTGTGGGGGGAGGAAGGGGAGGAAGAGGTCCTTTTCTTCAAATTTCAGAGGGCAGCAGGAATAGTAAAAGCAAACAGCCTTCTCCTGCCAACAAAATAGTTAATTAAGTAAATTAACCAGGGCGGATAATAAAGATCTCTCTCACACACACTGAATTTATACTGGGAAACTACACCAGGAAACATCCTTCCAAGTGTTCCCCTGTTCAGAGAGCGCTGTGATGTGGGAGAAAAAACACCAGATGTGGGGCCAGAACACCTAACCTCTGCGCCCCTGTCTAGCAGCGTGAGGCCTTGAACGCATCACTTTTATTTACTCATAGTAAAAACGATTTAAGACTGCTTGCAATAAAAGTCATCTAAAATGTTTGAGCCTCGGTCTCCTTACCAAGTAAGGCTAATAATATTCCTGCCTTTCTTTATAGCTTTGCTGTCAGGAACAATAAGGAGATATTTTGGGTGAAAATACCTGGTTGATTATAAAGCATTTCTCGAATATAAGGAGATGTTATTGTTTATTACAGATCATAGAATCTTAGAATTATGTACTCTATTTGTTTTATAAAATTCATGTCTTTCACAGCCATTTCACCAAGGCATAAAAAAATTACAAGTGTTAATATCATCAGACAATGTGAAAATGCTCAAGAAAGAGAACTGATCGGGGCACCTGGCTGGCTCAGTCGGTTAAGCATCCGACTCTTAATTTTGGCTCAGGTCATGATCTCACAGGTTCGTGGGTTCAAGCCCTGCGTTGGGCTCTGCGTTGATGGCGCAGAGCCTTCTTGGGATTCTCTCTCTCCCTCTCTCTGCCCCTCTCCCACTCACAGGCACATGCTCTTTCTCTTAAAATAAGATTAAACATTTTAAAAATCTCAAAAAAGAAAGGACTAGAACTGACCACTTCCCACCCGTCGGAATGGCTAATAACCTAAAAACAGAGAATAACAAGTATTCAGGTATTGGTGAGGAGGTGGGGAAACTGGACCCCTCGTGTATTGCTGCTGGCAAGAGAAAATCGGTGCGGCTGCTATGGAAAATGGGATGACGGTTCCTCACACAATTAAACATAGAATTACCATGTGATGGTAATTCTCCACACCCAGCTGCCTACCCAAAAGAATGGAAAGCCAGGTCTCAAGCAGGCATCTGTGCACCCATATTTCACAGCAGCATTATTCACAATAGCTAACGGTGGAAGCAACTCAAGGACCCAGCCATGGATGAACGGATACACAAACTGAGGCATACATACGGTGGACTATTATGCAAAGTGAAATAAGCCAGTGTCACAAAAAGACAATTGCTGTGTGATTCTACTTATATGTGGTACCCAGAGTCGTCCTATTCATAGAAACAGAAAGTAGAACGGGGGTTGCCAGGGGCTGGGGGGGAAGAGGGAATGAGGTGTTTGTTTCATGGGTATAGAGTTTCAGTTCTGCAAGATGAAGGGAGTTTTAGAGATCGGCTGCAAAACAATGCGAATGTACTCAATGCCACTGAACACTTAAAAATGGTCTGGGCGGGGGGCGCCTGGGTGGCTCAGCGAGTTGGGCGGCCGACTTCGGCTCATGTCATGATCTCGCAGTCCGTGAGTTCGAGCCCCGAGTCAGGCTCTGAGTAGCCTGTTTCAGATTCTGTGTCTCCCTCTCTCTGACCCTCCCCGTTCATGCTCTGTCTCTCTGTCTCAAAAATAAAATAAACGTTAAAAAAAAAATTTAAAAAAAAAATGGTCTGGGCGGGAGGCACCTGGGTGGCTCAGTTGCTTAAGCACCCGACTCTTGATACTGGCTCAGATCAGGGTCTCGAAGTCGTGAGATAGAGCCCAAGTCAGGCTCTGTGCTCACAGATCATGGAGCCTGCTTGGGATTTTCTGTCTCCCTCTCTCTCTCTCTGCTGCTCCCCCACTCGCTCTCGCTCGCTCTCTCTGTCTCTCTCAAATAAATAAACATTGAAGAAAAAAAATAACAAAAATAAAAACTGAAAATAAATACATTTTTCCAGAAATAGTACTGAGGACTGTAATTAAATTGCATATAGTTTTGCATTAATGCTAGATTTCCTGCATTAATTGTATTGTGGTTATGGAAGACAGTAGAGTGGCCCGGTTTTGAGGAAGTGTGTGCTGATATATTTAGGTGTGAAGGCTCCTGATGACTGCATACCTCAAATGCTCTAACCACAAAAATGTTATATGTGTGTGTCGGCGTTGATATATCGAGACAAAGGGATAGAATAATTGTCACGGAATATTTTTGGGACAAAATGTTAACAAGTGGTGAAACTAACAAAAAAATTTGTCTTCCTCCCTTAAAAAAAAAAGCTTTACCAATTAGCTTTTAAAACTCCTTTTTTAAAGTTTATTTATTCTGATTGAGAGAGAGAGAGAGAGAGAGAGAGAGAGAGAGAGAGAGAGAAAGACAGTGGGAGCAGGGGAGGGGCAGAGAGAAAGAGAGACAGAGAATCCTAAGCCTCAGAGGCCAATGCAGGGCTCAAACTCGCGTACCATGAGATCATGAGCTGAAACCAAGAGTCAGACACTTCACCAACTGAGCCACCCAGGCGCCCCACCAATTATCTTTTAGAAAAACAATAAACATTTTAACAAATCAGGAGGGGGGGGTGGTGGGTGGATAGTGGTTAGCATGAAAATCAAATTGCAAAATTGCGCATATGCTATGATTATCATTATGCAAAAATTATGTATACATGTAGACAAGTCCTGAAAGGGAAAACAGTCTTACATGGGGAGATAGAATGATTATAGGTAAAGTTACACTTTCCTTGTGATTTCTGCTTATTTCGGTTTCTTCTGCAAATGGAAAAGTAGAAACGCATTTACCTTTGCCCCTGGGGTGTTTCTTTCGGCCGTGCTTGCTGTTGCAGATATCCTGGATGTTCTGAACCACGCTGGGGCTCAGCCCGTGCTCCCTCATGATGGCCAGCACCCTCCTATCCATCAGGTTATGGGACCTGAGGCAGTTGGCATAACCGCAAATCCCTCGGGTAAAGTGCTCGCAGATGTGGAGTCTTTCGCATGATGGATGCTGGTCACAAATAACTTTTCGACCCTCTCCCTTATAATTTTTGCATATCTGCAGAAGAGAGAAACAAGAGCCTGAGACGATAACACCTTGCCTCATCTGCCACACATTCATGAAGAAAAGCCTAAGTATGCAAAAATGTTGGAAGCAAGCAGGCATACACCAAAGGAGAAAATGCATGCGTCTTCCACAATCTACGATGAGTTGTATTCTACTGATGATTTATTTGGGGTAGAAGAGGCCTGCAAACTAACGAAAAGAAACATAATTTAATAACCTTTTCGAAGAATCAAAATAAGATGGCCGGCCACAGATAGGACCAAACAGGACCCAAAGGGAGCCCTCCGTCACAAAGGAACCCCAAAGAGGAAGGCTATCAAGTCTTTCTGCAGTTAAAAAGACACGTGGATCTGGGGCACCTAGGGGGTTCAGCTGGTTAAGCGTCCAACTCTTGATTTCGGGTCAGGTCATGATCTCAATTGTCCATGACTCTGAGCCCCATGTCGGGCTCTGCGCTGGCAGCTCAGAGCTTGCTTGGGATTCTCTCTCTCCCTCCTGCTCTCTGCCCCTCCCCCACTCACGTACACGCTCGCTCTCTCGCTCTCTCTCTCAAAATAAATAAATTAAAAAAATCAAAAAGACACGTGACTCTTACAACTGTTGTCTCTACTAGATAGAACGTAGCAAAGTTCCTCAAACGGGCAAGTAAAGAAGGTAATTTTTATATTTCTTTTTTTTTTTCTTTGAGAGTTAGACAGAAATGAGCTGGGGAGAGACAGAGAGAAAGAGGGGGAGACACAGATTCTGAAGCAGGCTCCAGGCTCTGAGCTGCCAGCACAGAGCCCCACATGGGGCTTGAATTTGTGAACCAGCAAGATGGCGACCTGGGCCAAAGTTGGGTGCTCAACCGACTGAGCCACCCAGGTGCCCCTATATTTCTATGTAAGTAGAAATATCTGCACATCTAGCTCTGCAGACATGTAGTTCCTACTGAAAAGAGGGCGTAAGTGCTTCTTACTGAAATACTGTCATGGGGGCCAGACCAAATGATGCAGGACTGCAAGACGTGGATTTAAAAGTCCGCAGCCCGGGGCGCCTGGGTGGCTCAGTCGGTTAAGTGTCCGACTCCAGCTCAGGTCATGATCTCGCGGTCCATGAGTTCGAGAGCCCGCGTCGGGCTCTGTGCTGACAGCTCATAACCTGGAGCCTGTTTCAGATTCTGTGGCTCCCTCTCTCTGCCCCTCCCCTGTTCATGCTCTGTCTCTCTCTGTCTCAAAAATAAATAAACGTTAAAAAAAAATTTTTTTTAATAAAAAATAAAAAACCAAAAAAATAAAAGTCCGCAGCCCTACAACTGGCTAAGTGATCTCACCTGAATTACTTACTCCCCAGCCTGTTTCCTTTGCTGTGAAGGAGGAAAATACTTGCTCTGTCCACCTAACCCAAGATGTTGAGCAGATTAAATAATCAAATACGCAAATGTGCCGTGCAAAATATAAAATGGGCTACAGATGTTTGAATCATTACTTAAAGAACCCTAAGGATGAAAACATTTATCAATGGTTCCAAGAGACTGAGCGAACCACCTCATTGGTTGACTGATTTATCTGGGCACAGAGACATGAGATTCAGACTCTAGCCAACAATTTAAGTACACAGACAACTTTGGAGACCTGATTCAAACAGGTATCATTGCTATAGAGCCTATGATCCAGATTCCAGACTCTACACCATCTGTGCTCCAGGTGTGGTCCCTGGATGGGCAGCATTAATTCCACCTGGAAACTTACATGCAAATCCTCAGACACTTCCCCATATCTACGGTCAGAGTCACTGGAGGTGGGGCCAGCACTCTGGCTTAACAAACCCTCCAGGCAATTCCGACGCTCACCAAAGCTTGAGAACCAGTGTCCTTGAGGCTTGGGCAGAAAAACAATCAGCAACTTCACAAATGCCACTTTGGCTAACAATCCTATGACGGTCCTAATGAGTAAGTTAAGAATGCTCCTGCCTTTATTAGTCCAGAACAAATGACAACATGTCTTCCTTTCATAAGTACATTGTAATTTTACAAGCTTATATATCAGGAAGTCAGGTTTGCCGGATGCTTTCATGTTCTCACAGGTCAAGGCAAAGTGACAAAGTGTGAATATTTTAAGGTTTTTAGGACAGGAGTGTGTCTTGTCCATTGCTGCCTCCAAGATTTAACTCAGTGCCTCCCACTTGCAGGCGCGCCTAAATGTTAGCAAAACAGCAACTGAAGCAAGACCCAGGAGGATTAAATGCCTTGTCCGAGATCACACAAGTAGTTGGTGGCAGAGTCAGGACTTTGAGAGACATGGAAGGACCATTGTTGACCAACTATTCCTTGCACTAGCTGAACTCAGGCTGATTCCTTCCTGCTGGACCCCTATGACAATATTCCACCCTACTCACCCACACTAGAACACTCCGGTAGGGACTCTCTTGCCCAACATTTTCGAATACACACTCATGCTACCAAGGCTCTCATCGATTTTCCACTACAGGACCCAGCCCCTCAGACATCTAGTCCAGGAAACAGGGCAGTCTCTCCATCTGCAATCTCAGCCCTGACGAATGGCGAATGGCAATTAACTTTGTTAGCCGTGAGCCTCCCAGCCCACTAATCATGGGTACTAAATTCTTAAAAGGGAAAGGTGTCCGTGCCTCCTTCTCTGGACTGTGTAATAAACGATGACAAGAGCATTCTTCTAGGAGGACTTTCATAGTGCTTTTGTCAATGGGCTCTTCTGGGATCTCTCAGCAACCACACCTTCTAGTAGGTTCTTAATTGTTGGCCTCCTCCCTAGAGAATGGAAGAGGTGCCACTGCCCTTATTCTCCAAGGACTTGATATAAAAAGTCCTTGGTAGGGGCGCCTGGGTGGCGCAGTCGGTTAAGCGTCCGACTTCAGCCAGGTCACGATCTCGCGGTCCGTGAGTTTGAGCCCCGCGTCGGGCTCTGGGCTGATGGCTCGGAGCCTGGAGCCTGCTTCCGATTCTGTGTCTCCCTCTCTCTCTGCCCCTCCCCCGTTCATGCTCTGTCTCTCTCTGTCCCAAAAATAAATAAACGTTAAAAAAAAAAAAAAAAAAAAGTCCTTGGTGACTTTGGGAGAACTGAAGCAGAGATCAGATCTACTGAGTGACCTTCCCAAACCCCCAACTTTAACACGAGACTAAGGGCGGACCATGAGTCAATGCTCTTCTCAAGCATCCTAACAAGCCTTCATTCATTGTTCCATCACATGAAAGGAAAAGGGAGGGATGCCCCTGTTCATCAATGGGACCTTTAATGAGGTTGGCGTATAAGGTACTTTCCCCATGCTGGTAGCCTTGGGGGGCTGGGCTGACACGTAGGCCAAAGACCATAGATATCTCAACCTTGGGCTCCTGGAAACGGAGAGAGAGACAAATCCAAGTATCCAGGTGAAAGAATGCATGTGGCAGGGAGAGAAAATGGGGAATATTTTCCTCCCCTCATCCCGCTCCCCAAACATTTTTATAGAGTGCTTTGCATTCCTATCTTTCTTGAGCTCAGTGGTCAACTCAAAATCACCCCTCGTCATAAGCTTTTTCTTCCCTTAGGGAAACACATGAACTTAGAATCCAAAAATGCTTAACCTTCATGGGGCACCTGGATGGCTCAGTCGTTAAGTGCCCGACTTGGACTCAGGTCATGATGTCAGAGTTTGTGAGTTCAAGCCCCGTGTAGGGCTCTGTGCTGACAGCTCAGAGCCTGGAGCCTGCTTCGGATTCTGTGTCTCCCTCTCTCTCTCTTCCCCTCCCCTGCACTCGTATTCTCTCTCTCTCTCTCTCTCTCTCTCTCTCTCTCTCTCTCAAAAATAAATAAACATTGAAAAAAAAATGTTTAACCTTCCAAAGGACCCTAATAGCCATCTTGTCTTAAAATGTCTTAAAATAAAAGCACATCTGCATTCCAATCTTGCTTATCTTATCTCCGCCCCTTCCATCTACTCTACATGGGTCCTTTCATTATTGTTCTGTGCTTCTCTTCCAGCGTGAGGGTAACATCTCTGCTCGAGGACTCTTCTCAGGCCAGGTACCATTCTTTAAACACCATCCTCCGATTTTCAAGTCAATATTCCTACATGGATGAGACTGCCATTAACTACCTGCCATTGTCCCTCTCTTTCTTCTGGTAACAGAAGCTTCCAAGTTTTAGATGCACACATGGTTACCTATCCAGAAACTACATTTCCCAGCCTTCCTTTCAGCTAAGTGTGACCATGTGATAAGCTCTGGCCAATAAGATGAGAGCAGATGTGCTGTATACAATGTCCAGGTCACATCTTCTAAAAAGGAAACTGCCTTCCACTTATTTCCTCTTTACATCCCTGCTGGTAGGAAAATGGTGACAATAAGAACAGCCTCACTGTACCTGGAGATGGAAGCCACATGTTGAAAGAAAAGAGAGGTTTACCTACTGGCCTGAGTCCCTGAATGACATCGTGGAATCCAGCTGCCCGACCCCTCCACTGGCTACCTGCCTACCTACATCTAGGCAAGACGAAAAATCAGCAAACTTTTTCTGTAAAGGACCGGATGGTAAATGTTTTAGGCTTTGCAAGCCATTTGGTCTCTGTTGCAACTACTCAGCTTATTATTGCGTTAAGAAAGCAGGAATGGACAATATGCAAATGAATGAGTGTGGCTATTTCCAATAAAACTTTATTTATAAAACCAGGTAGCAGGCCATATTTGCCCCATGGGCCATAGTTTGATAACCTTGGATCTAGACTATCAAGTGAGAGAGAAATAAAATTACATTTTATTTGTGGGGTGCCTGGGTGGCTCGTTCAGTTGAGTGTCCTACATTTGATTTTGGCTAAGGTCACCGTCTCACAGTTCTTGCATTCAAGTCCTGCATCGGGCTCTGTGCTGACTGACAGCTCGGAACCTGCTTGGGATTCTCTCTCTCCCTTTCTCTCTGCCCCACCCCCTGCTCTCTCTCTAAATAAGTAAGTTTCAAAAATTCTATTTTATCTGGATCAGTACATTTTGAGGTCTCTGGTACAAAAGTGCTGCCTGTACCCTCAACCAATATAATATACCCTGTCATCTTCCAAAACCTCGATTCAAAGCCCGCCTCCTTCCAGGAAGCTGTCTAGATGTAAAGCGTCAACTATTCTTACTACCGCATCTTCAGATCACTTCACATAGGAAGGAAATTTCTGGAATCTTTGGGTCACTCAGCAATAGCCGCCTGTTGACTGCCATCTGTAGAGCCTGGTGGGAACTTTGAGTCATTGTGTTTCAACACATCCATGACACAACACTGCCAATATTCTCTCTGCTGCTGAAACGAAGGAATCATAACTCACCTCCGGCATAAAAAAGGGGTCACTTTGGACGAGGAGCACTGCTAATTCCTCTTTGTTCAGTCCAGAGAGCTCATGATTTTTCAGGACCTTGAAGTTCTCTTCCGAGAGAACCTCGTGAGAATATTTGCACAGATTCCTGGAAGAAACCGATAATTGTCAGTGTCTCCCCTTCACAGAAGTTAAGAAAAACAGATCATCCAGGGAACTTTCAGTTATCAATGTCCACATCCCTTGGTTAGTAATCCTGCCTAAAGAATACACTTTAAAAATATAAATGGATGGGGCACCTGGGTGGCTCCATCAGTTAAGCTTCAGACTCTTGATTTCGTCTCTCTCTGCCTCTCTCTCCCAAAAATAAATAAACTTTTTAAAAAAGTCAACGGGAAAAGAGGTTCCATTTCTCAAATATTTTAATGGCACACAATTATTCATCGCTTTATTTCTCATATGCCTTATATACCGATGCATACCTTTATGATTTGTGTGGCTGCAAAGTAATGGAAGAAGCTCTTAGCTGTAGGTGTCAAACGACTCTACAGAAGAGGCAGAAATCCCCTTCACTCTAAGGCACTAATGATCTACGTCCACACCGTCCAAGAGGACACACTCGTGATGATGGAACTGTTCTAGAACCTGAGCTTTCCAAATACGGCCACTGAGAACTTGAAACATAGCTAGTGAGACTCAGGAACTAAATTTTCTATTTTACTTTATTTTAATTAATTTAAATTTGAATAGCCACGCGTGACTAGTGCCTACCATGTGGATGGCAGAGACTTAGGTTGCCGGTGTTAGAAGTGCAGCGGGAGAATCAGAGTCACCATCGCCTGGGAGCCTGTCAGAAATTCAGAATTTCTGGCCCCGCCCCAGTTATAATGAATCAAAATCTGCCTTTCAACAGCATCCCCAAACGACTTAATGACATTAAAGCCCAAGAAGCACTGATCTAGAGCATTGAAAAACCCTGACAGCAATGTTGTTTTCATTAGACAAACATAATTTGACAGTTATCAGTGTCCCCATAACAAACTCATTCCATTTTTAACTTAAATACCAGTAACTGTTGCCAAAGTCCTCAGATTTATGGTATTGATAGTTACTAATATGACAGGAGGTTAATATTTTCTAGTTGGCACAACCATTATCAAATTGTCAGGCGGTTAGGTAATGGCCAGATTTTCACTATAAAAACAGCTACCTGGCTACAATTACCTTTGTACAAATAACCTTCCATCTTCTACGGTATTTTCCTGGGGTTTACTCCTTTGGGAGTATTGCCTCAAAAGACACAGTAATTTTCTTGGCAGCTTGTGTTTCCTTTTGATCTGCTCTCCAGGAAACCTACCAGCAATCTGTGGCTTTGTCTATTTCCCTGCAAGCACATTAACAAGGGGTTTTATCACTTTTGCTACTTCAGTAGGCATGAAATAGACTTAGGCTTTTAATTTGCACTTTATTAACAAGGCTGAATATTCCCAAATGTTGTCTTGATGCTTATATTTCCTTACTTACTCCTTTCTTTCCTTCCTCCCTGTTTGTTCATCTCCTTTAACTGTTTACCTAGTGGAGAATGGTTACTGACCTACAGATTTATAATTGATCGTTGTATTTTTTAAAATTGATCTTTATCAGCCTTATTTCAAATAGCTTTGCATTTTTTTTCCCTTCTTACCAAGAACTTTAAGGTGGTTGTTGCTGAATTGTTTTATGATCAGACCCTTCCAACCTGCCTTTCACAATTTTAATACTTGACTCTTGATTTTAGCTCAGGTCATGAGTTCATGGTTTGTGGGTTCAAGTCCCATATTGGGCTTCTCACTTAGCAAGGAATGTGCTCGGGATTCTCTCTCTCCTTCTCTCTCTGCCCTTACCCTGCTCTCTCTGCCTCTCAAAAATAAATAAACTTAAAAAAAAAAATCTTAAAGAGTAAAAGTCCGGGGTGAGTAGAGCATGCGACTCTTAATCTGAGGGTTCTGAGTATGAATGAGCCCCACATTGGGTGTAGAGATTACTTTAAAAAGTCACTTATTCAAATGCTGCTGTCTGTGTGTAAGGCATTTCTGAAACTCTCTCGAACTGCCTTCAGATCTAGCTATGGAATCTCCTTAAAAAAAAAAAATCACAGAAATCACGGAATCAACGACTTGTGTCTGCTACCATCTGAGCTCTTAAAACCCAACCAGCCCTCCCACGCACTTTGCTTCTTCGAGAAGTCCAGCGCAGCTGGTCAGGCTCTGGTGACAGTCTCTATCCTAGCCATTTTCTCAGGCAGGCCCTTCTAGGTCTCTGGCGCCTCTTGATAAAGCTGACATCGGCTCTCTCAGCTTGTTTGGGGGCTCTATGGTTTCAGATAACTTCTCCCAGCCCTCAGCACCTGGGCTAAGGCCAGCCTAAGCCCTCAGCAACTGGGCTGAGACTTCACCTTATCACTCCTCCCACCCCCATGGGAAGGGGGGGAATCTGTGGCTGGGAGGGCCCAGCCTCCAGCCCAGGCAGAAAGCCCCTCCATTACCAGATGAATGTGAGACTCATTAAGTATAAGGCTTCTCATTCTACAGGCCATTCTCATTAACGACCCTCGTGGTAGGGAGCTGAAAATGACCTCGGTTGAAACAAACACACCACAGCTAGAAGGTTCCGCTGGTCTGTCTCAGAGATACCTGACAACTGTTACTTGAAAAGAGTTTAGAATCTTCACTTTCCTCTCAGCTCCAACCCAGATATCCTGAACACCGTGCCAAGACTATGTCACCCTTTGTATGGCTAAATAAGGGTCATGGTAGAGGACAGAGCCCCTCTCGTGACAGCGAGAGGCAGCCTTGGTCTAACCTGTCCTAGCTGAGGAGGAGTGGGGCACTTCCAAGGTCCCCAAAGTCAACAGTTCCTCTAAATAACTAACTCAAGACCACCAGGCAGCCCAATGGTTCTGCCTGAAACCCGGAGTCAGTAGGCTTTTCCGAGCTCACCCACGACACTCCTGCCTGAAGGAAGAGCCCCAGCCAGCACATGCTGCCCTGGCCGGGTCCTTGCTGCGGCCTGAATGAAGGCTCAGTTTCACTCATTTCTCTCCACCCTCAGGCAAACTGCTCATTCCTCCGGACTCATGACACTCACCTGCCACCCAGCTTCAGTCTGCAACATCTACGTCCAGCCTCTCTGACCTGCAGGCTCCTCCATGGGAGGCCTTACTCCATTTCCCCACATTCCCTAGATGTCTCCCAACTCCTCAGGGGCTTTCTCTTTGCCCTAATTTCAGCATGTTGGGTCAGCCTCGGGGGTGGGGCAGTTCAAGCTCACCTGTTTGGGAGTTAAGCCCAAGAGTACAAAACCCAAGGTTTATTGCAACGTTTACTGAGGGACGGCAACTCTGCCTCTGTTATTTAATATAGTCACCACAATAATCCTATGAGGTAGTGGTTTACTTTTTACTTTGGGAGACTGAGGCTGGATAAATGGGAAATCAAAGGTAACTCCAAAAAAGGAACCCCAATCTAAAAAAACAAAAAAACAAACCTAATCTGGTAAAAACAAAAACAGATTGAAACTTTTACAAACCCAAAAGGGAAAAAAAAAAAAAAAAGAAAGGAAAGGAAAGGAAAGGAAAGGAAAGGAAAGGAAAGGAAAGTCATTCTGGCTTATTTAAACTGCTATTCCCCACTATTAAATGGAAAATCAAGAGTGGAGTAGAAGGAGAGAATGCACAGAAATCACATTAAGGACATCGCATGTAGCAAGGACACAAGAAACGATAGAAACTATTTCTTACAATTTGCATTGAGGAGACAATTTCAGCCGAACCGGTTGCAGTTAGAGCCGGATGGAGGTCACGTTTTAGGTTTCAGGTGGCAGAACCTTCCTTCCCACTTTATGCTGACCACTCTGCCCCAGCTCCAGGGCCCTAATGTTGACCAGGAGGCTTAAGTGGGGAAAAAGAGTGAAAATCTGCCATGGCTTCCTCGGGTTCTCTAAGCCAGTGGTTCTCAAAGTGAGGTCCCCTAACCAGCGTCACTGGAAGGTTGTCAGAAATGCAAATTCTCAGGTCCCATCCCAGACCTACTGGTTGAGTCTCAAACTCTTAGGGAGGGTCAGAGTCATCTAGAAGGTTTGTTAGGGGGAGCCTGGGTGGCTCAGTCGGTTAAGCGTCAGATTTCAGCTCAGGTCATGATCTCGTGGTTCGCGAGTTCAAGCCCCATGTCGGGCTCTGTGCTGGGAGCTTTGGCGCCTACTTCAGACTCTCTGTCTCCTTCTCTCTCTGCCCCTCCCTCGCTTACATTCCCTCTCTCTCTCTCTCTCAAAAATAAGTAAGTAAACATTAAAAAAAATTTTTAGAAGGTTTGTTAGAACACAGGTTGCTGGGCCCCACCCCGAGGTTGTGCTCCGTAGGTTTGCGCATGTCTAACAAGTGCCCAGGTACTAAAGCCGCTTGCTGCTGCTGGCTGGCTGGGGACACTTGCCAGTAGAGGCTCCAGCTACCTTCTACAAAGGACAGGGGGGCCTGCAGAAGGCGGGGGCACGGCCACAGAGAGTCCCCACCTCCCGGCACAGAGACGAGCTCTCCCACAAACCATTATGAAGTGCTCAGAGGGAAAGCAAGCGTTGGCACAATTCTGCCTGTACTTGGAGCAGATAAACTTCAAACAGCGTGAGTTGGGGTGGGAGATGATAACTTTTTATAAAAAGGGCAAAGATGGCCTTGAAAGAGGCAGAATGGTCTCCGCTTCAGGGATCTCAGGCCAAAGCCTACAAACAAATGACCTTTTTTCACTTTTCCCTTCCAGCCGCAGAACAAAATGTTATTTTAACCCTGGCAATAAATCCTCCCCCGCACCTCAGATGAGGTCTAGGCAGCGGAGTGCCTCTCATCCCTGGCTACGCACAATCATCAACCAGGGAGTGTTCAGAAATACCTAAGCCAAACCCTCAGAGCCTGATTTAATTTGACAGGGGGTGGCAGGTGATTGTACTGTGCAGTCACAACTGAGAATTGTTAGTCGGACTAGTCAGATCAGAATCTAAGGGAGGTTCCTGAATTAGACGGTCACCTCCAAGCTCTGACGCTTAGCGAGCTGGTAAACACAGAGCCGGCCCTGGACTCAACAACCAAACCAACGGGAAAAACATACCAACCTAAGGGAGAGTCTTGTTTTTTGACAGTGATGTGTCTCCAAATACCCCTTCCCTTCTCCCACTAGCCCCCTCAGCTCCCCAACACCTTGTGGGGCGGGGCTGATAAAAAACAAAGATATAGTTGATTTGCACAGGAAACAGGAAATAGCTCATCGTGATGTAAACCAGGTGAAAAAGGAACCAGGATGTGTGAAAGATAAAATCTAGAGAACGCTGATCTAAAGAATAAAATGTCGCCCACCCATAAAAGCCCTAATGAAGTATTATTTCAAAGCCATGAGACTCCTGTTCGCTCTGTTTGTACAGCTGATGTTCAAGGTTAAGTTGCCATGTGACTAGAGGTAGGGATGGCTCAGTGAATCTGGAAGCCCTAGTAAGATGGCGGGGGAGAATCAGAGCAGTCGAATAGAAAGCGCAGGAACAGGATAAGGGACGGTGTGGGGGAAGAGAAAGCAGGGAGCTGAAGACAAGAACCGGCTTTAACCACAACTGTACTACCCGGAACACACAAGGTGCAAAGAAGAGAAGGTCGACTGACTGCTGCCACAGGGTGAGCTCAAGGCGTACCAGCTGCAGGCCTCGGCCTGGGGACAGGAATGCACCTGGTTGGCTGCAAGACTCTGGGCAGCGGAGGGTGATAGGAGGATGGGGGCCCACAGAGGATGGGAGGGGGTTGGGGGGGTGCTGAGGATCTGGGTGTAGTCTATTGTACCAAGGGTGAGGCACCCCCAAATCGTCTCTCTGTTATTGCAGACAATGCCCCAGACTCCAGCACCCTTAGTACCACCCATTAGAATCACCTCGGGACTTCTAAAAAATGCCAGTGCCCAAGCCATACTCCATACCAATTAAATCAGAATGTGCAGGGGTAGGAGCAAGGCATCTGTATTTTTTTTTTTTTGAGACAGAGGGCGCAAGTGAGCGAGGGGCAGAGAGGGAGAGAGGGAGGGAGAGAAGGAGGGAGAAAGAGAGAAAGAGAGAGAGAGAGAGAGAGAGGCAGGGCTCACCTGAAGTGGGACACGAGCTCACGGAACAGTGAGATCATGACCTGAGCCGAAGTCAGATGCTTCACGACTCAGCCACCCAGGCGCCCTGGGCATCAGTATTTTTTTTAAAGATTCCTCAAGTGATTCCAATGTACTGCAAAGGTTGAGACCCATCATCCTAAGTCCACATCAGGGCTGAGAAAAAGCATAGGAAGGGTAAACCGTTGAGAGGTGGTGGTAGTGTCACCAGAATGTTCACAATTAGAGAAAGTGACCCACAAGACTCCTCTCCTCACACATACCCCTTCTCCTTCCCCTGCCATACTTCCCAACATAAATCCCTTTGGAAATTAAGACGAATGTTAAACTAGAGGGAAAAAGTAATAAACTATTTAACGGTGGTTTGAGGGTTCCTTTCACGAGAGAGGAAGGGGCAGAAGCCTCTAGAATAGCCTACTCTTTGCCACACAAAGCATGTGCTCCATAAATATATGCTGATGGAGGGGGCAAGAATGCCCCAGGCTTCCTGTAGGTCTTGTGGTTCTATCACAGAAAAGTAACAGATGGGTCGCCCTAACCCCGGAGAAAAGCAATACTTTTTTCAACTTGTGTTCAGCCTGCGCTAAAGAATCCATCTCATTTCTCTTTTATGCCCTCAAATGCCGAAGCCACATGAAACCTCGTTTTTGCAATCTACCAGGAAGCAGATCGGTGCTGTTTCTGAAAGTGTGGTTCACGGACCCCTGCAAAACAATCTGTAGGATGATGGGGAAAATGCAGATCCCCGGGCCCAGCCCACCCCTCTGAACCAGAATGTCTGGTGTATGACAGGGAAATCTGCATTTTCGTAAGCCCTCCCCAAGTGATTCAGATATATATCAAAGTCTGAGAAGTAATGCTCCAAAGCTGGGTACCTACTATACTCCAGGGGCTACCCAAGGCTAATAAACTCAGGGTACAGGAAAAAATGTTACAACTCTTTACATGTATTTCTTACCTAAAAAAGTAAAAAAAAAAAAAAAAATTGCCCAGGCTATGAGATGTGAAGGAGTAGGGGAAGATGGACCAGTTAACTCAGAAGGTGCACAAGATAGCCTTAGGCCTAATAGAAATTTTCTACACCTTGATCCTGGCGAGGGTTACATGGGTATATATCTGTTTATCAAGACTCTGCACCCTGGATACTTTTTTTTTAATGTTTTTATTTATTTTGGGGAGAGAGAGACAGAGCACGAGCAGGGGAGGGACAGAGAGAGAGAGAGAGAGATTGGGAGACACAGAATCCGAAGCAGGTTCCAGGCTCCAAGCCCGACGCGGGGTTCGTGAAACTCAAACTCACCAACTGTGAAATCATGACCTGAGCCGGAAGTCGGATGCTCAACCGACTGAGCCACCCAGGCACCGCGCAACCTGGATACTTTAAATGGATGCATTTTACTGTATGTGAATCACACCTCAATAAAGTTGATTTTAAAGTTCTTTTAAAAGATAAAAAAGTGAGGGGCACATGGGTGGCTCGGTGGGTTAAGTGTCCGATTATTGATTTCCGCTCAGGTCATGATGTCATATTTTGTGAGATCAAGCCCCGCACCGGGCTCCGTGCTGACAGGGCAGGGCCTCTTGGGATTCTCTCTCTCACTCTCTCTGCCCCGCCCACCCCCCAAAAAAATATTTTTTTAAAGATAAAAAAGCGAGTAAATATTTAATATACAAACTACGAAGTTACACGTTAGTTATGTGATTTTTTAAGTAAATATATTTATAATAGGAGTCCATGCTCAAAATGTTCTCTATTGACAGGAGTCAGGAATCAAAATGTTTGGAAATTACTCCCCTAGGTGACTTGTTAACCTGATGCTCAGAGTTGGTCTGAAATGGATGAAAATCTTTCTGAAGTGTGGCAGAGCCCAAAAGACAGTGAAACGGGTCTCCATTCTCTACTCGAAACCGGAGTCCAGCTCCTCTGTTCCCGCTTGTTTGAAATGATTTCTCCCTGGGCCTGAAATCCTAGGTCCTTCTGGATTCCTTCACTCCTTTTCCACCCCCACCCTGGAGCCTTGCCAATTGCAGAGTATCCTTTAGGTAGAGATCAGAGATACCCATAAATATGGTCAGGACCAGTAAGCAAATGAGAACCCTTTTATGGGAGGAAAACAAATCTGTATTTAGTTTCACCATTTAATGCTGCTATCTCTACACTATGTAAAAAGTAGAAAATCTATTGTTATCAGATGGTTCTCTGTCACTTATTCAACATTTTACCAAGATTCATAGGGCCGCTTACAATGTCGTTACGTTTCTTAGCTGAATTTCTGCAGAAAGCTGCAGAAATCGAAAGTCAGATTCGGCCAAATGAAAATAAACATGAAACAAATGTGAAAAGAGGATACAAATTCCCAAATGATTCCTACGGGCCCCACACCCCTCTGGGCCCTGATGTCACAGAAAACAGCAGTCTCTATGGCCATCAGCCTAACCGCGAGACTCCACGGACTGAGGACAACTGGCAACAGAAGGAACTTCCAGAAAGACTCCTCGGTAAATACGCCACACATATGACAGGTAACATGCAAAAGTAAAAGGCAAACCTTTGAAACAAACATTGTGCTAAGTGAAAGAAGCCAGACACAGTGGGACAAATACCGTAGGATTCCATTTGTAAGAAATATCCAGAAAAGGCAAATCCACAGAGACAGATTAGAGGTTGCCGGGGACCGGGGAGAGGGGAAGACAGGGTGACTACAGATGGGTATAGGGTTCCTGTTTGGGGTGAGGAAAATGTTCTGGAACTAGATAGCCGTAATGGGTGTACAACATCGTGAATGTACTTATTGCCATTGAACTCTACGCTTTTTCCCCCCCAGTTTGAAGGTCATTCTTTTTTTTTAATTTTAATTCCGGCATAGTTAATACACAGCGTTATATTCGTTCCAGGTGGATGTTATAGTGGTTCAGCGATTCTAACATTACTCAGTGCTCATCAAGGTAAGTGTGAACTGTAACACTTGAAAATGGTAAAAAAAAATAAATAAATAAAGACCATTACAAGCAAAAAATAAGACCAATAAAATGCAAAAGAAAAATGAAAGATGGAAATAAGAAGCAACTGCTAAGAATTAGGCGCCAAGTAAGGGAAACGTAAATTTGAGCATTAGGTCTCAGAGCGGCTGGAGACCCAGAAATATGTAATGAGTTAAAACCACGATGAGGTAAGATTTCACATTACTTGTATTGGCACAAATTTTAAAAGGCTGACGATGTCTCCTCCAGCCAGGCTTGCAGGTTTTTGAAGGCCATAGCCTGCTGCCGCCTCCTTTGCCTGGCAAAGCAATAAAAGCTATTGTACCTCTTTATCTGTTCCCCGCCCCGCAAAAAAAGGCCGATGATTGTCAAACGGCGAGGATATGAAGCAAGGGAATGCTCATATTCTCCCAGTGGTAGTAAAACCTTGTATACACACTCGGAAGACAAGTTGGTACCATCTCATAAAACTAAAGATAAACGTAGAAGTTCTACTACTAGACATCTAGGGAACTCTTGGTACACACGGAGAGACATCCCATAAAATTCAATGCATCAGGGTTTGGAACAGCAAAAAATTAAAAAACAATCTATATTTTGATAATGAGAAAACATTGACATATAAAGTGCACACATTTCCTACAAAAGAAAGCTCTGCATTTGAAAGAGCTAAAGCAGGGGACTCGGAGCAAAATGGAGGTCCATGCAGCAAGTGCCCAAATGTTGAAAAGTAAACCATCAAGCTCCGAAGTGGTTCAATAAAACACGTTCCATCTTCCTGTCTCAATAACATACTTTCATAATGAGCTGGAAAGCCAAGTTCGAACGGAGAATTCTCAGACTCCACCAAGTTCTCTGGTGGATACAGAAGGATATAGAAGAATGGATATAGAAGGGATATATAGGATATAGATAAAATAGGATAGAGGAGGATGAAGAAAGTCAGTCCTGGCTTGCAGCTCTGGCCTACCACTTCTCTCTTCTCACCCCCGGCTGTGTCCCACACTGCTGGAGCCATCATACGGAGGCAACAGACATGCCAGCCGCATGTAGGAAGACCTGGGGAAGAAGCCATCCAGGCTGTGGCAGTGGGTTCGGGAATTCCAGGGTCCCAGAAACCCAGAGCATGGTCTGGAATGAAAGTGGGGACTAGAGGTTCTAGATGGCCTCATGGACTCCTCAAAGAGTGAGTAGGGACACAACTAAAAGAGGGCCAGAACTAGGGTTGTGAAGCAGAGGCCCCAGGGCAGAAGTCCATCTTGTCCAGGTCTCCAGACGGTACAGAAACATAAAGAGGGCTCTGTCCATTAGGGGTGAGTCTCAGAATCATCATGTTGTGCACACAAAAGCAAATTAAATCCAGTATTTGCACACCTAGTATTGATATCATTTATAGGCTTGAAACCAGGCAAAACGATACGAAATATTGCTTAGAAAGACACACTAGAGGCGCCTGGGTGGCTCAGTCGGCTGAGTGTCCGACTCTTCATTTCAGCTCTGGTCATCATCTCACGGTTGTGGGATCGAGCCCCACATTGGGCTCCACACTGAGCATGGAGCCTACTTGAGAATCAATCTCTCTCTCTCTCTCTCTCTTTCTCTCTCTCTCCCTCTGCCCCTCTCCCCTACTCGCTCTCACTCTCTCTCTCTAAAATAAGTTTTTAATTCAAAAAAAGAAATGCACACATATATTTAAAAAAACAGTAAATGTGTGGAAAAAATAAAAATCAAACGCAGACCTGTTTCAGTATGATTGCAAATTGGTACAGCCACTACAGAAAGTACAGAGATTCCTCAAAAAGCTAAAAACTGAACTACCGTAGAATCAGCAATCCCACTTCTCGATATATATCCCCCCAAAAATGAAATCAGTATCTCAAAGAGATACCGGCACTGCCATGTTCAGTGTAGCATTATTCACAGTAGCCAAGATATGGAAACAACTTAAATGTCCATCAACCGATGAATGGATAAAGAAAATGTGGCACACGGATGCAGACACAGATATACAGATATGCCAAGGAATATGCATGATTCAAAAGAAGGAAATCCCGCCACTTGAAACAACATGGATAAACCTAAAAGACAGTATGCTAAGTGAAATAAGCCAAACACAAATAACTGTATGATCTCTTATACGTAGAATCTGAAAAGTCACACCCACACAAGGTCAAATGGTGGTTGCCAGGGACTGGAGTGGGGAATGGGGTTGGCAAGGGGATCCCGGTCAAAGGATACAAATTTTCAGTTATAAGATGAACAAATTCTGGAGCTCTAAGGGACACCATGGTGCCTGTAGATAACAATAATGTATTCTCAAAATTTGCTAAGAAAGTTGATCAGAAGTGTTTTCATCATCAAAAAAAAAGAGGGAAAATTTATGAGGAGATAGATAGGTTAATTAGCTTGACTGAGGGGAATTATTTCATAATGTATGCATGTATCAAAATATCACATGGTGGGGCACCTAGCTAGCTCGGACTCGATCTTGGGGTCAGGAGTTCAAGCCTCACTTGGGTATACAAATTACGTAAAAAAAACAAAAACAAAAACAAAATACCACATTGTAATACCTTAAATATAAACAATGTTTATTAGTCCATGCTACCTCCATAAAGCTGAGGAGGAAAATAGAACAGTTTATTTATCTCTAGTTATCACGTATAAGATGGGGGAGATGATCAAGAAAGAGAATTTGGGGGGAGGGATAACAGCAGTATTGTATTTCTGAAGTTGATTCATGGGTACACAGGTAACTCATTGTATGCTTTATATATTTTCATAAGACTCAAATACCACATAATAAAAACTTCAGAGAGAAAATTACTTTAAAAGTAAACAATTTATGCCCTTTTAACTGGCATAAATGTAAAAAGTCTGATAATACGAAGTGCCAGCTGGCCATAAGATGGGGACACTGGGACTCTCAAACATGAAAATATTTGTCAGAATCTAGAAAAGTTGAAACTGCAACCATTCAACACTCAACACAGCAATTCCACTTCGTAATGACCCACTCTGGAAAAGCACCAGAGACATGTATATTCTTGACAGCATGGTTTGTTATAGCAAAAAAAAAAAAAAAAATTGGAAATATCCCAGATGCCCATTATTGGAGCAGTAGGCACTGAACTGTGCTATAAATCATATGAAATACTATACAGCTGTTAAAATGAATAAATTGGAGCCTTATGTATCAACATGAATAGATCCCCAAAAAGTAACACAGAGTAAAAACTCTGAATACATAAAACATGGGGCGCTGGGCTAACTCAGTCAACCTATCTTGGAGTTGTAAATTCGAGACCCATGTTGGGTATAGAGATTACTTAAAAATAAAATCTTTACGGGCACCTGGGTGGCTCAGTTGGTTAAGTGTCTGACTTCAGCTCAGGTCATGATCTCATGGCCCGTGAGTTGGAGCCCCCATCAGGCTTTGTGCTGACAGCCCAGAGCCTGGAGCCTGCTTCAAATTCTTGTGTCTCCCTCTCTCTCTCTGCCCCTCCCCCGCTCACGCTCTGTCTCTCCCCTACAAAAATAAACATTTAAAAAATTTAATAAATAAAATAAAATCTTAAAAAAATACAAAACAATACTACATTTTGTGCATATATATATATATATATATATGCACACACACAAATACACACACACACAAATGTATGTGGGAGGAAATTTTAAAAGCATGGGGGGGCAGAACACACATCATAATCCTAACTGATGTTGCTTCTGAAGACTGGAGGGAATGAGACTAGGAAATAGAAAGTAGTTTTAGGCTTGTTATGGTTTTTATTTTCCTTTAAAAGATAAGCAAAAATGAAAAAACGTAAATATTTATTCTGAGAGATGAGTTGTAATCTTATTATATAGTACTTTCTTTTATAGAACTTTTGTTATATTACATATTGAGAGTATATACATACTCTGATGCTCGTCACATTATTCTTTGCAATTTGGGCGGTTTTTTTTTCAATTTATTAAATAGTCAATTAAACCTCTTCCCATCTACCCACCCCACCCAAAGTTACAATTAACCAAACGGGAAAGGCATACAAACAGGAAAGAGCCCAGAGGAAACACCCACATTGGCAAAAAACCGCAAAGCTAGTTGAAAACGCTCAGGCAGCCCGCTTTACACAGTTAAACAGTCACGTTTGAAAAACAAAAAACAAAAAAACTTGAATTAACGAAAGGTCGTACTTCACACAGCTACTTCACAACACAAGTGGCTAGTTAAGAAACCGTGCAGTGATCTGGATTCCACAGTAACTGCCAGCTACCTGCTATGCGACCTTCGGTAAATTTCTGAAGAGGTCTGGGCCTGAGTTTCTTTATATTAAGATGGGATTTATAACACCTATCTCGAGAGCTATAGTAAAGACTCTCTTGGATACCATCTCTAAAGTGCTTATCATAATGCTTGATAGCTATTTGTTCAATGAATGGTAGTTATTGTTTGCGACAGACCTGGGATTAGAACTCCACGTGTGGGCATGTATTTCAGTAAAGCAAAATAGAAATATCTAAACTGATGCACCAAAACAAATAAATACCCAACAGTGAAGCAAGCCCTTGTTGACTAACATGTACTGCTAAAAGCAATATAAGAGAAAGACTAGAACTGCAAGATAGATAGGAGAAATCCTATCCATGAATATAAAAGAATTTTTATATAAGGAAATATAAAGGAAACTTACTAAGTCCAGCAAATTGCAAACTGCCCTCAGGCAGAGAAAGGTAATGGTTAAGTTCAATATGAGTATCAATTGGTCAACAGATCCCATTAACCTGTAATCCACAAGGAAAGTCCTTTAGACTTCCACATGTCAAGTTTTAGATGATTTTATGAATTTTCTAAGAAAGGGGAATAGTTTTAAAACATACTTGGGGAAAAAACATATTTTCGAGGTGTTGAGTCAAAAAAAAAAAAATACTCCCAAGAGCCTATTATGAAGACACAATGCACTTTAATGGATTAAAAATTTGTAATTCTCCTATTCAAAAGTGATGAAAAAGGAAATAAAAAATACAACTAGACCAATAAATGTAGTAAGTAAAAATTCATCACTTCACTAATAAGTTTAAACTTATGGTTTAAAATGGTTTTGATGTTTCAAACCACACACACACACACACACACACACACACACACACCCCACACAAATACCAGAATAATATTCATAAAGCAAAAAACTAAAGTTCCTTAAAAAAAAATACTAAAGTTTTTAAACATATTGTGTGTAAGAAATTGAAAGTTTCTATGGGGCGCCTGGGTGGCTCAGTCGGTTAAGCGTCCAACTTCGGCTCAGGTGACGATCTCACGGTCGGTGACTTCGAGCCCCGCAACAGGCTCTGTGCTGACCGCTCAGAGCCTGGAGCCTGTTTCAGATTCTGTGTCTCCCTCTCTCTCTGACCCTCCCCCGTTCATGCTCTGTCTCACTCTGTCTCAAAAATAAATAAACGTTAAAAAAAAAAATTGAAAGTTTCTAAACATACTGGATATGCAACATTTTTAAACAATTATGGATTATGTCTTCATAGGTTTTTTCCTGAAGATTCAAGTCCTATTATAAGATAATCAGGGAAATTTGAATGCCAACTGGATATTAAAGTATATTGAAATTGTAACTGTAAAAAATTATAATTGTTGTACTGAGGTTATGTGAATAAAATAGAGTCCTTACCCTTTAGAGATACTAAAGAATTTACAAAACACATAACCCGTTGGAGCCAGGGACAGGGATGGAGAGGGGGAAATAAATGAAATAAGATTGGCCATGGGGCGCCTGGGTGGCGCAGTCGGTTAAGCGTCCGACTTCAGCCAGGTCACGATCTCGCGGTCCGCGAGTTTGAGCCCCGCGTCGGGCTCTGGGCTGATGGCTCAAGAGCCTGGAGCCTGTTTCCGATTCTGTGTCTCCCTCTCTTTCTGCCCCTCCCCCGTTCATGCTCTGTCTCTCTCTGTCCCAAAAATAAATAAATGTTGAAAAAAAAATTTTTTTTTAAAAAGATTGGCCATATTGTGAAGACTGCTGAATTGAAATGATGGGCACATGGCAATTCATTATGCTCTTTACTTTAGTATATTTTGAAAATATCCAGAGTAAACAATTAAAAGAGAAATATGTATTTAAAACTAAAAGCCAGGGGCGCCTGGGTTGCTCAGCCGGTTAAGAGGCCGACTTCGGCTCAGGTCACGATCTCGAGGTCCGTGAGTTCGAGCCCCGCTTCGGGCTCTGTGCTGACAGCTTGGAGCCTGGAGCCTGTTTCGGATTCTGTGTCCCCCTCTCTCTCTGCCCCTCCCCTGTTCATGCTCTGTCTCTCTCTGTCTCTCTCTGTCTCAAAAATAAATAAACATTAAAAAAAAAAAAACTAAAAGCCAATGCTAATTGAAGAATTTTTAGTAACAAAACAGGAAAGAACCAAAAATAAAATAAAATAAAAAGGTAACGAGGCCTTACAACTCCTTGTTATTCAGTATAGTGCTAGAACATTCTATCCCTTTCTATCTTCTACCCTCCACTCTCCTTTCCTCCTCCCAGATTTCCTGGGTTACTGTGACTTAGGAGGACTCCCTCTACACTCATTCATGATGTACCCCCAACT
Organism: Prionailurus viverrinus; assembly: GCF_022837055.1. Classification (NCBI taxonomy): domain Eukaryota; kingdom Metazoa; phylum Chordata; class Mammalia; order Carnivora; family Felidae; genus Prionailurus; species Prionailurus viverrinus. The sequence goes on from NC_062562.1 coordinate 154,496,242, forward strand.
TAGAAACATACTTTCAAATTCGTGCCTCAAAACATATTCAATAATCTTTTTTTTAATAACGGAGCACATTCAGCACTTTTTAAAATTGTTTACCATTTTGTCCTAAACAAACTTTAAAAGAAAAAAAACTATCTCATTTACCTCATCCATTTAAAACACCTGTATTTCGTATGCTTTTACTACACATATATTGGGGGTTAGTAATCTAAAATTTTTTCCTAAAAATCACAAGATCAAAAGATCGATGGCCACCATTTTGCACACCAAGACATCACTTAAAAGTTTTTAAGAAGGAGCCAAGGGTGAAAAGTACTACTACATCAAGAAAAATGGAGCAGAAGTGCACAGGGAGACAAAACACCGGGAGAAAGACTATGGTCGGAGACAATCGTTCACTAATTGAACAGACGTTCAACCAGAAGTGGGATGGGACGGAACTGGGCAGGAAGGGGACAGGAGCCCTCAAGAGAAAGGCTTGGTGATTAAGGTATTGAGAAAGGTGAAGAGGGAGTTGGGGCAGGGTCAGAGACCCCGCCCTGGAGGAAAGAAGAGGACAGTGACTGATTGGCAGCATATTCAGGTACTGATGAGAGGAAGAACCCAGATGAAGCAGGAAGGCAGGGTCAGCCCGTGTACAAATGGAAGCCATCTTTGGAAATGTGACAGCTGAACCCTAGGGGTGAGCTCTCTTAGGGAGACACTGGGAAGACAGGTCAAAAGGCTTAACCCAAATTCGGGGCACACTAGATTTAGGAGGCCAAAAAAACGAACAAGGGGAAACCCACAAGCAGCTGCCTGAGGGAAAAGCCGCACTATTTCAAAGTGGTCCCAAGAATGGGCGGTCACCAGTTTGGGCCACCAGGGAGACGTTGGGGCAGGAGCACTGGGAGAGGACACTGCAACATCGAGGAACCTTGAGGAGGCCCTTTCAGGGCAGGCGGTGCGTACTAGCTTCGGAGATCAGAAAAGTGATAATGAGGGGCGCGGAGGCGGCAAGGAATGGACGCCCAAGCGAAAGGGCCAGCTCGCTGCGGTGGAGACGGATCCCGCTGCGGAGGGTGCAACACGCCTAGAAAGGACGACAGCGCCGAGGGAAAGACTCAAGATTCCAGACAGTGGGGGCGTTTTCCTTCGTTCTCAAACCTGCCTCCAAAAGTTCTAGACCCAGGCTCGCCCCAAAATACTGTATCCCCGCAGTCTTCCCCGGAGCGATATCGGGTTGGCCAAATTCCAGAGAAGATCTGGAGGCGCTGGACGGAGGGGAACCGCCACCAGCAGAAGCACGGGCGGGGCAGGGGCTCTCCCAGGGGAGCAGAGAGGCGGGACGCCGGAGGCAGAGGCGGTCGGGTACGACGTCCGCGCCCGTCGCGGAGCAGCGGGCCCCCGACGGTGCTCCCAGACCCGGGCCTGGGGAAGCCGCCCCTTCTCCGTGCACTCACCTCTCCGACTGCGAATAGCGGCATCGGCCCAGCAGGTTGAGTTTGCAGAGGTGCAGGTCTTCGCACGGTCTCTGGCAGTACTTGCGACGGCAGACCCGGGCTCGGGTGGTGGCCACCACGAAGCCGGTGACCCTGGCCCTGTCGCCGGTCTCCAGCAACACGAATCGGTCGGGCCCAGCCGCCTCCAGCACTTCGCGGAGCTGCGCCTCGGTGAGCGCGATCTTTTCGAGCAGCGCGTCCAGGGCCATGCGGCCCCCGTGGGCGCACAGGATTTTGGTGATGAAGCAGCACACCTCCGGGTCCGCCATGGCGCGCTGCGCTGGCCGGCCGCGGCGCGGGACGCTGCTCCGGGGAGAATCGAAACTTATAGGAGCCCCGGGGGCGGGGGCGGCAGCGGGCGGTGCTGCGCTGGGCGCGCCCGGGACCAGCGAGCGCGCGCTCCTCGCCGCCGTTAGCTGAGCCCAGCGGTTTCGTTTTCCCGCTCGGCCCTGGGTCGGGAGGCCGGAACTCGCCGACCCGATCCCCTTGCCGGACTGAAAGTGAACCGCGACGGCAGCCGAAGGGAAAGAAAGCGAACGGCGCGTGCGGGTCTGCCGGCGACTTCCGCAACCGCCGGACCCCTTCGCTGGGTTCTTGGCTCCGCCAGGGTGACGTTCCCCAGCTGGGCACAGCGAGGCTTCTTCCGAAAGAATTGAAACTAAAAATGATCTGGGGCCCCGGTGGAGTTTTTTATAAGCCAGCCCGTGTGGCGAATGACGCGAGTCTTAGGAGCCCCCTGGAGGAGTTCTCTGTTCTCCGCCCCACCCATTCCGGGAAAAGAACCGACCCTAGCGAGCGCTCGCCCGAAGCTGGGTGCCCGGCCTCCGCTCTTGGTGAATCTTCTCAACAACTCCAAGGATTAGATGCTATTATCCTAATTCTGTACTTCAGGAAGTAAGTAACTGGAGTAGACACAACCATTAAGCTGGAACCTGGATGTACCCGAGGTTCTCCAGATCTGGCCCCACGCCCCAGATCGTGGTCCACCTGGCCAGGACCGATGTGCACTTTCTCCCCCAACACCATGCCCTCTTTTTTTTTTTTTTTTTTTTTTTTTTAATTTTTTGTTTTTCAACGTTTATTTATTTTTGGGACAGAGAGAGACAGAGCATGAACGGGGGAGGGGCAGAGACAGAGGGAGACACAGAAAGGGAAACAGGCTCCAGGCTCTGAGCCATTAGCCCAGAGCCCGACGCGGGGCTCGAACTCACGGACCGCCAGATCGTGACCTGGCTGAAGTCGGTCGCTTAACCGACTGCGCCACCCAGGCGCCCCCACCATGGCCTCTTAAAGAGCAACGATTATTGCTCTCGCTCTTTTTCGTCTTCGCAAGAGCTTTTTGGAGAAACCCCCCCTTCTTGCCACTGTTTTGCCTGCCTGTAATCGGTAACTGGGGTGTCCCAAGTACCACTTAATTCTCAAGGGCAAGTGGTCACAGAGAGGCATGCTTAGACATATCCCGAAATTTCAGATGGGTTCCTCTCTTTGTGCGTTTGGACAAGGCCTTATCCCTTGTGGAGACCCTCTTGGACCCCCAGAGTCGGTATAAAGATTGTCTTAAAGTGAAAACATTCGGGCTACAGAAGATGCAGAAGGAATTTTTGCCTGAAATTCTCAATCTCAAAGCAGAGCCTCCTTAAGATACAGCTGCCATTAACCCCCTTCCAAGGGAGCTTCCTGCTAATTCAGCCACCCAGGGAAGACAGACTGCCCATCCATTAGCATCAGAAAGCCCAATAGAACCGTCCTTATTCTCCCATTGAAGCTCTAAATAAACTCTTTTGTTAAATTGAGATAGATAAACTTCAGCTATTCCAGGACTTTTCCATTACTGGGAGCTCCCCCCACCTCCCAATGTGAAAATAAACCTTGTCTTTTCCCCTGTTAATCTGTCTATTGTCAGTTAATTTGCAGACCCCCAACCACCATATCCAACCCTATCCAAGTTGGAAGAAGAAAAAGGTTTTCCTTCCAACACTCCCAAGTTAAAAAAAAAAGGGGGGGGGGGTCATTGATCAGATAGGAAATAAACCTTTTTAAAAAAATTTATAGAATTCATGGGCACCTGGGTGGCTCAGTCGGTGAAGCATCCGACTTCGGCTCAGGTCATGATCTCCCAGTTTGCGAGTTTGAGCCCTGTGTCGGGCTCTGCTGACGGCCCTGGATTTGCCCAAAGCCCTGCTTTGGATTCTGTCTCCCTCTCTCTCTGCCCTTCCCCCACTCACACTCTTTCTTCTTCTTTTAAAACTTGTGTGTATGTATGTATGTAATCTCTACAACCAAGGTGGGGATAGACCTCATGACCCGAGATCAAAATCACATGCTCCTCTGAGGCAGGTAGGCACCCCCATTTTGAAGAATTTCTTAAGTTTACAACTGAATCCTAGAAATTAAAAAAAAGGGTTTTTTTTATATTTATTTTTGAGAGAGAGAGGCATTCTTCAAATGATCAACAGAAATTTTCAGTTTGGTAATTCATGGTGGATGAACTGTGTCTCTCAGGAATAGAGTTCTTTGTCATAAAAGCCAGCCAAACATGGGGCCCACACAGGATCATCTGGCTTGTTCCCTCTAGCTATCACTTCCATAATTGTCTTCGATCCACTTGGCCTTATTTGTGTTCTAACAGGTTCCCAGGACAGGGTTTGCACTGTCAAATTCAACATAGCATTTTCCATGTGACCCTTACATTAGTTAGTCGCTCTGAATATGCAAAAGTTAAAAAACTAAAAACTAAAAACTGGTCCCTGCCCCCAAGAAGCTTGTATTTGAGAAGACATGAAAAAAATATTAAAACATAAAGGAATCAGTGGCTAAATGCTGCGATGGGTATATAGGAGAATGGAGGAGGAAGAGTACAGTCTGGCTAAAATGTTGGGAATAGAGGTCTAAAATTCTCAATTCAAATCCATGAAAAACAATTATAAGGGAAAGTGGGAAGGGAAGAGGCAGACATTTGGGGAAATTTTGAAATTCCTGCTGTCACAGGTTGCATTCCCCTGATAAGGAGTTGAGATGTTCAGACGATTCCCTGGGGTGTAACTCTGGAGAAAGTCAAGGGAAGACGTAGACTAGGCCTATGGCAGCTGTCAGACAATGATACGGATCTGACAAAGTTTGCCAGCCCGATGGGGAGCAGGAGTGAAATGTTGCAGGATTTTGTTTTACCTCAATACCCAGGAATCACTGTCTCGCCGCTTCAGAGAATGAAGAGATGGACACAAATGAGCAGCCGGCAAAAGTTTATATTAGAGTATCAGATTAGACAGTAAGAAGAGTGTGAAAGCTCTCTTTGCACAGAGGAGACATTCGAAAGTGAATGCTCAGGACTATAGGCAAGGGTCCTTGTTTTATAAGGTTCTGGTCGCCCCCCTCCCTTTCCCTCCCCTCTTGTGTCTTCTCAGGTTTTACCCTTATTGGCTTGACAACTGTAGGTGCTGGGTTGTCCGTTCCTATTGGCTCGTTTCCATTGTATGAGGGGTGGCCTATGGCCATATCATTCCTTGTGGGTCATACCTCTTTGGTCTACTTATTTTTAGTCAGGTCTTTTTGTCAGATTCCTGAGGGAAACCCCAGGGAGGGTAGGTGTGGTATCTGTTACATTCTTAAGAGGAACCTTATGCCCAGAGGGGTTTGCTGTGGTCAGACACTCCCAACATTGTTCCAAAATATGTGTCCCCCCCCCCCCCCCCCCCCCGCCCCCAGGAAACTCAGGCCCTAATTTTTCCCTCTCTGCCTATTTTATCCTATTTTTCCCTATCATGCTAACATTGGGCAGAAAAGCCCAAGCCCTTGTACCTGCTCAGTCGTGGCCAGGGGCCACTGGACAAGTACATGACTCGGGCTCAAACACTGGAACAGATCCTGAAGGAGCTAAAGCTGGAGGGTATCAGCTCCACACATCTTCTAGCTGTTGGGCAGCAAGCCCTGCCTTGAAGGGGGTCTGACTGACACACTCTTGTCCACTACAGTCACCCTGTGTGCCACATGGATCTATTTGTCCATCCGTATTCAGGGGACGGCTCCTTCAGGGCTTCGTGGGCCACTCTTCTTCCTGTAAGGAAACTTAGAAGAGGAAAACTAATGGAATGAACTCTAGCCCCTGTCACTGCAGTGGGTTGCAAGGCCACAACTAGCCCTTAGCATAGCCCTCCACCAAAGGGACCCCAGGGTGGTTCAATACCTTAACCGTCCCACTCTTGATTTTGGCTCAGTTCATGATCTCACGATTCTTGAGTTTGAGCTCCATGTCGGGCCCTGCATCCAGCTCCACGCTGACAGCATGGAGCCTGTTTGGGATTCTCTCTCTCTCTCTCTCTCTCTCTCTCTCTCTCTCTCCCTCTCTGCCTCTCCCCTGTTCAAACGTGTGTATGTGTGTGTGCATGCGCTCTCTCTCTCTCTTTCTTAAAAAAACAAACATAAAAAAAATTTATTTGAGCATCTCAAATCTCCCACTGCAGAGATTTCCCTTCACCACTGCTTTTCAAGACTATAGCCACCCTCGGGGCGCCTGGGTGGCGCAGTCGGTTAAGCGTCCGACTTCAGCCAGGTCACGATCTCGCGGTCCGTGAGTTTGAGCCCCGCGTCAGGCTCTGGGCTGATGGCTCAGAGCCTGGAGCCTGTTTCCGATTCTGTGTCTCCCTCTCTCTCTGCCCCTCCCCCGTTCATGCTCTGTCTCTCTCTGTCCCCCAAAAAATAAATAAACGTTGGAAAAAAAGAAAAAAAAGAAAAAAAAAGACTATAGCCACCCTCCATTTTCAGCTTGTACTGCATACTGGGATGACTCATTCACATCCCCAACTTGGGCTTTTTCCTTCCTCCTTTAGCTGGTTATTGTGGGGCCCCCTCATATGGTCCTAGGAGTAAGCTAGGGCTGGGACGCCAATGTAACCTAATGAATGACATGGAGACATGGGCTGTGTATTCATGCAGCTTGTCTGTACCTTCTGGTCTTGGTTGTGCTCCATATCAGATGGACCAGTTTCATCTTAGGATGGCTTTAAAAAAAATTTTTTTTAAATTTTATTTATTTTTGAGACAGGGAGAGACAGAGCATGAACAGGGGAGGGTCAGAGAGAGGGACACACAGAATCTGAAACAGATTCCAGGCTCTGAGCTGTCAGCACAGAGCCTGATGCGGGGCTCGAACTCATGGACTGCGAGATCATGACCTGAGCCGAAGTCGGACGCCTAACCGACTGAGCCACCCAGGCGCCCCTTCTTAGGATGGCTTTAATGTTAGGCCTGCCTGACCTGTCGATGTGTCCAATAGGCCCTAGCTTGTGATGGCCCATTCTGAACCCATGATCATTTGTTTTCTCTACCGGGGCCCGGTAGCAAGCTAGGAGCTGCTTTTTAGAAGGAGTGTAACTCTTCACCACAGTGGGTAGGAACTTGTTCCGTAATCCCAGGGGTCTACATTGTGATTCTACTGGGATGTGCCACCAATGCCACACTTATTCCATCACTGACACCTCCAACACTGTAGGCTCTGCTCGATTATATAATCTGAACAGAAGGGCTGTTTGTATCACAGCCTGGACCTACTGCAGAGCTCCTTCCTGCTCTGGGCCCACTCAAAGCCAACAGCTTTCCATGTAACCCAGTATGTGGGCAGCAGGACTGTTCTTAGGTATGAAATGTGTCTTCTCAAGAACCCAAAGATTCCTAACAGGCTTTGCATTTCGTTTTTTTCCAGGAAGGGATAGGAGATGTAGCAAGGCGTCTTTTTGGGGGGAGGAGATGTCCCAGCATGCTGCTGGATCATCGGTCCCCCAGAATCTTTGGTGAAGTGGCAGGTCACAAATTGTTGTAGGACTTATCTCCCGCTCTCTGGAGTGGGTATGTCATACCAAACCTCTAGCACAGTCTCCGCCTTTTCCTCCTCCTGCCTGAGCAGTACGATATCATCCGTGAAATGGGTCAACGGGATGTTTGTGGGATGTCCAAACGTTCTGGTTCTCTTCAGACGATATCACAACGGAGGACTGAAGAGTGAACACAACCCCGTGGCAAAACAGGAAATACTTGCTATCCATTCCGTGGGGATATGAACTATTTCTGACCCTCTTTTGTTGAATGGGATAGAAAGAATGCATTTGCCAAATCAGTGGCCACAAACCACGCGCCTCAGGCTGCGTGGCTCTGGTCCAGCTAAGACACTACGTCTGGCACAACTGCTATTGACCAGGAGTACCTCCTTGCAAGAGTCCCTAGTCGTTCTCTAGGGTCCATCCAATTGCTGCAGGCTCAACACTGACAAGTGGAACAGACACATGACAGCGACAACATTTCTTCATCTTTTCAATATTTAAGAGTGGCACTAATCTCTGACACCCCCCCCCCACCCCTGGAATGCAATGCTATTTTGTGGTTACTCTATTGGCCTGGGGAAGGGGGTGGGCGAGGTGTGGTTTTAGCCTCTCTGCTTGGCCTTCCCTACTGTGATAACTCTCATGCAACAGGATAAGGAGGTAATGGGAGCCCAACTTCCAAGAATGTCAATCCCAACTGCACATTTGGGGATGAGGGAAATGACAACCAGTGAGTCCATGGACCCAGAGGACTCATCATAAGTTGGACTCTTTTCAGGAATCCATTCGCTCCCGTTCTAACAGGGGGGCCTTCACATCTCGGGGTATCAGTTGACCTCCGACCTTCTACACAACAGTCACCCAAATGTCTGGGTATCTCCCGTAGGAATGTTGGCCAGAGTGACTCTATCTTTGGCTTGCCATCTTTTTTTTTTTTTTAATGTTTATTTATTTTTGAGAGAGCCGGGGAGGGACAGAGAGAAAGAGGGAGAGAGAGAGGACCCCAAGCAGGCTTTACACTGTCAGTGTGGAGCCCTGTGCAGGGCTCGATCTCATGAATTGGGAGATCATGACCTGAACTGAAATCGGACGCTCAACCGACTGAACCACCCAGGTGCCCCTTTGGCCCACCATCTTTACTAGGCGAGCTCAATGGCCTCTCCAGCACTGCTTGTTCCCGCCCCCCTAAAGAATGATGCATATATTCTGTGATCATACCCTGCAAGGAGAGCACTGGGAGATCTGTCATGGTCCCCAGCTCACTAACAGAGGTATAAACACGGACAACATAGTTGCCCCCTCCTGAAGCACAGGAGATGCCAGGAGGATAATTACTGTTAGGTATTAGTCATGTTAATGTATACACTTTGATTTTACTGCTATGCTCACCCTCACATCCCTCTCTTTATAAAATCCATCAACTAAATCTGAACTTTGCGGAGAAGAGCTGCTCAGCCTCTGATCATCACCAGCCTGATCCCCCCTGTCAGCAAGCTACCCTGAATAAAATTCTGCGTAAACTGTATGGAGGTGCCTGCTTTGGTTTTTGGTCTCAAAGTGCTTTTTCAGTTTGGAGGATACTGCATGGTTCCTCCACTCTCTCACATTCCCTTTCCCCAGTGTTGTCATCCACATAAATGTTGTAGATCTCTTTGGGGGAAGGATTGGAGCCGCTATTACAGTTCCTTCTCGCCATAGTGGGTTTTTAAAATTTTTTAAAAATGTTTATTTTTGAGAGAGAGAAAAAACGACCAGAGGAGGGTCAGAGAAAGAGGGAGACACAGAATCCGAAGCAGGCTCCAGGCTCTGAGCTGTCAGCACAGAACTCGACACGGGGCTCGAACTCACGAACTGGCGAGATCATGACCTGAGCTGCAATTGGACGTTTTAACCAACTGAGCCACCCAGGTACCCTGGGTGTTTAGGTCCTTCTCCCTGGGGACCTGGCCACCTCTTCAGTCACTGGGTTCTGCGACTGAACACTGGTTCAGGAATGGAAACCAGGTAAGGAATTGTGCACTTTTATTGGGGTCACTGTCTCTCTCATTGTCCTGCTCATTAATCCTTATTCTTTTTTTTAGATTATACACAGGAAACAGTACTTTGCTGGCTACCCATCTACTTCCCTCGTTGGGCAATTCTGTTCCGTTCAAAATCTCTGAAGCTCTCCACAGGTCGGGGCTGCTGGCTGGCACTCTGAACTTACAAACCCCTGGCTTTTGCAGTTAAGGGCCATCATCCAGGGTCTACGGCATCAGGGTCCTCTCGTCCCAGTTGCTATCGGTGAGTGAAGTCCTAGGACAGCCTTTCCTCCCGTTAGGTATGTCCTATGGGGAAAGCACCACAGAACTATCTCAGTGATGCTAGTGTCCCCCCTCATCGTTGATAAATGGGATTCCACTGGGCTGTTCTCTGAGCCCAGTCCTCTGGTGGATCTTCTGCTGGCCTAACATAATGTATCTATTCTACCATGCCCACTTTTCTGAATCTTTTAATCCTTTCATCTACTGTATGCCACAAAAATTCCGGCATCTCAATATCACTCTTCATGGGCTGTCACCTTCCCAGGCTTCTAGGAGGCACTTGGAAGCAATGTTGCTCTACCCCTCGGGCCTTGCCAGGATGCTAACTCTTGTATCCCACAGACGGCTCCTATGTCAATGAATTCTCCCATATGCTTGATAGAAGAGTTTTCTCCGAACGGGAAGGTTGGAAATCAGAATAGATGGCTCATTTAAAAATTTTTTTTTTTTTTTTACTGTTTTTATTTATTTTTGAGGCAGAGAGAGACAGAGCATGAGCGGGGGAGGGGCAGAGACAGAGGGAGACACAGAATCCGAAACAGGCTCCAGGCTCTGAGCTGTCAGCACAGAGCCCGACGCGGGGCTCGAACCCACGGAGTATGAGATCATGACCTGAGCTGAAGTCGGACGCTCAACCGACTGAGCCACCCAGACGCCCCAGATGGCTCATTTTAGAGGACTAACAAGGAAAGGGGATGAGAGGAGACGAGTGGAGAGGTGGCAGGAAAGGGGGAGGGAAGCGTGAGAAATTGTTCAGGTAGCCAGAGAGAGATTTTTTTGTTTGCTTGCTCATTTATTGCTGCTGTTTTACTAGAAGATCTGGGCAAATGTGAACACTTGGAAGAAATAAATCTGGGTAGAGCGCAGAGCTGCAGTTGCTGGGGCAAACTGGCCTGGTAGCAGGCTACAGGAGTCAGCTGAACCACCAGTCAGAGAGGGAAGCCCAGGGCAGCAACAAGCCAGCTATGCTAAGTCATAGAAATTAAAAGTCCATAAACATCAGAGGGTTGAGTCAGATGGAATGTCCAAAGTCCACGGCAAACAGATGTTCCCCAGGAGGTGTGGGAAGTCAAGGGAGGAGTCAGGCAGCCAGACAGGGGAGGGCAAAGGCGGGGAACAAGCCAAGGGGATTTCCCTCATTTGACTGAGCTGGGAAAGGATGGGGCTGCAAGTATTGGTGGAGTGAGAAGGGCCACTCTCCTCCTCGAGGACGAATTTACAGACTTTGCTTTGGTGGTGTTCAAATGAGGAACTTCAGGCTGCCAACCTTCACCTGGTAGCACTAGTCTGAAAGTGGAGGCAACAGGTAGGAGTGACCTAAGGGTGGGGCTGATTTGGTGACGGTGGCGTGATGTAGCAGGCTGACTCCCAGTGAGTCTTGCTTTCTGATGTTTGCACCTGTATGTCAACCCCTCCCACACCAAATAGGAGAGATCTGGTATCTCAACAGGATATTAAAGAAATGAGCCTGTGAATTCCAAGGGTACATCATAAAAAAAAACTTTGTGACTTCCTCCTTGCTCTCTCTTCCATCACTCCCTCTGGGAAAGCCAGCTGTGACTTTTTGGGGACAATTGAGCAGCTCTATGGAGAGACCCCTGTGGCAGGGGACAAGGGCCTCCCACCAACAACCAGCACTAACTTGCCAGGCCAGTGGGTGGGTCACTTGGAATGGGATCCTTCAGCTCCCGTCAAGATGTTAGGCGACTACAGTCCAGCAGACAATTTGAATTTAACCTCAGGAAAAACTCTGAGCTAGAACCACCCAGCTGAGCTGCTCAGCGGAAACCACGTGTGATAAGGATATTGATTGTAGGGGTGCCTGGGTGGCTCATTCAGTCAAGCATCTGAGTTCGGCTCGGGTCATGATCTCGAGGTCCGTGGGTTAGAGGTCTGTGGGTTCAAGCCCCACATCGGGCTCTGTGTTGACAGATCAGAGCCTGGAGCCTGCTTTGGATTCTGTGTCTCCCTCTCTCTCTGCACCTCCCCTGCTCATGCTCTGTCTCTGTCTCTGTCTCTCTCTCTCTGTGTCTTAAAACTAAATAAACCTTAGAAAACATTAAAAAAAAAAAAGAATATCGATTGTAAAGCTGTTAAGTTTGGGGGTAAGTTGTTAGGAAGCAATGGATAATTAATATAATATACCCAAACACACGAAGTGACAAAAGTCCAAAACACAAAATAATGTGACTGTTTAGGGAAATTGGGTAGGTAATCAAGTCCAGAGGAAGACTGAAAAAATGGATTAAGTGAAGAGAGCAGATGAGAGGGACTGGGAAATAGAGCAGGTTATCGGGTTTGTGTAAGGCTGGACAGAGAACAAGGAACCTGAGATTTCTGAGACCTGTGTACATTAGGTCAAGGCAGGACTGGCCATGGCAGGCAGAGAGAAACCCAGCACCGGGCATTATCTGGGTGGCCTTTCATGGCTTGGGCTTCCTCCTCGACTACTGTTTCCACCTGGGTTGCAACGTGATTGAGGCTGTGCCGTGAACCCCAAGGCACTGGGTGACGAGACCACCAGGCTCTAAGCGTTTACAATGTGTTATGTGCTTGAAATAACATGAAGGCTTAAACAAATGTGGCGTGTCCATACAATGAAATATTATTCAGCCATTAAAACGGATGAAGTACTAATACATACGACAACACAGATGAGCCGTGAAATCACGCTAAGTGAAAGGGGTGCCTGGCTGGCTCAGTCATAGAGCCCGCCACTCTTGATCTCAGGGTCTCAAGTCCGAGTCCCACATTGGGTGTAGAGTTTAATAAAAATAAAAATAAAAAAATAAAAACAGATTTTAAAAAATATGAAACATGCTAAGTGAAAGAAGCCAAACATAAAGGGTTACATACCGCATGATTCCATTTATATGAAATGTTCAGACTCAGCAAATCCATACAGATAGAAAACAGATTAGTGGTTGCCAGGGGCTAGGGGAAAAAGGGGAATGGAGAGTGACTGTTAATGGGTACAGGTTTCTTTTTGGGGTGACTAAAATGTTCTAAAATTAGATAATGGTGATGTATGATTTGGGGAATATAATAAAAAAACCACTAAATCATAGGGGCGCCCCGGTGGCTCAGTGGGTTAAGCCTCTGACTTCACCTCAGGTCATGATCTCACGGTCTGTGAGTTCGAGCCCCACAGCAGGCTCTGTGCTGACAGATCAGAGCCTGGGGCCTGTTTCAGATTCCCTGTCTCCCTCTCTGCCCCTCCCCTACATTCTCTCTCTTTCAAAAGTAAATAAACATTAAAAAAAAAAAAAAAAAAGATGTTAAATCACCTGCCCGGGTCACAACACTAAAGCAAGTGAGAGAGCCAAGAACCGAACCCAGGCAGTTCTCCCCAGGCTCCACACTTAACCCACTATGTTATCCCGCCTCTTGCTTATAAATGATCTCAGTGAGTCTTAAGCAAATCCGTGAGGTGGATTTTATTTCCTTTATTTACAGAGGGGAAAAAACTAAAATACATAGAGGTTAAGTAGCCTGCTCAAGTTCACACAGGTAAGAAGCAGGGGAGATAGAGTTTAAATCCAGGCCCTGCTGAGTCAAAAGCACACAATCTTGTGTCAACTTCAGTTCACGATCCTGCATTTCAGCAGCTGGCTGACATAGGGAGTTCCTTCTTTCAGGGCTCACTGGATTGCAATGCCTGGTATCTTTCCTGTTTACATTTTATTATGTTTATGTTGCTTTCTAATTTTCCAGTTATCTCACCACCAAATAATTACATAAGCAATCGGAGGTTGAAATCTGTTTCTCTCTATTGTCACATAGAAGACGCCTCTTAGTTTTAACAGGTATAAATGCACGTTACCTTGTATGTTGAAATAAATATTGACTCCCATGTCTTTAACTCATTCCAGTTAAAACTTTGGCCATACTGAGGCACCTGGGTGGCTCAGTGGGTTAAGCATCTGACTTTTGATTTCGGCTCAGGTCATGATCTCACAGTTATGAGATCGAGCCCTGAGTCAGGCTCCTTGCTGGGCATGGAACCTGCGTAAGATTCTCTCTTCTCTCTCTCTCTCTCTCTCTCCCCCCGACTTGTGTGTGTGTGCGTGTGTGTGTGTGTGTGTGTGTGCATGCTCTAGCTCTCTCTCTCAAAAAAAGAAAATTTGGCCATACAGAAGAATTTGGGGATTTTCAAATAGATGTCTCTTTTAAAATTTAGATTATGGAAATTTTCTTTTTAATTTTTATTTTTAAATGTTTTTTTTTTTTTTTTTTTTTTTTAGTTTAGAGAGGGAGAGAGGGATAGAGTGTGAGCTGGGGAAAGGGGCAGAGAGAGAGAGAGAGAGAGAGAGAATCTCAAGCAGTCTTCATGCTTAGCGCAGAGTGATTATGGAGATTTCCTATACAAAAATATAAAGGTAAATACACACATGCTCATCACTTAATTTCAACAATTATTACCTATAGATTTTCTGTCATTTAGTTCTTCAATTTATTAGTAGTTCAGCCATGACTATATTATATTTCAGTACTGGTTGAATCACTTTTTTTTTTCATATTTATTTATTTATTTATTTTTGGGACAGAGAGAGACAGAGCATGAATGGGGGAGGGGCAGAGAGAGAGGGAGACACAGAATCGGAAACAGCTTCCAGGCTCCGAGCCATCAGCCCAGAGCCTGACGCGGAGCTCGAACTCACGGACCGAGAGATCGTGACCTGGCTGAAGTCGGACGCTTAACCGACTGCGCCACCCAGGCGCCCCTTTTTTTTTTTTTTTTTTTTTTTTTCATTTTTTTAAAAGTAGGCTCTATGTCCAATGCGGGGCTTAAACTCATGACCCTGAAATCAAGATTCACACACTGTACCCACTGAGCCAGTCAGGCATCCCTAAATCATTTATAAGAAAACAAAATGTTAATAGGTGTCATTTCTTGGGTATGTATTTATAGCGAATTTAAATTTTCTTCTTTTTAATTCTCAATATGTTCCAAAATTTCCGTGGTGAGTATGGAGCTTTTTTGTAATAAGAAAAATCAAGTTATTTTAAAATAATTGAAAAGCATATTTCTTTGAAGAGTATGTATTCAAATGCATAATCCTGGAGTCAACTTTCTCTTGCTTAGAAGAGTCAAAAAAAGGTCCTTTCTCCATGAGCCCGTACAATTTAGTGCAGGGAGTTGAATAAAAAAAAATTTTTTTTAATATTTTAAAGTAATCTCAACACCCAACATGGAGCTCAAACTTACAACCCCGAAATTAAGAGTCACATGCTCTACTGACTGAGCCAGGCAGGAGCTCCTAGAATTTGGGGGGTTTTTTTGGTGTATGTGTGTGTAAAATTTGGTTTTTAAAACATTCTCTTTTTAATTTTTCTTTAATTTTTTTTTAATTTTCATTTATTTTTTAGAGAGAGAGAGACAGAGCATGAGTGAGGGAGGGGCAGAGAGAGAGGGAGACACAGAATCCAAAGCAGGCTCCAGGCTCCCAGCTGTCAGCACAGAGCCTGATGTAGGGCTTGAACTCACAAACCTTGAGATGGTGGCCTGAGCCGAAGTCAGACGCTCAACCAACTGAGCCACCCAGGCACCCCAATTTTTGTTTAATGTTTATTTATTTTTCAGAGAGAGAGAGATGGAGTGCAAGCAGGAGAGGGTGAAGAGAGAGGGAGACACAGAACCTGAAGCAGGCTCCAGAGCCCGACCAGGGGCTCAAACTCGTGAACCGTGAGATCATGACCCGAGCTGAAGTCGGATGCTAACTGACTGAGCCACCCAGGCGCCCCGGGTCTGAATTATTTTAAAAAACAGACCAAAAACCCAAAAAACACAGATCTAACAAGATGCAATTTACAGATCATAAAATTCACCTGTTTTAAGTGTACAATTCAGTGATTTTTAGTAAATCTGGACAGTCATACAACCGTCCTCACAGTGTGGATTATTTTTTCTAATCTCTCAGAAACTGCTGTTCTAATGCAACTACAATAAAGTTGCCAGTTCCAGCTTTGCCTCCTACGCATGCACCTAGCTTTTGTGTGTTTATGTTGCGATCTGTTTCACAACACCCTCGATTCAGCTGTAGTTGGGAATAACAGCTTCTTCTCAAGTACACCCAGAATGCCACGTTCTGCCCTTCATCATTAAAGCTACAGCCCAAACAGCCGCTACAGGGATTTAGATGCTTACAGAAGTATCCCAAACTGCTGGAAATCAGAGACTATTTCGACAGATTTGGCAAGATCTTCAGGATTGCTTATACCATTATTGGCAACACTATCCTTAGACCCTCTTGAGGGAAGCCCCGCTCTGGACTCTGGGTTCTGACTGCACCAGGTGTGAGGAGGCCGTGGAGCCAAAGTTTGTTTTGTTTTTTAAGTTTATTTATTTATTTTTCTAAAAGTTTATTTATTTATTTTTTTTTTGAGAGAGAAACAGAGCATGTGAGCAGGGCAGGGGCGGAGAGAATCCCAAGCAGGCTCCACACCGCCGGCACACAGCCCCATGTAGGGCTCGAAACTACAAACTGGGAGATCATGACCAGAGTCAAAGTCAAGAATCGGACGCTTAACTGACAGAGCTACCCAGGCGCTCTGGAGCCCTCTTCAGACTCCTTGCAGCCATCCTCACCCTGCTGTGGTGCCCAGGACTCTGAATTCCCTGCCCATACAACCCCCAACTTGTCTCCATACCTGCAGAGGTCTCTTCCCTGAGCCTATCCTGCCTTTAGGTCTGTCAGGGAGTGACAGCTGTCAGGAAAGCGGGTGACTACTGTTTGCATTAGTGGGCTGGGTGTCCACACACATGCACAAAGCCCCTCGGCGTAGGATGGAGCCTGGGTTGAGAGAAGGGCATGGGCTGGCACCCGGGGCTGGCTCTCTCTACACTGCCCCCTCCGGCAACAGAATTCTGGGAAGTCTGAGAATTCTAAATTGGAATCTGACTTCCTTCTATATTTGTCAAGATAGGAGGATAAAACATTTTAGCTAACAGTTTGCTAAATTGATTTAAGATTTTTCAATATTTAGAAATATGGTGTGTGGAGCTCTATTTGTACAATTTCATTTACATGAAATGTCCAGAATAGGCTAATCCGTAGAGACAGAAAATAGAATAGGGGCGCCTGGGTGGCTCAGTTGTTTTGAGGTTCCGACTTCTGCTCAGGCCATGACCTCGTGGTTCAAGAGTTCGAGCCCCACGTTTGCTGTCAGCACAGAGCCTGCTTCAGATCCTCTGTCCCCACCTCTCTTTGCCCTCCCCCCTCTTATTTAATGTTTTACTTAAAAGTTAAAAAAATACATATATTAGTGGTTGCCAGAGGCTAAGGTGAGGAGGGGAATGATGAATGACTGCTGATGGATATGGGGTTCCTTTTGGGGATGAAGAAAGCATTCTGGAATTTGATAATGGTAATAGATGCACAATTCTGTGAATACAGCTTTCCCCTACTATCTGAACATAGAGTGTTCCTATGAAACTTTTCCGAAGCTAAAACATCTTAAGGCAAAGAAGCAATTACTGTTAATTAATTAATTATTTTTAAAAGTTTTATTTATTTCAGTAATCTCCACACCCCACGTGGGGCTTGAACTCACGACCCTGAGGTCAAGAGTCGCAGGCATGCTCTTCTGAGCCAGCCAGGCGCCCCCTACTGTTAATTTGTGCAGGAAAACTTTTGAGTGCTCCCAGATCCAAATAATCACCTCTCTGAGGCTTTTCTGATCCCTTAGGACACATCTTGCTAACAGAAGCACAAAATAAATTGAGATGAAAGCACAGATGATCACAGACACAATTCGAAGCTCAGGTGGCTTGATGCTGAGATGCCGAGCGTGGTTCCGGGTAAAGGAGCTGGGTGGTGCCACTTTTGCTGCACTGGTGCATGCTGCCCTGCTTGTTGTGGAACAAATGTGGCACGCTCTTTTTTTTGCTTTTCTTTATAAAAGTGAAAACCCTCTTCAGATTTCTTTTGGTTAGCAAAAACAGGTACCAATGTAGGTTTTCATAAAAGTGAAGTGGCAAAACATGAACTTTTGAAAAGCAGGGGATACTTGTACTAAAAGTCAGTGAACAGGGGCGCCTGGGTGGCTCAGTCGGTTCAGCCTCCGACTTCTGCTCAGGTCATGATCCTGTTCCTGAGTGGGAGCCCCGTGTCGGGCTCTGTGCTGACAGCTCGGAGCCTGGAGCCTGCTTCGGATTCTGTGTCTCCCTCTCTCTCTGCCCCTCTCCTGCTCATGCTCTGTCTCTCTCTGTCTCAAACATTTTTTAAAAGTATGAATTTAGGAGCACGTGGGTGGCTCAGTCGGTTGAGCATCCAACTCTCGATTTCAGCTCAGGTCATGGGTCATGGGATCGAACCCTGTGTTGGGTTCTGTGCTGAAAAGTGGAATCTGTTAAAAATTCTCTATGCTCCCCTGTGCTGCTTGCTCTCTCTAAAATTAAAAAAAAATAATAATAAATAAAAGGATGAGTTTAATATTTGGATGCTCTTGCAATAAGACTGTGGTAGGGTCCCCTCCCTAAAAAAAAAAAAAG
Organism: Prionailurus viverrinus; assembly: GCF_022837055.1. Classification (NCBI taxonomy): domain Eukaryota; kingdom Metazoa; phylum Chordata; class Mammalia; order Carnivora; family Felidae; genus Prionailurus; species Prionailurus viverrinus. The sequence goes on from NC_062562.1 coordinate 154,514,330, forward strand.
AAAAAGAAAGAAAAAACTCAAGACAAACTGGATATACGCATACGTGACATCCCTCACGACCTTGTAACATGAAACCACTTAATCAGACTGCATGTTTTGTGTGTTACCATATATGGGAAACAAAAAGTAAAAAATATATAAAAAACCAAGCCACGTGGTGTTCAGGGCTCACTTCTTTGGGTATGAACTCAACGAAGTTGTGCCAGCAGGAATAAAGTTTCTTCCTGGAAAGAAAAGTCTGATGTCACGACTCTCTGTGCAAGAATCCTGCTACAAGATAATTACAAAAGTATGCAGACTTCTGCAAAGAAGCGCTGAAAATAATTGGTTCTTTTTGAATGTTTTTATTTGTTTTTGAGACAGAGCGTGAGCAGGGGAGGGGCAGAGAGAGAGGGAGACACAGAATCCGAAGCAGGCTCCAGGCTCTAAGCAGTCAGCACAGAGCCCGACACGGGGCTCAAACTCATGGACTGTGAGATCATGACCTGAGCTGAAGTCGGATGCTTAACCGACTGAGCCACCCAGGCGCCCCTGAAAATGATTGTTTTAAACTCAACCAAAAGTAGAAATATTTCTAATATTTGGAACCAAAAGAATTACAAGTATAGTGGTGGTGAATTTTTGCATTTCTTAAGTCTATGTTCCTGTGTCTGAATATAAGGATACTTGTGTGTACATAAAAGTGTATGTATCCGTGAATTAGGGTATGTGGTCATTTACTTATTCTCCAAGTAACAGGTGGTGGGAGGCGGGGGCTGGAGCATGAGCAGGATGCAAAAGAATCTAGGAAACCATACCTGCCTCTATGATCTTATGGTATACATGAGTCTCTACAGGGCTGGTTATCTACAGTTGTATGTACTGTAATTCAACTATGCCACAACTATCTACACACTTGGGAATACTCCAGATATTAGTTTCTTAGTTGGCTAATTCTCAGTACGAAACTGGGGATGCAAGCCCTCACAGACCCCACAGTTTAGACATAATGCTCCCAGCTGCCTCTGACCAGAGTCCATAGTCCTTAGTTACTGTAAAAGAAACCTGTAAAAATGCCTCAGGAAATAAATAGAAAGTTGCCGCCCCAAGTCTGTGGGATGCTGTTCTGCCTGAGATAACAAACACAGTGTGTCATGTTCCCAAGGGAATTTTTTTTTTTTTAGCTTAGCGATAGTTACAGAATGTAGAACTTTTGCCTTTGTACTCTAGAGATGACTTCACCAATGCAATCTGCCCGGAGCGTTTTGCAGTTCCAGGCCCCTAAAAGCAGAACGACCAGGCCCCTGAAGCAGAACGACCACCTCACTACCATCGCGCCGAAACCAGACGGAGACGCCAGAAGGGATACGATGATCAAGAAAGGAAATGTCATAGATGACCTAATCCCTAATCAATCAGCATGAGCCAAGGCCCTGGGATCCTTACCCTGAATTTTCACCCTTTTAAAACCCTGCTTGTAAACCACGGCGGAGTTTGGGACTTTTGAGCATTCGCTCCCGCTTCTGGGTGGCGCGACAGCAATAAATAGCCTTTCTTCGACTGCGGAAGCTCCGTGTCGGTTGTTATTGGCTTGCCGCCCATCGAGCGGACGAAATGTCTGGTTTGGTTACGAAGGTTGCCCTGGATGTCCTTTAAGATTGCTTCCAGCTCTAAATTCCACAATGCGGGGATTTCATCCGACGCATGCAGCCAGATTAATTCGGGTCAGGAGTAAAGTAGATAAATTAAGTCGTCCAACCAACATACATTTATTACAGTTCCGGATTATGTTTATCTATGTAAATAATAAACTATTTTGGTGAACTCCCGCCTGTAAACGCCAACTTCCTCGGTTCAGCGATTTTTTTCAAAGCTTCCCGGAGACCGGAGGCCGCAGATCACGTGCCAGTCAGCGCCGGGGGTTGCTATGGAACCCAACACGTTCCAAATCGGAAGTGGTCCTTGAAAATGACTTTCCCAGGAAACTTATATTGGAAAAAGAATACCATTCTAATCCGCCTGTTCTTAAAATCAAGCCCTAAGTAGAGATACAAACGTTCACTCCCAGCACAGCAACCCTGCCTCTCCTCCTGAGGGGAGAACTTCTCCTCTTGCAGCGGCAGCAGAGAGCGGAACCAAAAGGCGGAGGGCACGGGTTCCCCTGGGAGCTTTTCTGCGCGGCGAACCAGACCCCACCCCCGCGGGGTTGCCGTGGAGACGGAGCCAGCGGTGTGGATGCAGAGAGGCGCTAAGGCTGGGCCTTTTCTGTCCGTCTGGGGAAGAGGCTCACCGAACCTACTCCCAAGATGGTTAGTGGCTCTGAACAATGAGGGAGGAGAACTTTGAGTGGATCCTAGACCTGGAGATCGGAGGTTCCCAACACACTTCTGGGTTAAGTCTAGGAGTGTCAGCGGAGGATGATCTCCCTGCCCTACCCACGTTCTCACGGGAGACGAGGATGCGACTGTAAACACCTCGATGCTTTCTTCCCTCCCGCTTCTCCACTTCACGTCCAGGCTGCGCGTGGGATGGCAAGCAGACCAAGGGAAGACTGAGATGAGAGAAGCTGCGCCAAAGCATCTCCTACCCCGCTCTAATGAATTGATAAAGAAGATAACATGTAGTAGCTGTTGGGTTCAGCCCAAGTACAGGGTGATGGCCCTTTTAGTAAAATAGTTGTTACAAAGAGTTTGAATGGGCTTCCCTGGGGTTGGTTGTTAAGGACTTGACATGCAAATCCTGGAGCTGTTACTCCGAGTTTAAATCTGACCATCGGAATTGGATCATACAGCTGTCTTTGTTGCTTCTTTCACAGATGCTTTCAAGGGCCAAGCCTGCTGTAGGCGGGGACCTACCGCACGCTGACAAGAGAAAGAAGAAAGGTAGGAAGATTCCAAAACTAGAGGAGCTACTTTCACAAAGAGATTTCACTGGAGCTATTACCCTATTGGAGGTAATGTCCTAAGAAGATTGCTTCTTAGGAGGTGAATACCAGAATATGGATGAATGCTTGGGTGAACGCTGGTTTCGTTCCAACGTTGTGCTGTTGGAACAGGTGGATGCTTTGGGGGGGGGGGAGGGGAGCTTCCTATAAATCGAGTCTGGCACAGGTTCCAGATTCCGTGTTAACGATAAACCTGATTAAAGATAAACTAACAAGATCGGCTTACTTCTTGAGGGACGCTTTTAATTATGTCTAGTCCCACTGATGGTGAATTCAGCTAAAACTCTGGAGGGACATTGGATACAGCATCAGTTCACACATTGTTTATCCCAACGCCTGACCAATTTATGATTTATTCCTCTTATATCTTATAAAATTTGAATCATTTGAATAATACTACGGTGCTTCATGCTTGTTGCCTAGAATACCATATCTTCAGAAAATATTTCAAATCTTTATGGCAGTACTTCTCAACTTCTAATACACATCAGAATCACTTAGGGTACTTATTGAAACATACATTACTCGACTCCTGCCTTAGGGGTTATGATTCTTTCTTTTTTTTTTGATGTTTATTTACTTATTTTTGAGAGAGAGCAGAGGAGGAGCAGAGGGGCGGGGGGAGAGAGAGAATCCCATGCAGGCTCCATGCTCCGCACAGAGCCCATCGTGGGGCTCCATCTTATGAACCGTGAGGTCATGAGCTGAATCAAGGGTCGGATGCTTAACTGATTAAGCCACCCAGGCACCCCAGGGATTCTGATTCTTTACACTATGGTGCTGTTCAGGAACCTGCATTTTTGTCACGTAGCCCAAGTGCTTCTGACATAGATGATCCAAGGACACTACACCTTGAGAAACTGCTTTGTGGGAATCACATGTTATAGGAGAATGAAGGAGCACACCAAACAGTGAAGAGTTGAAGAGTTTTGACGGCATAGCCCGGTTGTGTTTTGCCAGTCATTTCTCCGAATTACTACTCCAGCTATCTTACTTATAATCTATCAACAATGATTGTTTTAGTGAGCTTTATGTATTTCTCAATCTTCCACGTGTGCTTCTATGTTTCTTACTAGCTCTGATATTGAGCATCTTGTTTGACCTTTTTGGTGTCAGCTTTCTCATCATTAAAGTGGGGAAGTTGACTTGAAGGACCTTCTAGCTCTAAGTCAGTGGACTAAGTGGTAGGTATATGTCTAATTTTTGTCAGTCTCTATTTCTCTTCTCTCTTTTTAGACCACAACCACATTTCCCTTACTGTGTAATCTTGTACTACTTTCAGGTTGTCAGGGAGACTCTGCTCTGTGCTTACATTCTTAGGTGGCCTGTCAAGTACCATGAGGTATGGGAATGGGAACTGCCATGGTTTGGGGTGAGGAAGTCTCATGAGCTTTCCTTTGGCTCCCGGTAATTCCTGGGGCAAATTCAGGAAGACTTCAAATAAGAATGTCTTCAGACTTAAGGCACTGTACTCAAATCCACAGCATTTTGCAAAAAGAAGATTTCTAATGTATAGAATTAACTATAGGAGTAAGTTCTTACCCAGACCAGAAAGTATCATTGGATGTCTCCATCTTGTCACAGTCAAGGCATCCAATATTCTGTAGCAATGATCTACAGATATGTGTCGGCTCCCTATTTAGTTTTTTTATCCATGTTTTTGGTTTATCAGCCTGTAGAATGGAAAACTCTCACCTAACCATGGGAGTTCAGATTCCTCTTTCAAAAGCCTCATTCATTTCCTCGAAAACAGGACTTTTGTTGCCTGGGGAATTCACATATATTTTCTCCCAATGGACAAAAATGAGGCCAGGCTTCTGAATATCCTTAATTCTCACAGGTCATGGTAAACCTGTTCAAGGGTTACAGAACGATTTACTGATTCGCTCTCAGCAGAAGGTCATAACCTATCAAAGATATATGTGTGCACTAATGGGATAGGCTTGAAGTGTGATTTGAATGCATAGAGCATGGAGGGTGAGAACACAGGCGTTGGAGTCAGTGGGCTGTGACAGTCCCTGCTACTACCTTCTCTGGCTCTGGTAGCCTTGAGTTCATTGCTTAATCTCTAACTTTCAGTTATTTGGCGTTAGATACTTCACGTAATTCTTGTGTTCCTTAATATGTCCCAGACATATTGGGATTCTGCTTGGGATTCTCTGTCTCCCTCTCTCTCTGCCCTTCCCTTGCATGTGCTCTCTCTCTCTCGCTCCCCTAAATAAATAAATAAACAAACAAACAAACAAACAAACAAACATTTTATAAAAAGAAAAAGAAAAATGAACGTGAAATATTTGAAATTATGCATTTCTTTCAACTGGAAATATTAAGTGAACGAGAAATTTTCATCTTGTGAATATCTAAGAAATAATGTATCTGTGTTATAGTTTTCTTGGATAATATAGAAGTCAAACATTAAAATTCTTTTAATTCCTAACCTTGAAAAGAATTGGGAAGATCATGTGGCTATATATGTTGTTTCAGTATAGCCTCTTTCAGTTGCTATGTAACAATAATTGTTCCAGCCTTTTGATGATGCCTCACGAAATAAATAAAATTTAGATTCTGATAGTTATTGCATCATTTAAGAAATATACAGATACATTCTCTGTGACAATTAGAAGGTAATTGTGCTGAGTTCCTTAGGTATATAGACTTAATTAAATGTTATTGTCTTGCTTCTGTTACTTTCAATTTCCTATTGTTCATCCGTAGCTTAACATAGCAGTTTTTTTAAACAGAGGGTTTATTCAAAGCTTTTCATGTTTCTTGTTTGTTTGTTCTGTTTTTCTGGGTTTTTTTAAATGAAATTTTAACCTGAAGTTCAAACGGCATGTTGGGGAACAAGAAGAGGACACTAATTTGTGGATTGGATACTGTGCTTTTCACCTGGGTGACTACAAGAGAGCTTTGGAGGTTAGTAAAAAAAAAAAAAAAAAAAAAAGGTATGGATAACCTGGGTGGCTCAGTCAGTTGGGCATTGACTCCTGATTTCAGCTCAGGTCATGATCTCACGGTTGGTGAGTTCAAGCCCCATATCAGGCTCTGCACTGTCAGTGCAGATTCTCTCTCTCTCCCTCTCTCTGCCCCTCCCCTGCTCATGCTCTCTCTCTCTCTCTCTCAAAATAAATAAATAAAACTTAAAAAAAATTTTAAAAATTGTAACAGAAGGGTTTTGAAAAAGTTATTAAGCTCTGTATTATAATAATTCACGCTCTTAGTAAAATCCAAACAATACAGAAGGGAACAAGATAAAAAGAAAAAAGTCATCCTATCTCCCTTTCCCAATTCTGTTTCTTTGTTAACAGAGGCAACAATTGGCTCTTGTTTGATGTATTGCTTTATAAATCTTTTATATGTGTTCAAGTGTATATACTTATATACATATATATATCTTGTTTACTCTTTGCTTTTGCATATATACTAGTGAGATTCTTCAAATCTCACTTAGTATTTCTTAAGGAAAGCTTCAGGAGAAGAAAAACCCCTTTGGATAAAATTTCCAAGATGCCTTTCTCAAAAGTTCATTTTTATTTTTCTTGGTTCATTTTAGATAGGAAAGATTATATTATCTTTATATTTCTGCAAGTGCAGTTTTTTTTTTTAATTTTTTTTTTCAATGTTTATTTATTTTTGGGACAGAGACAGAGCATGAACGGGGGAGGGGCAGAGAGAGAGGGAGACACAGAATGGGAAACAGGCTCCAGGCTCTGAGCCATCAGCCCAGAGCCTGACGCGGGGCTCGAACTCCCGGACCGCGAGATCGTGACCTGGCTGAAGTCGGACGCTTAACCGACTGCGCCACCCAGGCGCCCCTGCAAGTGCAGTTTTAAAAGTTGTTTTTCTTTGTCATTGTAAACAGTACCTATCTAAAATTTTTTTTTTAACGTTTATTTATTTTTGAGACAGAGAGAGACAGAGCATGAACAGGGGAGGGTCAGAGAGAGGGAGACACAGAATCCGAAACAGGCTCCAGGCTCTGAGCTGTCAGCACAGAGCCTGACGTGGGGCTCGAACTCACGGACCGTGAGATCATGACCTGAGCTGAAGTCGGCCGCTTAACTGAGCCACCCAGCTGCCCCTAAACAGTACCTATCTAATGAGCAATCTATAGGATTATGAATCTAGATAAAATTTTAGATGCCATTAGTCAAACAGTTTTTAAATCATAAATGAAATTGTTTAAATACTTACCACATATTCTTACCCTCAAAATGTAATCTAAGGTTATTTTAAAACCTGCATAACCAGAATGAAAGTGTCCAAGGTCAGGTAATGAGGTAAGATGATAAACAAAAACAACAGGGGCACCTGGGTGGCTCATTCAGTTGAGCAGAGGACTCGATTTTGGCTCAGGTCATGATGTCACGGTTCATGAGTTCAAGCCCCACATCAGGCTCTGCATTGACAGCATGGAGCCTGCTTGGTATTCTGCTTCCCTCTCTCTCTGTCCCTCCCCTGCTCGCACATGCTCTCTCTCTCTCTCAAAATAAATAAATAAACTTTAAAACAACAAAAACTGGGGTGCCTGGGTGGCTCCGTTGGTTAAGTGTCTTACTTCAGCTCAGGTCATGATCTCACAGTTTGTGAATTTGAGCCTCATATTAGACTCAGTGCTGACACAGCTCAGAGCCTGGAGCCTGCTTCAGATTCTGTGTCTCCCTCTCTCTCTGCCCCTCCTCCACTCACAGTCTGTCTGTCTCTCTCAAAAATAAACATTAGGGGCGCCTGGGTGGCGCAGTCGGTTAAGCATCTGACTTCAGCCAGGTCACGATCTCGCGGTCTGGGAGTTCGAGCCCCGCGTCAGGCTCTGGGCTGATGGCTCGGAGCCTGGAGCCTGTTTCCGATTCTGTGTCTCCCTCTCTCTCTGCCCCTCCCCCGTTCATGCTCTGTCTCTCTCTGTCCCAAAAATAAATAAAAAACGTTGAAAAAAAAAAAAATAAATAAACATTAAAAACAGCAACAACAACAAAATCAATTAGGGCAAAGGGAAGATATGAAAAAGACAATAGAGGCTGATGGTATTTTTGGAAGGTATAGGGAAAAGAGAGTAGCCCATATGTAGTAAGAAAAAGAAACAAAGGAATCTGGTAAAGACTGGTAAATAGGGTATATGGAAAATGTGGTTGACAACGTAAATCTCAGAAGGTGTACTTGGCAGGAAAAAAATACCTTTTTCAAATACAAAGCCAGGGGGCACGTGGGTGCCTCAGTCGATTAAGCATCTGACTCTTGATTTCAGCTCAGGTCATGATGTCAGGCTTGTGAATCAAGCCCTGTGTCAGGCTCTGCCCTGAGCTGACAGCTCAGAGCCTGCTTTAGATTCTCTCTCTCTCTCTCTCTGTTCCTCCCCTGTTTGAGCTTGCATGTGTGCATGCTCTCTCTCTCTCTCTCTCAAAATCAATAAATAAATGTCAAAAAAATAAAATAAAATGTAAAGCCAAATGGGGCCACCTGGCTGGCTCAGTCAGTAGAGCATAGGACTCTTGGATCTCAGGGTTGTGAGTTTGAACCCCGTGTTGGGCGGGGAGTCTACTTAAAAATATAATAATAAAATAAACTCTTAAAAGAAATAGAATGTAAAGCCAAATAAACTAACCCAGAAAACAATTAGAACGAAACAATATTTATAGTATATTAAGATTATCAGATTTTAAGTTAACCAAACCTATATATTTCTTATAAGGTAGCTTTTATGTTTAAAGTTTATTTATTTATTTTGAGAGAGAGAGAGAGAGAGAGAGAGAGAGAGAGAGGGAGGGAGAAGTGGAGAGAGAGGGGGAAACAGAGAATCCCAAGCAGGCTCCACCCTCTCAGCACAGAGCCCAACTCAGGGCTCGAATTCACGAACCATGGGCTCATGTCCTGAGCTGAAATCAAGAGTTGGACCCTTAACCAACTGAGCCACCCATGTACCCATTTTTTTTTAAGTTAGCAAAAATAAAATATTTTAGTTACTTTAAATTTTGCGGTTTGTTAGCTCATGGATCAGCGTGAAAAGGGGGGAAAACCAGTTTAAGATTGTGTGCACAACAGCCCACGTGGGTAGGATTGAGCTATAGCTTCAGTATGTAACCTTGAAGGTACAGAACAGTTGAGGAGCATATAGGATTCCCTAAATGTGAAGTTGCCCAGTCTCAGTAAGAAATCCTATTCCATTATAGAAGAATGGCTCATCGATTGCTTTACGGCTGAAATGAGATCCCTGCTTAATGTATATTTCAGGAATATGAAAGTGCAACAAAAGAGGAAAACTGCAATCCTGAAGTCTGGGTGAACCTAGCCTGTACCTACTTTTTTCTTGGAATGTATAAACAAGCTGAAGCAGCTGGATTTAAAGGTAAATTGGCCCCTTTTAATATCTAGTATTCATCACTAATGGAAAGAGTTATTTTGGAGATGTTAAAACTTATTTAATTCCTTTTTTTTTTTTTTTTTTTTTTTAGGTTTATTTATTTTGAGAGAGAGAGCATGTGCTTGTGAGCGGGGGAGGGGTAGAGAGAGAGGGAAAGAGAGAATCCCAAGCAGGCTCCGCACTATCAGCGCAGAGGGAAACATGGGGCTCAAACTCATGAACCGTGAGACCGTGACCTGATCAGAAATCAAGAGTCAGACGCTTAATGGATGGGCCACCCACGAGCCCCAATTCATTTTTTACTGAGGAAAAACCAAGTACCATGATAAAACTAAAAACTAACTAAAATCAAAAAATAAATAATAAGAAAAAGAAAACTAAAAAATAGCTTTATTCTTCAAAGAATATTGAACCTTAGCAATTTTACTTTTAAAGAGAGAATTAATCTCCATGGTGCTTCCTCTCCCCCACCTCCCCAGAGGCTGAAAAAAAAGGATGAGAGAAGCAAAGAGCAAGTTATCTTTCTTAAGCCCCACTATGGTAGGATGTTCATGTTATTGTAGGAATTGGTGTAGTTGTTTGAGCCCTTATGGATGTGGATTTTATAGCTATTTTCCCTGTTTCTCAATGAGAAGCCAAGTAATTTCCGCTTAAAGAATGCAGACTTATTTTCGTTTGCTTGGCCTGTCCTGACAGCCGTCTAAGAAGAACTGGGCATCAACTTGCAAATAAGAATTGGGCAAAGAGAACCAGGGGTGGAAAGATAAAGAATAATGACAGTATGAATCAAATTAAATTCAGTGTTTTATTATTTTATGTTTGAGAAAGAGAGCGTGAGCAGGGAAGGGGCAGAGAGCGGGGAGGACAGAGGATCTGAAGCAGGCTCTGCGCTGATAGCAGAGAGCCTGATGTGAGATCATGACCTGAGCGGAAGTCGGATGCTCGACTGACTGAGCCACCCAGGTGCCCTGAATCAAATTAAATTCAAAGAAATGTAGAGAAAGGGGGGAAAGGAACATTTGTTATGAAATTTGTTAGGGAAGAATAACAAATTCCCAGGGTAGAATTCTTAGAGAATTAACTGATATATACATATTTAGGAACAATTCCAGCTCAAATTCATGGACACTGTGGAACTCGAAGGCTTTCTTGATTTGTACCCAAACTGTTTCCCATGTACTAATGTAGTTTTTCTTAATTTTGTTATAGGGCCTTTAAGTCACTTATTTTATCTCATGTTTCTAGATTTTATCTGTGAGAACAGTATTAGACACATAGAAAGTGATCAAGGTAGCTATCCTTCTTTCTGTATAAATTTTTTTTTTAATACATTGAAGTATCATTTTTTTCCTGTAAAGAGATACGGGGTTAGGTATCTAGGATTAGGAAAATTCTCCAACAGTGCAGAGGAGATTTGGAACTCAAAAGGTGTTAACGTTTTCTCTTGGTTGGCTGTTTCAGGGTGGCAGATTATCGTGCTAGATCTATGGAGTAGAGATCGGGCTAGTATTTAAGAAACTATGGCTGTATAATTGTGGAAAAAGAGATTTCAGAAGGACTTGACAATGAATACCGGGAAGCACAACTGAATGAGAGTGGATTCCTACATGACATGAGATAAACATAGCTGTTTGTTTCCAGTGTTTGATCAGTGTGTGGACAGCACAGCGGTGGCTGCTACCAGAATTGTGTGTGTTGTGCTGTGGGTCACCATCATAGAATCCAGTAGAACGAGTGCTGGGGAATAATAGAACCTTACAATGTTGTTTTCCCGGTTCTTGATGCCGTTCCTGCTACTGTAAGTAGAGAACAGGCTAAAATAATATATATCATAGTAGAGACATATCATGATCACGTGTGTAGGATTTGGGGAGTTTTATCTTTGTCTCATGGTTTGTTTTTTTGTTTTAATTTTTTAACGTTTATTTTTGAGGCAGAGAGACAGAGTGTGAGCAGGGAAGGGGCAGAGAGAGAGGGAGACACAGAATCTGATGCAGGTTCCAGGCTCCGAGCTGTCAGCACAGAGCCCGTTGTGAGGCTCGAACTCACAAACCGTGAGATCATGACCTGAGCTGAAGTTGGACACTTAACCGACTGAGCCACCCAGACGCCCCTGTCTCTTGTTATTCTTGCAGGGGACTAAGTGCCATTGACAATTAATAAGTAGCTTGAACTTTTTTTTCTAGCTCCAAAAAGCCGACTTCAAAATCGCCTCCTCTTCCACTTGGCTCATAAGGTATTTATGTTCTTGTTTCACACTTTTTGTTTTTAAAATATTTTTTCTTTCTTATTAAAAACAATGGTGAAAGATAATTTAAAAAAATTTTTTAAGTTTTATTTATTTTGAGAGAGAGAGAGAGAGAGCATGCAAGCGTGTGCAAGTGGAGAGTGGCAGAGAGAGAGAGAGAGAGAGAGAAAGAGAGAGAGAGAGAGAGAATCCCAAGCAGGCTCTGCCCTGTCAGCACGAAGCTGGATGCAGGGCTCAAAATTACAAACCTTGAGACCATGACCTGAGCCAAAGTCTTCTGACTGAGCCATCCAGGTGCCCCTGGTGAAAGATAATTAACTAGAAATGCTTGTTAATGAATTTGTACAACAAATAGAATATAGGTGTTAATTTTATAAGATTTTCTCCCCCTTAATGTTCTTTACCCTACTAATTTATTAAGAGATGTTAGATCTTAGTTCTTCTTAAGTAGCAGTCATTTAAGATTAGTTTCTTTCTACTGTCTCCTATTGTCTTTTGGAAGCACACTCAAAGACACCTTGTCTTAATTTCTAGAAATACATACACACTTTTCAAAATTGCCTTATAGCAATAATTTTGGTCATCATCATAAAATTTTTTTTTCACATAATTTTCCATATTAAAGAAGTTACACATTAATTCCATTAGATAAAATGTAAGTAAACAAAAATTGAAAAAGGAAATAACATCTACCATATTTAAAGCTAACTACATTTCAATCTTTTGGTATATTATATCTCCTTTTAAGATAATTATTTTTTGTATGCATATTTATATATGCATTTCTTTGTTTTGCAAAGAGTGAGACTCATGCATTTATTTATATATGCATATAATTTATATATGCATTTCTTTGTTTTGCAAGAGTGAGACTCATGTTGAATATATATTTTTATATTCTGCTTTTGTTTCTACCTATCTTTATACTATGAGCATATCCTTGAGGCACAAATAGTCTTTAAGACTGTGACTTTTTAAAATGTTTTTTATAAAAAACATTTCATTGTATCATGTATCATAATTTTTTTAACAATTCGTAGTTATTTGACTTTTAGATCATATTTATGTTTTTATTTATTTAAAAAATTTTAATACATTCCATACCCCATGATCCTCACAAGTGAACTCCTTAATCCCCATCACCTATTTAACCTATTCCCCCATCCACCTCCCATCTGGTAACCATCATTAAGGATCTGTTTCTTTGTTTGCCCCTCTCTGTCTTTTCTATGCTCGTTTGTTTTGTTTCTGAAGTTCCACATATAAGTGAAATCATATGGTATTTGTCTTTCTTTGACTGACTTATTTTGCTCAGGATAATATTCTCTAGCTCCATCCACATCATTGCAAATGGCAAGATTCCATTTTTTTTTTTTTTAATTTTTTTTTCAACGTTTATTTATTTTTGGGACAGAGAGAGACAGAGCATGAACGGGGGAGGGGCAGAGAGAGAGGGAGACACAGAATCGGAAACAGGCTCCAGGCTCTGAGCCATCAGCCCAGAGCCTGACGCGGGGCTCGAACTCACGGACCGCAAGATCGTGACCTGGCCGAAGTCGGACGCTTAACCGACTGCGCCACCCAGGCGCCCCAAGATTCCATTATTTTTTATGGTTAAATAATATTCCATTGTAAATATATACCATATCTTCTTTATCCATTCATTAGTCAGTGGGCATTTGGGTTCTTTCCATAATTTGGCCATTGTAGATAGTGCTGCTATACACATCAAGGTGCATGTATCCCTTTGAATTAGTATTTTTGTATTCTTTGGGTAAATACCTGGTAGTGCAATTGTTGGATATAGGGTAGTTCTATTTTTAACTTTTTGAGGAATTTCCATACTGTATTCAAAGTGGCTGCACCAGTTTGCATTCCCAAGAACAATGTAAGAGGGTCCCCCTTTGTTAATATGCTCACCAGCACCTGTTGTTTCTTGTGTTGTTAATTGAATGAGAACATCATACCCTGATACTAAAGCCAGATAAAGATTCCACTACAAAAGGCAACCGCAGGCCAATATCCCTGATGAACATGGATATAAGATTTCTGAATAAAATACTAGCAAACAGGGGCAAGTGGGTGGCTTAGTCCATTAAGTGTCTGACTTCGGCTCAGGTCTTGATCTCGTGGCTCATGAGTTCGAGTCCCACGTCGGGCTCTGTGCTGACAGCTCAGAGCCTAGAGCCTGCTTCAGATTCTGTGTCCTCCTTTCTCTGTCCATCCCCCATTCATGCTCTGTCTCTCTGTCTCTCAAAAATAAATAAACATTAAAAAATTAAAAAAAAATACTAGCAAACCTAATCCAACAGTACATTTAAAGAATCACTCACCACAATCAAGTGGGATTTATTCCTGGGCTGCAAGTGTGGTTCGGTAGTTGCAAATCAACCAATGTGATACACCACATTAATGAAACAAAGGATAAGAGCCTTTTGATCATTTCAATAGATGCCGTAGAAGCATTTGATAAAGTTCATCATCCGTTCATGATAAAAACCCTCAACAAAGTAGGGTTAGAAGGAACATATCACAACATAATAAAGGCCATGTATGAGAAATCCACAACTAATGTCATTCTCAACAGGGAAAAACAGAGCTTTTCTTCTAAGGTCAGGAATAAGACAGGGATGTCCACTCTTACCACTGTTATTTAACATAGTACTGGAAGTCCTACCCTCAGCAATTAGACAACAAAAAGCAATAAAAGGCATTCATATTGGCAAAGAAGTAAAACTTTCACTATTTGCAGATGACATGATATTCTATATAGAAAACTCGGTTAAAAAAAAAAAAACCTGAAAGATCCCACCCAAAAATTGCTAGAACTGATACATGAATTCAGTTAAGTCACAGGAAACAAAAACCAATGTATAGAAATCTGTTGCATTTCTGTACACCAAAAATGAAGCAGCACAAAGAGAAATCAAGGAATCAGCCCCATTTAGATTGTTTTATTTATTTATTTTTCCATTTAGATTGTTTTAATTTTAATTACAAAAATGTTATTCTGAACATCCTAGAAATGAGCTTACTGAGTAAGTTGAATTTGAACAACTTTAAAGATTTTCAATGATATTGCTAAATTATTTTACAGAAAGTTTATCACATCACCCATGTGCAATATATGAAAATAATTGGTGCATTTAAAAATATCACACTGTAGGGGCGCCTGGGTGGCGCAGTCGGTTAAGCGTCCGACTTCAGCCAGGTCACGATCTCGCGGTCCGTGAGTTCGAGCCCCGCGTCAGGCTCTGGGCTGATGGCTCAGAGCCTGGAGCCTGTTTCCGATTCTGTGTCTCCCTCTCTCTCTGCCCCTCCCCCATTCATGCTCTGTCTCTCTCTGTCCCAAAAATGAATAAACAACAACAAAAAAAAATCACACTGTAATTATCTCTGTTTAGTTCTTTCAGTGTTTGCTTTACATGTTTTCCAGACTGTATCATTAAGTGCATACAAATTTAGAATTCTTATATCCATCTAGTGAATTAAAACATCATTATGAAATGCCTCTCTTTATCTCTAGAAATTCCTCTTCACATAAAGTCTACTTTGTCATATTTGTATATCTACACTGGCTCTTTTTTGTATAATATTTGTCTATTATATCGCTTGACATACTTTTAAACTTTCTATCTTACTGTGTCTTTATATTTAAAAAATTTGTTTAATGTTTATTTATTTTTGATAAAGAGAGAGACAGAGTGCAAGTAGGCAGAGAAAGGGGGAGACACAGAATTTGAAGCAGGTTCCAGGCTCTAAGCTGTCAGCACAGAGCCTGATGAGGGGCTCGAACCCACAAACCAAGAGATCATGACCTAAGTCGAAGTTGTATGCTTAACTGACTGAGCCTGACTGACTCAGGCTCCCCGTGTGTCCTTGTATTTTAAAATGTCTCTCTTATAAACAGCAAATGAAAGCAATAAAAAGACATAGAAAAAAGAAAAGGGAGAAAGAAATAGGAAGAAGAAGGAAGAGGGTGGTTATTAGCTGTGACTTAAAGGTTTTCCATCGTCAAGGCTATGCCTCCAGAGGCTGTTTTCATTCTTTCTCTGAAGGAGACGGAAGAGAAGATAAGGAACTGAAGAGAAATAAGGAGAACAGAGAGACAAGGTGGTTGAAGGAGGAGTTAAAATCTCTGTACCATAGGTATTGATTAACTGTTCTCTAATATGAATCTTTTCATGTGTTTTTTCCTCTGACAATTTTAGTTTAATGATGAGAAGAAGTTGATGAACTTTCATCAGAATCTTCAGGATATCACAGAAGATCAACTCAGTTTGGCCTCAATCCACTATATGCGATCTCACTACCAAGAAGCTATTGATATTTATAAGCGAATACTGCTAGATAACAGGTCTGTGCCCTTTTATGTCTACTCAGAATCTCATTTTGTTATTTTTTTTCCTGGAAACAGTTTGGCTGAGGACCTAGTATGGTTTCGATCTATTATCACCATGGGTTCAAATGTGTTTGGCTAATAATCTGGCCTCATTAAGAACTCCTTATTCTCCAGATCAGGATTTTTCCACCTTAATTTCGTTATCACCCTTCCAGAGAGCCTTTTTGGACTTCTTTTCCCCAGCCACCTTCTCATGAAGCATTAAAACCACAGATATACCGTGTGTCCATTTACATCTCAAACGTATATCTATGCTTTATACTTAAATGAGTATGATTTTCCATTTCTTCAGAAGAATTCTTAACTCCTGTTGAAAATGCATGGTCTAAACATATCATTTCAGCATTGTATTACATTGTAGGTAACGTTTTGACAAAATTAGAAATAAACCATTCCCGAGAATTAACATTCCAACTTTTATCACTGACCATGTGGTCTCTCTTTCACTTTCCCAAAATGTCTCACCCACCTGCCTTCTCTCCTTTTGTTTTACCTGCACCCCAGCCATTTCCCCCTCACTCATCGAGTCTGCTTCTTGTGTGTCAGTCCCCTGTACCGCATGTGCTCATTTACAGTTTTTGCCCAGTACGTTAGTTTCATTTTTTTTAACATGAGCGAGTAGGAGTTGAATGTTTCCCTTTCTCCTTTCGTTGTCATCTTTCATTCTACTTAAAACGCCCAAATATTACAGTACAAAAGAAAAATACCACACTGATGGTATCTTGGTTTCTTTCTTCGAAAGGCAAATTCATGTTTTCTCCGCCTGGCTGTCCATTTTTAACCATTAAAAAAGTCTTTGTCGTTTGACAACATTTCTCTGAAGTAGACTTCAACTGTTAACCCTTAATCCTTTCACCTAATAGGGAATACCTTGCCCTCAATGTGTATGTGGCCCTGTGTTACTACAAGCTGGATTACTATGATGTGTCTCAGGAAGTTCTGGCAGTTTACCTTCAGCAAATCCCTGAAAGCACCATCGCACTCAATCTTAAGGCCTGTAATCATTTTCGCCTTTACAACGGCAAAGCAGCTGAGGTAGTGATGGAAACTTGTTTTTAATTTACTTAATGCCAGTTTGACTAGCCCTATACTTTCTGGGTCAGTCATAAAACCCTATTATAATCTGTTAACTCTTGATTAATATCCCTTTGTCATTGCCAGTGTGATTCTATAAGAACCAATTATATAAGTATTTATATTGATTAGGTATTCTAAAAAAATGTTGACTTCTGAATTCTGAATGTCTACTATATTGCAGATGATCTTTACCTAGATGCTTTACATTAACTTAAATATGTCAACACCAAACACTTCTGCTTCTTCCTCTAAAATAGGTTTGTGGCTGTGTGGTTCATTATCGCCAGCATGTAAATCACATGACAAACCTAGGATTTCCATCAGTCTTTTTCTTCCTCCCCCATCTAATCGTCTACCACTCCCTATCAGGTCTGCATCCTGGATATCTCTTTGGTTTATCTCTTCTCCTCTGCCACTGCTCTAGTCTGGGCACTCAATAATTTCCCTGCCTCTAGCCTTGTCCTCTCCAGTTTAGCCACCGACATTGTTCCACACACCACACTCTGCTGCTCTCAGAGCTTTGCATTTAACATTCTCATTTCTTGGAATGCCTTATTCTACTTGGTACAATTCAGCATCTCTTTTAGGGTCATCCCAAGAGGCAATACTGGTAAGCATTTTATAAATACTTAGAAATTGTGGGCACCTGGCTGGCTCAGTCGGTAAAGAATGTGACTCTTAATCTCCGGGTCATGAGTTCAAGCCCCACGTTGGGAATGAAGCCTACTTAAAAAAAAAAAAAAACATTAGGGGCTCCTGGGTGGCTCAGTCGGTTGAGCCTCCAACTCTTAATTTTGGCTTGGGTAATGATCTCACGGTTTCATGAGTTCGAGCGCTGCATGGCCTCTCCACTGACAGCGCAGAGCCTGCTTGGGATTCTCCCTCTTTCTTTGCCCCTCTGCCACTCACACTCTCTTTGCCTCTCTCAAAATAGATAAATTAATTTAAAAAAATTTTTTTAATAAAAAAAGAAATTTAGAAATTGAGTTACTTAAAGGCACTATGCAAAATGCTTGGTATATATTATTTATTTTCCCTTATCCTGTGGATAAAATCTGTTATAGCATCTTTTTTTTTTCAAAAATTTTAATGTTTATTTATTTTTGAGAGAGAGACAGACAGAGGGTAAGCTGGGAGGGGCAGAGAGAGAGAGAGGGAGACACTCTGAAGCAGGCTTCAGGCTCCGAGATGTCAGCACAGAGCCTGATGAGGGCTCAAACCCATGAGGTGTGGGATCATGACCTGAGCTGAAGTCAGATGCTCAACTGACTGAGCCACCCAGGCGCCCCTGTTATAGCTATCTTTGTAAAGGAAACAGAGAGTACATAGGAGGCCATACATGGGACTCCCTTTTGTTTAACACTCTACACACACACACACACACACACACACACACTCACACACACTCATGCATGCACACATATAGAGAGGGAGAGGGTATATTCTATACTATATCTATTAACAGATATTTATTTATTTATTTACATAATATATAAGGGTTTTTTTTTTTAAGATTTTATTTTTTTAAAGTAATCTCTACATACAACATGGGGCCCGAACTTAAAACCCTGAGATCAAGAGTCACACATTCCACAGCCAGTCACGTGCCCCTATACAGGTTATTTTTAGGTTAACTGTATGAGGGAGGCCATGCTTGGAAATTACTTCCTCAACCACTATTTTAGTTGATGTCAGAAGCCACCAAATTTCAAATGTAAAATTTGTGCATGTGTCAAAATTACAAAATCCCACCCTCGCCCAAAAAACTGTTCCAGCTGGCATTGTGCCACTGGGGGAGGAGGGAAAGGAACTGAAACCAGCGAACTGACTGTATCGAAGCAAAATTCAGTGAAACTGCAATGGCGAGGAACATTATTGACACGCTTTAGCTGACAGCAGATTCGACTCCTGGGTCAAACAGTGTTTCGTAATCGTGGGGGAGGGGAGGAGTACTATTTGTGGTTATGTTGGTGAAGGGTGGTCTGTTGTGGCAACACAGATGCCCGCCACTTCATGTGCTTAGTTTGCCACTGAACAGTCCATTTATATGTCATGTAAAATACGTTCTTGGGTATGCTCATTTCAACCAAATAGGCCCTGCAGTCTGCCTAACTGGCTGGTTTCCAGCATTAGCAGTTTAATAGTCAACTGGTTTGCAGTTTGATCTCTTTCGGGTTTATAGCCTTTGGTAAGAACAAATAAACAAAATATATTCTCGCTTTTCTACCTTGAGTTAATCTTGGGGACTTTGCCAATGTTTCCCAGTCTATTAAATGTTTACATTTTGTCTGCCCATGCTCTTTCCATAGTCTCGTATGGGTAGCGTGGTTAACCAATATTCTGTAGGTCTGGCATTATCCAAGCCAGGGCACCAAGCTGCATCTCAGGTCTCTAAAAGGCATTCTTTTTCATCTGAAATTGTGTCTGTGCAGCTTACATACTAATTTTATAATGTTTCCAGCAGTAGATGACTATGTCAAATGTACCCTGACAAGCTTTGGCAGGGGGAACTTTAGCTGTTTGTGTTTACTTATAATTTTATCAAACCATTTAAAAATAAGGCATTCCTCTAGTAATTTGTATAATGGGTTCAACCTTATATGGCTCATTCTCTCTACAAACACTAGTAGCATTCTGCTCTTCTATAGTAAGCATGACGTAATCTGTAATGATTCACCTAATTTTTAAAGTATTTTGAATAACTTGCCCAAAATTTTACAAGTGATGAATTCAGCTCTGAAACCCTTGTTTATCTGACTCTAAAGCCCATAGACTTAACTGCAATTTTAGATGAAATTTCTTAGCTCTTTTATGTGATTGTATATATATAATATATAAAATATCATGCGTACTATTTGGTAGTTGCCTAATTGTCTTTAATCTAGACAAGTTTATTGAGGTTTGAAACTTTATTTTGACGTTCGCATCCCTGTACCTGGCACAAAGCACACATAAAGTTGGTGTCAACTAAGTGTATTGGTTGAATGAGAAACTTAAAGTATGACTTAGAAATTAAGGGAGAATTGTGTTCAAAGAAGGGGGAGGTTCAAAAGAGGTCAGTAAAGATGAAGATTGAGAAAAAGCCATTGGGTACCATAACTAGGATTTCCTACAGTTCCCTACTTTGATGATTAGCATATCATTATCATTGGGGGTTGGATCTAGACAACAAGGAGTTGAGGAGTGGGTGAGTAATTGCTTGGATTGGAATTTGTCTTAAAGGATATGGCAGAAGGATGACAATTAGATGATGAAGCAATAGAAGCAGTGAATGTAAGATGATGGGGGAAGGAAGGAGAATGCTAGTTTCAGAGGATAAAGACTTTAAAAAAAATTTTTTTAATGTTTATTTTTGAGAGAGAGAGAGAGGGAGAGAGAGAGAGAGACAGAACGAACATGAGCAGGGGAGGGGCAGAGAGAGAGGGAGACACAGAATCTGAAGCAGGCTCCAGGCTCTCAGCTGTCAGCACAGAGCCCAACGAGGGGCTCAAACCCATGAACCATGAGATCATGACCGGAGCCAAAGGTGGCCGCTCAACCAACTGAGCCACCCAGGCACCCCTCAGAGGATAAAGACTTAAAAAAAAATCCACCCCCCAAACTGGGAAGGCTTCCAGGGTAGTGGTTAAGAACAGGAGCTTTGAAATCAGATAGACCCAAATTCTACTCCCGGGTGATAGCTGTGCGGCCTTCGGTGAACTACTTAACCTCCTGCAAAGTAAGGAAAGTAATAGACTGACTTATAGCCTGCTGTGAAGATTAAGTGATACGATGTACGTAAAGTGCCTAACTTGATGTACATGGCAAACTCTCAGTAAATATTAACATTTATCAAGGATTTTGTAGGCAGAAACATTGTCAAAACTATCTTTTTCTTTATGTTTGGTGCTTTCTCTATTTTGTTTAAGAGGACTTCCTGGCTCAAGATCATATTCTCTGGTATTATCTTCTAAAATCCTCATTGTTTTGCCTTTTTCAAATTTAAATGATCTATAATTATATATATTTTTTTATTTTTTTAAAGATTTTATTTAATGTTTATTTATTTATTTTGAGAGAGAGAGAGAGAGTGAGAACATGAGCAGGGGAGGGGCAGAGAGAGGCAGAGAGAGAATTCTAAACAGGCCTCACGTGGTCTGTGTAGAGCCCAACATGGGGCTCGAACCCATGAACTGTGAGATCTTCACCTAACCTGAAGTCGGATGCTCAACTGACTGAGCCACCCAGGTGCCCCAAAGATTCTATGTTTTTTAAGTGGGGCTTGAACTCATGACCCCAAGACCAAGAGTTGCATGCCCACTGACTGAACCAGTCAGGCGCCCCTAATTATATTATAATACGTTATATTTAAAAGGTTTAATTTCTCAATTAAAAGACAAAGATTGGCAAATTAGATTTAAAAGACAAAACCCTAATATATGTTTTAAATATAAGGGCACAGAAAATTTGAATGTAAAAAGATATATTTCATGCAGAATATTTCCTCTTTTAATTTATTAAAAATTTAAAAAAATTTTTAATTTGAGAGATCGGGGGAGGGGAGAGAGAGAATGAGAGTCTTAAGCAGGCTCCACACTCAGCCCAGAGCCTGACATGGGGCCCGATCCCATGACCCTGGGATCATGACCCGAGCCAAAGTCAAGAGTTGGATGCTCAACCAACCAGCCATCTAGGCGCCCACATGTGAACTTTTATGATTATCTTCTTTTATTTAGTATAACGTTTATAAAGTTCATCATGCTGTAGCATGTATTACTATTTCATTTGTTTTTATGAGCAAATAATATTCTATTGTGTGGATATATTTCATTTTATTTTTCCATTCATCAGCTGATAGACATTTGGGTTGTTTCCGCTTCCTATTATGAATAATGCTGTTATGAGCATTTGTGTACGTGTTTTTGGACATGTTTTGGACCTGTTTCCACTTGTCTTGGGTATATGCCTAGAAGAGGAATTGCTGGGTTATATGGAACTCTCTATTTAATTAAGGGACTGCCAGACTGTTTTACAAAGTAACTGTACAAGTTTACATTCACACCAGCCGTATGTAGGAGTTTCAGTTTCTCTATATCCTTGCCAACAGTTATTATCTGACTTTTTTATGCTAGCCATCCTGTTGGATGTGAAGTGGAATCTCATTGTGGTTTTGATTGGCATTTCTCTGATGACTAATGGTGTTAGACATCTTTGCTTGTGCAGTGAGTGCTGCTTTATTATTTTTTTAAAATTTTTAAAATGTTTATTTATTTTTGAGAGAGACAGAGACAGAATGCAAGTGGGTTAGGGGCAGAGAGAGAGGGAGACACAGAATCCGAAGCAGGCTCCAGGCTCTGAGCCGTCAGCACAGAGCCCGCTGCGGGGCTCAAACTCACAGAGCTGTGAGATCAAGACCTGAGCCCAAGTCAGATGCTCAACGAACTGAGCCACCCAGGCACCCCAGTGAGTGCTGCTTTAAATCTTGTGCCCTAGGCATCTCACTTGCCTTCCCCTGAGTTCTGGCTGGTCCTGCCTGAATCAGAACTATCCTCATCTTACTAAAAGATTTTCTTTTTTCACTTTCATTTGCTCAAGTGTGCACTGAAGTTTTCCAGAGACAACGTGATTTCAAAATAGATCCAATGCAGATACAGACATGCCAAGCTAGCTGTCCTCTTTTAAGCTGACATGAAAGAGATTTGCAAAAATTTATGAAACAGTACTACTCTTCTCACTACATTTTTGCAGTGGTAAATGCAGGGATTTTTTTTAAGTTTATTTATCTATTTTGAGAGAGACAGAGACAGCGTGAGTGGGGGAAGGGGCAGAGAGAGAGTATTCCAAGAAGGCTCTGTGCTGCCAGCACAGAGCCCCACATCGGGCTTGAACTCACAATATTGCAAGATCATGACCTGAGCCGAAACCTAGAATTCGACACTAAACTGACTGAACCACCCAGGCACCCCTACATGCGATTTTTAAAAATGTTTATTTATTTTTGAGAGAGAAAGCATGAATGAGGAGAGAGAGGGAGAGACACAAAATCCGAAGGAGGCTCCCGGCACTGAGCTGTCAGCATAGAGTCCTACGTGGGACTCAAAACTCACAAACCATGAGATCATGACCTTAGCCAAAGTCGGACGCTCAACTGACTGAGCCACCCAGGCGCCCCTAAATGCAGTTTTCTTAATGAAATATATTTATGTTAATATATAATGGTTTTATTATTATTTTTGATTAATTGAATAATTTAAAATTTCTGTTTTAATTTCTAATACAATGTGTATTGTAGTGTGAGCTATTTATGTGGGCTATAACCCATGTAAACAAAAGCTCTTTAGGATCCTTAATAATTTTTAAGACTATAAAAAAGATCTTGAGATCAAAAAGCTTGAAAATTGCTGATCTAACCTAATATTACCAAACACTTTAGAATTGCTGCTGTGGACAAAAGAAGGGATTAATAAAAGCATTGCTGAGGTAGATGCACAATCCCATATGAGATCAAGTGGAGCAAGTTTGTAGTGGTTAGTGAGAACAATCGAGAATTTAAATAGTGGGGAGCCTGGGTGGCTCGGTTGGTTGAGCGTCTGACTGTTGATTTCGGCTCCGATCATGATCCCAGGGTCAGGGGATCGAGCCCCACATCAGGCTCTGCGCTTAGCATGGAGCCTGCTTAAGATATTCTCTCTCTCTCTCTCTCTCTCTCTCTCTCTCTCTCCCCTCCCTCCCTCCCTCCTCAGCCCTCTGCCCCTCTCCCCTGCTTGCTCTCTCTGTCTCTAAAATAAAATTTTTTTTTTTTTTTTTTTTAAATTTTTTTTTTTTTTTTTCAACGTTTATTTATTTTTGGGACAGAGAGAGACAGAGCATGAACAGGGGAGGGGCAGAGAGAGAGGGAGACACAGAATCGGAAACAGGCTCCAGGCTCCGAGCCATCAGCCCAGAGCCTGACGCGGGGCTCGAACTCCCGGACCGCGAGATCGTGACCTGGCTGAAGTCGGACGCTTAACCGACTGCGCCACCCAGGCGCCCCTAAAATAAAATTTTTAAAAATTTAATTATTTTATCCTGAAAAGGTTAGCTACCTACTGACGGAAGTAGAAAAAGGAGAGGAAGATTACTCAAAATTATAGATTGGCAAGTCAGGAACAACAGAAAGCTGAGGAAGGGCTAAGGGAATCGAGGGTGTTAGTGAGGATGCTAGAAATGGTTGACCATTTGTTCTATGGGGAGCTAAAAGGGTGAGAGAATACAGAAGAGATCTGATAGGTCTAATAAATAATAGGAGAAAGTATTTTAATTATGGTATGTAAGTAAAGGCCAATTCAGCAGGGAGGAGGTACTATGAGAGTTCAGGGTATAGGTGGAATGATCACATTGAAGAATCAACCTCAGTTGTGAAAAACTTAGCTCCTTTATCACCTTTGGATCTGCAAAGTAGAAGTCTTCAGACTTGGGTTGACCAGTTTCAAACTTGCTGCTTATTGGAAGGTTCAAGTCATGTAATGTTTATAAGCCTTGATGTTCTCATCTGTAAAATGAGGATAATAATCACACCGACTCTCTGAGTCCTGAGAAACAAACGAAACAGTGTGTTAAATTCCTTGTAAACTATAAAACGTTGTAAAAATATGTGGTGTAAGGACTGTACACTTGCGTTTTCCTAAGCCTTTCCTTTTTCAATTTCAGGCAGAACTCAAAAGCTTGATGGACAACGCTTCTTCTTCCTTTGAATTTGCTAAAGAACTCATCAGGCACAATCTGGTGAATAGCGCTATCATCGTGACTGAATTGAGTCTTAATCCTACTTTGGTATATCAAAGCAGTTAGAAGGATACGCGAAGGGAGATATTGCAACAAATACTTCTCTACTCCAAGCGAACTCCTCCTTGCTATGGGAGAGAGAACATAAGTTTTAGATATGAGGTCCTCTCCTCAAGGAAACCCTTACTGGGAGGGCAGTAAGACATATATAACATTTAGAAAGAAGTGCAAGGCAGTATAAGTCCAAGGGTTCATTTTGTTGGCCAAGACCAAGGAACATCTATCCTTGTGGATTACAATGAATGGAAGGATTTTCTGGCGAAAGTCAAACTCGAGTCCATCTTTGTTTTTGTTTTTAATTTTTTAATGTTTTTAAATTTGTTTTTGAGACAGAGAGCGACAGAGTGTGAGCAGGGGAGGGATAAAGAGAGAGGGAGACGCAGAATCCGAAGCAGGCTCCAGGCTCTGAGCTGTCAGTACAGAGCCCGACGCGGGGCTCGAACTCACGGAGTGTGAGATCATGACCTGAGCTGAAGTCGGCCGCTTAACCGACTGAGCCACCCAGGCGCCCAAAATTTAATTTATTTTTTAAATTTACATCCAAGTTAGTTAGCATATAGTGCAACAATGATTTCAGGAATAGATTCCTTAGTGCCCCTTACCCATTTAGCCCATCCCCCCCACAATCCCTCCAGTAACCCTCTGTTTGTTCTCCATATTTAGGAGTCTCTTATGTTTTGTCCTCCTCCCTGTTTTTATATTATTTTGAAAGCATCTGTATTTAAGGAGCTTTTCTTAAAAGCTTCCCAGATGGATATAATGTACAGCCAGAGTAAGGAAGCACCATATGTATATATGACTGGAAGGAGTATGTCAGCTAGTAAGTAGGGATTTGTTTCTGAGAGTGGGATTAAAGAGAGAAATGAGAATACAGAAATTTTCCTTTGGTAATATATAAGTTTTCCCCCTTTGAACATATAATACTTTTATAATTTAAAACAAAGTCTAAAATTACTACACAATATAAATGGTTGTTATGAGCATTGGCTTTTGCGGTCAGACTTGAGGTCAAAATCAGCCTATTCCATGTACTAGCTTTGGACCTTTGGGTGAGTCACTTAGCATTGTTGAGACTCAGTGTTCTCAGGTGTTCCACAGGGGAAATTACAGTGCCTACCGTATTTTCTTGTGAGGACCAAATGAGGTAACGTGTGTAAGATGCTTTGCACAGTATCTAGCACTTAGTACACATTTAGTAAATCATGTTTTTGTGATCATGCTATGGCCATCAGTCCAAACTGCTGAAGCATCATTGGGCAGAAGAGTCCATTGAATTTGGTTAAAGGAGTTAATTTGTGACTTGTGAGAGTAAGTTTACTAGTGTGCTGAAAGCAGGAGGTTAAGGAGCAAGAGGATAATAAAGTTGAAGCAGTAAAGCCACACACTTTTGAAGTGTGGTACTGAAAGAAAGGAAAAAAATAGGGCACTATCGAGAGGGAGGAAGATTTTTCAAGAGAGCAAAAACGCTTGTGTATGTTTAAAGTTGAGAAGTAGGACCAGGAGCAATGAAGATAGAATAATTAATAGAGAAACAAGATCCAGGTTGACTAAAACATCCTGAGATCCCTGGATTGGGAGAACAAATGTTAAAATGCCCCATACTACCCGGAGCAACCTATACATTTAATGCAATCCCTTTCAGAATACCAACAGCATTTGTCACAGAACCAGAGCAAACAATCCTAAAATTTGTATGGAACCGTAAGAGATCCTGAATGGCCAAAGTAATCTTGAAAAAGAGGAACAAAACTGGAGATATCACAATCCCAGATTTCAAGATATACTGCAAAGATGTAGTAATCAAAATAGTATGGTATTGGCATAAAAATAGACACAGATCAATGGAACAGAATAGAAGGGCCAGAAATAAACCCACAATTATATGATCAATGAGTCTTCAACAAAGGAGGCAGGAATATGAAATGGGAAAAAGACAGTCTTTTCAACGAATGGTGTTGGGCGAATCAGACAGCTACATGCAAAAGAATGAAACTGGGCCATTTTCTTACACCAAAAGTAAACTCAAATGGATTAAGAACCTAAATATGACACCTGAAACCATAAACATCCTAAAGGAGAGCACAGGCAGTAATTTCTCACATTGGCCATAGTAGCATTTTTCTAGATATGTCTTCTGTGGTAAGGGCAACAAAAGCAAAAAAAACCCAAAAAAAACAAAAAACAAAACAACCAGTTAGGACTAACATCAAAATTAAAAGTTCTGCCCGGTCAAGGAAACAATCAACAAAACACAAAAACAACCTGCAAAGTGGGAAAAGATATTTGCAAATGACATCTGATAAGGGGTCAGTATCCAAAATGTATAAAAAACTTATACAACTTGGGGCGCTTGGGTGGCTCATTCGGTTAAGCATCTGCCTCTTGATCTCGGCTCAGGTCATGATATCACAGTTAGTGAGTTTGAGCCCCACATGGGGCTCTGTTCGACAGCACATAGCCTGCTTGGAATTCTTTCTCTGTCTCTTTCTGCACCTACTCCACTCGTGCTCTTTCTCTCTCTCTCAAAAACGAAACAAAACAAAACAAAAAACAAAACAAAAAAAAAACACTTATACAACTCAACACCAATCCGATAAATAAAAAATGGGCAGAAGACATGAACAGACATTTCTCCAAAGAAGACATCCAAATTGCCAACAGACATGAGAAGATGCTTAACATCATTCATCATCAGGAAAATGCAAATCAAAACTACAATGAGATATCACCTCACACCTGCTAGAATGGCTAAAATAAAAACACAGGAAGTAACAAATGTTGGTGAGAATGTGGAGCAAAAGGAACCCGTGTGCACTGTTAATGGGAATGAAATTGGTGCACTGTGGAAAAGAGTATGGGGGTTCCTCGAAAAATTAAAAATAGATTTACCATGTGATCCAGAATTCCACTGGATTCCGCTGGGTGTTTACTCAAAGAACACGAAAAACATGAAAATATTCAAAATTATACATGTACCCCTATATTTATTGCAGAATTATTTACAATAGCCAAATTATGGAAGCACCTCAAGTGTCAATAAATGAATGGATGTATATATACATATATATATATATATACACATATATATAATTATAATTCATATATAATATATATATTAATATATTATATATATATATATTTATATATATATTTGTGTGCTTTTGTTGCCCTCACCACAGAAGACATATCTAGAAAAATGCTACTATGGCCAATGTGAGAAACTACTGCCTGTGCTCTCTTTTAGGATGTTTATGGTTTCAGGTGTCATATTTAGGTTCTTAATCCATTTGAGTTTACTTTTGGTGTAAGAAAATGGCCCAGTTTCATTCTTTTGCTCCCCCTACAGCAAATCCACAGACACACAATGGAATGTTACTCAGCCATAAAAAGAGTGAATTCTTGCCATTTGGAGTACATGGATGGAGCTAGAGTGTATAAAGTCAAATGAAATAAGTCTGAGAAAGACACCGTATGATTTCAGTCATACGTGGAATTTAAGAAATAAAACAAATGAACAAAGAAAAAAAGAGACCAACCAAAAAACAGACTCTTGACTACAGAGAACAAATAGCTGATTACCAGAGGGGAGATGAGTGGGGGGATGGTTGAAATAGGTGAAGGGGATTAAGAGTACACTTGTCATGATGAGCACTGAGTAATGTATAGAATAGTTGAATCACCATATTGTACACCTGATGTTAACTGTACTAGAATTAATTTTTTTGAAGTCATGAAATCAAGAAACCAGATGAAAGAATTAATCTTGGCAAAAGAAGGGAACATCTCAGATAAGGAAGAATCAAGAAAGAAACCAAATGGATATTTTTGAGGTAGAAAGCAGAGATTGGGTAGCTCATGCCTGATGGCTTCGATCTCTGTGTAGTTATTTATGAAACAGCTTGCTATGTGTCAGATACTGTGCTAGGTTCTGGGTAAACTACAGTGCGTAAAACTGCTCTCTCGGATAGTATTTTTGTTTTAGCCATTGTCATTAGCATATGACAATATTCTTACGTGTTTGCTGTTTGAGGCTCTCTCCCCACTTGAGTGTAGCTGTGTTATAGTGACAAGGAAGTGACTTGTTCTTGCTGCAACGCCAGTGCTTACTACAATCCCAGACAAACAGTAGGCATTACTATTTATGCAATTCATTAAATGTTACCTACTATGTACCACACATTTACCCCTCTTTATCTCATTCGATCCTTATAATGAAGAAAAAGGCTCAAAAAGGTTATATAAATTCCTTCCTGGAGTTTTTGATATAGAATATTTGTCTAGAAAAAAG
Source organism: Prionailurus viverrinus (assembly GCF_022837055.1). Taxonomy (NCBI): domain Eukaryota; kingdom Metazoa; phylum Chordata; class Mammalia; order Carnivora; family Felidae; genus Prionailurus; species Prionailurus viverrinus. The sequence goes on from NC_062562.1 coordinate 154,543,426, forward strand.
TTTTATTATTGACTATTGGGTACTTTAAGAGTTTTCTGTAGTTCTTATGAAAAGGAAACGTATGCGATAGGCGTATGCCTTTATTCTGTTGCTTACACTTATTATAATTTAGATAATGGCTTTTTTCAAGAAGGTCAAAGTCGTGTGTATATTGAGAGCTTCAAAAATATATTCATCTTTTCAAACAATAACTGAGTTATAAGTGGCAGCTCCTTACACATTTCCCCAGTAAGTGCATTCATGCTTATTGCCATAATAATGGACTTTTTCTGTCGTTAGGTTGTTTTTCGAGGAGGTGAAGGGGCTTTGCAGGTTTTGCCTCCCCTGGTTGATGTCATTCCTGAAGCTCGGTTAAACTTAGTGATTTACTACCTTCGTCAAGGTAAGAAAAATTTGTCGTGGTCTTGCTTACAACGACATATGGTAGAACATTTAATCTCTGATTGAGTTAGTTGCTTAACTTTTAAAATCCAAAATGCTTCCAAAAATGTATTTGCAGCAGGTTCATAGGATAGAACAAATTTATTGGTGCTTATTTGTTGTCGTACCTTTTCTATTGCTTCCAATCTTCTCCCTCATTCTGTTTTTCTTTCTTCCTTTTATTTTTCTGTCTTTTGTTCTCTACCCATCTATTTCAGTTTTTCCATCGTTTTTCCTTCCTCTTCCTTCCAGTTATTTTTCTAGTGTTCCCCTGTGTATAGTGTACATCCACGTTTTCTTGAGTCTTTATCTTTAACTATTTTTTATTTAGTCTAGTTGTCTGCCTTTCTGTTTCTTTCTACCTGCAGCTTCTTATGAGAAATATTATGATTCAAAGAGAATGTGACATTGACTGCCCTTAAGTAAGGTTAAAATTGTAGACACATGCCTAAAGCAGTCTTTTACCTAACAGTGATGAGTGCAGGATAGGAGCTACCATGCATTGGTGGTGGCGCTGTGTCAAGGACCTCGGACTAACAGTGTGGGCCTTTTTAGGTACATGGTAGAAACCAACCAGACAACATATTCCTCATCGAGGAAAATGTAAGTGTTTATTAAAATAAGAACATGAACGTGTAAACAGTTCTATCTGATATATAAGCTCAATGAAGTAGGCTTTTGGACAGGAATTAAATATCGTATGTGTTTTATAAATTAATTTTTATTATAAAAGATTTCAAACTAAGCAAAAGTAAATAGTATAAATGCCCAAAACGAACAGCCAAGTATTCATTCCAGCTTCAACAGTCTTCAAGATACTGCCATTATTTTTTCATCCATACTCCCCCCTACAGCAAATCCCAGACTTCATGTCATTTCACTCCTACATACTTAATATATATTCTCTTTTAAAAAATCGGTTGTTTTTCTTGTATAATTACAATGCCATTGGTATATAATAGTCCATATTTTAGCTTGAACCCTTTTTTAAGTGCTTCATGGCTTATGGGTCTCCTAAGATATTTTGGTTATCCTTAAGATAATTACTCCACATTGAACTTGATGGAGAGTTAGAAGACAGATAAAACAACTCATACTTCCCATGAACGTTTGAGTACTGAAGGACTGTATGTTTCTGGGACTATTTCAGAAGAGTTTTCTGGAATATAGACTAGTATAGCTACTTATTTCTTGTATTTCAGATGATGTTCAAGAAGCTTATAACTTAATTAAGGATCTGGAACCTACTACTCCTCAGGTAATTGAAAATGTGTTACCATTTTACTAACCAACTTCTGTTGAAAGCAGAATTTCAGAAAGGTAGCAAGAAGGCATATTAGAGAAGATTTCTGCTTGTAGAATCTCAGGGAAGACCATATATATTGATCTAGGAATGTCCTGTGAGACTTTTGATATGAGAATGAATATTCTGGATTTTTTAATGTTTTTAAACTCCCTTATATGTGGTCATTTCCTCAAAAGGGTTGAGGTGTGAAAAAACCTAAATCTAGGATTACAATGGAACTAACAGCAAGGTATAGAAAGAAACTTATCTCACTAGTATAATTGTTTGTAATTTGTCTTTCCCCTACTAGATTGTTAGCTCTTTGCAGTCAGGGACCGTTGTCTATTTGGATTTCCAACACTATGTACACAAGTATGTTGTAGATATTGTACTTATTGAATGAAAGACTGAAAATGTTTCTAGACCCTATGAAATCCAAGCAGGTATTGTTCTCAAGTGTATTAAAAGCTTCAGCATTGGGATGCCTGGGTGGCTTAGCTGGTTGAGCTTCCAACTCCTTATTTCAACTCAGGTTATGATCCCAAGGTCATCGTATTGAGTCCCACATTGGGCTCCATGCTGAGTGTGGAGCCTGCTTAGGATTCTCTCTCTCTCTTTGCCCCTCCACCCCACTCATGCTCTCGTTCTCTCTCTCTCTCTCTCTCTCAAATAAAAAAATAAAAGCTTTGGCATCTTTTGTGTTCTTTTTATGAGCCCTCTTAAATAAAAATAGTACCTACATAAAAAATTGATAAAGCTGCTAAAAAAGGTGTCTATTAAAGAAAAGAGCCATGTCTGAAAGGGATGAAGGTGAGCTCTCAGGGCTCCAAAAGAGAGAATACCTTACAAATGGAAATTACAGGATACTTTTTTGTTTTTTGAGGAAAAAGATTATTATGAAAACAAAGTTATTTTATTATTGGAAAGAGAAAATAATGTGTATGTTGTTGTTATGAACACTGGCAGGGGCTAATAAGGTGATAAAAATTATTACATAAATATTTTATTGTTAATTTTTTCCATTGAGTTCAAATAAAACTTAAAGTTTCCACTGAGTTTTTCTGCTTAAGATTGAGAATTTACAAATATGGTGAATTCTGTTATATGGACACTTTCCTGAAAACCAAATGAAAGTCTCCTAATTCTTTCATTCAAGCCAAGGATGGAAAAGAGAAAAGTGACTCTGGGTAACTTTTGATAATATATTGAGAGTATTAAGTTGAAATTAATTTGGAAGACATCGCATAGCTACACATTCTCTTAACAGTAATTAGTGTTATTCCATGTTGCCAGGAGTATATCCTCAAAGGAGTGGTCAATGCAGCTCTTGGCCAGGAAATGGGTTCGGTAAGTATGAAATCACTGGTAATGTACAGTCTGCCGTTACACTGTTGTGGAAAAGATCAAAGTGAACGTTCAAGTTCAGCCAGCAATAAGCTTACGATTAGGCTCATTTGCAGTTCCTTTCGTTCCTCCATATCCCCCAACCTAGATTCCATTGTAAAAAGAATTCTATGTGATTTAAAGACCAAAAAAAGAAATCTTTCACCCTAAGAATTGTTGCTTCATCTTTTAAAAGCCCCATTTTTAAGCAGTGTGTTTATACCTAATAACAACTGCAAATCATCGCACATCTTCATTCTTACTTTCAGTGAGTTGCATTAACCTTGCACACCTCTGAGCTGTAATCTTGGCATTTGTAAAACGGGGATAATTGTTTCTTTGGCAAAGACTTTTTATAAGCACTGCCCAAAATTAAGTACTTATTCATACGAATATGGCACATTACATTCTTTTTGGAACAAAATAGATATAAATAAATCTTTTTATCTCTGGCTCCCTCTACAATAGTCACTGAATCAATGAATGAGTATATTTAATACTCCTTGTTATAACTATGGCTCCTACCACAAGGTCTGATGTATGATAAAGGAGCAATAAATATCTGTTCATTGTGTGAATGAATGACTAAATGAATGAGTTCATTTAATGAAGGTACTTTTAGGATACAATTTGGGAATTAGATTTTTTTCTCTTTTTTATCTGACCCTGGGTTGGTTTCAATTCAGTTTCAGGTTATGATTCTCTAGTTGCTTATGCTAATAAGAATTAGTTTGTTTGGGAGAGGATTTAAAAGAAGGGTATATATTAAATCCTGGCAAATATTTTAAAAGCATAACATATAATACAAATGAAATATTTTCAGCTTATATCAGCTCTCTCAGCTCTGCTTTGTTTTTCAGAGGGACCATATGAAAATTGCCCAGCAGTTCTTCCAGCTGGTGGGAGGGTCAGCGAGTGAGTGTGGTATGTCTGAAATCTGTACTCATTCACATGATTTGTAATTGTTGGAGTTGGTTCATATATTGACTGGTGAAGTTTGAGTCTCTGTCTGGAGATACGTCTGTCAGGCTTGAAAGAAAAGTATAAAGTAGGAAGTCCTGTGGGAGAGACACAGGAGGGAGTATTGGGTTAGCTCTTCTCAACATCTCAACTAAAGTGGGATGAGAGAATATATAAATAGAGGAGAATAAATGTAATCTTTAGTTCATAAGAGTTCTTAAAATTCGATTCTGTTTCTTTTATTTTTTTTTTTATTAAATTTTTTTTTTAACGTTTATTTATTTTTTGGGACAGAGAGAGACAGAGCATGAACGGGGGAGGGGCAGAGAGAGAGGGAGACACAGAATCGGAAACAGGCTCCAGGCTCTGAGCCATCAGCCCAGAGCCTGACGCGGGGCTCGAACTCACGGACCGTGAGATCGTGACCTGAGCTGAAGTCGGACGCTTAACCAACTGAGCCACCCAGGCGCCCCCGATTCTGTTTCTTTTTAATGTTTATTTTTCATTTATTTTGACTCAGAGAGGGAGAGTGTGAGCAGGGGAGGGGCAGAGAGAGAGGGAGAGAGAATCCCAAGCAGGCTCCATGCTGTTAGCACAGAGCCTGATGCAGGGTTCAAACCCACAAACAGATCATTACCCCAGCTGAAGTCAAGAGTTGGACACTTAACCAACGAGCCACACAGGCACACTGATTCTGGTTTTGATTTGAAATGTTAACTTCTCTTGATTTTTCAAGGGCTTTCTAAGTATTCAACTTTCATCATGTCATAGGTATTTTTTCTGGGTCATTTGCCTTTCAATTTTGCCTGTGGTATTTTTTCACATAAAAAATATTTAAATCTTATTCAATTAAGTTTACCTTTTTATGATGATATTATACATGGGCATGTAGGTTAGAAAATGCTTCCCTACCCCCACAGTTAGATAATATTCACTTATATTTCCCACTAGTAGTTTTGTTGCTTTATTTTCTTAATTTAAGTATTGATTTCATTGGTCAAGATTGAGTGTAAGATTTGAGAAAGGGCTATCAAAAGGGCTGTGAGTGGGAGCTGGTACGGCTGTTTGCACCAGTTGTCTAAGGCCAGCATCTTTTCTGGTGGACAGTGTTCGTAGTGAACTAGTTGTTAAATATTTTTATCACCCCTGAATATTCATTTTCTTTCAAATGTTTTACCACGACCATTTATTGAATAATATTTCCTTTCCTCATTTCATTCATTTATATAATAAACTTTATTGAGGTGCTGGGGATGTAGCAGGAAATAAAACCAACAAGTCCTCCATCCTTGTGGAGCATACAGTCCAGTGGGACAGACAATACACACAATAAATAAGTAGATCACATGGTGTATCTGACTGTGATAAGTGCTGTGGGGGGAAAATTAAACAGAGCAAGAATGAATAGGAGTCCCAGTGTCAAGGGTGGGGGTCATACTAATTCTCTACTATCTCAAACAGGAATCTGATATCAGACAGAAAGTTGTTCAGGATCAGGACCAGCTGGTTCCACGGCAAATTATTTCTCCATTTGATCTGGAAGTGCTAGGTTGTCTTACAGACAAGTGATGGTGAAGACTAAGCCACATTAGTTGAGTGTGCACGTGTTGGAACGGGTGAGAGACTCAAAGACCTGGGAAAACATACGAGGAATACCGTAGCCTGCAGGGCGTGTGTTCATTCTGGAGTCTGTGAGTTAGGCCCAAGAGAGATCATTGGTCACCCTCAAGTACTGTGTGACCTCCATTATGCTGGGGTTTTGTCCACTGAACAGAATCTACAATCTCAGAATCTAGAAGGAGGTCTTGGAATACATTCCTATCTCTGAATTATAAAGTGACTCAAATCTCAGCTAAAGAGAACTTGCAGTTTCATGAATATACCTGGTTCCTTTTCCCATTCCATTTCAGATACAATACCCGGGAGGCAGTGCATGGCTTCCTGTTTCTTTCTGCTTAAGCAATTTGATGATGTCTTGATTTACCTCAACTCATTTAAGGTCAGTATAGAATTTTCTAGATGCGTTTGTATACAAAATACTATATATAATGTGTCAGAGATAAGATACTCATAGAGATGGCCCTTTTACAATGGTGATGTTGGTGGTGTCAGCCCATGCCTTAAAATGATCTTTGAGTTTTTCTGGTATAACTGATGTTTTTATATTTTGTATGTTAATACTCAATGTGATCTATTCTTGGGATGTTTTCCAGAGTTACTTCTACAATGATGACATCTTTAACTTTAATTATGCCCAAGCCAAAGCTGCAACAGGCAATACCAGCGAGGGTGAAGAGGTGGGTATCTGCTTTTGATGCATTTGAATGATTTCTATTTATAAACACTGTCTGCTTTAACTTTTTGAGGAACCTCCATACTGTTTTCCAGAGTGAAACAAAACGGATAAACATAGGGGAAATTAAAAAAAAAAAGAGAAGCAAACCATAAAACAGACTCTTAACTATAGACCACAAACTGAGGGTTGCTGGAGGGGAGGTAGGCAGGGATGGGCTCAATGCCTGATGGGTATTAAGGAGGGCACGTGGTAAGCACTGGGTGTTGGATGGAAGTGATGAATCACTAAATTCTACACCCAAAATCACTATTACACAATATGTTAGCTATCTGGAATTTAAGTAAAAACTTGAAAATAAATGATAAAAATAAAAACATTGTTATCTTTTTGTCACTGAAACAATGTTCAAGGGCAAAGGATTATGAAAAGTTCTTTTGTTCTTAGGTTATATTAAAAAGTAAAATGTGAATAGACATAGATTTTGTAACTATGTACTGTTTCCCTTTTCTTGATAGCATTTATGAAAGGATAACATACAGTGAGAAAATTGTACAAATCAAATCAAAGTATACAGCTTGATGAATTTTTAAAGTGAACATATCCAGATAATCAGTACTCAGATCACGAAACAGTATTACCCTAGCCCCATAGAAATCCCTTCATCTACTTGTTTGAGTCCGTCTCTTTCCCTGGAGGCTAACCACTATTTTGACTTCTAACCCTGTAGATTAACTTGTCTGAATCATTCAAAGCAATTCAGTTGAATTATTCAATTCAGTTTTGTTATTATTTAGCAAATTGTTCCACTTATTATTATTCAAATTGGAATTCTTTCCTAACTTCCATTATGATGTCTTCTTTGTGAAATTTTTTTTTAATGTCTTTACTTATTTTTGAGAGAGAGAGAGAGAGACAGAGCATGAGTAGGGGAGAGGCAGAGAGAGAGGGAGACACAGCATCCGAAGCAGGCTCCAGGCTCTGAGCTGTCAACACAGAACCCGATGCGGGGCTCAAACTCACAAACCATGAGATCATGCCCTGAGCCGAAGTCAGACGCTCAACCGACTGAGCCACCCAGGCGCCCCTTCTTTGTGAAATTTTATTTAAAATGTGTTTCATTGGGAATGCAAGCTGGTGCAGCCACTCTGGAAAACAGTATGGAGGTTCCTCAAAAAATTAAAAGTAGAACTACCCTACGACCCAGCAATTGCACTACTAGGTATTTATCCAAGGGATACAGGTGTGCTGTTTCGAAGGGACACATGCACCCCCATGTTTATAGCAGCACTATCCACAATAGCCGAAGTATGGAAAGAGCCCAAATGTCCATCGATGGATGAATGGATAAAGAAGATGTGGTATATATACAATGGAGTATTACTCGGCAATCAAAAAGAATGAAATCTTGCCATTTGCAACTATGTGGATGGAACTGGAGGGTATTATGCTAAGTGAAATTAGTCAGTCAGACAAAGACAAAAATCATATGATTTCACTCATATGAGGACTTTAAGAGACAAAACAGATGAACATAAGGGAAGGGAAACAAAAATAACATAAAAACAGGGAGGGGGACAAAACAGAAGAGACTCATAAATATGGAGAACAAACTGAGGGTTGCTGGAGGGGTGGAGGGAGGGGGAGGGGCTAAATGGGTAAGGGGCATTAAGGAATCTACTCCTGAAATCATTGTTGCACTATATCCTAACTAATTTGGATGTAAATTTTTAAAAAATGAAAAAAAAATGTGTTTCATGATTTTCAAATACGTGTATTATCTTTCCCAAGCTTTTTATTTTGATTTCTAACTTAATTGTATTGTGGTTATCCAATGTGGTCTGTAAGACACCAGCCCTTCAAAATTTGTTGAGACTTGTTTTACTACCCAGTAATACGGTCAGGTGTTCTTAAACAAATGTGTATTATGCAGTTGTTAATTATTCTGTTCAAATCTTATATATCCTTACCAGCCTTTTGCCAGCTTGTGAGATCAATAACTGAGAGAAGTATGTCAACATCACCCTGTTTTGTCCTTTACTTAGCAGTCTGGATAGCATTTGATCATCTGTAAGGCTACCACTAAGTGTTAACCTAAGGCAAGCCTATATAGGTACTTTTATTGCGAAAATATCTTCATGTTTATTCCTTTTCTTTCCTCTTCTTACAGGTTTTCCTTTTAATCCAAAGTGAGAAGATGAAAAATGACTACATTTACCTCAGTTGGTTAGCTCGGTGCTGTGAGTCATCTTTTAAATGTTACAGAGGAATCCTCTTTTTCTTCTCTGTTGCATAATCTTCTGGATAGAAATTATAGTGAACATTTATTTATTTATTTATTTTTAAGGTTTGTGTTTTTTTTTTTTTTTTCATTTTATTTATTTATTTTGAGAGAGAGAGAGAAAAAGAGCACAAGCAGGGGAGGGACAAAGAGAGAGGGGAGACTGAGAATCCCAGGCAGGCTCCAGGCTGTCAGTGCAGAGGCTGATGCAGGACTTGATCTTGAGATCATGACCATGAGATCATGACCTGAGCCAAAATCAAGAGTTGGACGCTCAACTGACTGAGCCACCCAGGTGCCCCTTGTTTTATTTTTTTATTTTAAAGAGAGAGAGCCGGGGAGAGGGGCAAATGGAGAGAGAGAGAGAGAGAGAGAGAGAGAGAGAGAGAGAGAGAGAGAATCCCAAGCTGGCTTCATGCCCAGCGTAGAGCCCGACATGGAGCTCGATCCCACAACCCCAGGATCATGACCTGAGCTGAAATCAAGAGTCAGATGCTCAACCGACTCAGCCACCCAGGCACCCCTACAGTGAACATTTCTAATTTTGTTTTGTAGAATGAGTAAACACTGAAATTAAGCATCATTAATGCTACTCAGTTAGGGTGGCCATGTGCACATATTACATACATTTACCCTGTAGTTGGTTCTACCATACAACATTGACCTCCATGAATAGTCCTGAAAGGTGTCAAGTTCTTCCTTCAGCCCTGCTCAAGTTTCCAGAATCTCAGTTTACAGTATTCTGTGTTAAATAGGCTAATTTTACCTTTTCATTATGATGAAGGCCTGAAAAGTGGTAATGTGTCAGAAATATATTTTTTTAACCTGTTTTTAAAGTTTATTTATTTTGAAAGAGTATACACGTGCATGAGCTGGGGAGGGGCAGAGAGAAAGGGAGAAAGAATCTAAAACGGGCTCCGTGCCTACAGCATGGGCTCAATCCCACAAACCATAATTTTTTAAAATACTCTGTAGCCTACAACCTTTGTCTGTCTGTCATCCCCTATTCATTATCTTTCCTTGCTCCTTTTTTTTCCACTCAGATTTAAAATGTTCACAGAGTTTTTGAAGTCACAGAAAGATTTCAGCAATCACATGTTCTCAGTGAGGCTGAAACTGTATGAGAAGGATTTAATGAATGATATGTGACTTTTAAGCAGATGAGCAAAGTGGGAACTACTGGAAATCAACCCAATCTAAAAAGACATAATTCTGTGAATCCTAACTTAAATATTTTACGTATGGTAGACTTCTGATGGAGAACCAGCTTAATGATGACCTTGCAAGCTTTCTACATAAGGGCTGTTTACCATTCCTTTGTCTGTTTGGAACATAGAACCAAATCCAAAGAATAGCAAGATGCAGAATTGTATTTCCTGCACATTTAAAAGGCAAAACTCTGGGGCGCCTGGGTGGCTCAGCCAGTTGAGTGTCCAGCTCTTGATTTGGGCTCAGGTCATGATCTCAGGGTCATGGGATCAGCCCCATGTCAGGATCTGTGTTGAGCATGGAGTCTGCTTAGGATTTTTTTTCTCTCTTTCTCTCTCTCCCCTGCTTGCATGTTCTTTCTCTCTCTCTCTTTCTCTCTCTAACAAATAAATAAATAAATGCCCCAACTTTTTTTTTTTTTTTTTTTTTTTTTTTTTTGTAGATATAATGAATAAGAAACCAAGACTAGCCTGGGAACTGTATCTCAAGATGGAAACTTCTGGCGAGTCCTTTAGCCTCTTACAGCTCATTGCTAATGACTGCTACAAGGTGAGTCCAAGTGACACCTAAAGGGAAAACTGAAGGGCAGTCACACAGTGCTACACTGGCCAAATATTAGGGAAGGGTGTCTTAGAGATTAAATGGCCATGTCAGAAATGTCATCCCTGGGGCTCCTGGCTGGCTCAGTCAGAGGAGCATGCAACTCTTGATCTCAGGGTTGTGAGTTCAATAGTAGAGACAAAGGAACCAGAAAAGAGAATAAGAAGCAATCAGATTTCATAAAAGACTAGCTATGTGTGTGTGTGTCGGGGGGAAGGCCTTGTGGGTGGGTGGGTGGGGAGCTGAAAAGGCAGGGAGAAGGAGGGAGGACTTTGGGGCCCTATCCTATAGATTAGAAGTTTTTTAACAAATTAACCTCACATTCTGGAAGTTCCTATTGGGGAATATTTAGGTAACACTAGACTAGTGTTAAATTAATAACAGCTCATTTCAAAGTGAATCATTACAAAAATAAAGTGAGTCACTACCAATGGAAAAGGTTGTAAAACATAGGAAACTTGAAAATGTTTAACATGACTTAGTAGATGGCAATGACATTAAGCGAGTTAGGGGAACCAGAGGGAAAGAAAACATTCAGACGGGAATTTAGTTCAGTTGTAGATGTATTAAATCTGAAGTGTGTTTGGGGCTCCAGCTAGAGATATTACCTGTGGGAAATTATTATGGTGAGCCTGGAGCTCAGGTATTCCTGTAAGAGGTCGGGATTAGAGATACTGTTGTAGAAGTTAACAGTAGTTGGCGGTGGTGGTGGTGGTGGCAGCAGCAGCAGTAGCAGGAGAGTGTGGGCGACAGTGAGGTTAACCAGCCAATGGGGTGAGGAACCACAAGGACACCAGTGTTTAAGGCATAGAAATAGAAGAATCAGTGTAAGAGACAGAGGATGCTGATGGATATAAAGGAAAGAAAAGAACCAGGAAGTGGGGGGGAGGGCTTTTCATTCCTCTTTTTCTTGTTTCAGTTTTATCAAAAATCTAGGGAGGAGCATGACAAATCTGCAACCTGTTGGAACTGCATGAGACTTGAGAAAACAATAGTGGGTAGAGAAGAGAATGAGATTAGAAAGCCGACACAGTGAGCGTAGACCACAAAGAAATGGATGCTGAGGATAAGGGGGGAAACATGACGCTAACTTAAAAGGAAAACCATGGTTAAGGACGTGGGGCGGGGAGTATTTTTGCAGGTGGAGGGAGAGGTTGTTTTTGTTTGTTTGTTTTTATTTTTTATTTATTTTTTATTTTTTAATGTTTATTTATTTTTGAGACAGAGAGAGACAGAGCATGAACGGGGAAGGGGCAGAGAGAGAGGGAGACACAGAATCAGAAGCAGGCTCCAGGCTCTGAGCCATCAGCCCAGAGCCTGACGCGGCGCACGAACCCACAGACCACAAGATCGTGACCTGAGTTGAAGTCGGACGCTTATCCGACTGAGCCACCCAGGCACCCCTGTTTGTTCGTTTTTAGAGTAGGGAGTTAAAGTATCGTTAGGCAGAGGAGCTGTTGGACAGGGAGGTTAGAGATGCAAGAGAATGGGGGCATTTCTGATGGAAGAAGGCCCTACGGAGATGAGAGGAAGATGGAGTTAATGACCTTAAAAAGAAGAGAAGGACCTTAAAAACCAGTTCAGTCTTACCTACTGTCTCAGTGGTCCCATGACCACCCACTAGTTTGGTGAGTCACTGGAAGGGTTCAGAGGATTCAAAGTTACACTCATGGCTAAGATTTACTACAATATAGAAAAAGCAAGAAAAAGATACGTATAGGAGGAGACTGGAGAGGTTAAGCCCAGGCTTTTTTGTCCTCCCTCTGTGCTAATTGCACAATCATGTCTTTCTCCAGCTGCAAACTACAGAGACATGTATGAGATGTCCTTGTCCAGGAAAAATAGAAAGGGCAAATAGGGGGAAAAATGGCAGAATTAAGTCTTCTAACATGTCAATCACATTAAATGTAAATGATCTAAATATACCAATTAAAAGAGAGACATTGACGGAGTGGATAAGAAACCAAGACCCAACTATGTACTTTTTACAAGAAACTCATTTCAAATATAGTGATATAGGTAGGCTGAAAGTAAAAGGACAGAAAAAAATATATACCGTGAATTAAGCAATTTGTTTAACAAACACATGCTTACCATATGACTTAGCAATCACACTCCTGGGCATTTATCTCAGAAATGAAACCTGTATCCATACAAATACCTATTCCCAATGTCAATAGCAGTTTGATTTGTAATAACCAAAAACTGGAAATAATCCAAATGTCCTTCAGTAGTGAATGGTTAAACAAACCGGTTTGGCATGGACTACTGCTTATTAATAAACAGGAATGGTGATGACAGTCCTGACTGCCTTTCTTGATGTTTGACTGCTGACACCTTTTAAGCTTCACCCTTCCTTCTTCCCCTTGTGCCCCACATCTGGACAAAATGATAAGAAAAGCTAGGTACTCCCTTCTCTGGTGCCACCAGGTGATTCAGACCACATGAGCCCCTGCTGGTGCTCAGGAACCCTCATCCCAGCCCCAGCCACAATAAAAATCTCTTAAGAGATTTGCTCTCTTGCTCTCTCTTAAGAGGCCTGCCCTACTCCTCCCAGAGATCTCAATTATTTAAGTAAGAAATCTTTTCATGCTCTCTTGGTGTGTGTATGGCATCATCACTCTCAACATCCAAACCAAACTTTGGGTGGAGGTGCCTCCTGCTTTTTCAAGGTTATGTAATAGGAACCAACTACTGATATACATAGTAACTTGGATTTTTTTTTTAATTGAACTATAGTTGACACATAATGTTACATTAGTTTCAGGTGTACAACATAGTGATTCAACAACTCTACATGTTCTACTGTGCTCACAAGCGTAGCTACTATCTATCACCATACAATGCTATTATGAACCATTGACTATATTCCCTGTACTGTGCCAAAATAACTTGGATTAATAAGGAATAAGAACAACATTATGCTGAGTGAAAAAAAGCCAATCTCAAAAGAGTCCCATACTGCTTGATTTCATATACATAACATGCATGAAATGAAAAGTATAGAGATGTAGAACAAATTAGTGATTGCTGGGAGTTAAGGATGATCAACAGGGAGAAGAGTGTGTATGTCTATAAAAGGGTAGGACAGATTTGTGATGATGGAATCGTTCTGTATCTTGATAGTTACGTGACTCTGCAGATTTGATGAAATGACAGAACTATACACCCACATTGTAGCAATGTCAATTTCCTGGTCTTAGATACTGTGATACTGCACTATAGTAAGCTGTAACTGGGGAATTTGGGTGAAGGGTACCTGGGACCAAAAAAAAAACCCAAAAACAAACAAACAAAAAAAAACCCCCGAAGTTTTAGAATACCTGGCTGCCTCAATTGCTAGAGCATGTCTCTTTGATCTTGGGAGTGTGAGTTTGATTCCTATGTTGGGTGTAGAGAGTACTTAAAAATAAAATCTTTAAGAAAAGAAAAGAAAAAGGTATATGGGACCTCTTTGTACTATCTCCAAAACATCCTATAAATCTAGAATTATTTCAAAATAAGTAATTTTTAAAGATGAACCGACTGGAGCTATATCCAGCCATATAGATGCATCTTAACATAAGCAAGACACAGAAGAATATTTATGGTATTCATAAAGATAAAGTCTTGAAAGACAAAAGTTTAATTATATTGTCTAAAGGTATATACATAAGTATTAAAAAAGTCAAAGAACCGATGACCATAAAAGTTGGCTGGGGCGCCTGGGTGGCTCAGTCGGTTAAACGGCCGACTTCAGCTCAGGTCACGATCTCGCGGTCCGTGAGTTCGAGCCCCGCGTCGGGCTCTGGGCTGATGGCTCAGAGCCTGGAGCCTGCTTCCGATTCTGTGTCTCCCTCTCTCTCTGCCCCTCCCCCGTTCATGCTCTGTCTCTCTCCGTCTCAAAAATAAATAAATAAAAGTTAAAAAAAAAATTAAAAAAAAAAAGTTGGCATAGCAGTTGCTTCTGGAGGGAAGGAGAGGGCTGTGGTCTGGCAGTGACACAGAGCTAAATAGCTGTCAATGTCTTGTTTCTTGACCTGAGCAGGGATTACTCTTGTGTTCATGTTTTATGCATTAAATCGTACATTAATGTTTCAGGCACCATTCTATATCTGTGTTATTTCACCAAAAATAATTTTTTGAAGAGCACATAGGAAGAAGGACTAACCTTGAAAAGGAATAAGAACACCTCTTTCTGTGAAAGGTACAGAAACGAGGGAAGGATGAATGCGAGTACGAGCATAATTTGAGCTGAAGGGAGGAAGGTTGTGTTTTCCCTGAAGGATAGACAGATGCTAAGACTGCAGTAGAGATCTTAAGGAAATTAGCAAAGGTTTAGAATAGCACTTCATGGGAGTGGAGAGGTAACTAAACCACACTGAGCAAGGAGGATTGCCCAGCAAGTTGAAGACTTCAACAAAATGGCAATGCCATATGTTTTTGGCTGCCAGTCAAGAAAACTCACCTAAGCACAGCTTAATAGTATTTGGCATGCTCTACATGGCAGAGGAAATGTGTAGTATATTTGGGAAAGAGTTCTGTCAAAATGAATTAAGTGTTTAGAAGATTTGATGTTTAGAGTAGTAGTCAGTATCCATCTCGGCATTTTAAGAATTTAGGAACAAAGTCAGGAAAAGTCATGTTCTCTTGGGTTGAACATGATCAAACTAACGTAAAATGAATGATAGTAGTCACCTACGGAATGTGTTGAGGAAACCTGACAGCGCGGAGCCTGCTTGGGATTCTCTCTCCCTCTCTCTCTGCCCCTCCCCCACTTTTGCTATCTCTGTGTCTCTCAAAATAAATAAGTAAGCTTGAAAAAAAGAGTACAGTATAATTAGAAGAAATGACAGATGTGTTGATTACAGCATAACTTGACTATATGTAGGAAAAATGTTACGTTGTTGAAAACTGGTATAAATTGAACCACGTACTCAAATTGTGATTTTCCTTCTTTAGTTTTAGTAAGGAATTGAAATTTATCTAATTTGCTGGCTGAAAGTGTCATCACTAACCATTTTTTATATAGTTCTGTTTCACGCTGTCTTTACATATCGTTTCATTCAGCGCAATCTTTAGATCACAAGTATTATCACAATACTTTCTTTTAATCAGATGGGCCAGTTCTACTATTCAGCCAAAGCTTTTGATGTCTTAGAGAGGCTGGATCCTAACCCTGAATATTGGGAAGGCAAGAGGGGAGCCTGTGTGGGCATCTTCCAGATGATCTTAGCTGGACGAGAACCCAAGTAAGTAATCCAAAAGAGACACCACCTCTGTTCCTTTGGTGTTTGTAAGGGAAAAGAATTATTTTCTTGTATTACGTCTTCTGAAAACCCAAAACGATAGTGATGTTTTATAATGATGAATAGAAGATTAAGATGTTTTGTATGTCTATCTGATGTTTTCTCTCCAGAAATTTTTTATGTTCCAAATCATTTTTATTGGGGACACTGAGTATATAGCTTTCAAATGTAAGAGTAAGATATATGTTTGGCTCCAAATGAATTGTCATTTTCATTAAAAAAGTCTCTCTCTATCTCTTCTACTCTTTTCTTTGGCTATTAGCTTTTTCTTGTGCACTTACTTTGGGCTTCAAAGATTTAGGAATGGAGTGGGTGTGGTTGATAATTTTTTTTTTGTCTCCCTATATTTCAGGAAATAACTGAGACAGTAGATTACAAAAAATTAAGTAACATACAGCTCCATTTATAACAAAAATTAAAATACTTAAAACTAAATTCAGTTTTCTAAAAATAACTGTGGAATGTATTTGTTACTGGTGTATAAATAGATGTGGTTATTTTATAAGTAAATAATGTATCAAAAATTACTTCCTTCCTTGTATCTGATTCCATTCCTAAATACTGGTTTAAAGAAATTTATTAGGATGGGGTGCCTGGGTGGCTCAGTCAATTAAGCATGGGACTCTTGATCTCAGCTCAGGTCATGATATCACGGTTCATGAGTTCAAAGCCCATGTGATTGAGATTCTGGCTCTTCCTCTCTTTGCCCCTCCCTCCCTTTCTGTCTCAAAATAAATAAATGAACTTAAAAAGAAAAAAGAATTTGATTAGGTGAAAGAAGATGCCTGAAATAAAAAAACAGAAATAGAAAATATGAGTGAAATCTTAGGGAAGAGGATCCATAGGCAGAGTCACCTATACATTTGATAAGGTAACAGGGAAGTTTTAGTATGCATTACATAAAACATGCGTTTTAATTTTAATTACAATTAAATTACTTGAAACATAAACACTGGGTATTTGCCAAATCTTGGCCCTGAATTTTCTTCTCTTCCATATTTATTAATATATTAATTTTCTTAAAAAAAATTTTTTTTAAAATTTTTTTTCAATGTTTTTTATTTATTTTGGGACAGAGAGAGACAGAGCATGAACGGGGGAGGGGCAGAGAGAGAGGGAGACACAGAATCGGAAACAGGCTCCAGGCTCCGAGCCATCAGCCCAGAGCCCGACGCGGGGCTCGAACTCACGGACCGCGAGATCATGACCTGGCTGAAGTCGGACGCCCAACCGACTGCACCACCCAGGCGCCCCTTAAAAATTTTTTTTGTTTATTTATTTATTTTGAGAGAGAGGAAGAGAGCACGAGGGGGAGGGGCAGAGAGAGAGGGAAAGAGAGGATCCCAAGCTGGCTCTGTGCTGTCAGTGCAGAGCCTGACATGGGGCTCAATCCCATGAACTGCGAGATGATGACCTGAGTCAAAAGCAAGAGTTGGACACTTAACCGACTGAGCCACCAAGGCGACCCTAATATATTAATTTTCTTGAAGAAATCATCCATTACTCTGGCTTTATAAAATTTTACAAATATGGTGGTGACACCCAGTTTAAGGTGATTACCACCTCAAACAAAAGAGAACTTGGGGGCACCTGAGTGGCTCAGTCAGTTATGCTTCTAACTTCAGCTCACGTCACGATCTCCTGTCTCATGAGTTTGAGCCCTGCATTGCTGTCAGCTGTCAGCACAGAACCTGTTTCAGATCCTCTGTCTCCCTCTCTCTCTGCCCCTCCCCTGTTCATGCTCTCTCGCTGTCTCTCTCAAAAATAAATAAACATTGGGGCGCCTGGGTGGCTCAGTGGGTTAAGTGGCTTACTTCAGCTCAGGTCATGATCTCTCAGTTTGTGAATTCGAACCCTGCGTCGGGCTCTGTGCTGACAGCTCAGAGCCCGGAGCCTGCTTCGGATTCTGTGTCCCCCTCCCTCTCTGCTCTTCCCCTGCTTGCGCTCTCTGTCTCTCTCTCAAGAATAAAACATTAACAAAATTAAATAAACAAACATTAAAAATAAAATCTTTGGGATGAGCACTGGTGTCATGTGTAAGAGATGAATCACTGAGTTCTACTCCTGAAGCCAAGACTACACTGTATTTTAACTAACTTGAATTAAAATAAATAAAATAAAGTCTTAAAAAAAAGAGAGAGAGAGGTCTTGGACTCAGAGAAGCAACTTGTTAGTATGGAGCTAGAATTTGAACCTAATTCTTTGAACCCAACCCTCTTTCTACTTGGTCATGCAGAATTGGCATAGAAATAGGAATACTTACATCATGTTAGGCCAGAAAGATTAATAGCCTGTGTATGGATAGTATAAGTAAATAGGAAAACTTGGGTTGGTGAGAAGGATTTCATAGAGTTTCCATTTTAGTATTCCACCATAAAAATAGAAGGCTTGGGGTCGCCTGGGTGGTTCAGTCAGGTAAGCGTCTAGCTCTTGATTTTGGCTCAGGTCGTGATCTCATGGTTTGTGGGATCGAGCCCCATGTTGGGCTTCTGTGCTGACAGTGCAGAGCCTGCTTGGGATTCTCTCTCTCCTTTCTCTCTGCCCCTCCCCTGCTCACACACATATTCTCTCTCTCTCTCTCTCTCTCTCTCTCTCTCTCTCTCTCTCATTCTCTCTCCCCCCAGAATGAATAAATAGACATTAAAAAAAAAAAATAGAAGGCTTGGAAGTCCATAACTGGTTTGTGAATACACAGTGAAATAGTCTGTTACCAAAAATGCCTTACTGGAAGGAGCGAAGAACAAGTATGAGTTGATTAGATCTGTTAATTTACATGCTTGTTGAAACTCTTTGTCCCTTCAAATCTTTCCCCCAGAGAGACCCTTCGAGAAGTGCTCCATTTACTGAGAAGCACAGGGAACACCCAAGTGGAGTACATCATCCGGATCATGAAGAAATGGGCCAAAGAAAACAGAGTGCCTATCTAAAATAGCTCCAGAGTCCTGGGGAACTGGTCACCGCTTTGCTGTAAAATTGGAAACTGAGGAGAATTCCTCAAGTTTAATGTAAGATGCAGGGCTCTATTTTTTGACATTTCCTTCCTTGCTCTTTGAGCCTCAAGATCAGTGACTTGACTCGCTTAGACCTAGCCTCCTGGCTGAACTAAGCACCATAGTCCGTGCTCCGGCCCCTGTGTGATCCGACTAGCAATAAGACTTTGGATTTGTCTGGTGCCTTTCTTCCAAAAATACTCAGAGAACTCTTATGTAATAACTGACTTTAAGGAGAATGGCATAATTTTTTTTTAATGTTAGCACTCCATGGCATTTTCCCACAGCTCCAATAACAAATGCCTTTAATGCCCAAGAGCCACCGTCATTCTGTCCTCTTCATTTTAGTCATCTGTACATCATCCCATGTTACTGGGGCATTCCATAAAGAATTTTGTAATGCATTTCTGAATCTTAGGAGAGCAGAGGTTAGAAATAGCAACATGATTCTAAGAGTGGCAGTAAGATCCTTTATCAAACTGTCCAGTCATTAATAGATAATGGACTTCGGGGATTACTCTTTCAGTAGTTTTGATGATAAATAACATGTTATTTATCATCAAAGAAACAGGAGTATTACAGCTGTTTAAAAGGTGCATACTATGAAAAAAATCTGTATGGTACATTTAAAGGTATTCAGGAAATAGTATGCAAATCTCAGTAGTCACTGCTCCATTATATTTTAGGGAACAAAACAGGTTAAGGATCTTTTTCATATGTTTTGCTGAATAGACATCAGTTTTGAATGTAGGGCTACAAAGGCTATATGTATGCAGTGGGGCCATTTATTAATATGATGATAATAAACATGGGTTGTGCAGAGCCCTTTGAGGGACTTCCTAATAGCTGGACTCTGTCCTAAGTCCTATTCCAGCCCCAGGTTTCTGACCTCTTGCAACGTAAACCTATCACTGAGCACTTTTAGACTCACAACTGATTTTCAGAAAATAGACATACATGTTTTGATGTAGCAGATTACCTTTGTTTCCACGCCATGTATTTTGTTTCTGTTAGCTTAAGGTACCCAGCGTTACAGGTGTAGAAAGTGCAGAGCCACCCCTCCCCGCATGAGAACTGAAAGAGCGTCCTAACTCCTTGAAGCACTGCAGACAGCTTAGAGAAGTCTCATAGGCACTGCGCCCGTTGTCCCCCGCACCCCCAGCACGACGGTGGCTGAGGGAGTCCTGGAAAATGGAGCCGGGAACGCGGCAGGAGAAGACCAGCGACTGCAGGTAGCCTTTGCCATCCGGACACTTGCAAGGGGTTCTTTCAGTTCCTGTCTTTGATCTTAGACCCAGATCTAATCAGTGCGGAGCACAAGTCAAACTAAAGTGGCCCGAATAACTGCATTTTAGAAAACAAAATTTTATCATTTTTCATATGCCAAAGCTTCTGTGTTCTCATGTTGTCGTTCGTTCTTTTTCAGTAGTTGGTTCTCAGCATCTAAGGTACTAGGTGGATCAGATCTGGGCAGAACCCAATATGATTCTTAGAATTACCTTGTGATTCTTACTTAAGCTCACTTGAAATATGAGGAAACATAATACTGGGAAAAGATGGAACTCCTCAATGGCTTTTGGCAATGGAATTTGTCTTCCGGTTAATTTCCATTATCGTCAGATCTCCTGTACTCGGTAAGCTTTTCCACTGGTGGTGATTTACTTCTAAATGAGCTTTTGTTGAATTTAACGCTCTAGCTTGTCCCTGTCATTTTCCTGTTTTGGGGGGAAAGCTGATACTCCAAAAATAGCAATTCCTGGAATTTTAAACTAGTTTTTTAAAAAAGTTTTTAATCTATAGAATTGAGCCAAAAAAGCATAAAGGCTAGTTTTAGAGAGATATCATCCAATTGTTATTAAGGATCCTTCTGGAATGTCTTGGCGGGGTCTCAAGATTGCAGAGTCCTGTTGCATGGCTGCTTTTCTTACATGTGATTGATGATACAGGAGAGAAGAAGGTGCAGGCTTAGGAATGTGGTGTCATGTGTACAGTTCAGAGCATCGATGCACTATTTATAGTCGGTAGCAAATATTACTTGCAAATGGAAAAAGTTTTTAACTATTTTTGTACTTCAAAAGAATGATGATATTCTACTGTAATATATTCAAATTAAAGTTTGTTACTTGGTCTTACTATGGTGGTCTGTTGAGTGTAGCAAATGCAGGTCCTGGGTATGTCCTGTGCCTTCCCTCCTTTCCTGACCCCAGAGCGGAGGGAAAAAACAAAGTTTGGGGCGTCACAGTTAACTCTTTACGAGAAAGGAAGGTACATATTTTTAAGAATCCCTGTCCACCAAGGCTGTGGTTCGTGCTCAGTCATTTTAGGTTTGGCTCTGCTGAATCACAGCTCGTGGCAGAAGTGTTACGGCCAGTGCACAGGACGACACTTCACACTCAGAAAGCTCTCAAGTACTTGTTTACTGAGAATTAAACATATCGTAGCTGGTAGAGCAAAGGACCTGTGAGAACTGACCTCATAGAATTCTGTTCCCATCTAATTATTGTTTTATTGTGTGCCGAGCATATACTCGGGGCTGGGGATGCAAGGATAAACAGTGTGGAGTCCTGACCCTTACGGAACCCAGGCTAACAGAAGTATGCAGCACCGAACACAATAGCGTGTGATTTTTGGTGTCAGTAGGAGCAAAGTATGAGAGGAAATGAGGCAATGGGAACGCTTGTATCCCTTGCACATGGACACCTCCTGCCTCACTTGGGAGAAGCAGTGGGGATGGGTCCTGAAACCCAGCAGCCAGCACGGTGCTCAGGCTTCCCGTGTGTGCAGACGTGCAGCGTACGTCCCAGGACGTGGAAGCCGGGGGACGGCTCTCCCTTAAGGCCTGGCACACTCAGAAAGCCGAGAGCGAGTGGGCAGTGCTCTCTCTCAGTAGTTACGCCTGCTTCCTAGTGACAAAACTGAATTCGCGGTTTATTAGTTCCTATACCTAGGACTCTCCCCATTTGACTCGGATAAATAGTCGTGTCTCTCCTTCATCCTATAAAATACTTCTGAGGTCGGTAGGTTTTTGATGGTAATGTTCAAACGGTACTCTGCCTGTTTAGAGACACTGTCAGAGAATCCGTGCCTGTCACCTACCTTCACTATGGACACGTGAAGAACGTGAGGCGGGACAACGAAACACTAGATGAACACAACCAGCCTCTGAGTGCGTATGGAGTGTGTGCTACACGGTCAAATTCGTGCTTTTTGTTGCATCAGACACCCTTTAAATGCAATCTAGATGCCACGTTCAACTAGGGACCGTGTCGGCGGTTGGGGGAAAGGGAAGGAAGGCAGCAGCCGCAGCAGGCCCACCGCTCAGGCCACGCCTCTCAGGGCAACACGCTGTACGGAGCTCGGATCTAGGGCATGAACTCGGTGACCCTACTGCATGAACTGTGCATACATTTTATGCGTCCTCGTTTTCGTACATTCATTCATGAATTCGTGTATTTATTTGGTCACTTCCTTACCCCACTGTGTCCCAGAAAAGATCGGGATAAGTTACCAAAATGCATGTGACAAAATACAAATAGAAGGCAAGTAAGGGTAAAAGAAGCCCAGAATAAAGGTTCGAACACAAAAGTACCTACCAGAGTTACTAAAGATGGGCCAGAAGTTCACCTTCAAACTTCCTACCAACCGAAGCAAAGGGTGAAATATAATCAGATACAGAATTCACGGTTCATCTGTGTGAATGAACTCCCTAATGGGAAGAAAAAACTGGGTTCTCGGTGATTTCTGATCGTTCATGGGGTCCTGAATTAGGTTTTCTGTACTATAACTTAACACGTGAACTCTCTGCTTAATGAAATTTCAAGGGAATCTTACTGCTTTCCTACACATGTACGAGTCAGTCCTATTATGTACAATTAAATAATTACACTTGCCCTTCTATTTTTAATTTCCTCTGTAAACATAATTTTACTCTCCTTTGCCGGTTTTTGACCGAGGAGTAGTTATTAATATGGTGGAGCTGAGACATGTTATTCAAGTTTTTAAAATTATAAGTGGGAGTGCCTTGACTGGCTCAGTCAGTAGAGTATGCGACTCTTCATCTCGTGGTTGTGAGTTGAAGCACCATGTTGGGCATGGAGCCTACTTAAAATTTAAAAGAATAATAATAAAATAAAATAAAATTACAAGTGTATGTTGGGATGAAATGTGGGTAACAGTGGCCTAAAGAATAATTACGAGGTGCTGTAAAAGCAGTGAAATGATAGGAGGAGATTCGACAGGGAAACACTGTGGAGTAGGTTAAATAGAAAAGGCTACATGGTGCAAGTGAATCTTAAGCTGAAACTTGTATAAAAATGAAGTAGAGAATAAGTAAACAATTGTGTCAGATGAAGCATAAAAGGAGACGTGAGAAATACTTACAGACGGTTAGTCTCAACTTTGTTTCAGTTTGTCTATTTTCATATAATTTGTTCTATGAAAAACAGTACGGCCTTATTTGTAAACTTGTAGTTTCACACTATGAAACTCCCAGGTACCTGTTGTCCAGAAGATACTCCCATACATGTGTAACAGGAGATATGCTCAAGAATGATCCTCACACACTGTCCCCAGGAAAAACCTGGAAACAGCCCAATAATACCCTCCGACCGGAGAACGGGTAAACTGAAGTGGCTTGTTACAAAGGAAAGACAACTCAAACATCAATACGCAATTAAAAGGGAGGCAGGAGAAAGATGAACAAGGAGGGCAGGATGGTGGTTACCAGGGGTGGGGAGACAGGGCCTGGGGAGAGAAGATACCACACACACAGTGTATTTTTGTCCTGGCTCTAGTCTTCGTGTTAGATGGCGAGCCACAGGAGTTTATGACTTATAAAAACAAATTATAAATATACTATTAAAGACAAATTATAAATAGTTCAATAAAAGAGGAACAACAATGAGCGTATGTCTTGAACTAAAAATATGACCAACCCAATCCTGAGTACCTGAGGTAAAACAAAACATTCGGTAACTAGAAGGAAATACTCCTAAATGTAAACAATGATTATGTTCAAATGATGGAATTAGATAACTGTACTTCATGTTCTTACTGTCTTTCTATATTTTCTATTCTTTTCTACAAGGAGCGCATGTTACTTGTATTATCAGAAAACGGCCATGAGGTGCCTGGGTGGCTCAGTCAGTTAAGCGTCCGACTTCAGCTCAGATCATGATCTCACGGCTCGTGAGTTCAGTGAGTTCAAGCCCCCCGTCCGGCTCTGAGCTGACAGCTCGGATTCTGTGTCTCCCTTGCTCTCTGCCCCTCCCCCACTCACTGTCTGTCTCTCTCTCCCTCAAGAATAAATAAACATTAAAAATAATTTTTTTAAGAAAAAGGCCAGTAGAATAATAAAAATTTTAAACTAAAGAAGAAAAAAATGAAGAGACCTTCAGTTTATATCTAACAAAATTAATAATTCCTACAAAATTAATAATACCTTTGCATCATCGAATACCCAGTCCTTATTCAAATTCCCCATTGTCCCCACAGTAGTTTTCTAGAATTAGGATCGAAACTAAATCCAGCATCGCAGGCAGCTGTTAAAACCCTTACATGTATTTGTGTAAAAGACATCCCCTCCCCAATTTCCCCCAAACCATCGATTCAGGAGAACATTGGGTTATTTGTGTGCTGGAACATCCTACATTCTGAATTTGGTTGATTTCCTCCTCCTAGGATTATTGAACTTGTTCCCATATCACTCAAAGTGCCTTTAAACGGATAGATCTAACAACTGAGTAGATTCGAGCTGGATTATTTTACGCTGCTTAGGTGGCAGGTGCTATTGTGTACTTCCTACTGTGTCATGCCAGGAGATCCATAGTGTCTGGTTCTCCCACTTTCCAAGAATCCATTCTTCTCACTAGTAGACCTCTATCACCAAAAAAAAAAAAAAAAAAAAATTGGAGTCAGTTACCATTATTATATTTTTAATTTTATCAAGAAATTTCAGGAAATTTCTTTTCCCTCTTATCACATAAGTAGCTACATAATATTCTCAATTTGGCCTCTTGGTCTGCAAAGCCTAAAATATGTATTATCTGGCTCTTTATATTTTTTTAAAGTTTTTTTAAATTAATGTTTATTTTTGAGAGAGAGAGAGACAGAGTGCGAGCAGGGGAGGGGCAGAGAGAGAGGGAGGGAGAGACAGAATCCCAAGCAGGCTCCATGCTGTCAGCGCAGAGCCCGACGTGGGGCCCCGTCTCACTGACCCTGAGATCATGACCTGAACCGAAATCGAATCCGCCTTTTAACTGACTCAGCCACCCAGATGTCCTGACACGTACTTGGTTGAAGCCGAGGAAATTCTGCTGTGGTGAAATACCGTTTTAAAATTTCTAATTTTTTTTGCCTTTGCTCTCCTGTGAGTTGTGATTGCCGCAGTGACTGGGTAATCTGCTAATGTGACTTGTATTCTCTCGCCAGTGCTATCATGTCATTACATAAAAAGCATAATGTTTTGCCACCTGATCTGACACAAAATAATTCACACTCCACTGTGCCTTAAAGGCTGAGGACCCATTATTGGAGTTTCTATAGTTACCAAGTGTGTGGATCCTAATTATCTACTAAAGAAGGGAAAATGACCACTAGGTGGGTCTGTGGACCAGTGGACCCAAAGTAAGATAGACTTTGGCCAGGACTATATTCATTGGCTGGGGCCTGCACTCCAGCAGCGGGGTCGTGATACATTCTAGGACCCTGTGTCAGTCCTCAGAAGAGCTGGGTATTCCTTAGTGTCCTGTCATCTGAGAAAAAGGCCATAGGTCCCTTTTGGGAAAGGACTGAGGAAATCATGAAATACAAATATATGAACTCATACAGTTCTATGAGTTTTGGCAAATATATACAGTCACGTAACAAGCACCAGAGAGATAGATTGATGGGGTTTTTTTGTACAATACAAACTATTTTTCATAGAGAATCCCAGGTTTAAGTTTATGCTCACTCTCTTTGGTCACGACCACTATTCAGAGGCTGGGATTTGACCCAGGCATTTGTCCAGGGTGGCAGAGAAACGAAAAAGGAAAATTATAGCGACATCGATGACAACAAAAAGAACGAAAGCATCTCGTGTGGGGGAAGGTGGACACAAGTTGCAAACAATCATTCAAAAATACGATCGATAAATGGCGTTGGACTTCTCAACAGCAACTCTGGAAGCTATAAAACAATGCTGCAATGCCTTAAGAATTCTGAGGAAAAGTTATTTCCGCCTAGAAATTGTTACTCAAATATGTAATAGAACAGATATCTTTTCAGACATGTATATAACATAAAATTTTCTCCTGAATTATGTGCTAGACCAAGAATATGGGAACAAACTAAGGAAAAAGATGACATACCATCTGAGAAGTGGGGGCTCCAAGTTAAGAGCGGGTAAGGGGAAGGCCCAGGATAATGATGGGGGACATACTTCAAGACAGCTGTGCACAGTCCCAGAGATCAACCAGTACAGACTGGAGTGGGTCAGAGGCTCCAAGAGAGACTCATTCAAGATTAAATAGGATACCTCATTTATTAACCTATGAGAAGAGAGTATTAGAGAAGCTCTAAAGAAAACCAAGCAAATGAGATGATTATTAAAATGTGCAAGGAAGGAAAAGTAATCATAAGGCATTTCATGGTTCAGCTGTAAAAAGCGTTTATAGCTCATAAAACTGTAAGCCCTGAACACTGATTCAACCAAAATCTGATCCAACAGTATTAGGAGCAGGGGGGTTGGAACGTGTCCGTGTATGGGGTTGTGCGTGAGAAAAACCTGTCTTCGTATTTCATTGCACTACAATAAATGAAAAAAAAAAGAGGGGTGGCTGGCTGGCTGAGTCTGAAGAGCATGCAACTCTTGATCTTGGGGTCGTGAGTTCGAGCCCCACGTTGGGTGTAGAGATTACTTAAATAAATAAAATGAGAGGGAAAAAAAGGGGGCGCACCCTGGTAGCTCAGGCAGTTAAGCATCCGACTATTGATCTCGGCTCAGGTCATGATGTCACAAGTCAAATTGCGTGATCAAGCCCCGCACTAGGCTCTGTTAACAGCTCAGAGCCTGCTTGGTATTCTCTCTCCCTCTATCTCTGCCCCTTCCCTGCTTGTGCTCTCTCTCTCTCTCACTAAATAAACTTAAAAAAAAAAAAAGTCTTCAATTTAGTTCTGATAAACAGAGGAGGCCGGCAAACCAAAGAATTGCAGAGACAAGCCATATTTGCAGGAAGCACTTTGCCCTGTAGCAGAGAAGGCAACATTGTGAATGGCTCCACAGCTACTCGCCAAAGGGGTGGAGAAGAGTAAATGCAGACCCCTGAGTCATAAGCTTAGTACCTGCCAGGTGGGCACATGGCCCTGGGGTCCCCGGATATGCATATTCACCAAAGCGGCTGGTCCAGGAAACCTCAGCTTCCTCAAAGATGAGCAACTCACACAAACAAATGGACAACACAACTAAAGGTCTATAGAAAATTAATACAAGAGAAAAGGAAGGAAGAAGGAAGTCAAATGCTAAACAAAAATACCAGCAGAAAATTGGTAATACGTACATGAAAACCATAACCAAGCATTTCACTCTTACAGAAAGGTAGAAAATAGTGGTAGTTCACTGTGATATCATCTTTAAGGTATCATTAAAGGTAATAAATCAAATAGTATATAAGTATATCTTGCAATACCAAATTAAAAGAAGAGAAAATACTGAGATATCTGGCTGGCTCAGTCGGTACAGTGTGTGATTCTTTTTTCTTCTTCTTTATGCCACTCTTGATCTCAGGGTTGTGAGTTAGAGCCCCATGTTGGGTGTGGAGATTACTTAAAAATTCAATCTTAAAAACAAAAAAAGAAAGTCCTAAATTTCATCATTGGTCATAGAA
The DNA here is from genome assembly GCF_022837055.1 of Prionailurus viverrinus. Lineage (NCBI taxonomy): Eukaryota > Metazoa > Chordata > Mammalia > Carnivora > Felidae > Prionailurus > Prionailurus viverrinus. The sequence goes on from NC_062562.1 coordinate 154,570,999, forward strand.
TGGAATTACAGACAATGTCCAAAAGAAATTGAGGATTAAGTGCACTATAACATTATCCTATTAGAACAAAAACATAAACCTTCCAAATTACCAATGCGGTAACAAAGAGATCAGTTCAAGGGGGATTTTTAAAGATGTTTAAAGAAGAAAGCATGACATAAAATAATGTGTCAGATCTATGCACAAACATACCTCTCATGTCAAAAATACTAATGGACTCCACTCACCTATTACAAGAAGAAGATTGGCAGATTAGATCACAAAGCAAAACCTAACTCTGCTGTTTACACATAAGTAGTGGTAATAAAAATATGGGTAATAGTATAATTGGGCAAATGCAAATAAAAGGGAGCAGGTGTCACAACCAAACAGGGTTGAATCCAGGTCAAGATCATTAAGCAAGTCAAAGAAACACAATTTGAATGACAAAAGGCCCATTTCTCAGTGAAGATATAACAGTTATGAATCTGAAATGGAAGAAATAGCATCAAAAAACAAAAATGGTAAGAGTTCTAAGGGCAGTAGTAACAAAAGATTACAGTTCACAATGGTTGAAATGAAAAAAATGTAAGTAAAAGCATAGAGGTAACTTACGTATGACAACTAATAAGGAATATATTGTTAATGTTGCTTATGCCTTGAAAAGAGACTGACTTCCTTTTCAAGAACCCATAGAACATTCAATAAAGCTGTCAGTAAATTGGGCCACAAAGCAGACAACATCAAACATTTATATAAGTGCTTACTATGTATGCCCCAGCTACACATCTAAGCCCTTCACACATACTAACTCAATTTAATCCCCACAACTTTAAAAAGTATGTGTATTATTATTCCCCCTTTGCAGACCAAGGCACGGAATGCTGAAATTGCTTGTGCCAAAGTCACAGAGGTAAGTTAGTAACCAAGAGTCTCAAAAATAAAACCAATGCGGGGCGCCTGGGTGGCTCAGTCTGCTAAGTACCTGACTTCATCTCAGGACATGATCTCACAGTTCGTGAGTTCGAGCCCCGTGGCAGGCTCTCTGCTCTCAGCACAGAGCCCGCTCTGGATCCTCTGTCTCCCTCTCCCTCTGCCCTTCCCCCACTTGTTCTCTCCCTCCCTCTCTCTCTCTCAAAAATAAACCTTTAAATAAATAACTAAAAGCAAATCACAATGTCATAAGTAGAAGTTACCTACAAAACTAAGAGCTCTGCCACCTAAACATCAAAAAAAGAAAATAAAAAGCCACTTAAACAACCAACCAGAGGCACCTGGGTGGCTCAGTTGGTTGAGTGTCCAATTTGGGCTCAGGTCATAATCTCATGATTCGTGGATTCCAGCCCCGCGTGGGGCTCTGCGCTGACAGCTCAGAGCCTGGAGCCTGCTTCAGATTCTGTGTCTCCCTCTCTCACTGTCCCTCCCTTCTCTCTCTCTCTCTCTCTCTCTCTCTCTCTCTTAAAAATAAACATTAAAAAATCAAAAATAAATAAAAATAAACCACCACCACCACCACCAACAAAACAAACAAATTGCAAATAAAAACTTAGACAAAAACCCTCTCTTAATTTTAGGGTAAAAGAGAAAAGCCAAGTTGTATTCGAACTGGATTGGAGATAAAGTTCAGAGGACAGGTGAAGGCCTTTGATTTTTATATTAATATACAGAAAAAAATAAAAACAAGTGACCTAAGCAACTTACCAAGAAGTAATGAAAAGCGGGGGGTGCCTGGCTGGCTCCCTCAGTAGGAATGTGACTCTTCATCTCCCAGTCATGAGTTCAAGCCCCCCATTGGGTGTGGAGCCTACGTAAAAAATAATAATAATAATTAAAAAAACTAAATGAAGTAATAAAAAGAACATTACAATAACATAAGGACTCTGCAAGAAAAACTAGTAAACTCTGAAATTAATTCATTTAAAACCAGAAAAATGGTACAACTAATAAGTAAGTGAAGGGGTTGGTTGGCTGAAAAATGATTAACCTTTAGCTAATGAATCAAGGTGAGGGATGGGGAGGAGCACACACATACAAAATGTTACAGCTCTTGGATAAATTCATACAAGTGGAAACACTTGGTTAAAGAGAATACACAAGTATTCTCACAGACGGTGCTGAATCTCTGTGCACACAGATTATTCCAATTCCGGTCTCCACCAGCGTATTTAAACATATTTAAGATATATATATTTAGTTATTAAGTACACTCTACCCCCAACGTGGGACTTGAACTCACGACTCCAAGATCAAGAGTCACACGCTCTACCGACTGAGCCAGCCAGGCACTCCTCTGTGTTGGTTTTTAATGTTTATTCTTTTATGAATTCAGTCTTTGTCAGAAGTGGAATCAGTGTTTTGCTTGAGTCATGAAAAGAAGCTGTAGGCTTTTCCCCTATTGTCTATACTGTACCACTTTACATAACAGTAAACCTATTGTTCTATAAATGCCTGGTGGAATTTTTCTGTGAGACTGGATGGTCCTGGTCTTTCTTTGTTCTTTGGCAACATTCTTGATTTCTTCCATAGCAACTGGTCTGGATTTTTTGTCATCTCTGGAATTAGTTTTGTTATACGTGATGTGTTTTCTATTCTAGGATAAATCATCACCGTGATTCACAATGATTTTACCACAGAGTCATCCACGCTTTCTGCCATCTCGTGCGGTGGACATCAAGTGGATTCCTGGGAGGCCCCTTACCCTTTCTTGGAACAGTGTCCTGTCCCCCACCCCCATCCCCATCCACCTGATCCCAAGTTCCTGGTAGCCATGCTTCTTCACAGTTGTTTGATCTGGGGGTGAGCACCTGACCCAAACCAGGCCAGTCAGAGAACCTTCTCTACAATTTTGGTAGAGTGTAAAATTTTCCTGTCTTCGTCTGGGCTGGTCGCTCCAACAAAGATGATGTAAAGAAAAACTGGAGGAAGTATAACAAGGCCATATTTTTAATCCTGTAACTTGGGGAGCAGAGAAAGCTAGTCACAGAGAAAGGAACGCAGAATGAAATAGATCGGAAAGAGACGCAGAAAGGAGACAGAAGGAATATTGTCTGGCATCACGCAAGTTTTCTATCCCTAATTCTGGTTCCATCTTCTTGGGGACTGATTGCAATTCCTTCCCTTTGCTTCTGGGAGATATTCTTGCATCTGCTTTATAAACTGCTCTGTGTGTTCAACCCACTTATGCTGATTTCCTTTATGACACTTGAAAACAGAAGTTCTCATATTACTCGGTTCTGAATAATCTACTATTAGCCCACCTGGTGGGGCATGGCCGCCCAATCCATCCCCCCGGGTCACTGCAGTCCATCTCAAAGGCCATCACCATGCTTTCCCTTATTCTATTTACCCACCACCTCATCATCCGTACGTGCGTTTCCTCCATAACATTTCCCTAACTATTCCAAACTTTTTGATTTCTCCCTTCTCTGAATGTCCATGTACCATCCGCACATTCGAGGAAGAACTGAAAAACGTTGGCCCGGCTATGCCAAACACTTGCAGCTTTTTCCAACTCAAGCATCCGACTTTCACACAGAATCTTCTGGTCCTCGTGCTTCTGCAGTGTGAAATTCCCATACTCTTGCCGCATGGGTACAACCTCATGAACCTGCTCAAGACTGAATCTACTATTAGTTTAGTATTTCGTTACTCATAGCACAATTTGCAACAAACCAGTTTCTGCTCAAGGGAACTGTTCCTTGTGCATTCCATAACTTTTCCATTAAAATTAGAAAACAGGAAATTATTACACTTTATAAGCATTAAAGCTGAATAAACATTCAGAATATCCATTAATACATACACTGTATACTGGGGTGCCTGGGTGGCTCAGTTGGTTGGGCGTCCGACTTCGGCTCAGGTCATGATCTCGCAGTCTGTGAGTTCAAGCCCCACGACGGGCTCTGCGCTGACAGATCAGAGCCTGGACCCTGCTTCAGATTCTGTCTCCGTCCCTCTGTGCCCCTCCCCCGCTCTCACTGCGTCTCTCTCTCTCTCTCTCTCTCTCTCAAGAATAAAATAAAAACATTTAAAAAATTAAAAAATACATCCACTGTATAAACAAATTGTGGTATATTCATAACTGAAATGCTACACAACAATAAAAAAGAATAAACTACTGGTAATATGCCACGGATGAATTTCGAAACCATCATGTTGATGGAAAGAAGCCAGGCGTAACACACACACACACACACACACACATATGTACATACTGTGTTATTAAGTACCTACTGTGTGATTCTGTGTAATGTTCAAGGACACACAAAAGTAATATATGCTGGATAGAAATGTGAATGGGGCTTACTTTTGGAGGATACTGAGCGGCAAAGGACACGAAGGACCTTTCTGGGGTGAAGGAGATCTTACCTATCTGGAGTGAGTACTAGGGTAAAGGGCTGTGTACAAAACGAAAAGCTCTGGGGCTCCTGGGCTGCTCCACCGGTTAAGCGTCCAACTACTCTTGATTTTGGCTTAGGTCACGATCTCATAGTTCTTGAGTTCGAGCTCCGCGTGCAGAGCCAGCTTGGGATTTGCTCTCTGTCCTTCTCTCCCTGCCCCTCCCCTACTCGTGCTCGCTCTGTCTCAATAAAATATAAAAAAAATGCAAGTATGCATTTTCTTGTATGTTTAGAATTCCTAAATTAAAAAAAAAAAAGATGCAAATGTTTAGTTACCAGAGGTGGCTTCAAATCAAAACAGGCACAGCTAGACTGTCTCCAACCCATAAAAACCTCTTCTGTTTCTACAACTGGCTGTGCAGTGTCTCTCCCCGGATCGCTTTTTAGTTTTGTGAATATACATCCAGAGATATTTTATGTATATATACATAATACATCATTTCTCCCAGAAAGAACACAGTGTTCTTCCTCTTTTTACACAAATGGTAGCATATTGAAGGTTGTTCCTCCTATTGCTTTTTTCACTTAAGAATAGACCTTAGTGATGAGATTTTTAGAAGATTGCATAAAATTCCATTGTATGGATCATGTCATCATAAGAGAAATGTACACGAAAATCACTTAAATAAATATCTCAGCTTGGCAAAGATCAAAAAGTTATATTTCCAAGGCTATTGGGAAATAGAAACCCTCATGCATTGCTAGTGGAATATAAACGGATACTTCCTATAGAGGGCAATTTATTAAATTCAAAGTGCACGTATTCTTTGATTCTACAGTTGAGTCAGGTTGAACAGACTACATTTGCGGAAAAGTTGTTTGTATTTCCTTTCCTGTGAACTATCTGTTCATATCTTTCTTCACTTTTCTATTTGGTTATTATTGTTGGTGCTCCTTGATCTGTGAGAGTTTTTTGTAGATTAGAGACAGTCACCCTTTGTGAAATGTGTTGCAAAATTGTTTCAATTTTGTCATTTGTTTTTGACTAGTCCTGCTTTTCTGTCATGTAGCAATTTATTTTAAATGGTTGAAATTATCAACCAGACTTGGAAAGGGCTTCCCCAGTGTGAGATTATTTTTTTTTTATCTCAGTTGATTTCTTCTGAAGTTTTTATTTCAGTTTTTACATTTAAAACTTTGAGTCAGTAGAAATGTAGCCTTTCATATGGCGTAAGATACAATTTTATTCCTGTGTGGATGGCTACCCAGTTGTCTTTAAAAAAAAAAACACAAACAAACATTTTTTTTACATTTATTTATTTTTGAGAGACAGACAGAGACAGAGCATGGGTGGGGGAGGGGCAGAGATAGGAGACACAGAATCCAAAGCAGGCTCCAGGCTCTAAGCTGTCAGGACAGAGCTCAACGTGGGGCTCGAACCCACAAACTGTGAGATCATGACCTGAGCAGAAGTCGGATGCTTAACCGACTGAGCCACCCAGGCACCCCTTTTAAATTTTTTTTTTTTTTTTACATCCAGTTGTCTTAATCTATTTATTGAATAATCCATCATTTCCTCACTGATTTGAAATTATTGTATATTCAACAAGAGAAAGACAGGAAATGGAAAATGCACAAATGGAAAAGTGGAAAATGATTATAAACCGGCAATCTGCCGAAGAGAAAACTTAAAAGACCAACAGGTTCTCTGAAGCAATGCTCATCTCCCTTAGTCATCAGAGAAATGCAAGTTGGAATAGTAAGGACTGGCAAGAATTAAACTGGATTCGGTGGTGGTGGTGGTGGAGTGGAGGGCTGAAGTGATATGGGAACCCTTATGCACTTGTGCTACCATCCTGGAGAGCGGTCCCTCGATGCAAATGTGTGTCCTAGGACTCAACGGTTCTCACCCGAGGATGCGTCCCCAAAACACATTTTCACACACATCCGAAGGGCATATGAATGTGTTCATAGTTGCACTGTGGTGGTGGTGGGGAGGCAGGAGATAATTCGAGGCTTCATCGCTAAGAAAATAGGCGAAACGTGCTACTGCGGAGTACTCAAAAGTTATAGGCGCGCCTGGGTGACTCAGTCGGTTAAGCGTCCAACTTCAGCTCAGGTCATGATCTCGTGGTTCATGGGTTCAAGCCCCGCGTCGGGCTCTGTGCTGACAGCTCGGCGCCTGGAGCCTGCTTCGGATTCGGGGTGTCCCTCTCTCTCTCTCTCTGCCCCTCTCCTGCTCGTGCTCTCTCTCTCTGTCAAAAAATTAGTATACATTTAAAAAAAAAAGTTATAAACTGGTGTATCATTATACACAGCAACGTGGGTGGATCTTAAAACTATGATGTTGAGTGAAAAAGAAACAGAATGAGATATGTAACATAATAAACTTACTACTAAAAATATATGCATATAAAATCACATATTACGAAGTCACATACAAACAAAGAGTTAAACTTCATAATTTCTGTCATTGGAGATGAGGAATGATATTAAGGTGAAATTTCAGAGAGGGAGGGAAGGAGAGGTTGACAAGGGTCTTGAATAGACCAATGATAATAATGTGCCATAAACCAAGTAAGATTAATTCAACCTTGTCTGAATTGAAGAAAACAAAGTCTCGAGGTTACCAATAATCTCCATTTTGTCAAGCCAGGGAATCACCTCCCCGCCCTCATCTTACTAGACTTGGTAGCATTCAACAGAGAGTTGACTACCCACTTTCTTGAAATGCTTTTCTCCTTCTTTTAAAAATGTTTATTATTTGAGAGAAAGAGAGAGAGTGAGCCGGGGAGGGGAAGAGAGAGAGAGAGAGGGAGAGAGAGAGAGAATCCCAAGCAGGCTCCACGCTGTCAGCACAGAGCCCGATGTGGGGTTTGATCTCATGAACTGTAAAATCATAACCTGAGCTGAAATCAGGAGTCCGACGCTTAACTGACTGAGCCACCCAGGGGCCCAGAAATGCTTTTCTTCTAAGATCATGTTACTTTTTTACTTAAAATTTTCCAATGGCTCTGGTTTCATTTATATAAATTTTTTTTTCAACATTTATTTATTTTTGGGACAGAGAGAGACACAGCATGAACAGGGGAGGGGCAGAGAGAGAGGGAGACACAGAATCGGAAACAGGCTCCAGGCTCTGAGCCATCAGCCCAGAGCCTGACGCGGGACTCGAACTCCCGGACCGCGAGATCGTGACCTGGCTGAAGTCGGACGCTTAACTGACTGCGCCACCCAGGCGCCCCTCTGGTTTCATTTATAATAAAATCCCAACTCCTTACACCATTGTGTAAGCTGACTCTTAAATCCCTCTCAGATTTATCTCTTACATCTCTCCCCACCTTGCTCACTGTGCTCTCAGCCAGTCTGACCTTTCTCCCAACCCACCAAGTTCACTCCCTTCATACACTTATACTTGCTTTTCTTTCTCTGTGATATTCTTCATTTGGATCTTCCCGAAACATTCTGGTCTTGATTCAAATGGGTGTTCCTCAGGCAGAACCAACACAGGAAGGATTACCGTAACATTGAACTATGGTCCATTCTACCTTTTGCTGTCGATTGTCGCTGTTATTGCCAATTAAGGTATTTCCTATTGTTCAGCTCCAAAAGGCAACCATCTTACCTCATTCATTTTGGGGAAGGTGGGAGACAGGAACTTGGGGACAGTCCTGCCGCTCTGCCTGTAGGATATACCACTAAATTTGGAGCACCAAAGAGTGGGGTTGGTGTGTCCCTTTTCTATAAGTACACTTCTCCACAGGTGCAAGAACACCACACCTTGGATTGAACTTTAATCCTCAACACGAGATTTGAGAGTTTGTAAAATTATTACATTGCCGTGCTAAAGATGTGGTGGACGGTGATTTTGCATGAAAAGGGTATGAGTAGCTTGATCTCACAGGATATTTTATATACAACAAAAACGTAACGCCTGATCTCATAGCATTACAGTTCAATAACACTAATATCTTAGATATCTTAGCTAATCTAAAATCTTAGACAAAGGTATTCTAACTTTGCATTCAAGAGGAATTGAATTTGGGGCACCTGGGTGGCTCAGTCAGTTAAGCATCTGACTCTTGATTTCAGCTCAGGTCATGATCTCGCGGTGCTTGAGTTTGAGCCCCACGATGGGCTCTGTGCTGAAACTGCGGAGACTGCTTGGGATTCCTTATCTCCCTCTCTATCTCTGCCCTTCTGCTGTTTGAGTTCTCTCTCTCAAAAATAAATAAGCATTAAAAAAAAAAAGAAGAAGAATTGACTTTGACCTCTTCCTGGCCTCCTCAAAGGCCCTTACTACTGAACAAGAGTATTTAGGATTTCCCAAATTCCCAAGGAAATGCATCGGTACCCATGCTCTGCCCCTAAAACATCCCAAAAGTAAGAAAATTAAATTTTCCTCATCTATTCAGGTTCTAATAAGGTGGTTGCTAAGGTGGCTATCGGTTTCAAACCAGTGATCGCAACCAGTAAGAAGACTGTGAAATCAATTTTGAGGGTCACAAGCAGCATTTTTAAAAAATGAACTAGGCTACAGCAGCACTTAATTGAATCGAAAGTTCCAGTGGCCACACTAATCCTGGATTATTCAAGGCTGGAGTGCAGGAGGGGAAGCTGGTAGATAAACAGTTACCTCATTGGAATTTCTGGGTTAATTTGTTGTACAGATAACAGTGTAGAGCCTAATTTTACCTATCACAGCCTGTGATTTATGCAGTGAAGTACAGGAGAAATTTTACTTGCTGATAGAAAAACCAGAATTTTCAATTGCGTGTCAATGAAGAACTTAAAGTCTGTTTTTGGAGCAAGGGGTGTCATCACGTATGATATGTGTGTGTGTGTGTGTGTGTGTGTGTGTGTGTGTGTGTGTGATACATATCGTGAATGTGTACTATTTATTAATCGAGTTGGTATCAGTTGTTCTCAAAGAAGCTTCTTTGTTATTAGAAGAAATAATAACGTGAGAAATATAGAGGCACCTGGGTGGCTCAGTCAGTTAAGCATCTGACCTTGGTTCAGGTGTGATCTCACGGTTGGTGAGCTCGAGCCCCACTTCGGGTGGGCCCCACTTCTCTTTCTCTCTCTCTGCCCCTTGTGGGACTCTCTCTTTCCCTCTCTCTCTCTCTCTGCCCTCGCTCACTTTCACCCTCTCTCTCAAAAAAGAAAAAAAAGAAAGAAAAATACAGAAATTGTGTTTGTTTATTTTTAAAAATATTTATTTATTTATTTATTTATTTATTTAAAAAACTTATTTATTTGCTTTGAGAGTGAGCAAGAGCAGGGGAGGGGCAGAGAGAGAGAGAGAGGGAGAGAGAGAGGGAGGAGAGAGAGAATTCTAAGTAGGCTCAGTGCTGTTAGCACAGAGGCTGACACAGGGCTCAATCCGACGAATCCTGAGATCAATTCCCAAGCCAAAATCAGGAGTCGGAGGCTCAATCGACTGAGACACCCAGGCGCCCCCATGTTCAAGTTTAGCTGTTAGATTTGGATGTGCAGTGAAAATATTGAGAAAAATATGTTATTCTAATAATCAGAAAACAGACTTTACATTTCAAAGAAGAAAAGATAATACATTTCCTGCAAAGAGAGCTTAATAATACCTTCAAAAGTAAAAGGACATTTGAAAATACAGCATGATCAACTTGTCAATAAGCCCCAAAAAGATGTTCTTAAGGAAAAGGGCATAAAGTTATTGGCACAATTATCAGTTGCTTCACAAATATTAATGAGGAACACAATCTTTGTGTTTAGCTGTGGCAAAAGAAAAATGGTTTAGTGCTAAGTGCTAAAAAGCTGCTTCATCCAATATGTTGGTGCATATGTTTTTGGTGGCAAACAAGCTGATAAGTTCAAAGCTATACTTCCTGGAAATAACAAAATATCAACTCAATTATCACAGAACCTTGAGAAGAATCAATGATTCTTATGCAGTAACAGTCCAACTAGATGAGAGTACTAATATTGCAAATTATATAATACTTTTATGCCAGATATGTGTAGCAAGACAATTTTATAGAGGAGTTATTGTCTGTATGGAGAAAAATATATTCACCACTAGGAAATAGCATTTAAGTCACTAAAAAAAAACTATACAATTTATAATGGAATTGCAAGTGATGGGACAACAAATATAATCAGGAAACCATAAAGATATAAAAATTATTGAAAACTACTAAAAACAGAAGCTAACTTGAAATAGTAAATGAAAACAAATGTATAGAAGATTCATTTGGTCTTCAAAACCTTAAATAATTTTATTAAAGTTGATGTCTATGAGGAGAATAAATTATTGGGGATTAGTACCTCATTTACACAGAAAAATGATTGCCATACATGAAATTAATAATCATTATGTTGGATTAAGATGAAAGAATTTACTGCAAAGAAAGTGGATTCACATTACTAGTCACAATGCCTATGTATATGAACTAAGAAATTCAGTTTTGACTCATTTGAAAAATAAAGTTACAGATCAGGCTCAATGGTAGACGAGATGAACGTGCAGCATTACCCTCATGCATTGTGGACTGAAATAAACCTATGAACAGGCAAGGATGTCCACAGCATTAAGTAAAATCTTCTGTGCTATTTATATTGATTGGTTTGTACTTTGTATTATAAAACATATTTATGCTGTATTAATTTTGTTCTTTATTTTACACCATAAGGTAAGTTCTGTGAAACCTGTATTTCAGCTATGTATCTGTGCGTATACTGGGTTTCAGTGTAGAATCTATTTCTCACTGGGAGTTGTGAGAAGTTAGAAGAACACTCAGTACGTTAGAAGTTGGAAGATTATGTTGGAAGAGTCACACGCCTGCAGAACGATTCAGCCCACAGACCGCCAGTTTGCTGTCTGAGCTAAACTGTGGAGGCTACTGGATACGAGTTACCATACAACTTACTCTGTAGGAAAATACTGAGTGTCTAAGACGTCATACTGACTCAATGAAACGGTCGCGAATTCGTGGTAACATTGTTAATCCGGTTAATGGATTTAACAGAAGGCGTGAATTCTCTTCAGGATTTGGAGGGGGGAGGGCCTCAAATTTGCTTTCTGGTTCGTGGATTAAAATGGACAGTAACTCTCATCCTTTTAAATCTGGATTCCAATTAGTTTATCACACGTGTGCCTACAAGGCGTTCCCAAACAAGGCTCCCCTCCACCCCGAAATGGGTCATTTAGCATTCCACTTGCAGGGAGTACGTTCTCTAAAACACCACCAAATCCTCCTGAGAAGTTTTCTGTTAATTTCAACAGTTTAGGCTTTGTGGACGAGCCCAGAACTGTTCATTTACCCAACTGCAAAACGGTACTGCTCATTTTACGACCGTGCCACACACAATCCCCACCGTGGCCGGGCGACAGCAGTCGGTCGAGGAAAGGTAGGCCTGTGGGAGTCAGTGTTGCGCTCTGCGGAGGGAAGCCGCAGGGCGAGTCCGGCTGGAGTTAGCCATTTCCTTTCTTCCCTCGGTATTTCGGGCAGCGGGGCGCTGGGCAGGCAGGCACCGCAGCTGGTCCTCGCGTCCCTCAACCCTTTCTCCGTATCCGCCTCGAGTAACCAGCCTGACAACCCCAACTCATTAGAGCCGAGTGCCGGAGGAATGGGCCGGACGGGACCCAGCGCCATGACTAGGTCAGCCCCAGGCGCATCCCAACGCTGGCTCTTTGCTGAGCCCCACGCGCGCCTCCGGTTTCCGGGTGCAAACGGGAAGCTAGGGAAACCCCAGACCCCTCCCTTTTAGGAAGGGCGCAGACGGCGTCTCCGTTTCCAAGGAAACCGGGCCTGCCACTACGTCACTTCCGCTGACCTGTCTGGACTCCAGACTGTTGGGAGGAAAAGAGGAAAACTGAGCCGCAGCCACGACGGTGGACGCGAGCGTCTCCTATCTGCGCATGCGCCCGCTCAGCGGCCTGCTTCTATTTATGTGGGGTATCCAACATGGCGGCTGCGGCGACCCTGGCGATGGCGGTGGAGCCCATCAGAACATAGTGGCTGGGAAGGGGGCACGGTCCGCACTCACGGTGGCGTCGGCAGAGACGACTGAGGGTGGTGGAGGGAAGAAAAGCGACGGAAAGCAAAAGGAAGGGCGGGCAGGCAAACAACTCGGCGTAGAACCGAGCGCCGGCTCGAGCGAAGGCACAGGGCCAGAACAGTGGGGATGGCGGAGCCACGCAGAGTAGCGTTTATTAGCCTGTCACCGGTGAGGCGGCGCGAGGCCGACTACCCGGGGGCCGAACGCGAGCCCGAGTACCCTCGCGAGCCCCCCCGGCTGGAGCCGCAGCCATACCGCGAGCCGGCCCGGGCGGAGCAGCCGGCCCCGCGGGAGGCTGCCCCCCGGTCGGACGTGCAGCCCCCGCCGCGGGAGAAGCCGCTCCCCCAGCGCGAGGTCAGCCGCGCCGAGCCGCCCATGTCGCTGCAGCGCGAGCCCCCGCGGCCCGAGCCGCCGCCGCCGCCGCTCCCTCAGCTGCACTTGCAGCCGCCCCCGCCGCGGGAGACGGCTTCCCGGGCCGAGCCGCAGCAGAGGCCGCCGAGGGAGACGGTGCGCCTGGAGCTGGTGCTCAAGGATCCCACCGACGAGAGCTGCGTGGAGTTCAGTTACCCGGAGCTGCTGCTGTGCGGAGAACAACGGGTACAGAAGATTCCTCCCTCACCCCCCAGACCCTGGGAGTCTCAGGACGCGTCCGCCTCTCCCAGTGGTTGGCACCTTCCGACGCCCACTTTGCGCGTCTCGGGTCGCCTGGGAGGGTGGGCTGGCGGGGGCTGGGGCCGAGAGGGTGGACGAGTGGTCGGTGCTGCTTTCACTTGCTCCCCAGGGTTGGCCAAGGCTCCCACCCGGCTCCGCCGACCCCCCCTCGCTCGCCTGCTCCGAATGCCGCTCGGAGCCGGTTTTCCTCTGCAGCTTTCGGGACCTCAGAATTTATGTTCCTTTCTGCTCCCCATGCAAAATCTGGGAGCTCTGCAAGTTACGTGGTTGGGTTTTCCTTGTGGAGCTCCAGCAGTCAGTCATTCCAGTAGAAAGGAAGAGAAAACCTTGGGGGACACGCCCCCCGGTCGGAAGCCCAGAGATAGTGTAACCCCTCGACATCGTCCTCTTCACTCTTATGTTTGGCTCTGAGGTGTGCTTGCGAACGTTGGGTATTTCTCTTAATTGAAGGGGATTTGAAAGTAATCTGAAAAATTTCAGACTAAGGATTCCGCTCTAGGAATGAAGAAGTGGGTTATTTGGTTACTTATTTTCCTCTCTCATGTTGCTATTGGTAAACCTATTTAGCTTTGTTTTCTGTATAGTTTGTTCTTAGTGTAATGAATGGGAAGGTGTCTTTGGCGCCTACCATCATACTTTTATTTGAGTGTTTATCATTAGTTTATAGGACCGCGTTGGAGGATGGTGTATTGGCCATGGTGATTTTTGGAGAACAATGAAAAACCTCTTAGCTTTGAATTTTTAGAAACTGTTGAAAATCCATAGGTATGCCTTTGATGGAACTGGTGAACAACGAAGATAGGAGAGAGGTTTGTTGCTAATTGTAATCTTTATTGTAGGTTTTGGTGATCTTTAGAAGTAAACTAGAAAGGGAAATGATAGAGTAAAAGCAGTAAGAACAATTTCCTCTGTCGTTTAGAGATTATGCTCTTTATTAGGTTTGTTTCAGTACAGATCTAATGGACTCAAGAAGTCATTTGTTTTTGTTCTCAACTATCTTTATAGTTGAGATGAATGACTCTTTAGTTTAAAAATATATTAATGTCACTTGATTTTGTTTATTTTAAGGCCAATGAATCTTTTGATCATTATTTGTAAATATTGTTGTGTGGTCAAATCACTTTATTATTATTTTTTTCATGTTTATTTTTGAGAGAGAAAGAGAAACAGAGCATGAGCAGGGGAAGAAGGGGCAGAGAGAGGGAGACACAGAATCTGAAGCAAGCTCCAGGCTCTGAGCTGTCAGCACAGAGCCCAACACGGGGCTTGAACTCATGAGCCACGAGATCATGACCTGAGCTGAAGTCAGACGCTTAACTGACTGAGCCACACAGGTGCCCCTAGGTCAAATCATTTTAAATGTTTGCAACCTAAATGAATTGGCAAGGGTAGAGATCATATTGGCCATGTCCACATAACATTTTATCCTTCAGACTCACTTTAGTACCCCTCCTTTTTATAAATTTGATGTTTCTTTTTTCCAAAATAATTTTGAAAATACTGGATTGGAGCATTTTTCAAGTAAATTGTATTTGATCTTCTCATCTAAGTAAGTTTGCTGTTTGACTCCCTAATCTACTTCATACATTACAGATGAAAAGCACCATATTTGGGTAAAAATACATTATGGTAGCTAATATTTACTGAATTCTTCCTATGTGCGTGCTAGACACAGGTCCGAGTAAGGTTATGGCTTATGGAATCAGTCCAGCAGAGCTCCTTGAGGTAGGGACCATTGTCCCCACTTTGCAAATGAGGATGCAGATGCAAAGTGCTTGTATGTAATTTTATTAGTATTTCTTTCCATACTAGTACCACTTGTTAATAAAACAAAACTTCTTAAAATTGTATAGTTTAAAAAAATTTAGAGGATCCTGCCAAAATGAACTAAAATGAGAGTTATAGTAGGAATAGGGATTTGTTCTGATCCTCTTAATGCTATGATATTCATTCCATGATAAAGTAATAGTAGATATTTATCTTTTAATTACGACCAAAAAAAGTTAATTTTGACCCTCTACCTTGTTTGTTAACCTGATAATATCAGAACTACTAGTTTCATGTAATAGGAGAAAGATGAATAATTCAGTTTAGTTTTTCTGTTTATGCTCTCAATTTAGGGATATATTGGTCACTTTTTCTTGTATATTCAGCCATGTATCATTTGTTGTATTCTGAACAAAAAAACCCCCATGGTTTATACAATGCACCTTTGCAACCAAGATTTGCCAGATTTACCTATGATAACTCCCAATGAACATATTTTTAAAGGAATTGTAGGAAACATTTCTTTAAATGAGGTTGTCATATTTCTGTGAAAGGAAATCCTAGCAATAGAAACCAACAAAAAAAGCAAAATGAAACCAACAGAATTGATCTGCAAAGCAGTGATTCCCAAATTTGGTTTTTCTTCCCTCAGGGAGAGTCCAGTTATTTTTAAGGATGTTATAATCTTTTCAAAATAGTTTTAATGTTGAGTTTTTGTAATTGAAAAACTTACTGTGTAGCTGAGTTTGAGTAGAAAGGCAAGGAAAAGACATTGTGTAAAATTAAAAGAAAAAAAAAGATTCTAAATTTTGAAATAGCCATCTATCACTGAATAAGATTTTAGTTAATAGGTGTAGGTATAAATCTGTGTCGCATGTGAATACCATCTTTATCGGGATACGTTTAAATCATTCCCCTTCATAGATACAAAATGAATAGTAAAACCCTGATTAACCGAATGCAAACAGAATTCTTGCATATTATTTTTTATTAATGAGGCAAAGCACAGTTAAATGAGTGTATGTTGGCAAAATATGAAAAACAAAATCCCTTCTTGTTAGGTTATAAGGACGCAGGTTAGCTAAACCCTTACCTTGTTATCTCTGTGGACTGCTAAGCCCTGATTGAGGTGGTTGGGGATGATGACTGAGGCACGGCAATTGTCTCTATCCTCAGAGATTAATGTGTTCACCATTTCTGGCTAAAGGGAAATAGTACAGTTTAGATATAAGTTCTGGCAGTAATTGCTATGCAAGTAGTTTTTGTTTAACTTTTAGTAAACCAGGGAATCAGTTAACTAGAGCATCCATTTGTGAATGTGATTAATTGAACATTTAGTATAAAAAGAAAAAGAGGGGTGCCTGGGTGGCTAGTTGGTCAAGTGTCCGACTCTTGATTTCTGGTTGGGTCATGGTCTCACGGTTGGTGGGGTTCGAGCCCCACATTGGGTCAGTGCTGACAGGTGGAGCCTACTTGGGTGTCTCTCTCTCTCTCCCTCCTTCCCCCTCTGGCACCCTCCCTCCCCCTCCCTCCCTCTCCCCCCCTTTCTGCCCCACCCCCACCCCATGCTCTCACGCTCTCTCTCTCTCTCTCTCCCTCCCTCTCTCTCTCCCTCCCTCTCTCAAAATGGATAAAATAAACTTAAAAAAGGAAAAAAAATGATTATGGTGTTAATATGGTTATACTTTTACAGAATTCTATGGTATCCCATTGTCATAGTGCATATTTTCGGTAACGTGAAAGATCCGAAAATGGTGTTAATGAGTTAACATCAAAGGACAAAATTATTACAATGTTTGTGCCTGTGGGTAGCTCATAATTTTGATATTTACTGATTTTCAAATCTTTTTTTCCATCGGAAAACCATAAAGCTTACTTAGAGCCTTGATTGTGGGTAGGGGTTGATTTCTTAACTGTGAAAGGAGAGTGAGTCAGTTTTCTTAAATTTATTTTTACAGACTGTCAAGAGTAAGAGATTTATTTTTGATGTCTCTATGAAGTCTACACAAAATCTTATAAAATGGCACATAAGGTGATTCTTATTAAAAATATATGTCTGTGTGTTTATATTTCACATATAAAACGGGTCAGACCAACAGGAAGACCTAGTGTTTAGACTTCACAATGACTTGAAGCATAAGTTCATAATGGCAGTCATGGTGGTTGCTCTCTGTCCTTAGGCTCAGGTTAGGGCTGTATCCTGGACATGCTTCATATTTCTTATTTCATTATCAGTCTCTTCCTGCTGGTTTAATTATTCCTTTCAGGTCATATGTATTTTTTCCACAGGTAACTCCTACTGGGATAAAGGATTCTGTAAATATATTACTTATTGCAGTAGATAATTTTACAAGTTGATTCTAAGATTACTTCTTTAAGCTTTAAGAGCATCCTTTTATTCTTATACCCTAGGTCTGATGAATTGTTTTGTATGAATTCTGTTCATATTTTTCTGTCATGTTTTTAGACTGATCAAACCTCAGCCTTTATACCCAGGATGAAATATCTCTGTTCCAAAGTGTGCAAACCTTTGTCCCTTCTGAATTTTTTTCTTCAGATTCAGCTGAATCTGTATCCAATATTTCAGTTGTAATATACTTTATCTTTAATTCCTGAAAATACTACCTCAGTAAAAATACCTAGCCTTCCTTTTTTAAAAAATTAACTTTCTAGTCATTTGTTCATAATTGGGTACAAGTAGAATTTTGACGCATATGCAGCTCTTTGTTTCCCCTTTTTTGGGCTGAAAAAATATATATATATGAAATGCGCCTGCTAAAATAGTAAACCTGAGTAAAGGATGTGATTTATGTTTTTGTTTGTTTCGGTAAATGGATGGCAAATGTGGGATCCGAGCTGTTTGTGTGGTTTTTTAAAAACCATGTATTATAATAAACTTTGATTCTTCCCTGCTAGAAGGAGGCCATGGTAATGTAATCTATTCGCAGCTACTTCACTTTTCTAGCTTTGTTTGCAAGTAGTATGTATTCCCTGAATGACTATCCATTGATAACAAGTAGGTGATGTTGGGGCACCTGGGTGGCTCAGTTGGTGGAGCATCGGACTTCGGCTCGGGTCATGATCTCGCGGTTCGTGGGTTTGAGCCCCACATCGGGCTCTGTGCTGACAGCTCAGAGCCTGGAGCCTGCTTTGGATTCTGTGTCTCCCCCTCTCTATGCCCCTCCCCATGCTCCCGCTCTGTCTGTCTCTCTCAAAAATAAATAAACGTTAAAAAAAATTAAACAAACAAAAGTAGGTGATGTAGGTAGAGGTGTTGATGCCCGGCCTCAGCAGAAGGCTATAGCAGCTACAGATACTCTAGTGAGAGCTCAGGGCAGATGAATCAGCGGTGACACTGATGAATAACCAGGTGATCCTTTGAGAAGCATTTCCTGACCAAAACAGTTATCTTTGTTGGGAAGATCTCAAACTGGAGTTATAAGTGGGATTTTTGTTTTTATCTAATTTTCTTGGGGGGATTTTTGGCCTTTTTATTTTGGACATGGTGGCCATAGATCATTCTGTAGGAGGAGACAAGTTGAATTGTTGAGCTGTTCACCGAAAAACTTGAGAATGTGTAAGAATCCATTAAAACTGCAAGTGTTATTTTGCTACAGATGAACATTTCTTTCTGGTTACTTTTAATGCTTCTAACTCATTTGTTAATATTTGGAAATTTTGACTCTCATTAAATTTAAGGATGTATTTGCCTCTGGTTGAAGCAGTACTAATACTTTTATTTCTTTTCCCATTTTCTTTGAATCAGAAGAAGCCCATTCACACAGAAGACCCATTTAATGACGAGCAGCAAGAGAGGCAAGAAGTGGAAATGTTGGCTAAGAAGTTTGAAATGAAATATGTGAGTATAATATACTCTTCACTAGGTCAGTTTACCCTGTTGGCCTTTTTTCCTCCTGTGACTGGTTGGGAGGGCTTATAATACCCACTGCAAACCTTATTTTGCTCTTATAAATTGCACTTCTTATAGAGTCCAGGTACCTTGCTTAACTTATATTTTCTCCCATCCTTATAATAACACCACATACTAAGTAATACTGAGTGCGTTTTACACATGAAGAAACTGAGGCTCTGAGCTCAAGATCACACAGTGGCAGGAACTAAGCTACATATCCATGTGTGTCTAGCTCTGATCCTTTGTTTTTCCACTGCCATTGAGAAGACCACTTTAATTCCCTTGGTGTAGTATGTCTCAAGTTTTCATGCCTCTTTAGACTTTAAGAGAATGAATGTGTGTACTTCTAGGCCCTGGGGATCAGAATCAGTCAGAAGCAGCATGAAATTTCTTTGAAAGTCTCTTGTTTACCTTAAACATTCATGTACATTTTAAATTCTGTGCCATGAATAGATTGGTATTGGTTTTAATGTAAAAATAAATTCTAATGACCTGATTGTGAAGTTGCTTAACATTTTCCTCAAGTTTTCTAGTAACTGGGTTTGTAGGAAAGCCCTCTCCCCTCCTCACTCCTGATGTTTATCCTATGACTTGACTTCATGGCACTTTGCTAAAACATAACCCATGAAAAGCAAGACCCCTTTCGGGTTCCCCTGTAAGCACTGAAAATTGTCTCACAGAGATAGGAGGGCAGGTGGTGCTAGCCCTGTCATTCTTGTTATCCAGATTCAACTAGGATCTTGGTTGACACTAGTTGGCTCCTTGTGCTAATGAAGAATGTATTTGGGGTGAGGGAAAAGTATGAGAATGCTTTGGGATGTGGATCAGGTTGTAGGCCGTACTTTGCCACCTACAAATTGTCCTCTGGTGAGATTATTTAACCTTTGTGGGCCACAGTTTTCTTTTTCTGAAGACTCTTTGAAGCTCCTTCTGGCTTTATATTCTGTAATTATATAATAATTTGGGGATGGACTGGTGGGCGTTTTGATGGAAAGAATAGCAAAAGTTGTTATGTAAACTGTAGTGTTTGATTAAAATACGGTGTTCTCATTATATATTCTGATGTACTATGGCTTGATTTTTATTTTTAAGTAATCTCTGTACCCAAAGTGGGACTTGAATTCATGACCCTGAGATCAAGAGTCCCATGGTTTACTGACTGAGCCAGCCAGGTGCCCCAACGATTTTTTTTTTTTTTTTCTGTGAGAGAGAGTGCTAGCACAGGAGAGGGGCATAGGGGGAGAGAGAGACAGAGAGAGAGAATGGGAGAATGAATGAATCCTAAGCAGGCTCCCTGCTGGGCTTGATCCCACCTTCCTGGGATCATGACCTGAACCAAAATCAGGAGTCAGATGCTCTACTGATGAGCCACCCAGGCACCCCCTATGGCTTTTGTATGCAAGTTGATACATTGGTTAAATTTAATGTTTTAACCAGACAATATATTTACATGGTTCAGAACTCAAAAAGTATAGAGTGAAAAATCTTTCATTCTTTTGTTCACCCATATAATCTCACCTCCCAGAGGCACATAATGTTTTGGAGGGTCCTTCTGTTCTTTGTTTTTTTCATTTACTCTAACTTGGAGATTTTTTCATATCAATACAAAGAGAACTTTCTTCTCTCTCTCTCTCTCTCTCTCTCTCTCTCTCTCTCCCTCTCTCCCTCTCTCCCTCTCTCCCTCTCTCCCTCTCTCTTTCTCCCTCTCCCTCTCTTTTAGGGTTGCGTGGTATTCCATTGTATGGACATATCACAGTTTATTTAACCAGTCCCCAAATGATTTAAATTGTTTCCAAAAATTTGCTGTTGTAAATAGTGCTACAGTAAATTACTTAGTCGTGTGGTATTTCACAGAGTTGCAAGTTTATCTGTTGGGCAGATTCCTAGAAGTGGAATTTTTAGGTCGAAAGATATATGCATTTATTTATTTAGTTTGGGTATATATTAACCAAATTACCGGTTTCTAAGTTACCAGTTTCCATTCCTCTACTACTACATTGGAGTGCCTACTTTTTCCATAGGTTATAGAACTAAGAATTAGAATTGCCCTTTGCAAATGGAAGAATTCCTAGCATATGATCCTATAAGTATTGTGACTCAGCGTATGATGTACTGCTTCAGAGTTAGCATTAAATCTTATTGGGGAGCCCTTGGATAGTACTTGCCATGGAAAAACCAATATTCTGAAGAAGGTGGTTGATGTGTAAAATCGAGTTCCAAATAACTGGGTTATATCCAGGCGCTGTAATTATGCAGGGATAAAATATTACTCTTGTTATTATTCAAATTAATGGGCTATATTTCTTCTCTAGATTTTTATTGTGGCTACTTACTCTCTTATTTCCTTTCTTTAAAATTTTTTTTTCTTTTTTAGTTTATTTATTTATTTTGAGAGAGAGAGAGCACAAGCAGGGGAGGGGCAGAGAGAGGGAGAGACAGAATCCCAAGCAGGATCTACACCATCAGCACAGAGCCCAGTGCGGGGCTCGAACCCGCGAACTGCGAGATCATGACCTGCGCTGAGATCAAGAGTTGGATGCTTAACCAACTGCACCACCTAGGCACCCCTCGTATTTCCTTTCTAAGTAGAGATTTTTTTTTTTTTTTCAACGTTTATTTATTTTTGGGACAGAGAGAGACAGAGCATGAACGGGGGAGGGGC
Source organism: Prionailurus viverrinus (assembly GCF_022837055.1). Classification (NCBI taxonomy): domain Eukaryota; kingdom Metazoa; phylum Chordata; class Mammalia; order Carnivora; family Felidae; genus Prionailurus; species Prionailurus viverrinus. The sequence continues at coordinate 154,592,372 of NC_062562.1, forward strand.
AGAGAGAGAGGGAGACACAGAATCAGAAACAGGCTCCAGGCTCCGAGCGATCAGCCCAGAGCCCGACGCGGGGCTCGAACTCACGGACCGCGAGATCGTGACCTGGCCGAAGTCGGACGCTTAACCGACTGCGCCACCCAGGCGCCCCCTAAGTAGAGATTTAAAATGTCCTATCCTATGAGGCCTTTGTGTGCCATGAGTATTACAGGTATTAAATATGTATGTTTTAACAAATTATTTGGATCCTTTTAATTAAGAAAATCATCAGGTTGAAAGTGATGGGAGAAGATACTTTATCCACCTCTAGGCCCCGGGCTGTCACAAAAGATCACTTCTAAACAGCAAAGATTTGGGGCACCTGGGAGGTTCAGTCGATTAAGCGTCTGATTTTGGCTCAGGTCATTATCTCACGGCTGTGGGTTTGAGCCCTGAGTTGGACTCTGTGCTGACAGCTCAGAGCCTGGAGCCTGCTTTGGATTCCATGTCTCCCTCTTTCTCTGCCCCTGCCCTGCTCATGTTCTGTCTCTCTCAAAAATAAGATAAACATTAACAAAAAATTTAAAAAAATAAACAGCAAAGATTTTTTTGGTGTTGAGAGGTAGCAAATTGGGATGTCTGTATGTATATTTATATTTATGCATATGTTATATGTATATTTATATTTCAAGTAAAAAGCCTTAAATAGTATATGTAAAATATTGCAAAATGTTAACCCACCAAGGTTACATTTCCTTTTTTTTTTTAATTTCCTTAAACTTTTTTGGTGATAAAACGAGGACTTAATTTGGAGGTTTATAAAACTTGAAACTAGCTACCTTCTTTTTTTTTTTTTTTTTAATTTTTTTTTTTTTTAACGTTTTATTTATTTTTGAGACAGAGAGAGACAGAGCATGAACGGGGGAGGGGCAGAGAGAGAGGGAGACACAGAATCGGAAGCAGGCTCCAGGCTCTGAGCCATCAGCCCAGAGCCCGACGCGGGGCTCGAACTCACGGACCGCGAGATCGTGACCTGGCTGAAGTCGGACACTTAACCGACTGCGCCACCCAGGCGCCCCGAAACTAGCTACCTTCTAACTTTTGTTTCCTTCATATAATTTAGATGTCCTTGTCATTATTTCTGAAAATCACTTAAGGTTACTTCTAGCTCTCTGCTTTTTAGAATGAGAGATGCACTTTTTTTGTTAAATTTTGTGTATAAATGATAAAGTACTTGAGGATTTACGTTGGACATACAAAGGGGCATGATAGTTGCTTTCTCTTGGAGAAACTTTCAGAATAATTGGGAAGACAAGACATAGACACACAAATCGAGTACCAAGCCGTGCCTGTGGAAGTGAATGACTCTGGGGGTCTGAAAGTGAGTAGAAAGGCCAGTTCCACTCTTGAAACTGGAAGGAATTTTGGAGACCTTGGTGCAGAGTCATTGAATGGATTCTTCCAGTCTCCTGTCAAACCACATTTGTCTGTAATCCCTGGAATAACTTTTCTGCCCCTCATAGGATATCGAGTGGATAAGAAGCGGAAGGAGCACAGGATTGTGAGTTAACACAGCTGGATTCTCATCCTATCTTTACCATGTTAACTAGCTGACCTTAGTGAAGCCTCTTGGCGTTTTTATGCTTTGGCATCTGTCAGGGGAAAACAAGATCTGTCTAGCCAACTTTATATGTATAGCACAGGGGTTTTGTCAGCGTCAGATGAAAAAATAGATTTTTAATGTTGGAAATATTTAAAGTGCTATCTAAATAGGAAATACTATTTAAACATGTCACTCTCGTGGAGAACTGCTCCGTCTTATTGCACATGTCATAAATTCTTTTTGATATAAACGTGTATGGGATTTTTAACCTCTAGTATTTGACTGCCCCACTGATTTTGATCTTTTAGCTCAGGCATTCTCTTCCAATTGGCCTTTATCTTTGGTCATTCTCCAAACGGTCAATCACCATTTACAGACAGTTAGTTATTACAGTCTTCGTAAAGACCACAACAAAGTATTTGGAACCCTTTAAGAAAATCATTGGGCCAAAGCGACCTGGGAGGAGATACGTTGTACGGTGCTAGGCTCTCACAAAAGGTCACTCTTAATCACTGAAGATCTTTATTGACTGTAGTTTACTGTCCAATAGTTCCTTTAGTATCCTGTAGCAAATTCAGATGCCCACTGATCCACCAGCGAAGCAGGCCACGTGAACAGTAAAGGTGGGGGGTTGTCTGAAATAGGGGACAGCTCCTGTCAGCTGCAGCCCTTCTTACTTTGCGGGGACTTGGGCTTAGGGTTGTCACATCTTTACATTTCTCAAAAGAAGGCTGAAGTCTGGATTTTCCTCTAATATTTCTTAAATATTGGCTTCTAGTTAAAACACCTACTAGACTAAACAATACATCTGTGGGCCATATCCAGCTCTCAGGCCCTAGTTGGAGACTTGGTATACTTGCTTCACTCTTTCTTTTTTTCTAATTTATTTAACTTATCAGTCCATGTACTTTCACATTTGCCCCTTGTCTTCTGTGAGCTGGGTGGTTGGTGGTACAGGTGGGAGGGCCTGCCATTTCCGTTGTGGAGGAGAATGCATTTGTAGGAAGTTTCAGAGAACGGAGCAAGTTAAACTCAGTTGGGGGTTTCCATGATACGGGGGAATAATAAGATGCCTTGAGTGGTGGCTGGGTCTGTAAGCAACGTTAGTGACAAATTGGTGTGGTGGAGGGCTGAGGCAAGTTTATGGGCTTCTTGTGGTCTGGAGTACGTGTGTGTGGCGGTTCCTTGTGCTGGAAAGGAGCTGTGTCAAGTGGAGCTGGCTGCCACTTGAGGGAAAAGGATGGAGAAGGTGGAGTTCAGGATGTGTCCTTTGTCTTGCAGCAGTTGCTTGGGGGAAGGGATGGAGACAATTTTAGTAGTTGAAAAGCAGTAATAGAAATTATAGGACTTATAAAATTGTAGACCTAGTACCCTGTATCAAATGGTTTGTTTTTTCCCTCTATTCTGTCCTGTTTTTAATTGCCTGTGTCCTGTTACCTTTTAGGTAATGTAACAATGAATGTTCAGCATTAATTGCTACATGTTTTCTTGGGAAAAGAGGAATGTAACTGTTCAGTGCTTAATTTTACTTAGAGCATACTAAATTGGTTGTTGTATATAAATCTTATTAAATAGCTAAGTCCAACCTTTGATACTTCTCCATAGGTTCCAAATTTTTCTTGTTGGTTACTATAGGAAGAAAGCAGGATACAATTGAAAGAGGTTTGTGTTCCTTTCCTCATTCTCAATTTTAAGGCTCCAAATGTTTAGGCTAAATGTCCTAGTTTCCTGAATATCCTGAATTTCCAACTCAGTTTTTAGATGGTTTCTAGATTGTGTATGCTTTTTCTGAGGCTGTATACACTCTACATCAGTGAATGAGGTTCGCTTTGATGGGTATAGACTTGTTCTCTGAGCCTTCGAGGGCATAGGAAAACCTGTGGTGGTTGGAAGATTTCTTTTAGTGGTTTTTCTCAGTTACCCTAGCCATCTTGAAAGATCATGGTATCCTAGAATTGGATATAAATTCAATAATCTAAATGGAAGTGCTTAGTATAATATCTGGTGCCTTGCAGGGGCTCAGCTGCTCAGCTCTTTGAATCTGAATGACTCTCTGAATAGGAACACATGTATTCAGCCAAACATTTATTAGCATTTCTGAAGTCACATTATGACTTTAAAATTCACTTACTTTACCATATAGATTTTGAATGCCACATTTGATATTTAACTCTATGTGATTTTGGACTCTCGGAGCCCTGATAGCTTCATATTTATTTTAAAAGAGAGGATAAGGGTAGATTTGATGGTAGGAAAGTAGTTTTCAGCAATCTTATAAATAAAGCAATTGAAAAATAAAATCAGTTGATCAAATGGAGTTAATACTGTTTTTAATAAAAAAGTATATTTATAAAGTCTTGATTTTCTTTTTGTATACAAGCTTTTTAAAATTGACTTTGCCCTGATATGTTTTAAAGAATGACAACATCTTTTTTTCTAAATTTTATTTTAATTCCAGTATAGTTAACTTACAGTATTATATTAGTTTTAGGTATACAATATAGTGATTCAACAGTTACATGTATTCCTCAGCACTCATCGTGGTAAGTGTACTCTTTTTTTTTTTTTTTTTAAGTTTATTTATTTTGAGAGAGAACGTGAGCAGGTGAGGGGCAGAGAGGGAGAATCCCAAGCAGGCTCTGCATGTGGTCTGTGGGCAGAGCCCGATGTGGGGCTTGATCCCATGACTCTGGGATCATGACTTGAGCCAAAATCAAGAGTCAAACGCTCAACTGACTGAGCCACCCAGGCACCCCATGGTAAGTGTACTCTTAATCCCCTTCATCTATTTCACACATCCCCCTACCTATCTCCCCTTTGGTAACCATCTATTTGTTCTCTGTTGTTAAGAGGCTTGTTTGTTGGTTTGCCTCTTTTTTCCTTTGTTCATTTGTTTTGTTTCTTAAATTCGACATCTGACTGAAATCATGTCTTTCTCTTACTTCCCTTAGCGTTATACTCTCTAGTTCCATCCATGTTGTCCCAGCTGGCAAGATTTAATTTTTTATGGATGAGTAATATTCCATTGTGTGTATATATATATATATATATATATATATATATATATACCATATCTTCTTTATCCATGTATGTATCAGTGGACACTTAGGTTATTTCCATAACTTTGTTATTATAAATAATGCTGCAAGAAGAGAATGGCAATATTTGGAATAACTGTATAATTTCCAATGAGTGACTTCTTCTCAGTAAATACTACTCAATTGAGTGAAAAGGAAATATGCTTTTACATTTAAAATAATTATGGATTTCTTAAAAAGTGTCCTCAGGGGCGCGTGGGTGGCGCAGTCGGTTAAACGTCCAACTTCAGCCAGGTCACGATCTCGCGGTCCGTGAGTTCGAGCCCCGCGTCGGGCTCTGGGCTGATGGCTCAGAGCCTGGAGCCTGTTTCCGATTCTGTGTCTCCCTCTCTCTCTGCCCCTCCCCCGTTCATGCTCTGTCTCTCTCTGTCCCAAAAATAAATAAACGTTGAAAAAAAAAATTAAAAAAAAAAGGTGTCCTCAAATATGAGACGGACACAAGTGGATGTTAGAAAACATTTATGCACTCTTTCTGGGAGGTTTAAGAATTTTATCAGTGACTCATATTATTTGATAATCATCGACACTTTATGAGGGGTTACAGCTTCCTTGGGAACTTCCTTGGCTGTTTTTCCTCTGTTTTGGCCTTCTGTTAGGTCTGGTCCCTAAAGATCAACATGGTAGGGTTGGGTAAAGCAGTTTGGATAAATCTGCTGTACTACCACAAAATAAATTCTTTTTATGAAGCACAAGTACCAGAAATTTAGGTTCTATAGACCAACAATAGTATGGTACTACATATATAATAAAAACATAAAATAACAACCTTTTTTTTTTTTTAATTTTTTTTTTCAACGTTTATTTATTTTTGGGACAGAGAGAGACAGAGCATGAATGGGGGAGGGGCAGAGAGAGAGGGAGACACAGAATCGGAAACAGGCTCCAGGCTCTGAGCCATCAGCCCAGAGCCCGACGCGGGGCTCGAACTCACGGACCGCGAGATCGTGACCTGTCTGAAGTCGGACGCTTAACCGACTGCGCCACCCAGGTGCCCCAACAACCTTTTAAAACAAACTGAGGTTGGGAGATTCTTAAATATAGGGCAAGAAAGAATTCTTAAAAAAATTTTTTTTATTTTTCATTTTTTAAAATTTACATCCAAATTAGTTGGCATCTGGTGCAACAATGATTTCAGGAGTAGATTCCTTAATGCCCCTTACCCATTTAGCCCATCCCCCCTCCCACAACCCCTCCAGTAACTCTCAGTTTGTTCTCCATATCTATGAGTCTCTTCTGTTTTGTCCCCCTCCCTGTTTTTATACTATTTTTGTTTCCCTTCTCTTATGTTCATCTGTTTTGTCTCTTAAAGTCCTCATATGAGTGAAGCCATATGATGTTTGTCTTTCTCTGACTAATTTCACTTAGCATAAGACCCTCCAGTTCCATCCACGTAGTTGCAAAGGGCATGATTTCATTCTTTTGATTGCCGAGTAATACTCCATTGTATATATAAATCACATCTTCTTTATCCATTCATCCATCGATGGACATTTGGGCTCTTTCCATACTTTGCTATTGTTGATAGTGCTGCTATAAACATGGGGGTGCACGTGTCCCTTCGAAACAGCACGCTTGTATCCCGTGGATAAATGCCTAGTAGTGCAATTGCTGGGTTGGAGGGTAGTTCTATTTTTAGTTTTTTTGGGAACTTCCGTACTGTTTTCCAGAGTGGCTGCACCAGCTTGCATTCCCACCAACAATGCAAAAGACATCCTCTTTCTCTGCATCCTCGCCAACATCTGTCGTTGCCTTAGTTGTTAATGTTAGCCATTCTGACAGGTGTGAGGTGGTGTCTCATTGGGGTTCTGATTTGTATTTCCCTCATGATGAGTGATGTTGAGCATTTTTTCATGTGTCGGTTGGCCATCTGGATGTCTTCCTTGGAGAAGTGTCTATTCATGTCTTTTGCCCATTTCTTCCCTGGATTATTTGTTTTTTGGATGTTGAGTTTGATAAGTTCTTTATAGATGTTGGATACTAACGCTTTATCTGATATGTCATTTGCAAGTATCTTCTGCCATTCTGTCGGTTGCCTTTTAGTTTTGCTGATTGTTTCCTTCACTGTGCAGAAGCTTTGTATTTTGATGATATCCCAGTAGTTCATTTTTGCTTTTGTTTCCCTTGCCTCTGGAGACATGTTGAGGGGCAAGGAAGAATTCTTAAATAATAGTTTTCTTTATTGGAGTTACCAATTGTAATTACTTGTCATGACATGCCTTTTCAGTTCCTTGACCTCTTTGAGCTAAACAAATTCTCTTCAACTTCCTGAAACCATTAGGAACAATTAAGAATGAGCAGTTTTAGGGTATTTGGAAGGAAGGCCCAATATCCTAAGTGCCGATTCAAGAAATCTGTGTACGTTATATCTGTGCTGTTAAGTCAGCTCTTGGGTGTCTTTCCACTGACTTACATTTCTACTCTTTTCTATTGGTGGCTTAAGGAAATCAGTGGAAGTGGAGAATGATAAGGTTGTGACCAGGCTGGGACAAATAGAGAAGCTTGGTGATCAGGAGTTACATTCTTCTCAGTTATAAGATTGCACCTGGGTGGCTCAGTTGGTTAAGTGTCTGGCTCTTGATTTCAGCTCAGTTTCTCACAGCTCAGTGATCTCAGTTTGTAAGTTTGAGCCCCACATCAGATTCTGCTGGCGGTACAAACTTGCTTGGGATTCTCTCTTTCTGTCTCTCTCGCTCTCGCTCTCTCTTTCCCTCTCCCCCACCCCATTTTCCTCCCCCTTCCTCCCTCTCTGCCCCTCACTCAGTGGTGTATTCTCTCTCCCCTTCTCTCTCAAAATAAATAAATAAATAAATCAACTTTAAAAAAAGACTGCAGTCTTAGCATTCACTGTCATGCTTCCTCTGTCTTCCATAGGTGATCAATGAATGTTGCTTATTAGTTAGGTTTCTTATTACCTGGAGTTAATTGGCAGGGAGGTGACCGGGGTGGGATCCTGTACTAAGAACATTTTGTTTGTTTGTTTTCCAGCTTAGTGTTATAGTGTAATCAGACAGCATTGGCTTGAAATACTGATTATCAGGTTAAACAGGTACTAATGATTCAGTAAGTCATTTTCTTCTGAGTCATAGTAAACTAGTGATCTAGGGGAATAGATTCAAAGGGGATTCTTCATTTTAGATGTAGCAAAACTCAAGATTATTTTTTTTAATTTGGAAAATAAGTTTTGTATTTTTATAGGATGCATTTATTGTGTAAACTGTGTAACATTAACAACGGCTAAGGTCTGGAAAATTTATCAAATAAGACTTTGATTCTACTGCAGGGAGGATCCTTTCTAAGGCTGCTGGAAAAGAGACCAGTTCAAAACAGGCCTATTCAGGAAGACCCGATAATATAATCCTTTGCCAATGTATCTTGATTTCCTTAGAATTAGGTGAAATTCTAATATTTGTGAATTGTCTAGTATTTGGTTCCAGTTTATACCATTTGCGTATCACTGGACTTGAGCGTAACTGGGGAGCCAGAGAACTAGAGGGTGGAGAATGGAAAAGAGGAGGTGAGGCAGAGGGCAAGCCAAGAGAGAATTGTTTCCAGGAAGACTAGGAGATGAGGAAAAGGGAATTGAGGCCAGAAAACTGTACTCTGGTGGCCTCTGTGATGAAGGAAGGAGCTGGGATGTGCCTGACTGTAAATGCTTTGGCAGAAGGCCATTGATAGGTAGAGGAGAGACTATTAAAATCCTGGCTATCGGGGAGGGATTTGAGAACGAGCTACTTGGGCACAGCGGCGTCAAATACAGGTTCTCCAAAGCTCTTTCCCCGAAGTGGGACTAGGAAGCAGAACCATGTAAGGAATGAAAACCCAAATGGTATTGAACATTTGGTGGGCCAGATGAAGAAATTCTTGAATAGGTAGTACATGCACTTGACAAAAACTCAAAAGATATGAAGGGAATATGATGTAAAGTAAATCTCCCTCCTACTCCTAACTCCTAGCTAACCAGCCCCCCCGCCAAGAGATAATCACTGTTTGAGTTTCTTGTTCTAGAGATGTGTTTATGTAAGCATTTACATATTTCAAAAGATTTTGTTCAGTGTAAAAGAATACATAAATACAGATAAAAAAGGGAAGAAAGTAAAAATCACTTAATCATCTATAATCCTACTACCAAGCATAACCACTGTTAGTAGTTGGATGTGTAGCCCTTTCAGGGCTTTTATAAATGCTTGTCTGCTTACAAGTGTACTCTCTTGCACTTAAGAAAATTATTTTTAATCATCTAAGTAGCATATGAATACATTCCTGTTATTACAAACAAATTCACAGTGTTACAGCTCTTTGAGAATTCATCCAGCAGGTTTTCTAGTTCCTACCAAAGGGGGAAAAAATTCAAACAATACATATTAAGTCAAAATCTTCCTTCACGACTGCCTCCAATTGTATCCCCTCTCCATTGTAGCAAAGATGGTTATCTGCTTGTTGTGATTCTTTGAGCTTTTTACATATATTTATGGACATATATTGTTGTGTTTTTCATAAATGAGATCCTACTGTTTGTATGAGAATTAAAAAAGATCTTATTTTTAAAAAAAGCAAGAAAACAAGATCTTGTTATTTTAATGTCATCTCCACAATTACCAGTTTAGGCTGAACACTTCCTTTTTTAATTTTTTTTTTTAACGTTTATTTATTTTTGAGACAGAGAGAGACAGAGCATGAATGGGGGAGGGTCAGAGAGAGGGAGACACAGAATCTGAAACAGACTCCAGGCTCTGAGCGGTCAGCACAGAGCCCAACGCGGGGCTTGAGCTCACGGACCGTGAGATCGTGACCTGAGCCGAAGTCGGCAGCTTAACCGACTGAGCCACCCAGGCGCCCCTAGGCTGAACACTTTCAAATGCTTAGTGAATACTGTCTTTTCTATGACTAGCCTGAACTATACATAGCATTTGGTAAACTACTTTTATTGCCTTCCGTACTATTAAATATTCCTCTACCATATGGTTTTAAAATGGCTCTTAGTGGGGCATCTGGATGGCTCAGTTAAGTGTCCAACTTCGGCTCAGGTCACTATCTTATAGTTTGTGGGTTTGAGCCCCGCGTCGGGCTCTGTGCTGACAGCTCAGAGCCTGGAACCTGCTTCAGATTCTGTGTCTCCCTGTCTCTCTGCCCCTCCCCTGCTCCTGCTCTCTCTCTCTCTCAAAAATAAATAAACATTAAAAAAAAATTTAAATGACCATTAGCATTGAATGGATGTGTCACAGTATATGTAATTTATACCTTTATTATTGTTATGATGCTATGATTGATAGGATGCTTGGTGAAGAACTTATACTTGTACATCCTTTGTACAAGTTATAGCAGTTATGTCTTCCTGTGGTAACTCCTGATCAGCTTGATTAGACTAAAATGTTCCTAGATCTTTCTAGTTATGCAGAAGTTATTTGTGCTAGTTATGCAGAAGTTATGTGTAATCATGCCCATTCCAACAGAACCTATTTGTTTTTTTAGTTTTTCCCTAGGTAAATCTTAGAGTCAGTTAGCTGTCCCTAGATAAAAAATGTTAGGAGAGTAGAAAAAGATCATTTTGATTTTAAGTAGAAAGCATGAAGGAGGAAGGGTTTAAAACTTATTAGCTGGGAAGGGTGGGGAAATTCAGAGAGGAGTAAGAGATTATTCCCAATAAGGGGAAGGCAGAAGAAAGATAAACTTCAGTGTGTTTAGGAGGAGAGTGGATAGATAGGTTGAATGAATCAGAGTGTTCAAGTTGGAAAATTGTAAGAAAAAGTTGGAAAGGTAGTTTAAATGCCTTTAATGCCTTATTAAGGGTTTTGGATTTATTTTATAATAGGATGCTTCTGAAGCATTTTGAGCAGAGGAATGATACGAAATGGTATTTTAGAAGTATTAATTGGATGGTATAATGCAGGATAAACTAAGATAAATGAGGGAAGAGAGGCTAATTAAGGCATTCATTACATTTAAGTGAAAAATAGTGGCCGAGATTATAGCAATGGCAGGTGGAATACAAAGGAAATTGCAGATGTGAAAAACCACATGAACAAAGGTTTGTGGGGAGAGAGTTGAAGTAGAAAGAATAATGAGGAGTTCTAAAAATCAGCACTTCTGAAAGGTAAGTACCTACAATTCATTCATTTAAATTGTTCTCCCCAGAACCCAGAAAGTTCCCTCTTACCTCTCCATAGATAATCCTCTCCTTCATTCCTGGTCCCTGGTATTCTCAGACCTACTTCATGTCAGTATAAGTTTTTTATTTGTTTTTATTTTGTGGTTTCTAGGGTTTCTGTGGTTTCTGGGAATCTTTTTTTATTTTTTTATTTTTATTTTTTTATTTTTTTTTTATTTTTATACGAAATTTATTGACAAATTGGTTTCCATACAACACCCAGTGCTCATCCCAAAAGGTGCCCTCCTCAATACCCATCACCCACCCTCTCCTCCCTCCCACCCCCATCATCCCTCAGTTTGTTCTCAGTTTTTAAGTCTCTTATGCTTTGGCTCTCTCCCACTCTAACCTCTTTTTTTTTTCCTTCCCCTCCCCCATGGGTTCCTGTTAAGTTTCTCAGGATCCACATAAGAGTGAAACCATATGGTATCTGTCTTTCTCTGCATGGCTTATTTCACTTAGCATCACACTCTCCAGTTCCATCCACGTTGCTACAAAAGGCCATATTTCATTTTTTCTCATTGCCACGTAGAATTCCATTGTGTATATAAACCACAATTTCTTTATCCATTCATCAGTTGATGGACATTTAGGCTCTTTCCATAATTTGGCTATTGTTGAGAGTGCTGCTATGAACATTGGGGTACAAGTGGCCCTATGCATCAGTACTCCTGTATCCCTTGGATAAATTCCTAGCAGTGCTATTGCTGGGTCATAGGGTAGGTCTATTTTTAATTTTCTGAGGAACCTCCACACTGCTTTCCAGAGCGGCTGCACCAATTTGCATTCCCACCAACAGTGCAAGAGGGTTCCCGTTTCTCTACATCCTCTCCAGCATCTATAGTCTCCTGATTTGTTCATTTTGGCCATTCTGACTGGCGTGAGGTGATACCTGAGTGTGGTTTTGATTTGTATTTCCCTGATAAGGAGCGACGCTGAACATCTTTTCATGTGCCTGTTGGCCATCCGGATGTCTTCTTTAGAGAAGTGTCTATTCATGTTTTCTGCCCATTTCTTCACAGGGTTATTTGTTTTTCAGGTGTGGAGTTTGGTGAGCTCTTTATAGATTTTAGATACTAGCCCTTTGTCCGATATGTCATTTGCGAATATCTTTTCCCATTCCGTTGGTTGCCTTTTAGTTTTGTTGGTTGTTTCCTTTGCTGTGCAGAAGCTTTTTATCTTCATAAGGTCCCAGTAATTCACTTTTGCTTTTAATTCCCTTGCCTTTGGGGATGTGTCAAGTAAGAGATTGCTACGGCTGAGGTCAGAGAGGTCTTTTCCTGCTTTCTCCTCTAGGGTTTTGATGGTTTCCTGTCTCACATTCAGGTCCTTTATCCATTTTGAGTTTATTTTTGTGAATGGTGTGAGAAAGTGGTCTAGTTTCAACCTTCTGCATGTTGCTGTCCAGTTCTCCCAGCACCATTTGTTAAAGAGGCTGTCTTTTTTCCATTGGATGTTCTTTCCTGCTTTGTCAAAGATGAGTTGGCCATACGTTTGTGGGTCTAGTTCTGGAGTTTCTATTCTATTCCATTGGTCTATGTGTCTGTTTTTGTGCCAGGTTTCTGGGAATCTTAAAGTCTTTTGTGTCTGGCCCCTCTGACTTAGCATGATGCTTTTGAAATTCATCCATGGGTTGCATGTTGTCAGCGGTTCCTTCCCTTGTGTTGCTGCATAGTAAGCCATAGTTTTTGGCTGCTATGAATAAAGATGTTCTGAACGTTAGCATATAGCTTTTTGGGTGAACATACGTTTCCATTTTTCTTGAGTAAATAATAAGAGTGGGATTGTTAGGTCATATGTGAAGTGTATAACATATAAACATATAAACATATAAAGTTTATAAACATATAAACATAAAGTTTAACTTTATAAGAAACTGTCAACTATTTTTCAGAATGGGTCTTCATTTTGCACGAGCCATGTAGGAGAGTTTTAGTAGCTCCACATCCTTGTTAACATTTGGTATCATGAGTCTTTTTAATTTTAGCTAACTGAAGTTTTAAGGCAGAAAAATAGAATGAATAAAATGGGAATGTTCAAGTGGAAGGAGCTAATTTGGAGGTGGCTGACAGTGGGGACACTGGTTTCAGTTTCTGGTATTGAGTTTTAAGGGTTCTCCAAGTAGGAAAATGACCCCAGAGATTCTGTAACTTCTCTTATAGAACTTCTAATGGAATGGCACTTTGGAGCCAGATAGTCATGAGTTTGAAGATTAGCTCAATTACTTTCTGTGTGATCTTAGCCAAGTTATTTGCCCTTTCCAAGCTTTAGCTTTTCCCATTTGTCAAATGTGAAATAATAGATGGTTACACTTAGAAGAGGCGCTGATGCAAAGTTAGCACTCAGCGGGTGGTAGCTGTCATCATCTTGGTCTTCGTCATCATCATGTTTGCTGCTTAAATATATATTTTATGCCCCCAGTAACTTAGGAGTTTCTTGCACATCTCTGCATTTCTTCCCTTCCTAACCCATCTCCCTTTGCTCATCTTTGCTCATCCCTCACCACAACAGGAGTGATTTTGTTCAGCACTAATCTTGTCTAGTCACTTCCTGTTCTGATCCTTCCACTCATGTTGTCCGGGCATAAATATCTACGGAAAGCCTTGATTAAGACTGCTGTTAGAAAAGTCTGGTACCACCTATATTTTCCTTTCTACTGTGTATCAATTCTGTAATTTGTGTAATCTTTCTCCTGTCTACAATACTATAAAATCCATGAAGGCTGGCACTTGGAAGGTACTCAGTTAATTTTTGAGTAGATTATCTTGTTTTAAGATTGTTCAGGACAGGATTTTTACTACTTAATTTAAATTCTTTCTGAGGGTACCTGGGTGGTTCAGTTGGTTAAGCATCTGACTGTGGATTTTGGCTCAGGTAATGATCTCCCGGTTAATGAATTTGAACCCTGGTTCTTGGATTTGAGCCCTGCATCGGGGTCTGCACCGCTGGTAACAGTATACTATGTAATTTTTTACAATTAAAAAAATTTTTTTAATTCTTTCTGACATTTACCATATTACTTTCTTTTTTAAAAAAAATATTTATTTATTTTAAGTAGTCTGTACAACCAGCATGAGGCTCGAACTCATGACCTCAAGATCAAGAGCCGTATACCCTTCCTATGGAGCAGCCAGGCACTCCAGCGTGTTACTTTCTATGGCATAAGTTCTTAACAGATATTCTTGAATCTAAGTAGTGGTTTGAAATAAGCTTACATAGAATTATCAGGTCAAATAAGGTAAAGAGTTTTAAAAATTATTTTACTGTATTTCCATTATGACATTAATACTTTATAGAAAGTTTGGAAAATAAAGAAACAGAAGAAACACAAGAGGATGGCAGAATTCTTGGCAGATGCTTTTAGATTGCTTTCCAGAAGAGTTTCATGGTATACTGTTACCAGCAGTGCTTGAGTGGTCCTGTTTCTTCTCCATTTTGCCAGTTTATAATTTGATAGATGAAATTAGTATCTTTAATTCCATTTATTTGATTCATTAATTACTCTCTGTTGAGTTGTAATGCCGCCTTTCTCATGTTAAATTCTTACCTACTAGGATAGGTTTCTGAACATTGTTGTTGATTTATGTTTATTCTTACATTCCTGGTATGTTGATTTTAACTCCCATAACTTTATTTGTAACTTAATTTTTAAATTTTAATTCCAGTATAGTTAACATATGGTGTTATATCAGTTTCTGGAGTACAATATAGTGATTCAACAATTCTATGTATTACTCAGTGCTCATCAAGATAAGTGGACTCTTAATCCCCTTCACCTATTTCACCCATCCCCCCACCCTCCTTCCCTCTGGTAACTATCAGTTTGTTCTGTAAAGTTAAGTCTGTTTTTTGGTTTGTCTCTTTTTTTCCCTTTGTTCATTTGTTTTGTTTCTTAAATTCCACATATGAGTGAAATCATATGGTATTTGTTTTTCTCTGACTTATTTTACTTAGCATTATACTCTCTAGATTCATCCATGTGGTTGAAAATGGCAAGATTTCATTCTTTTTTATGGGTGAATAATATCCCAGCATATGTATGTATGTACACACACACACACACACACACACACACACACTCTACATCTTCTTTATCCATTCATCTGTCAATGGACACTTGGACTGCTTCCATAATTTGGCTATTGTAAATAATGCTGCAGTAGGCATAGGGGTGCATAAATCTTTTTGAATTAATGTTTTCATGTTCTTTAGGTAAATACCCAGTAGTGGAATTGCTGGGTCATATGGTAATTCTACTTTTAATTTTTTGAGTAGTCCCCATACTCTTTTCCACAGTGGCTGTACCAGTTTGCATTCCCACCAATAGTGCACAAGGGTTCTTTTCTCTCCACACCCTCGCCAACACTTGTTGTTTCTTGTGTTTTTGATTTTAGCCATCCTGACAGGTGTGAGGTGATATCTCATTGTGGTTTTGATATGCATTTCCCCGACGACGACGAGTGATGTTGAGCGTCTTTTCACGTGTCTGTTGGCCATCTTGATGTTTTCTTTGGAGAAATGTCTGTTCGTGTCATCTGCCTATTTTTTAATTGGATTATTTGTTTTATTTATTTGTTTGTTTATTTATTTATTTATGGTGTTGAGTTGTATAATTTCATTTGCAAATATGTTCTCCCATTCAGTAGGTTGTTTTTTGTTTTGTTTTGTTGATTGTTTCCTTGGCTATGCAGAAGCTTTTAATTTTGATGTAGTCCCAGTATTTTATCTTTGGTTTTGTTGCCCTTGTCTCAGAAGACATTTCTAGAAAAATGCTACTATGGACAATGTCAGAGACCTACTGCCTGTGCTGTCTTCTAGGATTTTAAGATTTCAGCTCTCACATTTAGGTCTGTGATCCATTTAGAGTTTATTTTTGTGTATGGTGTAAGAAAGTGGTCTGGCTTTATTCTTTTGCATATTGCTGTCCAGTTTTCCCAGTATCATTTGTTGAAGAGACTTTTTCCACTGCATATTCTTGCCTCCTTTGTTGAAGATTATTGGTCACATAACTGTGAGATTTTTTCCTGGGCTTTGTATCCTGTTCCAGTGATCTATGTGTCTGTTTTTGTGCCAGTACCATACTGTTTTGTCCAGTACAGCTTTGTAGTATAACTTGAAATCTGGGATTGTGATACCTCCAGCTTTGTTTTTCTTTCTCAAGATTGCTTTGGCCATTCAGAGTCTTTTGTGGTTCCATGCAAATTTTAGGATTGTTTACTGTAGTTCTGTGAAACATATTTTTGGTATTTTGAAAGGAATTGTATTAAATCTGTAGATTGCTTTGGGTAGTATGGACATTTTAACAATATTTGTTCTTCTAGTCCATGAGCAAGGCATATCTTTTCATTTGTGTCATCTTCAGTGTCTTTCATCAGTGTTTTATAGTTTCCAGAGTATGGGTCTTTTACCTCCTTGGTTACGTTTATTCTTTGGTATTTTATTATTTTTGATGCAATTGTAAATGAGATTGTTTTCTTAATTTCTCTTTATGCTGCGTCATTATTAGTGTATAGAAATGCATTGGATTTCTATAAGTTGATTTTGTATCCTGAGACCTTACTGAATTCGTTTATCAGGTCTAGTCGTTTTTTGGTGGAGTCTTTGGGGTTTTCTATATGTGGTGTCATACCATCTACAGATAATGAAAGTTTTACTTCTTACTGATTTGGATGCTTTTTGTTCCTTTTTCTTCTCTGATTGCTGTGGCTAGGACTTCCAGTACCATGTTGAGTAAAAGTGGTGAGCGTGAACTTCCTTGTCTTGTTCCTGACCTTAGGGTAAAGGTCTCCATATTTTCCCACTGAATATGATGTTAACTGTAGGTTTATCATATATGGCCTTTATTATGTTGCTAACTCTCATAACTTTAAATATATTTAATATGTAACAGGGTTAATATTCGTCATTTGTTTTTATATTTTTTATATAGTATAAAAAATATGGTATATTTTTATATTAGTTTTCATGTATCTGTGCGTTTTTATATTCTGTTTAGAGTTCTCTCTGGTTTTTGGGTGAAATAGTCTCTCATGCTTAATTGCATGTATGTAACTATCCTAGAAATACCTCCTTCTGTTTGTCTTTTTTTTTTTTTTTAACTTCTGCTTCTAACTGTAGTTCTATAAACTAGTTGTAAGGGTCCCAGTTTGCAGACCTGGCAAATGGAAAAAAATAAGAACAATTTATTACATGTGTCGTATATAAGCACACACATGCTGTGTATATGTGTGTATGTATATATATATATATGTGTGTGTGTGTGTGTGTTATGTATGTATATGTTTAATGTTGCCAACTAGTATTTCCTTTTTTTTTTCTTTTTTTTTTAAAAATTTAAATGTTTTTATTTATTTTTGAGAGAGAGAGAGAGCCAGCAGGGAAGGGGCAGAGTGAGAGGGAGACACAGAATCCGAAGCAGGCTCCAGGCTCTGAGGTGTCAGCACAAAACCTGATGCGGGGCTTGAACCCACAAACTGTGAGATCATGACCTGAGCCGCAGTTGGATGCTGAACTGACTGAGCCACCCAGGCGCCCCTGCGAACTAGTATTTCTTAAGAAGGATTTTTGTTGTTCTGAGATTATGCCCTTTAATGGCTTTATTTGGGGGTGGGGGGAGAGAAGGGTTGCCACCTTGTGTTGGTCTCCAAAATTGTTTTTAAAATTTACCTAATTGTAAAAATCTAAAAATACGGGAACTGCTACTTTATCTCACACTATAATGACTTTCTTGGCGGTAGTGGTATAGTAACAGGGCTGTTTTGGTCACCGAAAAGCATACAATGAAGTTACAGCTTATGGGGGTTAGGTTTTTTAACATCTGGATGTAATAAAAATATAACATTGAATCAGGATTACTTTTACAAATTACTTAGAAAAGGATGTCACCACGTTGGTGACTTCTCAGCAAGTCCAGCATAACCATTTTTTCCCTGAATCACTGGAATAGATTATTTCTTTGCGTGGAAATAAGGTAGAGCAGTTTGCTTTTGTTTAAGGGCAGTGTTGCACAAAACTTATCCATCTTTCACTGTTAGAATCACACTTTCCATTGAGAGCTATTCACTGAGAATTGAAACCGAGTAAGAGATTTACATCTTGCATCCCATGCTTTCTGCTGGACTTACTCTGGCTCAGTGGTAGCATGTTAGGCAGAATCCTTACCACTTAGTGTTTTCTCTCCTCTTCCTGAGCATCTTCTCACTCATGACCCACTTCAGTAAAAAAATCAGGGGTCATGGAGGTGTTAGGATGATACTTAGAGTAGTTAAATTTGAGTGAGTATGGTTGAATATCTAAAATGAGTTTTGGAGACTAAACACTTGTTTCAGCAGTGCCACAATAGTATTAGGTTTCCTGTCTGCTTAAACTCCTTAAAACAAGCTTATCTATACCATTTACCGTACATGTACCATTTATACCTTACGTAGAATGTTTTCTTTATAACTGTAATCAACCAGTTAAAACCTCCTGAAAGTATGACATGAATAATGGAATGTATACTAACTGGTTCTTTTTATTTTGTTGTTGTTTTACTTTTAAAAAACATTTTTTTTCTTTTAAGAAAAAAATTTTTTTTGTTTTTGTTTTCTTTTTTTTTGTTTGTTTGTTTATTTAAGTAATCTCTATACCTAACGTAGGGCTCGAACTCACAATCCAGAGATCAAGAGTCATAAGCTCTGGGCTCCTGGTGCCTCAGCTGGTTGAGCAACCGACTTGGGCTCAGGTCATGATCTCGAGGTTCTTGAGTTAAAGCCCACGTCAGGCTCACTGTTGTCAGGACAGAGCTAGCTTCAGATCTTCTGTCCCTTACTCTCTCAAATAAAACAACAACAAAAAAACCCAAACAAACAAGAGTCATTCACTCTGCTGACTGAGCCATCCAGGTGTCCCTAAAATACTTTTTATTTGAAGAGATTGTAGACTCACATGAAGTTGCACACACAATACAGAGAGGTCCCTTGTACCAATCACCCAGTTTCTCCCAGTGGTAATATCTTACATAACTAGAGTTATCAAGACTAGAAGATTGACATTGGCACACTACAATTAACTAGCCTTCAGTCCTTATTCACACTCACCGGTTTTTGCATGCACTCATGTTTCATTTTCTTGTATGTCCGATGTGTATAATCCTGTGGTGTTTAAAAAAATAATTTTAAGAATAGTTTGGATTTACAGAAAAGTTGCAGAGATAATAGAGGCTTCCCATATAGTTCTCACCCACTCTCTCCTATGACATATTATGAATGATGATATCTATACAGTAGATTTGTTACAGCTAACAAACCTACTTTGGTATATTACTATTAATTAAACTCCACATTTTATTCAGATTTTACTAGTTTTCCCCTAGTGCCCTTTTTCAGTTCCTGGATCCCATGCAGGATACTACATCACATTTAGTCATTACATCTCTTTAGACTCATCTAAACTCTGACAGTTTTTCAGATTTTCCCTTGTTTTTAATTATCTTCATAGTTTGAGGAATCCTGGTTAGTTATTTGTAGAATATCCCTTAATGGGACATGGTTTAGTTTGTTTGTTGTTTTTCTCATGATGAACCTATAGCTCGGATTATAGGCTTTTGAGAGAAGACCACAAAGGTGCCATTTTTATCATATCGTATCAAGAGCACATGCTATCAACATGACTTACCGTGTTGATGTTGAACTTGATCACCTGGCCGAGGTCATGTTGGCCAGGTTTTCACTATCATTAGTCTCCTCACTTTCATACTCTATTCTTTGGGAGCAAGTCCCTCAGCACAACTTATATTCAAAGGGTGGGGGGATTTCAATTCAACTTCTTGGAGGGGGGATTATCTACAGAAATTATTTGGAGTTCTTCTGATAGGTACTTTTAAAGTTTATGGAAACCGCATGAGTACTGATATCAGTCTAACGTATCTGTTCTTTGCAGGGTGGGAAACCCCGTAAACACCGGAAGGATCGGCTACAAGATTTAATTGATATAGGCTTTGGCTATGATGAGACAGACCCATTTATTGATAACTCAGAGGCTGTGAGTAATGTATCTTTAATATAGCAGCAATTCTTTGTTTGGGATAGAAGTCAAGGATAAAGTTACTAAAATAGTTCAGTATTTGTTTTTACTAACTAATCCCCTATTGACGTCCATCTAAATTGTTTCTACTTTTTTATGTGCTTACGAACAGCTGAGCATCTGTGTACGTTTATCTTTGTGTACTTGAATAACTATGTAAGATAATTAGAGAGTGCAAATGTATGTACAGGATAAATTTCTAGCAGTGGGGTTTATTCATTAAGGGTATTTACATCTTGAATTTGATTGATATTCCCAGACTTGGGTAGGTGTAATTTCAAATGGCTTCCAGATAAGACCCATATGAATTTGAAGATTGGAGCTGCTGGGTTGAAGTTAATCTGGCAGACATCTTTAAAATGTGCTTCATTTTTTCATTACTGCCAAGCCTTAGTACAGTGGTGGTGATTGAATGCCAGCCTTTATCAAACCCTATCTGTTTTGTTCCAAGCCCTACAGCTTTTTCCCTGGAATCTTCTTTCTTTTATAAAATGAAGAGGATTTAGGAGAGCATTTAAGGACTATAACAATCCATTGATCACATAGCAAACAAATGCAGGCATATTGTGTTTGGGGGTAGGTAAGGTGTATGTTCTTACATTCTTCTCAGTGCACTGGAGAAATCTAAACAAACCCTGGGCTTATGGCATCCTCTGCATTGTTCAGTGATTACTTAGAATACACAGAAAGGGACACCAAGGTAAACATTGTAGTACTACCCACAAATTAGTATTTCTTTTTCCTGTTACTACAGTGCTTGGTTGTATAGATGATGATAAGGCATACAGTGGTAGGAGAATCATAGAACTTCCAGCAGGAGGCATACTGGATACCCTGAGTTGTTTCAGTGTTCTGACATAAACTGGTTTACCATATCAGGCAGCCTGTTCTATAGGAGTAAACTTTTGACAATGCCCTTTGGAGTAGAGAAGCCTTCTTGTTACCAGAAAAGGTTGACAAACTTTTTTGTAGATTAGGGCATGGGATGTTTTAAAAAGTCTTGACCTTGATTTGAAATACAAATCAAAATTTCTAGATTCTAGACTCAGCTCGGTTTCTAAAGATTTCTAGACAAATCTTTTAGCATTGCTCAGTTTTCTCTGCTACAGTCAGAATATTTGAATATGGTGTTTTTCATACTGACTTTTGCAACCCATAATTGGATTACATATCACTTTAGAGAGTGTGGCCAGCATTTTTAACAAAAGTGAAGTAGAATAGAATAGGAGCTATCATAGTAAATCATAGTAGATTATGTGAGTTTTTTTTATGTGTGTGTGTACACACTGGGATTTGATGTGTAACATATTTCCCACTTGGGTTGTGGTGAAAAAAATTTGAAAAGTACTGCCTTAATAAATAAGGGTAAGTTTTGTATGTAAAAGTTGTTGAACAAAAATTATTTTATTAGTTGCTGACATTTAGAGGACAAGGTAGGTTCCTGTTTAGTAAGAGGAAATTGAACTAGATTACAGGTTGTTTATTGACTCACAAAATAATTTTGTATTGTTATTCTTACAGATTATTGGGTTCTTATGAGATAATTCAGACATAAGACAATTATTATCCAACCAAATGATTTTCTGTTCTTTTCATTGATTGTAAGCTTTCACTGTTTGTAATTATTTGATAGTGAAAATAATCTGGTTCTAATTAATTTTCAGAATCATGTACCACTTATAAATACCTGAAAATAAATGCTTTTAAAGATTATTTTTAGTCTCACTTATGCTGCCACGTTTTGTGAAGACTGAAAGAATGTTTTTCTTTATTTACTAATAAATAATAATACCAGGCATGAATAACACTTTTATTTAGTTTGTCTCTTGTAAATTTCACTAGAACGTTGTGAAGTAAGTGATGTTGTCACTGTTAGACAACCCCAAGATATCCATGTTAAGTGATTTCCTCTGGGTCACGATTGCTAATCATTGGCAAAGGATCTAAATCCAGGCCTTCTGATTCTCAAGTTCAGCGTTCCATTGCCTCTTAACACATTCTACTTGGATGGCTAAATTAAATATGCATAAAGAGCTTGTTCTCCTGGAGAGTGTTCCGATAGGGAGAGCTTAGGAAACACTGCAGCAGACCGATGTTGAACACACCCATGTTGCTATGTAACGTGGTGATGAATGTGTTTCCTACTGCATGATGTAGTGGATGGTTTGGGATACAGCCAGAGCCTCTACCATAAGCTTATAAAATTACTCTGGGGGTTCTTATCCTCTCTAAATTTGGTTTTCACTTATAAAATGCCTTTTTTGCCTCACAAAGGTATCAGGAGGGCCAAGTGAAATAATTTATATGAAGAAGCATTGTAAATTATAAAGCAGTGTAAGCAAAAAGTAATGTTTGTCACGGTTACACATTTCCAGAATAATTACTACAAAGTCTTTTCACTTCTAATTCTTTCTCTTCACTCCTTTGCTTACAGATAGTACCGGACCCTTTCTGAAGGTCTTACCCATAGATCTTTATAGTAGCCCATCAACTGAAGCAACAGGAAAGGGATTCATTCCTTTTTTTGACTCAGTATGATTAAACTGGAAATTCTTTTTCTATTTACCATTTAATTTAAAAGGATACAGGTTAAAAGCAAAAACTTTTGCATGTAGTCTTAATGTTCTTACAGTAACTAGTACATTCCCTATATTCCTTGTCCAGTGCAAAGGATCTGCTTAAAATCTGCCTTCCTTAAAAATATAAAATATGAAGAACCTATAAAGTAGAGTTCTGGGGACCTCAGGTAGCAGGTATCTTGCTTCTATTAGATAAGTAACTTGCTCCTTTTTTCTCAGCCACTATGGACTCCCATCATTTGGTTAAGATTGACCCTCATTTAATGTTTGCTTTTGTCCGTTTTCATCAGGTGAGAAATGATAAACTTTAAAAATCCAAGCTTAGAGGACATCAGCTTAAGTGTTATTTTAGGTCAGACCTTCTATCTAATTTAGACAATTTGCATCTCTTGATCCAGGCAAAGTACCTGGCTCATTAAAGTGTATGCTTACTGAACTGGGCAGTTATTTTTCTGTTGCGTTTTTAAACACATATGTTATTTTATGTTTTAAACTTTTAAACAATTTTCTTCATTTAAAAGCTTAGAGCTAAGACATAAGAAATAACTTTGTTATTTATAATCTTATGAATAAAATTATATACTGATATGGTAGGAAATGAAATTTATTCCTTTTCTGTATGTTTAGTCATCTATTTTAACTTGTTTCAATTTCTCATCAGAATCATTTGTCTTTGGGGCACCTGCCTGGCTCAGTCAGTAGAGCATACAACTCTTGATCTCTGGGTGGCGAGTTCGAGCCCCACGATGGGCATAGAGGTCACCTAAAAAATAAATAAAGGTTTGAAAAAAAAATTTGTCATTAAGAATAGTAGCAGTGATCCTTAAATTTTTCTCAGCAGATGATGGATATACTGAGGATTTGCTTCATTATTCCAGAATTTCCTTTTTTTATATATACTGAGTACTCTGGGCTCATTTTTATCCTAGATACCAACTTTTTCTAAATTTATTCCATAAACATCCTCTTTGCAGTCAGTTTTGTAGTTAGGATTTATGGATTTCTTTGATGTATTGGTAGAATTAATAATGGGATATATCTGAAACATTTTATTTTAAATATAGTATGACGAATTAGTTCCTGCTTCTCTAACAACAAAATATGGAGGCTTTTACATCAACACTGGCACTCTGCAGTTTCGCCAAGCTTCAGATACTGAAGAAGAAGATATTACAGACAACCAAAAGCACAAGCCCCCCAAAGTGAGTTTATCCAACACTGCAATGGTAATGAGAGTGTTCAATAAATACGGTATATTTTTTGAATTTACTTGTGGATATGAGAAAAAGTAAAATGCTAACCATTGTTTAATAAATCTGTAGTTATTTACCTGCTTTGAAGTAAAACTATGTAGATACAGGGAAAATTGATATTTACATCATAGTATAATTGTATTTTCTTTTAAGACTTCTCTCTCCATATGTGGCCTAATAATCTACTGTTTGGGGGATAAGGGTAAGTTTCTAGGATAGGTTAAGACTTGGTGTAGACATTAGCTTTCCCGAGACAGCTAATTCTATTTAAGATATATATGGTTTTAGGAAGTGAATAGTGTGTCCTTAGGTGTTTGTTGAAGCGTGATCCAAAGACTGACTTGTGCCAGAATCACCAAAATGTTTGTTAAAAACTAGGCAGTACTCAAAAACAAAAACAGATAGTGCTCATAGACCCCAAGAGTCTGCATTTTTAACAAGCATTTCTAATGCACACTGAACTTTGAGACAAAACACTGCCCTAGATGCTAGATCGCTAATCTAGCGAGTAAAGCATTGATCCTCCATTAAGCGATACTTTCTTTATCATTTGCAGATTCCCAAAATAAAAGAAGATGATATTGAGATGAAGAAGCGGAAGAGGAAAGAGGAAGGGGAAAAGGAGAAGAAACCAAGGAAAAAAGTCCCCAAACAACTGGGGTATGTAAAATTAAACACCCCAAGGGAACTAGGGTCAGAGCATGACTAGCTGCCCTTTTGGAAAGATCTATTTAGCATTCATTAACCCAGCTTAGCTGGGACTAATTTAATACTATATTTAAAAGTGTCAATGACCATTAACTTACATTTTAATAATATTAATATGTATTAAGTATAAGTTTTTATTAAAAAATAGAAGGCTTTGTCATCTTAGAGACTCATGGTGTTTTAGATCAGATTTACAAATTAGTTCATTAAGTATTTTGGTCGTTAAAATTTTTTACCAACAAGAACCAGTTTGAAAAGATGGTATAAACGTTGAGCAAGTTGTTTTCATCTTTTTGTCTTAAAACTAAACTTATTAGATGCCTGGGGATTGAGGACTGGCAGTAGTCTGTGTGAATGATTTATAGTTGTTTTAGTATTTAAAAAGTCATTTATTTAGCTCTTTAACACCTGTGACTTTAGGTAATGATATCACCTCCTAAATACCAAGTAGAATTTCTCGAAAGACTGAAGTCATAAGAATGAAATGTTTGTACCATGCGCCCATAA
Source organism: Prionailurus viverrinus (assembly GCF_022837055.1). Lineage (NCBI taxonomy): Eukaryota > Metazoa > Chordata > Mammalia > Carnivora > Felidae > Prionailurus > Prionailurus viverrinus. The sequence continues at coordinate 154,617,304 of NC_062562.1, forward strand.
AATTACCAGTTGGTCTTACTTTTCCATGGCCTTTTTTTGGAGAGCCAAGGGACAGAACTGTGACAGGCTGGATTTTCTTCCCTTCCTCACCAGGGGAGGTGCATCTGAACTTTGGGCTATCAGTATCCAAAAGCTTGATGTAGGGAGGTATTTATTCTCTCCTAAGCATGAGATTTTAGTGAACCTTGAATCATTAATTAAGAAAAAACATATATATATTACTAATGCATGTTTTAAATTCTCATTATTTACAAGTAAATTTCTTTAATGCCTTTTAATGAATTTGTTATTTTCTGGAATCTGTAGCTTATTCATGCAACACACACTTATTAAATACCTTTTATATACTAAGCATTGTTCTGGTTTCGGAGTATATAACAGTAGATAAAACACGGGCCTGCCCTCAAGGCACAAGTGATAGTTTCGATTCTGTAGTGCACCTAGAAGCGTGTATGCCATAGAATGTAAAAAAGATTTCTAGAGAAAAGTGTTAACTACACTGAGACACCTTTCCCCCATGGTTCCTATAGGGAGAAAGTTGTCATAGAAAATCACACATGGGCGCCTGGGTGGCGCAGTCGGTTAAGCGTCCGACTTCAGCCAGGTCACGATCTCGCGGTCCGTGAGTTCGAGCCCCGCATCGGGCTCTGGGCTGATGGCTCGGAGCCTGGAGCCTGTTTCCGATTCTGTGTCTCCCTCTCTCTCTGCTCCTCCCCCGTTCATGCTCTGTCTCTCTCTGTCCCAAAAATAAATAAACGTTGAAAAAAAAAATTTTTAAAAAAAAATAAAAAAAAAAAAAAAAAAAAAAAAAAAGAAAATCACACATATGTGATTGCCTCACATGGCTGTTCCTAGAATGGAAGGTGAAAATGATCAGAAGGTAGTGGCAGAATAGGGTCTAGAAAGATTTTATATTTCTTTGGCAGTTTGTAGCACAAACCACCTGGGGTACCAGTTTGAAGGTGTACTGTGTGAGCTTCTCTGGTTGCTTATAAGGCAATTCTGTTTTCTCAAGTACATTTCTTTCTCTTTTTCTTTTTTCTTTTTTCTTCCTTCCTTTCTTCCTTCCTTCCTTCCTTCTTTCTTTCTTCTCTCTCTCTCTCTCTCTCTCTCTCTCTCTCTCTCTCTCTCTCTCGTGCATGTGCACATACGCACTTGCACACAAACAGGGAAGGAGCATAGGGAGAGGGAGAGAGAGAATCTTAAGCTTGCTCCATGCCCAGCGCAGAGCCTCACTCGGGGCTCGATCTCACGACTCTGAGATCATGACCTGAGCTGAAATCAAGAGTCAGATGCTCAACCGACTGAGCCACCCACACACCTCATAAGTGCATTTCTTTACTTGGTTAATTCTTTAGGTGACTACTTTATAGATGTGCTAAAGAATGTGAACATTCCAAAAAGAGTAGTTAGTTTGACTTCATAGACTTTAATAATCCTGAGTTACCTTCAGTTTTGTTTCTTTCTGTTGACTTTTGTCCTTTTGTTTTCTTCACTCTGGTGGCCATTTGCCTTTTGACCTTTCCCAAGTGAGTCCAGATGATGATGAAGGTGCTGTTGTAAAAGGATGATGTAAGAAGAAATTTGCTTTCCCACCCATCAAATGACCGTTTTGATTATCTGTGCCTCCTTATTTACACGGGCTTTAAAATAAAATCCTACACAGCCTAACTGATCCCTTTTTTCTTCACAGAGTTGTGGCTCTAAATTCACACAAGTCTGAAAAAAAGAAGAAACGTTACAAAGATTCTCTTTCTCTAGCTGCCATGATACGAAAATTTCAGAAAGAGAAGGATGCATTGAAGAAGGAGCCTAACCCCAAAGTCCCAATGAACTTAACGACGTCCTCTCTGAATAAGACCCCCTCCACTGCCGTAGCATTGGGAAGTGATGTCTCGGACTTAAATCTGAACACTGCTGATCCGGACCTCCCCATTTTTGTTGGCACAAATGAACATGAACTGTTTCGGGAAGCTGAAAATGCCCTAGAGATGCTAGATGATTTCGACTTTGACAGATTACTGGATGCTGCTTCTGATGGTAGCCCCCTCTCTGAGTCAGGGGGAGAGAATGGAAATACCACCCAGCCAACCTATGCCTCTCAGGTTATGCCCAAGGTGGTGCCTACACTCCCAGAGGGTCTGCCTGTCCTTCTTGAAAAACGCATCGAAGACCTCCGTGTAGTAAGTGTAATGATTCCCTTGTTTCTTATTTGCCGCACAAACATAATAATAAATGCTTTTTATAAGGCAAAAATACGAACCCACAATCCCAACACCCATATAAACAATTTTTAATTTTCTGTATTTCCTTTCAGGCATTGGCTATATTTATAGGCCTTTGATTTTAAGTAGAAGTAGGTGTAGCTATAGTTATAGCATGATATGGGTGATTGTTTTATTATTTCATTTCAGCTTACAGTTTTCATAAATATAATTTTTATTGTAAAAGAAAATCATGTAAACACAACAGAGGGAAGGTAGGGGCAAATAGTAACACTGCAGGAGTGTACCTGAACGTGGTCCAGACTGTATTGACATCCGGTTTTTTTATAGTTGATTTTCCAACTAGTCCTTTGTAGCTAATCAGCACCCTTAGTAAGCATGCATTGTTCCCACTAGTACTTGAGAGCTGAGGTTTTAGCATGTCACATTAGATACCTCTCTAGATTGGCTTGGATTCATAATCTTTAACTAGCTGCAAATCCAGATAAATGTCATCACACTTACCCAGTTAATCTCAAGGAGATAGTATTTTGACTAAAAATAACACGCCAAATCTAGCTTAAAATGCCCTTCTTGATTACTTGAGGATTTGAACCCGGGCCATATTTGAACCCATGCCATATTTTAGTCCCCTTTTTTCCCTGACTACAAAAGTAAAACACGAAATACAAAACATATTTCAGGAACACCTGACTGGCTCAGTCGGAAAAGCATGCAACTCCTGATCTCGGAGTCTTGAGTTTGAGCCCCATGTTGGGTGTAGAGATTACTAAAAAAAATAAATTAAAACCCCAAAACACCAAATATGTATTTCATACATATGGAAAGATTCCCCATAATCTGACATTCATTCCACACCCCCAACAGAGGTAACCACTATTAACTATGTATTTTTTTGGATTTTAATCCATGCATTTGCAAATGTTATATTATTATAAAAAATAATTAATGGGATTGTAATGTATGGACTGTTCAAAACTTGCTTCTTTCTCCTAGGATTAGTGTAATCCAATTTAAGTCATGTTTTAAAATTTACTAATAATCTTTTTATTGTATTTATTTCTCTTAACTTTTCCTAAAATTTAAATATCTGATTAGGGGAGTAATTAGATTTATCTAATTTTTTCAGTAACTGGCCCACAGATTTTATTTAGTAATTCTGTTATTTTTTCTGTTTCATTCTTTAGCATTTCTTCTAAACTTGTGACTTAATTGTAATTCCCTGTTAATTTAGTTACCCTTATTTTATTTTAATGAACTTCATTAGTCCAGGACTTAGAGAAGTGTGTTATTTTTTTTAACTTTTTTAAAAATGTTTTTATTTACTTTTGAGACTGAGAGAGACAGAGCATGAGCAGGGGAGGGGCAGAGAGAGAGGGAGACACAGAATCCAAAGCAGGCTCCAGGCTCTGAGCTGTCAGCACAGAGCCCAATGCGGGGTTCGAACTCATGGACTGCTAGATCATGACCTGAGCTGAAGTCTGACGCTTAACCCACTGAGCCACCCAGGCGCCCCTAGAGAAGTGTGTTAAAGTATCTCATTGCCAATATTTCTTTTAAAAAATTTTTTAAAAATGTTTATTTATTTATTTTGAGAGAGCGTGACCAGGCGAGAGAGGCAGAAAATTTCACACTTAACCAACTAAGCCACCCAGGCGCCCCTATTGCTAGTGTTTCTTAGGTTATAGCTTGTGTTTACCATAGTTTTTGCTTTGTTTATTTCTATGCTGTGTTGTTTGACCCATAAAATTCTTGATGACTGGATCTTTTTTGTGATAATTATCATTTGGAGGTGACTTTTTGTGCTATTAATGCCTTTCATCTTGAATTTAGTTTTGTCTGATTTACTGTGGAGTTTTTATTTTTACATAGTATAGCTTTTCTTATCATTTACCTTCAACCTCTTTGATTTTCTTTATTTTAGCTCTTTCTCTTATAAGGCAGCGTAAAAATGGAAATTTGTTTATGGACCTCATTTGAGTCTTTTTCCTTTAACAAATGATTTTAACTTCTTCTAGTTGTTATAATTATGTAATTGATCTTTGTCATTTTCTTTTTTATTCTGTTTTATTACTTCCTCCTTTGTTTTCATTCTTTTGCTATTTTCTGTGCTTATTTTTTGAAAAGTATACAGTTTCTATAGTTTCGGTAATAAATGGGTTTTTTATTTAACCTTTTTAGCTACTCTGTGTAGGAAGTATGGGTCTCATTTCTTTTTTATGGTTCAGAAACTTGAGGTAGGTTATAGCTTGGTCAGGTCCACACAAGTAGTAAGTGGTAGAAATTTAACTACAATCCGAAGTATGGGCTTTTTGCTCTGCCATTTTGCCCATTCCTAAAATCTTTAGTTTCTTCTAAATTTGAAAAAGTGCTTAGTGATGCGATCCACATTTTTCAAGATGTAATTAATAATAATAGCTGCTGTTCATTTAGCAAAACTTGTACTCTGTCCTGAGCACGGACGGTACTGCCGGGTGTCCCAGAGCAGTTACCAGTCAGGAGGCAGCCCTGTGACTGCGCTCAGTGTGCTTCACCTACTGTGCAGTCTAGTCCTCCCACGGTCCAGTGACGTACGTAGTGTTCTTCCATTTAATGGACGAGGAAACCAAGGTTCAAAAGGTTTAAATGCTTTGCTCAAGGCCACATAATTTTTAAGTGTCTGAGTCATGATTTGAAGGCAGAACCATGGAGCTCTGTAGCAGGCACTGTGCCTCTGTGTTATATGCCGTTCATTCTCACTTAAGAAACAAAACTGATTAGTAATGAGTGTGTTACGATCTTGTAAAAGCATTGTCTTCCATACCAAAAATTATTCTCTCTGTGGTAGCCCTGCCAGGGTTAATATATCTGTTCCATTGGTAGGAAATTATCAATAAGAAGTTTGATTTCACTTACTGGTATCTGTGACTTCTATTTTTTCTTTGAAATATGAGATGGAGGGGTGCTTGGGTGGCTCAGTTGGTTAAACAGCCGACTCTCGAGTTTGGCTCAGGTCATGATCTCACGGTTCATGAGTTCAAGCCGCGTGTCTGGGCTCTGTGCTGAGAGCACGGAGCCCACTTGGGATTCTCTCTCTCTCTCTCTCTCTCTCTCTCTCTCTCTCTCTCTTTCTGCCCCTCCCCCGCTCGTGCATGCTTTCTCTCTCTAAAAGTAAATAAATAAACTTAAAAAAAAAGAAATATGAGATGGTATTTTTTCTTTAGGAAGTGAGATTTCATCCTTGGCTTATATGCTTATGTCTGTATGATAAGGAGTTGCTTCTCATGACTCTTTTCTTACTTTGTAATATTCTTCTACTGTTCACCTTCTTGACTTTTTTTGATTCTCTTTCTTGACATTTAGTTTTCCTTACAGATTTCGTGTATTTCTGCCTGCTGCATGTACGCAGTTTTCATTCTTTCTAATAAATACTAGGGCACATCTTAGAAATTTTCTTCTATTTATTACATGTAAAACTGTCAAATAACTTGATGGGTTGACATGGTCAGCATATGGCTTGCTCAGATTATTAGATCAGATTTCTTGATGTTTTCCATCTCATGGATCTCAACTACATCCTTTGTGATTTTCCCAGTAAATTTTGCTTATGGTAGAGTGTCTTGGTTTGTACCCTTGGTTTCTGGGCACCTGGTTAAGGTGACAATAATCATGAAAATATTATTCTTAAGCTCATGGCATTAATATTTGCTTCTCCCTTGATAATAATCTTGGCTAAATTTTTTTGTTATTAGTAATTAGGTAGAACCTAGACTGGCTGCAGTTAGCTGAGTATCTTTGTACAGCATGGTCATATTGCACAATTGAAATCGGAGGGCTTGTGGTCTGAGTCCTGGATCCACCACTTATTAAGTAGTGTGATTTGGGAGGGAGAAGGAGGCGGGATTAAAAAAAAAAAAAAGTAGTGTGATTGGGGGCATGCCACGTAACCCTCTGACAGATTTAGGTTCCTTATTTGTATAATGGGGGCTGTCATACCAATGTCATTGGCTGTTATGAGGATTAAACATGATAATGTATGTAAAATAGAGGATATCAGACAGATCTTCTGTAGACAGTGTCTGTAGAAAGTGAGCCATCTGCTTTCTGTTATGTTGGAGATCACAGCAGTAATTAATAAAGCAATGGATAGTCAAAATGCACAAGATACTCAAAGCACGAAAAAATCTTGTATTTGGGATGCCTGGGTGGCTCAGTCAGTTGAGCATCTGACTTCAGCTCAGGTCATGATCTCACGGTTCATGGGTTCAGGCCCTGCGTAGGGCTCCGTGCTGACAGCTCAGAGCTTGGAGCCTGCTTCGGATTCTGTGTCTGCCCCTCTCCTGCTCATGCTCTGTCTCCCTGTCTCTCTCTCTCTCAAAATTAAAACAAAAAAAAAATTTTTTTTAAGTCTTGTCTGTATAATTTTGTTAATTTATAAAGATTGAGAAAAATTAAGTACAGATATAATAGAAAACAGTGGTATATATGCTAAATTTGTTTCAACACTGCAATTGCCTACTCATGTCAGGTACTAAACTGAGTATGGATGATCCAAAGGGAAGTAAATCACAGTAGCCTCACCCTTTAGAAGCTTATTCTTTCCTAAATAGATATGGAAACAAATAATGTGTTGAAAGCGGTATTGACAATCCTATGTTTCTCTAGGCTGCCAAACTTTTTGATGAAGAAGGAAGGAAAAAATTCTTTACACAGGATATGAATAATATTCTTCTGGAGTAAGTAATTCTCTTCTTTGATTAAAAAACCTAAAAAATTATTTAAACTTTAAGAACTCATTTAAAACTATAGTTGATTACAACTTTACAGGTTGAATACTATTTTAGATTTAAATGTATTTTTTTGTCACTTTCTATGAAAGTGTCTTTCTGGAACAGCTCTGAGTGGTCATATTAATTTTGGTATATTTTCCTTCTATTTTCATTCAGACTTGGGAAAAATAATTCCATTGGTATCTAGCAAGGTTGTAGACAAACATTTGGAGACAAATGGAAAGTATGGTTTAAAGAAGAAATTCTGGTTGTGAGGTAGGAGAGAGGCAGTGTGGAGAAGAGAAAAGGAAGAGTGGGAGGGGGAGGCTGAAGGCCGACATATGATACAGATTGTATTGAAATTAGTGACAGTTTTTACTCTCAGCTGGAGTTTGATACTAACAAAGCTGCACGTTCTAAGTTTGTGGCCAACTAAGCTGTCCTTATAAACCTAACGGCTTGTGAATTCTGACCATTGGTTATAGCATTTGAGTGTGTAATTAATTGCTGCAAGCAATTGCTCCACAATCCTGGAGAAAACAGCACATGTTACTCCTCTCTCACGAAAATGATGTATGCCTGCTCTTAGTGGTTCAGTAGTGTTATATACAAAGAAACAAGGAGTGTTTCCACTACTGTGTGTGAGGCTTGTCTTTTAAATATACAATGAAGGTAGTTTCTCATATAAAAGATGATGGATTGGTTTGTTTTGATAACTGTTTTTAATTAAGGACAATCTCTCTTTTCTCTGGAATACTTAAAAGATCTTTCTGGTCCCCCATGGACCCATGAAACACCTAACCTAGTATGCCACCGGTATGGTGACAGGAATTTCTTGTTCCTGTTCTTCATTTTAGCCAGGGATTTTCAGACTGATTCTGTCTGCCTGGAAGCAAGGCAAATGTTTCCTGTCTGCTCCAGATCCTTTTACCTGGCTCCCTTTTCACCCCAGATTCAATGAAGAGTGTAACCATTACTCATCAGAGCTGTCCCAGATTCCACAGTCAGGAATCTGACCAGCTCTTCTTTTTCTTGCCACTTGAGAGCCCTAAGTTTACTAGAGCAGGTCCTTTTCCTGTGACTGAGACCATTGTTTTTTATTTTACTCTTCTGTAAGAGGGACCCTCTTTTTCTCTCCTGAGAGAAACAAAGGACCATCCTTGGGACCTAACATCTCAAATAAGCAGAATATCAACATTCCGTTAACAGGCTTCTCTCTTTCTTGCTCTTTCTTTCTTTCTTTTTTTAAGTAATCTCTGCACCCAATGTGGGGGTCAAACTCACGACCCCAAGATCAAGAGTCGCATGCTCTACCCACTGAGCCAGCCAGATGCCCCCACCACCCCCAGCAGACTCCTCTTAATCTCTCCATGTCTGTCTTAAATCCTCTAATTTTTTTGGAGCCCTGTTTTTATTTCACAGAGTGTGCCTCCAGTTCTACAAGCCCTAGTGCTCAGAGTTTATTTTTTTCCCCTTTTAGTCACTTATTTATGCCCCCTGGCCTCTGTTCCCACTTTCCTAAATATCCCTGATTTCTTTGGACTGAGTTGATCTTCTAAGGGCATATGGCATGTGATTATTTTGAGTAGTAAATTCCCATGAAATGATTCACATGTATTGGCTCTGCCTCACCATTGCTTCTTTATGATGGGGAGAAAGGGAGGTAAGTTTATTGGAATAGGGAACGCTTTTTCTTTTTGCCTAATTGAGTTTGACTTGGATCAATAAATATACGGCATGCCAACTTGATCCTCCCCATTTCCTCCTTTACCTCAAGCAGACATTGCTAACAAAATCTTAATGCTCTTTGCCTGTGATCTCAATCCAACCTGAGTTCTGTTCAACAGATGCTCTAGGAAGGTACTACCAATCCCAGTGGACACTTGCAGTGAGCCCTGTTGTCTGCCATCTCATTGTTAGACGCTCCTTTAAGGAGCTCGTGAATGAGTATTGACTTTTGAATCTCAGTATGAATAGACTTATCAGTTGGTCTGTCTGTCTCACCCTCTCTGACATAAAGGAAAGTTACCAAAGTGAGGGGGTTGATCCTCTGCCACAGCTTTCCTTAGGGAAAACTCTCTTGAGGGATTACTTTGCATTTGGAAAAATGAACTTGGAACCACATCTTTAACCTATGCCACACCAGGCGTTCTTTAGGTAACACTAGAACCAGCCCATCTGAATAAAGTCATTCAGGGAAGGAGGGATCTTTTGAATTCTTGCTATAAAATAAATTTTCGATTTTGAGTTTGGGTTACTGCTCCCTAAGTCTTTCTTCAGTTACTAGTTTCAGTGGTTCTGTTATATGGATAGTATTGGTAAGGTATCTGAAATATTTGAGGAAAAATTCAAGAAATTTACTAGATTCTGGGGGCGCCTGGGTAGCTCAGTCGGTTAAGCGTCTGACTTCGGCCCAGGTCACGATCTCATGGTTCATGAGTTCGAGCCCCGCATTGGGCTCTGTGCTGACAGCTCAGAGCCTAGAGCCTGCTTCAGATTGTGTGTCTCCTGCTCTCTCTGTCCCTCCCCTGCTCGTGTGCTCTTTCTGTCTCTCTCAAAAATAAATGAACAGTAAAAAATTAAAAGAAAAAAAGAAATTGACTAGATTCCGAATTTATTTGGACTTAGGTTTTCTTTTACTAGTGTTTTTAAACTGATTGACTAAGATATGTATTCTGTTTTGTTGGGTTTTTTTAATGTTTATTTTTGAGAGAGAGCATGAGCCGGGGAGGTGCAGAGAGAGGGAGGAAAACAGAGGATCCAAAGCAGGCTCCATGCTGTTAGCAGAGACCTCGTCATGGAGCTTGAACTCAGGAACCGCGAGATCAGGACCAGAGCCAAAGTTGGACGCTTAACTGACCGAGCCACCCAGGAGCCCCTGTATTCTGTTTTTTAAAAAGAGGGAGAAGGGTGCCTGGCTGGCTCAGTTGATAGAGCATGTGACTTGGTCTTGGGGTCAAGATTCCAAGCCCCACATTGGGTGTAAAGCTTACTTAAAAAACAGTTATTAAAAAGAAGGAGTTGATGGGATGGGAAGATTTATTTATGTATCAATTATGGTGAAATGATTGTATTTCTAGAATTTTGTGTGAAAATATAGGTAAGACTAAGCATTCCTGAGCCAGAAGAATCTTTTTTATAAAGTTGGCCATTGCTTCAGGTGTGGATTCCTATGTTGTGTTTCTTTGAGCCTTCTTCAGAGGCAAATGAGAGCCTTGTACATACAGATGGGGGTGTAAAAGTGGCTTTCAAACTTATATACTCAGGAAATCCAGTGTTTGTCCTCCAGTGCATTATCAGCAGGTGGTCCCAGTATATTTTTATCCATTTAGAGCCTGTAGTAATCTCATGCTTATAATTTATTATCAGAGGGTTGAGACCCAGTCATTGTAACATTCTTGCATGGATATCTGCTTTGGGGACAGACTTTACTTAAAGAAGGAAAGAAAAGACAAGAAACCTGGTAGAGAGAAGGGGTCAGACTCAGGAAAGTTCATTGCTTTGGGAGAACCTTTATTTTTCTGAAATGTGAAAATACCTGAAATTCAAACTTTGATTGGCATGTGTTTTTAGTCATCTGCAGATCCTTCTTAGACCTTAGAAGATTGCAATTCTTAGGAAAAAAAATAAATAACTGTATGAGGGATGTGTGTTTAAAATATACTGCTGTCAGGTAGGATTTTGTATATATTTGTGATAGACCAGTATAGTCTATAACCTTAAAGGGTTAATATGCTTCTCTGATTTTTCCCTAGTATTGGCTTAGCAGCAGGGAGTCAGTTCTTCCTGTTTCGCCCTCTTTGGAAACCACTTATTTTTTTAAGTATGTCACTGAGTCAATCTATTCTTAATTGAAATCTCTTACTACTTGGAGTTTCTATTTTATTTTCAGCTTCAACTACCGTTTAATAACAGGGCAAGCGTAGAAAGCCTCCTACCCAGAGTCTAGACTTTTAATAAAGCTTCACGCATAATTTATTTAACCAAATGTTTATACACAGAACTCATGACAGTAATGGTTGTTTCCCATATGATCCTGTGCATTTGACCTTCTGGTTCTTACAGATCCTAAACATTTTTCTATTTGTATATTGTATTTGACTTCTTTAATACCAAGCATTTTCTCTTGCCAATGCTAAGAGCATAGTTTTCCACATTTCACTGTTTCTGAACTTGCAGTGTATCTTCTAAGTGATGGATATATTTGATAGGCAGGGTTTCTTCCCCAGAAGCTGTTAACTGAATCTATTTATGAGAATTATTTATTAAATCTATCTATACGTTGTCCTATCATAGAATGTGATGATTTGGATGTAGTTTGTTGCCAAGAGCTCCAGTTAAGTCTTGGCCTTCGAATTAGCATCTGTTCCTATCTTCTTCCTACAATAGCAGCTGCCAGATTTAGTGTCTTCCATCTTGGGAGAAACCTCCGTTATTTCTTGGTAGACTTGTCCAGCTGGGAATACGGTGGCTGTTAAAACTCTTTTCCTTTTTTTTTTTTTTTTCCCCTTCTTTAAATAACTATTAGGCTAAATACCCATTTAACAATTTATTTTTGATCTAAAAAACTAATTTATAAATGGAAACAGGAACTGAAGAATTGGAATAAATTGAGCCAACTATTAAGTATCTAATTTGTGCAAGGCAGGCATAATAAGGGAGACAAATGGATAAAACAGTCTGTATGTGTAGCCAGAAGAGCTTTACCTCTTCTGGATCTGCATTTTTTTCAGACACCTCTAAGGAAAAAATATTCTAAGAACTTATTGAAACTATGTGACTCTCTAGCTTAGCAATTGTGGTGGGGGGAGAGGGGATGTGAATATCTATCTCTTTGAGGAAATGAGGTTTTGGTTAATAATGGAGTTCCTATGCTTTACCCAAAAATGTAGGCTTTGTCCCTGTTCATCAAAAAATTAGTCACCAGACTACTTATGTTTATATAAATTCTCTGTATATTTTTTTCCTTGAAAAATACTGTCTAGGAGATCGTGGAAAGATAAAACGAGAGAAGAGTCATTGCTTTTACCTCTTTGCTTATGTATTAGTACCTAAACGAAATTCTGTACTATTTATTTGTTGTTGTTTTTGTTCAGCATTGAGTTACAGCTACAGGAACTAGGCCCTGTCATTCGTAGTGGTGTCTACTCCCATCTTGAAGCTTTTGTGCCATGCAATAAAGAAACACTGGTGAAACGTCTAAAGAAGTTACATCTCAACGTCCAGGTAAGAAGAGGAACAATAATATCCGTATCTGGAGTTTTATAACCTATAAAGAGACTAGTTTCTATTTGGGACTTTTGCATATTAGTTGCTTTATACTCTTAATTGTATGTATTGAATAACCATAGGAGGTTATTAAAGGCATAGAAAATCTCTTGAAAAAAATTACTTTTCAACAGTTGAAAAGGCTAGACGAGAATGTTTCCTAAGGCGTAGATTCCTGGACTGGTAAATTAATGTCGGTTCCACAGGTGATACAACTTTGCCCTCAACAAATATCTGACAGATTTATAACTCGGTTTTCTTATTACTGAAATGGATCTGTACAGATTTGTTCATGCCTACGTTACAAAAACTGAGAAAGAATCACAGGGTGACGTGTAAACTTGGAGATTTTTTTGTGTGTAATCATCCATATTTTGCTAGATTCTTCTCCCCTAAAACACCACCAAGTAAGTTTGAATGCTTCCAGTGGTCAGAAACTTATTTCATTATAATATCAGAAAGTTCTTCTGTGCACTGAGACATATCCAGGTGCTTTCCACCCTATTGGTCCTGATTCTACCTTTGAGTCCATTCATAAACCTAATTATTTGTCACCTTCATGGCTTTCATGTTTTTGAAAGCTTGTATTATGTCCCCTCCTTCACTTCCATATAAGGTGGTTTTCAGTACCTTCACTGCCTGATGATTTTTCCCTTATGATTTATTTGATTATTTATTTTTTAAATATTTATAACTTGCAAGTAATAGGAAATAATGCAGTTTAAGACAAGAAAGGACATTTTTTTTTTTTCTATTAATAAAGGTATTTGATGGAATTAAAAGTACATACGAGCGGCACGTGGGTTGCTCAGTCAGTTGAACATCTGACTTTGGCTCAGGCCACGATCTCACAGTTCGTGAGTTTGAACCCCACATCGGGCTCTCTGCTGTCAGCGCGGAGCCTGCTTTGGGTCCTGTGTCCTCCTCTCTCTTTCCCCCTCCTCTGCTCATGTGCACATGCACTCTCTCTTTCTCTCTCTCTCAAAAACAAAACAAAAGAAAACAAAAAACAACCAGAAAGGGATGGGAACTGATAATTTGGATTAGCTCTTGTTTTTCTCTCCCTGTGTCTTATTTTTATCCTTTTATGTGCATCTGAAAATAAGATTACTTCATTCTCAAGGTTTTATATTATAGAAAGGCCACACACAGAGACTGACTCAACCCTCTCATCCCAATCCAAGTTTTTGGATCAGGAAATCTGATTATACTATGTTGGGTCAACCTAAACTTTTCTGGCCAGAGGTTGGGAGTCAGCACAACATGGCTGGCCAAGGGCCTCCATAGCTGATGGGGGAATGAACGGTGCCCAGGACCACTAGTATTAAGAGCTGATTGGCATAGAATTCTTTATTATAGGTATTATACTTCTGTTAATAAAATAACTCTTTTGAATTCAGAAACTGTAAGTTCTTTCTCAACGTAAAGCAGAGTAATCAGCAAATGGAATTTACTCGAGGTCACAGATTTTGTGTGACCTGGCTCCTTTTTTTTTTGCCTGGCTCCTTCAGACATTGACTGCTGGAGCTCACTGCCATACATTCAGGTGACAGACATGGGTACCAGTGAAAAAAGGAACTAGAGGCAGGAGAACAACTTTTCATACATTATAAAATATTTTCTAAGGGGCATTTCAGATTTGATGTTTGAAGTTATTTAATATTCCTGTTCTTCCTGTGGAAGAAGACATCTATCTTAACCTTTGATTTTCTTCATATGGTTTTATCATGTATACTTTATTTATTTATTTATTTATTTATTTATTTATTTATTTATTTATTTTAATGTTAATTTTTTGAGAGAGAGAGACAGAGCATGAGCGGGGAAGGGGCAGAGAGAGAGGGAGACACAGAATCGGAAGCAGGCTCAAGGCTCCGAGCTGGCAGCGCAGAGCCCGATGCGGAGCTTGAACCCACTGTCTGTGAGATCATGACCTGAGCTGAAGTTGGACACTCACCTGACTGAGTCACCCAGGCGCCCCTGTCATGTATACTTTTAATCCCTAAATACTATATTATTTGATTTTGCATGTTTTTGAGCTCCGTATGAATGGAGTCATCCTGTCTCCATACTTTTCCTCTGCAGCTTGCTTTTTTACACTGAACATTATGTACCTCAGATTTAGCTATGTCTTTACTTGTGGAGGACTCCAGTTGTACTGCTCTACAGTGTGTACACTGCTCCCTTCTGTTAATACATCCCAGTTATTGTGTCTTTTTTACGGCTGATGGATAGGTGGGTTGTTCCCAGGCAGATAGTCGCAGCTACAGAATTAGGAAGTGATCGCCTAGGAACCCTGATACTGGACGTTCACATTTCTTTTAATAGGATTTTGTAGCAGACACTGTAACGTGTGCAGTAATGTTTGTTAACTGGTATGCATGAAAACAGTAAGAGTCTTCCAGTTTCCTCTTTCTCTTTGACCTTGACCGTGTAACTTTGCTTGCAGCGTAAGTCACAATTGGTAACAAGAAACGAAAGAACAGGATGCCAACGTCCAGTCGGTTGTCACCCAAACCAAATTATGTGTTCTAGTGTTGCAAAGCAGTATCTCCTCTCATGGTACCCCATCAAAATGGGGATCAACCGGTAGTAGTCTGCATAGTGTAGATTTTGTTCTTTACTTAATTTTTTATGACATTTGAAGTGTCCGTATAATTTCTTGGCCAAACGTGGGGCATTTTTAAGAATGTAAAGGAATACGTTGTGTGTCAACTCTACTTGAATAAAACATTTTTTTTAAAGAAACAAGTGTAAAGAACACTATTAATTATGCTGGGGTAATTACCAGGCATAAACTAGGATTCTCGTTGGCTGCCTGGGAAGTATGGTCATTCTAATTTTATATCCAATGTGCCTCCTGAAGACTGAGTGCTGTAGAAGAAATGTCCATATTTAAATATGCTTACATTTTAAATCTATAATTAGTGTCTTTTGAGAATCTGCTTGCAAAATAATTTTTTGTAAATGTATTTAAAAAAACTTGTATTTTTTTTCCCCCCTCAGGATGATCGTTTAAGAGAACCTCTGCAAAAACTGAAACTGGCTGTTAGCAATGTCATGCCTGAACAGCTATTTAAATACCAGGAGGACTGCCAAGCTCGCAGTCAAGCTAAGTGTGCCAAGTATGTACCTCTTCTGTTTGGACTGGCTTTTGCATTTGAGAAATATTTTTAGCTCTTGGGGATTGGTCTTATGTGGACTTTATCACCAAATAGAAATCCACATATGCCACTGAAACAGTATAATTGAATATTTTCTAAATGACACAACACTTCCCATTCAGTTGCTTTGATGTCAAAAGCAAAAGTTCTGTTGATCTAGTGGATGGGTGTGATGAAAGCAAGAGCTGGCACTGGTCGGGTATTTCCCATGTCACCCAATTTAACTGGCTGAAGTCAGTATTTTCTGAACTCAAAGATAAGTAATCATGCCCTTAAATGACACAGCTTGAAGACCTAATTTACCAAACTACTTTATGATGCTCTTCAAAATATTATGTATAAAGGTAGATTATTTACTCTGCCTTTTGAGTTAACATTCAGTTAAGCAATTTAACAGGTGTCTCTGGAGCATATCATAGGCACTGTTGGGTTAGAACTTCGCTTCATAAAATCTTTTTCATTTTTAGGTTGCAGACAGACGAAGAACGAGAGAAAAATGGATCTGAGGAAGATGATGATGAGAAACCGGGGAAGCGTGTCATAGGACCAAGAAAGAAATTCCACTGGAATGACACCATCAGGTAAAATTTGACCAAAGCCTTCACTTTTAACCAAATGGACAATGCGGAACTAAGGTTTCTAATAAAAAGAATATATAGTAAATGGAAGAGTAGATTGGCAGCAACCAAAAATTGGTGTGTAGGAAAAATTTATTCAAGAGAAGTTTGATTTGGTCCTGGTATCTTTAGAGTGCTCTCACTTTTATTTTCATATGCTACTTTCTATAAACTAATCTTCTAATTATTAAGTCAGTCATATTGGCTTCAGAAGGTGAAGTACTCTGTATACATCTGTAATCAGTCATCTTTTTTGACCAATATTTCTGTACCCCAAATAAGAGGGTTTGGTTGCAGGACTATCCCTTTCAGTCTTTGGTGCCTAGATGAAAGGTATCAAAGGAAATTGTTTCATATTGGGGATTTGGCTGTAGTGCAATGAGTGATGTGTGTTAGAAATTATTTATCTTCATGTCATCTGAATTCTTGAGATAATATTCTTTATTATTGCTGTCAGATTTATGTGCTTAAAAAAAATCTGTTTCAAACTTTTCCACAATTTTGCAGTCAGATTTATATATAAATATATATTTTTAATCTGTTTAGAACTTTGTTATGTAACCTTGTTGAGATCAAATTGGGATGCTATGAGTTAGAGCCAAATAAAA
Source organism: Prionailurus viverrinus (assembly GCF_022837055.1). NCBI lineage: Eukaryota > Metazoa > Chordata > Mammalia > Carnivora > Felidae > Prionailurus > Prionailurus viverrinus. The sequence goes on from NC_062562.1 coordinate 154,633,934, forward strand.
GCCAGTCCGCTGAGGATTATCTTAAATCCTTTATGGAGACAGAGGTGAAACCATTGTGGCCTAAGGGCTGGATGCAGGCAAGGTAAGAAATATGACATCCTAGATTTTATTTTACTTTCTTATTGTTGCTGTGTTTAAAGATACATGTATAGAGACAGATATGTGACATTCATTTTGCTAAGAACCTAGTGTGTTTAGCGTTCTCTGTAGTCCTCTCAGATGATCTCTGCTTTGAAAACTTCAGGCACTGAAAAGACAAAATGGTTAGTCACAGGGACGTGGAGATACAGAGATACACATAAAGGTGACTTTTTTGCCAACCACTTTCTCTTTTTTTGCACCTGACTTTGCTAATAGAGAAAATGGGTGGAGAGGTAGATGGCTATAAACTTTGGGAGGGGACTTCACATAGGTATCATGAAGATAAGCCTAGAGCTGAATACAAAATTGAGAGTGTAGAAATAGAGACACACAACCTTGGGTTCTGTGGTCAATAGTCAATATAGAGTGGTGTCTCAAAAATGCATAGTCGTCCAATTTAAACCATAAAGCGTTAAGAATGTTAAGATAGGCAGCTGTCGCAACCAGTTAAATCAACAGAAAACATCTTTTGATCTGTTAAAAGATTTAAATAAATAAATCTTCTATAAAACTCCCTGTAAGATTACTGAATTTACTCTGTGCCATTATAACTTCCATTTGATAAATAAGCAAGTAATAGACTGTTGAAAACCATGTGAGTAAAATGAAAAAGTGGTTATCATTATCTGTTACACAAAAATAATTGTGTCCTTTTAACTTTTGCAGAATGCTTTTTAAGGAAAGTCGGAGTGTACATAATCATCTTACTTCTGCTCCGTGAGTAAAACAGACTCCATAGTTCTTCATTTGTTTTTACTCACATTATGTGCTTTAGTAAACAAAAGTACTATTTATTAAATGCTAGGCAACATAGTACTTAAATGTACATTTAGACGATCTCCATTTTACTACTGCCTTTTTTTCCAAAAAGAATCATTTTTCTGTTGACCTGAGACCACATTTATCTGTTTAATAGTTCTCAGGCTAGTCTCCAAACACCTGAATCTATGCTGGCCTGAGATCTGGCGGCTAGGAGCCATGTAGACAGGAAGGCTCTGATGGTTTCCTTTGTTCCTGGGCCTTCTTCCCTCCAGTTATTTTGTGTCCTTTTTCTTTCCCTTTAATGATGATCAGCATAGCTAACCTGTAGCTTTGTGCCTTGGAAGACAGTTTCTTACACATACCTACCCTGCCTTGCCTTGCAGAGTGCTTCATTCTACAAAATTAATCTATTTTTCATGCCCTTCCCTTCTGTTCAAAACTGGGTATTTCCCTAGTGGTATGATTACTAAAGAAAAGTCTCTGATCCTGGTAGGCAGTAGTAAAAAGCTGGGTTTTTTGTGGTTATATTTTTGGGTGAATACTGGTTGACTCAACAAGAATTTTATATTTACCTACAACTTAGGGCTATTTCTCTGCACCATAGAAGTGTAATAGTAAGAGTTAATAAAATATACAATTAGCAAGTCACTGAGAATTTACAGACCACTGTAATTCAATATTCTAAGAGGTCTGGTTAACAACTGGGTAACATTACAAAACTCTCCATCTCCTTGTGTACAATTATAATGGAATTTTTTACAACTCTTAGGAAGGACACTTTGTTAGTATACTATCAGAGTTATGTTGGGTTGATTGTGGTTTTTGGTTCTTGCTATTCTTGTTTATTGAGTATAAATTTGGGATAAGTTTGGTTTCATACACATAGGTTTACTTTGTTGCTGGTGGTTTAATTATCCTGGGGTGGGGGGTATATGTATATGTGTGTGTATGTATTGGTGTCAATAATATTTCTGGCCTTTAATTTCCCTATAGTTCTAAAATCACAAATGTGTTACAATTCAGGTATAAATAATTCATCCCTTTAAATCTAAAGCATATATTTACATAGACCCTCTCTTCAGTTTTTTAGGTGGCTTTATTATTATGACTAACTTGTGTTTTGTTTTGTCTTGTTTTGCTTTGTATCAGAAAGTACAAATCTATGGGATGCGTGGGCCTGATATCTTTTGCCCCAATGGTCTTTATCAAAAAAACTTGGAAAATTACTGTCGCCTTAATGAAGTTGTATATTGGCAGTTTTAATCAAGATATTTGTTAATTTAATGGATGACATTTCAATTTAGTGAAGTAGAAATACTCAGTGTGAGGTATTTTAGCTTGTTAACCCTTTAGTTATTCAACAGACATTTGGGTACTTTCTCCTCTTGTGGAACACATAAGATTTTTGTCTTCAAACTTTTTCACACTGGTTCCCAAAGTTTCCAGGGTTGCATGGTATTTTACTTGCCTTTTATCCTCCTGTCATTTTGACATTTTTTATTTGAATTCTCATATTAAAATAATTTTCTTTAAAAAAGAGAATTTTATTTTTTTAAATAATACCTTATTTACAAGTTCTTGGCATTGGTTCTTCTCAAATTATGGTTTAATTTGAGCTTGAGGTTTCTTGAAGATCTGTTTTCTTATAAATAATTATTAATTCTTACCAGTTCTTTGAAGTGGGTCTTCTCAGGCAGCTTTGTTACCCTATCTTCAGTTATTTTTTTAATTTTATTTTCATTATTTACATTTAATTTTTAAAACCTTTTATCATCTACCGTTCATATTTTGCTAATGGTTCAGCCTTTCTTCCAGTTATTGAAATTGGAGGAAATGTTGCTGTATATTCATTTATAAAATGAGTGTGTGTGTGTGTGTGTGTGTGTGTGTACACATATATAAATACACACATATGTATAGTTCCTTCATAGAATTTTCCAAATAGCATAAGAAATTATTTACCCGTGTAATGGCAAGATTAGAATTTCATAATGAGTGACCTAATTGCTACTGAAATGACCTCCTTTTTAATCTATTGTCTTAGGGCAAAGAAAAAGGTGATTCCTGCACCTAAACCCAAAGTGAAGGTAAGTATTGAACCAAATCTTTAATTGGTCATAATTGAGGAATGTTGAAATACATTCATAAGATGAAAAGGATATATGGTATTTATCATAGATCAATAGGTAGTGTACTCTTAAGAAGAGTGTTTTTAAACTTTGTAAAAATCCTAGAACCCCTGTATTTCCAAGAATAGATGACTGTGTGGTAGTGGGAAATTTGCACACATTAATTAAATTGTAAGATTTAACCTCATACAAGTTAGAAACACTATAAAATATAACAAATATCCTTTAAAAGCACAGCTGAGATTGCAGATGTATAAGAGAAATCCCAAGGGCCCAACGCAAAGAAGCTACCGGCGTGTTAATATGTCTTTGAAACTTTGGTTGCCTGTAGGGGTACTTGCTGATTTTCATCTATCACTTTATGATTTATTTTCAGATTTCTTCTCAGAGCACAGGAGATAGGGTTTTCTTGGGCTTATATAGATTAAGAATTAGACTGAAACTCTTCATGAACCCGGACCTTCAAAGGGTAACACCTTTGGTAAAAGAAAGAACTAGAAAAATTCACTCGCCAGCAGAAAGTAAGAAACTTGTGTGTCTTGGCCTGAGTCCTAGATTAGGGGAAGGAAGTCCTCCCTGAGAATTTAAGGAGTTCAGGAGTTTAATTTATACTACCTGCAAGATCTGGGAAATCCCCAAACTTTGAAAATAACTTAAAGGAATTAGTATTAACCCAAGGCAATTGGCAAATCAAATTTTCCTTGAAATAATCAGTCTCATAGCAGGCTTCAAAGGCTTGCCACATATATACTGTGTCAAACATGAGCTTACAGTCTGAAAATACAGATTACACAAGGAAATGAATTACTATGAGTGAGAGTCAGCAGAAACATCTGACAGAATTAGATCCCTGAGAGGGCGAAGTGACGGACTTACTGAGTTTCGAACATAAAGGAATTTAACTTGTTTAATATTCAAAGAAAGAGAAGACAGGATAAAAAATATCACAACAGACAAAGCAGTTGCAAAAGAACCAGGTATAATCTCTAGAAGTGAAAACTGTAATCATTTGAAAAGTAAAATTATAGGGGCGCCTGGGTGGCGCAGTCGGTTAAGCGTCCGACTTCAGCCAGGTCACGATCTCGCGGTCCGGGAGTTCGAGCCCCGCGTCAGGCTCTGGGCTGATGGCTCAGAGCCCGGAGCCTGTTTCCGACTCTGTGTCTCCCTCTCTCTCTGCCCCTCCCCCGTTCATGCTCTGTCTCTCTCTGTCCCAAAAATAAATAAACGTTGGAAAAAAAAGAAAATTTAAAAAAAGAAAAGTAAAATTATAGAGAAATCCCACACGCTTTATTTAGGTTTTGGACTTTCCCTATAGACTTCATCTCTTTGAATAGATGAGTTTCTTTGCTTATGAGGTATGGCCAGAAGGCCATCCTTCTCTGTGGCCTTCTTAACTTTTAATATTAGAGGCTTTGTAAGTACGAATAGGCCTCTTTTTCGTACATACCTCATTTGTCTTCTAATCTAAATAATGGTGAGCCAGTATTCCATCACATCTGTTGAGTTCGTGCTTTTTTTGACACATTATTTTTAAACTCCTAATGCCCTTCATAAAGTGTTTGTTAAATTTTACATCTATTCAAACATATGACTAATTTATCAGAATTCTGATGTTGACAAGGATGGTATAGGGAATTCCCTGTTTTTGCTTGTTTGTGTCTTTGTGATTAAATTATTTTTTCCTTTTCCCCAAATGGAAAAACTATATCGCCGATTTGTGTTTCTCCTACCCTACCGCCCCTCAAATACCTGTTTTAATTACAAAGATAATACAAGGAAATACATTAGAAAATGCAGGGGTACCTGGCTGGCTTAGTTGGTGAAGCATGTGACTCTTGATCTCAAGGTTGTGAGTTCAAGCCCCACATTGGGCATGAAGCCTACTTTAAAAAAAAAAAAGAAAGAAAGAAAATGCTAACAATACAGAAAAATAAGAAGGCAAAAAGTATAAGTATCCAGGAAAAAAAAAAAGCTCCTACTTTCTGGTACAAGCCCACCCTCCCTTCCCTCCGTCCAAACACCTGTTCATTTATTCATATGACTTAACATTTTATAAATGGGATAGTTTGCTTTTTTGACTCAAGTATATACCCTGAACAATTATCTCTGCCAGTATAAATTTACACAGTACTCTGCTGGGTGGATTTAATGTTATTTTTATAAAGAAAAAATTAATTTGGGGGCACCTGGCTGGCTCAGAAAAGCATGCAACTCTTGATCTCAGGGCTATGTGTTCAAGCTCCACATTGGCCCTAGAGCTTACTTTCAAAATAAATAAATAGGGGCACCTGGGTGGCTCAGTTGATTAAGCCTCTGACTCTTTAATGCTGGCTCAGGTCATGATCTCATGGCTCATGAGATCAAGCCCCACTTGGGATTCTCTCTTCCTCTTCTCCTCTCCCACCGGTGCGGGCACTCTATCTCTCTCTCACACGTGCACGGTCTCAAAATAAATAAAAACTTAAAAGATAAATCAGTAAAAATAAAGCCAGTTTATTCATTAAAAAATAAAAAGTTACTTCAAAAAGCAGTTTTATATTGGTAACACTACCAGTATTATTCTGATACATTCTCCCATTGTCAGTTTCTATACTTTTTTATAAAATGAAATTTTCACTAATCACAATTAGATGGATGGCATGTCAAAGCAGACATGTTTTATGTGCATTACCCATTCATATCTTAACAATTTTGACCTTAATGCGGTTATACTACAGAATTCTGAGAGGCAGTGGGGTTTTCAATCAGGGCTTTTGGAGTAGCAGCTTAGAAAAATTGCTGATTTACTGTAATACAGTAGATCATTTTTAACAGCTGATTTCCTGTAATACAGTAGAAGGTGATAGTAGAGACACTTCCTCTCCATTCTTTCCCCACTGTGGTTAAGGTAAGTGTTGTGGTGATATAAATTGATACACAATTTAAGACTTAGGGTTTAGGTTTATTTGGGTTTGTTTTTAAGAAACCAATCAAAGAAACTTTGAAATGATTTTTATGTAATAGTTTTATTTCTTCTTAATTTTAAAAATGACATGAGTCAGATACTTTATATTTCTCTTTTAAGGGAAACAGTTACTTTTTAATTCTTTTGCTTTTTGAATATTTTAAGCTGTGCTTTATGGGGTGCTTGGGTGGCTCAGACGGTTAAGCGATGAAGTGTCTGACTCTTGATTTCGGCTCAGGTCATGATCTCACGGTTCGTGAGGTCGAGACCCAAGTCGAACTCCGCGCTATTAGCACAGAGCCTGCTTTGGATTCTCTCTCTCCCTCTCTCTCTGCCCTTCCCCTGTATGCGCGTGCTCTCTCTCTCTCAAAATAAATATATAAACTTAAAAAAGAATAAACTGTGCTCTAATTCTCTTTTCTCTTACTTGAATTTTAAGAAGGTTAATTTTTTGAAAAAACAGACAATATTCTCTTAGGTATTCAGAATTTTAATTTCTAATAACCCTGTTTTCTTAGTATATGGCCTTGCTCATAGTACACATTTAGTAAATATGTGTTGAATACATTACAAATGATTTCTACCATGATAAATAGAAGACATAATTTCGTATGCTTGGACGAATCCCAGTTTGATGTACTACTTTCTCTACGTATGGCTCTGGGTGGCTCTAGCACAGGGCATACAGAGGGCAGAAATACAAGGAAGCAGAAAGCAAGGGTCAGTATCCTAGCAAACCATTCTATAGAAGAAGGGTGGAGTCTTAGGATAAATGCAGAATTTCTTCTAGGTGCAAGGAGAACAAAAAGAGAATAGCCTCTGAACAGACGGATTTGGAATAGCACGTGAAGATCTGATGTAGGTGGGCAGGGTGAACGGGGTTTCACCAATAATGTAACTAGTATGTGAACGTTCCTTTGGCTTGGTTTTAATTTTAAGTCTTCTCAGAAGAGCTTACTAAGGTATGGCAACTGTTTGCAATGTATCAGATGCTTTGGCTTATGAGCACAGTTCAGTCAGGAGCTCTGTCCTCAGACATGTCTTGGTTTTTACAGTCTATAAAGATTTCCAGTGGAATTTTAATCATCGTGAGAATTTCTTAGTCCTTTAAAAACTGATACTTAATAATTCATTTAATTTTTTCCAATATAATGCTGTTTATGGTAGGAGTGTAGTCCAAAAAAGGACCAGAAAACTCCTGCATCCTTGGTGGCTTCAGTTGGTGGTCCTTCAACGAGCTCTAGCACATCTGCCGTGGCCTCTACCAGTTCTAGCTCTACACCAGCCCAGGAGACCATCTGCCTTGATGACTCACTAGACGAAGACCTTTCTTTCCATCCACCTGCACTGGATCTTGTTTCTGAAGCTTTAGCTGTTATCAACAATGGGAACAAGGGCCCTCCGGCTGGCTCAAGGATAAGCATGCCAACTGCAAAGCCTCGTCCGGGACTGAGAGAAGAAAAGTTAGCAAGTATCATGAGTAAGCTGCCATTGGCTGCTCCTAAAAAACTAGATTCTTCTCAGACTGCACATTCATCAAGTCTTATTGCTGGTCACACAGGGCCGGTACCAAAGAAACCCCAGGATTTAGCTCATACTGGCATCTCTTCAGGCCTTATTGCTGGTTCTTCCATTCAGAACCCTAAAGTTTCCTTGGAACCTTTGCCAGCCAGGCTGCTTCAACAAGGACTACAGAGGTCGAGTCAGATTCATGCTTCTTCCTCTTCACAGACCCATGTTTCCTCTTCTTCCCAAGCCCAAGTTGCTGCCTCCTCTCACGCTCTGGGAACATCAGAGGCCCAAGACGCTTCTTCGTTAACACAAGTAACAAAGGTGCACCAGCATTCAGCTGTCCAACAAAACTATGTGTCTCCATTACAAGCAACCATTAGTAAATCACAGACCAACCCAGTGGTGAAATTAAGTAATAATCCCCAACTTTCCTGTTCATCCCCGCTTATTAAGACTTCGGATAAGCCACTTATGTACCGCCTTCCCTTATCTACTCCCTCACCCGGAAATGGTTCTCAAGGGTCCCACCCCCTGGTTTCTAGGACAGTACCTAGCACCACTACCTCCAGTAACTATTTAGCCAAGGCTATGGTGTCACAGATGTCCACGCAGGGTTTCAAATCTCCCTTCTCAATGGCTGCATCCCCCAAACTTGCCGCATCTCCAAAACCTGCCACATCTCCTAAACCCTTGCCCTCACCTAAGCCTTCTGCCTCACCCAAGCCCTCCGTGTCCACTAAGCCTTCAGTATCAAGTAAACTTATTTCTAAATCCAACCCAACTCCCAAGCCTCCTGTACCCCCAAGCTCTTCCAGTCCAAATGCACTAGTAGCCCAGAGCAGCCACTCCAGCAGTAACAACCCAGTCCATAAACAGCCCAGTGGGATAAACCTCAGCAGACAGTCTCCCACCTTGAATTTGCTGCCCTCCAGTCGTACTTCAGGCCTTCCATCCACAAAAAATCTTCAGGCCCCTTCAAAGCTAACAAATTCCTCACCCACTGGAACTGTCGGGAAGAATAGCTTGAGTGGAATTGCAGTGAATGTACCTGCCAGCAGAGGTAGCAACCTTAACTCAAGCGGAGCCAATAGGACTAGTCTCTCTGGGGGAACAGGAAGTGGAACACAGGGTGCTACTAAACCGTTGTCTACTCCACATAGACCATCCTCTGCCTCAGGGTCTTCAGTGGTAACCGCCAGTGTGCAGGTATGTATGTTCTGTGTGTTCGCGTGATAAAATGTAAGCTCGTTTGATTGTTCTCTTCAGTCAGTTTAATAACCATATACATACAGAAGTTGTTTGTAATAGTTTCTTACAGCTTATGGCCAAGGCGTGTTCCTGATGTTGACATCACAGTAATGGGGATACTTGGTGGATGAGGTTTCTGTTGGGATGTGGATTCCCCCCTCCCCCGCCCCCCCTGTAAAGTAGCACATGCGTACTTTCACAGTTGTTGGAAAACACATAGAATGAATATTTAAAACTGTATGTTGTCAAAGTCCAGAACAAAGCCGTAACTTAGGAGTTTAATATACTCTCACTTGTCTCCTTTCTCCCCTGTTCTAGTCCCTCCTCTCCTGCTAACTTTGATTTTTTTATTTAGACAGATTTATACATTTGTCAGGGTTTTTTCCTTTAACCATTTGTCTTTTCAAGTAAAATTTTTATTTTGCATTAAACTTACAGTTATTCATCATAATTCTCTCTGTCAAATTACTGTCAATAACCCTTTTATATACCAGTTTCCCCTTTTGTGAGTTTTTACTTTACATTTATCTTGCAGTTAGCAGAGTGCCTCACTCAAGAAAGGAGTCTTTTCAAGAAGACTAACGTAAAACCTAGTTTCCCTTAGCTCTAGCGTACCTGATAATTTCTGTGCCATCACGCTTGAGTATGTATAGACTTCTTGGGTCACTGTCTCCCTCCCAGTGTTATAAGTACTGTTCCACTGACCTTTGCTTAGTATTTAGGATTATGGAGAAGTCAGAGGCCATTCTGATTTTTTGTTCCCTTATGTGTGTTTTCTCTGCCTAAATGCTAGTAAGATTTTCTCTTTTTACTTGAAATTCAGGTATTTTCGGATTATGATTAGATTTATGTATAAGGTTTTGTTAACTGTACCTAAAACATGGTGACCTCTTTCAGTCTTATACCTGGTGGCTTTTTCAGCTCAGGAATATTTTGTTCTATGCGTTTCATTGTCTTTTCTGATTCATTTGGCCTAGGTTTTGTGAGAACTCTTTATCACTCATATATTTCATCTCTCTCCTTTCCATGTCATCTTCTCTGTCATTGTTTTCATCTTGCTGCCACTCCTTGTATTCTGAGACTTTGTCAGAGATGTCCTTCATGTGACCAGTTTGATTTCTTTAATATTCTTTCTCCCTGTTCCCTGTCCCCAGAAATAATACGTATTCACTGTAGGCAAATTCAGAAAAAAGAAAAATCACCATCCTCCCACCGCTGTTTATATTTTCTGGGTACTGTTTGAGAGATTCTTGTCAAGAAAATGGGTTTTACATAATCTGTTTCATAACAAGCTTTTAAAAAATACATAACATTTTATGATGTGTTCTTCAGTTCTTAAATGTTTTTTGAAAACAAGACTTTTATTGATTTGTGGAATTCTGTTGTCTAAAAAAGTACTGCTTCCTGTTTATGTGGAATAGGAACATCTAATGAAAGAATGTTTACCTTAGTGTTTGTAAATATTTCTGCTATTCAGTACAAGCTAAGCATCGGTATTCATAAACAAATGAAACCCAGATCATCACTCTGCCATCCCTGTAGGCCTAGGAATGAATTCATTGTAGAATTCTAATAAAAATAAAATTCAGTTAACTGATACTTCATTAGTTGAAATCTTGGACTCTCTGATGTTTTATCTATTAATTTTACTTTTATCAGAAATAAACTAGCAAACACTGATTAGGGATGGCATGTTAAAATTCAAGTTATAAACTAAGGTCTGGAGAGTTAGTTCACATTCTTATTACTTTTTGATGTTAATCTTTGAGTAAAGGAGAGATTTATAACAGAAATACCAGTTCCCTGCCAAATGGGTCCTCCTTCCTAGTGTCAGTTACTTTTAATTCCCCTAGGTTTTTGTGTGTTTTTAAGTATGAAAAATGGATGAAGACAATTTATTCATTTTAGTATTAACTTTTAACTTCTTGTCATGATAAGGCTTTTAGCTCGCTTTATACCTTTGCCATTCTCCTGAAAGAGTAAAATTACAGCCTTTGATCATGTAAACTGTTGTCTCTGTTGAGCCTGCTCATAAACTATGGTTTCATTTGCTTTCTTATTACAAGTTTTTGGCTTTTTTTCTGAAGTTAAAAATTCGCTTTTTCCCCCCTTCACTTAGGAATTTAAAGCTAAATCTCCATTCTTTGTCATCTCCAGTGTCTGTCAGTTCTCTTTCCCACCCCCACCCCCATCCTTCTTGTATTTGATCATTTATCCCGAGAGAAGCTAGATACTTGGCATGACAGTTGGTTTGTCATCAGGGAACCTATATGGCAGAATTTGCGTTTCCAAAAAAGAACTGCTTCCTTCTGGTTTTCTTCCTTTCTGAAATGACTTTATGATGTGAAGGCCTTAGCGTTCCTGCCTTCAGACTGACCCTTTTTGTTCTGTCTTACTGGTGTGACTGAAGAAAAGGTCAGTAATTGAATAAGGTTGTTGGTAAGTTGGGGAGAACCGATGGCTTTTTGTTTTTAATGTAGCCTCTCATTGAAACCTGGCGGCCTCTAGATACCTGTTTCTCTAGCGCTCTGATACTAAAAAGAGATTCCCTATCCGTGCTTGCAAAACATTCAGTTCCTGTCTGAAAGACATCTCCAGCTATCTGTTCGTTTGCAGAGTGAAAAGGACAGGTCCTGAGTTTAACAGAAGTTAAAATCTTTCTGGGTTCAGATTATCACCGCTACCTTCTTTCTATTTAATAACTTTCTGCTCAAGGCTCTCCTCTTCTTTCTTACCTTTCAGCCTGTCGATTTTCTATGAATTCTGTCTTTGCCACTTTATAATTCCCAAAATAATTCATTCCTTAAGCAAATGTTTATGAGATGTTTAATATGTGCCAGGCACTCTTCTAGGTGCTGGGGAAATAGAATGAACATCATACTCAAGATTTCTCTTCTCATGGAACATATATTCCAGGTAGAGAGAGAAACAAAACACAAATTTTAAAAAAATATTTTAAGTGTTCTGAAAAATTAAAACAATAATATGATAAAGTGTGATTGCTGCTAACATAGATAAGGGAGTTGGAAAAGCCTCTTTCAGGAGGCAACATTTGAGTGGGGAATTGAATAAGCAGGCCAGTCATTTGGAGATAGGGGGGAATGAACAGTCCAAACTAGAGTGAAGACACTGAGATAGGAAAGAGCCTGACATGTAGGCGTGCACATCTAGACTAGGGAGAGATGGAGAGGTGATGAGATCTGAGATCAAGCAGAACCATGTGATGGAGGACCTTGTAGGCCACGATGAGAACTTGGGGTGTTAATGTGTTCAGTGGGAAGCTTTTGGAGGGTCTTCATCAGGGGAGTGGTATGGTTTGATTTATATTCCAAAAGATTACATTGGGTGTCGTCTGGGTGTCGTGGAGAATGGGGGTGGGGGTGGGGCACTGGTGCACTCACCAAAATAAAACATGCGGTTAAAAAATTTTATATATATATATATATATATATATATATATATTATATATATATATATATATATATACATATATATATATATATATATATATAATGCCCACCACGGGAAGAGCAAGGTTTTCTTTTATATTTTCTCCTGGAAATAAAATGTGGAGGTCATGGAAGTATTTTTGATTATGGAGCATCATCCTGAACTTTGCCGATTTACATTTGCCTGTTTTATGTTGACAACTTCTCCTATATGCTTCCGAATCATAACGATAGGATACCCAACTTTTGAAAGGTCTCCATCTCATAAGAGAGAGAAATTTATAAATGCCATGTAACATTCAGATAATCTAATGTTTCATTTTAATTTTAGAAACAAAAGTGGATATCAAAGTTTTTTGAAGCACAAAATGTTAGTTATGGCATGGTATCATTTTCAGTTGCTCAGTTACTTAATTTTGGAAGTTGCTCTAATTTACACTTTCCAGCTATTTTAATACTTCAGTTAGCCTCCTCTAGAAAAGCTTGAGTTCTCCTTATTAGCAGTATCTAACTTTCCTTACTACGGGGTTTACTTGGGGCAAACGGTATTGGAGTGTGTGCACCATATTATCCTGGGATTACAATAGAATTATGATTAAAAAAGAACTCTTATTCTTAAATTGATGCAGGATCCCTTCAATCCAAATTGTTTCAAAGCGTTATTTCTAACTTAGTAATTCTTTCAAATTGTATCTGTTTTGTATATCATGGTTGGCTCAGTAAGGGAAAGACCTGAAAATAAGAAAAATAGCCAAGTCCAAGCAAAAGTGATGGAGATTTGTACTGAAGTGTTGGAGGAACTGGTGGTTTAAAAAAAAAAGTTTTTTTAAGAAAAAGAATGAGTATGTTGACAATGAATTCATCTTGTCTTGTTATTTTATGATGCCTAAAAACTAAGGTTTCAAGCCTGAGTGTTGAGAAAGAATGAGACTATTAATGATAGCCGTTGACAAATAGGGCGGGGTCGCATGATTGCAGGAGCTGATGAGTTCAGTTGTGGTTGATGAGTGTTCCATATCCAAGTGACATTCCTCACTGAGCTTTTAGATTTACAAGATTGAACTGTGACGAAGTCAGAACTATGGATGTAAGTTTGAGAGCTAACAAAGAAGAGAAGGGAAGGCTGTTGGAGAAAGAGTTGTAAAACTAGAATTGAAGCCTTCTTGAGTATATTCTTCATTTTTTGTTTAGCACTGGCATGGAACATTTGGTGTATCAATATATGTTATTGGCATATGAAGAATGGGGAGATCCTTTACATGGATTTTTCATGGATTAACTAAGAAATAGATCAGCCCCTTTATTAATTAGTAATGTTTACTGCAAGAGTAGTTAACACAGAGATAAACCTGATAATAGTTAACATTGATTACTGACTAAAAAATATTCAAAGAATTCAGTTTTGTTGACTAAATTTGGAACCGTAAAATTTTTGGCCAGGGAAACTTAGAATCGGTAAAGATAAGACTACAAAAGAAAATTCACAGTTGCAGAAACTATAATAATATCTGATACTGAAAAAATTTTACTGTAATTTTTGTTAATAAGTACATATAGAAAAGAGAGTCAAAATGGGGACAGATTATTGCTGTTCAAAGAAGTAAATTAGCTTAAGTATATTTAAGTAATTTCTCGGTGAAAGCTAATTACTGTTTGCATATTTCAGATTTAAATGTGTTTTTCATAAACATGGCTTCAAAGCCCAGGTAGAGGAGTATTAAAACACCTTTTTACCTTAAGGAGTCTTAAGTTGAGAAAAGTAGTGAAAATGGAAACCAGCTTTCAGGGGTTAAGGAGAAACTAAATAATATGGAAATGGAGGGTATCATTTAGTAAATTTGATAACAAAAGGAGTACAAATAAGTCAGGTTGTTTCTAGGGGTTGAGGAAGAGCCAGGGATAGCTGTGGTTATAAACAAAACAGAACAAAAACAAAAAAACAAAAACATGAGGACTCTGTATGTGACAAAGCAGAGGAAACATGGGGAATCGCGTAATACTAGATATTTGTACCAGAAAGTTCTGCATAGGTGGGATTCATGGCATGGTCAGATGGTTAGGCTTGGAGAAGAGACAGGTAAGGCTAATGATGAGGAAGAACATCTGGGATGGCCTCATTTCTTTAAGGCTTTATGATGAAAGCAGAGGGTATTGCATTAGGGGCTCTGAGAGAATCCTCGTCTGGAACAATAACCATGGGGATTGTGTCAGGAAGGTGGTAAAACAATGAAATTACCAGTCATTTTCAAAGATCATATTGAAATTGAGTGAAATTAATGGCTAGTGAGTGGCTCAGATCTAGGGTTTAGAAGCAAAAGTAGAAGTCTGAGGTGAGAAAGACATGTTAATATAGACATTAAAATAAGTCAAGGATTCTAAACTGGTGATGAAGAGCTGAGTAGAGAATTGTTTCCAAAACCAATATGGTAGCTCTTAGAAATATACTTTTCACCTCGGTCTTTATTTTCTGTCTCATGAAGTTTCTGTTAGAGTTAGGACACAGTCTTGCACCCATGAGGATATTAAATACAATAAATCAATTCAGGTTAAAGATTTGATTTCTTATGTATTTTGACCCCTGGTTTCTGCAGTCCACAGCAGGAGCATCATTATTGGCTAATGCCTCACCTCTGACTCTCATGACATCACCTTTGTCTGTAACAAATCAAAATGTGACTCCTTTTGGGATGCTGGGTGGCCTTGTTCCAGTGACCATGCCCTTCCAGTTTCCCTTGGAGCTACTTGGCTTTGGAACGGACACAGCTGGAGTGACAACCACCTCGGGATCTACCTCAGCCGCTTTCCACCATAGCCTAACTCAGAGTAAGTGGGGCTCTTTTAGTTACTTGCCTATGTAGTTTGACAGAATGGGAAAACTCATGAATTTATACTGATTGAGAGTAGTCCATTTGGAGTTAGTGAAGATTACAGAATTTTCTTTAAGAAATGCAGTTTAATTTCATTTATATAGAATAAATCAAATTGGTGGATTCAGAATTTATTTACAGTTCTTAAATGAACCATCTATACCACATTGCTATCTTAATGAAATTTATAAGAGGCAGTCAAATTTGCTGAATTATTTGCATGTACGTATTTATATATGTACATTTTTTCAGTGTATGTACTCTAAGGAGGACTTTGAAATCAGGGGCTATGCTTAACGTTATATAAATTAAACTATTTTCATTTTTTATCTAAGAGGGCTTAAGTGTTAGATTGAAGAAGATCACTGACAATTCTGTTTTTCTCTCAGATTTACTAAAGGGTTTACAGCCAGGAGCTCAGCATGCAGCAACACTTTCCCACTCACCTCTGCCTACACATTTACAGCAAACATTCAATGGTAAGAAAGCCACCTATTTTTTTCATCTCATAATATTTATATAGATTTATAGATTGGATTAAACATCTCTGGAAACTAAATGGGATGACAAAAGTTGGAAAAAACAGATTTCACATGACTGAATCCTCATTAGCAACAAACTCCTTGTAAGGAGACCTTTTGTTACATGTGGAGAAAAAAAAATTTTGAGAGCAGAATAGCACGAGTGGGAGAGGGGCAAAGAGAGGGGAACAGAGAGAATCTTAAGCAAGTTCCACACCCAGCACGGTGCCCAGCATGGGGCTTGATCTCAGGAACGTGAGATCATGACCTGAGCCGAAACCAAGAGTAGGACATTGAACCCACCGAGCCACCCATACGCCCCTGAAGAAAACATGTTGAAGGTATTTGTTATATTGAAATGATAACGAAGAAGAGGATTCATAAAACAGTGTACAAAAGTCACGTCCAGTAGTTGCAATAGTTCACATTTTGAAGGTTTACTAAGTGCCAGTTAGTCTTGTGACTACTGACATGTATTAGCTAATTTAATCCTTACAACACCTGTGAGTGTGCTGGTACAATCCGCATTGTTATAGATCAGGAAACTGAATTAGAGATAAGCAACTTGCCCAAGATGATACAGTAGTAAGTGATCTGAGATACAAATCTGGGAAGTCTGACTTGGTACCTTTTCTGCCTTTTAGCAGTAATTCAGTTAATACCCTCCAAACTGTATGCGTTACACACTTGCAGCCCAGCTAGATCACTCTGAAATTAGATAGTGGACATTGGACATAACATTGACCTCTAGGTTATTGCTTTCAACAGCAGTCAACCTCAGTAGACTGCTGATACTATTCTTGAAGGCCATTTTCAGGATCTTTTGAACAGAAATAAGTGTTCAACTGGCCTCTTAACTTTGCAGGTTGACTGGGATCTCACTATTCTTTTTGGCCACTGCATTTAAAATGATCTTTGAAGGGGCACCTGGGTGGCTCAGTCAGTTAAGCATCCGACTTCAGCTCAGGTCGTGATCTCACAGTTTGTGAGTTTGAGCCCTGTGTTGGGCTCTCTGCTGTCAGCACAGAGCCTGCTTCAGATCCTCTGTCCCCATCTCTTTCTGCCCCTTCCCTGCTCATTTTCTCTGTCCCTCTCTTTCTTCCTCTCTCTCTCTCTCAATAAAGAAATAAATAAATAAACTTAAAAAAATAAATAAAATGATCTTTGAGGGACACCTGCGTGGCTCAGTTGGTTAAGTGTCTAGCTCTTGGTTTCAGCTCAGGTCATGATCTCATGCTTCATAAGATCAAGCTCCTTGAGAGGATGAATATAACTTCTCTATATTCATTTTATATATAATACAAACTTTTTCTGTAAAGGCCTCAACAGTAAATATTTTCAGCTTTGCAGGCCATGTAGTCTCTATCACAACTACTCAACTCCGCCATTCCAGTGCGAAAACAGCCATAGATAAATATGTAGCATGAGTGTGGCTGGGTTCCTATAAAACTTTTTAAAGTAGTGGTGGGCCACATTTGGCCCTTGGGCCAAACCTTGGTCTAGACAATCTCACAGTCCAGTTAATATGAGTATTTTATTTTGTAGTTTCCCAAAGCTGCTTTGAGCACAATCCTTCCTTGCCATTTTATGAATTTAATCATACCTTAGGTCACATCATTCTCTCTGCAAACACAAGTACATAATATCTCATTATGAATGGAAAAACCAATTCCTTAGATGTTGTCACCAAAGTTATTTTAATAGTGTCCTATTTATACAGCTTTTGAAACAATCATCCTCTCTCATTGATACAACAGAGGCAGTTTCTTCAATAGAGGCAGTTTTTTGTTTTATGTTTTACCAGAGTAGTTTAGATACCACGTGAATGAACCTAGCAGTGTGACATGGTCTCCTCCAGCCTTAAGGTTGATCTCGTAATACGGCAGTTTGTTCCTTTTCACCTGTGTGTCTCTGCCATTCATGCCTCCCCCTGCCTTTTTCTCTCAGGCTTAGGAGTGGGAGGCTTCATTGTCCTTGCTAAGGCAGTACCTTGTTAAACTTTCTCTATATTTTGTTGGCTCTTAAGGTCACTGGGTTCTAGTCTTGCCCATTTTAAATAGAGTGATCAACTAACTAAAATTTAAGAAATAAATCAGTGTATAAATAAATACATACAATAGTCAACATTTTCCCAATTAAAAGTTAAAAACCATATGTAAGGAGCACCTGGGTGGCTCAGTCGGTTGAGCGTCCGACTTTGACTCAGGTCATGATCTCATGGTTTTGAGGTCAAGTCCCGCGTCAGGTTCTGTGCTGACAGCTCAGAGCCTACAGCCTGCTTCGGATTCTGTATCTCCCTCTCTCTCTGCCCTTCCCCTGCTCGCGCGCTCTCTCTCTCTCTCCCTCTCTCTCTGAAAAATAAATGAACATTAAAAAAAAAACAAAACACACATGTAAAACTAGAAACCGTTGTTCCCAGTTAGCAGACTTTCCTATCACAACTTTTGCCAGGTTAGGACCAAAACAAAGACTCAGCTGGATTTTTCACTACCAGTGTATCCCATTTATTTACATAAATAATCGAGAATTAATTATCAAATGCTATGTCATGGCAAGGAATTTAATTTCACTTGCAAGAAAATGAAATTGACTTAGTCTTCTAAAGGGATCAAAAGATGTGGTAGGTTCCTTGAAGGTGGGGATTATGTCTTTTATGTTCCTTTGTGATCCTCATAGCATTTGACACAGTGGGTTCTGAGGTGGATAATAATAGTATTTCAACTGAAAACCAATCGAACCACAGCCATTTGACTTAAGAGGATCTTTTTTGTTGAGTTCTCTTATGTTTCTCAACCTCTGTAATGCCATGCCTAGCATGTAAATTATTAAAGGTTATCTTTTTTAGCAGTGTCATTTCGCGTGGAAATTAAACGTTAATTGTTCTCATTGCTTTGCTTTTAATATGTATTTTTATAACACACCGACACAGCCCAATTAAACATCTCTTTTCTCAGATGGAGGCCAAAGTAAAGGGGACACTAAATTACCACGGAAATCTCAGTGACTTCCCAGCGAGCAATGGAGATGAGACACTCAGCTGGCTGATGGAATCTACCTGATGGGAAAGTACTCATGTGGTCATAGGGCTGCTGTTCTGTCGATGTTTACATTCTCTCGTCCCAAGCACTGTGGTGAGGAGGAAAAAAGAAAAGAGAACATTACTTGAGTCAAGCCAGGTGCAGGAGGAAGAAATGCTTTCGTGCAAAGTTAGTGACCTGTGGTCTCCTCTAAAGAAAGACAAAGTGACCATATTAACTGACTTGAAAGAGACTCAGTTGTCAAACCCACAGAAGTACAAATTTGATTTTTTTCCCCGGGGGAGAAAGAAGGAATCTGAGGATTTGGGTAAACTCCATCCATCCTGGGGGTTGGATCTGAACACTTGTAGACATAATCGCATAATAAAAGGCAGTCTATCTGGAATTAGGCCAGTTTGTCAGGAGTAACAATCATGTTTATCTGAGTGGACTATGCAGCAAATTTGCCACACAACAAAATTAATGACCCTGTGTTTGATCCAGACAGTAGCTGAGGAAATACTGTACTCTCACAAGTCCTGAACAAACTTGAATCTTCTCCAGTGTGTAGCAACCCCCCATGTAAATCAGTGGACTAAAGATGTTTCAGGAAAGTTATTTTAGCACAGTGATACATATTATTAAATCATCAAGATTTTTAAAAGTGAAGAAATTGAGCCTGTTGCTCTTAACAGACAAACTTAGATGTCCCCTTTTTGTAAAAGGGTCAATTTCATCTTCCATTCAGAAGCAGGTACTTAACTCTCCTTCAGGTGATTTGTGCATCTGGTATTGACTGGTTAATTCTTACTTCCATTCTTGGTGTTAAAATGTGACTCTTCAGAAATGGGGATCTTTGACGTAGGGCTGCGACTTCGGTGCTCCTAGCCCCTGCAGGCCCAACACCCTGAACTGTAAACTTCCCCAGCCGCACCTCGGTGCACAACTTCTCCTGGTCTTGTAGCTAGTGGTACTTCAGGTGATTCTTAATTGTTGACAGAGACAGGCGTGAGTGTGTACTACACATGCCTCTTCGTTGGTCATTCAAATGGCATATATATATTTTTGGAGTTTTTAAGATAGTATTTTAAAGGGAGGAATTACATTAGGATCATTATGTGTATAAGGGATTATTTTTTATAACAATCACAGTGTATTTTTACTCCCTATATCCAGTGTAGTGAAATTGATTTGGAGCATTTGGGATCTTAAAGCTTTATTAATATTTACTGAGAATATTGATATGTGAGTAAAGCTGCAGATAACGGGATAACAAAACTGCTTAGTTCTTATAGCTTCCTTATGCAAATACATACTCAACAAAGGATGTTAAGGGAGAAATTTATGGTTCTTTTTGAATATATTTGATTTGATTTTTTTTTTTTCCCTCACCTTTGGTCTTGTCTCCTTTTCTCCCTATTTAGGCTTCTGAATGTTTTCAAACTATACCCATGATTGGTGTAAGCTTGATCCATTTATAACAATAGACTAACCTAAAAAACAGCATGAAATTGATAGTAGCAAGATTTGCATCTTTTTTCATTACAAGTCACCCTATACCCTTACATTTCTTCAAATAAGTGTATTAACCTGGCCCTTTTTCCTTTTACAAGCACAAGTCCCAAATAGCCTATAGGACTGTGAATAAATTACCACAGATCTGTTCAGATCTGTATACCTATATTTTGACTTCAAAGTCACATTGGCTTGCTTCATAGCAACAAGTTAATAAGTAACTGAAAGCTTTAGTTCCAAGAACTTTTTACAGTAAGGGGAAAGGATTATTTCAAAGGAATCACTGATATAATTACTTGCCCCTAAGAATTTAGTTTACCAGTAAAACATAAGAATGTTGTATCAACCCCAGTTGGAAGGATATTGGGATGTTGCAGCGAGGCTTGACTTGAATCGAATATGTTTAATTAAAGGTTGTTTGGTTTTTTAAATTAGGGAAGCTTACCCAATTCTTGAGTTATTCGAGTGTAGTATACCTGTTGCTTTTGTCTAATTTGGAAAAAGAAGTCTTTGCTAATACTCTATGGGAGTTTTCCTTTGGGAAGCAATAGCCTTTGTTTTACTTCCCACACCAGGAGAGAAGTCACAGTGCATACTAATCTCTCTTCCTGCTGATAATTGTGTACGTGTTCATCTGTGTGCATATGAAGATTCATTTATATATAAATTCATTACTAATGTAAGTCAGGGAATAATTTCGGTTTCTTAAATCCATCAGTTCTGAATCATGCTATGTGAAGATCCCTGACAATTCTTGGTTGTCATTAGAGAAGAACAGGATTATCAATTCTTCCCCCAAGTATTATTTTATAACTAACCATTAAAATTATCTGAAGGCTCTTGGCTCTGAAAAGTCCATATATATGGAGATGATATTCTATTCTCTTCACTCTTGATTCCTTGAGGACTGCTACCTGGTCCCCCCCCCTCAGCCCCCCACCACATTTTCACTAACTTTCGTCCATTTCAATCAAGACGACCCTTTTATGTTGTACAAATGAAACAAACATCTTTATATTTCTTAATAGATAAGTATGACCAGAGAGCTCCTAGATGTAAATACAGAACTGTTTCTTTTCTAGACCATAACATTGAAAATGGTGTCCATACTTTATGGGTGCCTGTCTTTACAGTTTTTCTTACTAAATACAACCATATAAATTGGTTATTTTTTAGCACAGAGACTTGTGACTCATACTGTATTTTTGCACTTAAAAGTCAAATCGTGTTATTTTTTAAAACGGTGAGTAATTGGAAAGGATATAGAGCAATGTGTATTTCTGAAGAGCATTAGCAACATCCCAATGCAAAAATAATCAGCACACTTAATTATGTCCCACTCAGCGGGATTCTTGATTCAGGAAAATTAAGCTGTTTTGTTTTCAACTGTCGTGTATTTTAAATTGCCTTCACTGATGTATAAGCTGTTACTGTACATACAAGTTAATCCTCAGTATTCACAAGCAATAACGGTCAGCAGAGTTGTCTTCAGAGATAGCAGTGCTGAGCCTCAGTTGGAGACTGTTTGGGAGCAAAGTGTCAAGCTCATTCAGAGCCTCCAAAGTCAATGCAAGCAATAATTCCACTATAACTCAATTCTAATTCTTTCTCACATGCTTCTCAAATCCAAGTGTAAAAGAAATCATGGTTTTAAAACAGCCTGAAGAAAAACGTTTTGGAAAAAGAAGTGAAGTTAATCTGAAGTCACAAAATCCCGATATTCTGAGGAAATCAGAGGATTGTGTTAGTACATTCTGTCATGCCTGCCACCCCTTTGATGGATGTTGTTAGCCCAAATTACATTTTTTTATATCCTAGAAGTTGAATAGGGTGTATTGCATCACCGAGGTAGGAGGAAGAACCGGGCACATACATGTTTGGATACTGTGGGTTTGACACCTGTTTGAAAACAACTTATTGGGAAAGATTTTTAACCCAGGATCCCCACCCACCCACCCCACCTCACCCCACCCCCTCCAAAGCAGATCTAAATTGTTTACTACCCAGGGTTGGAAAGGGCAGACACGTCAAGTCTGTTCCGGTTGCCCTTACCACTCCCCTTTCCACCTCTACTTGGTTCAAGACGTTTTCTGAAATGGAAATTCTGCTGTTAATCAAACTGCCATTGATTGTGAGAACTCTATGTCCCTTGGGATCATCTCTTAGAACTCCAGTTATCTATCATATTTGCTGCTACATTTGTAACATGAACTTTGCCTGTATTGGTCGATTTTAATCTAATTTGCAGTTCTTCATTTCTAGGAGGTTTTGTCATATAACTTGACCCATGTATAGAGTTAGGATACTTTATTTTAGGAGTGTACCGTAAAAGCACACTGGTTGGTCCCTGTATTCTTTTTATTATCACTTAGGTTTTGAATTTATGTTTGCCTTTTTGGTTCGTTGATGTTTTGTTTTGCTTTGTTTTAAATTAGAAATAGAAGAGTGAGAAAAATCTATAATCAGGCCAAACTTGAGAACTTTCCCTTGTGCTTCAGCACTATAGTTTCTGCTGACCATATGTTCTCAAAAGGGGCACTTTTACTTTCTCCTGTGCATGTATGATTGTTTTGTTATGTTTTTTGCTTTTGTAATAAGCAGAAGAAAAATGCAGTAGTAGGTAAATGACTACAAACATGTTCTGCAATTTTATTTTATAAAATTTAAGGGGAAAAGTTTAACTCTCTGTAAATCATTTCTTAGCTCTGGTAAAATGCTTATTCCTCTAAAACACGCTCAATTCAGGCCTTTGTCTTCGTTAAGTGCCTTTTTTTTCTTTCTTTTTCCCCCTCTTGAAAGTGTTCTCAGATACCCTAAAGTACAGGCTAATAAGTCAGGGGATTCAGGAGGAAGAATCTCATACTTGCCAACATCATGTCATGCTGTAATATTATTCTTCCTTTTTTTGTTTTATAAGTATAAGGATATATGTATAAGATACATACATACATATATATGTATACATATGTAATATACATACCCATATATATACATATATATACATATATATACATATACATGTGTGTGTGTGTGTGTGTGTGTGTGTGTGTGTGTGTGTGTGTATAACTAGTAGCTGCTGTACCATCGCATCCTTTCCAAACACACTCCTTTCAGTGTTTGCAAAACTTCTGGCTTGTTTATTCCATTGTTTTAGTCAATTCAAATGGGTAGATTGGGAAACTGTCTTTATACAAGATGCTATCTTCCCCCTTTGAGTATCTGTTTGTAGAAGTTAACAAAAATACCTAAATATAATAAGTCATTTTTTTCAAGTAAAATAAATTTAGTGGACTCATTGACCATCCTGGATGTAACCCACTGCTCTATGCCCTTCAAACTTGGCATGAGTACTATTGGAGAAAGCATTGGAATAACAGTCTTTTGTGGGTCAAGTTGATAAGGAGCACTTATCAAGTTATGGCAGGCAAGACTAAAGACATGGGCAGCTAGAGTCAGAAGCTTGGTGTTGTATCTGAATAAGTTTTGAACAAAGATGGCAACTTTG
The DNA here is from genome assembly GCF_022837055.1 of Prionailurus viverrinus. Classification (NCBI taxonomy): domain Eukaryota; kingdom Metazoa; phylum Chordata; class Mammalia; order Carnivora; family Felidae; genus Prionailurus; species Prionailurus viverrinus. The sequence continues at coordinate 154,657,544 of NC_062562.1, forward strand.
TCAACATTAAACGTGCATCAGATTTTTCTCTGGGAAATTATTTTTGAAGAATTCATATAGCTGCATATCTGTGAAAAGGTTAATAGACTCAGAAAGACTTCAGATACTCATGTAAACACCCATATAACCTATAGCATTCTTGAGAGATCTTCAGTTTTCTTTTTATCTGCCAGATAATTACATTTGGCTTACTCTGATTTTATGGTTATTTAGATTTCTCCCTTGAACAAACTGGCCTAATTTTCAGTATCTAAGATTCATCTGTTTCTTGTTAAAAACAGGTATGATACATTAAGGGAGACTAAGTTGAACCAATCCTCAAAGCCCAGTACAAATATATCTAATAAGTGCCCCCTTTTAAAGACATTTTAATTGGGAAGAGGAGACGGGTGGCGAACAAGAAAGCAGCGGCTCCTGGTAGCGCTACCTGAGAGCACAGCGCTTATCTGGCAGCCTCAGTTCAGGCGAGTCATTCTTGAATTACTATATTTAACAGGGGGAATATCATTTAACCTTCGTGCCTCAGACTACCCATTCGAAAATTGGGTATAATAATATTCACCTACCTCCCAGGGATATCAGAGACTTTACTATTTCAAAAATACTTTGAGTTTTTCTAAAATGTCCTATAGATTTAAAAAGTATCACCATCTTCCCGCAGAGGCTAAAAAATGTGTCCCCATGATGGGTATAAAAAGCACCATATGATTTTTAAGTTTAAAGAAGAATCACTGGAATTCTAATTTAGATGCATATTATTTAAACATATTTGTGGTGGGATGAAAATGGTTAGTTTCAGGTTAATAAGTGGGGAGGGGGAATAACACTAAGTTGCTTAATTGTAAGTAGATTTTCTTTTTTAGCCTTTTATGGTGTTAATACACGTGTGATTTTTGCCAAGGCCGTGGAGCTGCAGCTAGGTAAAGGTTGGGTGATTGGCTACTGAAGTTGATAAATGATCCTGAAAGTTTTTTCCGTCTCACTTTTCCATCTTCTCAGTCTGCTTTCCTTAGAGCACTTGTTTGGTGATGGAAAGCTAAGCTTTTAGCTTCTAAGCAGGAATGGACAACTCCTCATTCTCGTAAATCAGAGATTGTGTACTGTTCATGTCACTACTGGCTTCTCTGGCTTTGCCCTGAAGGAGCAGGCGCTACACGCAGGCAGCTGGGTGTACCGTTAGCCCGGCGACCTCTGTGTAATTCAGACTCCTTCCACCCACGACGGAGGCGGAGTCATCATCTGCCACTCAGGTTACAGAAGAATGGGGAGAGGGGAGGCAGGATTCACTTCTTAGCCGGGACACGGGTGGGAAGGGTGGGGGTAGAAGGAAACCGGTTTTTGCTCATCTCTAAGGAAGAAACGAAGATCATTTTATCCCACTTTCCATCCTGGCATATTAAGTAGTGATGCTTACAGTTTTCCTTTATCATTTCAAACAGCAGCAACAACGGGAAAAAATGGATGCTGCGTTTTTAGTTAGGGCTAAATGCTAAGCGACAATTATTAGAGAGTGTGTGCAGAATTAAATTATAGCACAGATTCAGGGTCAGGAAGGAGAATGTAGACCGTAAGGAAGAAATTATCCAGCTCAAGTGAGTCAAGAGAAAGCACCATGCCCAAGCAGACCGAGCATCTGGGTTAATTCCCACAACTGGCCAAGGCCCACTTAATATCTAGTGATAGGATGTTTTTCCTTAAAAATCACTTTTTGGTTGTTTACTGCTTTTTCCAGATAAGGCCTTAGTTAGTAACCTCTAAATATCAGCTATGCAGATAAACGTACTCTTTACTTTCCACATTTCCCTCTTTTTCCGTGCTTCAGATAATAGATGTTAAATGACTTCTACCCAAAGAAATAAGGCATAAGGGTTTTGTTGAATGTGTGTTTGTTCCTCTAGGGAAAATTAACAGAAGCATAACACAGAGATATTTTGTGTGTTCCTCTATCCTAAAATGTGAACTTTATATTCAAAAACTTAAGTACAGATCCTTTTACTGGTGCAAAACTGTAGTTAGAATCATAGAGTGTCTTTGGGTTGTTAAGATAAAATAGTCCCAGTGTTCAGTTCTGAGAACGTTTTAGATTCTGTGGCACAGTGTTCAGGTTTATAGAGCTGAACAGTTGGTCAGACTCTAATTAAAAATAGCTTTGAATATTTAATGTTGAATTCCTTCTTTCCTCATTCTTCTTACCTCTAGTTTGAGCTCTTAAGTTAACCATTTCATCAGCTAGTCGCTACACCAGAATATCACTTGCATGTTGTCAAGAGTCTGGAGCAGAAAGGTTAGACTTTCACCTCCTTTTCTCACTCACCTGGCCCATTTTCCTGTGTCTCCACTGAATTCAGAAGGGAAGACTACAGTACAGGCATCGTCCAGGAGACTGTTTATATCCTAGCACAGACTCAGACAGGAACTCAGAGGAGTTTAACCAGACTGTCTTTGAACAACTTGACAGTAAATGACATTTTTCTCAGATACTCCCAAAGTACTGTTTGCTTGCAAGTAGCTATTTGTGACCTTTATTTAATTTCCTCATACTGTAATTCTTGAACTTCTCAGTCTTTCTTACCTATTTCTATTTAGAATAGGTTAGCAGTTTTCTGAACTGTTTCCCAAACAGGTCAAGAATACTTCCAGAAATCTCGGTAGTATAATTAAGGGGGTCTGTATTTCCAGGATTCGGAATCATCACTGGTGACTGGAATTTTTTTTTTCTCTTCTCCCTTGTATTAAAAACTAGATTACTCTCCTACTACACAGTGTGGTAGCTGTAATTCATGGCCTCCTCTTGATACTTTTCAAGGTTATTCAAAAAAGATGCAGACTTTTATTAAGGGCTCTTATTTCTCCTAATACTCTTCCTTGCTTATTTTCATACTGCCCCTGGAATAAACCTACTTTTGCAAAGGTCTGAGTCACACAGGCCATATAAATTCTTGCCAGTTTTAATGTTCCTCAGAAGACTCTGCCCATTATTTTCTCCCATTTTGCTAATAATAATATAATTCTATTTTACCTTAAATCTAGTTTTAAAATATTTTGTAATAGAGCACTAATGGAAACCTAATTGAAATACAAAAAAGATAACTATTCCTCAAGATAACTTGGAAATACTTCTGTTTTTGAAGTTAACAGCTCCACCTACCCCCAAGCACATTTCAGAGTCAGCAGTAACGAAGACCAGCCACTTGGCATGTTTTTCTGTGTGACAACCTGCCTTTAATTTGTCAGGTCTTACCTACCTTGTATTTTCTGTCCTCGCAACCATAAACTTTCCTCATTTTTGGCTGTCGTGTGCTGTTTGCAGGGTTGACATGCCCTGTGGCAGCACATAGGATTTTTCTTTCCCATACCTGCAAATTTACCAAGGATGACCCCGGTTTGGGCAAGGGGCATTAAAAGACAAAGAAGTTACTCTCAGCTGATAAAAGTATTGCTGTTTTTATATAGTGAGTTTAGAAAATTGGCCAAAGATGGCCAACTTTTTAAATCCTGGCTATGCCTACATAATTAATTACATATCCCATCTGAGACCTTCTGATAAGTAAGGGGCCCTTCCACCAGTAGAGGCAGGTTTGCAAGCTACAGATAATTTCCTCTGACCTATGGTCAGCCATAGAAAAGATTCAAGCTTTGTACTGTCCTTTTGTTGGCTGTCGTTGAAAAATTATATTATAGAAAGTATCAAACTGTTCTGAAGAAGAGTATGTAATCTGGGGCTTGCCTTTGTGTTTTGCTCACTAAACGTTGTCAAGCTTAAAAGAAAAGGAAATGAAATCTCTGGCTGGTGAAAATTTTGTGCCCCAAACAATATGTTAATCAAAGTCTACCAAGGTAACTAAGTGATGGGTGTTTTCTCTCTTTCATTACAAGCAAGAAAGTTTATTCGCAGTTGTAAAATTATAGCGGAACTGCAGACCTATTTGCTATAACTGATTGGAAATAAAGATTCTGATTTTTAGTCTGGGTAAGCACATATTTCCAACACTTGTGGTATGCATTTTGATAAGGGAGAGACTTATGTTTGGTAACAGAAGGAAAAAACAGGACTTATTGATACAGTGAACGTTCACTCTGTAGAGGAACTTCCCTCCAGGTACACATCTTCCTCTTACCTTAGCCGCCTCCGCACTTGGTAGAGATGCCAACATGTTTCACAACCGATCTTGAAGGAAGGAGCCTAAAGAATTGCTGCTCCTCTGGGTGAAAGGCACTGATTACTGTATCACGTTTGTTTGTAGGGAGGTGCGTTTTTGCTCACTTGAAGGGATATACTGTATTTTAAATAAGTGTGTGACTTAATATTTGGGGATTTTTTTTTCTCCTCCTTTAAAACTGGACCTGAACACAGCTTTGAGTTGATATTTGTAATAATCTCAGGACCTGAAAGATTGTAGCATTTAGTGTGTCTTAAAAATTATGTACTGTACCAGCCATGGATTTTTGTAAATATACCTGTCTCCCTTTTTTGTATTATTTTAGTAAAAAAAAATAATAAATTTAAATAAAAGGGGGTGGTGATGACATGTGAATGGGTGTGGGTATGTATGTGTGTGTGTTTGTATAAGGCTCTTTTGAGACGAACTGGTGCTTGTTTAATTTCCGGCTCTGAGGAGAGCAGGAATATGGCCAAACTGCTGCTACCGACCCTGCACTGAGCCCAGGTGTTTCCATTTTGTCTTTCCCAGTGCTTGATTGGACGCGGGCCACCAGGAAATGACTCAGAAGCTAAACTCTTCTTCCCACTGCCACCTTGCCTTTGCATTCTCGGTTCTGCACACCCTTTGAACTTCCGTGGCAAAGCTTTCCAAACTCTGGGTGGCTTGTCGGTCTGTAGTTTTCAGAGAGCTCTTGTCACTATTTTCTAAGAAGAAAGAAGGACAGGTAAATTTCGTAACCAAAAAATAATCACACATTTCATAAAACCCTGATGCATTCTGGACATGTGAGAGGGCTTAAACATTCCTAAATGTGGATCTGTGAATTGAGAAAATCAGCCCCGTGGATATACGCCTTCAGTGCAGGGAAAAAAAATTTTTTTTTTTTTTTTTTTTTTTTTTTTTTTGTTGCAACAGCCTTGCTCATATTCCAGGTATAGTTAGCAAATCCCTGTTTTAAAGCAGGAGCCTTATTTGATTCCGTGTAGATGTTTCCTGTCTATCCTTTGTGACAGGACCTTTTACATGAGTGTTTTTTCTTTTTGTATGTGTTATGTGTTGTATTAAATAAAGAGGAATGTACATATTACTCTTGTGTCTGTTGTATTATTGGGCTAACTTGGATTTTAATACCTCATTCTTTTAGTAGTGGTTGAGCATCTGTTGTCTGTATTGTACTGTGCTGAGCGCTATCGGATACAGAAGTAAAGGGCAGGGGCCCCACCTTCAGGGTATTGACAAACACTTTGCAATCTCATGACAAGTTAAAAGGTAACAATTCGAAATTTGTCACAAGGGTGTGGTCCATTGCTGCCTGACATGTGAGTTCAGAACAGGGAAGAAATTGGACTGGAGCGATCTGGGAAGATTTTGTCAATTGGATGGCACTGAGCTGGGTCTCAGGATACTGGGATTTGGCTAGGAAGAAGGAAAGGGGAATGTCCCAAGCAGAGTCCGGAAATAGACGAGGCTGGTGTGAGGTGTATACTGGGATTGGTAGAAGCCAGACTGTGGAAGTCCTGGAATGTAGGCTTGCTAGGTTCTTCCTCTGGGTTATAGGGTGTGTGTGTGTGTGTGTGTGTGTGTGTGTGTGTGTGTGTGAGTGTGTGAGTGTGTGAGTGTGACAGAAAGCAAGGAATAGGATCAAAGTTTGAAATGTAGATATGGGAATTCGGCAGAACTGATCATCTTTGGGGTGTCTGGCTGGCTCAGTTGGTGGTAGAACGTGCAACCTGATCTCAGGGTCATGGGTTCAAGGCTCATGTTGGGGATAGAGGTTACTTAAAAAAAAAAAAAAAAAACAACCCACACAAGAAGTGATCACCTTTTCAATCCTTACTTGTAGAAGACCTCTGGAGAAAATATTATTAAGATAAAGAGTAGAAAAAGAATTCAATCTTAGAACTCTGGTAAAAGAGTGGGGAAAAGATGACATAGAAAGCAACATGTGAGAGAAATTCAACAGTTTGTCATTTATAAGCGAATATGTATATATGCATAGAAAATACAGAAAAGACATATACCCCAAAGTATAGAGTGATTATATGAGTGTTTTTTTCCTTTTACTTATGCATATTTTTGGTGTGTTATCATTAAGAGGAAGAATTTTTAAAAGGATGGCCCTCATGCATGGGGGAGAGCGTAGGCTGCAAATGCCCTCACTAAAAAACAATATTTAAAGACAGATACGCCAAAGCAGATTCTTGGCAGTAATAGCCCCTAAAGATATCTATCGTTATTCAACTACATTCACCTATGTTGTCACCATCTTGTATATTAACATATTTAAAGGTGTTATTGTAAGCAAGATATTTTTAAATCTGTAATTTCCCCGAGTTTCTTTGACCATGGAATTTTTTCCATGTAACTGCAATTAACATTAGGCATGTAAAGCACTTATTAGCACGGTGACGCGTAGCAAGTACTAGGTAAATGTTAGCTTTTATCATCATTCAACCTAGTTCTGTTTTATTACTATTTCTGTAGTTTGGGAAAGTTTCTAAGAAGAAACTTGGCCCAAGGAGTTAGGGATTTCAGAATAACCTTTAGAGAGCCAACAAGTAATCCAGAAATGCTCCCAGCCTTCCAGAGTTGAACGAGGGCCAGGTGTCCAGAAGGGGTGTTTCAAAGGAGTATAGTGGAATATGTGCAGCAGGAAGCACTTCTGACACTGTCCATGTAGGCAAGAAATTGTCTCAGGCCTGAGCTTTGCCACAGGAGAGTGGTTGGTTAGGAAACGGGTGCATGGAACAGTTCCTAGGGATGGAGTTCAAAGGCAAAGTGAACCAATTGGTGCTGGAGTTAGTTACTTTGCTTTTCTAAGTTTATTCAAAGGGAGAAATGGATGGTACAAGGATTTCTGTACAGTGATGTAAACGATTGAAACAGTCTAATGCCATGTTAGGATTTGGTTAAGTAAACAAAAATAATACTAAGTAAAAAAAATTTTTTAATAAGAAATGACCAAGATATCCAGGCATTAAGAAAGAGCAGACATAAATATAAATGCACACTGGCGCAGAAAAATAGAAAAACCAACACTCCCAAGTCCAGAGGCGTGGTGTGAGTGCTTGTTCTGTATCCTTTTACTTAAATGTATTTTCAACAAACGTGGATGATGTGAGAAAGGGCTTTTGTTGGTTTGTTTTTAAGAAACAAACAGGTGGGCTTGGTTGAAGAAAGAAAGAAATGGGAAAGAGGCTCTTCCCTGTCTCATCACTGGGAAAAGGGAAAAGACCTTATTTCTTCTACTCAGATCCTGCTAGAGCCCCAAATTGGCTCTGTTTTGGAGGGAAGGCACAATGAACTGCTTGATTTAAAATAAAAATTTTCTTTGGAAAAGATTATCCTTGTACTTGGTTAAAAAAAAAAAAAAAGTACCAAGTACATGGGAATACAGAGTGCAAAGCGTGTCTTTCCTGGCTATAGTCCCTGTTTTCTTTCCTCAGAGCAACCACTGCTACGAATTTCTCCAGCTATAAGTATAAATATGTACCTGACTCTTTTAACATAAATTCAGCATACGCACTTTGCTGCACAGTACCTAGCATTTTTTCCAGTTGTCTCAGAGATCATTCCACATCAGTACATAGGGGTCTGTTCTGTTCTTTTTGACAGCTCACAGTCTTCCATACTTACGGTATCATCACGGTTTATTGTATTTATTTTTATTGATGAGCACTTAGATTACTATCACAAGGCAAACGGTAACATCCTGTGTATGTACATCACACGGAAGTTCGTTTTGGCGTGGGCAGTAATGACCTAACATCCTAGATTTGAAAGTCAGGGTCTGGAATCTCTGACGTTGCTTCTCATCCAAGTAAAGCTTTGAGAAATGCCTGGGAAAATCGATCTCTTGTTTAAAGCAATTTGGAAAATTGGAAATAAAAGCAGAAGAGGTGACTCTGGGTACACCAAGGGTGGAGTCACACGCGAGGGAGATCATGAGTTTCTTCAAAGGACAGCCCCCTCTGATGTGTCACGCGTGTCCTTGCCTCAAAAACGATGGCCCTTCCTCGTCAGTGTGTGCCTTGACATGGCTTGTTTTTTTCTGTCTGTATATTTACCTCTTCTGTGCCCTGTGTCTGTCCCTTTACCATTTCCCCACTATCTTTTTTCTAGTAGGTGGCATAGCATGAAGGAAAACAGGCTGACATTAGATGGGTTCACGAGTCCCCGCTCTGAAGCTGTGACGCTAATTTAGACAAGATGCTTACCTTTTAGCCTGTTAACCTATTTCTACAGTGATGATAGCAACGATGGGGTGTGTGGTTGAATTAAGAGACTGGCTATGGAAAGCACCTAGCATAGTGCCTAGCACATAAGAGCTAATTAATGGTGGCTACATTATTCTCTCTCTCTCTTCTGCCTTTTTTCTTCTTAAATTCATACTTCCTCTTGCTCTCCTAACTTCCCAAACTATAGAGGTGAACCATAGTGGGTTTTTTTTTTTTTTTAATCTTTCTTAAAAAAAAAAAAAAAAGCTTACAGTACAGGAGTGGATAAATATCAGAATTCTTTGATTGCAGATGTCAACCCCCTGGCTTAAAAAGTAACCAGAAACTTGTCTAAAAAGTAAAGTCTGTTAAACACAACAGTAAAGAGAATCTTTTGGTTCGTAGAACTGAGTTGTGTAGAGGTGAGCCTGGAGTAGGGGAAGCTTTATCCAGTGATTCGGCGTCCTCACCGTCTAGCCGTGTCTCTGCCCTGGCATTCGAAGTGCCAAGATTTCACAGATACCTCTCTGACAGCCTCAGGCTCTCCCTTCGTGGCCAAGTGGCCGCTGCACTTCCAAACTCCATGTGTGTGTCGTGTGTTAGTTTATTTTTGCCTTATGGTACCTCACGTGCAAAGCAGTGCGTTAATCACGTGCCTCCAATCATAGTACATGGTTCACCATCACTCAGTACAGCAACTCATTCCCTCATTTTATTATACATTCAGCTTCTCCTTCCTTCCTTAGTCCCCAGCGCCCTGTGTCTCATAGGTGCCCTCTTGATATGTGCCCCTTGTTATGCATGTTCACTTCTAAAATAGTGCTATTTTGGGGCGCCTGGGTGGCGCAGTCGGTTAAGCGTCCGACTTCCGCCAGGTCACGATCTCGCGGTCCGTGAGTTCAAGCCCCGCGTCAGGCTCTGGGCTGATGGCTTGGAGCCTGGAGCCTGTTTCCGATTCTGTGTCTCCCTCTCTCTCTGCCCCTTCCCCGTTCATGCTCTGTCTCTCTCTGTCCCAAAAATAAATAAACGTTGAAAAAAATAAAATAGTGCTATTTAGTGCGTGTACAAATTTCATTTGTACAAACGGTCTGGGCCTATACATTTTGCTCTTTCCTACTTTTCTCACTTTTCTTAAATTTGTCCATGTTGCTATGTGTACATCCTGTGTGCTGCTGCTTATCACCGCGTAGTATTCCATACTATGTATCCACCACGTTCTACATACCCGTTCCTCTGGAGGTGGATACCTAGGTTGCCTCTAATTCCCTGTTATTGCAGGAAAGGCTATAGGCCGTCTCCTGCCGATTGCCTGTTCATCTCCGCTTATTATTCGATTGCGTTGTATCCTTTTGTTATAGATAATACTCTCTTACCAGTTGTAGGTGTGCTTGATATTTTAGTCTGTGACCCCCCTTTCAACTTTGTGGAGGACATCCTGAATTGAACAGAAAATGTTGACTTTTAATAGTCAAATTGATCTATTTGTCTACATGTATGTTGAGGCGCTTGTTAGGAGATATTTCCCTATCCCCGTGTCACAAATATATCTTCCTGCTCTTTCTTCTATTAACTTTATAGTTTTAAATTTTCTCCGTAAAGGTATTGTTCATGTATTGATTTCTAGGTACTTTATAGTTGTCGCTTTTATGAGTGGTATATTCTTCTCCATTCGATACTCTCATGGTTTTTGTGGGTAACGAGGAACGCTGTTGATTTCTGAAAGTTGAGTTTGTGTCCAGCAACTTTGCTGAACTCTCCTATTCCAGTAACTCATCTGATTATTTTATTAGCTTTTCAATGAAGATGATCATATCATCTACAAAAAATGACAGGGCGCCTGGCTGGTTCACTTGAAGAGCATGCGACCCTTGATCTTGGGGTTGTGAATTCAAGCCCCATGTCAGGTGTCGAAATTACTGAAATCAATACATAACCTTTTCAAAATGACAGTTTAATCTCCCTTCCCAATTCTTTCACTTTCGTCTTATCTTAGAGCATTAGACTGGTCCTTTAATACTATTTAAACAGTAGTGTGAAAGTGACATCTTTGTTCCTTTGTTCCTTGTCTCAATTTTCTCAAGTGTGGTGTTTATTCTAGGTTGTTGGTATATAGATTTTAAGAAGTTAAGAAAGTTCTATTCCTAATTTTCTGGGAATGCTGATCATAAGTGTGAACTGGATTATAGCAAGTACATTCCCCCTAACCCTGATACATGATCAGCACTTCCAGAAAATTTCTGAGAAATGTATTCATAATATTTTCATTCTTATAATCTTCGTTTTCTTTGTTTTCCTCTTGCATTCTGTTTCATTTATACGCATCTTCTCCCTTGTCCTCCTTCAGTCTTGCCAGTTTTCTTCAGTCTTACTAATTTTTCAAGGAATCATGAATTTTATTGGGTGCATATATGTTCGTTACGGTGATATCTCTTTAATCTATTTTTTCCACCAATATATAATGTCCCTCATTTTTCTTTATGATGTGTTTTGCCCTGATATCGCAGTTATCTATATTCTGAATAATATCCCATTGTATGAATATATCACATTTTTAATTTATCCATTTATCAGTTGATAGACACGTAGGCTGTTTGTACATTTTGGATATTGCGAATAATGCTGCTGTGAACATTTAGGTACCATACTCCCCCACCCCACCCCTGATCCAAGTGGCATACGTTCCGAGACCCCCAGGGGATGCCTGAAACTGTGCATACTACTGAACCCTCTAGATCCTATGTCTTTTCCTATGCATACGTACTGATGATAGTTTAATTTGTAAATTAGGCACAGTAAGAGATTGTCAATAATAACTAAAAATAGAACAATTATAACAATATACTGTAATAAAAGTTATGTGAAGATGCTCTCTCTCAAAATATCTTATTGCACCGCCCTCACCCTTCTTGTGGTGACGGGAGATGACCAAATGCCTGCATGATGAGATGAAGTGAGGTGAATGACGTAGGCAGCGTAGCATAGCATTAGACTACCCCTCACCTTCTGACTCTGTGTCCGAAGGCAGATCACCTGCTTCCAGCCCATGGTTGACCGTGGGTGACTGAAATTGCGGAGAAGGGGGACCACTGGACAGGTTTTTGAGTGGATGTATGTGTTCAATTCTCTCAGGTGTGTACCTAAGAGGCCATATGGTAACTCTGCGTAACTTTTTGAGGAACCACAAAACTGTTTCCCACAGTAGCTGAAACATTTTGCACTCCGACTAGCAATATGTGAGAGCTTAAATTTCTCTGCATCCTTGCCAGCACTTGATATTTTCCGTTTGTTTGATGATAGCCATCCTGGTAGGTATGAAGTGGTACCTCATTCTTTTGATTTGCATCTCCCTAATGACTCATGGTGTTGAGTATCTTTTCATGTGCTTATTAAGTGGTTAGTATATTAGTATAATTATAGTATATAGCTTAGTACATTAAGTATAGAAGTACTTTTTCTTTTTTTTTTTTTTTTTTTTAAATTTTTTTTTTTCAACGTTTATTTATTTTTGGGACAGAGAGAGAAAAAGCATGAACGGGGGAAGGGCAGAGAGAGAGGGAGACACAGAATCAGAAACAGGCTCCAGGCTCTGAGCCATCAGCCCAGAGCCCGATGCGGGGCTCGAACTCACAGACCGCGAGATCGTGACCTGGCTGAAGTCGGACGCTTAACCAACTGCGCCACCCAGGCGCCCCTAGAAGTACTTTTTCGAGGCGAGTTCCCAAAGAGACTGTGTGCTGTAAAGTCTCTGAGGCCTTGCATGTCTGAACATATTATCTTTGCATTCTCACATTTCAATGAGAGTTTAGCTGGATATAATATTCCAGGTTATTTTCCTTCATCACTTAGAAAACATAACTTGATTGCGTTTTGTCTCCAGTGTTTGTTAGAAACATCGATGTCAATCTAATTCTTATTTTTTTGTGGACTAGCTGCTCCTTCTCTCTAGCTTTTAGAATTTCATTTTTGTCTTGAATGGTCTTACATTTCACTAGAATGTGTCAAAGTTTTAGTTTTTCCATATTTACCCTGTGTGGTGCACCATGAGATCTTTGTATTGGAATCTTTTTTATCTTTAATTTTTGAAAGTTCTGGGGCGCCTGGGTGGCTCAGTCGGTTGAGTGACCGACTCTTGATTTCAGCTCAGGTCGTGATCTCATGGTTTGTGAGCTTGAGCCCTACATCGGGCTCTGTGCTGACAGTGTGGAGCCTGCTTGGGATTCTCTCTCTCTCCCCCTCTCTCTGTTCCTCCCCCACTTGTGATCTGTGCTCTCTCTCTCTCAAAATAAATAGACTTTAAAATTTTTTTTTAAAAAGTTCTTAGGATTTCTGTAAATATTCCCTTTCCTAAATCTATTTCCTCTGTTTCTGGGACACATATCATACATATATTTACATCATATCACCATCATCATCATCATCATCATCATCATCTCTTTAATGTTCTCTCATATTTTCCATCTCCTTCCAGTACCTTCTGAGAAAATTCCTTGAGCTGATCTGGATCATTATTCATTTTTCAGCTATGTAGTCATTCTTGTTTTTAGCCAATCTTTTGGCTTTATTCACCTATCACGTATTTCATACCCACTATTTCCATTTGGTTCTTATAGCTGCTTGTTTGTTATTATTGCTCTCCTATCTTAGTAAGGATCTTTACCGTGCTTCTTTTAAGTTCTTGTTTTGTCTTGTTCCATTCTGGCTTGTCTAGCACGATTCGTCCCAGTTATTGTCTCTTTTGTGGTGACTCTACTCCTCAAATATCTGATGATTTTCACTTGGGAGATTGTTTTGTCCTGGGCTTATAAACAGCTTTTTTAGCTGGTGATGTATATACCAAGGGGAGGGGCCAAGCACCCTAGCATGTGCTTTTAAGAAGTGGGTTGGGAGCCTCAGGAGCATTTCCCAGAGCAAAGTCCCAGGTACCAGAGTCAGATTTTGACCCACACTGTGGGTCCAGTCACATGGGTCATTATTTTCTGCAAACTTGCTCACAGTGGCTTATTTCTGTATATTTGGTGTTTTTTTTTAGTATATATCCCTGCACTTTATAACTTCAGCTATGGGCATTCTTCGAGGCCTAGATTTTTATAAAGTATGTTCCTCTAAAGGGCATTTGAGTTTGCTTCTTCCAAGCTCCTAGGAACATTACCAACCCAGGACCACTTCAAACTAAATGTTAGCTTAGGGATTTCAGGGCCTCAGAGATAGGATGAATTTCAGCCACAAATGCATGTGAATGGTTATTGCTAGTAGTGAGGAACTTTAGAAGAAGGCTCTCCACCCTGCTACCCTACCCTGAGCTGAGATTAAAACAGAAGGGTCTCAGGGCTCCTGGCTGGCCCAGTTACTCTCTGACTTAGGGTTGTGAGTTTGAGTCCCACATTGGATGTAGAGATTATTTAAACAATAAAATCTTAAACACACACACACACACACACACACACATGCAGAAAAGTCTCTTCTTGGTGAAGTCAGGGATATTTTTTTCATTCCCACAAATGAGGCCAATGTTAGGGGTTCCATCATTTTGTAAGACTTTTTGATCTGACTCCCACCATGCTAGTCTGAGGCATTTTTTTCCCTTCTGACTGTCTACAGTAAATTGAAATCCTGACTACAGGCCACCAGGGATCAACAGATAGATATCCTCAGGGCAAATCAGTGCTCATTTTCCTAGTCCTCCTCCTTCCTCACCTCTGGCTACTCTGGCTCCCTTTGCTGTCAGCTCTGTCATGCTCTGAAAAAGTGTTTTTATGTGTTTGTTAAAATTTCACTCAGTGCTTAAGGCGTTTTATATTGAGAGATTTCTCTGCACGCCTAATCTTTCATAATGTCAAAAACAAAAGTCCTGTATGTATTTTGTATAAGCTCATTATCTCTCTATGTAAATATATAATATGCAAACATTAGTATTGAATATGAAATTATAATATATATGCTACATAGTATTTAATTCTATGTGAACTGTACATTCACATAAGCTAATTATCTATGTAAATATATAGTATGCAAACATTAATATTGAATATGAAATTTTAATATATATGCTACTTAGTACTTAATTCTATATGAACTGTACATTCACAGTCCATTTCATAAGTCAGACTCTTGCAGATCACCTACAGCGCATCAGGTGTCCTGATGTAAGAACAGGAGTTCCATAAGGAGGAGGGGTTGACAATGGTGACTTCATTTACTAAAACGGGACTCTTTCTGTGTCAGTTTCACCAGAAACCCCAAAGGCTGAGAACAAAACCATAGGCGCCAATCTGTCCACATTCTAAAGGGAGGAGGAGCCAGATCACCTATGCACCCACCCTAAGAGGTTGTGAAATGGACCCCGGGAAGCACTAGCTCAATACTGGGAAGGATTAGCTCGGCATCCACCGCAGGCTATGGAAGAGAATGTGAGAGGATTTCTTTGGAAGTAGCTGTCTGTATGCTGGACGTTTCCCCTTCTCCCCAAGCAGGGGAGGGTGGCGGGTGCTCCCTCTTTGCTTCATGCCAAATGAGGGGGCGCTTCAAGAGGACCACCTGGGGAGTTTGATACAGCCTGCGGAGTTTCAGGGACAAAGGGACTGGTGTCTGACTTCTTCCTAAAGTCTGAAGACAAACTGTCGGTGGCTAGCTCCTTGAGAAGACAGAAGAGGAGAGAAGACTGCGCTCCAAATGGCTTGCACGCCCCAAGTTCCTGGGTTCCCGAAGGCTTGCTGTGCTTCTTGAGAGAGGCAGGCGGGTTTGGCCATTTCAAGAAGGAGTCCAGCCAAAGGGAACACCTGGAGGGAGGAGATGACATCAGTGGCAGGGAGGCTGCTGGAGACCGAGGGGCAGGGGCAGGCACCCTAAGGAACTAGAGACGGCATGGCCCACAGGGGGACGACAGGTGCGAGATCCCCAGTGATGGACGGAGACTCGAGAACCCGTGAGGAAGTGCCTGTGGGACAAGCAGCCATGGCTTCTCCTACTCCCAGGGGACACTGGCACCAGCTTACAACTCAGCCACTCACGTGAGACTTACCCCCTCTCCTTCCCCTGCGGCCACACGAGAGCAGGCCCGGAACAGCCACGAGTGAGAAGAGGTCCTGTGTGAGAAATCAAAATGACGCTGACCGTGACCCCCCTTCTCCCTCAGATTTCCGGGCCGGGGAAGGGAAGAAGTTTTAAAATTAACTGACATTTGAAGTTTGGATCGATCACTCGATGAGACTTGTTGATAGCCAGAGCAAGAGACTATTTCTGAAATGATGATGATGACAACTCTTCGGCCTGTTTGTTACTTTGCAGAGACTGGAAAAGCTGTAAATTTCATCCAGGCTCACGGGAGACCAAACCGTGACCTCAGGTTTGTCGGGGCATTCACGAGAAAACAAAGTTACTTTCTTTTTACACAAGTCTGGCTTGTTCCAGGAACAGGTTGCCTTTGAAGAGGTGACCAGCCGATCAGGGGGATGGAGACGAGATGTTGGCCAGGTCCTCCAGCCCTCGTGGCTCATTTTCCAGCCGACGGCAGTCTCACCTTGTCAGTGAGGAGTCTTATTGGGTAAAGTCTGGGGTTTTAATGTTTTACAGACTGGACTTTTTTTTTTTTTTTTTTCCAAACCAAAGAAAAACCGCCAATTGTCCTGTTATCTCTTGGAAGAGCTGCGTGAACTGCCGCCGATCTCATGCTGGAAAGGAAGCCTTCAGCCAGGAGGTCCGCAAGCAGCAGGGGTTGAGAAGGATACATCGCGGCTCTCTCTGCCTGCATCTACGGGTCAGCTTGCCTGTTAACAGTCACATTTGCTCCTGAGTATTATAACGTACTGAGCTGATATGCTACAGGATGTCATCAGTTAGGTTAATTGGATGAAAAGTAATACTTTACATGGAAGAAGCTATTACGTAATGCAAAGTAGTCATGAAAATCCCGTACACCACAAAGAGACCGAGTGATTCGCTTGCTGCAAAGTATCTACCAGAGTGGCCAAACCTAAAAATGGCCCTTTTTCGTTTACAGAAGTGTTTCGCAATTGCTCTCCTTTTCTGTGGCGACAGGAGGCTATCAGGAGTGTGCTGCCCGTGAGGTCTGCAGTCTGTTTTTTGACAGCCCGCACTCATTCCCATATCCCTCTGTGTCATGCTCTCTCTGTGTCACAGGGACTGGACTTACGGGAACTACATCTCCCAAACTCCTTTGCCTTCCAGGTTCTGGATGTCATTTCTTTCTGCCAGGGTATTCATGTGAGATTTTTGTAGGTGGGAGGAGAAAGTGGTGTTATTTTTTTCTCTGGCAGCACCTTGCAAAGTGGGTAGGTCCCGGGAGACCTGAAGCTCCGCCCCAGCCTCTAGGTGACCTGTCAGCCGGCGCGTCAGTACTCGGCTCAGCTCTGATGAGCAAAGGGGGCGCCTTGCATTCTTCTGACCTGGGTGACGGCAGCGACCTTCTAGTGACTGCTTAGAACTGCTGAACGTTAGTGGCAACTTCCCCAAACTCCGGCAGTCCTTCCCATAGTGCCGCAAGCATCCCAGTGCCCTGCACTCAGTTCCTGTTTGCTTGAACAGCCTGCAGTGGGTTCTCTCTTGGTGACTGACCCCTGATGGTCACAGCGCCTACCTAGCTGATATTGTGAGAGAAACGAACATGCCTAATGGGTCTCGTTGAGTTAAAAGTAAGTTTTTAAAGTGATGAATGAGGCCCTGACTGCCTCTTTAAAAGAAATTCATGCTATGAAGAGAGAAATTTAAGAATCGATCTTGAGAAATATTTATCACTATGTGATTCTGTGGCCCCAAATAATGTGTTAAACCAACATTTTCAAAATATTGAAACATATTGAATTGCATTGTTTTCAATAAAGGAAACAATAATCTTTCTTTACTGAGAGAAGTTAGGACGTTTTTTACTGTTAATAAATAAAATAAAAATATTTTCCAAATATTGTATATTTCATTTTTTTAAAAGCATCCTTTTAATTCTGTTTTGTGCATAGCTTCAATGTACGTACTACATTCATGCAGTAGTGCATGTGTATGGTTTAAAAGTAAATACAAAGACTTATGGGGGAGGAACAAGATTTTTACCACTATGGATACACCATCAAAAAGTTTAGAGGGGTTGCCTGGCTGGCTCAGTCAGTAGAGCATGCGACTCTTGATCTCACAGTCGTGAGTTCAAGCCCCATGTTGGGTATAGGGTTTACTTACTTACATAAATGAATGAATGAATAAATAAATAAATAAATAATAAAGTACTATCATTAAAAAACTAGAAATCAGTGCTTGGGACACACATCTAAAGTATCACCACTGATGGAAGCCAGCAGCTACACATATATATTCTCTCAGATATACCCTCTTTCATTGGTCCTGGCTCTTTCCCACCAACAATTTCCCCGGATTCCTGTGTGGCTGACTGGCTTGGCTACCCAGCTCCAGTTGCAAAGTTAAGACTGAACGCTCTGGGTCTGTTCCCACAGTTTCACTGGCCACAGAAAACATCCTAGAATCCCTTCCTCCTTCACAGAGCTTGAAGGACCAGAATGGTATCCTCACAATGGTTGGGGAATGGAGGCTGGGTCTCTACTTAAAAGCATGGGCACTAGGGTGCCTGTGTGGCCCAGTTGGTTAAGTGGCTGACTCTTGATTTCACCTCAGGTCCCCATCTTGGGGTCATGAGTTCAAGGCCCATGTTGGGCTCCCTGCTTAGCACGGAGCCGACTTTAAAAAAAGTATGGGCACTGTCCCACCCCAACACGTGCACACACACAAGCTGACTATGCTTACACCATTTGTGTTTCTGCTCAAATGTCACCAAGTCAGTGAAGACATCCATGAACACATTATAAAGCAGCAGGTCCCAACCCCCTGCCCCAGTTTTACTTTTCTCCATAGCACCCATCACCATTTGGTAAGTTTTGCTTTACCGGATTATTGTCTGTCTTCCCCTTTCTAGAACGGAAACTTCACTGAGTATCAAAGCTTTACCTTCTCCGCTTGCTTTTGCTTCCTCAGCATTTGGAAGAGTGACTGACTCGTGGCAGATGCTCACTAAAAATTCAAAGAATGATAAAATACTCGCTTTTCCCAGCAACCCTTGACCAAAACAGGGGGACATGACCCAGGCCATGCTCATCAGAAGTACTCACCCCAGAATGGGACTCTTAGGAAAATACTTCATCCGTTCCGGCACAAGTGAGAGCAGAGAAACCAGCCAAAACCAGTGTCCCGGAGCAGCAGCTTTGGTGCTGGCGCCCAGTCCCTGTCCATGGTCATTGTGTCTGCATTGTGAAGCTGTAGCAATTATGCCTGGTGGTGTTTTCACTGGATCAGATCTGGGGCAGGATAGTGGGTGAGGTTTCTGAGCCTGGTCTCTGGCCTTACTAGGAAATTCTGAAAATTATCCAGCATCTTTTTTCTTTTCGTTTAAAAAAAAAAAATTTTTTTTAACATTTATTTATTTTTGAGACAGAGACAGAGAGAGACACAGCATGAACAGGGGAGGGTCAGAGAGAGGGAGACACAGAATCTGAAACAGGCTCCAGGCTCTGAGCCGTCAGCACAGAGCCCGATGCGGGGCTCGAACTCACGGACCGTGAGATCGTGACCTGAGCCAAAGTTGGGCACTTAACCGACCGAGCCATCCTTTTTTCTTTTTTAGAGGCACCCCTCTTTTTTCTTTTTTAATGTTTATTTATTTCTGAGACAAAGAGAGACAGAGCATGAGAGGGGGAGCAGCAGAGAGAGAGAGAGGGAGACGCAAAATCAGAAGCAGGTTCCGGGCTCTGAGCTGTCAGCACAGAGCCCGACGTGGGGCTCGAACTCGCAAACAGTGAGATCATGACCTGAGCCGAAGTCGGTCGCTCAACCGACTGAGCCACCCAGGCGCCCCACCCAGCATCTTTTTAATAAAAATCCTTTCTCTGCTGTAACTTTAAAAATGATTTAATATGCTTTGGAGTCAGATTGCCTGAGGCCAAATACCGGTTTTCCACAGACCAGTTAATAATGTTGACTAACCCATGGAGCTATTCTGAGATTATTCCCACATTTCTAAGTGGGAAAAATCAGTACTACCTCATAGGATTGTGGCGAAGGTCAAATGGGACATTGCCTGCAAAGTCCTCCGGGACGCAGTTCACACATTCACAACCCTAAGCTATGTAAGGCCAACAGAAGTGTTCTGTTTGGTAATTTATTGTTTTGTTTTTTTTAAAATTTTTTTTCAACATTTATTTATTTTTGGGACAGAGAGAGACAGAGCATGAATGGGGGAGGGGCAGAGAGAGAGGGAGACACAGAATGGGAAACAGGCTCCAGGCTCTGAGCCATCAGCCCAGAGCCGGACGTGGGGCTCGAACTCACGGACCGCGAGATCGTGACCTGGCTGAAGTCGGACGCTGAACCGACTGCGCCACCCAGGCACCCCGGTAATTTATTGTTTTTAACTCGATTGCTAACGTTGAAAAGTCAGGGCACTGCATAAAAATGCTGGATTTACAACTATTGACAAATCAGAAGCTCTGGCAACACTAGGTCCACGTGCGGACTTCACACCAATGAGACTGAGCCCAAAGCGTCCAGCTCCTTTGCGGGAAGTAGCCGCCCACCTGGCCTGATTTATTTTATTTTTTTTTTTAACGTTTATTTATTTTTGAGACAGAGAGAGACAGAGCATGAACAGGGGAGGGGCAGAGAGAGAGGGAGACACAGAATTGGAAGCAGGCTCCAGGCTCTGAGCCATCAGCACAGAGCCCGATGCGGGGCTTGAACTCACAGACGGAGAGATCGTGACCTGAGCTGAAGTCGGACGCTTAACCGACTGAGCCACCCAGGCGCCCCTTGGCCTGATTTATTCTTGTGTTACCTGCCTGGTCTCTGCTGTAGGGTTTCGGGGTTTCTATTCCTGTAACCAGGAATAGAAAGATTTTCTAAAGCTGCAAAACCGAGAAATTTGGCTAAATCGTCTCTACAAACTTTTCCAGACTGATTCGGTGTTTTGTTGCTGCGCAGTAATTCCAAAACTTAGTGGAATTATTCCCACACAACAGCCATCTTATCATCTTCAATGATTCTTCGGGTTAACTGGGTTTAGCAGGGCAAATCTCTGCTTCAGCTGACACCGGCAGAAACTGTGGACATCTGGACATCCGAGATGGTTTATTCACATAGTCGGCAATCGGTGCTATCAGACGAGAGCTCACCTCGGTCTATCCCAGTAGCCCTCCTTGTGCCATGGGGTTTTCATAGCATGGTAGCTAGACAAGAAGCAGGAAGTGAAAGTTGCCGGTTTTAAGACCTGGTGTTCTACAGAAGTTCCAGAATGTCACTTCTGCTACATTCTATTGGTCAAAGGTAGTCACAAAGCCAGCTCAGATTCAAGAGAGGGAAGGGTACGTGGGACAGGAAATAAGCTTCACCTCTTGATGTAGGGAGCAACATATGTATAAAAAGAGAAGACTGCTGGAGGGCCATCTTTGGAGACTAATGGCTACATATACATACACATAAACATTTCATGAGTATTCACCCTTTCCTAGTGTAAGAATGGCCTAGAGAAGAAGAGTCTCTTGGCCATGCAGTAAAAAGGAATTCACAATTAGTTATTGCCCGTATCACAACATATCAAGTTATTGAAGACCTACTTCCAAAACATTCTCCCAATTCCTCAGAGCTGGTTTAAATTCGCTACATTTTAGAAAGCTGGTTAAACAAATTTATATTGGTAAATAACAAAAATTCAGCCGAGTGAATTTGAAAGATCTAATCAACTTAGGAATCAGGCAGCATCCCCTCTAGCAAGTATAGGGGAGTTCCAAAGGGCTACAGAAAAGGAAAGGTTTTTAAAGGTAGAGAGTTGAAAAAAGGAAATTATTAGCTAAGAATCCATTGTTTTAGGCAAGGTTGCCCTCCTAAGGGGAACGGATGGGGTCTATCAGTAAATGTCTCAATGCTGACCAGGAAATTTCTGCATTGACTGGTTATAGGTTCCATTGGGGGGGGGGGGGGCTAGGTCTTAATTCTTGGTTTAGTGACTTTCGGGCTTAACTAAACGACACCATTTTTGGCCTGTGGTTTTTCTCTTTAACAATGTTCAGAGAAGAATAACTGATAGCATTCTCCCCAGCCCCTACTGCAGATGAGATGTGCCTTTTATTTTTATTTATTTATTTAAATGAAATTTATTGTCAAATTGGTTTCCATACAACACCCAGTGCTCATCCCAAAAAATGCCCTCTTCAATACCCATCACCCACCCTCCCCTCTCTCCCATCCCCCATCAGATGTGCCTTTTAAAATAAGATACTTGTGAATTATAAGTTGATAAATATTTTATGAATGCCACAGGGAGAAATTAATTCACTCATATGAAGTCATTCTAGTCTGGTTTCCTCTAAGGTCGATTCTGGAGGTGTCAGGATTCCAGCCAGAGTATGAACCTTAAAGTTACCTTAAAGTTGGCCACTGTTCTCCAGACAGGGACCTAGGAGGAGGAACCTATTAAGAGAGGGAAGTAGGAGTCTGCGCGGTTGCATCCTGATTCACGGGAAAGATAATGAAACGGAGACATAGGTAATCCACACGTAAAAGGAAAGATTAACATGTCATCTAGAGAATCTAGAGGAATGCACAGGTGAAATAAATCATTTTCGCTTTACCACACTGACCACAAAGGCCTAAAGCAGTGTCTGACCTAGACTTCTCAAGGAAACTGGAAGCCCGAAAGGTAAATATTAATACAAATGGCTAAACTTCAGGCGGAGAAAATAAGACAAAGGGAGGCGAGGAAGACAGAGAAGTTGAGATACCTGGCGCAGAAAGAGTGTGAGGAAACGACTAGTGAGAGATGACGGTTACGATACAGGCAAGTAAGTCTCCGGGGCAATGGAGAGCCACTGCGAGATTTTAAACGAGGAATTAAGGTCGCTGATAACTCAAGAAACCCAAGTTATACAATTAGACACAGAATCCGAAAAAGAACTACTAATTATTTCTAATTAACTAATTCCTAGCGAATTAAATAATAAATTCCCGCTGTCCTACGTTCATCTCTGACGGGGCAATTCAGAAGGTAAGCTACACATTCACAACTCGCCAATGCCTCTGCGGAAACGGCCTCACCCCTACAACCGGAAACAGAAAGTGACCGCTGCGGACGCCACCTAACGGCGTGTTGGAGCCAAGCTAAGTGGGAAAGCCGCACCACCGGAAGGGGCCGGCTGTTTCCGGTAAAAATCCGACCCAGCCGCAACTCAGAGGGCGAGTCTCCGAGATTCGGCCAATGTGCCCCGAGCGCTCGGCTCCGCGACATCGTATGCCCGCTTTTGCGCAGGCGCGGGGTTACCGGGCAAGCAAACGCGTACGCAAAACCGTGCGCGCGCCCGTCCTCCGTCCGGCGCATCGGTGCTGATTCGAGGGTAAAGCCTTTGGAGCTGGAACGCGGACTCTTGTTCTCTGAACTACAACTCCCAGCATGCCTCACCCCTCATAGTGGTACTAGGTGTGGTTTCTCAGGATAGGTTAAAAGGAGACCTAAGTGACGATGACGTACCAAAGAGGAAAAAAAAATTGAATACGTTGTTGGAGCGTCTCGCTCACAGAAGCCCCAGTGGCCTAATGGATAAGGCATTGGCCTCCTAAGCCAGGGATTGTGGGTTCGAGTCCCATCTGGGGTGGTGAGACTTTTGTCGTGTGAAAGGATTTTTGCTACTCTTAAAGAACTATACCGAAATATGCTAACTTAACTTTACCTTTTAAAAATGGGAAGTATACGTGTCGTTTTCCTAAGTGTTGGGCTACTGCTTGAGAGAATAAGCATATTCCATTTCCTTCTTCTGAGCCACCACAGTGCCGTAAGATTTCTGGAAAGTCAGTGCTCTGAATTCTGATATCCCCTCTGGGTATCTTCCGTGTTCTAGTTCAAATAAACATCCATTCCCACCAGGCCCACTTATTCTCGAGACTCCGCGGTCAGTTAATGACGTCTTAAATGACGCAGTCACCAAAGACCCTCCTTTCCTCTAGCCCGGCCTTTCTCGGTGTTTCTTAAGGAACTTTGAGTCAGTTACACTCGGCTTTCGTTTGCTTCTGTCTTATCTCCTGAGGGCGCCTCTCGACGTTTGATTAGTAAAGCTGTGCGGAGAAGGGAAGTGAGACATTCCACTACTCGGCGATCGAAGGGGGGACCCGGCAGTGTCGGTCCGACCGTACCATTAAGCAGCTGGGCGGGGGTGAGGGAGTTAGAGGGGCGTAGGGCGCCATTGGGCACCACGCTCCGAGGACATGAAAATGGCGGCCTTAGGGTCGCCGGCACGCACTTTACGAGGCCTTCTACGGGAGTTGCGCTACATGAACGCGGCCACTGGCCGACTCTATCGCGACACTGCAGCCTATAGGTACCTCGTGAAGGCTTTCCGTGCGCATCGGGTACGGAAGCCCGTGTCCGGGTGCTCCAGCGGCCGTTCCCTGAGGAAGGAAGGGGGAAGGGGGTGAGATCTAGCTGGGGGGTAGGGAGCGTCTGGCCTCAGCCCCTGCATTTCTGAAACCGACCCTCCCACCCAGCCCTGGTTCTGGCCAAGCTTACCCAGGCCCTAGTCCTTGGTCTATGGCCTAAGCCCGGGGACTAACCAAGGAGCGGGGATTTCATTGGCTGGTCTTTTGCAGGTGCAGAGGACAAAGTCAGAGCCGTGGAAGTGGAGGGGATGGGGCGGGGGTTGGTAAAGGAGAGATGCACTTGATGGAGAGTGTAGGGTCACTAGCCGCAGCATCTATCAACCACTCTCCTCATCCTTCCCATGGCAGTTATTCTAAAAACCATTTTTTGAGGCGGAAAATAACTGTAATAAGATGAGGAATATTAAGAATTTGGCAGGAACCGTGTTTCACTTATGTTGTATTTCATTCCCCATTTAAAGGAAATGGTGCCTGTGGAGCTGAACTAGAGATCTGTAATGACATTGCGCTATCACAACATTAATGTGATATCTGACCAGATATATTTTTTCCTTCTGTAGCAGATAAATATGAACATATGGGAAGCCATCCTTGGGAAATTCCTTTGTGAACTCCACACTCCATATTCCCGTTAGGCAAGATCGGGTGGAAGATGTTTTATTTTTCAAATGGGGCAACTGAGGCTCAGGGACCCCGTGCAAGGACTTGTATAGGAACAACTAGAAGTTAAATTCCCAAATAACCGGTCTTCCATTTAATAGCTGTCTTTAGAATTACGGATTGGGCTTTGAAGGAAGTTGCAAGCTATCTCCAAAATAGTACGTTGGAGAGTCATCTTGGGCTTTAGGGTAGGAAACTGTCTTTTGAGCAATGTGGGAAAAAGGAGAACCAGGATCTTGTTGAATCTTTAAGCTATGGAAGTTAGAATGCATTATGTTAGAACTAAAATTCAAACATTTTTACCTTTTTATCAAGATCTATATATATCAAGATCTATATATATATATCAAGATCTATATATATCAAGATCTATATATATATATCAAGATCTATATATATCAAGATCTATATATATCAAGATCTATATATATCAAGATCTATATATATCAAGATCTATATATATCAAGATCTATATATATCAAGATCTATATATATCAAGATATATATGTATATATCAAGATATATATGTATATATCAAGATATATATGTATATATCAAGATATATATGTATATATCAAGATATATATGTATATATCAAGATATATATGTATATATCAAGATATATATGTATATATCAAGATATATGTATATATCAAGATATATATGTATATCAAGATATATATGTATATATCAAGATATATATGTATATATCAAGATATATATATATCAAGATATATATATATATATATATATAATTTTATCAAAGTAAGCTCTATACCCAACGTGGGGCTAAAATTCAAAAACTTTTTAAAGGCCACAGTGTTAGGGACTTCTAGGAACTTGGCTAAAATGATGAATCAGATGCACACGGGTCCTGTCTTCTTACGAAGAACTCTACAGGAAAGCACTTGGAATAAGAAAGTGCTAAGAGCATAAACAACAGGAGGTCCTTGTATAAAGAAGGATTTCAGGAGGAAACTAAGCAGGGACCTGATGTGTAACTTGGAGTTTGC
This sequence comes from Prionailurus viverrinus, assembly GCF_022837055.1. Lineage (NCBI taxonomy): Eukaryota > Metazoa > Chordata > Mammalia > Carnivora > Felidae > Prionailurus > Prionailurus viverrinus. The sequence continues at coordinate 154,683,026 of NC_062562.1, forward strand.
AAGCAAATGGGGGTTGGGGAAGATGAGGTCCAGGTCGAGAAGCTGCACAACTGCAAAGCCCAGAGGTGAGAACAGACATTTGAGACTGGTTGAAGCTTAAGGTGTGGTAGGTGAAGTAGAAGTTGTGGTAGGCAGGAACTTATTAAACTTCATTGTAAATGTAATGGAAGGTCATTCTAAGATTTTTAAGATGACATGATTATAGCTGTACCACCTTATGGGGGCATTATTGCTCTTGAGAGGCTCTCAAATTTTGTGTAAATTCATGTTACAAGTTTCAGAAACACAGCAAGGATATGAAGAATGGTTTGTTTCCTGCTGGCTCAGAGCTAGCTCAATAACCATTTATGCCCATTTTCTCCATCCTTTCCCTTAACTGAAGGGGTTCAGTTAGGGAGGAGCTTCTGCCTTCTTAGAGAAAAAAAAAAATTTTTTTTTTTCATTTGATTTCATTTGGTCTCTTGTGATTCATATACTGTTTATATATTGCTGACCCTTCTGTCCTGACTCATGATTCAGGCTTAGCTGAATCATGGCCTACGCTAACAGAATTCTTGTTTCCAATCTTTATCAGTTTTGGTGTTTATTATAGAAATGGATGTTAACCTTTTTGTTCATTCACAGATTTTTACTTATAAAAAGTTAACTGATTAAAGCAGATAGTTCTTTTTTTGAGCAGCTTATGAGTGTTATTTTCGCATATGTGATCTGCAGATCTTTTTTTGTATGTGTGATGTGCAGATCTTAAACCACACTTTCTGGTTTTCAGATTCCAACTCTACATATTCAAGTAAAGAAAGGTCAAACGGGTTTACATAGGCAGTGGTACACAGAGGTTAATCTACATTTAGAGAAACACAGGGCTCCTTAAGTATTTTAAGCTATGTACACATCTCTGTCTCACCTTTTCTTCCTTTTCTCACAACTTCAGAACGCAAAGTTAAATAAAGGACAGTGTACTAAATCTGGGAATTAATTATGATGAAGAAAAAACAAGTTTGGAATTATTGGCGACTTGTGAATGGATATCATTTCTAGCTACTTAACAGTTATCAGAATATGGGTTTTTCAGATGGATAAGTAAATTATAATGAATAGATGCATATTAATTTTATATATAAAGGCTTCATTTTGTTATGTTGAGGACAAAGCTATTATTTTTCAGACAAAATGGTTTTACTTTTCATTGAAATGATAATCATATACCACCTTGACCAAAGTCAGAAATATAAAAATCAGACTCATTTGTTTGAAGGGGAGAAAGTTCTATACACCTTAGGCGACATTAATGATTATAGTTTCCTATCTCTGCCAGTAACCAACTATTGAGCCCCTCTGGGCTTTAGTTTCCTCATTTGTAAAACAAGAGTGTTGAAATGACTTTTTCAGTTATTAAAATATGAGGACACTCAATGAAACTCCTCTGTGAAACTCCTTGTAAACTTCCTCTTCAATTAGAGGTCAGGTTCCCTAATCAACGGAGTGTCTCTACATATGTAATTAGTATATACATATGCATGTTTATATTTCCTCTGTGCAGTTTACTTCCATTCTAGAGAATGCTTATTAGATCTCTCTGGCTCTGTATCTGTAGCTGGGCTGTTAATAAAGTATGTGACCTTGCTGCTTCTCCAGGTTACCAGTGAGAAGTTGTGCAGAGCCCAACATGAGCTTCATTTCCAAGCTGCCACCTATCTCTGCCTCCTACGCAGCATTCGAGAACATGTGACCCTTCATCAGGAATTTCATGGCAAGGGTGAGCGCTCAGTGGAGGAGTCTGCTGGCTTGGTGGGTCTCAAGTTGCCCCAGCAACCTGGAGGGAAGGGCTGGGAGCCATGAGAATGGAGAGATTCCTTGGATGCTGCCTTCATACAAGAACTTAATCATTTCTATGTATTTATCATTAAATTTGTTTCTAAGTTTAGGGTTTTTCTCTAATTTTGTCAACTGAGTGTTTCTTAGGTTTTATTCTTAGTGAATTTACTGAACTTCTTACATTAGGCTGATTGATGCTCTTCATTTTTTTAAAACTTTATTATTTTTATTTTTAAAGTATACAAACCTATTGTGTTAAGTAATTCAAATGGTATAGAATATAAAATAAAAGCTTCCTTTTCTTTTCCCTTGTCCCTCCCTTCTCCCATCCCTGTTAACTGGTGAGAAATGTTGCTAACAGTTTGGTGTGTGTCTTTCCAGCTATTTCCTGTCCTTATACAAGCATACACTTATATTTATGCATGCCCGCACACGTGCACACACACGCACACTTTAGTACAAAACACAAAAATATGATGTGTTTTAAGTTAGTGACAGGAAACAGGTGGCATACTCAATTAAATAGGGTTGCTGAGGAGAGTTAATGAAGGGGTAGATAAAGATGCGATGCTCCTAGAGGCTAGCAACATAGGCTGAGTTGACCCTTAGGTGTAGGAATATGACCACCACTCAACTGCAGGCTGCAGAGAGGAAGTCCAGGGAGAGGGAGATGGAATGAGCATAGTGACTTATGCCTTCCAATCTGTCAAATTGTTATTCATCTTGAATTCTCTATCAGGGTAAAGGGCTCCCAACCACACACTTGGCTGACCGAGTAAACTACTTGGGCTTCATTCTGTATTCCTGACTCTTCTTAGTCTCCATATCTAGTCAATCAGTTTTTGCTTCTGCAATGGCTCTGACATCCCACCCCCTCACCCCCCCCCCCCCCCCCCGGCCGCCCCCGTCTCTTCATTGCCTCTCTTCTTGTTCAAGCACTAACAGTCTTTTGTCTGAACTACTAAACTAGTCTCCTAAATGGTCTTTTTGCTTCTAACATTCTTGAATAGAAATTACTCTTTCTGTGAACTACCAGTGGTTATCTGTGACCACTTTGTGGCCTAGGTTGGTTTCTTGTAGGCATGTCTTACAGCTTCTTTTTCCCTGGACTCAAGCTCCTGAAGAGTAAGGGCCAGTTTCATGCATCTTTGTAGGCTCCAAAGCACCATCCATGGTGACTTACACGTAGCATTATTCCATATTCTGAATACATAGCTCAGTGCTACTCGCTAGGAGTACAATCTGAACAGAACTATTCATAAAGCATTCCAAACACCATCTCTTCTAAGAGATCAACATAAAAACAATAGTATTAAGAGGTCAAACAAGCATTTATTCAATTAACAGATCAAAAGACTGGAAAAATTTAACACACTTTGTTTCCCATTTTATTTCATGAGTATGAGTGTATTATTTTAATGTTTATTTTTGAGGTAGAAAGTATGAGTGGGGGAGGGGCAGAGAGAGAGAGGGAGGGAGAGAATCTGCAGCAGGCTCCATGCTGTCAGCCCAATGTCCGAAGCGGGGCTTAAACCCACAAACCGCAAGATCATGACCAGAGCTGAAGTCAGAGTCTCAACTACTGTGCCGCCCAGGCGCACCAGGTATGAGCACATTATCTGAAGATGTCTTACTTTTATAAAATAAAGAAAGCAAAAGGACTAGGGTATGTTGATGTTTTGATTTCCTTTGTTGTTACAATATCATATATACAATAAAGTTTGGGGTGCCTGGGTGGCTCAGTTGAGCATCCGACTTCGGCTCAGGTCATGATCTCACAGCTATTGAGTTCGAGCCCCACGTCAGGCTCTCTGCTGACAGCTCAGAGCCTGGAGTCTGCTTTGGATTCTGTGTCTCCCTCTTTCTCTGCCCCTCTCCTGCTTGTGTTCTCTCTAAATAAATAAATATTAAAGTTATAAAAAAAAATAAAGTTTGAGGCAGAATTGCCTAACCAGGGTAAGATATTTATTATGGGTTTGAAGTGATAGAGACCTAGGTTTTAACCCACTTTTGTAATTCACCAGCTGTGTTATCTTGGGCAGATTAGTTGACCTGAGTTTGTTCCCTCTTTTGTAAAATGGGAATGCCAACAAGGTGGTTGTATGTAATAAATACATAAAATACTTGCACAGTAAATAAGGAGTACTTGACAAAAAGAAAATCTTACTATTTTAATCATTTTACTATACTTTCCTTCTTTTATCATGAACCCTTCTCTAAACCCCATTGCCACCTATCTTCTGGATTATAGACAGGGTTTTTTTTACTTTGATTTGCTCAGGCAAATCTTTTTAAAATAGATTTTTAAGATTTTATTTTTAAGTATTCTCCATGTCCAACACGGGACTCAAACTCACAACCCTGAGATCAAGAGCTGCACGCTCTTCTGACTGAGCCAGCCAGGTGCCCCTGCTCAGGCCATTTCTATCCATGTATGTTCAAACCTGTACCTTTTACTAGTGGTCTTACCAACAAGAATTAGTTGAACTCAGTTTTAGAAATAGAAGGAAATGATTTTGGACCACAAGCTATTCAACTTTCTATCTTGGGAGTTCCAAGAACTGAGGTTTTTGCACTGTGTTAATTTGCTGCTCTAGTGTTTGATGTGCTACATGCTTTGTCACATTCCTTTACTTTGCTGTCTCTTTTACCCTCGCTCCTTTATTTTCAACTGCTTCCTCTCACTGAATTATATAGTAGCATTTAAATATGTTCCAGGCTCTTTCATCTAAAAACATACTCAACCTCTTACACAAATGCCTTTTCAGTTACTACCTCTTCATTTAAAATATGAAATAAGCTGTATTGAAGTATAATATAATAAATATATCCATTTTAAGTGTGCAGGCCAATGAATAATGACAAGTGAATACATCTGTGTAAGAACCACCCCATGAAATTTAAAGAACCTTTCTGTAACCCCCAAAAGTTGCCCTGTGCCCCTCTGGTCAATCCAGTTCCCTTTCCCCACACCTCCCAGGCAACCACTGACTTGCTTGCTGTCAGCAGAAATTAGTTTGGCCTGCTCAGGGATTTAATCCAAATGCAGTCTTTTCAGTAGCAAACTGATTTTGAGGTTAATAATCCATGTTGCATGTGTCCATTTTCTGCATTTTTCACTGCCCAATTATCCTCAATCCACTGTAGTCTGGTTTCTGCCCCTCTACCAGAACTGCCTTGCAAGCTTACAAATGACCTTCAGGTCACTAAACTCAGTGGATCATTCCTTATCTTGTTTGATCTCTAGGGAGCATATTTTTTCTTAAGTAAACTCTCAACAGGGGTCATGAATTCATGACCCTAAGATGAAGATTCCCATGTTCTACGGACTGAGCCAGCCATGTGCCCCTCTAGGAAGCATTTGACACTATTCACCATTATTTTCTCATGGCTTCGAGGACCTCACATTCTTGTTTTCTTCTCTTGCTCTAGCCATTTGTCTTCAGTTTCGTCTTCTGCATATCCCTTATATATGTTGATGTTCCTCAGGTTCAAATCTAGGTTGTTACCTCAAACTTGGTATGTTTTCCCTGGCTTCAATTATCATCAACAGGCTAACTCCAGCCAAGCCCTGCTGTAAACCTGTATGTCCAGCTGCTTCACAGACAACACTACTTAGATGATTCAAAGGCATCTTAAATTCAATGCATTCAAAATAGAACTTCATCATCTTCCCCTATAAATCTCTCTGCCACTGCCACTTGTGCCAGTTGCTCAAGCCAGAAAATGGGAGTCATTCTTGATTGCTTCTGCTCCTTCATACCCTCAGTTAAATCACCACTGAATTAATTAGATTCTACCTCCTAAGAATCTCTTGAATCTCTAATACTCTAGGTCCAGACTTCGTACCTCTTGTATCTCTTTCCAGAACCACTTTTGTCCCTTATAAATGTAGCACATAAAGACACATATTTGGCTTCAGGGCATTTGCCAGTTTTGTAGTAACAGCTTCAGTATTAAAACTGAGCTGTAGTTTGGGTGGGTTTGTAGGGTTAGGGATGCAAAAGGCAAAGTCTAGGGCCCCTCAAGGTAGGCACTCTAAAAATCCACATCCACTTGCATCTAGAATCCTCAAGTTCACCCTAAAGGATGAACTGTAAGCAAAAAGTCCTTGCTAGGTTTTCAGCCCAGATTGTCATTTTGGTGGTCAAGAGGAATTGAGACCTTGAACTTGTATTATGGTGGTCCTTGACTAGTAAGGTTTTCAGTGACCGACAGAGAAAAATAAAAATCTTCTTTGGAGGAAGATATTAGATCTTAGGCAAGGGGCCCCTGGGTGGCTCAGTCGGTTAAGTGTCTGACTTCAGCTAGGGTCATGATCTCACAGTCCATGAGTTCGAGCCCTGTGTCAGGGTCTGTGCTGACAGCTCAGAGCCTGGAGCCTGCGTAGGATTCTGTGTCTCCCTGGCTCTCTGACCCTCCCCTGTTCATGCTCTGTCTCAAGAAAATAAACGTTAAAAATTTTTTTTTTTAGATCTTACTTAGGCTTATACTATTCCCATACATATTTTTTCAGATACATGTTCAGCACATAAAGATAACCAGACACACAAGAAAACAAGACTCCAAAAGTGAAAAACAGCAGAAATAATAAACAGAAACAAAACTACAAAAAACTTGATAATTAGATTTAGTAAACTCAGATTACAAAACAATTATGTTCACTAAGTTCAAAGAATAGCCAGGCTTGAAAAATTTATCAAGGAACCAGAAACTATTAAAAAAAAAAAAAAAAAAAAGGGGGCGCCTGGGTGGCGCAGTCAGTTAAGCGTCCGACCTCGGCTCAGGTCACGATCTCGCGGTCCGTGAGTTCGAGCCCCGCGTCAGGCTCTGGGCTGATGGCTCAGAGCCTGGAGCCTGTTTCCGATTCTGTGTCTCCCTCTCTCTCTGCCCCTCCCCCGTTCATGCTCTGTCTCTCTCTGTCCCAAAAATAAATAAACGTTGAAAAAAAAAAAGACACAGAAGACTTGAGAAAGAACTCAATAAAAACTATAGAACTGAAAAAAATAATTCAATTTATGGATTTAGCAGCAGGCTAGATTCAGCTGAAAGGAGACTAGTGAAGTATAAAATTTGTCAGAAAACAAAAGTACCAGAAGGCAGCTTGTCAAGACAAGGTAGAAAATGCAGAGTAAAGAAATCTAGACAATACATTGAAAATTGTCTAATAAACACTTATTTGGAAGTCTAGAAATTGATGAGTGAGAAACAGTATTTAAGAACAGCTAAACACTTCTTGGAATTGACAAAAGACAAGTTTACAGATTCTAAAAGCTCAATGAATCCTAAAAGCAGGAAAAAAAAAATATGTATATATATATATACACACCCAGAGACATTATGGTAAAATTGCAGAAAACCAAGAGCAAAAAGAACAAAATTTTAAAGCAGCCAACTATCTGCAAAGGAGTAACAGGCTGAAAACTGACTTCACGGGAGCAAAGTTAAGCAGAAAGATGGTGTGCACATGTTGAAGAAACTTCAAACCTAGAATTCTATACCCAATAAAAATACCCATCTAGAATTAAGAAAAGCAAAAGAGCAAGCTTTTAAGGCAAAAAATGGGACAGTTCCCCACGAGCAGACCAACACAAAAGCAAACTCTGAAGAGGTTAGGCAAACTCCAGTAAAATGCTAGATAGTAAATATTTCAGTCTTGCTGGCCATACAGTATGTTCTCTGTCACAACTACTCAACAATGCTGTCGTAGTGCAACAGCAACCATAGACAATAGTAAATGAATGAGCCTGGCAGCATTCCAATGAACTATTCAGAAAAATGGGCAGTGGGCTGGATTTGGCCTGTGGGCTGTAGATTGCTGACTCCTGTCCTAAAGTTTAAACTTCAGACAAAAGGGAAATGATTCCAGATGGAAAGGCAGAGATTCCAGAAGTAATGAAAAAAAAAGAAAGTGGTAAATAGATGAGCATTACGTGAAGTTTAGCTTCAAAAAACACAGAACTAAAACACATATGATAACGGGCATAAAACTTCAGGAGAGGTTAAAAGGAATCTTCTTTGTGTTATCTGGAGGAAGTGAAAAGGTATTAAGAATGCCTATTTTAACTTTTAGGGTAACTACTAAAAGAATAAAAATAAAATGAAACTTCCAAATTACTAGAATGGATGATTAAAAAGCAGGCAAGAAAGGAGAGAAAATTAACTAGATGAGACAAATAGGCAAAATAGAAGAGCTTTAAGACCAAAGGAGTAATTACACAAATATAAATGAATAATTGCTTCAATGAAAAGAAAATATGATTATTAAATTAAAAAAAAGCCAACTATATGATGTTTATGATACATTTAAAATGTAAACAACCACTGAATGCTGGGACACTGGATAGTTCCTCCAGTTGTGTCTCAGGTCCTCATCTTGTAATATAAAGAAGTTGAACTGTAAAAAAAAAATAATAATAATAAATAAAATGTAAGCAACCAGAAAAGTAGACGGTAAAAGATAAAAACTAAATTCTCATTAACACATAGATATTTCAACATGTTAGTTTACTTCCCTCCTAAGTTTTTCAGATTATATATATATAAATATATATATATGCTTCCCACTAAGACATGATAATTTGTACACTTTTATTGCGAATTGTGTTCAGTAATATTCTTAGTATTTGGAGTTGCTGGAATTTTGAATTCTTTGAATAATTGGAGGGAAACTATTTTGTCAGTTACAATAGACAGCATAATTTAAAATTTTTTATTGGCCCAATATAGATTCAAAGTGATACTGGGCCTAGGGCTACTATTTTATGTTTTTTACTAATCTTGCAAATAAATTGTAAGTTCCAGGCTGATGCATATAAATTTTTAATGAAAAAATTTTAGTTATTTCCTTCCCAAGTATCTAGGAAGTACCTAGGTCTCGTTTTAAAGAATTAGTATTTTACAAAAAAAGTGAAAATGCCAGGCTAAGCATTTTCTGCTAGCTCATTTAACCCTCACAACAATGCTGTATGTATTTATATCCACAAACATGAGATTACGAAATAAACTGCTGAAGGTTCCAGTTAGCAATTAGTCGACTAAGATTTTGAATCCAAGGTGATGGCAAGCTATGAACGCACAGGCTTTCTTTCCCGTTGGCAATGCTGCTGATACACTGAAAAGGCCTAATTCTTCAAATTTACCTCTTAAGCAGGAAAAAAAAGAAATTCTCTTAAAAAAAAAAAAGATCACCTCCTTTCCTTTCTGAAGATACTGCTCAATTTTTATAGTTCCAAATTTAGACTAACAGCTTCCTGTTATAAATAATGATAATCTGAATGGGTTAGATCATCTGTTTGCTAGTGTATTAAGTTCAGGTGTTATTTCATGAAGGGAAACTACCCAGACGTCAGTTCTCCAGGGCTCCTTTTATAGAAGGTCAAGGCAGCAGTGGGGAAAAGGTTGAGTGTACGAGATTCTGGGCGGGCCCCTGAAAGCGAGTTATTCGGTCAGTGAATAGTCGTTAGAAACACGCCTGCATTAACTATTGAGATTGCTAACCTCAGTAGAACCGATCCGCATGGTCTCCACTTACTTTCGACTCGGGGTAACCCTCTGGCACATTTGCTAATTTGAGTCCGGTTCGCCAGCACAGCGTGCCGCGCGACCCTATTCCACTTGCAGAAGGGTGCGTGCAGTTTGGCGCCTCGGGCGGATCTAGCTCGAGGGTCGTTTGATAAGCACTCTCGCGAGATCTGGGGGAAAGGGGCGGGCAAAGCCCGCGTGCACGCGCCCGAAAGCCGTTAGGGCGGAACCTCTCCCGGGCGGGGCGGGTGGAGCAAATACAGTTGGACGCCAGTTGGTGGAGCCCCCGCGGGAAACAACTAAGCGCGAGGAGCGTGCGCGCTCACGTCCCGGCGACGGTGGCGGCGAGCGGCGTCAGAGCTTGAAGGGGGGGCTGACGGCTTCTGGCGGGTGGCGGTGTTGGAGGCGAGAGCTTGCTTAGCCCGTAACGCTTCTGTCCCAGGACCAGACGGAGAGTGAGGGAACGAGGGTTGCTTTCGGGGGCTGCTGCTTTCCACTTACGCATCGTCGTGAGGAGCGCAGCCCGGACTCTCCTACTACAAGCCCTCCAGCTCCCTTTCCACACGCCTCGAGGCGGCGGCGGCGGCAACTGAGACAGCGTCTCACCTTCCCCCACCCCTTCCCCTGTCCCCCCCGCCCGAAAGGGCCCGGTCTGCGCCCCACCCCCGCCCGCCCGCTTGCTACGCCGCCGCCATGTCGGCGCAGGCCCAGATGCGCGCGATGCTGGACCAGTTGATGGGCACCTCCCGGGACGGTAAGTGTCTGCCAGTGCCCTGGGGGTGGGGGAGGGGAAGGGAAAGCGAGGGGAAGGGGCTCCGCGGGCGTACCTGGGCTTGCGTGTATGGCTGAGTAAGGGGCTCCCAGATTGGTAACACGAGGTCCCGGCTCCCGTCCCATCCAATCAGGGTTGGGCAGGCGGGCTTGGGGGGCGGTGACCGAGCGGATTGGCGGGAACTGCTGCCAATGGGGTCAGACGGGGCCTGGAGGCAGAAAGGAGAGTTTGAGATTCAATGTTGACTTGTCTGGGATGGGGGAGCCCACGTCTCTGTTGGCGTAGTGGGGCATCCCGTCTTGTGGCTGATGAGGTACCGGTGGACCGCTAAAGCCTCCGCCCCTGAATTAATTCCTTCACCCAGAGCTTTTGGGATCATCCCTCGCCGCCGCCCTCCCGAGCATCCAGAGACACTGGCCGCCCCCTCCCCCCACCCCCCCGCCCCTTACCTGGGTCCGGAGGAAACCTTCACAGTGATTCCAGCCCCAGAAGTGCACTCTCGATCCCCACAGAAACAACCATTCTTATGGAAAAAATCTGACCCAAACCATGGTTTCTTGAAGTGGGTGTGTTTGGCCCCATTTTGTGAAAAGAAAAAATGTTATGGCCTGTTTTTTCCGAGAGACCTCCATCTTGTTAGAGAATTTAATAGAAGCTTTGTTCAGTAAATATTGACAAATCTTGCATGTGCCCCAAATAGAGCCATTTTGAAAATGTGGTGCCCAGTGAAATAGAATTGAGGGAAACAATCCTTTGAAGCACTTAGGTTAGAGTTTGTGTAGAAAATCACTAATTGCTGGATATCTTGTCATAAAGAATTTCTAATAAAAAGATGAAATGCTGTTGCTTTTTGGTGATGATAATAACTGTATTCTCAAATTGAGCTCAAATCCATGCTATTTGCGAGGAAAGATCTAGTTTAGTACTTTCTCTTATAACAGCAAAACACTTGCTCATTTTTATATGTTGCTTGTTTAGGTAGATTGTTTCTTAGCCATTAAAGAAATGCTTTTTTCTTGAAAAGTTATTTAAATTGCTTGACGTAAGAGAAAAGGCACACTTATATTTTTAACAGTTGCTCTTCTGATTTTCTTGAGTACTTTGCAGCAAAATATGTGAGTAGATTAAAAAATATGTACTGAATTCATATACTTTTCGCAATGCATATTAAGAGTGGCTTTTCAGTGTTCACATTTGAGTTTTAATAGAAACCCACATTGGGAACTTGTCTTCATGGGACATATAAACAAATAGGTGGAGGTGGCAGACCTATTTGTGGTTGTGTAGAGAGGAGGGGAAGATTGGGAAGGAAATGAATTTTGTGTAGTAAACCCTTGAAAGTTAACATTAATGAAACATGCCCCTGGAGAGACTCTTAACCTGCTCATTTTCCACTTTAGATAAGAATGGCTATTTTATAACTGCAGCATGTCTTGACATTGCTCCTTTTCCATAATGAAGATGGTATTGGGAAGAGACCTAATTCAGGATTTTAGTTGATAGAATAACTGATTTTTGGAATAGCAATTCGGAAATCATTTAAGATTTTACATGAAACTTTTAATCCTAGATGGATACCATTTTTGGTACCTTCTGCATGGATTGAATTTTCTAATTTTACTGGGAGGGTAGTTGGAGCAAAGTAACTGTTAATCAGTTGCCTGATAAATTTCCAAACTAGGTAGCCAATCTAGTATTGCAAAGCTACATAAAAAAATACCTTTCTTTCTATTCCTGTGTGTGTAGACAGCAGAAACATGGGTTTCTTAAAATCCATTCTGCTTTGTATACAAATTTACATTTTTATGTGTCTGTTACTGGATTTTTTTTGCCTCCAGACTAAGAGGATTTACCAATGAACTCATGTAAACAAGTCCACGATATTATTTAGCTGAAATGACTGGATTTTCACTGCTGTGTTGGGCCAGAAGTAAGAAACCTACTACTTTCAAGGAAAAGAATTGAATGTTTTTTTAGATATCCAGATTAATTCTTTTATGTATACAAGATAAGAATCAGAACATTCTTTTCCTTCTTACTAGATAATGAGTTTACATATTTCATCTTATGATTCAGGACCTTTAAATAATTAGGATTGTTCTTTTTTAGCATACAGTCAACTTCAAGTTATCCAGGGGTAGGGGGACATGGATACGTTTCTGAATAACACCATATAATTTGAAACCACATAATGGAAAGCTTTGTATTGGACAAAGGAACAGCTTACAGGGAATGCTGTTGGGTGTCTTTGGCACTAAGAGGTGGAAATGGGGATCCAAGAGGTGGGAGAGAGATGGAAAAGGTAGGTAGGGGAAGGTATTTAAGGCAGCTTTGTCTCTCTCTCTCTCTCTTTCTCTCTCTCTCTCTCTCTTTTTTTAAATCACCCCAGAGACTATAAGACAACTACAGTCTTCTGGGATAGTGGGACTCAAAGTTGCAATAATGCCCCTCAACCCCTAGTGTCCTGTCTCAGGGAATCTGAAGTGGCACAAGAGGCCTAGGGCGCTGGGAAAACCTTTCCCTCTCACCTCCCCATCTCCTCCACCAATAAAAATATTTCTTCCTTCTTCCCCTCCCCCCAAATCAGTGTTTAATTCTTTTTAAAACTCCTTGGAGATGTAAATCTATTAAAAGTAGACCTTACTCTGAGTTACTTAAATCAGTTAATCATTTAGATTACCTAAACTTCATTGAAATTCTTAGAAATAGGAATTTTAGTGTCAGGGAAATGGAGAGGTAATTTTGGAACACTGGGCACTCCCAGGAAGGTCAGTCCTGGGTGAGTGGTGGAAGTGGGGGGCTTTGGACAACCAGAGGGCAGCATGATGGTGCTGGGAGGCTGGGCAGGGGGATGACCAGGAGGTGGGAGAGGAATGCATAAGGGTGGTGGGAGGGCCAAAGACAAACTTTGCCTTCTTTGCAATTTTGCCTAGGGCCCTGGTGGTGGCAACCGCCTGTGTGCCACTGAAAATCGTGCCGATGCCTGGCATACTGCATAAATGGAAGCAGGGTACCGCGTGAGTTGAAACATTGGTCACACTATATAAAGTTTGTATATGTGAATCAGTGTAACTCATACCCATGTAACTGGGGGTCTGACTGTATTTGGATTTTTCTGATAAGGCATCATGGGCTAAGGAAAAGAGCCCTGGGCTGAGACTCAGGAGACCTGGTTTCTAGCCCCAGCTGTACCTCTAATTATAACCTTGGGTAAGTCGCTTAACCTTTTTTGCCTCAAGTTAAATCAATAATTTGTTAAATGGGAAACCAAACAATTTCCTATGTTACACTTAGAAAGTATTGAAAAATAAGTATATTGTAAGCTTTTTAGAAGAGAGGAACCATAAGTAGGTATAAATTAGTGTATTATTTTATCTGAAGTTTGAGATACATTAAACTTTATAAATACTTTTCTGTTTCAGTTGTTAGCGTTAATAGAAGGGAGAGGGATAATTTATTTTCCCTGAACGTAGTCCATTTGAAAGTAAGGAGGAGTAGCAAAGGAAAATTCGAGCAGCAGTTTGAGAACTCTTTGTGACAGTTGGAGGAACTGTTGTGTCCTTTCACAGGCTGTAGTCATTTCTTCGGAGTTAGGTTAATTGCAGGGATGTCCCTTAGCTAAAGCCCTATTGCCAACACATACAATTTGGTTATAAGTCTCTGCTCCCGACCCCAAAAAGGCCTGGCAAGGTGCAAGGGATAGGAATTAAACAAAATTGAGGATATGAATTTAGATTACATCCTAAGTTTGGAAACTAGGGAATTTACAGTAAGCAGTTTTGAGGACTCTGTACATTTTAATTACTTAACAACCTTTAAATAGAGATCATTTCTGAAAGGTTAAAACAGGCCAGGAATGGCACCACCCCTCTCCCCACCCCCACATCCCCTACCCCAAACAACCAGTAGACTAATAGAATATAGAATATGGAATAGAATTTTATAGCATCATTAGTTGCCCATTATGGCTAGGAAATGTTGAGGGCAAGTTAAAGCTCTCAGATAATTTTACCTGTTTTTCAGGGTAATCTTTCTAACCATACAATGATGTACTTCCTCAGTTAATAGAGTACATTTCATCATAATTTAATATTTCTGCTAATCAGTTATATTATACAATAGTTTTCTGGAATTTAAAATTAAAAGGATACTACTCATCCTAGGAGATAGCCAGGAAAATAGAGTTCAGAAAATAATTTACTTGTTCTTAATGTAAGTTTAATGGTATGTAAGTGTTGAACCTGTGGGACAGTATGACATTGCTGCCTTTCTGCGAAATGAATAATTGAATCCAAGATTGAAGTAGTGTTTTCTTCAGTGGATTTTCTTCATAAAATCATCTTTACTGTAATCTGTGTTCCTTGACTTGTCATCAACATTGAGAGCATTTTTTTTTTTTAATTTTTCTCATTAGCATAATGAACCATATTTATTTCTTGGTCAGTTGTAAGCCATTCTTCTATTCTACTTGGATTGTTCATTTAAAGTGAAGGAGGCATAGCCTTTGATGTACAAGCACACATTTTAAAAAATAATGGGGTGTATCTTACTCCAGAGCTTGTAAATTCTTTTAACGTAAGAAATTTTAGCAAAAAACAAAGGCTAAACAGTAGTTAAACATAAGCCTAGTAAGAGTTTTAGTAAATATTTGACTTCCATCAGAGGTCCAGGCATATCAAAACATTGAAAGCTCTGCTAACATCCATATAGTAAATCTGTTGTAAACAAACTTTAACTCATTTTGCATTTTGAACTGTGAATATTTCTGTCTGCAAGACGGTCCAGAAAATAAGAATAGTATCATTTCATATAATCTTGTATTGTCCTTGGGTTGTCTGTAGCTGTTTAGCTGTCTTCAAGGAAGCCTATGCAAGAGAGCCTATGCTCTCTTTTACTTAGGTAAATAAGTTGGAACCGAAGAAAAATCATTTTGTCTATCACTGCATAAGCTCTGTAAGCAGTAAGTACATGATTTGGTTTGGATAAGATGTCCTACAAGGAGAAATGGTAAGCTGCATGTTCAAGATAGGTAGCAGGAACTCAAGGGCAAATTGAAGTCATGGATCATGGTCATTCAGTGAGTCAGATTGTGTTCATTACCAGGTGATTTCATACAGACCTTAAAGCTTGAAGTTGCTGAGTTCAGGCAAGTGGTGGGGTTACAAAGATAGATGGCTTTGAACTGAAGGTCACTAAGTGTAGGCAAAACTGTGATAAATGAGGCAGATGCTCCTCAAGAATGAAATTCTAGAACTGAAATAGGTTGAATCCTAAGAGCCTAGGGCTGTTATGTTAGTATAATCTATCAGAAAGTATAAGTGATTGTACTTGTCCACCTTAATCATTCTTAATAAGAAGTCGACTAAGAAGATGAAGAAAGTTGGAACATTTTGCTGGAGAAAGAATGAGGGAGTGAGAGAGGGTACATTTCTGATGGGACTCTTACAAATTCAGCACCTACAGAAAAGTCATTCTGTTCCTTTTGATTTAAATTCTCATACACTAGTAGCTGCTAGGGTAGAAATTGGAAGGCAAGGCCAAAATACATCAGTTAATCAATTTTTGTAAGGTTATTGAGGTAATAGAGAAAAGTAGTTTGTAAACACTGAATAAATGTCATATTTTGCTGTTTAACATGGGCTAGAGAAAGGAGTCTTCAGAATTTTTTTCTAAAAAAAACTCTCACTAGATATTGATCCATATGTTCTAATTTAGTTGTGAACCATGTGCAGTGATGTTTGACCTGTGTGATTCAACACGAAAAGAATTTAACAAGCTGCCTTTGCTGAGTGTTTTGTCATGTCTCCTGAATGCATGGTAAATTGTTTTGTTTTATCTTCTTGAGACCTCAGTTTTTTCTTTCAGAGTTAAACTTTCCAAAGTTTTGCCCTTCAGTTAGATAGGTTGGATAATTTTTGGATAGTATCTTCATTATACTTAGTTGCTCACTGCTTCTTTATTCTGTCCTGCTATTAGATTACACAGTAGACCATTTTCAGTTATATTTTAGGTCAGGATTGGCACTGTGGCCCACTTGGCTTTTTGTAAATAAAGTTTTATAGGAGCACAGCCGTGCCTATTTGTGTACATACTGTCTATGGCCGTTTTGCCTTAAAACAGAGTTGAGTAGCAAGAGACATATGGCTGCAAGCTTAAAATGTTTGCTATCTGGCCCTGTAAGAAAAAGCTTATTGGTCACTATTCTAGATGAGTAATTCTCAAAGTGTGATCCTTAGACCAGCAACTTTAGTAATACCTGGGAACTTGTTAGAAATGCAGATTCTTGGGTCCACCCCAGATCAACTGACTCCAGAAATTCTGGGGATTGGGAGCAGTAATGTATGATTTAAGAAGCCTTCTACATGACCCTGATGCACATTAAAGTTTGAGAAACCCTCTTCTCTAGGTAAATGTTTTCTGAATATTAGTCACACTACCACATTGACTATTTTTTACTCTGTTTTCTGTTTTTTAATATTTTCTTTATTTCAACTCACTTTCTAAAATTTAATTTTAAAATGAAAATTTATGTCAGCAGAAAAATACAGTGAGAACAACATGGTATTTTAGGAGGTAACTTAGACTCACAAAAAAAGAGAGATAACCTAGACTGTGTTGTCACTTTGTGCTAAACATTAGAACTTGTTAGGTGTTAAGCACTAGATGGACTTCGTGTACTTTTAAACTTAATCGTGATAAAGAATCACCACTAAATGAGTAGTGCTTAAAATGTTGGTGAAATCCTGTTGGTAAAATCATACAACACCTAAAATCATCTTTTGTACAAATCTCATACTCTGGAATGAAAATTGTAGTTGTTCATATGAAAGAAAAAGCTGCTTGAACTGTACGTACCCAAGACCGGAAGTGGAAATAACTGACCAGAAGAAATATATACCTGTGAGATGGAGAGTTCTAGGAGTCCCTAGAGAGGTTCATCTAGACTTCTAGGGTGACATTACCTCATTTAGCTTTAATTCTCACCTCTCCAATAGTGTTTTGGTCTACAGTGACCAGTGGTTTTGCAGGATTTCACCAACCTGTGGGAATGTGAAAAGGTGCCTGGATGTGGGAAAAGTTGCTTATCAAAGATAACCCCTGGACTAGAAACTGGGGCGGGGTGGGGGGGAATGGCTGTGGTTTCACATTGTGGACAGGAGAACAGCGGGACATGCTTGTTAAGATAATAGTGGATTCATCTCAGGTTCTAGAAACCATGCGTTCGTATTTTGAGAAATTCCCATGTTATTTAATTTGCCTCTTAGTATTTAGAGGGATACTTCCCCTAGGCATGGTGTTCTGTATACTTACTGGCTGATGTGCTTTAGGGTATAGTAATTGTTGATAAGAATAGAATCTTTCTTTCCTGAATATCTCCAAGTTGCTGAGTTGATTTAGCTATTCCTTTCCTTAGAGATTATGGACATCTTTGTTTTCTTATCTTTTGTCTCTGCAGTAAAGAGTGATACAAGACTAACCTTAGAGGGACTGAAAGTCTAGTAGGGAATGAAGATTTACTCATGAGCAGTTACGTTTAATTTTAAGTGATGAGTTCTGTGATGCTGATTATAGGGGCCTAATTTTGCAAATACTGTTTAAAAATACAAAAGACTCTCAAACACCTATAGGAGTAAACAGATGTTATTTTGTATGTTTTCTTGAAATTAAAAAAAAAAACAACAAAGCATTACAAATGAAGTTCCTTCTCTTCGCTTCAGAGTCACAGTCCTTTCCCCAGAGGCAATCCTTGTGAATTTAGCGTGTATCCACTGTGACACAGTATTTCTCCTGTGTCGTTTCAGTAGTTAGAAGGCTCAGTCTCCTTCATGGTAATCTCTGTTTTTCATTTTAACTTCCTTTATCATTGAGATGTCTGTCACTTCTGTCCTTTGATATTCTCATTTCTTTTCCTTTTTTATTTCTTCATTATTTTTTGATTTGGGGAGGCTCCTACTTAGCTTTCATAGCTATAGCCAACCAGTGAGAACTTGTCTTTTTGGTAAATTAGCCAATCACTTTTTCTTTGGTTCTTTTCAGCTATTTCTTCATAGCCAGAGATAGCTTTCGTTACTTCTAATTTTGTGTATAGAAAGTTGTGGATGATAGAAGGCACCAGATACCCAGAGTACAAGTGTTACTGTATCAGAATTGCAGCTCTGCAAGTAAGTATCAAAATACAAAATTGAGCAGGCTGCAACCTTTTAATGACTAATTTTCCTTTATGACATGTATCATAATAACAAATTCTGTATAATCTAGAACTTAATTTTTAGGTAACAATTTATTAATAAGGCTTTTCTGATGTGTTTCTTAAGTCTAAAAGGAGAAATCTATTGACAGATTTCGTGAAGTATGTATTCCACCACTACCCCAGCCAGTGGCCAAGACTCTGCTTGTGTAATGAGAGAAGATATAGTTGTGGCAAGGGGTGGAATAGAGCCTTTGGAATGTAGCTACTTTAGTATTTCTGTTCTCACATTTCCATCACCATTCTGTTAGCTCTTAAATATCATGCAGGCTTTTTCACCTAATACAAAGGTTATTTCCCTGTCTCATTCTTTATAATTTGTTACAGGGATTTTTATAGACAAGTAGGCTGGTAGATTTAAAAAGTTGTTTTAGCATTATTGATCTTTGATCATACTTGGTAAGAACGAACTTGTTCTAGAAATTTATTCTACAATGGGCATTGCATTTTTTAAATGTTGGGGTTGTCTTGGGGCTTCTGGTGGGGGTAACAGTACCTATTTGTAATTATAAACCTATAGGATCATATGCAAAGATTAGGAGGGATAGCCTTTCTGTACCATATAGTACCCTTACTTTTGCATTTTCCGGGGTAAAGGAAATTTTCTCCTATTCACTCAGGATGATTTTATAAGTTCTGTTAGATAGAAGTGACTTGATATTACATTTGGGAGGGAGAATACCATAATTGGTTTTTCCCACTGCCACCTTCGGCTGAGTACATTTTCTTTCCTTATGTAGTAAATATATTCTTGAAAAGTTTGATGTGTATCAAGTCACATTAACTGTTTTCAAAGCATCTGTAATCATAATATGCTAAGACATGGTAGTGAGTCCTTTTATAAAACAAATTCTATACTTTGAAGTATGTAAACATGCGGTGAATTAAACTGAGTGTATTTATTAACAATTACATGGAGTAATAGATTTTTTAAAAGAATAATTACAAAAGAGTTCTTACAGATGAGTTTTAAGGCTGAATTCTAAAGGAACAGCAAAGGTAGGTGGGAGAAGTTAGTAGTTGATGAGAAACTTCAAGGAGGGTGTAAAAGTAAATCGGTTCTTCAGTGTAGTAGGCACTATGCAGCAGTAATCACCTGCTTTTACCTCTGAACACAAGGGTTTACTGAGCCCGGGCAAGTTTCTCCCTGCCCTAGACTAGAAATTGGCTATGGGTCTTTATATAGTTTCCTTGTTACTATATGGACTCAGTAGCTAATACGAGAAATGGTGGTAAGAAGGTGAAGCATTTCTCTGTGTTTGATGATTTGAGGGCACAGGGAAATGAGAAGCTTTAAGCGTTTGGTTAGATGCCTGTCTTTCTTGCTCTGCTTTCCTCTCACTGAAGGGGTATGCATTTTATTTCAGGGGGAATGTGCCTACTCTGTCCTAAGCCATTGGTGACACTTGGCCCATAATAAGTGTACCTGCGGGGAGGGCTTTTCTTTTTCTGGCCCCATTTATAAGCCAGGGGTTGCTTCCATTTGCTTTGTGTGCTGTTGAGTTTTATTCTCTCTGGTTTCCCTAAGCTAAGCTCTAAGCTAATTCTATACAAAAGAAATATTAATTAGTTGTTTTTATAAGTTGCTTGCCATTAATGCCTGATAATATGCAGTAAAATAAGGATTCTGCATACCATTATATATGTCAAATATTACAGACTTTAAGGTTCTTTTAATTACAATACTAAACTCAGTTCACTTTTGCTTAGCCTTCACAGTTGTTGATCACATAGCATGGTCATCCACTCACAGCTTAAAAAAATACAGGGAGCATCGGAGAGAATGGGTAAAGTAAAATTTTGATGTTTTTAAAATAGCACCTAAATCTATGAAAGTTTATTTGATTTATTGTTTGTATGGGAGGGAGAGGGTGGGTGGTCCTGGAGGGAGGGTGGGGGGTGGGCATTGGTAAAATAGCATGCACCATGTAAAACGATGTCAGATACGATATAGGCTGGTCTTCATTGTTACTAGTACAATTTAGGTCTTAAGTCTGTTTCAGAAAAGGTAGGACCATAAAATAGTGGTGTTGGCATTTTGCAGTGGGCTTATTTTTCCCTCCCAACAGATTGGAGGGGATTTTGAGAATAGCAATATTTGAGTACAGTTTGGACAGGAGCCTTCTTTTTAGAGCGGCCTGTTGGCATTCCCCAAGTGAAACTGCTTCACTGCCATGTTAGGCCCTGTTAACTTGCTGAAAAACTTTTGAGAGGAATATTAGGCATTCCAGTTTTTATTGTACCCCTGCAATCAGGTATTCCCAAATACAAATTACAATTTGTGAAGCTCATGAAGGGGTTGAATCAAAGAGAGAGGTAAAATAAGTTGTTACTCTGAAGTTAGTTGCTTGGTAGGAAATATTGACAGAAATTTTGATGCTTGCATTCAGATGAAAGGCACTTTGCCCAGCAAAGTTCTCAGTCAAGTTTCTTATTCTACAAACTTGGCATTGTAGGTATGTACAAAGCCTAATTAATGTAGAGGTTATAGGGCAGAGCAACCTCCATACTTTATGGTTAGGACATTGTGTTGCTATTAAATCACTTGATCTAATCTCTGCCCCATAATTTTTAAACTTTTTTTTTTTTTTACTTTGTTTATATACTAAAAATCTGGATTGAAGAAAAAAATGAAAAAAATTAAGAAATCAGGTATTACCCACACAATATTCTGACCCCAACTTTGCTCTTCCCTTACGTTGAAGTCATTTGCCAAAGTAAAATAAGACTTGCCGTGTTTACCATTTCCTAAGCCTTTCTGCCTCTATAAACTTTGTCAAAGATAATACTCCAGTTTGGAATGTTCTTCTTCTTTCCTGTGGTTTAAGTCCTATCTTTTCTTTAAAATTGGGCTTCTACTTTTTGCATGAAGCCTTTTTTCTAACCTCTCCATCCTTGGTGGCCATTCTACAGCGTCTTAGAAGTATTGAAGTACTACTGTTAGTGAAACCCATTTGGCACTCAGGTCATGCTACCTTTATTACTTGTTAAATGTCCTCTTTCTCTCTCAGAATCATGGACTCCTTGAGGGTAGAGAGCTTCTAATTATATGCCTATTTGTAGCCCCATTGACTAGCCCAGAGGAGATACTTTCACTAATAGGTTTGATTCTGTGATTTGGATCCAATGTTAGTGTAAGAAGGTAATTATTTTTTCATAACTCAGGTAATTTTTATATGAATATGGGCCCAGAAAACCCAAAGATAAAGTATATTGAATTCATAAAGTAATTCTTTGTATTCAAAGATTTGATTCATAATTGTTTTTTATTAATTGTAGTCTCCCCCCCCCCCCCCCCCCCCCCCCCCCCCCCCCCCCCCGCCATGGGCACTGTTTTACCTAGTTTCTTTTGAAAAACATGGTTTGGGCCAGATACCTTGACAGAAACCAAAATTACCAGTATTTTTATTTTAAAAATTCTTTGTTGATTTAGCCAGATTATACTTCCATGGTATATGCCCAAATAAATTAATGAAATACTGCTTGGTAGTGTAAACAAATTATTTTAAAATGTTAACCTTAAGACTCATAAGTAAAGCTTTAAAAATACAAATAAACAGATACTTAGTTGCTAGTTCCTCAGGATATTTCTGTATCTTAAATTATTAGGGGTTTTATTATTTCATTGTCTTAAAGGTTTCTGTAATGCATAGGCTGATATTTGATAGCTGTATTTATTGTGTTTGCAGTTATCAAATGTTTTTAGAGCAAGCATTTTGAGGCACTGAGAAGTTACTTTAAAACACTTTTTGGCATTTATAGAAGTAAATTCTTTTTGTAAAAACTCATCAGAGATAGTCTTTGCTAAATTCATATTTGGAATTGTTTATATTTCACCTGATAGCTGTGTCTTCAGGGCACATATATCTTAATATTAGATTTAATGTTGTGATTTCTGAAGTAAAAACAGTTGCCCTACTTCACAAATGTTTGATTAGTAAGATTCCTAAGAACCTTGATTTTATTCTAAAGCCTGGTTTATAATAATCTTGAGCCATTAGTTTGACATAGCATTGAAACAGTACTCTTGTTACATACTAAAAAGCTTAGATATTGTAGCAGGGAGAGTCCTAGATATGAAAGGGTTTTTTTTTTTCCTACTTAAAACCTACATGATCTTTAAGTTTCTTAATATAATTTGGGTAGAGATTTTAAATAAGACAGTTTTTCTTACATGCCAGTAAGCAAAAAATGTCTAGTATATAGCATTGCCTTTCTGGTGCGAGCTTAACTTATTCTAATGTGAACTTAGGCCCTCCCCAAAGTCTAAAATGAGGTAAAATTTTTTAAAAAGCATTTTTTAAAAACCCCAGTTGGCCCACAGAGCATTTCCTAGAGTTCCAGCATTGGACTTTTTCCTGTGGTCAATCATATTCTTTTGTAGGGTTACACTTGTTAAGTCAATATTTTGAAAAATAAAACACCCTGATTTTGTTCACTTTTGTTTTCATATACAAGAATCTTTACAGTCAACATGTACTTCTAGATGCTGTATTGAAATTGCTGGCAGAGTCTATTCTATACAAACTGAACAATCTGGCCCCTTGTTTTATTTGTAAAGGTTCAATGTATCTATGCCTGCCTACTTCAATCTGCAAGGGAGTGTCAGAAAGGCCCCGCATTCGCCGAGCCGTGAGTTATCACTAACTTTTCAGATGTGTTAATGAATGTGGAACAAAAGCAGTTGTGTTTAAAAGGAAAAAAGGACCATCAAAATAACCTTTATTATAGTAGCAGGCGTGAACACTAAATGATTTATTCCAAATTGTGGTGTCAAAAATAACCTACTTTAACTAGAGACTAGCCTCTAGAAAACCTATTGTTGAACTGCTCTGAAGCTATCATTTTAGCTATCAATTATTTTTCTTAAATATAATATACCCTGATTGCAAATTAGAGTGTTAAGTCTTTTTAACGGAGTTAAAACAATTTGAACAAAATCTTACCCCACCTGAAAATGACATATTTAGTTGACTGCATTAAGCTCTTCAAATAAGACCATGTGAAAGGGGTAAAGGCTTAACCTTTTTGTTGCTCACATGTAAAAAACAAATTAAATAATTGGATCACTTCCTAGATGAGTTTTTGGAGTGCCCCAGGCATCACATGAAGTACAGAGGTTTTTATAATCTCTTTTGGTACCAACAGTTCTCGCTTCAGTAATTCATCAGTAGGTTTTCATTCATCAATGATGGTATCAATTTAAGGCTAAAATAAAACACATTTCTTAGGGTTGATCATTCTACATAGAGGAAACATCCTTAAGAGATTTTTCCCCCCCAAAGAGATTCTAAGCAAAAAAATTGTAACTAACATCTATATTTTGTTATTAGAGCTAGTTACCTTTATTTTTCTTAGACTCTTTAAAATTTGAGTTAGATAGGCCTATTTGATTAGCAGGTTGGATGCTTCTGTTGCTTAGGAGGTATATTGTGTTATATGAAGACAATAAATTTAAATGTACCCAGTTTGGCCATATATAGCACAGACCACCTAAAACGTGAAGGTATGGTACCTTTGGAGGCATTAAAGTTAACGTTTCATTTAGGCAATGTGCCTTTGTTTGACTGGTGTGTAAGTCCTTCTTCCAGGTTTGTACACTCTTAAACACGCTATTCTACCCTCTCTAACTCATCCCAGCAGCAAATGGGAGACACTTCAGCTGGAACAAAATAGTGGAAGAAATGGCGTCTGGGGTTCAGTGGGGATTCGCAGTGTGTATGCAATGTTTGCAAGATTACTTTTTATGTTTTTCAATTAATGTCAATAATTACAAAATAAATCTATGCTTAGCGTCAAGTAGGGAACATTGTATACCAGTAGAAACTCTCCTAGTGGGTCTGCTGCAAGTCGCTTAACCTCTTGGGGCCTCAATTTCCTCATCTGCAGTTTGAAGGAGTTGGACTCAATAATCTTTAAAGTCCATTCCTGCTCTGTATCCTATGCTTTTCTGAAGTACTCTGTTAACAATGCATTGCTTTCCCACTTTGACTATTTGAATTATATTTGCAGTACACATACTGCAGCTGCATGTCTAAAATAGTTTTTTCATGGGATATTATATAAAAAACTAATCCCTCTTGAGCTGATTTATAAATATATGTGTGTATAGCCACACAGAAAAAGCTAGTGATAGTAGGGCTCTCAGAAAGTAAGTATTTTCCAGTTGTCTAACCTTGAATGTTATTAACTTTCCTATATTACAGGAGATACTACTCGCCAACGAATCAAATTCAGTGATGACCGAGTGTGCAAGAGTCACCTTCTCAACTGTTGCCCCCATGATGTCCTCTCTGGAACTGTACGTATTTATTAAATCTATTGTTTGATTATTGGTATCCTTCGAAAATGAACTACTTGATAGACTTAATTCCTTGTCAAGTTATTATGTGGTGATTTTTTAAAACACTGTTAGAGGAGGTATTTGCATCCCTTATATTGTTTGAGTTTCCCAACTGCAAAAATGGGATTCCTCCCAAAAGTAATTGCTATGCTTTATCATTTTTTCCTTCTTCAGAGCAGTTTTTGGAAAAGCCTTTCTTATTTGGAATATAGAGGCAATTACTGCACTATAGTTGCGCTTTTAGTTCCAAAATAATATAAATGATTTTTAAAATAGTTTTTTTTTTTTTTTACCGTTGGGCAGAGTAGACTTTTATCCAAAGCATCATATATTAAGATTTGTGCACGTTATATTGTGGAAGTCATAGTGGAGAAAACATTTTAGTAAATACTTAAATTCACAGAGCTTAATTTGCTAGTAATGTTGTCACTTAAATTCATTTTATATTGCTGACTTCTTTTTTTTTTTTTTTCTTTTTAATTTTTTTTTTTCAACGTTTATTTATTTTTGGGACAGAGAGAGACAGAGCATGAACGGGGGAGGGGCAGAGAGAGAGGGAGACACAGAATCGGAAACAGGCTCCAGGCTCTGAGCCATCAGCCCAGAGCCCGACGCGGGGCTCGAACTCACGGGCCGCGAGATCGTGACCTGGCTGAAGTCAGACGCTTAACCGACTGCGCCACCCAGGCGCCCCTATATTGCTGACTTCTAATGTAAAAGCTCGTTTAATTTAGATGCTATATCTAGTCATGTTGGTTGACCTTGGAGTATCATCATTTTTTTATTTTTCATCATTTTAATTTGAAAGATAAACCACATGATGATGGACCTGTTTAAATGGAACAAAGGATCTGATTTCCTGACTTGATGTGGTTGAAATGGTTACTCACTGTAAGAGCTTCCCTTCTCTGGGTAGCTGTGATGGCAGCTAAACATCTAGTTGGCTTTATTTCTCATTTGCCTGAAATGATGAAAAGCTTTCTGATTTCCATTTTCAGAAGTGATGAGTTCCTGTAGTTAAATTAGTCTAAATGAATGGTTTCTTCTTAATAGGAAGAATTAAATACCTCTAACAGATAGATACCAAGGCATATGCAGTAGGAAACACTTTTGTCTTATTCCAGTAGGAAAGACTGTGTGGAAACTGTATTATGTTAAAAGGAAAAAGAGAGCCTACGTTTAAAAACATGTAATACTTGAATTTTTTTTTTAAGAATAACATAAGGTAAGAAATTAGATTCTGAGCATTTGAATTAGAACTATGACAGATAAGTTAGCCCTTGTATCTACTGGGTAATGTATTTTCTACTGTGATATAAAACATTTGAAATGTGAAAAATCGACAATTATCTGTAGTATCCTTTGATTCTTCTTACTTACTATTGTAGTAAATTTAACAAAGTCATTTTATTTAATGGCTAAGTTAATCACTTCAAATAGATTTTGAGAATGGGATTAATTACCAAAATGACAAATTTAGTTTTATTTTTTTTAAGACTTAAAACCAGCCATAGCAAGACTTGGACACAGTGTTATATTCTTCAGATATGGCATTATTATTAAGAATCACAGTTGTGCTTTACATTTTATAATGTACATAGGCAATTACGCTCATTTCTTAAAACTATTTTGTGAGGTAAATGATTCACAGCCTTAATGTTCGTAGGTGAGTTGCTCAAAATCACATAGTTCTGTTGATTTAAAGTAAAACTGGGACCAAAACTGAATTTTATTCAGCATGTTTTCTACTCTAGGGAGTACTTAATTTTTCATTATGTTAAATAAAAAAAGATGAATGGTTGGTCTTGGACTTTCCTTCTTGTAAAGTTCTTGTCTGGTAGATTTATAAGATGCACATTTTCTCAAATGTTAACATCTCTGAAATGCACATGAAAAAAATTTTTTTTAATGTATATTTTTATTTTTGAGAGAGAGACAGTGCAAGCAGGGGAGGGGCAGAGAGAGAGAGAGAGGGAGACACAGAATTCAAAGCAGGCTCCAGGCTCTGTGCTATCAGCACAGAGCCTGACACGGAGCTCAAACCCATGAACCCTGAGATCATGACCTGAGCCGAAGTTGGACGCTTAACCGACTGAGCAACCCAGGTGCTCTAGAAATACACATTTTAAATTGATGATAGAAAAAGTATGAATTGGTTACTTTTTCTTATGGTACAGAATTGAATGCTGAGGCTTAAAATTGATGGTGCTTGGATTATATTAAAAACAGTTAACAAAAGCCCTTCTACATGTACTTGTCAGGGAAACTGGATGAAAATACCTCATTTTGTCAGTGTAATAGGCAAGAGATTGTCGTATGTAAGAATGAGATTAAGTAGTTGTGAACCTCTTTGAGAATTAATCAGAACTTTATAGATTGGCTACAGGACTTTGTGAGAATCCAGGGTTATAGAGTGGTCTCCTTGAGAACTCAAAACTATCCATAGTGTGACTTTCTCATGACCCTTATTAGGAAAAAGAGCTATTTATAACAGTTCATCCTGTGTACAGATGGTTTGTAATTACAGAGTTATGACTTCTTTAGCAACCAGTCTCTGTAGAACAACTCCTTTTGTGGCATAGTCTAACTATTCATACATTGTTAGCCTGTTTTCATTTGCCTTTACATTGAAATGCCTGCTTCTCTTTTGTTGTTGTTGTTTTAACAAATTAGATGAAAAGAACTGAATTGTAACTCTTAATTTTATAATGCTTTTTCTTTGTTGCATAACTAAAGTTTACCCTTTGCTCAGATTTGTCACTTCCAACAGAATATGACTCACTAATACTCTAGATTATTTAGCAGAATACACAGAAATGTATTCTCTGGCATTTTTGGAGATGGAGAGGGTGATTTCTAAAAACGTACTCACAGCTATTAGTATGGAATATTTTTGGAATTTAGTTTGGTGAAAATGCTCTGTAATATTTTACCTTTCAGTAGTCTGATACTCTGGTATAACTAATTCATAAACTAATAAGAGGAGGTCAGGTGTACAGCAGAGAGGCAAATAATTGTGTATATGTTTATTTGGCTTATGATTTTTAAAGAAGTGCGACTGTTTCTTTATAACTGAGGAAGCTGCTTTATTTTAAAGGCTTGGGTTATTTTCATATTCCTCTATAATAGTGTCTTGTTTTAGTCTCATTCATTGCCTTCTTTAGACACGCTTGGTTTCTTCCTGTTCTAGTCACTATGCAAACAGTAGGCAGCATCTGCTTTCAGGTCAGGCAAAACAGAAACCTAAACAAAATTGTCCTTTTTTCTCCTAAATACATTATTTCTGGTACATACCTTCCCTGAAGAAAAATAAGTATATTGAAGTGCTCAAAAACATATCTGTCAGTCTGGTTCCTTGTGATCTAGGAAAAAGATGTGTAGTAGTAATAATTTATAGAAGCATTAAATCTAAAGCAGAGATGGTAACAGAAGCTTGAAATTAAGATCTACAGAGATGAAAATGTACACTCTCGGGGCGCCTGGGTGGCTCAGTTGGTTAAGCGGCCGACTTTGGCTCAGGTCACGATCTCGCGGTCCGTGAGTTCGAGCCCCGCGTCCGGCTCTGTGCTGACAGCTCAGAGCCTGGAGCCTGTTTCAGATTCTGTCTCCCTCTCTCTCTGCCCCTCCCCTGTTCATGCTCTGTCTCTCTCTGTCTCAAAAATAAATAAACGTTAAAAAAAATTTTTTTTAAAAAGAAAATGTACACTTTCATGATGTGCCTGTCCTAAAATCAGAAATGGCCACTACTAATTTTATTATAGCCATCATAGTACAGTTGTAGGATTGACAGGCGTCATGATTATAGTAGAAGGTTGTTATTTCATCGATGGGAAAAATTAAGGCTCAGAGAAGGTGTGCTTGTCAGATGTCTGACAGAATTATAGAAATACACATGAATCTTAAGAGTTATTTAAATCTCCTTTAAAAAAAATGTTTCTGTTAATTTTTTAGATAGCACATTTACTTAAGGCAGTGACTTGTAGATGCTTCTGAAATGTCCTTGGAGGGATTTCATGCACTAAGAACATGGGGACAGGCCAGTCTTTACTATTTCAACTAGAATTTTACACATTTTAAGTATAGAGCTTTTCCATGAAAGTTTGTTTAAGTAAAGAGATTGTACTGCTGAGAAATAGAATTTAAAGTTTAAAATTGAGAAATATTAAGGGACAGGGATAAAGTAAAAATTTTCTCTGTCTTTTTGAAGTGATTAGGTAGGATTATTAGTTTCAAAAATTCTGAGTTGATTTTATAGTGCCCCAATAGGTTCTGAGATCATGACGTGAGTCGAAGTCAGGAGTTGGACACTTAACCACCTGAGCCACCTAGGCGCCCCTATCTAAAGTGTAGTTTTTACTAATTGAAACTCCTTTATTGTTTCTCTAAACTATTCTGTTTAAGGGCTGGTCTAAAATCAGTTACTTGGATACATACAAACCTGAACTTTAAAACTGCTGCAGTCTTGGTAGTACCTATGTAAGAGACCCATGAAAGTATGGAGAAGAAGAATAGGTGGTAAGAAAGAAAAACCACAAAATTTTCTCAACCAGCCACTAGAATGTAAGTTTCACAGTAAGAACAGGGATGTTTTGTTGAGCGCGGTGTCCCCAGCATCTAGAACACTGTCCCTCCGTTGTGTTGAATGAATAATTGATTTACCCAAAGTAGAACACTAAATAAATCTGTTACAGAACTAACTTAAGTTTCAAGAGTTAATGATTGTTAGTGGGAAATGTGTTTTCTTGCAACTTCTGAGGAGCTGGGCAGTATCTTGGGTTCTTTGAGCTGCTGATTAGAATATGACAGCAGTGGTTTCACATGCAGATGTGAAAAATTGGTTTGTAGATAAGCAAATCAACAAATGGTTTGTTTAGGGCTGCTTTGGTATTTTTTTAAATTTCTTTTCTTAATGTTTATTTTTGAGAGAGTGCATGGGGGGACACAGAATCTGAAGCAGGCTCCAGGCTCTGAGCTGTCAGCACAGAGCCCGACGTGGGACCCAAACCCACAAACTGAGATCATGACCTGAGCTGAAGTCAGACGCCTAACCCACGGCCACTCAGGCGCCCCTGCTTTGGTATTTTTTTAAACAATTGTTTTTAACATTAGCCCACATTACTGACTTGATTTTTTTTTTTTTTAATTTACATAACATTTCTAGAGCCTTCCCACTTTGTGAAAATTCCAGTTTTTGCAACCTAGGTTTTACCAGTTTTGGCTTTTGAAGTATATTATATATAATGTCTTCATATCAAGCAGGTTTGCTGTTTGTATTTTCTTCTCAGCCTGTTAAAAAAAAATATGCGTTTCTTTTTTCTCATAGTATTATAAAAATGTGCATTCCTTTAACAAGCACTTGGAGAAACTGCCTAAACCAAAAACACCTTTGGTGTCCAGGAAGTCAGAGGCACATTAAAAGCTTCCCACTGAGGGGCGCCTGGGTGGCGCAGTCGGTTAAGCATCCAACTTCAGCCAGGTCACGATCTCGCGGTCCGTGAGTTCGAGCCCCGCGTCGGGCTCTGGGCTGATGGCTCAGAGCCTGGAGCCTGTTTCCGATTCTGTGTCTCCCTCTCTCTCTGCCCCTCCCCCGTTCATGCTCTGTCTCTCTCTGTCCCAAAAATAAATAAACGTTGAAAAAAAAAAAACTTCCCACTGAATAATTAAAACTTTAAAAACCAAGCCCTCAATATTGTTTATAGCTTTATTGGCAAAGTAGCACATGAATATCCTAAACTATTCAACTTGGGGTACATATAACCTTGGGAAGTAACCTTTTTTTTTCATACTGAATAATATTGCAGTCATTCATTCTATATACTTAAAATAATACACTCGAGGCTTGTGGAAGTGATTTTTTTTTTTTAATTTTTTTTAACATGTTTTATTTATTTTTACGAGACAGAGCATGAGCAGGAGAGGGACAGAGAGAGGGAGACACAGAATCCGAAGCAGGCTCCAGGTTCTGAGCTATCAGCACAGAGCCCAATGTGGGGCTCGAACTCACAAACCATGAGATCATGACCTGAGCTGAGGTCAGATACTTGACTGAGCCACCCAGGCACCCCTGAAGTGATTTTTTTTTTTTTAAGGTGATCCAGAGACTATGTATTCTAGAATCTTGTTATAGTTTTAGTATGACTTTAGTTGAGGTTGCTCAGCAAATTTGTTACTTAGATTAATGGCTAAATACAAATACAGGGACACCTGGGTGGCTCAGTTGGTTGA
Source organism: Prionailurus viverrinus (assembly GCF_022837055.1). Taxonomy (NCBI): domain Eukaryota; kingdom Metazoa; phylum Chordata; class Mammalia; order Carnivora; family Felidae; genus Prionailurus; species Prionailurus viverrinus. The sequence continues at coordinate 154,713,953 of NC_062562.1, forward strand.
GCGTCTGACTTTGGCTCAGGTCATGATCTTGCAGTCTGCGAGTTCGAGCCCCGCATCAGGCTCTGTGCTGACAGCTCAGAGCTTGGAGCCTGCTTCAGATTCTGTGTCTCCCTCTCTCTCTGCCCCTCCCCCACTCATGCTCGCGCGCGCGCTTTCTCTCTCTCTCTCTCTCTCTCTCTCTCTCTCTCTGTCAAAAATAAATAAACATTAAAAAAATTAAAAAAAAATACAAATACACAGTTGACTGCTGACCAGCACAGGTCTAGGGGTGCTGAGCCCTGCACAGGCATAAATCCCTGTGTAACTTTTGACTTCCCCAGAACTGAACTACTGATACCCTGTTGTTGACTGGAAACCTTACCAATAACATTAACAGTCCATTGGCAATATTTTGCATGTATTATATATATGTATTATATACTGTATTCTTACAATCAACCAGAAAAAATATTAATAAAGTCATGAAGATATATTTACAGTATGGTACTATAAAAAAATCTACATATAAGTGGATCCATAGCAGTTCATTAAAAAAATTTTTTTTTAATGTTTATTTTTGAAGAGAGAGACATTTTGTGAGCAGGGGAGGGACAGAGAGGGAGAGACAGAATCCAAAGCAGGCTTCAGCCTCTGAGCTGTCAGCACAGAACCCGATGTGGGGCTTGAACCCACAAACCATGAGATCATGACCTGAGCCAAGGTCAGCGCTCAATCGACTGAGCCACCCAGGCACCCTTTTTTTAACTTCTATAATAGAAAATTTCAACTATAAATAAAAATATAATTGTGTAATGAATTTCATGTACCCATACAGCAACTTCAATAAATCTTTTACCACATAGCTGCCTTATTTATAATCACTTATGTCCTTTGGTTTGTTTTTTTGAAGCAAATTTTAAATCTTGGACTTAACCTGATAGGATGAGTCTTGAAACAGTATAAAGTAGTAAAGATCAATTTTTTGGGGGGCGCCTAGGTGGCTCAGTTAAGTGTCAGACTTTGGCTGAGGTCATCATCTCACAGTTTGTGGGTTCAAGCCCTGTGTTGGGCTCTGTGCTGACAGCTCAAAACCTGGAGCCTGCTGTGGATTCTGTGTCTCCCTCCTCTGGCCCTCCCTCACTCATGCTCTGTCTCTCTGTCTCTCTCTCAAAATAAATAAACATAAATTTTTTTTAAGCAGATTGTTTTTCATAGTTTGGTACATGATTAACATATTTCAGTGTCACATTTACTTCTCTGTACAATGATTCTCAATAAATGCTTATTACCTGAGAACCTCAAATCATCCTCCAGGTATTCCTTGAATTCTTCAGATCTGTTTTAGAGATAGGTGCAGTTTTGTAAACTGTGTTTTAACAAGTCTGAGGAAACTAGTGTCTCTCTGAAGCTATTTAATGAAAAAGAGAGGATGGAGTTATAAATGCATCATTTGGAGGATGAAGACAGTGAACACAGAATGGAACAAGCCCATGATAATAAATGAAAACTCGAAGCAAATATTTGTTGTACGGGGATTAAACTACAAACATCAAGCAAACTCACAGATTCTCTCACTGGAAATACTTTTTTAGTTTATTTTGAGAGAGAGCCCATGCACATGCGAGGGAGGGGCAGAGAGAGGGAGAGAGAATGGCAAGCAGGCTCTGTGCTGTCAGCATGAAACCCAACATGCGTCTTGATTTCACTGAGCTGTGCGATCATGACCTGAGCCCAAATCATGCGTTGGACGCTTAACTAACTGAGCCACCCAGGTGCCCCTGGAAATATTTTTTAAATTGATGAATTCTACCTTGATGTGCAAAGACAGATGTCTTAAGAAAAATCCTTTTTAGTTTGACGATTCTCATTAAGGGAACTTGTAAAAGCATTTTTGTTTGTTTTTTGACCTGTATAGAGTTAAATATCTTGAATGTATTTTGTCCCATAGACATAGCTGGTCTACAGGATCAAAAAATATAGGCATAAATATTAATTTATTTGGATAATTTTATTTGTAAAATTTCCAAATTTAGGTTTTTCTGTTTTTTCCCTTTTATGATATTTATTACAGTGTTTGGAGTAATGGCATTTAAGTAATATTGAAATTAAGAGGAGGAAGAAATAGAAAAAAGGAAGCAAGAGATACTAGGCCAGTGAGGGCTGAATGGAGAAGGTAAAGGATTTACAGTAAAGATTAACAAAAAAATTTTCTCCAAAAGGTAATTTATTTTTTCATCTCTTTGGGAGTGGTACTGATTGCTGTGAACAACATTCATTCATTCGCCCTAACAAGTACTTATTGAGGACATACTATGTGCGGTGTTGGGGATACAGAAGTGAACACGGGTTTCTCCTTTAGTGGTAGGAGCTTGCATTCTGATGTTGGAGACACACACTAAGTGAAAAGAAATAATGTGATTTCAGGTAGTGATTTAAGTTGCCAGAGGAAAAAACGCATGGTTAGGTAATTTAGACAGTCTGACACAGTGGTCCAGAAGCTACTCAGGGTGGTTAGAGAAAACTTTTTTGATGAAATGACATTTAAAGAGATCTAAATGTTAAGAAATTTAAGCCAGTCATTTCTAAGTGGAAATAAACTTAGCGTATGTTGCTTCCCCACAGAAACTTTGGGTGTTTCCCTGTTATACATATGGCCCCCAATGTAAAATCCTTAGACCAATCTACTTCTTGCTTGAATGGATAAATCAGTTTGGTCCTCTCTTTTTCCCAGACTGATTAAAAAAAAAATTTTTTTTTTTTTAATATTTATTTTTGAGAGAGAGAGAGCGAGACAGAGTGTGACGGGAGGGGCAGAGAGAGAGGGGGAGACAGAATCCGAAGCAGGCTCTTGGCTCTGAGCTGTCAGCACAGAGCCTGACGCAGGGCTCAAAGTCACAAACTGCTATCATGACCTGAGCCAACGTCAGATGCTCAACCAACTGAGCCACCCACGCGCCCCATTTACCAGACTGATTTATTCATTGTTGTCTATTTTCCTTCCCCAGTGTGCTTCTTATTTTTGCATCTCTTTCTTTTCCTGGGATAACTTTTCTCCTTTACACATTTGAATCCTGCTTGGCTTAGTACGTGTGATTGCCTAAGCCTGTAGCTGTTTAGCCTCTGACCCCTTCATATAGCACCTGCTCTCCATACTGCTGAATAGGCACTTGTTAGTTCATCTTGTTTATATATGTGTTCTCTCTCTGTTTTGTCTGCGACGATATAGTCTTTGTAAAGCAAGGATTTTTGTTTTAATGTTACTAGATATCTTTGCATATGTTGGTTTGAAATGGATAAGAAAGTATTCTCTGCTATGTTCATCAAAAAACATTACCAAGGGGCTTCTGGGTGGCTCAGTTGGTTAAATGGCTAACTCTTGATTTGGGCTTAGGTCATGATCTCACAGTTTGTGATTTGAGTGCTGTGTTCAAGTTCATTGTGCTGAAAGTGCAGAGCCTACTTGGGGTTCAGTCTCCTCTCTGCCCCTTCCCCGCGGGCACACGCAGATTCTCTCTCTCAAAAAAAAATTAAATAAATCAATCCAGCAACCACCAATATTAAGAAAAGCTAGAAGAGGAGCTTTATTTTTCTTTAGCCACTCAGGGAAAAATGGATTTGGAAGTGGAACATACGAGTGGGAACAGGTAGTTACTAAATAGGAAGTGGTAAAAAGCAGGAACTACTCTGCATGCACAGTGTGCCCCTTCCCTCTTCACCCAGTAGTCATGTTGGACTTGTTAGTTTGAATGCCAGGATTGGAATTAGGAAAGAAAAAGCTTAATTTATTTATGTGTTTATTTATGTGTTTATTTATTTTAAATCTTTATTTTTGAGAGAGAGAGTGTGAGCAGGGGAGGGGCAGAGAGAGAGAGGCAGACACAGAATCTGAAGCAGTCTCCAGGCTCTGAGCTATCAGCACAGACCTGACGCAGGGCTTGAACCCACGAACTGGGAAATCATAACCTGAGCCGAAGTCTGAGGCTTAACTGGCTGAGCCACCCAGGCGCCCTACTTAATTTTTATTTTTTAAGATAATATGGCATAACTTAAACTCATACCCAAGTTTTGTTATTTCAAGGGTTTGCCATATTAGACTTTCTCTTGTTCTTGAGCTGGGGCTTAACTCAAACATTGAACATGTATGGAAGAGAGATTTTACAAATGTGAAGAGAGAAAGTGAAGGTGCAAGAAGAATCAAAATGTAGGCAATTTGTTTTAGAAAATAGCATTGGCATTGGAAGGTATATGGAAGGGTTCAGATGGCCACAGGTTTGTATTTCCTGTGCTCTCTGTCCTGCTGTCATGTCACTGTTTCAGTGTTCTCTAGCTGGTGTATATTCCTTTTAGCACTTTACCATTGTTGCTATCTATTCTTTGATTCCTTGCTATTTTTCTACTGTGAATTATTTATCATATTTCTATGTCTTTCACTCTTGAGACTCTTAAAATAGTGTAAGACAACATCATAAAAAGACAAGTGGGAAGAATTATTTTAAACAGACTAAGTATAAATAAGTGAATGAATTAAAACCAGGTTAAATAACAGTGAAACCATTGCTCTAATGAACACAGGTTTTTAGAAAGTTAAATAACAATTACCAAGCAGTGGGGGAGAAAATTACCAAGCAGTGGGGTTTGTTTTTAAATTTTAAGTATGATAATAGAAATTTATACTGTTCTTCCCCAGCATTCTTCCTCACCTTCCTTAAATTTTCCTGTGGCAGTATACTATTATCTTGCAGGTGGTACTGTTCTTTAGAAATAGTTTTCAGAATTTTGTTAATAAATTGACTTAGGGAGGTCAGATGTGGGGTTTCTATATAATTTTTTAAAGAGGGTCTCCTAGAAGAATAATTGAGATGTAATTCTAAGGAGAAATATGTCAATCTGTCTGTTTGGAAAACTTAATTGGATGAAGAAAGCCCATACTGGACACTGCTACTTAGATATCCTATTATATCACATTACACATGTCCAGACAAACGTTTTCCATCACAGACCAGCTCTCACGATTTATTTAGTTTCTTTCTTTTGGTGGCGTCATTGTTTGCTCGTGTTTGAAATACTTGAAGCCTTGGTAAGATTGCTGACTTTCTCCTCTCCACACTTCATTTCCAGTTAGTTAATTGATTAGGTGGTAGTTCCATTTAATTAGTTGTTTGAGAATCATTGTGTTATTGAAAGAATATTGAGTGGTATTAAGGACTGGACTTAAATTTTTACTCCTGCTAAGCTGATAATCTTAGCCTTATGATCTTAAGATTTCTCTGAGCCTTGATTTCCATTTTTATAGGAAGGTAGTCGTGCAATAGATTTCAGAGATCCTTCCCATCTTTAAAATGGTTTTACTCCTCTTTAGCCCCTTATTTTACCTTCATTACCTGCCTTCTCTTTTCTTTTCTGATTTGATACTAAGGATTTATTTCTGGCTTATATTAGCCTTTCCCACCCTTGATCTCTTTCTTCTGGTCAGTCCATCTAGTAGTGTGGTGTTAATGCTTTTAAAATACAGATTTTATCACGTCATATTTCTGTCCAAGTAGTCAAGCATTCCTGTTTGCCTAATAGAGCAAATTCCACATGTTGATTTGTATTCAGAATTTCCCACGATCTAGTCAGAGTTCGTAATTGGATTGATAAAGCAATCCTGAAGTGTTTGAGAAAGGCAAGTTTGGACAGACTTCGGGAATTTACCAGTGTTAAATGGATAATGACATGTAAAGGGAGGTCTTGTGTGTTGCTGAGTACCCATTGTATCTTATTTTGTTAATTACTTAGACAATATTGTCTTCGAGTATAAGTGAAAACATAAAATATGAATATTTACTATTAGATGTCATCCCCCATCCCAAACCTAAACCTTTTTCACTCTCTTTTCTGTACATTTACAAGTATGTGTGAGTGTGTTTTAACAAATGGCATTATATTGTTTGATTTGTTTTTTTTTTTAACTTGGAGAAGTTTCAAATTACTGGTCTATATTTTATTTATTAAAAAATTTTTTTTTAATGTTTTTATTTATTTTTGAGACAGAGAGCATGAACAGGGGAGGGGCGGAGAGAGAGGGAGACACAGAATCTGAAGCAGGCTCCAGGTTCTGAGCTGTCAGCACAGAGCCCGACGCAGGGCTCAAACTCACGGACTGTGAGATCATGACCTGAGCCGAAGTCGGACACTCAACCAACTGAGCCACCCAGGCGCCCAGTGGTCTATGTTTTTAAAACATGTCTCTATATTTCATAAAATGGCTGTTTCCTAAAGTATTTATTCAGTGATTATTAATATGTTAATAGTTTTTGGTTTTGGTGCACAGTGTGGCAATGAAATCTTTGTACTTCTTTGTGTATCTTTGCAACTGTTGCTTTAGTTTGATGTCTAGAGAGTATAAATTCCTTGATAGAAGGAATGATATACTGTTTTATAATTCCCCTTAGGATCTAGCTCATGGGCCTGAGCAAATGTACTAAATACAACAAAGCAAGAATATTGCAATTCTTGAAGTAGTTACTGTGCCTAGTTTCTATCACAGATTTATTCATTAACCTATTACTGCCGTTCGTTTACACCTGGCAGCACACTAAAATGTATATAATATATACGTATAACTATAATACCATGTTTGTTTGTTGATTTTGATGTATAATTTCCACATGCTTCTGTTCCTATTATGTAGATTTTTTTGGTCCAAAATTAAAGTGACTTCATTGATTTTTTTTTTTTCTTCTGACTTTAAGAATAATGCTAGTTCATTGCATTTAATTCAGCCAATATCAAACAGCAGTGCTTCCATGAATTTACAAAAATGGCATTTTTATTGCATTTTTCTTTGCCATCTCTTTACTCCACTTAGTATCATCATTTCTCTTGGCTATATAATGTGTTATATGGCTGTTCCATAATTCAGTTAATCAAACTTCTGTTCCTAGGCTCTTAAAATGTTTCTAATTTTTTACATTAAAAATGTCATTGTTAAACTTCTGTCTGTTTAACCTCTGTGTACTTATTTCATTGTTTTTCCAAGTTCTTAGAATTCCTTATGTTAAATCGTCAAGTTTATTTAGTAGTCATGGGTTGTGTAAAACCTGGTCTTTTATGTAGGAAGGGAAAAATAAGAGAAGCCATTTTCCTCATGAAGCTTAAAGTCCACTTAAGGAGATAACCTTCATTTTTGGAATTTCAAAACAACACTTAAAAAAGCACTTAACAGGGGTGCCTGGATGGCTCAGTCAGTCAAACATCTGACTTCGGCTTAGGTCATGATCTTGTGGTTCGTGAGTAGTGAGTATAAGCCTCGCATTGGGCTCTGTGCTGACAGCTCAGAGCCTGGAGCCTGCTTCTGATTCCGTGTCTCCCTTTCTCTCTGCCTCTCCCCACTGCGCGCATTCTCTGTCTCAAAAATAAATGAACGTTAAAGAATATATGTATACATTAAAAAAAAAAAAAAAGCACTTAACAGAATCAAGTTTGTTAAACAGTGAAAGGTAGTACAAAGTGTTGGGAGGTTGTAAGAGAAGTTGCCAGAATCATATATAGTTATTTGGTCAAGACTTCATGGCGGAAGTAGATTTAAGATGGAGAAGACAAAATGCAGAACTGAATTTATTCAATTAAAAGTTTAAGTATTTTGGGGTACCCAAGTGGCGTAGTTGAGTGTCTGACTTTTGATTTCTCCTCAAGTCATGATATCAAAGTTGTGGGATTGAGCCCTGCATCAGTCTCTGCTGAGTGTGGAGCCTGTTTAGGATTTGCTCTCTTTTCCCCCTTCCCTCTCCACCACTCATGTGCTCTTTCTCTAAAATAAAAAAAATTAAAAAGCATTTTTCCCATTTACAATCTGAGAATTTAGATGCCTTTTAATTAAAACACGAAGAATAATAAACTTGTGGGAAGAATTTAATTATGAAGTAAATTACTTGTTAAATTTAAAACTCAAATCTCTTCCTATGGCTTTCATCACAAATAGAGCCATTATAAGTTAAAATAAATAACCAAACATTTTATTTGTTCACTTTGAAGCTTAATTATGTCAGAAGAGAAGCAGGGGCAAATATCTATGCACTTCGTGTTCAAAGTACTCTTGAACCATCAGTGAAGAAGTCAGGATTGATTTGGTTTTTATTTATCTTGCCCTTTTTTTTTAATGTTTAATTCTTGAGAGAGAGAGACAGAGAGACAGAGCATGAGTGGGGGAGGGGTAGAGACAGAGAGGGAGACACAGAATCTGAAGTAGGCTCTAGGCTCTGAGCTGTTAGCCCAGAGCCCCATTCGGGGCTTGAACTTGGGAACGGTGAGATCATGGCCTGAGCCAAAGTTGGATGATTAACCAACTGAGCCACCCAGGTGCCCTGGGATTGATTTGGCTTTTGAGGATTGGTTCATAGTTGGTCATAGTGTGGTTCTACCATGGTTCCCTTTGTAGTGGCTTTTTAATTTGATGACTGGTGTCCTGGAGAGCATTAACATGGGCATACTTGCCCCTCACTCTCTTTTACAGTAGCAGGTACTTGTGTTTATTTTGGCTTGCTTGTTTTTCATTTTAAATACTCTGTGCATGCATGTACATACTCAGTCATGATCTAGACAGGAAGACAGATGACTAGTATCTAGAATTCTGAAAATTCTGCCTATACCTACTGTCCTGCTAGATCCCTGAGGGATAAGCACTGAGGCCATATACATATATACATACAGATAAATAAATAAACAAACAGCTACCGCATTTCCTAACGTTTTGGCCCCCAAATCTGCTGTTGTAAGCAAGCCTAGCTGTAGGGCTCATGGTCGAGGATAGCATCAAGCCCAGGTGGTCTACTTCCTGGAGGACAGTAGCACATAGGAAAAAAGAGAGAAGAGCTTTGACTACTTATATTTAGAAAGGAAAGGAGTCCCAGCCAAGTTGTTAATCCATGGAGAGGCAAAGACCTTCCCCTTGAGAGCTCAGACCCGGAGCTTTTGTCCTGGGTTGCATCTTTTTTTAAAAAAAAATTTTTTTTAACGTTTATTTATTTATAAGAGAGCCATGAGCTGGGAAGGGGATGCGGGGCGGGGGTCACAGATTCCGAAGCAGGCTCCAGGCTCCGAGCTGTCAGCACAGAGCCTGACGCGGGGCTCAAACCCATGAAGCATGAGATCATGACCTGAACCAAAGTCGGCCACCTAACTAAGTCACCCAGGTGCCCCCCCTCCCCCTTTTTTAAATGTTTGTTTATTTTTGAGAGACAGAATGCAAGTGGGGGAGGGGCAGAGAGCAGGAGACACAGAATCCAAAGCAGGCTCCAGGCTCCAAGGTAACAGCAGAGAACCCAGTGCCAGGCTTGAGCTCATGAACCATGAGATCATGACCTGATGTTGAAGTTGTATGCTTAATTGACTCAACCACCCAGGAGCCCCACGTCCTGGGTTGCATCTTGACCACCCTTGCTTGTTAAGCTCAGGGCTCCCTGTGCCAAATGTTGTTCTTTGTCCTCTTTTACCAGTTTGATTCATTCAAAAGATATTATTAAACATTCCTATATACCAGGCCACAGGTACATAGTATATAAAATAGATAAAAAAAAATCCTTGTCTTTATGAAGCTCACATTCTAGTAAGGTATTAAAAAATTTCCCCCTTCCACAAATCCTCCTCCAAGGCATCCAACTCTCCTCCTCTTACCAAAATTCCACCCTTACTACAGTGGTATAATTGTGTCCTTTTTGTGTTCATTTTGTCTTGATCCACATAGTTGGGGTTTTTCCTTTTGTTGGTTATATGATGTAAATTTAAAGATAAGAGTGGGGGAATTCCTGCCAATGTTTAGTATGGGTGGGTAACAGATGTTTAAGTAAAACACAGTGAGACAAGATTTATACACTACTTTTAGATCTTTGTGAGAACAGATTGGAAATATAGTTAAGCAGAGGATAAAGATAGGAAGATAACTAGAGGAAAGGCAGTGTAGATAACTGCTTTGAGTATCTACAGTATGTAGAGGTTGTAGGGAGTGATTGTTACCTAGAAATATTAAAAGGTAAGTTAGTACTGATTTAATTGGAACTGGCATGGTTTTAGACTAGGAATCAGTTTAACCAGATTTTCTAGTAAGTACCTGGAATAAAGCCATCTTTCTAGGCCTTAATTCTTTGTCTGGAGAATGGGAGTAAAACTAGATCAGTGAGTGGTTCCCAACACTGTACATTAAAAACACCGGAGAGGCTTTTATAATTCTCTCTTTGAATGGTGGGGCTTGGACCTATTTTCAAATTCTTGCATCTGTATTACCCTGGGTCTAGGTTAAGAACCACTGCATTGGATCATTGGCATTTCCAACTGTGACATCATAACATTTTAGGAAATAAGTATAGCACCCCATTAACCACTATAGCTATAGAAATACACATATAAAAGGAGTTGTTGGAGTGATTAATGTTAAGATATCAATTAAGAAACACACTGGTGTAGCAAAGATGGTAACAACCTTCTTTTGCAGTTAACTTCTTTCATTTCTGTCTTACTTTCCTACAATTTTAAGACTGTTAAACTTTTTTCTATAGGTTTTTAAAAATGCCCCTTGATAAGCAGCTTTGAATTTCCACACATCAACAAGTTTCAGTTGGCTGTTTATTGTCATTAGAAGACTTCTTAGCTAACCCATAGACTTATGAATGAGAGTAACGAGTGGAGCTTGGAAAAATCTCAGCATCCTCGGCAGTGCAGTGATCCGTGCTAGTCTTCAAGTGTGATAAGGACTTCATTATACTAGTGAATATTCCTTATTATTTCTCAAAGGATCGCTTTGAAGATATTGTCTGTATTTTCCCATTCATTCTTTTATGTAATTAAAAATTGAGGTAATAGTTTTACAGAGGAACTTGTTATTTTTGTCATAAAGTCTCACTTGGAAAGAGGAAGCTACCTGATAGTACCTGATATTCTTTTCCTCAGTATCCTAGATAATTGGTTGTCTAAACCATATTCGAATCTTTCCATTATCGGGGAACTCACTAAATCTTGAGGAAGATTTTTTCTTTTTAATGTTTGAGAGAGAGAAAGTACGTGCATGAGCGGGAGAGGGGCAGAGAGAGAGAGAGAAAAATCCCAAGTAGGCTCCATGCTCCATCCATCACTTGAACCAAAATCAAGAGTGAGATGCTTAACCAACTGAGCCACCCAGGTGCCTCTTGAGGAAGAGAGGGAGGATTCCAGGCCGGCTCTGTGCTGTCAGCTTGGAGCCCTTCAAGGGCCTGGAACCCACAAACCATGAGATTATGACTTGAGCTGAAATCAGGAAGTCAGACACTTAACAGACTGAGCCACTCAGGCACCCTGACTAGTGTGTTTTTAAATTTGTCTTAATTTTCTGTTCATAGCTAATTATTTGTAAATTTGTCTTCTTAGATATAACTATAGGACTTCATATTTATTTTAAATTTTATCTGGTCTATTCTTTTGAATATTACCTTTTTTAAGTTTATTTTTAATTTTTTATTAATGTTTTTGAGAGAGAGAGCACGCAAGCAGGGGAGGGGCAGAGAGAGAAACACATAATTCATGGAGCCTGCTCCATGCTCTGAGCTCTGAGCTGTTTGCTCAGAGCTGTTTGCTCCAGGCTCTGAGCTGTTTGCACAGAGCCAGACATTGGGCTCTAACAGACCGCAAGAGAGCGAGCAGGCACGCAAGCGAGCAGGGGAAGGGGAGAGCGAGAATCCCAAGCAGTCTCTGTGCTGTCAACAATAGAGCCTGATATGGAGCTCAGACCCACAAACTGAGATCATGACCTGAGCCAAAACCAGGAGTCAGATACTTAACCAATTGAGCCACCCTGGCGCCCCTACATATGCTTGTTAATAGGGTTAGGTACTGATTCTTTGTGAACTTCTGTTGAGTCTTAATAAATTTCTTTTTACTAGTTCACCTACAGTCTTGTCTGAAATCCAGATTGAGGTTACTGGTCTCATGTTTTGAGGACTCCATCTTTATTTGAAAATCAGAATGTTCTTCAAAGAATACTGACTATAATTCGGCGGTCTGATTGACATATTCTTTTAGTTTGATTTTAAATTAATGTTATCTTTTCTGTGTTAATGGGCTGCTAGAAGCTTGTTTTAGATTCTGGCTGTTTTCCTTGTCCGTGTGTTCTTAGGTACAAAAGTGATCACTCCTTCCATCTGCTGCTGGTCAGAATTGATGTTATTTTTTTCTGGCACCAAGTTTTATACTTGTCTATGAAATTTCGTAATTTGGAAGTCCGTAAATAAAGAAGCACCTGTGAGACTTAATATGTAATTTGAAGAGAACTGTGATTGTTAATGAATTTTTGCAAAATGTGTTTGCTCTTTCAATAATGTCTTTTTTTTTCCCCTAGAGAATGGATCTTGGAGAGTGTCTCAAAGTCCATGACCTGGCTTTAAGAGCAGATTATGAAATTGCATCCAAAGAACAAGATTTTTTCTTTGAACTTGATGTATGTGATTTTTGCTTTAATGGGTTAGATTATTTTTTGCAGTAAAACATTTTGAATATGGATTAATATCTCTACAGGCAAAGGCTCTTAGCGAATTAATCTTTTTGGTTATATGAAGGACAGTACTAAATTAAGGTGCTTTGTTGACTAGCAACATTTTTTTTTAAGACTTTATTTTTTTAAACTTTATTATTTTGGAAGAGAGCACAGGTAGGGGAGGGACAGAGAGAGAAAGGGAGAGAGAGAATCCCAAGCAGGCTCTGTGCTGCTAGTGCAGGCCCGACGTGGGGCTCAAACTCACAAAACCATGAGATAATGACCTGAGCTGAAACCAAGAGTCAGATGCTTAAATGACAGAGCCACCCAGATGTCCCAATGAGCAACATTTTTAAAAAATATAAGGTGAAACTGGGTGTTTTAAGAAAATGCGTAAAACTCATTCAATGCATATATTCTTTTGAAAAGTATCTTTCCAGTAAATCCATAATGATTACAGAAACATCAATTTAAGCACATGAAAACCAACACATTTTTAATGTATATGAGGCCCTTTAATAATCTATAGAATTTTTATATTTGTTTTTTGTGTCTGTAAATATGTTTATATAGAAAGAGGGAGGATCTTAAATGCAGTGTGGATTTTTTTAAGTTTATTTATTTTGAAGGCGAAAGGGGCAGAGACAAGGAGAGAGAATCCCAAGCAGGCTCCATGCAGTCAGCATGGAGCCCGACACTGGGACTCAGTCTCACTAACCAGAGATCATGTCCTGAGCCAAAATCAGGGGCTTTACCTTTCCTGGGAATTATTTATGTTTATTCCTTGCCAGTTTAATAGATGATGAGTAGTATTTTTATTATTGAATCTGCTTTTGTTACTTTTTTACTTTTATTTTAGCGTTTAAAAAATACAGTTTTTAGTAAAGATACTTCTTAAGAAATATCTAATTGTCTTTTAATTAAACTTTGCAGGCTATGGATCATCTGCAGTCATTCATTGCAGATTGTGATCGAAGAACAGAAGTGGCCAAGAAAAGATTAGCAGAAACTCAAGAAGAGATTAGTGCTGAAGTGGCCGCAAAGGTAAGAATGTCAATAATTTCATTAGTACAAAGTATAGTTTCATCTCACTAATTTTAGCTTTTTATTTTGAAATAATTACTTGCACAAATTACAGAGACATATATAGGGAATTCTCTGAACTCTTCCTCTAGCCTCCCCTTATATGTTTACATCTTCTACAACTGTAGTACACCATGAAAGCCAAGATACTCATACCACTCCAATCACAACATTTTATTCAGATTTTACCAGTTATGTGTGCACTTGTGTGTATGTGTGTATGTATGTATGTGTGTATAGCTCTGTGCAGTTTTATCACATGTGTAAGTAACTTGGGTAACTACCATCATAATTATGTTACTTCCCTGTAACATCAACCTTGAGACTCCCTCATATTACCTCTTTGTAACCATACCTGTTCCTCCTTTTCCCTTATCTTCTGGAGACCTTCATCTCAATAATTGTTACTTTACTGAATATTATATAAATGGAATCATGTGTCCTTTTGAGAATGGTTCTTTTCACTCAGCACAGCTTCCTTGATTCATACAAGTTGTTGCATATATCAGTAGTTTATTCCTTTTTTTTTTCTGAGTAGTATTCTATGGTATGGATATATTACAGTTCAACCACACATTGAAAGATGTTTGGGTTGTTTCCATTTACTGGGTTAACACCAATCAAACTGCAATAAGCATTTCATTTCTCTGGGATAAATGCCCAAGAATGCAATTTCTGGGTCATATGGTAAGTCCATTTTTAGTGCAACTCTTGATCTTGGGGTCATGAGTTCAAGCCCCACATTGAGTGTAGAGATTACACAAATAAATAAACTTTAAAAGTGCAAATAAGAAATGTAGAAAGAAAAGTACAGTAAATCCCAGTGGATTTGTAGTCATTAGTTTTTTGCTCATTTCATTATTTTAAAAGCAAATTTAGTATGTCACATGATACCACCTCTAAAACATAACCATAAAATCATATCCATAAAGCTAGCAATAATTTTTTAATATTCCCTAATAACTAGAATGTGTTAATTTTTCATATATAGAGTTGATTTGTTCTAATGAGAATCCAAAAGAATTCCCTGTATTACAGTTTGTTGATTTGATGACTTACTACTTAGTAACATTTTGTGCCATTCAAGATAGTTGGTACGTTTTATGAAAATGTAGAATGGAGGCAGAGTTACTCAGATAGTTTGGATGACAGCATTAAATCCACTTCTCAAGAAATGTATGTACAAAGGGAAATGGATTCTCCTCTTTGAGGAATGGTCTTTTGTTTTAAGTAATCTCTGCACCCAACTTGGGGCTCAAATACATGGCCTTGAGATCAAGCGTTGCATGCTCTGCTGACTAAGCCATCCAGGCACCCTGAGAACTTCTGAAAATTCTCTAAAGATGGGATCCTAAAGTGCAAGGATCTGATATCTCATGGTTGAAAAACACCCATCAGTGCTATCCTGGTTTATATGGCCTTGTATTGATTATTGATCACCACAAAAATGCTACTTAACAAATTACCTCAAAACTCAGTGACTTGAAACAGTAGTATTTAGCCTTTGAGTCTTCAGTCAATGATTCAGGCTGGGGGTGCCTGGGTGGTTCAGTCAGTTAAGCATCTGACTCTTGATTTCTGTTCACATCATGATTCATGAGATCGAGCCCTGCGTTGAGCTTTCCACTGATAGCATGGAGCCTGCTTGGGATTCTGTCTCTCCCTCTCTCTCTGCTCCTCCCTGCTCACACTCTTTCTTCCTCTCAAAATAAATAAATTTTGAAGAAGTGATTTAGGCTGAACTTGACTGGGAGGATCTTCATATCTCAGCTGGGCTTACTCACATGTCTTACAGTTGTCCAGAGGCTACTGAACCCAGAAGGCTAGCCTGGCCATGTTCTCATGGTAGTGGTAGAGGTGTAAAAAAAAATGTCATAGCTCTGTCATACTAGTGCTTTTCATGCCTTTCCTTCTGTCATGTTTGCTACTGTCCCGTTAGCTAAAGCCAGTTACGAGGCCAAATTCAGAATCAGAATGTGTATGATATTACTAGTTACATAACAAAGAAATGGGTACAAGGAAAGGTAAAGAGTTTGGGGCATAATCCAATTATTCTATGATGGATATTGAAAGAAAAATACCACTTTTGTTAAAGAGGTACGAAAATGATAATAGCATTGAGAATTTCTTTGAGGGATGAATATTTTGGATTGAAAGACATTTGAGAAGTAAAGATTATTGGCACACTGTTGGGACTGGATGTCCACATCAAATTAAAATCTTAGCTAATATAATTGGCCATGTAGCCTGAATACTTAACTTTGTGGCCAAAATAAAGATGGTGTATGTATCATATACCATTAAAACAGTAGGAATGAAGTAACTACACTCTCAGGATGATGGTGAGGAGGAGGAGGACAGAATCCCAAGGCAAGAATTAATCCCAGTGAAAAAACATTCACTAAGGCTAAGGGAGAAGGAGTGCTGTGGTCGTATAGTGACAAATCAGTAATGTGCTGTGTAGTGTATGTGCAACGCACATTTTCTCATTTCTCACAACTTTGTGAGATACTAGTATTCCTGCTTCTCAGATGAGGAAGTTGATTCAGGTTAAGTAATATGGTCAAAATTACACATCTGGTAATTGGTTCGGCAATAAGCTAAAACTGTTGGGACTCTAAAGTCATATCTTTGACTTAAAGCGCATGCACCAGTTCATTCCTGTAACTCCTTTTTTTTTTTTTTTTTTGAGTCTATGCTGTTTCTTGGGCATTGGAAATACAAAGATGGGAAATATAAATAGCTATTTTAAAAGTGGTGTGGTTTGGGGCGCCTGGGTGGCGCAGTTGGTTAAGCGTCCGACTTCAGCCAGGTCACGATCTCGCGGTCCGTGAGTTTGAGCCCCGCATCGGGCTCTGGGCTGATGGCTCAGAGCCTGGAGCCTGTTTCTGATTCTGTGTCTCCCTCTCTCTCTGCCCCTCCCCCGTTCAAGCTCTGTCTCTCTCTGTCCCAAAAATAAATAAACGTTGAAAAAAAAATTAAAAAAAAAAAAAAGTGGTGTGGTAATGTATATAAAAGTAGTTGTTATAAAAGATACAAAGATGGTACAAAGGCGGCTTTGGCTCTCTCTGCTTATGATTAAGTAGGGTGAAATGTGTTGATTGATCAAGAATGCTTCATGGAGGGGCACCTGGGTGGCTCAGTCGGTTAAGCGACCGACTCTTGATTTCAGCTCAGGTCATTCATGATCTTACGGTTCATGATTTGGAGCCCCACATCGGGCTCTGCACTGACAGTGTGGAGCCTGCTTGGGATTCTCTCCCTCCCTCTCTTTCTGCCCCTCCCTGGTTGCGTTTTCTCTGTCTCTTAAAATAAATAAATAAATAGACATAAACAAGAAATAAAAAGGAATGCTTCACAGAATAATTGGATCTTGTTGAGTGAATAGACATACGTGAATTCAGGCAAGGGGAGATCAGGGATGATATCCCAGGAAGAGGGATGACATCCCTCTGCAGTCACAGAGGTAGAAATTAAGAGTAAATTTGAGAAACTGGGTGTAACTACTGTATTGTGTTGTGAAGTGGGGGAACAGCAAGAGATGGTTTGGAAAGGTACATAGGGCCAGATTGTGTGAAAAAAGGTATTTTATACTTGGAATATACTGCCAAAGCAGAGGTTGGGAAGTAATAGTTTTAAATTGAGATTATTTGTATTCCTGACCTCACTGTAGTGAGGGCAAGCAGGCTCAAAACATCCTCATATCCCACCAGTTCATGTATTATATGCTCAGAAAGCATTATTTGTACTCCTCTTGCTTTAGAGAAGTTGTCTTTTCTGAGCATTTGTGAAACATTTTGAACTTTGATAATTGTGCTTTTTATTCACGATTTTCTTTTCTGTTGCTTTCTAGGCAGAACGTGTGCATGAATTAAATGAAGAAATTGGTAAGTTGTTGGCCAAGGTGGAACAACTAGGAGCTGAGGGAAATGTGGAAGAATCCCAAAAAGTAATGGATGAAGTAGAGAAAGCACGGGCAAAGAAAAGAGAAGCAGAGGTAATGAAATTCTTTATAGTATTATCTAGAGCCTTACTGTCTGTACTTCTTAACATATATTTAATTGGAAATTACTGAAAAGTTAAAGCCAATTAAAAATTATTTTAATTAGCTGGTATCATACTAATGGATTATGTATCAAAAGTTGTGGGTTTGTTTTACTTTAGAGCCATTGACCTGTTGAAATTTGTAACTAGTAAATGAAATGAACTAAACTAGGTAGTCATACAGAACAGTCACACACACATAACACACAGAGTGGGTAAATGTCATAGTGATACCTTCCCCTCCCCCAGCTTAACACCATGGCAACCATTGCATTTCTTCTCTTCCTACCTCAGTACAAATATAGTACTTTGGCAGCCTCCTCTTAGGCTTTCTTCACAGCACAGGTCAAAATCTAATGTCTGAAGACAAAGTTCTATTTTGTTTTGCCCACTTGATGTTTTTTAGAAAGCTGGATACCTTCAGATGAGGTTGTATTCTCCCATTTTACCACAGTGCCCATTGCTCTTAATTGTATCACACCATGGTTTAATTTTTCTTATTCTGTCCTCTTTTAGATAACTGATTTTAGCCCATTTACTGCTGTAAATTTTCTTCTACACACGATTGTAGCTGTATCCCACAGATTCATATGTTGTATTTTTATTTTTATTCAATGCAAATATTTGCTAATATTGCTTGTGATTTCTTCCTTGATCTATGGGTTATACAGGAGTGTGTTATTATATATTTGTTTTTTCTAAATATTTTTCTTTTCTGATTTTAATTTAGTTCTCTTGCAGTCAGAGAACATTGGTGTGATTTTAGGTCTCTTAGATATGTCAGTACTTGTTTTGTGCCCTGAATTTAGTCTTGGTAAATGTTCCATCTGCATTTAAAAATTTTTTTTTTTTTTCAACGTTTATTTATTTTTGGGACAGAGAGAGACAGAGCATGGACGGGGGAGGGGCAGAGAGAGAGGGAGACACAGAATCGGAAACAGGCTCCAGGCTCTGAGCCATCAGCCCAGAGCCTGACGCGGGGCTCGAACTCCCGGACCGTGAGATTGTGACCTGGCTGAAGTTGGACGCTTAACCGACTGTGCCACCCAGGCGCCCCATCCATCTGCATTTTAAAAGAATGATATTCTCCCTTGTTAAATGGAGTGTTCTGTAAATGTAGTTGAGTCAGGATGGTTGATTAATTGTTCAAATCTTTACACATCCTATTGATTTTCTGTTTATTTACTGAGAGGAATATTCAAGTCTCTACCTCTAATTGTGGATTTATCTATGCTTTTCAGTTTTGTCAGTTTTTGCTTCATGTATTTTGAAACTATTATTAGGCTAATACACCTTTAGGTTTGTTGTGTCTTTTTGAATAATTGGGCCCTTTATTATTTTGAACTGTCCTAGTAATGTCTTTTGCTTTCAAATCTTGATCTGATATTAATAAGGTCTTTTTAGCTTTTTTTAGATGTTAAAGTTGTATACTGTAAACTCCAGAGAAACCACTGGAGGGGAAAAAAGTATAACTAATAGTAGAAATAAAATGGAGTCCTAAATAATACTTAATCCAAAAGAAGGCAGGAAAAAAGGAACAAACAACAGATTGGACGTAGAGAAAATAAATAGCATAGTGGTGTACCGATAACTATGTTAAATGTAACCCAGTGTACCAATAATTACATTAAATGTAAATGGTCTGAATATTCCAACTAAAAGGCAAAGATTGTGAGACTGGATTTTTTTTTTAAAAAGCAAGAGCTAGCTATAATAAATCTACTTTAGGGGCAGTAGGTGGCTCAGTTAGTTATGCGTCCGAGTTCATCTCAAGGTCATGATCTCACGGCTTGTGAGTTCAAGTCCCACTTTGGGCTCTCTGCTGACAGCTCAGAGCCCGGAGCCTGCTTTAGATTCTGTGTCTCCCTCTCTCTCTGCCCCTCCCCTGCTTGCACTCTCTCAAAAATAAATAAACTTAAAAAAAAAAAACAAAAACTAAAGTGTTTATTTTGAGAGAGAGAATGCATATGAGCAGGGGTGGGGCAAAGAGGGAGAGAGAAAATCCCAAGCGGAGTCTGTGCTGTCAGCACAAAGCCTAGCGTGGGGCTTGGTCCCATGAAGCATGAGATCATGACCTGCACCAAATGCACCAAAATCAAGAGTCGGACGCTTCACCCACTGAGCCACCTAGTCTCCCCTGGAATCTACTTTAAATATAAATATATATTAAAGGTAATAGGATGGAAAAGAATATGCTGTGTAACCTTCTTAGTATTTTTGAAGTCTTAATATTGAGGATTTCTTTATTATTTTTTTTAACTTAGATTTTATATTTTTATTACCTATTTTTTTTTAAATAGAATTGATTGTCAAGTTAGTTAACATACAGTGTATACAGTGTGCTCTTGGCTTTGGGAGTAGATTCCCATGATTCATCACTTACATACAACACCCAGTGCTCAGCCCCAACAAGTGCCCTCCTCAATGCCCATTACCTATTTTCCCCTCTCCTCCACCCCCCCCAACCCTCTGTTCTCTGTATTTAAGAGTCTCTTATGGTTTGCCTCCTTCTCTGTTTGAAACTGTTTTTTCCCCTTCCCTTCCCCCATGGTCTTCTGTTAAGTTTCTCAAATTAGCATTTCTTGAAATGTAATTAATACCAATCCAGAAAATAAACACTGAATTTTTATATTTTAAATGTTTATTTTGAGAGGGAGTGCACGCGTAGCAAAGGAGCAGAAAGAGAGGGAGAGAGAGAAAATCCCAAGCAGACTTCTCATTGCTAGCACAGAGCCAGATGTAGGCTTAATCTCACGAACCATGAGATCATGACCTGAGCCAAAATCAAGAGTCAGGTGCTTAACTGACTGGGCCACCCAGTTGCCCCAATTTTTAAATGCAGAGTATTTTATAGCTCATTTCCCCCAAAGACCCTGGTAGTGAACATAGTGATGTTATTACTTGCATGTTTTGTTTTCATGAAATTTCATGCATATGTATTTGAAGATTTTCTAGTATCACACAGTGGCTTAACGTCTTTAATCTGTTATATTTTGTCTGCATTTGAATTTTACTAAGGACAGTACTTTAAAAAATGTGCTTGCCCATTTTAGATTGTGTTCAACTGCACATAAAAGAAAACTTAACTTACAATGGGTTAACCAAAAAAGGGTTTTGTTGTTCTCCTTTAGTAAATACTCGTGGTTAGGGAGTCTAGGGCTGATATGGCAGCTCCATGATTCCATCTAGTATACAAGTTACTTACACCTTTATGTTCAGCCATCTTTATTATATGGATTCATCTTTATGTTTATCATTTTTTGGTGGTAATATGGCCACTATGCCTAAAGCCTTTCTTCTGCATAACTAGAAAAAGGAATAGTAAGGCACAAAAATTGAGTTGACTTGCCTCTGTGTATCATGTGTTTGTGTTTATCTTTTTTAAAAACTTTTATTTTGAAATATTTCCAGAGATACAAAAGAAATAGTGTAAGGAATGCCCCTATATCTTTCACGTGGGCTCCAAATATTAACATTTTTACCACATTTCCTTTTTTTTCTCCTATTGTATGTGTATTGTATGTGTAATGTTTGACATTAAGTTATAGATGTGAAGCCTCTTTATCCCCAAATACTCCAATGTGTATTTACTAAAAACAAGGATATTTTATTACATAAATGCAGTATAGTGATTTGAATCAGAAATTAAGATTAATACAATACTATTAATTGGAAGACTTTATTCAGAGTCTTCTGAATTGTCCCAATAATGTTCTCTTTTATTAAAATTTTTTTCTTTGGGACCCCTAGGGGTTTTAGTCTGTTAAGTGTCTGACTCCTGATTTTGGCTCAGGTCATGATCTCATGGTTTGTGGGTTCCAGCCCTGCATTGGGCTCTGTGCTGATGGTGTGGATCTTGCTTGGATTCTGTCTTTCTCTCTCTCTCTCTCTCTCTCTCTCAAAATCAGTGAATAAACATAAAAATTTTTTTTCTTTGTTTAAGGTCCAGTTCAAGATCATATGCTGCATTTATTTGTTCATGTTCCTCTAGGCCTCTTTAATGTGGAACTTTAGTCTTTGGCATGATCTTGACAGTTTTGAAAAGTATAGGCTAATTATTTTGTAAAATGTTTTTCAGTTTGGGTTTGTCTGATTTTCTTCTTGATTAGAATTTTGACAGGAGTACCATTTAAGTAATGTTATATGCATCAGAAGGCACATGCTAGTAATTTGTCCCATTTC
The DNA here is from genome assembly GCF_022837055.1 of Prionailurus viverrinus. Classification (NCBI taxonomy): domain Eukaryota; kingdom Metazoa; phylum Chordata; class Mammalia; order Carnivora; family Felidae; genus Prionailurus; species Prionailurus viverrinus. The sequence goes on from NC_062562.1 coordinate 154,735,719, forward strand.
TGGTGATATTGCCTCTTTTTCGACTGAAGTTACAGTGCTTTCCTTTTTGTAATAAGTGTCTTGGTATTGACACTTTTTAATTTTTTTTAATGTTTATTTTTGAGAGAGAGAGAGACAGCATGCAAACAGGGAAGGGGAAGAGAGAGAGGGAGACACAGAATCTGAAGCCAGCTCCAGGCTCAGAGCCTGATACAGGGCTCAAACTCAAATGGTGAGATCATGACCTGAGCTGAAGTTGGATGCTTAACCAACTGAACCACCCAGGCGTCCCTTGGTATTGACATTTTTGAAACTGTAAATATTATTTCCCATCACTACTGATCCACAGGTGATAACAGCCATTAGTGATTTTTTTTTCTCAGCTTACTGACTCCCTTTGAAAGAACTTTTCTATATATTCCCTCCAGCAATGTCCACTTAAATATCTCTAAAGCCAAAGCTGCATAAAGGCTTGGAAATAGAATTTTTTTGTTTTTAAGTTTTTTTTTTATTTATTTATTTTGAGAGAGAGAGTGCATGCACATGCTCAAGCAGAGGTGGAGGGCAGAGAGAGGGAGAAAGAGAGAATCCTAAGTAGGCTCCACACCATCATTGCAGAGCCTGATGTGGGGCTCTATCTCACGAATCAAGAGTTGGACGCTTAACCAACTGAGCCACCTAGGTGCCCCAGGAAATGTAATGTTTTTTAGGTAGAGAGGTGGCTGTGTCAGACGATAACCAGAATATTTTCAGTAAGGAAAAATGATTGAGTGTAAGACATCTTACTCTTAAGGCACTTCCTCTCATTGCTTATAGAACTATTGCTTTTGGTGGAAAGTTACCATTTGTATGCCCTGTCCACATTTCCAAAGGGAAAAGAAATGACCTGTGGGTAAGAAGGCAGTGGAAGGAAACTGTAATAATACCAAAGACATTCATTCCATCTCTGCCAGTGTGGGTGACTTTTTTCTTGATCCTTCACTGATGTATATAGTTTTGGGGTTGCTTCGTTTCATTTTTAACAAAAATTGCAGAAAAGAAAACCCAGAACACTGAGAAGGCCTTTCCGAAAGTCGTGTTCTATGTCATGGTAGAATTCTTACAGTAGTTCTTGGCAAAATACAGTTTACTTCCATTGGATAGGTCCCAAGGACAGAGGATGAGGGTAATGGAAAACCCATGATTTTCATAACAAAATAGCCATACTTTTGCGTATTCATCAGAAAACTTTTCTTTATATGTACATAGTGTATTTTGTGTAGTGGTATGACTCAGTGAGGTTTATATGAATATTGTTTTTCTCACTTTTGTTCAGGAAGTTTATAGGAATTCTATGCCGGCTTCCAGTTTCCAACAACAGAAACTTCGAGTCTGTGAAGTCTGCTCTGCCTATTTAGGTCTTCATGATAATGATAGACGACTGGCTGATCATTTTGGGGGTAAACTGCACCTGGGATTTATTGAAATAAGAGAGAAACTTGAAGAATTAAAGGTACATTGGTAAATTAATATCCTTCACTTTATCTAATTTAATCACTCGTTTTGATATGTATTAGTTATCTTTTTGTGTAATATCTTGGCTGAAATTCTGCTAACAATTCATACCAAATAGAGTAGGATTATAAATGGAGATAACAGCTGGTTTAATGGATGATGTCTGAAAAACAGACTTTAAATACTATCCCCTTATTTTGGGGGATAGTGTTTTGTGTTGGATAGGACATTGAATTAGGAATCTTGCAAACTGAGTTCTGAACTAATTGTTTCATACAAATTCCCCCCAAATTTTTATTCTATTTTCTATAAAATAAACAGTATAATATTTACTTTAATTTTTTTTAATGTTTATTTTTGAGACAGAGACCGAGTGTGAACAGGGGAGGGGCAGCGAGAAAGGGAGACACAGAATCCGAAACAGGCTTCAGGCTCTGAGCTATCAGCACAGAGCCCAACGCAGGGCTCGAACCCACGAACTGTGAGATCATGACTGAGCCGAAGTCGGACGCTTAACCAACTGAGTCATCCAGGCTCCCCGTTATAATATTTACTTTAAAGGAAGATTGAGAAAATGAGTCTAGTATTTTTTTGAAATATTTTGCAGTTCTTCATAACAAGCTTGTAGTGTAGGACCTCTAGTTTTATTTTATGCTCCTACTCCTGTTTCAGAAAGGAATTAGAATGAAACCTATCTTTAAAAAAAGGACAGTTATTATCACTTAACATATATATACCACTATTGTGAGAAAGGCAGTACAGTTCCTACTCGTGCTGAATTCTTTTGAGAAGACACGAAAACAACAAACAGGGTATTTCTAAAGAGGTTAAAGATCAGAATAAATGGATACAGTCAATTTACTTTTCAAGAATCTGGTGTGGCTAGTTTTATTTGTTGTTGTTTTCTTTTTTTACATTTATTCAGTTTTGAGAGAGACAAGCATGCGAGTGGGGGAGGGGCAAGAGAGAGAGGGAGACACAGAATCTGAATCAGGCTGCAGGCTCTGAGCTGTCAGCACAGAATCCGATGCAGGGCTTGAACTCACAAACTGTGAGATCATGACCTGAGCCAAAGTCAGACAGTTAACTGACTGAGCCACTCAGGTGCCCCTGATGCAGCTAGTTTTTTAAAAATTTTGGCACTGTAGCGTTTTGTTATGAGTAGGAGACTGGCTCAAAGGTGGCAATCACTGGATAGTGACTTTTATTACTGAAATTAACCCAAGATCTATAGTTTCACATTTAAAATAATGTGGAGTCAGAAACACTTAGGGACGTCTCTGTATTTGTAATTAACAGTGAGCTCTTCTAAGTATTCTGAGTAACTGGGATGATTTGAGGTAAGTTTTTTTAAATGACTAAGTTTCACTATTTCACATGGTTACTGGGGTCTAAGTTAAAACTCAAAAATAGTACTGTTTGGGAATCTTTGCAGATACAGAGCTAGCAACAGGACTATTTAGCTTTTTACTGGTACTTTTTGAAGCAGCAGAATTGAGGTGGTAATTGGAAGTGACAGAAGACATTTTTATTTTGGAAATCATAGAGAATGGGAGCTTATAGTGATTTATAGTGCTTAATGTTCTTTAAAAAATACAAAATAGGGGCGCCTGGGTGGCGCAGTCGGTTAAGCGTCCGACTTCAGCCAGGTCACGATCTCGCGGTCCGTGAGTTCGAGCCCCGTGTCAGGCTCTGGGCTGATGGCTCAGAGCCTGGAGCCTGTTTCTGATTCTGTGTTTCCCTCTCTCTCTGCCCCTCCCCTGTTCATGCTCTGTCTCTCTCTGTCCCAAAAATAAATAAACGTTGAAGAAAAAAAAAATTAAAAAAAAAATACAAAATAGGTGTACCTCGCTGGCTCAGTTGGCATGGCATATTCCTCTTGATCTCAGGGTCGTGGGTGTAGAGATTACTGGAAAAAAAAAAAAAAGACTTGAAATATACAAAGTAATGCTTGAAAATATTCAAAGGAGAAAAGTCTTGTAGAAATGATTTTGAAATATTAAGTCATGAAGAAACATGAAATTTTACAAATGTTCCCCAGAAGGGGGGAAGAAACATTTTGGAAACTAGACTTGCATAATGATTTTACCCAGTAAAACTTTTAATTGAACTGTTATTAAACAGATTTTGATGTTACCTGTGCTGTATTGGGTACCACATGTCGTAGAGTGTAGGATAATTCTTATTAAGAATGGACTCAGTAACTAATGCTTCTCATTTTTTATTATTTGAATTCTCATTGTCTTTTAAGAGAGTTGTAGCTGAGAAACAGGAGAAAAGAAATCAGGAACGCCTGAAACGAAGAGAAGAAAGAGAGAGAGAAGAAAGGGAGAAGCTGAGGAGGTATGGAGTGATGAACTGAATAGTCCAACTATCTGATGTTGAATGTCCCTGGCTCTAAAAAGAGATGTGATTAATACAGGATTTTCGGTGTTACTAAATCTGCATGTGGGAAATTTCTGTTTACTCTTAAAAGTATTACTATGTGAAACAGTGTTTATAAAAATGTTAACTTGCAGCCATTTAAATCAGGGTGATTTCCTTCAACATGTATGGAAGAGTGAGTAAAGAGTCACATCCTTATTTTTTGTAAGATTTACTACAAAGCTCTTTCTAGCCCTCTGGTTTTCATAATGGCTGCGTTTGTACCAGATTGGTATAAAACTATTTTTATTTTTGTGATCTGCTTTATTCTTAGTTTGGGTTTTGTTTGTTTCATTGGTTATCTTACATTGTGCTTTGATTCTATATTTCTTCAGTTCTAGGAGCTATAAACTTTTAAGATTGTATTAATTTAATAATAGCTAAATGTATGCAATTTTTATATTGGTATTCATTAGTTGATAAAGTCATATTCTTCATATTTAGTAAACATTTACACATTAATGTTCTGAGCCACTTTTACCCATTGGCAGCAAATTGTGTGGCATCGTGGTGGGAACCTTCTTTGAACTCACGTACATAACTTCTTTAACAACTTCAGGATGGACAGATATGCCACAAAAGAGTTATGTGTAGTTCTCATTTATAGTGTTTCCTTAATTGTATTACACATCTCTGGAAGTTAAATACTTCCCAGCAGATTTTGTGCCTAATTAAACCCTTTATGATATGTGACTTGGTCATGGCAACTTCCCCCAGGCTTTGAGCATGTTTTACCGTAGTCTCTTTCAAGATGTTTAAACTAACTTTGTGTTACATGACTTGTAGCAGGTAATATTTTTGCACTGCAGTGAAGAAATGAAACAAAACTACACTTCCCTTTTTAAGGGGAGTGCTGTCGTATATCCATTGATATATATGTTCTTCATTTACCATAAATTTTACCTCATAGCTCTATCACTGTTCTCTTTTGTGTACACTGATTTTCTGTGGGAATATTGCTTAGCTTTATAAGATTGTATAAATGGCATTAGAAATCTGATTTTAAAATTCTGAATATAGTGCCACTAATTTATATAATTCAACTCAAATGATAGTTGCATGAGAACAAAAATTCTTTGCCATGACTACATTTTCACATCTGTGGCTGACAAGAAAGTGTACCACATCTTACTCCTTTGTTGCCAACTGGCAAATTTCTTTTAACATCGATGGTAAAATGTGACGCTATTTCAGAAATGTGTTTGAAGTCTTCTTTTTTTTAACCTGTGAACTTGAGGAAGTATCAGAACTAAGAATGAAAGATGAAGAAATTACAAGCAAGTACGGAGTTATACAAGATGGGATTCCAGCTATGGTATTGAAAAGGATAATGATAAAAACTACTATTACTTACTGAGTGCCTGTTATGTACCAGGCCTGTGCTACGAATTGGCCTATAGTCGTTCATTTAATCCTTACAATTGCCTGTGAAATTTACATTGCTGTGCTGCTTTTGCAAATGGCAAACAAAGCTGAGGGAAGATATATATTATCTGTCTGGGTCACAGGTAGTGATGCAGCTGAGTTAAAACTTAAATCAGGATGAGTCCAAAGCTCATCCTTCAGTTGTGCTGTATCTTCCCCACAAGACACCCATGGTTTCCTAGTAACCACAGTACTAGCCATTACTATTTATTGAGTGTTAATTATATGCCAAGAAATGTGAAGAGTGCTTTAATAAGGGTATCATGTGTCATGTTAAGAAAGATATTGTAAGATTGAGTTGGGTGTTGTAGCGATTACGCTATAAGGTTATAGTTCAAAAGTGAATATATCTCAGATAATAGAAATTTTACCCTGTTCCCACAGGGAAAGAAAAGATGACAGAGATATAAATAACGAATTTTTTCCAGGTTGGGAAGTATTTCCTGGGGAATTAGTGAATGGTTATTTATTGTGGTTTTTACTCCCAGGATCATGTTTTTTTCTCTCTTTTTTTTGTAATTAAAAAAAATTTTTTTTTTAATGTCTATTTTTGAGAGAGACAAAGCATGGGTCGGGGAGGGGCAGAGAGAGGAAGACACAGAATCTGAAGCAGACTGCAGGCTCTGAGCTGTCAGCACAGATCCTGACATAGGGCTTGAATCACAAACCATGAGATCATGACCTCAGCTGAAGTTGGATGCTTCACTGACTAAGCCACTGAGGTGCCCCTCCTAGGAGTGTATTCTCTTAGAGAGCTAGGTATCCTAGATAGGGGATCTCATATGCCAAGGTGGGGAAGTCTGTACGGTTTGTGGTGTATTTTGGAAAAATTTGCACACGTTCATATGTGTTTCATATTTATAGAATGAAAAGATTAGAAATCAGGGGGTGCCTTGGGGGCTCCTTCGGTTGAGCATCTGACTTTCGGTTTTGTTTGACTCAGGTCATGATCTCTCGATTTGTGGGATCAAGCCCCGCATCAGACTCTGCACTGACATTATGGAGCCTGCTTGGGATTCTCCCATCTCTTCATCTCTCTCTGCCCCTCCTGCACTCTCTTTCCCTCAAAATAAATACACATTTTAAAAGATTAGAAATCAGGAAGAATGTAATTTTAACAGTGCATTGTACTTTTTCTTAGTCTTTTTTTCCTAAAAATAGATACTCTTTTTTCAGGTCTCGATCACATAGCAAGAATCCCAAAAGGTAAGTTTTACACAAAATGTACATAAGTATTGAAGTTGGGTTTTTTCCAGATGTTGTTTTCATAGATTAAATATTTTTTAAAAATGAATGAGAATTAATAGAGTAGTGCTCTTAATTTCTTTTGTAGTTCAAGTATGGGCATTTTGTTTTAAGATGAAATTGGTCAGAAGGTACTCATGAACTACAGCCTAATTTTATTGGAGTAATATATACAGTGCCCTGGAGTTAAAGGGAAAACTAAAAACATTGGGGCGCCTGGCTGACTCAGTTGGTAGAACATGCAACTATTGATCTCAGAGTTGTAAGTTCAAGACCCACGTTGGGCATAAAGCCTATTGGGCAACAAAAAAAGGGAAAGCTAAAAATATTTTAGAATATTTCTTTGAAATCTTTAGAAGTGCAGGCTAAATATGCGACAATAATTTTCATGGTGCATGTAAGAAACAGATCAAAGTAAGGAGGGAGGGTGTAGGGTGTACCTGTTGAAAATATAAGCAGGTTGAATAGTGAATACCTTTTTGAAAGAGGGATCCATAGTGAGATATTGAAGGGAAACTGAAATGTTTATTAGTTTATACCCTGGTCTTCACTTTATATGTTTATTACTTATAACTTTGTACCGAGATCACAAAAAACTTCAGAGGGGCACTTATATCTTTAAAGAGGACAAGAGAACACTTTCTTTTTAAAGCTTTGACATTAATATTTGACACCTTTTTGAAGACATTCTTTAAAAGTTTTAGTAGTTGCTAATTTTTTTCTGAGAAAGGTGGGGAAGCATGGTGTATGTCATTTTTTAAATTTTTTGTGTGCAATTTTCATTCCTATCCTTGAGTCGTTCTTGTGAGTCCATCCCCACTTTGAATGCCCTTTGTCATTCTTTGTCAAATCTTACAATTTTTCTTGCTCAGATAACTACTTTCTGAAACCTTTGGAGTACTCTTAACTCTAAAGTTAATTATTTCTCAAGAACTTTTCCCTGTATACTAGAGCATTTGCTGTTATGAAAGAAAAACCTGCATTTCTTTTAGATGCCCCATAGTACTTTTTAGGATCTTTCAGTGATGTGTTTCTGCTCCAAACACTAAAAAACTAATAAAAGGGACCAGTTGTGTCAGCCAGTTTATATTGTTGTTTCTGAAATCAAGGATGAATAGAAACATTAAATGTTGATAGTGTTCTTGTTTACCGGTTGATTAATGCAAATTAGTCCCTTTGTTGAAAAGATACTTAAACTGTTTGTACATAGAAAGTCTTCAGATATTGAGGCCAGTACGTTAATTTCTACCATTGTACTCCAAGGCACTTTTCTATACTTGGCCAATCCCCTTCTCTACCTCAATCTGTTTCTCATACATCAATCAGAATATGCCCTTTAAAAAGTGAAATAAATTACGTCAGCCAAAAGGTATTCCATTTCACTTAATGAGAAGTGGAAATCCTTGCCATAGCTTTTAAGTAATCGATCTGAGATTGGGGTAAGTAGGTACCAGTTTGTGTCTTCTGTCAGCATATTTATTAATAGCTCGCCCTTGCTTTTTATATAATTAACCATTGAAAGCACCCTAGTTTGAATGATATGGTACTTGGTCATTTTGCCCTTAAAACCCTGAATTATTCCCCTTGCTTGACTTCATTCCAGCCAGATCTTTTAGTCCTTCAATATGCTGAACTTTCTTCTACCTCCGAGCTTTTGCCCCTGTGTTCCCTCTACCTGAAGCAATCTTCTTTGAGATGGCTGATTACCTTATTTTGTCTTTGCTTAAATGCTATTTTACCAGAAAAGCCTTTCCTATTCTGTAAAAAGATTACAATCTTATTTCTCTGTCCATCTTTACCTTTTTAATATAACCTTTTTTTACTAGCCGACTTACAGTATTTACTGCTTACATATCTGTGTGGAATTCTGTGTGGAATAGAACCTCCATGAGGTTAAGGACTTTGCTTTATTTGCTGCTCAGTCTTCCTAGTACTTAGTGCAAGATGCACCCAGTAAATACTTTTTAAATGAACGACTAATTATCTAGAATTTTGTAAAAGAGGAATGAAATTATGCATTGAAAGACATCAATTCATTATAGCTCAAAATGAGTGACTAAATCCCATTTAATTAAACTTGCATTGAATGAATTTTATGTTCTTTTCCCTATGCTGCTTTTTAGAGAGATTTTATTCAGTTGTGGAAATATTCGTTCAACCGTAGTTGATGCTGGGTCCACTCTTTATGCCTTCTTTTGGATATAAATGTTGACATAAGCTGAATGCTTTTAAACTTGATTTAATAAAATAATCACTTGAAAATGAGCTCGGTTTGTAAATTGTATCACCTGAATAATATGCTTTTGAATTTATTAAATTATGAGAAAACATTACATTTTTAAAGTGACTTTAACAATTTTTTAACTGCTTTATTAAGGTATAATTTACATGCTGTAAGTTCAGCCATTTTAAGTGTATAAGTCCATTAGTTATGCAATGTCAGTGTCAAGTTTAGATCATTGCTATCACTCTAAAAAGGGACAGTTAGAACAAAGTTTCATATCTTTCTTCCTGCTTGGTTTCCGTCACTTACCACACACACATGTTGTGAGTTTTGTGACCCATTGGAGGCTCCAGAAGTGTTTTTCCTTCTAGCTATTTCAAACCGTTTTTCCTTGACTATAGTCCTATGTACTCACACTTTTTTTTTTTATGATTAAAGTTCTCTAAAATGATTTATACATGTTTTTTTCCTTCCCAAGCTAAGTACTGCTTACAAGAGAACAGCCTTACTGTGTTGATTACACTGTGACTAGGCATATTGCGGACATTAAAACTTATTTTGATGGTCATAAGATACAACCTTTTAAATTCAGAGTTACATTATCCTAAACACTGATCTCTCTTATGCCTCTCCTCCCTTTTTTATCCATGTCCATCAGATGCATACTTTAGAAACAAAAAAATTTTAGAAATTACTTAAATGAACTACAAATCTCTAATAAATCATCTAGATAGTACAATCCCTGGCATATAGTAGTGGTATAGATTTAATTTTTATGATATTCTTGATGTAAATTTATACGATATTTATTGACCTTTAAGAACTAATGTTTCATTTTGAAATTGCAGTATGTAGTTATTTAACATACCAGCATTTTACTTTGGTGTAGATTTAGCTGACTTGAAATAGAACTAGCATCAAGCTTACTGAGCGATTGTTTCTCTTTAAAGAAGAGGCTTTAGCAAATGAGAAGTGCATTGCTGAGAAAGCTAAAAACTAAAGCAAACGGGTTTTGTAGGTCCAGGTCCAGAGAGCATCGCAGACACCGGTCTCGCTCCATGTCACGGGAACGGAAGAGGAGAACTCGCTCCAAATCTCGGGAGAAACGCCATCGCCACAGATCCCGCTCTAGCAGCCGAAGCCGCAGCCGTAGCCACCAGCGAAGTGGGCACAGTTCTAGAGACAGGAGCAGAGAGCGATCCAGGAGGAGGTACTGAGGTGTCCATAAGAGGATATGGAACTACCTTTATTAAAGGTTTACACTTGGAATACTATTGGTTTGAGACTTGCATCTGGTAACATGTACACATTTGTGTGTGAGTTTGTAACATTTTTTCCCCTGATTATATGGGTAGTTAAATAATACACTTAGGAGCCAGAGTAAAGAAATTGGAACCGATATGGGCAGAGGTTATTGCTTTTTCTCTGCTTAGTGTGTCTTGGGGAAAAAAAAGTACTTTGTGGACAATTTTAGGTACCAGTACCAATTTTTTCAGTATGTATTGGCGCATTAGGGGCTTTAAGAAGTCCTTTCATTTAAAGAGTTTATCTTTGTTTGACTTCTGTTTTCCAAACTTCTTTTGAGCTGGTGCACTTTTTCAGAGCAGACACATTCTGGTATATTGTTTAATCTGCACTCTAGGTATGCGTTGCTATATACAGTTAGCTTGGTGGGGCAGACTTAGACTCTTAAGGAGGGTAGACTTTCTTGGCATGGAAATTTAAAGGTTGCAAGGATGTGGTGTGTTTAAGGACCTGAAACTATATTCAGGATAAAGGATTAGTATTCGGTGGTGGAGCCTTAAGTACACACAGGCTACATCGACCAAGCTCCCAAAACTTCTCAGGTCACAAGATGGTCTTTAAAAGCCAGGTCATTTCTATGGCACATAACCCATGCTTAAAATTGCTTTTTTCTTGAGAACTCTTAACTATGTATGTGATAAATCTTTTTTGAGTGCCTAGCACCTACTAGTCTTAAATTTTCTATCAGTTACTCTGCATAAAGCCCATGAGAGAATCCACATAAAGGTGGTAAAAATTTTTTGTTTGGGTGTGGGGTGGGAGGGAGGGAAGCCTTTGTTTGAAATCACTCACAAGCAGAGTTAATAGGTTAATACGATTTCACTAAATATTTCTTATATTCTTACCTTGTTCCAAGTAGGTCTCTCCCCCCACCCCCAGCTTCATTGAGTTATAATTGACAAAATTATAAGATATTTAAGGTGAACATTGTGGTGATTAGATATATATATATACATATATATATATACACACATTATAAAAGGGGTCCCACCATGGGTTAATTAACCTATCCTTCACCTCAGCTGTTTTTCCTTTTTTTTTTTTTCTCCAGTGAAAAGATTTAAGTTCTCTTATTAGGACATTAAGTAGTTCTTCAGTTAACTTTTAATCAGTAAGAGTCGTATACTTGCTTCTATACTAGGCCTACTAAAAAAAGAAGGTAACAGTTGAGCAATTTTTTCAAGTTAGAACACAAGACTAACATCTTTGACAATAAACAGACTGATCTCATACTTAACATATAAAGTGCTAAAGTATACATCAAAATAATACAGGAGTTTAGATGAGGGAAATACCAGAGAAGTAAAAAAATGGGTTCAGATAGTAGGTAAAACCAGGTAGGAGAAAGATATTCCAGATGGATTATCATAGACGCTTGCAGAGAATGAGGAGGGACTTTATAAGGGACATAGTTCCTAAAGTGATTTGCTTGCTGGCCATTCATCTCATACTCTTAAAACTGTAGACCCACAGTGCAGTGCCCAATAAATGCATTTAAAAAAAGGAATCACCCTACTGGTTGTTGGAAGGTCTAGAGAGTTCGTCTTGTGAACCTGCCCACCTGTCATTGTTTCTGGTATCTGTGAACTCTGATGTCTGTTGGTGGTGGGGATGGAAGGGAGGGGCACGTCTCCTCCCCTGGGATTGTGTTATCCTAGTCCTAAATGGTTCCTGCATTTATGAAGTTGTATAGGACATTTTTCCACTATCCTACATGCCACCCCTGGTGTTTTCAGCATGTTCATAAACAGGTTTATTTTTGTAAAACTATTAAAAGTTTTTGCTTTTCTCAAGAGCACTTCTAATCTCGACAACTTATTCTCTTTCAAAGCAGCATTGTGTTTTTACCAAAAATTAGCAGCCAATTGCTATTCAAACCTACATGTTAGTACATAAAACGTCAAGTTACTGCTATATATTTCAGTTTAAATTTCAAGGTAAAAGTCCTAATTCAGAGTCTTAATGATTTACTGTTTCTCCACCCCAACTGTGAAATACTGGTCTGAATTCTGTTAGTGACATTTCCCTGGCAACAGTTACCTTAATAAATGAGGACTTGGCTTGCATTTTTCTACATCCTGGTCTTTTCAAACACATGGTGCAGACTTCACAGTCAGATTAGTTGGGTTCGGTGGCTGTGGCCAAATAATCTAATTATCCTGTCATCTCCCATCTTTTAAGTACTTGGGTTATTAGTATTGGTAATTTGAATGAAACGTTGAGTGTAAATAAAATGCTTCTGGAAGGGACATTGTAATCTCTCACAAGATCCTAGTTGATGCTCATCTCGTGGTTATTTTCCAGTTATTACTGACCTTTGAGACTTACCTGCCGTTGTATCTAATTCTTAGGCATCTTCTGTCCATGTTACATTCTTAGAAAGATTCTGGAGAGGAGCAGTGTAACCAGACATGCACTGTGATTTTTTTTTTTTTTCCTACATCTTTTAAAAATTAAGCTTATTCTAACGTTAAGTAGAATGCTCAAAGTTGACATTTTAATCTTTCAACCTTTTTTGGTTCAGTCCTTTTTTTTTTTCCTGCATTAGAAGCTCACAGTATTAGCTAACCCATGTTCACACTTAGAATCTGAAGCCTGGTTAAGAGAGATGATTATGTAAAAGTACCATGTCACCTGTAAAGAACCAAATATATGTAATATATATTATTAATTCATTTTAGAGATTGAAAGTATAGATTTCATATTCTGATCCCATCATAGCGTTTGGTTTTCCTTCTGATTGAATCTCTGATAAGAGTTTGTTATCACTTACCTTTCTCATTGAAATTGGGTATGGGAATGGAGAGATGGTGTAAAGAAGCCATTATGGTTAATCAAGATGTAGTGTGATCATCTTTCTGTCTTCCATTCTTATTTTTTTCTGTTGGTTGAATGAGCTCACTCAGGAGGAGTAAAGATTTTAAAAATAATAAATGGTTATCTGAAGCCATATCATTAATTGAGTACTTCCTTATCTAAGTTGAGTGTTGGCAAACTATTGCCTGCAGGCCAAATCTGGCCCCATAGCCGGTTTTTGAATAGCCAGTGAGCTATGGGTGGTTTTTAAATTGTTGAAGGGTTGATAAAAAGAAAAGGAAGAAGAATATCTACCTAAAATATTTACTCTCTGGCCCAACAGCAAAGAAAGTAAGATTTGCTGACCTCAGTTGTAAGTTTTAAATTTCCATCCAGTTTGGAACCTGTATTCTGTTTATAGATTTTTTTAAAATCGGTTTAACACTTTGATTTTTAAAGATACTGTCTATGTACTATTTTCATATTAAATACATTTGCCATGAATTAGAAACATTTTATGATTGCCTCTGAAATAATGAGAATATCCTAGAAGTCATTATTTTAGCTTACGGTTTTTGACCCTTACCTGCTTGTTTTCACCCATCTCCCTTGTCACCTTGGGTAGTGCTCTTTTCAGCCCGAAAACTGGCTCCTCTGTCTTTCTTGGATGTAGTCTGTATATCTTCAGCTATCAGTACCTTAATATTTATCCGATTCTTTGATTTGGATATTGGGTTTCCCAACACATTTTGCTCCTCAAATTAATATTTTTCAGATCCTCAAAAGAAAGATTCAGAGACCAAGACTTAGCATCACGTGACAGAGACAGGAATTCAAGAGACAGATCACCTCGTGACAGAGACCGAAAAGATAAGAAGCGGTCCTATGAGAGCGCTAATGGCAGATCAGAAGACAGGAGGAGCTCTGAAGAGCGCGAAGCAGGGGAGATATAATTAGCTGTGTACATATCCTCAATCCTTAAGCTTCCTATGGAGTTACATACTATTGTTTAGTTTACAGCTATTGGGGGTTACAGTGAGCAGTTCCAGACTCCAATCCAAATAGGCTAGATGCACAGTATCTAACTCGATCTGAACTGAACTTGTTTTCCCTGATGAAGCCTAAAACTACATCCATAGTTTCTGGTGAACCTGTAATGCGATTCTGAAAGTACAGTTTTATATAATAAGATGCCGATATCTTTATTCTTTCTAGTAGGAGTGATAGTGAACGAATTGTGTTGCTTGCCTTGGGAATTTTTGAACATTTGTAAAATGCTGTCTTCCTTTCTAGTCCACAAACAACAGCTTTCAGAATTTTTCTTTTTAATTCTTCTTCCTCTGACTTTTGTATCCCCTAATACCTCCACCCTCTAATTATAGGAGAAAGGGGGAGCAGGGAAGCAATATGACTTCTGTTCTAAGGTTCTGTTCCCATTATTATGAGCTGATTACAGAGCATTTATACTGGAAAGTGTGCTGGAGAAATTTCAATATCCGGAGTTTTTGTTTTGTTTTACAGTGCCTATTTAGAGTTGGAAGTTGAACAGCCTGTTGCATCACATACTTTGCTTTTTTATTGAAATTTTGAAATCCAACATGTCTTGATTTTTCTGTTCTATTGAATTGCTATGTTCAGGATGTTTTGAAAAGGGGGGTGGGGCAGGGACTCTTTCATAAGCACTTGTTTTATTTTGTGTGTGTGTGTGTGTGTGTGTGGAGTATAAAGGCTACAACCTTATTGTAAAAAATAATAAAATGAAACAATCACCACCACCATCATTAAACTGTAACTTGTCTAGTAAATTGTCACTAGAACTATTTGATGTGGGCATTTCTTCTGTTCTATCATCATCAGTGCCTTACTGTGCAAGGCACCAAAGGAAATAAACACATACTTGCCAAGATGAACTGTTGCTCTGCCTGGTCCAGCCCGGGCCCCTGCTGACTGTATTCCAGCTGTTTTAGGGCTGTCTGCAACAAATGCTATAGAGAGGGACTAGACCTGCAAAAGAAATTGGGTCTTTCTGGTTTTGTTTTCATTCAGCCAACCAAAATAAAAACATGGTGTAATCAATGTAATGAGCATAACAATTTCTGCACTGAAGAGCTAGGTACCTACCAGTGATTTTAAACAGTAGTGGGCAGGTATCACTTGTGATTCTAGAAAATCAAGGAACAAAAATACTTCAGTGAAGTTAGTGTCTGTGTTACAGTTAACAAACATCACCTTCCAATAACTGTCTTCGGTCCCCTAAGTGTGTGGGCCATAGAGGGGAAGGGAACCTAATTTTAAGTGGCAAATTTGCATCTAAAAGGGACACTCACCAGGTTTACCAAGCTGTGCATCTTTACCTGAAAGTTTTCTACCATATTTGGTTCCATGTATTCCAGTTTATTCAGAGTTTATCTGAGACCCATCTTCCGTCAGTGGCCCATTCTCTTTTATTCTTGATTTCTGAGAAACTGTTTTGTAT
Organism: Prionailurus viverrinus; assembly: GCF_022837055.1. Taxonomy (NCBI): domain Eukaryota; kingdom Metazoa; phylum Chordata; class Mammalia; order Carnivora; family Felidae; genus Prionailurus; species Prionailurus viverrinus. The sequence goes on from NC_062562.1 coordinate 154,751,087, forward strand.
CTACTTTGTTCCTAGTGGTCTGCTCTATTCTCAATCCTTACAAGTACTGTGGATTTAATACCTTCGGATCTGTAATAAGATAAACAGGTTAAACTGGTAGGTGCAAGAAGATTGTGACCAAACTCCCAACAAAACATTGGAAAATAGGTTTTACTTACCATTGTTTGTGTAGCTAGAATTTACTACCTGCTGTCTAATTGTATACCTGCTGTATAATTATTAGTTAATACAGTTGTCATTTATAGGCAATATAGGCTACACAACCATCAACAGGTCAGTGGTAGTCCATCAAGAATATCCTCATCCCAGGCTGGGCTACATTGGTGGGTCACTTCAGTTGCAGGATTCTCTAAATGATCAATCCCATTTAAAAAATCCTTTTTAGAACAATTCTGTTGCTTAGGTACTTCTAGCATTTGGACTTTAAGAAATGCAGATTTTTTTTTTTTTTTTTTTAAATCCCAATCATCACCCTTAAGCCAGGGTGGCCACTCTGAATTAGAATAACCATAAATCTCTGTATCTTTCAGAAAACGGTTTGCTCCATACTGAAAAGGACTTAAGACGGATAAAGCAAACCTGTCTTTACTGTTTATACAGTTTTATTCAGGGCAGCTTACTGACAAGAGGCAATTGGGTGGGTACATGGATGATCCAGGTTACTGTGCAGATGTCCTCCACCCCTATTTCTAAGCCATATGATTCACAGCTGCATAGACCTTAATCCCCACATTTTTTAAAGCAAGGAACATGATGGTAAGGTCACAGTGTTATCCTCAGTGGCACCACCTGGTGGTGGTAGATGGCAGCAGAACACTAGGACCCTGGGCTTGCCTCATCCCACAATACAAGTAGGTAACTAGCAAATCATCTTAAATACCCCCAGAAATCGACTTTGAGACTGGCAAAAGAAACGCCACAGCTAAAGGTAAGGAAGATACCAAATCGAAGGTAGGAGGCACAGAGATCTAGTTTGGGGAGAAATGGATCCTGGCTGCTGTGGAGAGGAGCACAAGGGAACACAGAAGGAGAACGTTTCCTCATAGCCATTGGTTTGGAAAGTGAGAAGGGATTAATTTCTTGAGTTGTTGCACTGCTTTGGGGTTTAAAGCCTGAAGTTTTTGAGTGTTAGCAGGTTGGGCTCCTGGAGAGACCACTCCATAGGCATCAGGGCTGCCCTTGGAGAAGGTAGGCAAACAATCTGGGGACATAGAGCTTGGAAACAGCAGAGCGCCAGTGGAACCCAGTGGGGAGATTATTTGCTCTTCTCAGAGTGTGCCCAAAGGCAGTGTTCACAGAGACACCTCTCCAATAACGAAGGAACTGGCTGGTGCTGTTACCCTCCCATGCCCCTCAGCATACACACAAGAGCCACCTGCAGGAACCAGTGAAGTATAGTCGCTGGCTACCTAACTTGCTCACAGCCCTACCCCCTTACGCTCCAATAGAACTCCTCCCAGGCTTGCTTCAGTCCTAGGCTGGTGGGCCCCCTTATCCAGAAGACCAGCACAAAGCCCTGCCCCTGCATGTCTCCCAACTACAGTTTTGTAGGGCCTCAGTTTCACTGGAGGTGGTAACAGGTTTCATCTCACAAGCAGACCAAAATACACAATTGAAACTGGCCAGCTAGAACATTCAGGCCAGGGACCAAACACTGCTCACAGGAGGCAAGGAGAGCTGCTGCAGATGACAGGCCTGAAGGACAGAGCAGCCAGAACAGGAGCAGAACACTTAAAGCACCTATGGGAGACACACCCTGAAACACCTGTCCCTGGACACCACATGACGTCTTCGTAACACCAATACTTTCAGCAGCCAGAGACCTAACTGGCTAACCCACAGAAGCAGGCAGTGACTTACACAAAATGAGCAAATTTATCCCAAATGAACAAGTTAAGGCTATGGCCAGAGATTTAAGCCACATAGATAAAAGTAATATACGTGTTCAAGAATTGAAAGCAATGATCATTAGGATACTGGGCTTGAGAAAAGCATGAAAGATCAGTGAGACCCTTATGACAGAGATAAAAATTTAAAAAGAACATGAGTGTAATAAAGGAGATTACAGACATGATGCAGTCAACAGCAGGCTGAAACAATCAGCAACAAGTTAATGACTTAGACTAATGGAAAGTAATCAAGCTGAACAAAAGAGAAAAAATTCTGCCAAACAAGAATAGACTTAAGGAATTAAGTGACTCCAAACAAAATAGCATTTGTATTATAGAAGTCCCAGAAGGGGCAGAGAGAGAGCGAGAAAAGGGGGCAAAAAATTTCTCTCAAGTTGTAGCTGAAAACTTCCCTAATCTGAGGAAGTAAACAGACATCTAGATCCAGGAGGCATAGAGAACTCCCATTTAAAAAAAAAAATCAAAAGCAAGCCAACACGAAGACATACTGTAATTAAATTTTCAACATATAGTGATAAAATATCTTAAAAGCAGCAAGACAAAAGACTCTTACTTATATGGGAAAACCCTTAGGGCTGTCAGATTTTTTCATCAGAAATTGCAAGCCAGAAGGGACTGGCATGGTATATTGCAAATACTGAGTGGTAAAAATCTGCAGCCAACAATGCTCTATCCAGCAAGGCTAACGTTGAAAGTAAGAGAAAGAATTTCACAGACAAAAACTAACATTCATGACCACTAAACCACCCTTGCAAGAAATACTAAAGGGGACTCTGCATAGAAAAGACACAAAGTGACAGTATGAAGGTAGGAAATACAAATGCAGTAAAAATGATTTTCAGTTAAAAAAAAAAAAAAAGTCAGGACCCTGGGTGGCTCAATTGGTTGAACATCTGACTTGATTTCAGCTCAGGTCATGATTTCAGTTTGTGGGATCAAACCCTGTGTCAGGCTCCACACTGACAGCACAGAGCCTGCTTGGGATTCTGTCTGCCCTTCCCTCTACTTGTGCTCTTGCTCTCAAAATAAATAAAAATAGGGGTGGGTCAGTCAGTTGAGCATCCAGTTCTTGATTTTGTCTCAAGTTATGAGCCCACTGCACCAATGGTGTGGAGTCTGCTAGGCTCTCTCTTTGACCCTCCCACACTTGCTCTCTCTCAAAATAAATAAACTTTATTAATTAGAAATTTAAAAAAACTTTTGAGAAAAATCAGTCGACGAATTCACAAAACAACAGGATAAAAGGATGCAAAATATGACAGCATATACCTGAACTGTGTGAGGACAGGAGTCAAGAATGGGTCAAACTTAAGCAGCTATCAAGTTAATATAGACTACAATATGCAGAAGGTGTTACATGCAAACCTAATGGTAACCACAAAAACTAATAAAGATGGGAAGAATAAAGAGATAGAAATCATAGTCACTGAAGAAAACCAGAGACCATGAAATGAAGACAAAGGATCAGAAAAATTCTCTACAACCTGAGAACAAGTTATGAAATAGCAATAAATTTTTACCAATAATTACTTTCAGTGTAAATGGAGTAAATGCTCTATAATCAAAAAAGACATAGGGTGACAGAGTAGATTGAAAAAAAACCAAGACCCATCTATATGAGCCTACAAGAGACTCAATTTAAAAAAATTTTTTTAAATGTTCCCAAAAAACAATCCAGTGAAGAAAGGGGCAGAAGACATGAATAGACACTTTTCCAAAGAAGACATCCAGATGGCCAACCGACATGAAAAAATGCTCAACATCACTCATCATCAGGGAAATACAAACCAAAACCACAATGAGATACCACCTCACACCTGTTGGAACGGCTAACATTAATAACTCGTGGCAGCAACAGATGTTGGTAAGGAGGCAGAGAAAGAGGATCTCTTTTGCACTGCTGGTGGGAATGCAAACTGGTACAGCCACACTGGAAAACAGTATGGAGGTTCCTCAAAAAATTAAAAGTAGAACTACCCTATGACCCAACAATTGCACTGTTAGGTATATATCCAGGAGATACAGGTATGCTGTTTCCAAGGGGCACGTGCACCCCATTGTTTATACCAGCAGTATCAACAATAGCCAAAGTATGGAAAGAGCCCAAATGTCCGTCAATGAATGAATGGATAAAGATGTGATACACACACACACACAATGGAGTATTACTCAGCAATCAAAAAGAATGAAATCTTGCCATTTGCAACTACGTGGATGGAACTAGAGAGTATTATGGTAAGTGAAATTAGAGAACGACAAGTATCATAGGACTTCACTCATGTGACTTTAACACACAGATAGATGAACACAAGGGAAGGTAAGCAAAAATAATATAAAAACAGGGAGGACAAAACATAAACTCTTAAATATGGAGAACAAACAGGGTTACTGAAGGGTTGTGGGAGGGAGGATGAGCTAAATGGGTTAGGGGCATTAAGGAATCTACTCCTGAAATCATTGTTGCACTATATGCTAACTAACTTGGATGTATATTAAAAAAATAAATTTTTAAATGTTCATCTTTTGAGAGAGAGCACAAGCAGGGGAGGGGCAGAGAGAGAGGAAGACAGAATCTGAAGCAGGCTCCAGGCTCCAAGCATCAGCACAGAGACTGACGTGGGGCTCAAACTCACAAACTGACTGAGCCACCCAGGCGCCCAACGTTTTTGTTATTTTTTAATTAAAAAAAATTTTTTTAAAGTAATCATTACCCAGCATTTGGTTCAAACAACCCAAGCAAGATTGAGTTTCATGCTTCACTGAGCCAGCCAGGTGCCCCAAGAGATTCTAGAGTTAAAGACACTTGCACATTTCAAAGTGAGGGTGTGGAGAAACATTAATAATTCAAGTGAATACCAAAGGAAAGCTGAAGTAGCAGTACTTACATCAGACAAACTAGACTTTACAAGAAAGACCGTAGAGGCACCTAACTCAGATGGTTGAGTTAGTCCAACTCTTGATTTCAGCTCTTGATCGGCTCAGGCCATGATCTCACAATTCATAAGATTGAGCCTTATGTCAGGCTCCACATTGTCAGCACATGCCTGTTTGGGATTCATTCTCTCTGTCTCTCTCTCCCTCCCTCCCTCCCTCAATAAACTTCAAAAGAAAAAAAAAAAAAACAATTGTAAATCTTTCTGCACCCAAATGGGAGCACCCAGATACATAAAACAAGAATATAAAAGAACTAATTGATAACAATACCATGTTAGTAGTTAACACTGCACTTAAATCAATGGACAGATCATCTAAGCAGAAAATCAACAAGGAAACAATGGATTTGAATGACACACTGGACCAGATGGACCTAACAGATATATTTAGAACATTGCATCCTAAAAAAAAATACACATTCAAGTGCACATGGAACATTCTCCAGAACAGATAACCTATTAGTCCACAAAACAAGCCTCAACAAATTTAAGATCAAAGTCCTACCATGTACCTTTTTTGACCACCACACTATGAAACTACGAGTCAACCACAAGAAAAAATCTGGTAAGACCACAAACACATAAAGGTTAAATAAATAGCATGCTACTAAACAATGAAATGGGGGTGGCAAAAACAATGAATGGGTCAGCCAGGAAATGGAAGAAAAAAAAAAATCTATGGTAACATGAAAATGAAAACAATGGTCTAAAACCTTTGGGATGCAGCACAAGTGGTCCTGAGAGGGAAGTATGTAGAAATCCAGGTCTGCCTCAAGAAGCAAGAAAAATCTCACAATGTAACCTTACACATAAAGGAGCTAAAAAAAGATCAAAGTTTAAAGCCAGTAGAAGGAAGGAAAGAAGATTCGAGCAGAAATAAATGATAAAGAAACTGGAAAAAAAAAAAAAAAACACCTTAATAAAACCAGGAGCTGGTTCTTTGAAAAAAATTACTAAAATTGGCCAACCTCTAGCCAGACTTAAGAGAAAGGACCCCAAATAAATATCACAAATGAGAGAGAAGTAACAACCAACACCACAGAAATACAAACAATTTAAAAAGATTATGAAAAATTACATGCCAACAAATTGGACAAGCTGTAAGAAATGGATCAATTCCTATAAATTACCTATAGGTAACCTATAAATTACCAACACTCAAGAAGGAATAGAAAATTTAAACAGGTTGATGACCAGTAAAGAAATTCAATCAATAATCAAAAATCTCCCAATAAACAGAAATCCAGGGCCAGATAGCTTTACAGGCAAATTCTACCAAATTAATTTAAAAGAATTAAAGGAATTATTAATTCTAAAAGAATAAAAGAATACCTATTTTCAAACTACTCCAGCAAAGCAAATAGACAAGGAAGGAAAACTTCCACATTCATTCTATGAGGCCAGCATTATCCTGATCCCAAAACCAGATAAAGACACGGCTAACAAAAAAACCAAAACAACCAAAAAAACGAACTACAGGCCGGTATCCCTGATGAACAAGGATGCAAAAATCCTCAACAAAATACTAGCAAACCGGAGCCAACAGTGTATTAAAAAAATCATTCACCACAATCAAGTGTGATTTATTCTTGGGTTGTAAGAGTGGTTCCGTATTCACAAATCCATCAACGTGATACACTCTATTAATAAAAGATTAAGGACCATACAGTCATTTTGATAGATGCAGAAGCAGCATTTGACAAAGTACAATACCCATTCAGGATAATGGGTACAAAGTAGGTTTAGAGGGGACATAACTCAATGTAATAAAGGCCATATATGAAAAACCCACAGCTAATATCATCCTAAACAGGGAAAAAGCAACAACTTTTTCTCTGCTGTCAGGAACAAGACAGGGATGTCAGCTCACCACTTTTATTCAGCATACTACTGGAAGTCCTAGCCACAGACAACAAAAAGAAAAACATCAAAATCCGTAAGGGAGAAATCAAACTCACTGTTTGCAGATAACATGATACTATAGGTAGAAAACCTGAAAGACTCCACCCCAAAACTGCTAGGATTTATAAATTCAGTGAAGTCGCAGGATACAAAAATCACTATAGAGAAATCTGTTGCATTTCTATATACCAATGACGAAGCAGCAGAAAGAGAAACTAAGGAATTAGTCCTGTTTACAGTTGCACCAAAAATAATAAGATACCTAGGAATAATTCTAACCAAGGAGGTGAAAGACCTGTAATCTGAAAACTAAAACACCGATGAAAGAAATTGACAATGACACAAGGGAAATGGAAAGACATTCCATGCTTGTGGGTTTCAAGAACAAATAGTATTAAAGTGTCTATACTACACAAAGCAATTTACAGATTTAATGCAACTCCTGTCAAGTCGTTTTCACAGAACTAGAACGAGCAATGCGTAAATGTGTATGGAACCATACAAGACCCTGAATAGCCAAAGCAATCTTGAAAACTAAAAGCAAAGCTAGAGGCATCACAATTCCAGACTTCAAGTTATATTACAAAGCTGTAGTAATCACAACAGTATGGTGTTGGCATAAAAATAGATACAGAGATCAATGGATCAGAACAGAAAGCCCAGAAATAAGCCCACCCTTATATGGTCAATTAATCTTCAATAAAGGAGGCAAGAATATGCAACAAGAAAAAGACCATCTCTTCAACAAATGTTGGAAAAACTGGACCTCTTTCTTACAGCACACACAAAAGTAAACTTAAAATGGATCAAACACCTAAATGTGAAATCCTTGAAGAAAACACAAGCAGTAATATCTCTGACATCAGTTGTACCAACTTCTTTCTAGATAGGTCTCCTGAGGCAAAGGCAACCAAAGCCAAAATAAACCTTTGGGGCTATATCAAAATTAAAAGCTTTTGCACAGCAAAGAAAACAATCAACCAAACTAAAAGGGAACATACTAAGTGGGAAAAGGTATTACCAATGGTATATCCCATAAGGGGTTAGTGTCCAAAATCTATAAAGAACGTATTCAACTCAACACCCAAAATGTTAATAATCCAATTAAAACTGGGCAGAAAACATGAATAGACATTTCTCCAAAGAAGACATCCAGATGGACAGCAAACACATGAAAAGATGCTTAGCATCACTCATCATCAGGGAAATGCAAATCAAAACTACAACAAGCTATCACCTCACACCTGTCAGAATGAGTAAACTCAGAAATCCAAAAAACAAGTGTTGGCAAAAATGTGGACAAAAACAAACGCTCTTGCATGGCTGGTGAGAATGCATACTGGTGCACTGTGGAAAACGGTACGGAGGTCCCTTACCCTACCATCCAGCAATCACACTACTGGGTATTTAACCAAAGAATACAAACACGCATGTGGAATGAATACATGCATCTGATGTTTATAAGAACATTGTTTACAATGGCCAAATTATGGACACAGCCCAACTGCCCATTGATTGATGGATGGATAAAGAATATGTGAGATAGATATAGATATAGATATAGATATAGATGTGAGACTTAGCCATAAGAATGAAATCTTGCCATTGCCAACAACAGGGATGGAGCTAAAAATGATTATGCTAAGAGAATTGAGAGGAACACATACCATATTATTTCACCCATGTGGAATTTAAGAAACAAAACAAAGGGAAGAGAGAGAGGGGCAGACCAAGAAACAGACTTTTAAGGTATAGAGAACAAACTGATGGTTACCAGAGGAGAAGTGGGTGGGGGGATGGGTGACATAGGTGAGGGGGATTAAGGAGGACACCTGTGATGAGCACTGGGTGATATATGGAAGTGTTGAATCACTATATTGTACACCTGAAACCATTATACTGTATGTTAACTGGAATTTAAATAAAAACTTCAAGTGTCACCACCTGTGCACCAGAGGGTAGAACAAGATGGAAAGCCAAAGATGGAGTTGGTGTTGCCAACACTCCTACACTTTACTCCTGACATCTTTATGGCCCATATAACATTTGTGTGCCATTCTTCCTCTATGACCCTGGAGCTAGATATTGGGAAATCCGTTGCAGCCCCAAGCTACAGCAACTATATAAACAGCCAACAGGAGATTCCTAGCCACCTGGTCAAGAGGTCCTTTCCTCACCCAACAGTTGGAGGGATTGTGAACTTTAGCTTACGTAATGGTCCAGGACAGGAAGACATTTCCTGATGCAAGAGGAAGGTACATTAGTGCAAGACTAGGGGCGATAAGACTCATGGTTTTACAGACCATAGACATGGCAAATTTTTCTTGAGCAGTAACGCAGTAGCTGTTTGGTCCTCATGAGCTAATAGCAGCTCTGGCTTTTCAACATTTTTCATTTTTGAGGAATAGGGGCTATGAACAGTCTAGCTACTTGCTGCTGAAAAGGGATGTAGATAGCTTTGACAAATGAAACTGCCTTGCATCTAACTGCAGACATTCCCTAGTACTAAGTTGAATCCCCATCCTTCATAGAGCCATTATTTTGGAACTCTGGTGTAATAGACCTAAGCTCTTATTCTGCATTTTGTAATGAGGTCAGTTAAGTTAGTTCATTGAAACAGTGGTGTCTTTTCAGGAGGCTGTCCTGACAGTGAGCTTTCAAAGTCAAGCCTAGCACATGCAGTCAAGTAGAAAATTAGCCAGATATGCAAGGAAACCAGAAGAATTCAGGATCCAGCCTAGTTTTATAGGTAAACAATCATTCAAGGATAATCAGAACTAGAATGTAACTCCCATATGAAAACATATGAAAACAATTTCCATTTTTCCTCTCTAAAAATCACTGTCAAAGGTAGCCAAATTAAGAGTCAGTTGTTTGTAAAGCAAATCCAGTTTTAACAAACTTGGCCAAATTATTTACCCAATTGCAGCAAGAATAGTGATTGATTAGGTCCTTTTATATCTGCTTTGCTAGAGCGTCTCATAAGGAATTTCAGATTGAGCCTGCAACAGCTTTTCAAGGCTAAGAGCCAAACCAAATACTTGCCACCAGACTTGCCTACAATACCTGTAGGTTTGGGTTACTTCTTTCACGAGGTCCTCAAGATATCCTGAACTTCTTGAGCCTTCCAGGAAGTGACCCTCCTTACTCACCTGGTAGGGTTCCTGGGAACACTCACAAGCAAGGTACCAGGCCAGTTGTTTCCAAGGTGCTTCACAGGCTCCATAAAAATCAACCTTAGTGCCTTAATGCTGTCTGGTCGTATCTGAGCCAATGCAGACCTCTCTCAAATAGGACATTGCAGTCAAAGCCTTGACAATATGACCAGTGTTTCCAGTGGAGTCCTGTTACAAGGAGAACAGATTCTTACTGGATTTTCTCGGGTAACTTTAATTGATTTCCCATTTTGTCATTGCTGCAAACCCCAGCCAAACCCTTCTGGATATGAAATTCCCTCAAATTCACAACACATCCAGCATTAAGACCCCTAGGTCCTGTACTTGTTTTACTATAATTTTTCCTTTAAGAAAGCTTCTTATTGGTTAGCAACTCAATCCAGTCCGCTTCCCTTCTTAGCCAAGGCATATAAAGGGTGTTCAAGATTTTTTATTTTTAAGATCTCAACACCCAACGTGAAGCTCAAACCCACTACCCCAAGATCAAGAGTCACATGCTGTACTAAGCCAGCCAGGCATCCCTTAAAGGTCTTGATATCTGGATTAGATGGGAAATAAAAGGTCTCCAGTAACTCAGTAAAAAACCAACAAGCCTGTAATCCCTTTCCCGTTTCAGAGATTGGGAAGGTTTGTTTTTTTATCAGTAACCACCTTTTGTCTTACACAACCAGATGATGCCCAGGAGCTTGACTAATTAACCTGGCCCTTGCATCTTGTAGCTATTTCCCTCCCATCTTCAGGACTAAGTACACAGCTGCTTGAGTCGGAGGATAAATCATCACAGGTTAACATCATCTCCATAATGAGAGCACCATAGCCTCAGGCAATCGTCCTATTTATTGCTCTCCAGGGACCAGCAGCTGTATTGTATAGGTTCCCATTTTGCATGACCCACGAGGATAGGTTTCGCAACTCAGCTACACAACCTGAATTCACCTGTTGTAGTTAGATCCGGATCCTGTAGATCTCCATACCCAAAATATACTCCAGAAAAGGGGGGGGGGGGGACTATGCACTAGAAAATATCAGGGAGGAAGCCTGCTGATCTGTAGATAGAGACTAGTTGGTCTAACCTTGATAATTTGTCCCTCATGGCCATCAGTAGCCTTTATTTCTCCCCCAAATTTTGAGGGGTTTCCGTAGATCAGTGTACATTCAGCCCCATTGTCTGTTAGAGCTAGTACAGTCTGTTAGTGGGACACCAACAAATGGTGAATTCAACCTGGATCCTCTGGTCGCCACCTATTGCAGGAACTAGAGAGCAAAGCACTAGAGGACAACGTTGGCCTAACCCCCCAGTTCTCAGAGGGGCAGTCGGTGACAGTAGGGCAGTGGCTTCAAGGCAATAAGCTACTTTCCCTTAGATGATGCCTTCAGTAGGTCCAGCAAGACTGAACTGGGCTGTGTGTATTTTCTCTTGGGGTCCCGGATAATATTAGATCTTGCCACAGTTGTTCATAAGCAACCTTGATGGGCCCCCCTCTCTGCCATTTTGTCGTAGTCAGGGTCCTTTGATTTTCGACCTACTTCCCTTCTGAGGGATCCTTTCAGTTTCACTTATGTCAGTCAACATGAAGCTACTGGAGGAAGGGGCTGATTTACCACAGGGTCCAGGACAGATGCCGAAGTCCTATACCACGCCCTTGGGGCTGACTGTAGGCCACAGTTCTTCATACCAGAGCAAAAGAATTCTTCATCTGGGCCTCTCATTTACGCTGCATGTAAATGGCATGTTTCATTCCCAGTTCACATATAATTTCTTGTAGTCCTTCCATAGAGGCCAGGTTATCTTAATGCTCTAAGTTATCCAGTCAATCAACCGAGCTAAGTGCCTGCGTTTCTCACCCATGCTTGAGGCACGTAACCTTTGTTGCAGTGACTGAGGCTATTTTTTATATCGCACTTAACCCATTTAACCCACCACCATCTCCCCCAGTATCCCACAGTTGTAACACCCAAGCTGCCACCCCTTCTCAGGCCTTTTGCTTCCCCGCCACGTCAGGCAGAATACCTAACAACTCTTGGGGCCGCTTTGAGGCGTCCCCATACTCATGCACTGGTCTGAAACGCTCCAAAGAGCCAAGTCTCCCCCTGCGGCCAGGGCTGGCCAGCTTGGGCTTGAACCCCGGCGTCTGGCTCCTCCCCCCACCCCCCTGTGTTTCCCCCCCCTCCTCCAGACAACCCATTCTCCCCCCTCCCGGCATGGACCCCTTACCCAAGCTCGTTTTGTCTTGGGCATCCTGTTGACTACACCGACTGTTAAAAGGTAGAGGAGGGTCACTATCCTCCAGCCTTAGACGGCCTTTTTACAGCGAAAACCGAAACAGACCACTGCACTGTCTTCCTCACGGCCACTTACTGACACGGGCGGTGGTCCAGGGCGCCGTGCAGGGATCCTCCACTGCTGCTCTCTGAGCCATATCCCCCGAAGCCACCCAGACCTTAATCCCTAGCTTTTACGGAACGAGAAGCGAGCTGGCGAGGACCCAGGGTAGTTACCTCGAGTGGTGTCACCTGTGCGCCAGAGGCTCGCTCTAACGTGGTCCCACCTGTGTGGCAGAGCAGAGAACAAGGTGGGAGGGCCCAAGGCGGAGTCAGGCTGTCCGCACTCCTACACGACCTTTCTCCTGCACAGTTCTCAGCCCTGTTGTGTTATCTGGGGACCGGAGCAGAGAGAAGTTTAGTCACAGCTGCTAAAACATTTATTTGGTCCTCCGGGTACATCACGCTTCGCGTTTCCTTCGTGGGGGCCTGGGTTTTGCTGTACCCAGGCATTTCCCCCAAAGCTGAAACTCAAGGGAAAAAAACCCTCCATTTCTAAGTAGACTTGTTTTTATTTTCAAGAAAGACTTGCTCGCTCCTCCGATAACCCTAAAGCTAAGATGGACTTTTCTTGATCATTTCCAACTTCCTGTTTTTTCCCCCGCCAAGTCTGATTTTAAGAGTCTGCTTTTATAGAAACTATTTAACAGTAGCTTTCTGCACAATCCCATTATCCCATCGAGTCACAGCCAAGCCTGCGACGCAGTGTGAATACTTCTGACAATTAGTGTGATAGTTTGTCATTCCGTGTGGTACCTAGTAAAATGATAGTTTTAGGCAATGGCCCATTTCATAAGCTACTTACTTTTCAAAAGTTACTTTTTCATAAGTTGTTATAAATGTTGGTGACAGTTTTAAAAATCAAAAACCTTTAGGGGCACCTGGGTGGCGCGGTCGGTTAAGCGTCCGACTTCAGCCAGGTCACAATCTCGCGGTCCGGGAGTTCGAGCCCCGCATCAGGCTCTGGGCTGATGGCTCAGAGCCTGGAGCCTGTTTCCGATTCTGTGTCTCCCTCTCTCTCTGCCCCCCCCCCTGTTCATGCTCTGTCTCTCTCTGTCCCAAAAATAAATAAACGTTGAAAAAAAAAATCAAAAACCTTTATAGGATTTTCCACATTAAAAATGCAAGTAAGGGGCACCTGGGAGCCTCAGTCAGTTAAGTGTCCGACTTCGGCTCAGGTCATGATCTACCAGTTCGTGGGTTTGAGCCCCACATCGGGCTCTGTGCTGACCGCTCAGAGCCTGGAGCCTGCTTCGGATTCTGTGTCTCCCTCTCTCTCTGCCCTCCCCACTTCACGCTCTGCCTCTCTCTCAAAAATAACATTAAAAAAAATCCAAGTAAATGTTATAGAGTTTAACAAATGTATACATATCCAAGATGGATACTCAGCTGGAATTTACTGGTAAGGACTGTTAAACCACTCAAACGTGCCCTTCCAACCGGTAATTAGCTGCTGCCTTGGCCTTGAACTCCTTCCTCCCCGATGCCTACCCCCACCCAAGTCCATGCCACATCTCTCAAGGTTGATGTCTGGCATACTGGTCCACTACAACATGCTATATCCTGACTCAAGTATTTTGAAAAACATTCTTGTCTGTTCTTCCCATCTGGAAAAAAAACAAAAACGAAAAAAACACAAAGCTGCTTACATCATGATTTTATTACACCTTGACTGTGGAGATTTAAATTTTCCCAGAGTATAAGTAAGGCCTGTTTTCTTCTCCATTGCTTTTTCTAATTTGGAAAAAAAATTTTTTTTCAATAAAAAAATCCCAGCTTCAGGGGAGTTAGGAAAGGCGGGAGAGAGCCAAGGGAACAGGGTTTTCACAGCAGAGGCCCCCCTGGGGGAAATAACCAGACGGGGCCTACCAGTAGGGTGGTGCAGCAGGGCTTGGGGGCGGGGGGTACTGGCACCCACAAAACCCAGGAAGTCAGATGTTCTTGGCGTGCAAGTACTTATGGAGACCAGAACAAACTCATGACCAGTGTAACAGGGCTTAGGCTGAAAGCAAGGCCCTCAGCCTCACAGAACTGGGCTCGCAGTCAAGGACCCAGCGAGACAAGGCCACATAGGAGGAGACAAAAGCTGGCGCCAGCACCAGAATCTGCTCGAATGCTGCTTTGGAAGAGTGGCCCCCAGGTGCCAAATGTGTGTACCCCCAAATCTGGACGCTATTGACTGCCTGTAACAGAAGATTAAACTCAAATGGGCTTAAACAGGGGTCTTATTGGCTCATGTGATTGAGTTCCACGTTAACAGCTCCGTCTGTAGGTTTAACACTTGAGCCTTCTATCCACATGACGAGAAAACATTCCAGTTTTGTGTCCCAAAGACCAAGGCATCTTTTCCCAGAAGCCTTTGGAAAACTTCCTCCTATCTCTGGGGCCCAGATTGGGTTGTGTTCCCCTCTGGGAACTAACCAAAGTGAGCAGAGCAATGACATCGCCGGCCGGCTTAGGCCTGGGCTCTTGAGCCAAACGTTAGCCGGGGGGGCTGGGATTGCGAGGTTGGCAGGATTGACTCAGGTGTGTCAAGTGCCTCCCAAACTATCCCCACCCCTCCCCACTCCCAAACTGGGGTCACTGCCAGACCACACGGGCGCTCCACAGTGGAGGGGGTGGAAGGGTGGAGCCGAAGAGGCAGAGAAAACCCCAACGTTCCCGGTGATTCCTTCGCTTGAACACACAGCGTGGTGTTGGCAGTCAGACCAAGTGCTGGGGCACAGAATGGACCTCGTTTTCTGCATCCTCTCGTGAGCCTGGTACAGAGCCCCAGCCAGTGTTCAAATAAATGTGGAATGAATGGAATGTCTCATTACCAACATGATCTCAATGGATCCATAGGTCACTGTATCATATCACCACACTCACTTTACAGGGTAGGAAACTCAGCCATGCCAAGTGACCAAAGTCACAACAAAGTGGACGCCTTTTTGTCGGTGACCCCAAGGCACTTCCCATCCTAACATTAAGACAGGTATGTCCTGGGCTGGGAAAAGCAAGAAGGGACCAAGTAACATCCCAAGAGGGAACAAAAAAGGCCCAAACAAATGAAAGTAGAATAAAACCTATGTAGAGGACAGTATTATTTCTGAAACCTTTTAGTCTCATTTTACTTTGACACTGACCCTAAAGCTGAGAATAACAGGCGAAAAGCCTGTATGTATCCAAACTGGGATATACGAATTGTTTTAGTCCCCTGAAGTTTTTGAGAAGATTTTGGTACAAATTACTTGAAATCAGTGTTAAAAATCTATCGAGTGATATATATATATATATCCAGTGATAAATCATGAAGTACCCTGTGTCACAACGTATTCCTGTCAAAAATGTTTATAACCGAATCTCAGCCTAACTCCCACAGTCAACGGGAAACAAGTCAAACACAGAATATTTGTCACTTTATGAGACAGCTGGCCTTGTCTATTCAAAGAGTCACTGTTGGGGCATCTGGGTGGCTCAATCAGTTAGACATCTGACTTTTGATCTCAGCTCAGGTCTTGATCTCAGGGTTGTGAGTTCAAACTCCACACTGGCTGTGAAGCCTACAAGAAAGAAAGAAAGGAAGGAAGGAAGGAAGGAAGGAAGGAAGAAAGAAGCCTACTAAAAAAGAAAAAAAAAAAGTTGTAGGTTTAAAGAGATTAAAGGGACCAATAACGGTGCTTAGACCCGAATTGGATCTTTGTTTAAAATACATTAAAAAAGTAATAATAATGACATAAAATAAAACACATTAGTGGAAGAACCAGAAGTATTGGAACATGGATTGAATGTGAACTTAACGTTAATTTTTTTTTTTAACGTTTTATTTATTTTTGAGACAGAGAGAGAGCATGAACAGGGGAGGGTCAACGAGAGGGAGACACAGAATCTGAAACAGGCTCCAGGCTCTGAGCTGTCAGCACAGAGCCCGACTCGGGGCTCGAACTCACGGACCTCGAGATCATGACCTGAGCCAAGGTCGGCTGCTTAACCGACTGAGCCACCCAGGTGCCCCACGTTAATTTTATTAAGTGTAGTAATGGTGGAATTGCAATTACACAAAAAAAATGCTTATTTTTAGCGGATGCATGCCAACGTATTTAGGGGTGAAGTGTCAAAGTGTCGAAGTCTACAATTTATTTAAAAAAAATTTTTTTTTCAACGTTTTTATTTATTTTTGGGACAGAGAGAGACAGAGCATGAACGGGGGAGGGGCAGAGAGAGAGGGAGACACAGAATCGGAAACAGGCTCCAGGCTCCGAGCCATCAGCCCAGAGCCTGACGCGGGGCTCGAACTCCCGGACCGCGAGATCGTGACCTGGCTGAAGTCGGACGCTTAACCGACTGCGCCACCCAGGCGCCCCTACAATTTATTTTTAGATGGTTCAACCAATTTATATACAAACACATACACACACATAAATAGAGAGTAAATGTGGCAAAATGTTAAGTTATCAGATCTAGGGAGAGGGCATACGGGTGTTTATCATATCTTTTTTCCCCAACTCTCCATTTTGAAATATTTCACAAAGTGGAGGGATATCCTAGATTTTCCATTTAGGGGTGCTTGGGTGGCTCAGTTGGTTAAGGGTCTGCCTCTTGCTTTTGGCTCAGTCATGATCTCACAGTTTGTGAGATAGAGCCCCGCGTCGGGCTCCGTGCTGACGGCGCGTGCTCTCTCTCTCTCTCTCTCTCTCTCTCCCAAAATAAATAAATACACTTAGAAAAAAAAATCATCACTTTCAAAATGCTCTGTCCTGGCAGGCACGTAGGTCTTTCAGGTAGGGTTTCTCCAAGTATGGTCTCTCACCATCAGTATGAGAACCGCAAGAGAAAATATAGGAATGGTCAACGAGCACATGAAAAGAAACTCTGCATCAGTCGTCAAGAAAATGCAAATGCAATTACAGTGCCACACGCCTGAAACTAATGTAACATTGTGTGTCGACTATATGTCAATGGGAAAAAAATGCGAAGGGAAACCAAGCTGAGATAGCACCACACGCCCACCAGAATGGCTGAACAGAGAAAGGCCACAACATCAGTGTCGGTGAAGATATGGAGTGTCAGGAACGCCTGTATTTTGTGGTACGGGGGGGTTGTAAAATGGTACAGCTACTCGGGAGAACGATGTGGCAGTTTGTTATAATTCAGCATATACTTGGTTAAACATCCGACTCGATTTCGGCTCAGGTCAGGAGCTCACGGTTCATGGGTTCGGGCCCCACGTGGGGCTGTGCGCTGGCAGCACAGAGCCTGCTTGGGATTCTCTCTCTGCCTCTCTCCCGCTCACGTGCACGCTCTCTCTTTCTGTCTCTCTCAAAATTAATAGATATTAAAAAAATAAATAAATTCAGCGTATCCTGCCCATACAACCTTCCTCTCAGGTCCCCAGAGGAATGAAAACCTACGTCCAAAGACTCGTATCCCAGTGTTCACGGCAGCTGTATGGACAACGGGCAGACCCTGGAGACAGCCGTGCAGGGTGTCACCAACCCGAGTGCAGATAAACCCTGAGGCAGCCCCACGTGGACATGTGCAGGAACGCGAGTGTTTGCAAGCAACCACGAGAGGACGCGCTGCACGCTTCTCTTTTTATATGAATTCCTAGAACCAGCTGGACCTACCTATAGAGACGGAACAGATGTGCCTGGGACTGGAGGTCAGGAAGGATTGGCGGCAAAGGGACACAAGAGAACTTTCTGGGGCCTGTGGAACAAATTCCGCATCTTGTCTGGCAGTGGTCACGTGGGAACCTGCGTTTGTCCGAAAGCACTCTCGAGACAGGTGCATTTTCTTTCGGGCAAATTCTGTCTCCATAAAGCTGACTTAAAACACACTTACACATCTTTTTTTCCCCGCTCCGGTGGTGAGATGGGCTCTTTCAGACAGGGTTTCCCAAAATATGATTTCTGGGCTTTGTGCATCAGCCTCACCAGGAAATCTGACCCACTGAGTCAGAATCTCAGGACTGGGCGGGGAGGAGTCACGGGCACCCCAGAGGCTGCCGGAGCCGCCCGTGCCAGAGGCCGGTGTCACAGCTCGGCGACACAAGCCACGTCTGGATTTCACGCAATAGCAGCTGGTGGTGCCCGGTGGGGAAAGAGACTAGAGAAATGACTCGAGAGGAATCCCAGGCCGACCAACCTGCCGCCTAACTTGCCAGCTTCTGTTCTGTACAAAGGGAAAGACAGGCTCTGAAGGCCAGGCTGGAACTTGTGAGAAGGGCCCCTGGCGAAGGAAGGAATTATGGGCTGCGAGAAAGGGGGGCCACGGGGCTCCCTTCCGAAGCCTGCCACTCTCCATCCAGGCTGTGCCTCAGAATCTTGGGGACCTTTTTAAAAAAGTCTAATTCCTCTTTTTTTTTTTTTTTTAATTTATTGAGAGAAAGAGAGTGCAGGGGAGGGGCAGAGAGACGGGGAGAGAGAGAATCCCAAGAAGGCTCCACGTGGTCAGCCCAGAGCCTGACGTGGGGCCCGAACCCACGAACCATGAGATTGTGACCCGCTTAACCGACTGAGCCACCCGGGTGCCCCGTCCAACTCCTCTTTTAATCATAGTAGTATATAAATACAGGGTCTTAAAAAAACAAACATGTGAATATGGCTTTAGTAACACTAAAAATCAAAAGAGATTGGTCCCTCTGTGACCTTATTTCTGCTCCTTGGAGACACTGAGAAGCTTTTCACTCTTAAGTGTGCAGCTTGATGAATATTTACATGTGTGCCCCCCCCGAGCCCGCCTAGACGAAGACCCAGACCGTTTCCAGCACCCTAGAATGTTTGCTAGGTGCCCCTTCTCGGTTCATATTTCCCCAGACAACCACTATTCTGACTTCTGTCACCACTGGGAAGTTTCAAGGCAACCACTCTAAATTATTTTTGTCATGGGGCGCCTGCGTGGCTCAGTTAAGCGTCAGGCTTCAGCTCAGGTCACCATCTCACGGTTCATGGGTTTGAGCCCCACATCTGGCTCTGTGCTGTCAGCACTGAGCCTGCTTTGGATCCTCTGTCCCCGTCTCTCTCTGCCCACCTTCCCCGCTGGTTCTGTAAGTGAACGAACTTTAAAAAAATTGTTTTTGTCCTTTCTTCTAGCATTTGTTTCCGTATTTCTAAATGATATACTAACACTGCTATTTCCGGGTCTGCCTGCTTTGGGCAGGAACTAGCAGCTTCTTAGGACGCTAGATCCCACGTTCACTCTTCTTGCCCTGCCTCACCAAGGGAAGCTACAACACTTGCCAATTTCCAGGCCCCGCCACCAAACTGCCACGCCCTGGGCACCTGTGTACCCGCAGCCGCAGGCCCTCGGTAGCTGCGAGCCGGGCCCTCCACCTTAAGCCGGCCCGACATGCCGGACTCAGGACGTCTGCGGAGAAGGGCTCCGCGGTGTGAAAGCGGAACCTGTTACCAGGCTGCGGGGTTCAACTGGAGTTGGAATAAGCAAGCCAAGAGAAACCCCAGTGTTTCTAAGGACCCCCCCCCCCCCACCTTTCCACCGGTCGGCCCATCCGTGCCGCGCAAACCTCTGGTCTGAACGGACCCCTCAAGGCTTCTGTCTGACAGGAACCCGAATGCATGGCCTACCTCCAGAGAGGAAGGCCAGTCCGCACGGGACAGTCACATCGGATGTTCAGCGCCAAGATGCGACGCAGGTACAGCCTCCTGTCACTTGGAGAGAGGGCTGTGCAGGGCTGGAGACACTGAACCAGTCCTTCCGGCTCACCCTGTGGCCACTCCCTCGGCCCAAAGGCTCCTCACTGAACCCCAACACAGACCTCTGCAGGCCGGTGTCCCCACAATTCTGATTTCCTTTCTCACTGGGACCCTACGCTCTGCGGCTCCCGTGGCATCTCCGGCCCCGGGCAGGAGATCTGCACCCTCCCTGCCTCGGGAGCCCTGCCAGCCCTGCACCCACCCTCGCCAGCCCGGGAGGAAACCCTCTTCCCGCCTCCGGGGCGGGGGGGGGGGGACAGTTCGCATGTCCTGTCCTGCAGACACTGCTGGGGGGTGGTGTGCCCCCAAGTGCC
This sequence comes from Prionailurus viverrinus, assembly GCF_022837055.1. Taxonomy (NCBI): domain Eukaryota; kingdom Metazoa; phylum Chordata; class Mammalia; order Carnivora; family Felidae; genus Prionailurus; species Prionailurus viverrinus. The sequence continues at coordinate 154,771,341 of NC_062562.1, forward strand.
CGGGGATGGCGCTTCCGGCGGCTGCCAAGTCCCCGGCTCTGCAGGCCCGGGCGAGAACCGACGGGCAGCACCTGTGATCGTGAAGTCCTCCTGGTCCTTAAGACCGAAAGGGTGTGCACGTGTGACCAAACAGGTACAGGGTAGGATGGGAAATGGCCATTTTAATGAGGGAGAAACCCAGGCTCCAAGATGCTAAGAAGCCATCCCAAGGTCACCGAACAAGTCCGCTTCGGGAGCCGGAGACTAAAATACACTCTGCCCGGGGCCACAGGAAACCTCCTTTCCCTTGGACGTGATCTGCTTGCACCAGAAGTCCAGTCCCGGGTTCGCTCAGGGACGGCCCCTCAAGCACAGGGCAGGGACACCTGGAAGCCTGGGTCCAGGGGAGCGGCTACCCCAGCCAGCACCCTGGCCTCCACTGACGGGCCACAGGCCCTCATGTCTCTGGATGGGCAGAAGCCAAATCACTTGGTCCCCTTGGCACAGACCCAGGATCTTGGAGAGGCACAGTCCCAAGCCACAATCTTGCCTTCCTCCAGGCCCCCGCACTTGAGATCCGGCTGGTCCTCATCTTCCTCTGGGAGTCTGGGGAGGGTGAGAAGAGGGGCCGGGCTCAGGATGACGGGCTCTGCTGGCCAGTGCGCCCGATGCCAGGGCTGGCGTGGAGACTGCGTGACCACTGCACAGAGCCAGGAGAGTCTGCAAAGGGCTCTGGGGTTGGAACGAGGATGCCCCATAGCTTGAGAGAACCACCCGCCCCCTCCGTGCAGTGCCCCTTATCTACCGAACAGGGTGATGCTCCTGCTCGGGTGGGTACGCTAGGGGGCCCAATAAGGGATGGGGTGACTGGGGCTAAATGAAACCAGGCCCTGAGTGGGGCAGTGGGGGAGGGGTGTCTCCCAAGAGCTACCCCAGGCTGGTGGTGGAGCAGGGGGCTGAAACTGGGAACGGAAGGAGGATCCAGATCAACAGTGGGGGAGGTGTCAGCGGAAAGGAAGGCCTCGACCCCTCTTCGGTGCCTGCCGTGATGTCATTCTGGTCACACTGGGGACAGAGAGGCCACCCACCCAGGCCCACGGTCACTTACAAATGGGATGGTAGTGGAGCCCCATCAATCCAGTGCCAGCCCTGGGGGCCTCGCTGGGCCCCCACCCAGGAGTACTTGGTGACTGGGTATCTGCTCAGGAAGTCCTGAAGGAGAAAAGCAGCTGGTCACCCTTCTCCGACCCTAGTAAGGCTCCTCCCCGGGAATTCTGTGCCCCACCCTGCCCCGCCCCTGCCCCACCTCCTGCAGATTCCCAACTTACTGAGCCAGAGAAGTGACCAGAGAAGTGACTCGGCTCAACCCGGCTCTCCCAGAACATCAGGAAGTGGAAAGCTGTATTGGATGCTCGTGGGTTGGCAGACACTGTGCTCAGGACTGGGGACCAGAAATGGGGGTGATCCCATCTCCGCTTCGCGGGGAGAGAGGATGCGAATGCCAGTCCCCACCCAGCAACGCGAGATGGATACTGAGCGGCCAGAGAGGCGGGGAGAAAGCTGGGAGACTCCAGAGTACATCCGGGGAGCAAACAGCCTGACTGTGCAGGAGGCGATGACAGGGCTGAGGCGGCCGCGGAGGGGGCCTGGGAGCAGATAGGCAGCAAGAGCGCACCTGTCAGCGAGAGCATAATGTACCCTGCACCAGTTGGGCGCGATGTCACGACCATTTACAAAAAGAAGACAAGTACGAAGGCCACGGAGCGGTATGAGGAAAGTCATCAGACAGGGTTACAGTGAATCAGAACGTCAATCAGCTGCGCCATGATCACCGTCATGACAAAACACGTACGCACACAAACACAGACACACAAGGAACGATAAAAGCCGGGAGTGCGTTGGAGAGCTATTAGAGACCGTTTTTCTTTTTCTTTTGAGTATTTGTCCTTGAGGTCATGTTGTTTTTGGCAACAGAGTGAACGAAAACATTGCATTAAAATTTTTTTAACTCAGAAAAAGATGTTTCAGTGCTGTAAGTCCTGGTGTGGGGCAGCGATGCTGGTGCATCTTCCAGAACATACTTCGGTGCCACCTTAACAGGAGCAGTGACATCCTTCTGATCACTTGAGTGAGTGATTCCACTTTGGAGGAAAAATCCAAGAACATAAAGGGGGAGGAAATGAACTTCTCCAAAGATAACACAGTGTTATTTGTAAAGAAAAAATGGAAACCACCCAATTGCTTAGTAATAAGGAAATAACTAGGCACGTTATGGGACATCAACACGATGGAAAATTACAATGCTGGTAACAGTGACAAGTACGTAGAAAATGTAATGCCAGAAAATGTAAATACGAAAACAGCAAAGCAAAGAAGAGCAGAAGAGCAAAAATATGGCCTGGGGAAAGCATCATCCATAGATTAAGTTCCAGAAACTTCTGAGTCACTTATGGTCCAAAGAATTGCTGTGTATGAGGCCGCCAAAATCCCAGGGCCTCCATGGCTTTCAGCTGGTGCTTCTCCAACTTTGCCACCAATTTGGGAACATGGGGGAATATGACCCTCAGCAGAATTTCCTTGAAATCCCATATTTTCCATCTTAAAAGTGAGCTAAATTATCTGCTAAATTAGTCTTCAAACATCTTTTTTAAAAATTGTGAATAAAATACATACCAAGAACTTTAGCATTTTAACTATTTTTAAGTGTACAAGCTGCTGGCATTATGTCCATTCACACTGTTGTGCAACCACCGTCCATCCCCAGAACTTTCTCATCTTCCTCCATGGAAACTCCAGGCCCATTAAACACCCTCCTATCCCCCCACCTGCTTGACGAGCACCACTCTACTTCCTGCCTTCATACATTTCAGCTTTCATATTCAAATGCTCCAATTAGTTAATCTTCGTAATCTTATGATGGAGATTTTTTCATGGTTTTTTTTTCACCTTTCTGTAGTCAACTGTGGCTTCTTCCTCCCTCCACCCCACAAACACAGCCGTTCTTAAACCAATGGCGAGTGAGTCTGCTGACCGATGACACTTAAACTTTCTCCTTTTCTCTAACTGCGAGCAAAATCAGCTCTTGGGGAGGCTGAGACCTGCTGATCCAGGGCTGTGTGTGTCACTGGCACCTTGTCCCTGGGTGTGTGTGTCCCAGCTCCTGGAGCCTGGCCTTTGCCAGCTCCCTCTGCCTGCCAACCCTCAGCTGCTCCTCCTCACCCGGTGCCTCCTGAAGCTTCTGTCCTCGTGGAGAGCTCCACAGTCATCACGTTCCAGATTTGAACAGCCCGGGACCCAAATCTTCACCCTTGTCTTCTTGCAAGGAGCTTATCCAGACTTCATGATATGTTTCCTATATACTTATGTTTCAAATAATTGATCTTGTATGCTTAGTTTTAAAAGAATTCTTGGGGTGCCTGGGTGGCGCAGTCAGTTGAGTGTCCAACTTCATCTCAGGTCATGATCTCGTGGTCCATGAGTTTGAGTCCCGTGTCGGGCTCTGTGCTGGCAGCTCAGAGCCTGGAGCCTGCTTCGGATTCTGTGTCTCCCTCTCTCCCTGCCCCTCCCCCACTCATGCTCTGTCTCTCTCTGTCTCAGAAATAAACATTAAAAAAAATAATTAAAAAAATTTAAAAAAAAAGTTAAAAAAAAGTTAAAAGAATTCTTTATCTGAAGCTTGCAATTTGGTGAAGTTCATCTCCCCCATGGAGGACCCACCAGCCACAGGGAAGTTTTTGCTCAGAGGGCTGAGGTCATTCTGAACTCAACCTGTCTGCTTAGAAGCTGGAGGGCAGGGACAGACTTTCCGAGGACACTTGCTGTGCTCAGTGGGTCACTGCCCAGCTGGGTCCCCTCCCCAGCTCCAGCCACTCTCTAGGGACCCACCTCCATTCCCACTGGCCTCCATTTTGCAGACGCAACCAAGGACCTGAGAATGTTCTCATCTGACAAATATAAGAACTCAGGTCTGACGCAGGCCCCCGACAAAAACGCTTAAATACTGACCTCCTGCTTACAGGGCTACTGTCCCTCTAGCATTTCCTCCTAATTACGTAGCACACATTATTCACAGAACATTTAGAAGATTAGAAAAAATTAAAACTTTAAAGAAGAAAAAAAAAAAATCACTCGTAATCTTGCCCCCAGCGGTAACCACAATTAGGATATTACTATACATATTTCCTTTCTGTTTTTCCTTTGTATATTTATTTTTACCATACTGAGATTTGATGGTTTTCAATCTACATTGTATCTTTCTCATTTCTCCATGTTTTCTGAAACGTCAGTGCTATTCCTGGTAATGAAATAACTCATGTTCACTGTAAAACATTTTCTCCAGCATGGTTTTCTGTCCATCTCCAGGGAACTCTCTGAGAGAAAGAAGGCAGGAACCACCTTCCCTGTTGTGCAGCACAGAACAGCTCTGTGTCAAGACTGGGCAGGAACAGTCCAAGAAAACAGAATGTTATGTATGTGGAATCTTAAGTAAAATATTAACAAGTCAAACCCAGAAGTATTTGAGGAAGAAAACATCACGGCTAAGTCAACTAGCACAAGAGGCCTGTACTGAAGTGAAGAGCCTGCTTGGGATTCTCTCTAAATAATAAAATAAAAAATAAAAAACAAAAAGTAAAATAAATAAATAAAAACAGACCAACGTAATCCACCACAGAGATTAAAGAGGAAACAACGGTATCATCTCGAAACACACACAAAGAAGCATCCCATGAAATGAAACTCATTCATGTTTAGAACTCTTCAAAAAATGGGACTAGAAAGGAACTTCCTTAAACGCTAACATTTAAGGAATGGGCTGTTCTGGCTCATCATTGACTCCCCAGGGCCAAACACAGCGTAGGTGGTCAATAGATACTTATTAAATCGCTGACCGAAGGAACCCTCACTGTGAAGGGCTGGGCACAGGCTGGACGGGAGCCCGCCTGCGCCCGTGTTCCCAGCTCCACCTCTGCGTCTTAGAATGAAGAGTAGATTGACGACCTTGGGAGCCCTGATGTCTGGCCCTCCCACATGTAACTTTATTTCCCCACGCCTAGGTGACTTTTTCTGCAATGCAGAGTTGGACTAGATCTTTGAGATTCCTTCTAGCGCTAGGAATGGATGATCCGTAACGATACGTCCATCTTTCCGCCGCCCGCCCCCTTCTCACCTGGATGTGGCCCAGCAGGGGGAGGGTGGCATGGTGAGACGAGCAGAAGGCCTGGCTGGCCTCCCAGGCCCGAGCCTCGGCAGAGAGGTAGTAGCAATGCTCCTCACACCACATCCAGCCCGGGGGGCACGGGTGGCAAGTGGCCCCTGCAAGCACAGAGACCACTGTAAAGAGCTGAACGGATGCGCGGTAAAAAACGAAAGTCTGGCCATGGCCTTGACTGATAGGACAGATCCGGAGCATGGAAGTGGTAAGCCTTGGGAAGGGCAAGTGGGATGGGCAAGGACCCGGGCAGGCTGTAGAGTTTGTGCAATGGCCAAAGCTGCCCGAGGCGGGGGCGTCAACCCACTGCTCGTCAGAGCACAGGCTGTGTCCAGTGGGAGGAAGAAGCTCCTTTCCCTCTCTGTGCTCAACAAGCCCCATGTCTTCATGCTGCACCTGCCCGGGGCAGGGGTGTGTGTGTGTGTGTGTGTGTGTGTGTGTGTGTGTGTGTGTGTGTTTCTAATTCTCACAAAGCTGCTGTCAGGACTACACACCCTGGTGGTGGCCAGAGGAGGAGAGGGGAGCAGGAGGAGGCACCATACCTACTCTAGAAGCCAGGGCCACAATGGTGACCGCGGACACTGCCAGAAACACAGCCATGACCACTAGGGCCCAGCGCAGGGACTTCATGTACAGAGGCAGCCCTGGGGGAGGGGACAACCAGGAGAGACAGGTTAGAACCCAAGACTCGTATACCAGCATCACGCCTGCCTTAGCACCCCCCTCACCTTGGCCCAAGACACCACAGAAATCCACTCAATTTAGGTTAGAAAATTATTATTGAGGAGAAATCACTAGAAGATGTTCTGCTTCTTTAAAAAATAGAAGACAGGGGAGCCTGGGTGGCTCAGTCGGTAAAGCGGCTGACTTCGGCTCAGGTCATGATCTCGCGGTCCGTGAGTTCGAGCCCCGCGTCGGGCTCTGTGCTGACAGCTCAGAGCCTGGAGCCTGTTTCAGATTCTGTGTCTCCCTCTCTCTGACCCTCCCCTGTTCGTGCTCTGTCTCTCCCTGTCTCGAAAATAAATAAACGCTAAAAATAATAATAATAATAATAATAATAATAATAAATAAAATAAAAAATAAAATCAAATTAAAAAATAGAAGACATAAGAATCCATTGAAGGAGAACAAATGATTGGCTGACAACCATCTGCTGAGCACAAACCGTGCATTAGACACAGGGCACAAATACCACCAGGGACAGGGCAAGACCCCTGCACTCATGGGGCTCAAGGTACCAGGAGATAAAGCTCCAAACGGGAGGGATGGGGGTTCAGTTTAAACGTTGGCAGACCTGGCTTCCAGTCTTGGCTCTGTGGGTCCCCCAAGTGTTTTTGGTGTTTTCCCACCTGCCTCTCCTATCTCTCCAGGCCACTGGAGGCCACTGGTGAGGCATTGTGCAGAGTGTGCTTTGCAGGCCATAGAGCAGGAGACAGACATGAGTTGTCAGCAGCTCCTGTGAGCTGGACCCAGGGGACCAGATAACTAGAACGAGGCTGCAGAGGGGAAAGGAACTCCAGAGATAGGCAGGCAGAAGAGAGAGAACATATTTGAATCATCCCGCCCCGGTGATGGAGTAACCAGGGAGGCCAGGGGGGAAACATGGGGAATAAAACACAGTAAATGGTTAATCGCGGCCTCAGACAGCTCACGGAGGCTTTCTACCCAGAAACGTCTAAAGTAACTGAGCACTCCTGGGGCACCTGGGTGGCTCAGTTGGTTAAGTGTCTGACTTCAGCTCAGGTCATGATCTCAAGGTTCGTGAGTTCAAGCCCCGCGTTGGGTTCTGTGCTGAAAGTGTGGCCTGCTTGGGATTCTCTCTCTCCCTCTCTCTCTCTGCCCCTCTCCCACCAAAATAAACAAATAAACTTTAAAATAAATAAATAAACGAGTGACTGAGTACTCCTGAATTTGAATTTGACCTCTGCCAGGACACAGAAGCATGAAATCAATTAATGTAAGAAGAGGCCTCTCCTCTCCCAGGCACTTGGCCGCAAGGGGCCATGGGACCCAGCCACATCTCGGGGATGAGGGTTGGGGAAGCTACATATTCAGTGTAAGGGTCCTAAGAACGCAAGTCATCGTATTTGTCAAAGCCTGAAACAGCAGAGGTAATTCTCCAGCAAATATTTTACTATTTTCAAAAGACTAATGCCATTTTTAAAACCATATGCACAGGATACACCCCCCATATGAATGCACACATGTGTGTATGGTGCACACATGTGTGTATGGCACATACAACTTATACACAAAGAAAGTTGGGACACACTTCCAAGGTTTTTAAGAAAACATGTTTGCAATCATAATTCAACTTTAAAAACAAAGGCACTTTTGAAATCTTTGACTTCCCTTTTCCATTAGGAAAAACGCTTGCTTCAAAGACTGGAAAGGGAAGTATGTTACGGTGATCCGTGAAGAGTCACATTCCATCTATGACCTTTTAGGACTCTGTTCTTTTTTTTTTTTTTAAACACATAATCCGCTTCTTAAAGGGATTTGACCCAAATTTCCATCAACTGATAAGTGGATAAACAAAATGCGGTATATCCATACAGCGCAATATTCAGCCATGAAAAGGTAGGAAGTGCTGATACAGGCTGCAACGTGGCTGAGCACTGAAAAGTTTGTGCTCAGTGAAAGAAGCTTGTCGCATAAGGGCACGTATGATGAGTCCATTTATGAAATGTCCAGAACAGGCAAAACCCACAGGGACAGAAAGTAGATCAGTGGTTGCTGGGGAGAGGCTGGGGGTGATGGCTCAAAGATACAGCGTTTCCTTTTAGGGTATTGAAAAAATACATTTTTTAAGGTTATTTATTTATTTTGAGAGAGGGACAGAGAGAACAAGTGAGCGGGGGAGGGGCGCAGAGCGAGAGAGAGAGAGAGAGAGAGAGAGAGAGAGAATCCCAAGCAGGCTCTGCACTGCCAGTGTGGAGCCAGATGTGGGGCTCGAACTCACAAACAGCGAGATATGACCTAAGCCAAAATCAAGAGTCGGACGCTTACCTGACGGAGTCACCCAGGCATCCCGAAAATATTCTAAAACCAACTGTAATGGTTGTGCACCTCTGTGAATATACTGAAGACCACTGGATTGTACACTTTACATGGATGGGTTTTATGGTATATGAATTATGACTCAATGAAGCTGTTACCAAAAAAAAGTGATTTGAAAATGCTTGGAATAAAAAATACATATACATTGATAGTCTTAAAAGCAGAAAAGCCTGCAGAAGAAAAGGAGAACAAATCTACCAATCACCTCCGTCAGTGTAACTCTTGTGACTGAATACTAAATTCAGCTCTGACCTTTCAGAAAAGAAATACAGCAGGTTACATAGTCTCACACACCTTCCACTCTGGGCTGCAGTGCTGACCTTGGGGATGGCCTCCCACAGAGCCAGGGTCCTCCCCAAATTTCCAGGCAAGAGTCCCACCTACCCCCTTTCAAAAACAATTCTTTGGGGTGCCTGGGTGGCTCAGTCAGGTAAGCGTCCGACTGCGGCTCAGGTCGTAATCTCGCAGTCCGTGTGTTCGAGCCCCGTGTCAGGCTCTGTGCTGACAGCTCAGAACCTGGAACCTGCTTCTGATTCTGTGTCTCTCTCTCTCTCTGACCCTCCCCCCATTCATGCTCTGTCTCTCTCTGTCTCAAAAATAAATAAATGTTAAAAACAAAAACAATTATTTTTTTTTTAATTTATTTACTTTGAGAGAGAGAGAGAGAGATGGAGGGAGGAAGGGGCAGAGAAACAGTGAGAGAGAATCCCAAGCAGGTTCCACACCGTCAGCACTCAGCCAAACTAGAGCTCCAGGCGGGGCTCAAACTCATGAACCATGAGATCATGACCTAAGCTGAAATCAAGAGCCTGACACTTAACAGACTGAGCCACCCAGGCAGCCTGCTAAAGTCCCCTCTAAACTCGTCTTCTCCCTATTTCCAATTCTGGACCTCCTTAAATGGAATTCGCTCAGGGTCTGCAAACCTACCCAGTCCCACATGGCAATTACACACAGTCCTTCCCTCTGGCCCCATTCTCTAGCTTCCACCCAATTCTGTTTCCAAATCTTGGACTGACCATCTCTGATGTTACACCCTCTGTTTACTCTCTCACTTCGAACTCCATCTTAACTTGCCATATTTCCTACCGGCAACTGAAACACTGTCTGCTTCCTCCCTCCTAGCCAAATCCGGGTATCAGGGGGTGGAACCAGGTTTTGCGGGGCTTCAAGTTTATTCAATTTGCTCTCCCCTGCTTGCACACTGTTTCTCTCTCTCTCAACTATAAATAAACATTAAAAAAAAATTTTTTTTTAGAGGGGCGCCTGGGTGCTTCAGTTGGTTAGTGTCGACTTCAGCTCAGGTCATGATCTTGCAGTTCATGGGTTCCAGCCCCATGTCAGGCTCTGTGTTGACAGCTCAGAGCTTGGAGCCTGCTTCGGATTCTGTCTCCGTCTCTCTCTGCCCCTCCCCTGCTCCCACACTGTCTCTCTCTCTCTCTCTCTCTCCCTCTCAAATATAAACATTAAAAAAATTTATTCAATTTGGTGGGTGAGGGAAGGGGTCTTAAAAAATACAATAAAAACCTCCAAATACAAAGTTTGGCATAGGACTCAGAGGGCTCCTGCCAGTGAGGCTCTGCTTTTGTGTCATCGCCTTCAGGTAAAATCTATCACAATTGCCCTGCTCCTCCCGCTGGGCAGGACCATGCTGGGGCATCATCCTCTCTGGGCCCCATTTCCTCCATGCCCCCAGCACTGGTGAGTACATTCTTCCTGCCCGTCCCACCAAAATTATAACCACCTCTGGAGTTCCTAGGCTGCCCCACCATCTCCAAAAGACACCTTCTACCCCAGCCTCTGCTCCGGTTCTCCGTTCCAGAAGGCTCCTGCCCAGACCCCTCCTGGCTCCGTCCCAGGCTGACCTGCACTTAAACTTTAGTCCTAGACACTTATTAATCTGATCAAAAGCTATTGACTTTAAAAGACTCATTGTGGGGCGCCTGGGTGGCGCAGTCGGTTAAGCGTCCGACTTCAGCCAGGTCACGATCTCGCGGTCCGGGAGTTCGAGCCCCGCGTCGGGCTCTGGGCTGATGGCTCGGAGCCTGGAGCCTGTTTCCGATTCTGTGTCTCCCTCTCTCTCTGCCCCTCCCCTGTTCATGCTCTGTCTCTCTCTGTCTCAAAGATAAATAAACGTTAAAAAAAAAATTTTTTTTTTTAAATAATAAAAGACTCATTGTGGTAGATAGAATAATATTCCCCCCCAAAGATGCCCACTTCTTAATCCCTAGAACCTGTGAATATGTTAGGATACATGGCAAAGGGGAATTAAGGCTTTAGATGGAATTAAGGCTGATCATCCTTTGGCTTTAAGATGAGGAGACTCTCCTGGATTTTCTTGGTAGGCCCAATGTAATCACAAGGATCCTTAGAAACAGAAGAGGGAGGCAGAAGGGCAGGAGAGTCCGAGAGGGCGGCAGGAGAAGGAATCAGCCACAAATTGCTGGCTTTGAATATTCTGAGGGGTATGAACTAAGGAATGCAGAGTCTTCTAGCTACAAAAAGGCAAGGCAACGGAATCTCCCCTAGAGTCTCCAGGAAGGAACACGGTGCTGCTGACACCTTGGCTTTAGACCAGTGAGCCCACATCAGACTTCTGACCTACAGAACTGTAAGATAATAAATTTGTGTTGTTTCAAACCACTAAGTTTGTGGCAATTTGTTACAGCAGCGATAGAAAACACATCATCAGGCAATGTGCTCACACCAAACTGCAAAAGCCAGGAACGATGTGCGTCTCTGAAGTCTACCCATGACTGAGACATGGCAGAGACCTTCAGGCTTTGCGGCCTGTCTAGCTGGCCTGGTCTTCCTCTCACCTGGCTAAGGTTTTGGCATTTTGCCTGCCGGGCAGGTGGCTAGCCCTCCTGGCCTCTGTTCCTGAGCTTTCCAGCTAGAAGGTTGCCTCTGCCACCCCCAAACCCTACTCATCTTTCAACGCTTAGTTCCAGGAAGCTTTCCCATGCCCCCAGGGTTCACCAACCACTCCCTCCCAGTTCCCAGTCCAGGGTTGTTTATATCTTTTCCAGGCTCCTTCTGGTTCCCTGACAAGAGAAGGGAGGCTGGGCCTGAGAGAGGAGCCAGGAGTCGGGAGTCCGGGGACCTGTGTTCCCATCCGGGTTGCCACCAACCGTCACGTGATCCTGGAAGACCTCCCCTGTCCCGGAATTCCTCCCTCCTCTACTTTTCCACACTAAGAGGGAGTGAGAAAGTTCTTGCGGTGGGACGGCGGAGGGGTAGTGGAAATAGTGGTTTTACTCTTTCATCGCAGACAGCTCAAGTACAACCACTAGCCCCGAACGTTACCGATCCCAGCTCGGAGGGACAGGCCAGGCGGGGCCGGGGCAGCGGGGTGGTCGGCGGGGCGCCGGGAAAGGGGAGCGCTCCGGCTGCGTCGCCCCCTCCCCGGCCGCGCGGGCCCCCGGGGCGGGCGCGCGCTTACCCATGATCTCTATGGCCCGGGGCAGCTTCTCGTCGCTGTCCGTCTCGGCGCGGGGCAGCAGCGCGTCCTCCTTCTCCAGCCCCAGCTCCCTGCAGCGGCCGCCGCACGTGGTGGCGTCGAGGCCGCGCTCCGGCCGCGCTGGGGTCCGCGGCAGGAGCGGGTGGGTGGGGAAGGCGTGGCGGGAGGAGGCCGGGGACTCGGGCACCGGCACGGTGAGGAAGCGCGTGGAGGGCGCCGGCGAGGGCGCGCGGCTGCTCCCGGCCGCGCCCACGGACTTCACGCGCACGTCCACCTGCAGTTCCACCGGGGCCCAGGCGCCAGGCAGCTGCTCCCCCGACACCAGCTCGGCCCCCGGCGCCTCGCCGGCCTGGGGCCGCTCGGCCACGGAAGGGCCGGGCGACGGCGGCTCGGAGTCCGCGGACGTCTGGCGGCGGAAGGCGCCGTAGCCCAGGCTGGATGGCGGCAGCCGCGTGAGCGCCGGGCGGGCCGGGGGCTGCTGCTTCCCGCCGGCGAGGTCCTGGCCCGCGCCCGCCGCCTTCTTTACGGCTCGGACCGGATTCGGGCTGCTCTCGAGACCCTCAAGCCGTAGTTCGTCGGCGGGGACCTGCAGCTGCTCCGGCTCCGCGACCTGGCTCCCCAGGGGCTCCATTGGGAACTCGGCCTGGCCTCCTTCCGATGCCGCCTGGGCCCGCTTCATCACCGACAGACGAAGAGCGGAGCGCACCTGGGCCCAGGTAGGCACCTCCCCGGTATGGATTGGTCCAGCCTGGACAATTGTTTTCAGGCCACGCCCCTCACCGTGCCCCCGCCCACCCCAAGGGCGCCGCTGGGATTGGCTGTGGCTAAGATTCTATTGGCCACGCCCCCTTAGGCTACCAGACCCTCCTTCACCTGGCGCCAGGAATGGAGAGGGGCAGTGGACCTAGCGGAGGGGTAACCCAGAAGGCAGAGCTGGGAACAGAGACATAAGGAAAAACCCAGAGCCACGCCTGACTCCTCCCTTTTCTTTGCACCCAGTCCCACGGCCCTCTGCCATTGCGCTGATTTTGAGGGTTACAGCTTTGGGCTGAGAACGGTTGGCCAAACCCGTGAGAGAGCCTGGGACTCGGGTCAGCAGGTGCAAAGGAAATTGGGCGGCCTGAGGAAAAGGAGCAGAGCTGGTTGTCCTGACAGTGTAGTGGGGGAAGGGGCACCACACCTGAGAGGACTCCGCCACAGCAAAAGTCCCCGGGACAGCTACTCTGAAGGCCTGACTCCTACTAGCTTAACTCGTTGAAAACTGAGGGGTGTATAAGCATGAATGTGTATTTTCCACGGGGAGAGAATCCTGGTCCCCAGTCAGCCTGGTGTGGTGCAATATGGGGTGCCCAAACCTGGCTAGTGATCTGAATACCATTTAAAAATACACATATTCCGGGCTGGGCTCCACCCACACTTATTGAATCTCCTAAGGTGATGAGGCCACTTTTAACAAGTGCCCCAAGGTAGCAACGACAGGTAAAATAGAAGCCACTCTGTTAAATCTGAATTTCAGAAAAATAAGAGTTAGGTTTTTAGTATAAGTGCACCCCAAGCACTGTGTGTCCTTCTATTTAAAAATTATTCATTATCTGAAATTAAAATTTAATCTGCCTCCTATATTTTTATTTGTTAAATCCGGCAACCTTACCCCAAGGGCTTCTACTGGATTGGTTTTAGGAGCAACATTTGGAAAGACCAGATACTTGTTACTCCTAGGGGAGAGGGAAGGAAGGAGAATGTGGAAGAGGGATTCTAGGAACAGATGTCCACCCCACCCCCACCCCAGAAGACAAGTAATGGAGAGAAAAAGTCCAGTGGAAAGAAAGTGCTAGATGAAAAAGTTATGTTTAGGGGCTCCTGGGTGGCTCAGAAGGTTAAGTGTCTAACTCTTGATGTTAGCTCAGGTCATGATTTCATGGTTCATGAGATTTGGCCCAGCACAGAGCCTGCTTGGGTTTCTCTCTCTCTTTCTCTCTCTCTCTCTGCCTCTCCCCCACTCACGACCTCCATCTCTCAAAATAAATTAACTTAAAAAAAAAAAAAGAATACATGTTATGTTTAATCCCTTCAAAAATCCAGACCATATATGTAATGTGGGGACATATCCATGCATGAAAATACATTTTAAAAGATGTGAAATGATACGCACGAAAGTGATAATAGTAGATGCTGCTATAGATAGTTTGGGGAGACAGTCTAAGAGACTTTAATCTTATCTGTAATGTTTCTACTTTCTAGAAAGAGAATGTATGCACATTCTTAAATAAAAATCCATTTTTACAAAGATGGCATATTGTAAGGTTCTTTTAGAGCCAATGGAGATTACTATAAAAATTAAAATAATGCAGATGTATGTAAAATATTATTTTATTTTTGTAAATGTTTTTTATTTATTTTTGAGAGAGACAGACAGACAGAGTACTAGCAGGGGACAGACGAAGAGAGAAGGAGACACAGAATCTGAAGAAGGCTCCAGGCTCTGAGCTGTCAGCACAGAGCTTGGTGCCCGATGTGGGGCTCGAACTCGTGAACTTTGAGATCATGACCTGAGCCGAAGTCAGTGTTCAACTGACTGAGCCACCCAGGCACCCCAGAAGTATATAAAATATAAAGGAAAGGTCTCTCCCCTCTTTTTCCCCTCTCAGAGGTAGCCACTGTCCCTACTGACATTAGTTGCTTATCCATTTTTGGAGTGACCTGGGGTAAGAGAGGAGCAACCTGACTTTGCTTTCCTGTTTACATATCTTTTCCTGGGATGATGATTAGCAAATAGTTTATAACATCAAGCATCTCTAATGTCCCAGGTGTTTGGGCTCAGAGTCAATGTCAGTGAGGAAAACACAATGTGCTTACCATTTAGCCATGCTCCCGTGACCTTGTCGGGGATACCCCAAGGCCTGGCTCCTCTGGCCACAGCCCACTAAACTGGGCTAGGCTCCTGACTCAGAGGCACCCAGGGGCATCTAAATTCCATCTTGAATTTGAACCGGGGTTGGCACTGGCATCAACAGTGCCACAGGTGGAGCCACCACCGGCCGCAGGAAGTATGAGCAGAAGCTGCAGGGACTGAAGATGTGGCCGTGGCCAGTCCCTCCCACCTGTTTTCTGGATTCTGTCTGCAGTCACACTTTCATTTCACAAACACTCGCCGAGCAGGGTCCCTAGCCTGTGGGTATACGGCTTTGGCACATTCAGGGGAGCTGGTGCTGAGATGATCTCTTCCCCTTTAATCTCTTCCTTTCTACTGGTTCTTTCCCTCATCGGTAAACGTGAGCAGGTTGTAAATGCCTCCTAGGACCCTGTCTCTTCCTCCAGCTAACACTCTATTTCCTCCTTGCACGACCAACTTTCCTTATCACTCACTTTCTCATTCCATCACATCCCAAGCCCTCCCTAAGCCACTGCAGTGTTTCTTCTCCCACGAGTCTGCCAAATTTTTCCTTGCCAAGGGCACCATACATCACCAACTCCTGCAGGTTTCATCAGTGCTCGCTTTATCTCTCAGAAGCCGCACATCTGTGGCTTTCCTAACACTGCACTCTGCTGGTTTTCCATCTGCTTCCAGAGACTCCTCACACTCCATTAGGTCACTGACTCTCCAGCTCTCCCTCCAGCCCAGATCTTTCTCCGGATCTTGACCACACAGGTAAGCTATGGGTTGAATTTGGTCTCTCCAGCATGTCCCGCCCCAAATTCATTTGTTAAAGTCTTAGTCCCCAGAGCCCCATAACGTGACCTCATTTGGGATTAGGGTGGTTACTGTGATGAGGTCATTCTGGATTAGGCTGGTTCCCTAATCCCATATGACTGGTATCCTTCTATAAAAAAGGGGAGATTTGGACACAAACACACACACAGGGAGAACAGCGTGTGAACATGAAGCAGGGATCAGGGTGTCTACCAGCCAGGGAAGGCCAAAGATTGTTGGCAAACCACCAAAGCTAGAAGATTGGCCTAGAACAGATTCTCTTCCCACAGACCTCAGAAGGAACCAGCCCTGCCAAAGCCTCGACCTTGAACTTCTTGCCTCCACGACTATGAGAGAATACGTTTCTGTCCTTCTGTGAGAGAATACGTTTCTGTCCTTCGAGCTTCTCAGTTTATTACTTTCTTACCGCAGGCAGCCACCGCAAACAAGTCACCGTCCAGGCGGCTGCCCGCCCCGTGGCAATGGCTCTCCAGGATGCAGGTGGTCTCTGTGCCCCCCCCCCCCCCCCCCACTTCGTCACAGCTAACAGTTGGGCCAATCGGATTCTCCCTCGCAGGAATTTGGCACGGATCTGAGAGAGCCAGGGCTGGGAGGTATCAGAGCTCCAGGAGGGCAGCTCCCTGGAGGGAAGACCCACAAACTCCTCTTCAGGTCCCTGGAATTTCTCTGGTCCCGGCCCTTCCTAAAGCTTGCTTGTCTGTATCTGTGGATGTCGTATGACCCTGGAGTATCTTTCCCTTACCTCCCTTTTTTAAATCTCGAGTTAGCATGTAGCATTCACCACTCTAACTGTAAGTAGCAGAAAACCCCAATTCAGCCACCAGCTGTGTTAGGCCCTGTGGGCTCCCTTAGGGTGAGGCCCAGGCTTTGGAGCAGTCTCCGTTGTGCCTTCAGTGTAGAGCCATGGGGGCTTTGTCATCAGGAGGCCATTTACGGGCCGCCTGGGTGACCCATGGGTTAAGCGTCGTCTAACTCTTGATTTCAGCTCGGGTCACGATCTCACAGTTCACGAGACTGAGCCCTGTGTCAGGTTCTGCGCTGACAGAGGGGAGCCTGCTTGGGATTCTCTCTCTCCCTCTCTCTTGGCCTCTCCTCACACTCTCTCTCTCTCTCAAAATAAATAAACATTAAAAAATAAATAAAATCTTTTTCTGCTTATAACAGAAATACATGCTTGTGATGTAAATTTAAATTTTACAGAAATTTAAATATTACAGAAATACATGCTATAGAAAGAAATGTCATGCCCCCCAGAAGACATCTCGGTTATTAACATTTCAATATCTTTTCTGGATTTTTTTCCATGCCTGTCTTACCTACGTTGTTATTATATGTGCATATATTTTATTTCCAAGACATTGCTATTAAATACATACCCATACATAATTTATTTAAGGAGTCTCCTGCTGGTGGACATTCGAGTTGTTTCCATGTGGACAGGCAGTCCTGTTTGAGCGAAATCAATGCAAAAGCTACAGTTATAATTCAGTGACATCCTCGTGCACTGTTTTTAAACATCAAACCGATGTTATCTTCAGATAGCTTTGTTAAAATGAAACTGCTGAGCCAAAGGGTGGTCACAGTTTTGTATTTGATGGACAGTGTCGAAAGTCCCCAAATTCTTCATAAGAAGCTGAACAAACAGTGGATGAGGGGTCGTTCCCCACAGCCTCCCCAGCACTTGATATGATCAATTTTCTTAGTCTTTATCAATCTGATGGGCAAAAATGTGAAACTTCAACTTGCATTTCTTTAGTTATGGGTGAACTTGACCATCTCTTCATTTGTTAACTGCGTTACTGAGCAGTGTCTTTACCAGTCTCAGGGGCTGGGCACAGGGCCTCTAAGTCCAGTTCCAGGTCAGGGGCTGGTTCCAGGGAGTGGCTCAGCAGGCACCCTTGTCACTCCTTCCTGCCCCCACACCATGGCGTTCACTGGCCCGGGAAGAGTGATGGTATCTGACCCACATGAACAGGCCCAAGAGTTATAAAAGCATAAACCAAAGCACGGCTGGCTTCTCCTGGGGAGGAAGCAAACATGGCCACGCCAGGTTCTTGGCTGATGTCCTCTCCTCTGGCTTCCTGAGCCCTTCCAGGGCGTGTGGACACCCAGATGAGAGCAGGAGGTGTGGTTTCTGCACGGCCGGCTCCCTGGCACGGTCCCCCTTCAGCCCACATTCCACCTGCTCAGAGGCTCAGGGGCACCCAAGCCAGTGAGTGGCACTCCTGTCCCTCACTTGGGAACTGTCTTCCCAGCACTTCGGGGTTATCTCTGGTTAACAAGTTCACGTATTTGTTTTGTCGTTCGATGTTTGTCTCTGGCCTTCTAGAAATCATTGCCATATCCCCAGAAGAGTATCTGGCATGTTCATCTCTGGTTCTTGGCTGATGTCACCCCCACTGGCTTAGGGTATATTATAAATTTGTTTGAATGTTTTATTTTTGAGAGAGAGAGAGAGAGAGAGACAGAGCATGAGCGAGGGAGGGGCGGACAGAGAGGGAGACACAGAATCTGAAGCAGGCAGGCTCCTCCAGCCACACGCTCACTCTGCACCCCTGGCTTTGTCTCTGTTCCTGAGACCTTAGCCGTCAGCTGGGAGTGACAGGCAGTCCTGTTTCTGCCTCATTTAGTGGAGGATCCACCTGCAGCTAACCTGGGCCGAGGAGAGACAAACCCGGCTCTGGGGGGAGGGGCGGGGGACATAAGGTGGCTTCCAGTCAGGCGTGTGGGTACAGCTGCAACAGGGATGAGAAAACATTCCACCTGGGCGCATGCAAGCTCGTCGAAGGAGACTCACAGGAGAGCAGGAAAACATCTCCCTGAGTCATCAGCTGCTTGCTCTCTGCAAGTCCAAACAGAGGCCCTCTCTTGCTGGGAGCTCCACCCCTGGAATCTGTTCCTGTAGACAGCAGCCCATGCATGCTGGATGGTGAGCAGCTAGTGTGTGTGTGTGTGTGTGTGTGTGTGTGTGTGTGTGCACACGCACGTGTGTGTGGAAACAGCCCTGACGTTCGTCACATCTGGGGCAGGCCTAGCTCTCTTGTGGATAACGGCCCCCACCTTAGCTGATCTGTGTCTGGGGCTCAGCACTTGAAACAATCTGGATGGAGCAGGTGTGAGCCCCAGGAGACAGAATGGACAAGGCAAGGGGACATGAGACACCTCACCTCACATGTGTGTAAAAGACTCCACCAGGCTGGGAGAGAGCAGCAAATGCCCTCGAGCACCTTGGTGAGGAGGCCCCAAATTTGGCCTAGTGGGTCTCCGGCCTTCCAACTATGGATCTTGGGATTTCTTAGCCTCTATAATTGGGTGAGTTACCTCCTTATAATATTGCATAACATATGTATTTCCTTATCATATATGGAAGGAACTGGCTCACCCGATTATAGAGGCTGAGAAATCCCAGGAGAGGCCCTGCTGGTTCTGTTTCTCTAAAGAACCCTGACTAACATGACCCTTGTGTGAGTGTCACAGACTCCTCTTCCTGGCTGTCCTTACAGAACCGCACCGCCCAGAGCTGGCCTCCACACACAACCATCCCCTCCCTGCCCTTTGGGAGCAGGTCTCTGGCACTGTGGGAACACCTGTCTCCACCCCGTATCCTCCAGCCCTGGGCTGTTCTTTGGACTCAATCCAGAGTCCTCTATCCCAAATCTCCCGTGTTATGATTATTTTATAAGTCTAAGCTTTTAAAAATAAAACACTCAGCTCTCCCCTGGGGCTAGGAACACGTCCATTTTCAGGACAAAAAGTCCAATTGCCCTGTGAAGAGGAAGAAGCAGAAAATCCCTCTGTTTTTTGGTAACGAGTCAGTAGGAAAATAAGATGAGGGCTAACTCTGAATCAGGCTCTTCCTACCCATCGGCTTTGTTTCCTTTCTGCCGTCAGGAGCAGACGGGACGAGATGCTCCGCTCCAGGGGGCTCGGTCCTCACTCGCGTTAGAGTCTAGGTGAGCGGCAACCCTGGGCTAAAGCGGTTCACAGCCTGTGCTGCTGGTGTACAGCCTGCTCAAGAGTCCCTCTTCTGGACCCTGTGCCCGGGGCCCCAGGGGATGACTCACTACAGAGAAGATGGCGGGGGGGGGGGTCTTCCTGCAAGATCCCACTTCCCACTCCAGTCTGGACTGTGCAGAGCTCAGTGAGGACAGAGAACCAGAGTTCATTTCAATCCTACATGATTCTGTTTCCAGCTGGATCTGAACGAAGGGTCCCAGGGAAGTCGGGCTGCTCCAGCGTGGCTGGATGCCAGACTAGACAGCGGGTGGGAGCCAACAGGCAGCTCTGGGCTGCTCAGGATAAAAGATCAGACACCAGGCCTCAGCAACCCCATAGCCAGCTTGGGGGTCGGTCTCCCCTGACTGCCTTGGGCTCTGAAATTGGGTCTTTTGGGAACTGACCCGGTTGCCCCTGCCTGTGCAAGACACGAGGTCGCCTGTCCAAGGTATGCGCTTGCCTGTCCGAGGCATGGGGTCACCTGTCTGAGGCGTGGGTTGCCTATCTGAAGCTTGGAGTTCCCTGCCCTCCTAGGCCCCGGCCCTTCTCAATCCTGTCCTGCTTCTGTGATGGCTCCCTCTCACCTGCCTCCAACTGTCCCCTTGGTCCCCTCTGCTTACCTCAAGGTAGGTGGGCCTGCTTCCTGAAACCAAACCCCGCGTCCCTTCTCTCTAGAGGCTCAGGGGTCTGATCTCCCACTCTCACCCACAGATCCAGCCATACCTCAGCGTCCCCAGTGACCCAACACTTGAGTGGCAGGGGAGGCCCCAGACCCTGGACGTTGCTTGACCACAGACATTTGTCCCAACCTCTCCTGCACCTGTTGGGACCACCCTCAAGGTAGAGACTCTCCACGTCTGACCAAGTCTGGCTCAGAAAGAGCCCCAAATCCCCTTCCTTCCCCCAAAGTGGGAGTTTTAGGGACCTTCCATGGCCCAGGTTAACAACGCAGGTAATTCCCATGTCCTTTAATGGAGACCAGGAGCACTCGACCAATATGACACATCGATGCTAACACTGCTGCCTAAGGTTTGGCTGGGGAAGGGGATGTCACTAGGCCATACTCTTGGCGGACGGCGCAAATGCTTTCCGAAAAGCAAGACTATGTGGGCAGACGCTGTTCGGTCCTGCCCGGTTATGAGCATAAGATGATTGCCAGCCTGTCAAATACAAGGAGAGGGAAGGCCAGAGAGAGATAGTAATGGCACACAGCAAGGTAGAGGTCTTCCCGGGGTGCCGGACATGTGTGTCAAAGTGACCCAAGCTTTCTAGGTGACACTGCAGTGACAATGCAAGCAGGTAGAGGAAACGAAGCTTCTCTCCCCACACTAAAGGCCAAATTCATCAGTTATGAAGAAGTGACGTCTGACGGGGAGGTTACTGAAGATCTCCGGCTGTGAAGGAACTCTATTAAAGAAAAAAAACGGTTTGCTAAAATTTCCTATTTTATTTCTGTAAAACTGGATATCTGGTCGTCCTTTTATAATGCAGGCAGAACTACCGTGTACCGTGAAAATCATCCATTACGTATATATAATACATATCAAATCTCTATATATGTAATAGGGTAGAGTGGTGGAGGAGGGTCAGACAAATGGGAGTATGATTGAGAAAGAGAGAGAGTATTGGACCAGTTTCTGTCCTAATTCTAAACATGTGAATCCTTTGGCCAAGTAGAAGTTGTCTGCCACTCAACTCCAGCTGATATGAACAAAAACCCTCCACGGAAGCAAACTTCTGGGGGAAGGGCCTTACATCCCTAACGATCTTGAAGCCAAGTCCACGGGCCCCATCAAGGTCCCCTCCTTAGTGGGGACCCACCAGAGACCCCAGGCCACAGGGGGCCACATTATATGCCAATTCATGGCCACAGGAACCGACCCTGCACATTCCAAATTATAAATTCATATATATAATCCTAACAGGACGCTCAAGGCCCAAACTGGGAGATCGACCATCGTCAAGTTTAAAGGTCTTGCTCCCTTTGCTAACAATTCTAAATTTCATGAAGAACTTCTACACTTTAGAAGAAAATTGAATTTACTATTTTACCATAAAGATGTGCGAGGTTTACTTGGTTTGTATGCAGATTCCTTTGAGAGTCTAACGAAAGCTGGGAACCTTCTCCCCTATGTAGTAAAATACACACATTTTGCAGTTTTCAGTTTTAGGAGGGTCACAGATTCCCTGAAGGCCACCCATGAGCAGCAATGCTCTACAGGATGAAGCTCTAACCAGTGGCTTATTGATTCCACCACATCTTTGCCCATGAAGTTTTCACAGGCCACTGGGGGTGCTGTTCTCCACCCGCCTCATCAGAGCCCCAAACTGGGATTATGGATGACTTCAGATGCCAACAGATTTAAATAACTCAAGTACCATGACTCAGATAACATGGGAGCCACTGTGGCCACACGGCTTGAGAATTAAACACTGATTGTCAACCAGAATTATGACATCTCTGCAAGCAAAACGCATCAACTAAAACAGGCATTTCAGTTACTATGAACCTGAAGGAGACCTTCACAACGATGATTAAGAGAAGTTACGAGGGTCGCCTGGTGGGTCAGTGGGTTAAACATTCAACTTCGGCTCAGGTCATGATCTCGAGGTTCATGAGCTTGAGCCCCAGGTCAGGCTCTCTACTGTCAGCCTAAAGCCCCCTTTGGATCCTCTGCCTCCCTCTTTCTCTCTCTCCAAAGTAAATAAAAACATTTAAAAAGGAGGGGGGCAAGTCCTGCAAGGTCTGTGACACTCACACAGACCAGGTCTGCCAGGCCTTGTACAGGCCCACGTTTCTCTGGCTACTGAGGCAGCTCATGGTCTGTTCCGGCTACTGAAACCTCCCTCTCCTTTGTGGTCTGGGAACACATAAGAGACCCTCTGGCTCGTCTGTCTGTCTTAGAGATTTCATTGGTTACCTGGGGATAAGATACAATCCTGATACAAACCTGATGCAGAAAGAAAAACTTTCTTGTGGCTTTTTAAAAAATTTTTAAAAAATATTTATTTTTGAGAGAGAGAGAGAGAGAGAGAGAGCAAGCAGGGAAGGGGCAGAGAGAAAGGGAGACACAGGATCCGAAGCAGGCTCCAGGCTCTGAGCTGTCAGCACAGAGCCCAACATGGGGCTTGAACTCAACGAGCCGTGAATCATGACTTAAGCTGAAGTCAGACGCTGAACTGACTGAGCCACCCAGGCGTCCCTTTCTTGTAGCTTTTCTGAGGTGAGTCTCCTCTTCCCTCCAACACCTCGTTTCCTGTCGCCGTGGCAGTGGGTAGCAGATGAGGGTTTTAGTGCCATCTTGTTTGCGGTTCTTAATGTTATCAGTCGAATAGTGTCCTCCCAAGTTCCTATGTTGAAACCCCAACCCCCAGCACCTTAGAACGTGACCTTATTTGGAGACAGGGTCACCGCAGATGTAGTTAGTTAAGATAAGGTCATTAGGGTGGCCCTGATATAGTATAACTGTGTAATTTCACAAGAGGAGATCTGGACACAGACATGCATCCAGGGAGAATACCGTGTGAACACAAAGACTGCGGTGATGTGTCCACAAGCCAAAACCCACCAAAGATCACCGGCGAACCCCTGGAAGCTGTGAGATGCGAGCAGGTTCTCCCCGATGGCCTCGGAAGGGGTCAATCCTGCTGACTCACTGTTCTTGGATTTTTCAACTCTGAACTCCGTTGTCTACCCCCCATATTTTGTAGTACTTTCTCACAGCAAATGAATACATTTACCTGCTTCTCCGGTAGGCTATGAGGAAACAGCTCACCCATTTCAAACATCAAAAAGTGCTTAACTGCTCAGATTTTATAGACCAGATGGATGAAACATAAATCTGTCTTTGGACTCACCTTAATCTTTGTCTACTGGGACTGTAATGACCTTTCAGTCTGGAGATGTGTCTTTGCACATGAAGTATTCTGGGAACAAGAGAGAGGAAGCCGGGGCTTAAGAAACCAGAATGAACAGAAGAGGGCAAATACATGTCTTCTGCCTGAAAAACCTTATCAAACACCAGGCACGGACGTTATTCCCCAGCAGTGCCCCCATGGAGACCACAAACACCAGAAGAGGTTTGCCCCTCTGGCTAATACACTGTGCGCCTCCAGAGGAGTTTCTACTTGTGGGAGAATAGAGTGGAGTTGTGGCCCACACAAACCAAAGAATCCCGGGCTGGGGCTTCATGCAGGAGCCTTTTCTCCAAAGACAGTCGCCTAAATCCCTAAGGGCTACAGCCTGCTCCTATCTGTGCCTGAGAAGGAAAAGGGGGCCCCTGTGGGCAGGCTCATGGAGAGCAGGTAAATTTGAAGACTGTTCCCCTTCCTCTTGGCAGACACAGCCCTCGCCAGGTTGCATGGCTTTGTGCTCGAGCAAGGGCTGAATTCCAGATCCCAGGGTCCCACCCTCAACCAGATGCCCTTGTGCAGCAAGCTACCTGCACAAACATACATGGCAGTTCTGACGGCTCTCTCTGTCCCCAGTCTGCATCTGCTTCTATTAATGACCGCATCCCATATGGGTGAGGCTTTTGTCCTATTGCCCAAGAATGGCAGCGAAGGTCCAAAGTTGTAGATAAGAGGTACTAAATACCCTATATTCTAAATCCCAGGAACCCTTGCAGTCAGACTAAGCCTATCTGCAGGGTTATTGAGTGGTGTCCTGAGAACTTTCTTTCCCTTCCAATATAAGATCACAGAGGGAAAGAGGTCATCAACCGTGGGGAGTATAGTGCCTATAGAGAGAAACTATTCCCTTGAGGGGGGTGGGTGCTTTTGTGACAGCTTTGGTAACCGGTCTTAAGAGTTACCTTGCTTCAAGCTTATGCACTCCTCGCTAGCTGACCTAAGTCCCTTCGTCTGTAGCAGAACTAACTTTGAGATTTGCAGACCCCTGGCCTTGAGGAGTGAAGGGCCACACTTTTCCAGGAGAGAAGGCCTGACTACATTTAAAAACAGGGGCCTCAGACGCCAGCAAGTCTGTTCAGGATCATGCCGACAACATAGGACTAACCACTTGGGCACCTGCTTCACCTGCACCCAGCACCCCCTTCTCTCCCCTCCTCTCCTTTCCTCTCTAAAACCCTCAGGCTTCGCCAGGATGGAGAAGATGGTCTTTGACACATTAGTCCACCATCATCCCAGTTGCGGGCTTGCTGAAAAAAGCAACCTTTCCTTTCCCAGCATCACTTGTCTCTGAGTACTGATCTTTTGTCCGAGGAGTGATTTTTCCAGCAATGAGAAGCCCAACCCCGACTAGGAACCGGTTCTCTGTCCAGTAACACGTTCCCCCCATGAAGCCAAGCTGGGGGATGCAAGAAAAGCCCTAGTAAAGTTTACTGTGTGTGTGTGTGGGGGGGGTGTCTAAAAATACGAGACTGGAGTCCTGTCCCCACCTGAATGTGTGCTGCCGAAGGCTCTTCTTCCCTGGGTCTGTGCCTGCAGACCCCAGGAGTGGGGGTGGGGGTGGGGCTGAGGTGGCTCTCCCAGAGGCTGTTTCAGGAACCCGAGAGTTCTGTCCTCCCCTGCCCTCTCTTCCGGAGGTGGCACTCAGGGAGGACAGGCCTGTTCTGAGCTCTTAGTCACTGGTAGAGCTCTCTCCGGGACCCCTGTCTCCCCGAACGCCTTTCCCCGCTCCCTCCCCCCCCCCACCCCGAAAAAGAATGGGCTTTCCTAAGCCAGACACCCTTGCAGACAGGTGTTCTGCAGAATGCTCTCAGAGCCAACCTCACTGGGGCCACGGGCCTGCCCTTTCAAAGACCAGGGCACTGTTAACACGAGGCCTTACTCATATGTGGCCAAGGCCCACCTTCCTCTAGGAGGTGGGCCCGGGCCGCGGGGTGCAGGTGAGCGAAGGGCCACCGATCTGCGCACCCCAGCCCCCCAACGGGGCCTAGGATTGGGTCTACTCCCCACCCTAAAGCGTTCTCGCACTAACCAGAAACGTTCCCAACTTGTAGCGTTGGCCGGCTTCGCAGCCGAACGCAGCAGTATATCCTGCAGTCACTAGATGGCGACCCGGCGTAAAGGTACCGCAGAAAGTCGCTACTTCGCGTACCCCGCCCCGCTGCCCGAGGAGGAAGGGGGAACGCGGGGCGCCTTCCCGGAGGCGGGGTCCGCGGTGGGACTGAGCCGGCGCGAGGCTGCAGGGGAGTGCGCGGGCGTGGCCGGCCCCCCATGCCGCGTGCTCGGAGGCGGGGCTCTGGAGCGCTGCTCCGCCTCCTGCCCCGCAGCGCCCCCTATGTGCTCCGCCCCCTGCCCCTGCCCCTCCCCTCCCGTTTAGCGATCCCTGCGGGATTTTGGTGAGGCAGGGTCTCTGGGGCTGGGACGTGAGCCCTAGAGGGGGAGAGAGCCGCACCCGGCCGAGCAGGGGCCCCTGAGGCGTCGACCCCGGACTCAAGACCACCCAGGGTGGGAGTTGAGCGTCAACTGCAAGAACAGTTTCCCCGAAAAACCAGAGTGGCTCCCCACCTTGATAGCTTATTGTCTTCTCTCCCTCTCCAGCCGCTGTAGCATGCACTCCAGGAGCAGGTGCACTTGGGCAGTGCATGACGTTGCCTGCAATTTTCCAAACTAGCCCCCTCACCTGGGGTTTCTCCCTTAATCTCCCTCCTGGCAGGACAGCCCCAGAGTTACCAGTTTTCTGGAAGTGTTCCCTGAAACCACAACCTTCTGCTCCAGAAACCAAGTTATAGGTTTACTTGTTTGCGGGGCTTCTGGTCCTCTGAGGACCTCTGGTCCGCTTCCCTTCCATATTAACCACTCACTCTGCCCCATGGTAGCTGAATTCAGGCTGCCGGTCTGGATGAGAGAAAACAACAAATAATAACCACCCAAAGTCCCAATTAATTGGTTCCTGTGACTGGGGTCAGAGCCCATGGCGGCTGCTTGGTTTTCAGGAGAAAACTTCTTGAATCTCCCAAAGTTCAAAAATGGCAATAGTTCGGGGCGCGTGGGTGGCTCAGTCGGTTAAGTGTCCGACTTCGGCTCAGGTCATGATCTCACGGTTTGTGAGTTCGAGCCCTGCGTTGGGCCCTGTGCTGACAGCTCAGAGCCTGGAGCCTGATTCAGATTCTGTGACTCCCTCTCTCTCTGCCCCTCCCCCACTCGCACTCTGGGGGTGGGGCAGATCAAAAATAAATAAACGTTAAAAATTTTTTTTTTTTAAAAATGGCAATAGTTCAAGAGACATTAACGATGGTCATAACTACGTGGGGTTGCTCGTGACATCTAGTGGATAGACACCAGGGATGGTGCTGAACATCCTACAATGCACAGGACAGCCCGCGGGGACAAAGAATCATCCAGACCAAAAGGTCAACAGTGCAGAAGTTGAGAAACCCTGGAATATGGGAATGTTTATTTAGCTTCTGTGTTGCCCCTTAAAAAAAAAAATCTTAGTCCAGGAACACAGAATTGGTCCTGTGCTTATTCTCATTCTATAAGTTAACTACCTTTTCCTTGTCTGCTTTTTAAATTTTTTTTTTAATGTTTATTTTCGAAGGAGAGAGAGACAGAGCATGGGCAGAGAATCTGAAGCAGGCTCCAGGTTCTGAGCTGTCAGCACAGAGCCCAACATGGGGCTTGAACCCATGAACTGTGAGATCATGACCTGAGCTGAAGTCAGACACTCAACCGACTGAGCCACCCAGGCGCCCCTCCTTGTCCGCTCTTCTCTTTCAAACAGTTGTGTTCTTTCCTTTCCTATCACTTCTGGAACTTTGCTGAATATTCAGCGATGTAGGGACAACAGCAAAATGCAGTGATAGCTGGCTAGCTGGCCAGGCCTGCTCACTAGATTGAATATTCTTCCACGCCATTGTCTGAAAAACCGCACATGACTGGTTACCGTGGGCCTTTGGTTATTCACAAAATGCAAACACGAAGACTTACTCAGACTCACTAAGACTTACCCAGAGTCTTACTGTGTTAGATTGTATTACGTTTATTTAAGAAGTTTAGACAGCAAATATTTACTGGGTGAGTTTAAGAATAAGTGAGGAACTGACCCCCAGCTTATTGCCTAAACAGGCAGGGGATTGGTCCCCGTTGTGTGAACACAGGGGCTGATACCCAAACTCGTTTTGGGGGCTCTAGTTTATCTCGCTCTGTGTGATCCAGCCTCACGTGGGATCTACCGATGCGTGCAGTTCATGACTAATCCTGATGCTGACACTGAAATTTTTCTCACCTTCATGTCAGTGGCATCAGGGAGACGCTGACTCAGGAACCCTGCCCTGCTCATTTCTTGTCCTAATGAGGAAACTGGAACATTTCCTTTTTAATATCTTTTTTAAAATGTTTGTTTGTTTATTTATTTATTTATTTTAACGTTTATTTATTTTTGAGAAAGAAAGAGACAGAGCATGAACGGGGGAGGGTCAGAGAGAGGGAGACACAGAATCTGAAAGGGCTCCAGGCTCTGAGCTGTCAGCACAGAGCCCGACGCGGGGCTCGAACTCACGGACCGCGAGATCATGACCTGAGCTGAGGTCGGCTGCTTAACCGACTGAGCCACCCAGGCGCCCCAAATGTTTGTTTATTTTTAATGTTTATTTATTTTTGAGAGAGAGAGAGAGACAGAGTGTGAGCGGGGGAGGGCCAGAGAGAGGGACACAGAATCCCAAGCAGGTTCCAGGCTCTGGGCTGTCAGCAGCCTGGGGCTTGAACTCACCAATGGTGAGATCATGACCTGAGCCCAAAGTTGGACGCTTAACCGACTAAGTGCCCTTTATTTATTTATTTATTTATTTATTTATTTAAAAAAGGTGGGGGGGGAGGGGATACGTGTGTGCATGTGGGGGAGGGGCAGAGAGATAGGGAGAGAGAAAATCCCAAGCAGACTCCGTGCTGTCAGTGCAGAGCCTGACTCAAGGCTCAAACTCAGGAATGGTGAGATCACGACCTGAGCTGAAATTGAGAGTCGGATGTTCAACTGACTGAGCCACCCAGGTGCCCCCTGGGAGAAAAGTTATTTTAAAAATGGATATGTTTGCATGAGAACAGCCTAGGTCTTACTTTGGTAGTAAAATATGCATTTATTTTTGTGCTTACAGAAAACAAAAACAAAAACAAAAACAAAAACAAAATCAGAGTTGATTTTTTTCCCCAGTCTGTACAAGTTGAGTTTTCTGTCACTTACTGGTTCCTGTCACCCTCTAGGGAGAGGGCTAATGCATGAGGCAGTGGTTTTGGCAGGATTATTATTGAAGACATCGTTCTCATCCAAAAGTCAATGTTTTGGCCAGGACCAGCTTTTCTTGACTGCAGATTTTGGTTCCATCAGGAAATGCTAAACATAGCTGTCTCCATGCCGTCAGGGCGAGTACCCGGGGCACGGGGCACTCCCCCTTGTGGTGCATGAGGCCGGGTGGTCTCTCACTCAGAAACTTCTAAAGAGAAAGGCAGACCGTGGAGAGGCTCAGCTTCCACCCACTGGTGCAGGACTGGGTATGCTGTCCACCGGATACACCGTCAACTTCCGTATTCCCAGCACCCGACATGGAACCCAGCACGTAGTTGGTACTCGATAATTGTTGAATGAATTTGTTAAAGGGGGGATTTTTTGATTCTTGTCGACTTGATTTTCATGTATCATGGGAAAAGGAGTGTCTGTGAAATGGCCGGCAGTTCCGGGCTGGTGAGTCAGTGTTGTCTCTTAGATCCCTCATTTGGCACAGTTGTGAGCAGGGGGGCCTGACCGCCCGTGTGGCACCTGAAGAAGATTTAACCCAGGAGCAGACACTGTCCCTGGACTCAGAAACAATACCACGGAGTTGATCTGACATGTCTTGGTGATTTGCAGAATGTTTCTAGTATTAGCTACATGTAAACGTTCATCACCCTAATATGGTGAGTGGCGTAAATGGCCACAGCAAAATCAAGCACTTCTGGGCATCGTTGGGGGCAGGGTACCAAAAAAGGGCCCCAGTAGGCCTCAGATCCCCCCAAAGACCCTTTGAACCCCAAATGCAGGCCCACTCTGTTTCTGAAAAGGAATTAAGTCCCCAGCCTTGAGCCAAGGCTCAAGGCCCCAGAGAGCCAAGCCCTCTGCCCCCCTCTCCTGAAGGTCTCCCCAGCCTCTGCTCCTGACCAAGGCACATGACAGCTCTGTTTCGCCCAGTTCCTGGTCTGTGGCCTTGAGGATTGCTATCCCAGGCCAATTGCCTCGCAACCAAAATCTCAGCCACGTCACCAATTATGTGCACCCAGTAATCTTCCCCAGTAGCTATGAGGCAAACATTCTAACATAGATGCTCTGACTACAACTTAAAGGTGATGTTTAAGGAAAATGCACAGGTACTCAGTTAAACATTCAGAAGGATAGAAAACAAACAAAAAGAGTCTTACTTCTGCCCTCCATATCCAGTTTCACTATGTGGAGATAAACACCCATGAACCTGGTTTCTTGGGTATTCTTGCAAGAATCTTCATAGAAGCACACACACACATCTTAGTAGACACACATGAGTTCACACCATACACACCCTTCTGCATATTGCTTTCTTCTAACTTTTTTTAAAAGCTTATTTATTTTGAGAGAGAGAGAGAAAGAGCATGAGTTTGCAAGCAGGGGAGGGGCAGAGAGAGAGAAAGGAAGAGAGAGAATCCCAAGCAGGCTCCGCACTGTCAGCTCAGAGCCCAACTGGGGCCTCCGTCCCACAAACCGTGAGATTATGACCTGAGCTGAAATCAACAGCTGGACTCTTGACTGAGCCATCCAGGTGCCCCTGCTTTCTTCTAGCTTGATTTATCTTGGAGATTGTTCCAAATCAATATATGCTGATTTACCTTGTTCTTTTTAAACAGCTGCATATTATTCCAAATATATGTCATATATTTGTTGTCTTTTCTTGCCAGCAGCCTTTCCTCTTTCTTCCGGGAATAGTAACCTGCATTTGCTTTGGGGAATCATTTCTTCCTCATGGCAATCCTGCGATGCGCGGTGGTGAGGGGTGGGGAGGGGGGGATGACCCTGACCCCATCTTCGGGCTTGGACATATGTCCTGGACCCTACTGCAAGGATTGATTCAGCGATGGACATGTGACTCTGGCAATACCACTTGTCACATGTCACATCGGGGCAATGCCAGTCATGGCCAGGACTTTATTCAAACCGTTAAGGAAAGAGAAGTCAGTAAGGGACAGGGAAAGGACTGTGACTTGGGCAGTAGATGGCTTTGTGACCCTTCCTGTGCACTGGGAAGCAAACAGCCTACAAGCCCCTGAAATCCTAAGGGAATTGTGTTATCAGAGACACTGGGGTGTGACTCACGAAGGCTGGTGTTGGTTAACCCACACGGACATCTCTAGCCCTGCCGCACCAATGACAAGCAGGCTGTGCCTTGATCCCAGGTGCAGAAATGGTAATGTGGGGATTTACAAGCTACCACCATGCCCACACTTATCGTCACTGTCACATTCTTTAACTCTTATGGACTCTCTCCCTTCCTGAGGACAATCTTTGGAGCAGCTCAGGGAACCCCCTGGCTGTGCAAAATTATTTGTTCCTTCAAAGATTCCTTCGCCACGATCTTTTGAAGTGCCTGTGCCGGGGAACTAACCAAGCTCATGCTCATTTCCTGGGCCACAGTATCATTGACAGCGTGTCTCACACCTGGCTCTGGGGCTGGAACATCTCTTGGCCAAAGACGTTTGATGATCCCCTCTATTTCCACTCCGAACGTTCTATTTGTGTGCTCTAGTTGGGTTTGCAAACATGGGCTGCATATTTGGGCTAGGCTGAGGATGGAAAAGATTCCGGGTTGTCACCTGGCCTGAGAAGGGGCTAATAGAAGAAGATGAATCACACACATCACTGGGAACCTGTTGGTAAAAAAAAGGGCAGGACGAAGGAGTGGTCCTTTCCTCCTGGGAAGACTTGTTCCAGCAAGATGAGCCATGGTCCAGAGAGAAACACCTGATGGAGGGGAGGCTCTGCCCCAGCAGAGAAGCATTTCTTTAACAGAAAGATGCCTGGCCCCGCCCCCATCCCTCTCGCTTTCCTGAACCCAAGGAAGAAGGACCTTGCAGACCCTTGGCTGCAATCGGAGTTGTGAATCATACAGCAACACTCACATGCACTTGGCAATGAGAATTTGATTGTTGACAGCCAAGAATAGACTCTGTGAAGGGGATTCTGCCAAAATGCAACCACGAAATAAAATATGTTCTGCTACCAATACTTAGTTTTCCTTCTTTTTGGGTGGTTTTACAATTTTTCACTTTATTCACTTGTGTAAAGTGAAATGATTGTAAGTGATGTGTTCCTAGCCTTCTTTCTGCCGAGAGGGAAGACCTCCCTGGTGTCTCACGGTAACGTGCATTCTGATTGCAGATCTTAGGTGATATGGTTGACTTCTGGGTGTAGTGTGGTGGGAAGGCAATCTGATTTCTCAAGTCCAATCCAAAAGAATAAGCCGAGAAACCTACAAACTTATATGTAGGGTAAGCCCTCATCCCCATGGAAATACAGGAGGAAATGAGAGTGAGGGACCATTAATGAGATAGGAAACAGATGCGGGACTGGGATTGGAGAGGGAGGTTCAGAGCTAGAGGCTCAGGTGACCCTGGGGCAGCCAGGTAGGGGGTACAGGCTGAGTGAAGGCCATGGAGGAAGGCCCGGCCTGGGAGTCAGAGAACCCACCCAGCCCGCGCAGGGTGCAGCCTTCGGAAATGCTGTTGACTTGCGATTTGCAACCGAAGCCGAGGATGTTGTCAGCGCACATATGTAAGAATCCCCAGCGCTTCGTGGAGGTTCACCAGTGTGACCTGAATCTGAAATGTTCCTCCACTTGTCCCCTCAGACCTTGGTCCTCCCGTCTCTCTCTCCAGTGTCAAGAGTCTGGCCGAGTGGCGGCCTCACCCCTCTGCCCTGACTCCACGACAGCCCAGAGGAAAGCCCTTCATCTTCCTGGAATCTCACCGCGTCATCCCTGTAAACTTTATTCCCATTTCACAGAGGACAGGCGGGAGGCTGGGAGGTGCATGCCCCGGATTAGAGGACAGGTCTCCCGGCTCCAGGATCCGCGCTCCTCTCTCTGCAGCATCTGGCATCCTGCCAAGGGAGCGGGTGGCCGGCGGGGCCCGGGGCTGTGGGGCTGTCCCTGTTCCTCGGCGCCTCCTCCCTCCCCGTCCCCTCCCCGTCCCCACCCCCACCCCCCCCAGGCGCCACCCCGCCAGCCCCGCTACAGCCTGCCTCCACCCGCTCCTCCCCGTGCCCCGGCTGTGCGCGGAGGCTGCGGCTCGGCCAGGGCAGGCGCGGCGCGCACGGCTGGCGGAGGCGGCGGCGATCGGGCACGGGGGTCCGGCGCGGGGAGCCGGGCTCAGCCCCGGCCTGCGCCAACCGCGGCCCCCGTCCACCCGAGGCCGGCCTGGGGGGCCCGCAAGGCGCGCGGAGCGCCGAGTGCGCGTCGGGCTGGGCCCCGCACCCCGGCGCTCGGGCGCGGCGCGGCGGAGCGCCGGGCATGGAGCCGGCCCGGGAGCCCTCCGCGCGGACCCGGCCGCCGCCGCCCCCCGCCGCCCGCCCCGCGCCCGCCCCCGCAGCGCCCAGGCCGCGCTCGCCGGCGGAGGCGGAGGGCCGCGGACCCGAGGGGCTGCTGCGGCGATCGGGGTCGGGCTATGAGGGCAGCACCAGCTGGAAGGCGGCCTTGGAGGGTAAGCGCCGAGCGGCCCTCCGTCCCCCGGCCCGGGACCCGGGACCCGGGAGGCGGGTCAGAGTCACCTTGGCCGAGCTCCCGGAGGGAGGGCGGGAGCGCCGGGAGGATTGATTTCAGGGCAGTCAGATGCCACATGGCGGAGTTGGGGAGGACCGTAGCTAAGGACCACTACAGTTACAGCCTTGACCCTACCTAGGCAGCTGACCCACTCTTTGACCTTGGGAGCGGGTTTCATGCTCTGAGCCCCAATCTCCTCCAGAATGAAGGGGGATGGTTCCTGACCGGTCCTCACCTGATGTGCACGTTGAGAGGGTGGCTTTGATCTGTAGTGGTGGAAATGTTTTGGGCAAAGTGACAAAAGCTGTAGACGCCGGAGAAGGTGCCCCTGCGCTGTGGGAAGGGGAGGGGGCGGTGACGGGGCCACATAGGGAGGAGAGAGGTGGAGAATATGCTTCAGGCTCTTCCTGGCAAGGTCATGCGTGCCACCTTCCTCTTCCAGTCAGATGGGCTCAGGGAGTGACCCTGGTCAGCCAAGGGGGCAGTAACCAAGTGGAAAATAGAATTCAAGTTCATGAGCTCATTGGGGAAACTTTGTGGCCCCAGGGGGTGTGTGGTGTGGGAGATGCTAGAGTTGTCAAGGGAGAGGGCTGGCCCTCTGGACTTCTGGATATTCCTGACGCCCCCAGTCCAAAGGCTGAGAATCTGGGCAGCATTAACTAGGGAAGCCCAGAGCCTGGGTCACCTAACCCTTGGGGGCAGAGTATTAGAAAAGGAAGACTTATGGGGCACCTGGGTGGCTCTTGTCAGGGACTCAGATCATGATCTCACAGTTGGTGGGTTCGAGCCCAGCATCAAGCTCTGCAGTGACAGCACAGAGCCTGCTTGGGATTCTCTCTCTTTCTCTCTCTCTCTCTCTCTCTCTCTCCATCTACCCTTCTCCCTCTCTCTCTTTCTCCCTCTCAAAAAGTAATAAATAAGCATAAAAATGAAAAGAAAAAAAAGAAAAGGAAGCCTTCTTGGAGTGGAGAGAAGGCAGGGTGCCCCAGGCTCGAGGAATGACATGTTCAGGGGCCAGGTGGCCAGAACCAGCTTGTCCCTGTGGCAAACTGAACTCCAGAGTAACAGAATGGAGGGGAAGGGATGGGAAGAGGTGGATCTGGAGGGTCCAGACTGTGAATGGTCACCCAGGCATTGGACTTGGTTCTGAAGAAACTGTTGAGAGTTAAGCATAGAATGAGACAGTGGATTTGCCCTTGGAAACGTGGTGGCGATCAAGAGGGGTCAGGCCAAGACCAGGTCAGTGAGGAAGGTGGGGTGGTGGTCGGGGGCGAGACCTGGCCAGCGCTTGCCAGGGCAGGTACCTTGCCGAGGAGGGAGAGGTGGGGGCTGTGATATCAGCTCTTGGCCCAGAGGCCGGTGGGCTGGGGGTCTGGGCTGCCTGTGTGGGGGAGGGGCTGTGCAAACTCTGGAGGGAGGGACGGTCAGATGCCTGGGTGGTGATTTGGGACAAAGGAAGCAAAGAAGTTGGGTCACAGAATAGAAGAGCCATTGCAGGCGGGGAAGAGTAGAGTTGAAAAAAGGTGGGCAAACCGCTTTCTCTGTCGGGCATTGTCAGATTTGCCTGTGATCCCCGCATCCCTCCCGCCCAAGTTATGTCTGGAAGTTGCTCACTCCTTTTGCCTGTGAGTCTTCATTCATTCATTCATAGGCATTCCTGCAGGGTCTGCCCTAGCCTAAGTCCAGCCCCCTGATGGTCAGGGCCGCTTCAGGGGTGGTGTGGCCTCATTCAATGCCTCTGGCTTGCTGGTTCCTATTTTACCCCCGGCCCTGACTTTGACCATCCTGCTTTCTGCTCCCAACCGGGGCTGGGCTGACCATCTGCGGTTAGGCTGAATAAGGCCCAGGCCTGGTTGCTCTCTTGGGACACGGACTCTTCTACCCGAGAAGAAGCTCGCTGATCTGTACTTAGTGTCTCTTGCAGTCCAGCCTTGTCTTGCCGGTCCTTGCCTGGCTCTGTGTCTCATCTCATGCCACCTCTGGTTCTCCCCCTGGTCCCCCCAGAAGCAGCCCCACCCTTGATGTCTTTGGTCCTTGGAGGCCCAGCATCTGTGGCCTATGGACTTTTTCTGCAGGAATTGTAGTATCTGGGGTCTGAGTCCAGGGCCCCCCGGTGCTCTGAGTGTCTGCTGGGTGCTCCCTTGGCACCCCCATCTCCTGTCAGAAAAGGGGAACTCAGGGACCAGGCCTGGTCTCTCCAGGGTGTTGCTGTGCGGGCAGAAATCACAGGATGGGGGGCTGAGGCAGCTTGGTGAGGCACAAAGAACTCAAAGTCAGGTAAACCCAAGCCAGATCCTTCCACCACCATGGGCTGGCCGTTTTCAAACTTGTTTGACTCAGTTTCCTTATCTACTAAGCTAGGTAATTCCTTCTGCCTCTCAGGGCCACACAGGCGCAGGGGTGTGGGCTGTGCAGGTGACTCCTGTCACCAGCTCTCTGGACTTGGCATCCTGCGCCCGTGACGGGGGAGCGCAATTGCCTACCTTGAGTCTGCTCCCTGCCCCCGGCTGAAGTCCATGGAATGAGCCGTCAGCTGATACTGAGAAAACACCTGTGATGGGATGAGGGGTCTGCCGGCCCAGTACCTGTCTTGAGACAAGTGAGAGACTTTTTGACTTGACCAAGCTGAACGGTCGGGGCGGGGCTGTGCTCCTTTGGTACCAAGTGCCAGGCATTTCTCAAGCACCTACTGTGTGCCCCACCCCGGGCCAGAGGCTTTCATGACACGGTCCCATTTAATACCCCCCCCCCCCCCCCCACATACCCTTCAGGGGCTGCTGAGCATTGTTACCTATTTTGCAGATGAGCAAGCCCACTGGGACAGGCTAAGCGTCTTGCCCAAGAACACAAGTCGTTTGCTAATTGTTTGCTAAGTGTGTTTGCCGGGAGGGCCTCTGACCTGAGAGTTCTCGGGCTTCATGAGGCTAATCGGGAAGAACTGAGTTGTGTTTGTGATGCGTGTAGCTCTCTGGCCCAGACTCTCCAGACAACGCTGCTACCTCGCGCACGGACCTTTTTTTCCTCCTCACAGGTTAAGTGAAATTGAGGACTTCTTAAATTTAAACCAGAATTAGAGCTCACGACTTCTCGACTTTCCTTAGATGAACAATTAGCTTTATAAATAGAAAGCCAGACAGAAGTTCTCCTGAGCAAGCCTTCTCTCCCTGTGGCTGTTAACCTTTCTTTCCATGCCCTGGCCACGGGAAGTGGCCAGGAAAGGTGACCCAGCGTGCTGCCGAGGCCTGGGTTCTAGAAAGACTGGGGGTGACAGGAGATGGGGATATTTCTGGCCGCGGGGGTGGGATTGGGGAAGAGCGAGTAGCCTGGGGGTACGGGAGGGGACGATTCTGCACATCACAGGCTATAGATTTTTCAGAGCTCACCGATTCTGAATTTTTAATGTTGAAAGTTTCTTGATTAGACATAAACCCACAACTTCCTGGTCAAAACCACACACATGCATTTAGCCAAGCCTTTTAAAATTTTAAAAATTACCAAACTCTGGATTTGATAGTTTTGAACAGTCAAGACTATGCTTGCCAGACTGTGGCCCTGACAACTTAGAGAGAGGTCAGCGGTGAGTCTCTTTTGGGCTGTGGGTGTGAGGGTGATGGGGCATCTTCCGGGTTGGAGCCAGATTTTCAGCGGTTCCTTCTAACATGAGGCTAATTCACATATATTTATAAACACAAACGCACCCTCAAACTCCATCTGTTGTGGAGTATTGCATAGAAGGAATGATTGAGTTAGACATTTGTTATGGCTTGAATTGTTTTGTGTTTTTTTTACTGTATTTTTTAAAGATTTTTTTCAATGTCTTTATTTTTGAGAGACAGAGAGACAGTGTGAGCAGAGGAGGGGCAGAGAGAGAGCACAAGCAGGGGAGGGGCAGAGAGAGAGGGAGACGCAGAATCCGAAGCAGGCTCCAGGCTCCAAGCTGTCAGCACAGAGCCCGATGCGGGGCTTGAACCCACAAATGTGAGATCATGACCTGAGCTGAAGTTCGATGTTCAACTGACTAAGCCACCCAGGCTGCCCGTTCTGGAGTGGGTGGGTTTCTAATCCAATATGACTGGTGTTCTTATAAGACCACGGTCACAGGAAGACAAGAGACACACAGGGAGAAAGTTCATGTGATGAAGAAGGCAGAGCCTGGAACGAAGGGCTGCAAACCCGGGGGTGAGGAAGGTCACCAGCAAACCCTCAGAAGCCAGGACGAAGAGAGCAAGGACTCCCCTAGCTTTCGGAGCAAGTGTGTCCCTGCTGGCACCTTGATCGTGGACTTCTCGTCCGCAGAAGCGAGACAAATACATTTGCGGAGTTTTAAGCCATGTGGTTTGTGGTGTTTTGTCACCCCAACCCTAGGAAACGAATACAGCGTTGTTTTGGATTGTCCAGCCCCACAGCCGTCCTCTGTGACAGCAGTAGTGAGCAAGGAGTCGGGACTCCCTAGAGGATCTTTTTCTGTCCACAGTGCAACGTCCAGAGCAGTTATCCCTGTGAAAGTCCCAAGAGGCTCCCTGGTTCTGCTATATCAGAGATGCACGTGCACATCCCCACCCCCAGAGAGCAGCTGTACATCCACGTGGCCTTTCCTACAAACTCAGCAGAGTTTCAGGCTAAGGACATTGTCACTCAGTGTAGCTAAGTCCCCCTCAGGTTTTTGAGTACTGGCGGGTGCTCTGTACCCTATGTAGGGAATCCAAAGGTGAGTAAAGCACGGGCTTTTCCCTAAAGGAGCCTGTGGGCTCATCATCATCGTCATCGTCATCACCATGGTGATTGCTAACACTGAAGTAGAGCTTTCTAAGCCAGACACCTGCTAAGCACTGAATAATGATTTCTCACAAAATTTTAGGAGGCAGATACTACTATGACCTCATTTTAAAGGCGGAGAAAATGAAGTAAAAATAGAAGCTAAGTAACTTTGCCGCCAAGTTACCAAATCATCTAGAAAGGGGCAGAGCTGGGATTTGAACCTACCAAAGTGGTTTAAGATGCTACACTCTTATCTTCAGCGCACAAAGCGTTATGGTGCCAGCGTGTATCGGCCTAGACGGGCGAGTAGAGAAGGGAGAGGAAGGATACATACAGGGCACTTGCCACAGGCAGTTACCAGGCAGCTCAGGGGGGATCAGCCCTACGACAAGCTGCCGTTGAGGACAACAGAGAAGGTGCAGAAAGAGCCCGGCCCCGGAGGGCACACGTGAGTCTCTGCTCTCACCTGCAGCCGCTTGCCCCTAGGCTCCTGGCCACTTGCCCGCAGAGAACTTGCTCATAGGGAGGATTCCAGAATGCCGGCTGCACCCGTAGGTAAAGATGGCAAACTGAATGCACACACTCTTTCCTTCCAGAAGCCCACTAACACATTGGTAAAGGGATTTTTAAAAGGCCAGAAGGACAATGAGAGAAGGAGAGAAGACAATAGCAACACAACTGGGAGCTAGGGGTCAATGATGAATGCCAGCTGATTCCACCGGCTGGACAAGCAGAGGGATGGCCTGAGTCACATGCAGGAACCCCAGAGTATGGAGATGGGGACACCGGTCATCACGGCAGCGAGGGAAGATGGAGCTGAAACGGGAGAGCCGGTCGAACATTTTAGAAATGATTTAGTTCCCCAGAGTCTCTTTGCCAGCTGTCCAGCATCTTCCCAGCGCTGGCAGGAGTCCGAGGCTGTCTTAGGGAGGGTCTTGAGACAGCAAGCAGTACATTTGGGAGCAAGCAGGTAAGCGGACATTTATATACTGAATACTTAGCATGGTCTCCCAGCCTCTCTGCCTGGGAGGGAAACAGAAGAGACTTCTCCGGGAATTCTGGCCCACCCAAGAGGAAAAACCTGGGGCATTCAGAGAGCCCCACCTGGTCACTCCGCTGGGACCCCACAGTTAATAAGCCTTTTCCCAGCTTCAGAGGCCCCAGTGGACTCTTTCCTCCTGCATTAATCAGGAACAAATAACCAAGGAATTCCAGACATCCGAGGAAACTCTCTGACTTGGAAACTAGAGACCAAAACAAATGAACAGGAAAAAAAAGCAATTGGGAAGAAACCCAGACAATCCAAGGAGAACTAAGCTTTCTGTCCACCTCTCCTCTTTTTCTCCCCCTCCAAAAAACTATTAGCAATATCCTCAAAGAGATCAGAGCAAATATGGCACCATTAAAAACAGGATGCTTTGAGAATGGGTCTTCAGAGAACAGGAGCAGACCATAGCAAAACAAAAAAACCACCCTGAAAATTAAAAATACTTGCAGAAATGGAAAAGTCAGGAGAGCAGGAAGATAAAGTTGAGAAAAATCTCCTAGGAAATAGAGCAAAAAAGGCAAAAAGATAGTTGATAAGGGGGGAAAAAAGAAAAAGAAACTCAGAGGACCAGTTCAGGTGGTCCAACATCTGCAGAATATGACTTCCAGAAAGAGGACAGAGAAAATGGACAAGAGGAAACCATTGATGATATAATTAAAGAAAATTTCCTGAAACCAAAGGACATGAGCTTCCAGATGGAGAGGGCCCATTGATTGCCTACTTTAGTGGACGCAAATGGACCCAAACTAGGGCATGGCATGCATGATGAAATTTTAGAAGACCGAGGGATAAAGAAAAGATCCTAAAAGCTTCCGGCAGGGGGCGGATAGCAATTGATATTATTCTTTTTTTAAGTTTATTTATTTATTGAAGTGATCTCAACACCCAGTGTAGGGCTCCAGCTCACGAACCCAAGATCAAGAGGGGCATGCTCTTCCAACTGAGCCAGCCAGCACCCTTGGAAAGAAATTGATATGAAAAGGATCATGGGTGAGAATGGCTCTAGACTCTTCGAGAGCAACACTGGAGCTAGAAGACCGTTAATTAATGCCTTCAACATTCTGCAGGAGAATTCTGTCCAACCTGCAGTACTCAGGCCTCTGACTTCACAGCTCCAGGGGGGAGCATTCACCATAGGACATGGTGCGATGGTTTACCGCTGGTGGTTGTGTGGTGTGGTGGTCCTGCTCTGTCCTTTCTCTATTGGAAGATGTGCTCCACCCAAACAAGGGAGTAAACCAAGAAAAAAGAAGGCGTGGGACAGAAAGTGCAGGAGAGCCAGTACCTGAGGGAGGCAGAGAGATCCTCAGGCTGCTGGTAAAGGGAGATTCCAGGGTGGCAGGGGGGCTTAGAAGGCAAAATTAGATTAGAGAAGCTCAGAAGGGTTTGGGGGGATGCTTCAAGAACATTGTTATGGGTTGGATGTTCATGTCCCCCCCTACCAAGTGTCGATCAACAGATGAATGGGTAAATAACAACAACCATATATACACATATAACATATATATGTATTTGCACAACGGGATATTACGCAGCCATAAAAAGGAATGACGTTCTGGCACATGCTGCAACGTGGATGGACCTTGAAGTGAAATAAGTCAGACACAAGAAGACAAATATTGTATGATTCCACTTATATGAAATATCTAGACTAGGCAAATTTGTGGAGACAGAAAGTAGATTTCGAGATTATCAGGGGCTGGCAGGGGGAGGTGGGAGCAGGGAATGGATGCTTAATCAGAATGGAGTTTCTGTTTGGGTGATGAGAAAGTTTATTTGTAAAACTAAAAAGACAGTGGGGATAGTTGCCCAACATCATGGATGTAATTAACGCCATTCATTGTACACTTAGTGGTTAAAATGGCAACTTTTATGTGATGTCTATGTTCTGACAGTAAGAAGAACTTTAATAGGCTGTCTAAAGTCTCAAAGGGTTCTTCCCTTAAAGATAAAATAAAAATTTTCAGTGATAGAAAAAACAAAAGGGGAGAAGGCAGAGGTATTGTGAAGAGGATAGCAGGTATAGACATGGGCAGGATTTCCAGAGGTAGCAGTGGAGGAGGACAGCTCTGAGGGCAGAGACCCAGCCCCAGGGCTGTGAGGACGGGTTGGGTTGTTTCAAGGAGTCCATGTGGCCAAAACCGGGGACCAGGCAGAGAAGCAGCAGGAGGTGAGGACTGGAAAGCCTAACAACCACAGAAGACGGTCAAGTGCAGAGCCTTGGAAGGAGGGCTTTTAAGCCAGGAGAGGGCAGTGTCACAGATTCAGAACTGTGTTCCAGAACACAGGCTCTCAGACTTCAGCATGCATCTGAATCACGCGGAGGGCTTGCTAAAACAGATTGATGGGGCGCCTGGGTGGCTCAGTCAAGCATCAGCCTCTTGATTTCAGCTCAGGTCATGATCTCATTGGTTCATGAGTTCGAACCCTGCATTGGGCTCCATGCTGAGCCTGCTTTGGATTCTCTCTCTCCCTCTGCCCCTCCCTCTCTCATGCTCTCTCTCTCTCTCAAAAACAAAAACAAAAACACACAAAAAACACAGATTGCCGGGCTCAGGCCAGATTTTCTCACTATGAGGACTTGGGGCTGGCGATGGGGATTGGCGGTGGGGAGGGTGGCGGGGTATTGAACCGCTTTCTTTTCTTCTCAGACACCACCACACGTCTCCTGCTGGGGGCCATCGCAGTCCTTCTGTTCGCTATCCTGGTGGTGATGAGCATCTTGGGTGAGCATGCATGTCAGAGCATTTATGCAAGTGTATACAGAGACGCCTATATCCATATACACCCCTTGTCAAATTAGGTAAAGTCTAATTAGGTAAAGAAAGGTTCCAGACATACTACGTATTCTGTGGGGAACAAAGCACAGAAAATAGAGTGCTGTTTCCAGATGAGAGTGTAGCCAAAAATCATATAGTCACACATTGACTCCACATGTCCCCTTTACTAAGCCATGCGGGGAAGGAGCGATGTTACTTAGGGACTGTTCTGTACGTGCTTCAAGAACACAAACCAGCTTGAGGGGAGTTAGGCAGACCCTGCTTCTTGAAGGAGATGGCTGGGGGATGAGGGCCTTTAAAGATCACGTTCATTCATTTAGTGAACATTTATTGAGTCCTGCTGTGTGTCAGTCCCCCGAAATGCTGAGGACAAAAAGAAAGAAGGCAGGGAGGAAGGAAGAAAGGAATAAAAAGGAGGAATGCAACTAAGAACAGGTGAGGCTATATGACCAGGAGATCTGGCTGCTTTGAATGGATTCAAGTCTAAGTATGTCGTGGGTTCTGAAGAGTCTGCAAAGTGATTTCAGTGCCTCTGGCTTTAATCTTTGAGAGGCACCCTAAGACCAGAGGCGGGCACCTTAAAATGGGAGAAAAGTCCAATGACAACATCGGCTCCTGCTAAATCCTCACCTTCGGGCATGCGTGATAATCAGGGGATTTGTGAGTGTTTAGAAAAGAATATGGTGACCACTGGTGCCAGCTCAACCTAGAATAATCACTACAAATGAAATTGGTTTCCTGGTACTGGGTGTCCCAGTGCTGGGTTGGGGAGGTCAGAGCCATGCAAAGACATAGCACGTTGTGATTTTACTAAAGCACAACAGAGTCTCTTTGGAGGTCCTTGCGGAAAGGCAGTTGAAAGTGGCCTCACCATGGTCAATACTCCCAAGTGATCGCAGTGCACCGAGCAGATAAGCCAGAGCGTCGATTATTTAATTGGTGTCGGTGCGGCTATACATCCTTAGGGGCTGGAGAACCACAGGCCTGTTCTTGGCTTTGTCCTGGTCTACATTTTAACCAATCGCTCGTACGAACACAAACAAAATATGCTTACGGAATTTGTAGGTGTTACAAGGATGCTTACGATGACAGAGGAAGGATGCTTAGAAGACAGATGGAAAAAAAAATTGAAGATTAAAATGTGTCTTTCAAAACTCAGATGAGCCCATGTGAATGAGATAAAGGTGGAAGAGATAAAAATAAGATATCCATATGGACTTACAAAGTGATTTATACGAGTTCAGGACACAGGGGAGACCTGGCTTGGAAACAGATCACATGAAAACGATCCAAGCGTATGTTCTGCCGGCCTAGGAAAGCGCACGTATGCACGTACCCACTGATTCTTTTCACGGGAGCTGTCTGCAGGCAGGAAAGCCCGTAGCAACTGGAAGGCAGTATGGCACTGTTGCTGGGGGTGGGGCCGCCTCTGTCTGTCCCGGTGGCAGCCTTTTGGTGACCGTGCGGACATACCACAGTGAGCCAGACGGGACGGAAAAGGGTGTGGAGAGCATCTTTCGCAAGGAATTATGGAAACCTGGATGAGCGGAGTCTGGCATCCTTCTTCAAGTAGACGGCAGAAGACGGGCTGGGCTTGCTCTGGGTCACTCCAGGGGCAGAACCTAGACCTGGAGGTC
Source organism: Prionailurus viverrinus (assembly GCF_022837055.1). Taxonomy (NCBI): domain Eukaryota; kingdom Metazoa; phylum Chordata; class Mammalia; order Carnivora; family Felidae; genus Prionailurus; species Prionailurus viverrinus. Next base: position 154,814,698 of record NC_062562.1, read on the forward strand.
TAGGTCTTGGGAAGGCAGGTTGGGGCTCAACACTGAAAAAGAACCTGGCAGCAGTTTAGCAGTGAAACAAGTTGAATTGTTAGCTACCGAGGGCACAGCCAATGAGAGGGGGTTGATGGTTCCCACCCTGGCCGGGGAGAGAGCACGTGTGGCCTCTAGGTCTTTCCTAATTCTGTTTCTGGGGTTCCGAGCCTCCAGGAGTTGAGAGAGAGAGATGAGATCTTAACCCAGGGGCTAATCTGCTGTCACCTCCCCTGGCGGTTGTGGCCTTGCCAGCCTCCCAGATCTCCCTTACCGTTAATTTAGTCACCAACCTATTACCTGCCAGGCACTGTGAGAGCCGCTCACGTGGGAAGACAGCCACCTGAGTCATCACTGGAGGGCACCCAAGTCAGGCAGGGGGTGGGGGGGGGGGCGGGATTTGGGGATCCTTCAGGCCCAGGCAGGGGCCAGGCGTGCTGGCGGACACTGAGTCCTCTCGGTCTTCCCGGCAGCTTCCAAGGGCTGTATCAAGTGCGAAGCGCCCTGCCCAGAGGACTGGCTGCTCTACGGAAGGAAATGCTACTTCTTTTCTGAGGAGCCGAGAGACTGGAACACGGGCAGGCAGCACTGCCATACTCACGATGCTGTGCTGGCTGTGATTCAGAGCCAGAAGGAGCTGGTGAGCCCTGGGCCGGGGGGGACCTTCGGGGAGGACCACACTCCTGGGATGTGGCGTCCCCCGTGGCGTGTTTCCAGAAGGCACCCAGCCTGGGGTGTGCTGGTGGGCCCCACAGGGCGGGAGCCCGAGTGGCTCCCGTTTCTGGGGCTGTCGCGAAGGCCGATGGTTTCAATCCAAGGCCGGTTTGCCGAGCTCAACTCAGTTTTGCCAAGGGTGAGAATTACAAGTTACCAGGGCACTTGTGGATGAAGAACACGCTGGCATCTTCTACGAGTCCACATCAGGGCATGAGCTCTTACTAAATGCCCACAACAGTTTTATCAGTATAAATGTGACAGAAATGCCATTAGTCAGTCTGTGGTCCGTTTTGCATTTTGAGGGTAACAGTGGCGTGGCAATCCAAAATAGCGGATAATCTAAAAATCACTTCTTTTTTATAAATATATATTTTTTAATGTTTATTTTTGAGAGACAGAGAAAGGGAGAGAGGGAGCACAGGCAGGGGAGGGGCAGAGACAGAGAGAGAGAGACAGACAGAATCTGAAGCAGCCTCCAGGCTTTGAGCTGTCAGCACAGAGCCTGAAGCAGGGCTCGAACTCACAAACCACAAAATTACGACCTGAGCTAAAGGTGACACTTAACCAACCGAGCCACCCAGGTGCCCCGAAGAATCTGAGCTCAGAAGATGAGCTTTGTTCCAGGCTTCCCGGTTCAGCAGGCCCGCTCCAGGCCCCGAGGCTAGTGCGGGCCAGTGCTGGGACGGAGGTCAGCGGGAGCGCGGGGCACTCTGTGACCCCAGCTCCTTACTTTCGGGATGCAGTGAGGGATCCCCTTTCAGTGTCTGTACGTCCTGGGAGCCGGCCTTCTCAGCTGAGATTAGTCTTGGCGTGTCTGAACAGCCAGGAGACCTCATATGACTCAGGTTTCCCTCTTTCCTTGGTACAGGAGTTTATGTTCAAGTTCACGCGGAGGGAGCCCTGGATTGGCCTGCGCAGAGTGGGGGACGAATTCCACTGGGTCAACGGGGACCCGTTTGACCCGGACACGTGAGCTGAGGCTTCATCTTCTGGCCCCTGAGCTTAGACTGGGGAAGGCCTAGCTCCCTGGACACAACCCCCCAGAGAGAGCCCCTCGGGTCTGGGCCAGCTAGAGCCACTAACCTCCAGGTTCAGCGGCGTGTGACAGAGAAAACGATAACGGCTTTACTTCCCTGTCCTCTCCCGTGCAGCCTGCTCTGGCGGCTCTGCTGTAATGTAGCCATCGGAGCTTTCCGCCGCCAGGCTTTTTCCGTCTTGGGGGCTCCCCGTCCGTGTAGCGGCCGGTCTGCGTGGCTCAGGGTGGCTCCGAGGAAGGGCAAGACAGGCCCCGGATGTTCCTCTGCATTGGCCAGAACTTGGCCACGTGACCACAGCTGCCGGAGATGGGGCCTCCGTTCCGGGCAGCTGTGTGCTGCTTAAACATTGTTATCATGGAAGAGGGGGGCTCTGAGCCCTGGGCGCTGTGCACATGGTCTTAGAGAAAACATCTCCTGAGGGTGCTGGGGGCGTGTGCAGTGGTGGTGTCCCTTGTGCGACCCAAGTGGTGTGGATGGGAGTGTGTGATGGGGTGGCAGGTGTGCCGTCTCAGGGACTGGTTTGTGGGGTGCCGGTGGCAGTGGTCGTGGGCGGTGGGGGGTGTATGTCTGTGGCAGTGGGGGGGTGATGATAGTGGGGGGGGCAGTCCAGGCTTGGGGAAACACAGGGGAGTGCGTACAGGGGAATAAGAACCTCAGCTTCTAGTCCAGACCCGGGAGACCAGGCTGCTCACCTGATGATGGTGATGATGATGCAGGAGGGACCCCAAGGCAGGAGAGGCGGGAGGACTGACCCCCAGCGCTCCACCATGGCCTTCCCATTCGAAACTGGCTGGGGGCTGCATCAGTCGCTGGTAGCCTCTAGGGGGCGAGCAGCTCATCAGCTCCTTCCTTCCGTTCCCGGGGCTCCCTTGCCCTTCATTCTGCACCCCTCTTTGTCCTCATTGTCTCTTCCTTTTTCTCTCTTTCCGTTTCCTGCCTTCACCCCAGGCCTATCCTTAGAGCTGCTGAGAAGTCTTGCATTTTCTGCCCCTCTCTCCCCTCATCTGGAAGCTTCCTGTTCTCAGAAGCTGGGAGAGCCCCGGAGACTGGGGTTCCCAGTGTGCCGACCACCTGTCAACCAAAGGGCCTCTAGGCCACGTTTCTCTGGCACCGAGGTGGTCCTGCCTGCCACTCTCTCATGAGGTCATTCTGGTGTCCTCTCTTGTGAGACCCTGGCTCCAGCCTTGGCAGGGAACTCAGATCAGGGTGACCAATGAGGTTAAGAAGCAATACTGAAATTCACAGGAATGATTTGAGGTAGAAAGGACCCCCAACCCCCACGTCCACCGATGATGTCAGTGAATTTGTGGGCAACACAGCCTGGGTATCAAACGCTGGGGTTAATCAGGTCCACCCCTGTGAGCTAGTTTAATTCAGCTCATCTCTGCTGAGCTCTTCCTGTGCTGGACACCGCGTGCTGTAGGGGAGCCGAGATGAGGGAGGCATGGAGCCCGCTGTTCAGGAGCTGACTGCCTGGGGGGCTGGCGGGGACAGACACAGGCCCCACGAGCTGTGACAGGCGGTGCCCATGGTGTAGGCAGGTGCTTTGGGGAGCAGGGGGCAGAGGGTGGTCCTGAACCGGATACTGGCTCACGGGACGGACGAGTGAGCTAACTCTGGAAGGACAGGAAAGTGCAGTTGTGTTCAGGAGATGTCTGCGGACATCCCCAGCGTGCCTGGAGCCGTGGTGGACACAGTAGGGAAACAATGAGAGGCTGCACGAGAAAGTTCTTTTGGGGCCCAAAGCACTAGAAGGTGGCTCCGGAGGGAAGGGACAGGTCACAGGGCCTCCGGGGCCATGCAGTGACAGGCTGTGCGTGCCAGGTTCTAACTGCCTGCTCTCTTGTCTTCTGGCCCCAGATTCCTGATCTCGGGCCTGGGAGAGTGCGTCTTCGTGGAGCCCACCAGGCTGGTGTCGACGGAGTGTCTTATGACCCGGCCCTGGGTGTGCAGCAAGATGGCCTACACATGAGGTGGGTCAGGCCAGAGGCAGCTCTCCAGCCAGGCGCCGAGACCTGCCCACCCCAGGCTGCTCTCCAAGGCAAAGCAGTGAGGAGTGTGGCCTGCGCTCCGGCCCCCATTCAGGTCCCACAGCCCTGGTTCCTGGTTTCCTTGGCCCCAGGCAGGTCCTGTGGTTCAGCCGTCAAATCCCACATGCTCACTAGTGTAGACGCCCCCCAAACACACACACACACATGCACAGGCACGCATGCACGCACACGTCTGCACATGGTCCCTTCTCAAGTTCAGAGTCCACCCTTAGCCACCCCAACAAATCCCTCCCTGGCCCAGGCCTGGAATACTTCCTCCGGCACCATCACAGAGTGCATTACAGTCATTTCTCCGGGGTGCTGGGGAGGCAGGGAGGGAGGCCTTCCCCTTACCGGGCCCCCTCCATCCGCCCTGTTTGCCTTGCCCGGGGCTCTCAGGCAGGCCCCTGCTGCGTCTGTGGTGCTGTGGTGTTAGTTACTGATGGAATAAAGAGATGACTGGCGTCCAGAGAAATCTGCCGCTGTTTGTTCCAGGGTCACGGCTTGGGGGAGGAGCAGAGGGACACGTTTCTGGGTTCCTGTCTGCGGGAAGGCACCACCAAGATGCACTCGATCTGGTGTGGCAGGTGGCAGCGTGTGGGAACCGAGGACGAAAAGCATATTCTGTGGCCTCAGGGCACCCCTTAATTTTGCTAAGCTACCGAGTTATTCTTAGCTGTCGGAGGGGGGTGTCCATCTGGCTCCCTCATTACTATTCCACTCAGTATGACAAACTTCTATTCACATCACACCTACTGCGTGCCGGACACCACGCCGGGCATGGGGAGCAACAGCTTTATCCCCCAAGGAGCACGCAGAGAGCAGAGGCAACAGCTTGGGAAGCACCAGAACGTTCTGGAACACAGTTGAGGGATGGCTTATCCTGCCTTAGGGGAGGAGGGGGGTGATATGAGCGGGAGGATTAGCCGTGCAGAAAAGATGACGTTCATGTTGGGCGGGTAAGAGTTTGGGAAGGTCCCGAGGCCCCTTCCTGTCCCCCTTGGTCTGCCTGGGGAGGAAGCAGGGGCCTGGCAGTTCCCCTGGGCCTGCAGAGGCTCCAAGGGCGCCCGGCCCCCAGCACACACAGTGGAGCCCGGCCTCCCCGGCCTCCTCTCAGGGCCCCGGGCTGGCTGAGAGGGCTGGCCTGCCCGGGAGTGGCCCATGTGAATGTGGGTCCTGACCCATTTTCAGAAAATAGCTCAGAGCGAAACCAGGTTCTGCTGTGTTCTGCTCAGTCCTTCTGTCCATTTTCAGACAAAGCTGTCAACTTGGTGTTGCTGAACTTTCTGCGTGCTTTCCAGGTATCTAGTAAAATATGGGCATTTTGAGAGTTCACATTTTGTTTTTAGTGGGAAGCCAGTGAGGAACCCAAGCATACTATTAAGAGGTGATAGGGATTCAGGGCAGTGGTGGCGCCTGGGCGGGGTGGCAGGAAGCCCGGCACCTTCTCAGCCCCGGTGGGGAAACGTGTTGCGGGACTGAGCACCCAGGCGACGGTCGGCTGCCGCGGGGACTACTTTGGGGGACGGAGGGGGGAGTCTCACTTCCCCCTATTCTCAGTCATGCACAATCTCTTCCCCTCAAAGACGTGAGGCTCAAAAGCCTTGCCGGTGGTACGTCATTTAATTCTCACAGAAATGTCCAAGGCAGGAAAGGAGGAAAGGCTGACGCAGGTGGCCAGACTGCGTGTGGCAGGATCCCGGGGTCCCGAGGCGTGGTAGCGCCTGGCGGGGGCTTCCGGGCTGTGCTCTCACCTGCAGACAACCAGGCACTGAAGGGGGCTGGGAAGGGAGCACGGCCAAACTTCAGAAACGTAGGCAATCCTTCCAAAGCTTATACCCGGGCGAAGCACCTCGGTCTCCCATGTGGCTGAGCGGACCCGGTTGCCCGGGCTGCAGGGCCGGGTGCTGTGCTCTTGGCGGCCACAGGGGGCAGCACCGAGGGCGGACACCCCGCCGGTGCTGGATTCCCCACCCCAACCCCCACCGTCGCTGGAGCAGGGACCACCTTAGCCCCTTGCGAAGATTTTTCCTTGCCAAGGCGACCCCCCCTGGAGTTGAGAGAGTGCTTAGCTTGGAGCCTGGGCTGCTGTGCCCTGAGCGGATTTGAGCCCAAACCCCAGTCCCATCCTCGGTGAGCCCCAGGAGCGGGCAGGGACCCCCGCAGAAGGCTGAGCCTGCGCACCGGACCCTCCTCAGATGACCTCTGCGACGCTGGAGGACGACAGGGAGGCCATTTTAAGCGTGTGGCGTTGTGCTGCCAGGTCATCTGGTGTCTGCTTGGTCGTCCCTGCAAGGCCTGCATTATCATCTGCCCATGCTTACAGATGAAGAACAGAGAGGTTAAGGGGCTGGCTCCACATCACACAGCTAGGAGGCGGTGCAGGCAGGATTCGAACCCAGCCCCACTCGACAGGGCCCTGGGGAGGCCACCTATGTGGCAGGCATGTCCCCTGGAGGCAGCAGACAGCTGTGGAAGGCTGAGGATTGCAGACTGGCTGTACGCTCGTACACACTGAGATTCTCGATTCTGCAAGTTGATGTCTTGGAATCAGTTTTGGAGATTCCAAAGATTACAAAATTGTTTTGTAATTAACAATTGTTAATTGCATTGAATCTGTAAATCAATTTGAAGGGCTGTGCCATTTTAATAATTTGACTATTCTAATCAGCAGTGTAGCTCTCTCAATTTTTAAAAGTTTTTTGTCAAATCTCAGCAACCTGTTACAAATTTTAAGGGTAGAGTTTTTGCACAAATTAAAAAAAAACTTATCCTCAGGTATTTTTATTTTTCATGCTACTATAATTTTTTTAAAAAAAATTGTCACATTCCAACGGTTTGTTGCTAGTGTAAAGAAGCAGAATCGATTCTTGTACATTGACCTTTTATCCTATAATCTGGCCAGGTTGACCTGTTAGCTCCGGTCGATTTTTTTGTAGACTACTTAGAATTTCTGCATGATTATCCACTGTTATATGAAAGCATAGCATGGGCTGTCACTTTTCCAGATCCTGAAATCAATTTCCTTATTTCTCTGTCCAGCTGCTAAGCCAATGCCATGTATTCTTGTTAAAAAAAATTTTTTTTAATGTTTATTCATTTTGGGAGAGGGAGACACACACACAGAGTGGGAGCGGGGGAGGGTCTGAGAGAGAGGGAGACGCAGAATCCGAAGCAGGCTCCAGGCTCCGAGCTGTCAGCACAGAGCCCGACACGGGGCTTGAACTCAAGACTGTGAGATCACGACCCAAGCCGAAGTTGGACGCTTAACCCACTGAGCCACCTGGGTGCCCCCATGTATTGTTGTTCAGATGTTTTAGGAGTACCTCACTTCCAGGAACCAATGTCTGAATTAGATGGGATAGGTTAATTGCTATAATAAAAACAACCCTAATTTCAGAGTCTTAAATATAAGAGAAACACTTATTTCTTTCTCTTTCGTGATTTTGTCCGGTGTGGTTGTATTAGGAGGCCACCCAGTCATTCAGCACCCTGGGCTTCCTCCACCTGGTGGCCCCACCGTTCCCCAGGCCCTCAGAGTCCTTCACTGGATCTTCCATATCTAGCCAGAAATTGAGGGAAGAGAGTGTGGATAAATGTGTGACAGTTTTTTAAGGGTCCAGCTTTGGTCATATATATCTGCAAAGCGTGCTAGGAGATACAATCTAGCTGTGTGCTCAGTAAGAAGAAGAAACGGCTTTGGGGAATATCGAGCCAGTCTTTGTCACATGTAGTATTATCCCCATTTTGCAGATAAGAAAACTGAGGCTCGAGAGATTAAGCGATTTCCCAGCTTTCACAGTCATGAACAACAGTGGCTGGAGGTGGCTGTCCCCACGTCCTTGCTCCGAATCACTATGCTGTCAATACTGCCTTCTCTCCTACTGCCCTACTGCCTCCCTCCCTGGCCGCCGCTATCCTTTTTCTTTTTTTTGTTTTTAAATGTTCTTTATTTTAAAAAAATGGTTTTTTTTCTCAAGTTTTTCTTTAAATTCCAGTTAGTTAAGGGGCGCTTGGGTAGCTCAGTCGGTTGGGCGTCCGACTTCGGCTTGGGTCATGATCTCACAGTCCGAGAGTTCGAGCCCCTCGTCGGGCTCTGTGCTGACAGCTTGGAGCCTGGAGCCCGCTTCGGATTCTGTGTCTCCCTCTCTCTCTCTGCCCCTCCCCTGCTCATGCTCTGTCTCTCTCTGTCTCAAAAATAAATAAAAACATTAAAAAAAGAAATAAATTCCAGTTAGTTAACATACCGTGTAGTGTTAGTGTCAGGCGTAGATTTTGGTGATTCGTCACTTTCACACAATGCCTGGTGCTCAAGGCCCGTGTTACCTTAAGACCTGTGATTTTTTTTTTTCCCCCAGCAGGGGCTGCCTCTGAACATCCACTTTCTCTTTCCGGCTCTGGCCTTTTATCTATCAGTGGGTACTTGGTTCTCTCACAAGCAGCCTGGTCCACAGGCTTAGTCTGCAACTGCTAAGGCCCCTGAGAGCCACCGCAATAAACAGAAGGCATTTATACAGCACATGAAAAGACATAAAAGTACACGCCAAGTGGCTTCTCTGCAAGAGTACCTATACTCCAGCGTTGTTTCCGAAGCACTTCAAAGGGCAAGTGTCGCAGTAGAAAGGACTGTATGCCTCCTGCAGATCGGCATGGGTAAAACAGGAAAAACGAATTAGATGGGCCCCCCTACACACCGTCTAGCTCCTAGCCCTGTTTCTTCCCTGAGGAGTGAGGATTGGGGGTGTCGCTGAGCCGGGGGTTTCTTCCATCTTCAAGCAGTGCCAGACGGTGTAACGGAATTAGATCTTCTGAGGGAGATCTCCTGGACGAAACAGATCTCCTAAGAAGAGCTTTGGGTGGCCCAAGTGGGACACAGTGTGCAAGGTGGGGGAGGGGGCCCAAGCGGCCTGCTTCAAAGCTTCGTACTGGCAGACAGGAGGGACGAAACAGGTAAGTTCAGAGATCACGAGGTCATGAGGACACCGTCCCATCAGTGTTATGTTTACAGTCTGTTCTTAGTGTATTCTCTGCTTGTATACGTATTTGATATTTGCTTAGGCTCAGCTATCCTAGGGCATAGTTACACAACATGTAAGTCAGACTCACCCAAAACGGACACCTGGTGGTTTGGAACAGGCTCCGGGGCGTGTCCTCCATGGGCTGTGATCCCTGGTGGTGCATTTAGAATTCAAAAATATGATATACCCTGGAAGAGTTCTGAAGTTCTGTCAGAATCTTTTGCATCGGTTTTTATGTAATTTGAACTTTGGCTGAGTTGTATTGAACCAAGTTCACGTGTCGGCAGCATTTAGGTTCCGTTGGTATTATCTGAATTCTGGGAGACCCAGAATTCAAAGGAAAAGGTGGGTTGATAGGGCAAGAGAAATGGGCTGAGTAGTTTGCTGATTTAGCCAAATCAGCTGTGCCTGGCATTGTACTAGATGCCGTAGCAACAGAGGCAAAGTCTGGCGGTTCCTTACCTGCAAGGGTCTTGTGGTTTTTGCGGAGAAGGGAAATCAGGAAATGTTGACGGTGTGGCATAATGAGAACCAGGCACAGGGGTTGGGGACCAGGACGGGGGGAGGGGGGCGGGTCACCGACCTCGTCAGGAGCGCGAGGGCAGGCTTCCGGAAGAGGACGCAGGCAGCTTCTCGCGGGGCACCGCGCGAGAAAAGCTGGAAGGTCCAAAGCAGGGACGCATGGCAAGAAAGAGCCTGCGCAGTGAGAAAGCATGGAGGTTGAGGCCGATGGGTCTGTGGGAGGCGGTGGGGGTTGAGGGGCTCTGTGGCCCGGGGTTCTCTGGGTTACTCCGCAGAGTAAGGGTTCGGTAGTCAAGGGCGTGGGCACCGTGGGAGGCTTCCACTTACCCACGGGGTGGGGGGGGGGCGCTGATGAGCACCGAAGGCGGGCGGAGGTCCACAGGCTTGGGGGGGGTTCTTCTCCAGTAGGAGCAGTGAAGCGGCTGGTTGGACGGATCACAGCAGGCGCGCGTGGCAGAAGCAAAGGTGGCAGGAAGCGGAGGGTACAGGTGGGAAGGTGGGTGCGGTTTTGATTGGCTGGGAAGCCTGGGAAGCCACGAGGAACTGATAAGGGGCGGGGGGGGGGGGGGGGGGCGGCAGGAGCCTGGCGGTCCCAAGGCCTGAGAACGCTGGCGATGGAGGGCCGGACGAGAGCGCAGGTGAGGAGGCTGGATCCCTGTGTGTGGCTGGTGGGAATGTAGAGTGGTGTAGTCACTGCGGAGAAGTCTGGCGGTTTCTGAAAAAGTTCCGCGTTTCCATTTAATCCAGCAATCCCACTCCGAAGATCCAAAAGAACCGAAAGCAGGGATTCATTTTTACACACCGATGTCCACGGCAGCATCATTCACAAAACCCCAAAGGTGGAAACAGCGGACTTACCCATCCACCGACGAATGGATTATCCAAATGGGGTATATACATACAGTGCGATGTTATTCCGTCTTAAAAAGGAAGGAAATTCTGATATGTGCCTTGAAAACACGGTTAAGTGAAATAGGCCAGGGCAAATAGATAAAGGGAAAATACTGTATGATTCCACTTACACCAGGTACCCGGAGACAGAAAACAGAAGGGTAGGTGCCAAGGGCTAAGGGCAGGGGGAGTGGGGTTTTACTGTTTAATAGGTACAGAGCTTCTGTTTGGCTTGATGAAAGTTCTAGAAATAGCTAGTGGTGATGACTGCCCAACAGACGAGGTTGAAATGGACTCAAGGCCCTCCCTCTAAAGCCATCCCCAGGCATCCTGGCAAACCGTGGGTGCAGTGGTGGGTTATGAACGCGTTCAGGGGTATGAAGTAGTTTCTGAAGGGCTAAATAACTTCCAAAAGATGTTGCTTGTGACAGTAAGCTCTTTAGTCTTACAGTTCTAGAATAAATAAGCAAGGCAGGCCAAGGGTACAGTGATTCCAAACAGTTTAATGTAATTCCAAGACAAAGTGTGATTACATTTCTACACATATACAATATGCATATGTGAGTTTACAAATTTTAATTAATAACTCGTTTCACCTCAGAGACCGAAAAAATGATCAAAAAGAAACTGTGAGTAACAAGCTATAACATAGTTCACCACAACGGGACCCCCCTTTCTCACCCTACAGTTAGTAATATTACAATTAAAATAACTATATTCTTCTATAATTTTTTTCTGTTAAAATCATCTCATAAATTTACAATGCTATTATTAGTTTCCAAGACTAATATAAATTCACTCCATTTTTCTACAACGAAAATGATTATTAATTTAGAAGCACACGACATCATGATGAAAAACACAAGCATTTTTAGTAGCAAGGACTTGATCAGTTAAGAATTATTTTTCTTGTAAAACATTCTAAAGCCAAGTAAAATATCCATTCTTATAACATACCTATAATATGAGACTAAGGAATAGGTTACATATAGGTCTACAACACATTGGTTTGTTTGTTTTTTTTTTAAAAAAAGTAGACATTTATAAATAAAAAAAGAAAAGAGGGACAATTCACATAGGAAAAAGAGGTACACGAGAAAATACTGTTGCACGCAATAATTTTCACAAAGATTAACATGGATTAACACTTTTCATTACAGAAACCGTACAGTGAAGGAACACAACAGACCGGGGCTTTCATAGGGCTATTGAGCTGAGATGACCTGGTGGAGGAAGGTGGAGGCAAGGTGACCTTGGGGAGGGAGCCATGTTCCTTGGACTGGTGACCAATCATCACCGGGTCTCCTCTTCCCGGCTCTCATTCTGGGGAGTGAGTCTTTCTATCCAGTGTCCGGAATTCATGGGCAGTTGGAAGGTAAACGTGTCTACGGATCTGTTCTCTTTCCACCCTAATGGATCCCACTTTCGGAAACGTGATACAGTATCAGAGGCTGCAGCTCAATATGTGTGGTCAAAGCAAAATGGGATGGAAAATTCCAGTCATTCTGATTTGCTGCCCCCCCACCCCCTCACTCATCCATCTATGCCCTGGAGGCTGGGGACCCAGAGAGAGCAGTAGCACCCTTCAGGGCCGCCTGCCTCCGCTGCGGCGAGGCGGGTGACAGGCACCCGGCGCCATGCCTCGGGCCCACTCAGGGAAGGTGCGGCCTGGGGCCGGCCCCGGCTCGTCTACGCTGCCGATGCTGCCTGACTTCTGACAGCTCCTTTTCCCCCTCATCGGTAAAGCTATACTTCTCCTATCAGAAATTTGGTTTGATATATATATACACTAACATATATATCAACATCTATATCTATACAGTGATTCTACTAAACTAGAAAGCCTGCCGCCCCAAAGTAGGACTTCCTGGGCTACTTCATTTGGTTAAAAAACGCACACAAACAGGATGGAGATGCTTTGGGGGCCAGAAATGATTGTGCCCTGGAAAAGCCACGGAAGACAGCTTTAAACGAGCAGTAACACAAAAGCGAGAGGGAGGGTGACGGGGCGGCGAGAGACCCCGAGACGGAGGGGGCGCCCACTGGGTGGGGGTGGGGGTGGGGGGGTGTCTGCTTGGAAGTGAGGAGAGGCGAGGGGGGTGGGGGACGCTTCATGTTCCATTCAGAAGTCACGGAAAAGCTACAAAGGATGGGCATGGTCAAGTCACTTTCCACTTCCTAAGTTCTTCCTTATAACCTGAGCCGAAAACTATTAAAATCATCATCATAATATTAATAATAATGAGCAATCCATTGCCCCTTCAACCAAGCGGGTGAACATCTGACAGGGAGGCAAGAGCACCGCTCGCGAGGCCAAGGGGGTGCTTCTCCCTGGCTCTTGAGAGCATCCTGGGGGTCCGGGGTGCCCGGGTGTGGGGCTGTGGTGGCAGCAGGGTGGAGGCTGAGGTGGCCACGGAGACACCGACCCCACGCAAGAAGTGAGGAGGCAGTTCCAGGAGAGATTTGTGTGGACAGCGGTGGAAAGGAAACTAGAGAGAGCAATAGTTTTTTTTTTTTTTTTTTCAGATTACAGCATATTCGCTTGTTTTTCTTTTTTAAAGCTAAATTCGATGCTTCTAGTTTTTAAACACATGGCTAAGCCCCAGAGACAATGACATAAAGTCAATTTGGTTAGTTAAAGCAAAGGCAGAAACGAAACAGAGGAAAAGCAGAAGGATAAGTAGGAAGGGCGAGATAAAGAGAATTTTACCCTAACATTTGTAACGAGAACATACTGTCCACAGAGTTCACAGGGAAAACACACACCAACGGTTCCCTGGTCCCGGGTGTTTTGCAGTTTTTCAAGGTCTTCTCTGCTAACGGAATGCCCTTTGTCACAGCGGGTCCTCTGCGCTTCGGTTGTGGTACGAGGAAACAAGAAACGAACCCAAACTCTTAGGGGAACCAGCACTTTCTAGCCTGTTCCTGTAAGACAGTGGGGCCCACTCTCTGAAGCGTCCCAAGGAAGATCTCTACTCCCAGGGGCTCTCTGCCCCACTCCCCTCCCCCAGCTGCCCCTAGGTCCCCCGGCCCCCCCGCCCTGCTCAGCAGCAACTTACACAATCTCTAGGAAGCAATCTAGCTCCCCGGCTCCCACTGGCCTAGGCTTCAACTCTAACTTTGACAGAGTAAAAAGTAAACACATCCTTTTGTGTTTATTTTGCTTTAAAGGAGAAAAGGAATTAATGACAGCAGATATATGGAAAACCCGGCCATTGAGTATGGGCGTAGGGGTGTATGACTCCCCCGCTGCAAAACACCGATCAAAGTATTGCTGGGGGGGGGGGGGGGCAGAAATAGCAGCTGTACCTCCAGGGCCACCCGAAGCCCAGTGTCTTCTACTGCCTGGTGACTGGACGTCAGTGGATTGACAGCAATGAAACATTTAAATCAAGACAAAATCAGTGAACCAGGTATCTGTTCTGTCTGCCTCTTCCACGGTGTCAGAGAGAAGGCCTCTTTAGAGACAAGTGTTGATACAGCATGGCATGAGGTGTTCACATCTGGCCCAGGCTACGGACTCACCCCTTCCCACTCAGTCCCGAAACCCGTTCACAATCTCTCGCGTTCACGACCAGTAACGTGGAGGGAAATGTGTGTGTTGGGCTGCATAAGAGTACGGTTAGAAAACACCTGCCTTGGAGGGGCAGTCGCCGGGGTTTGAAGATGTCAGTTATAAACAGAAATTTTCTTTAAAAAGTACCAGTTTAAATGTAAACTATAAAACACTTTAGCTATAAAACGTAGCCAGAAATATGATTAAGTATCCACAGTCAATTACTTAGTCTACGCATTTAAAGTGTGGCTCTCTCGAGATCTTAGAAGGCTAACAGCATTTTACAGTAGCTAAAAACATATATACTCAACATGTGCATTTGAATATCACATTTCATTACAACACACAGAGAATAGTCTCTTCCTTGGTTTAGTTTTTGTTGTAAAGATCAGCTATTTTCAGAATTCACTTAAGCAACAATGACCAGGGTGTGCATTAATCATTATCTGCAGCCCACACAGAGTTCATAGTCTTTGAAATCCCAAGATCAAGCTGGCTACATGATTTCAAAAAAGGCTAAAACCAGGATGAATGCCCACAGTTGAGGTAATTATTGCCATTAGGTCACAGTTTGTGTAAGGTAATGCATCTAAAACCTTCTTTAAAAAAAATCTTTAGGTGTTCTGTCAGAATTCCAGAATACCTATTGAAACCAACCAGGATCTTAAATGCTGATTAGTTGGGTTTGCTTCCAATGGAGTTAAAGTTCTAGAAGGTTCTAGAACTTGTGTAAACTACCTAAGAATTGAGGCAAACAAGCCTGGAGCCAGTCAATAAAGAAGTTTTGTTTTGTTTTTTTTTTTTAAATAAAAAAGAAACAAAAAACCCACCCCAAACAACTGAGGAGATGTTTCATAACAAAGGATAACAGGTTCCTAAAAAATTAAAAATCTCGTCCTAAAGCATTTCTAAATTCTCGTCACTTTCAACCAAATTAAAAATGCTTCAGTGTTACCGTGAATCTCATACTGCGGCAAGAGACTCTCCTTCCTTATATCCTAAAAGTTGGCTGATTTTTCTGTTTACACAACTGTTCCTTCTACTTCTGTGAGAAAGCTATCTCAAAAGAAACCCTTATTTGGTTCCTCTTTCCAAGAGTCATCTTGTTTTTCTCCTCCCCCCCCCCCCTTTTCTTTTGTTTACACAAAGAAAAAAAGTTCCTGGACACCAGACCCACACACGGTATTTACACATTTGGTGTGAATCCTGCATCTGGTTCTACCCAGAGCTGACAAGTGGATCGATTTATAGAGACCAGAATTGTCATGATATTTATCAGTGCAGTAAAAAATAGCATTTTAAAAAAAATATATACCTTTAGTATTGCCTTTCTAGAATTAACTATAAGCAAGAAAAAATTATTATTTTTTTTTAAAAGAAGAAAAGAACACTTTTTTCTTCACTCGTAAGAGTTTGTTGTAGCAGCACTACTAAAGCTAGTTGGTACGCTGGAAAGGAATCTAAAATGACTTCTACTATGAATCCAAAGAAACTCCCCTAAGACTTTCTCTAAAAGTCAAACGCACTCTGCCCCTTCTGCTTGCATCCAGGTCACGGCTCCCTCTTCATTCAGAACTTCTGCTGGGGATGGCGCGGGGTGACGCTCCTTCGAGGTTTTCTCTGCGCACACACCCCGGAGGTGGCGGAGGCTGGCGGCCTGCGGGCCCGGTTTTGGACCTGGGCCGTCCCCGGGGGGCCAGGCCCGGCTCCCTCACTGGCCGCGTAGCCCTGGGCACGCTGCCAGCTCTCCGAGCCGGGTGCCTCATCGGTAAAGGGGCTAATGGTGCCCCTTTCAGAGCACTGTGGTAAGACTAGATGACTCGAGATGACCGGTGAGCAAGTTTTAGCACAGTGTTTGGCACACGGCAAACAGAAGTGCCGTCAAATGGTTCCTCGGAAAACACGAAGCCACTCATTGCTGTTAATTAAAAAAAGCGAAACGAAACGGTAGCTCAGTGAAGTCCCGAATAACAAAAATTTCCCTAGAAACGTGGAGATTTTGGACCACCATTCTATTTCCTTTTTTTTGGACACGTGTCACTTTCTCAGAGCGTCGGCTTCCTCCTCTGCGAGTGGGGCGGCGGCGAGGGTTCCAAGAGGTGAGCGGGTACAGGGCTTGGCGTGGGGCCTGGAGGACTGAAAGCATTCAGCAAATGCTGGCGGTTGCTTCCTTGAGGGACACTGCGAGTTTTAACAAACGGGAGGGAGTCAACAGAATGTTCTATCGCTGCGGTCTAGATTAGGGGCCCTCAACGACTTGCGGGGAGTCGAGCCGGGGGAATGAAGGAGGATCTCTGAGGAAGCGCACTCTGCAGGAGGGTCACTTCTCGGTACTGCTCACTGAGTCTGAAAGGGGCGACTGGCCGGGAGCTGGCCCTCTGGAACTTCTGGGAGCCGTGAGAAAGATGTGAGGGCCTTCCACTAGCTTGGGCCACTCTAGCGAGCATCGGTGCCAGAAGCCTTCAGAAGTTTCTATTGCGTTTAAATGTCTTTCCGCCATCTTCAGCTCTCTAGTAGCCCAACTGAGATTCGACTGAGTCTAGTCTGTGCAGAGTAGAAGTGAGAGTCCTAAGGCATCCAAGTGGAAAAGTACTGACACCCCAAGAGCAGCTCCAGCGTGTGCGGGACCCCACCCCCCCCCGCCCCCCCCCCCCCCCCACCCCCGATGCAGCTCAGCTTCCCCGTGGAGGGTCCGCTCCGGTCTGTACCCGTGGTGACATGACATCAGTTAAGCCCACGTATTTGTGAGGCGCCTCCAGGTTGCCAATAGCAGCAGCATTTAGGGTTACTAATCTCCACTCCCCTTAAAAGATGAATACAGTTTGAAACGGACGCAATAAAAAAAGAATACAAGTCAGGAGACGGGAAAGAGAAAGACAAATGGAATTGCATCGCTAATGATGTCGTTATTGCCCGGAAAGGAAAGAGAGGGATGCCATTTTGTCCCTGTCTGGAGGTGTCTTTGAGAAGGGTTCTTTGGCTAAAAAAGGGAACATTTCACCTTCCTTTCCAGTTTGGTAAGGACATCTCTGGCCTGCTGAATTTTTGAGGCTTCCCCATCTGAAACCTGCCAGACGCGTCGGAAAGAACGGCACGGAAAGTGCTTCCGGGGCTGGAATGTTTCCTGGCAAAATGGCTCACGCCGGCGTCGTGCAATCGCAGGCCAGGCCTGCGGAAAAGAGTCCTCGCCTCCCTGTTGAATTCCCTCTGCTACGTGCGGGCGCCTAGTGATCTTCTGGTTTCTGTTCCCTGTCCCAGCAGCTGCTGGGCAGGCCAGCCGGGGCCCCACGCCCCGCCCGGGCCCCAGCACCAGAGGGCCTGGGGTGAAAGCTGGGGCCGCCTCACGGACACTTCGTTTCACCAACCACAGCCCATCAGCAGTAGCTCCTTAAGCCTCCTCATCTCCTTCCTCCAGTTTCCAAGAAAGTCTGCTCCACTCACTCACACGCACTCACACAACCGAAATCCTCCACCACACGCTTGTTCACAAATGAGTGTCTGCCCTTCCAAAGATCTGGTCAAGGGAAATCAGCCTGTTAGCAGCTGTGCTAATCTCACCTTCCCTTCCTTACGTCCAACAATCTGGTGTCTGGGCGGGTTGAGTCTTCCAGGGTGAAGAAGGCAAGGCCAGCTGGCTCCCCCAGCCTGCAAGCCACTCACCGCCAGTAAGGCCAGAATGCAGATACAGTCCAGGAGACAACCGTCGGGTTTGCCTCGACCCTTCCTTTCCCTCTGAATTCCATCAACCGCCATGTACCGCTTCACAGTATTAATTGGCATCGAGCCTCAGACTCTCCCACCCGTCGGCCTGCTCACCCCTTCCCTTGGAAACAGCCAAAACGTCATCAAAGAGGCACTAAGCACAAGAAGCATTATCCACCTGTCCTTCCCGAGGCTGCAATTAGATGGTTCTCCTTGACCTGTCCTTTTGCATTTTCCCCCCTTCGTCTTTGCTATGCTTCTTTATTTTGAGCCAGTGAAGAAAAGATGATGCTCTAGGTTATTTGTGGTCGAAACAAGGCTGAGGTTGGCATCCCTTTACTTGGGAGCTTGGTCCTCGGGACGGGCAGGCTTTCAGTCACCCGACTGGCCAGGGTGACTCAGAGCCGAAGGACGGGCCAGGAGGTCCGGGCAAGTGCTAAGGAGCGCACAAGGAGTGGGGCCTCTCCCACGGGGGTCTTCTGGTCCCACAGCTCTGTGCTTGGGACTAGAGGAGGAGGGGGGGGGGACGAGGGGAGGACGCGCTCGTGTTTGCCGAGCGCCTGCAGGGCTGGGTACCGCCCCGCAGCGCCCTTCGTCATAATCTTCCGCAAAACCGGCATTTCAACCCCAAGTCTATAGTTTCTGGGTTTGGTGGGCAGCCTGTGGGCACCTCAAGCCGATCAAAGAAAGCCCATCACGCACAGGGCAGAGCGCACTGAGGGGATGGCCGTGAGGCCCCACTGTGCCCCTCCGCTGGCCAATGCTTTCAGGTGGGGCTGCGCCCACAATGTCGAGGGGCTGCTTGCCGTCGCCAGCGCTCCTCTGGCCTCTGACCATCCCTCGACCTTTTTTTTGGCTCCTAGTTCTGTCCCTAGAATTGGGTGCTGAGAAGAGGTACTTAGGGGAGGGAGGGGGGGAGACGGGAGAAGTGGGCAGTGTGGTGAGTGAGCGGAAGGCAGGGAAGTGGGGCTGAAACTTCCCAGGGGAAGGTGCCACCTGCCTAGCACCCTTATGTCAGCTCATTCCACTCAGTGGCTTCTGGGAGGGGACAGCCGTCTCTGCACTGAAGGAGACAGGCCACACTCCTGGTGCGCTGAGGGGAAAGGGAAGGACATCTGGTCAGCTCTAGGCAGAGAGGCTTTCTTTTGCGTGACAGGTAAGCATCAGATGCGAGGCAGGCCGAGAATGTAGTCAGCAGATTCCAGAAGCACAGGAGAACACAGAGGACGTGGGGAAAAACCACAGCTAAGAGTCCGGCCCAGGAGATGTCACCTCAGAACTCTTCCCAGGCCACTGAGAATCTAGACGGTGACCATGTTGTCAAGAGTCCCATCTGGCCTGCACAGAGACAAGGCCTTGATTCTTCTTCAAACTTTCGTTCTGTGGTCGATCTTTCTTGACGGCTCTTTGTGAACTAGACATGACAAAAACAGTTTTCCTAATTCCTGTGTCTTTCCTTTTTATTTTTGTTTATTTTTGTTTTTTTTTTTGTCTAACAAAACTGGACATCCATATGTCCTTCCTGCCTACTCAGAGACTCACAGATATAATAAAATAAGTTTAAATATTAAAGAGAAAACACAAAGATACTGGGAATAAATGTGCATTTAAAACCCCAGCTAAAATATCAACATGATGAAAACGATAATAATTACAATGGTAATAACCAAAATAATTAGTACAATAATATTATCTTTATGAGCAGCATGGAACTTTCATTCCTGATCTGGAAGAAAAGAAAGAAAATATCAGGTGAAAGAGTAAGAGACTTCCAACGTAAGTAGACGAAACGAGCTTCTTTAAAATGGAAGGCTATGTTGTCTTTGCCCCTAAGAGATCAGATCTAGGAAGGGCTGGAAGTCGACTGTGCAAGGGGATCAGGATGTGACCCAGCAAGGCAAAGAGAGTCTCATCTGCAGCCAAGACTTCTGTCCCTGGTCATGAGGAAATGTTCTGGGGCTCTGCTGCACGTCAGGAGCAGGCGGACTTTCCAGGCCGGCGTGGCCCTGGCTCCCATTTCCCCCGCTCTCTCCGGACTGGCCATTTTCTCTGTGGTCTCTGACAGAGAGCACTTCCTCACTTCTGGGTAAAGAGTATCGATTGGCCGATCGGTTGGTGGTCCCACAAGGAGAGGGTCTTGTCCTGGGCTTGCCTGCTGGGGACATGAGAGCTGCCTGCGTGCCTCCAGTGGGCCGTGGGGTCCTTCCTTCCAGCCTAAGGCCTGGACTAAGTGGGTTCCAGTTCGGGGACCTATTTCTTTGTTAGATGAGCAGAATTTATGGTTGGGGAGGGGGAGTTTCCAGAGTTATTTTACATTTCACAGCTAACAGCTAAGGTAGTGGCTTGGCTTCATGACTGAATCAGGCTGGATAGCACTATAAAACCACTGTTCACAGTAGATGGTTAAGGGAGACTGTGGAGGGGGGCGGGGAGCGTGAGGATGAACTGACAAAACCAGGAGCCATCTCTTTGCACCTTGGAAACTTGGCTTTGGGATCGGTTAGGATTCAGCATCGAGAATCAGACAATTAGGACCACCCTTCCGAGCCCCATCTGTGACCAGACAGAGTCTCCCAACATTCACGTATTCAAGAATAATTTGCTATGAATGGAGCTCTCCCTACTACCCCCCCCACCCCCACCCCCTGCAGTGTTCAAAGCCTGAGAAAACTTCCAGAATGTATCAAAGGTGCAAAGAGGGCAAAGGGCAAATTTCTTTGGAAACTTAAGTGCCCGTGGGAGTGTTCCAAAGTGCAGTGTAAGACCCCCTCGTGACCCTCCTAAATGTCCCTCCGACCTTCTGCCCACCAGACCCCTCTAAAAACCAAAGCCAAAGTTGAGTCTTGGGTAGGCCTGGTAATGTGAGGAAAGATTCAGCAGCAAACAAAGGTTGATGGTTGTCTACAGAGGGAGGGATCTGGCAGAATCGTGAGAGCAAAACACAGCTGGTGGAACCAGAGAGAGGGGCAGGGCCGTGCATGAACGTGGGGTGGGTCTGAGAGCCTGGGGCTGGGTACCAGGCCTCCTCTCCTCTGTCCCTTTCATATTAGGAAGGAGGTAGCCGCCAGGCAAGGCCAACATTTCCACAAACACAGCTGGGACCTCTGCTCCCACAGCACTAGAGCCAGCCCCACTGGTGGACTGAAGGCAGAGTGGGGAGAAGGTGCAGGGTGGGGAGTCTCTCTTGTTCTTTGTCTCCAAGATAAAAGTCAAATTTGTCCACCCGCCATCCATCTCCCACGTCTCTCTCAAGATCCACGGGTGCCCCCCCGCTCCTGCCAGCTCCCTGATGCCCCTCTGTTAGCAAACAGCTCAAAAAGGACAACAGGTATTAAAATAAAGTTAAAACTCAAAACAAAACAAAACAAAACAAGGAAAGACCAGAGTAAAATCTATAACAGCACAAGAGAAGAGCTGAGGTGATGTGAGTCGCCTCAGTCAGCTTCTTGGAGTACCATGGAAATCAACCCTCACACCGCGTCTGTCGGTCGGTAAGGCACTAGGAGGGAACGGTGTAAAATCAAGGATGCGAGAACCGTGATGGCGGCGCCGAGGGACACACAGGGAGGGTGGCATCCACGCTCACACCCACACACACTCGTTCGTGCTCACACGCCTGGACCACCACACTGGTTACATGCCTATGTTATACCACTTTTTTTTTTTTTTTTTTTTTTTTTGTGCAATTACATTGAGTAATAGTCTATTGGTATCATTGGAGTTGAACACAAAGTAGAAAACGGGTGTAGACTGCTACATTCTACTAGGGTGTCGGCGACGACCACTAGCCCTATGCTACGTGACTAGGGATTGATTCAAAGAGAAAATAAATCTTCAGGAAAGAAAAAAAACCCCTCAAGTTTGCAACACACATTATTAATGACACCGGAGGAGTAACACTGCTTAGGGATTTATCCAGAGTGCTCAGGAAGAGAAAATGCGCCCTCTGCTAAGGGGTCTTCCGTCAGCCCTGGCCACCCCCCACTCCAGTCCTGACAAACGAGCCAGAACTGGGCTTTTGCCAACCCCACACCAACCCCCAGATATCAGCCTCCTCAGGCCGTGGCCTGACCTTCTAGAGGGCTGCTGACCCTTTAGAGTTCTGGAAAAATCCCTAATTCTTATGTTCCATAATTAAAAATCTATTGGATTTCCACATCAGGTGTCCCTGACAGCAAATTCTTAAATGTCACTTGCCGCCATATGAAAATAATCTTTGAGAAGTTCATAGATAAAGTTCTTCAAAAACTGGGGCCCCCCATTTCCAGAATTTTCCATCGCTCTCTTCTTCTCCTTTCCAGTTTGGTGCAGAATGGGTTCGTGAGCTGTGTTTTTTGTTACTGACGTTTTCTTTTTTTTCTTTTTCTTTTTTAAAATAAAAAGCATAGATTTCCCTCTCCTCAATCCCTTCTTTTTTAAAAACGTTCTCTTCTCTGCTCTAAGTCCCCCCACCTCCTAGTTCAAGTTTCATCTGTGTCTGTCCCTGCCCCCTGCCCCCCCTGCCCCGTTGCATTGTTTGTGTGCCGCATCTTCAGTATAAAAAGCCCGGCTCCCACCTCACCCCTCCTCCCTCCTCCCCTCTGGCCATCCTCCCTCCCCTCCCCTCCCCTTCCAGTGTTTATATGTAAGGGTACTGGTTGACCTTGGCGGGGCTCAGTGGGTATCCAGTGTAGACGGTGGAGGCTGGAGAGGCGCTGATGTAGGTCTGGTGGGCAAACTGGGCTGGATACTGACTCGGGTGGATGGTGGGCGAGGGCAGGACCCGGGGGCCCATGCTCACGGGGACCTGATGGACGATGCTGGCCGGGTAGGCAGTGTGCTGCACGGTGTGCCGTGCTGAGCCTTGGGAGGCCACCAGATGGGCCACGGTGCCGGTGGAGCCCAAGGCCGCGGGCGCCGTGTAGGTGTAGAGGTGGGGCTGGGTGGGGAGGTGGGCTGCGGCGGCAGCTGCGGCCAGGTGGGGGTGCACAGTGCCGTGGCTGGGGCTGCTGTGCGGGAAGGAGTACGGGGCCTGAGCCATCGTGGGAGTGATGTAGGCCTGCTGCCGGCGGTGGCTCCCGGCGCGCTCTGCGGTGATGTGCTGCTGAGCCTGGAGGAGGAGAAGCACCAGGAGAGGGCTGCATTGGGGGCCAGACACGTGGGAGGAGAGGAAGGGGAGGAAGAGGAGGGGAGGAGGAGGATGGAGGGGAGGGGAAGAGAGTAAAGTGAGGAGGGGGAGGACCGTGCGGGAGGGAGGGGGAGGAGGGGGAGGTTGGTGAGCAGGGGAGGGGGAGGAGGGGGGAGGGGAGGAGGGAGCGGGAGAAGGAGGGGGAGGTGGGCGGGGGGGGGGAGGAAGAGGGAGAAGTGGGAGGGAGAAGGGGGAGGAAGGGAGGAGGGGGAGAAGTGGGGGGAAGTAGGGAGGGAGGGGGAGGGAAAGAGAGAGAAGTGAGAAGGGGTAAGAGAGGAAGGGGAGGAAAGAGAGGTGGGGGTAGGGAGGAGGGGAGGGCGGAGGAGGAGGAGGAGGGAGGAGGGAGGAGGGAGAGGGGAGGAGGCCAGAGCCATTGGAGTGACAGCAGGTGTCCCCCTTGCCACGTTAGCCTGGACTGAGAAGGGGCCAGAATGGCCGTAAGATCAAGCCAGCTGAAAAGGTAACAGGAGACTGTGTCTCCTCAGAGCACATGGGTCCAGGAAGTGTCAAAGGAGCCCCTCTTTGAGTGACAAGTGCTTCCTCCCTCACTGTGAAATCCTGTTCTCTAAAATCCTAGGCTCTTGGAAACTCTGTTGTTTGAAGTTATGTTGGTATAAATCTCTTCCGGAGAGCCTGAGTCATGATGACACAGGGACGCAGCCTCAGGTTATCAAGTGCACCGCCTCGGATGAGGGGTTTCTGAACACAAACTCCCCCTTCACTGCACCTCCATGGTGTCTGAGGAAACAGGCCCCTGGGTCCGCTTTGCAATTCAGACCTGACCTAGACCCTCTGCACCCAGGCTGGCTCCGTCCACGGAGACCCTGCTTCATTTATAATTCCACCTAAACGCCACCCACCCTCTCCAAATCCTCTCTTGCCCTCGGTTTGGGGTTTTCTGGGTGTGGTCTGGCCTCCCTCACTGCAATGAACAGCAAGCCCAACTCCGTCAGACTATCTCCCTGGAATCCTGGTCTGACTGGGCCAGGACACCGTGGCTTATCCTTCGCTAGGCTGAACTGGCAAGACGTGGGCCATCCTGTTGTTAAGCTTTGGCACCACGTCACCAAGTGCTTTGTGACATCGGACAACTCATTTTACTTTGGGCTGGCTCTGTGTGACCCAGTCATACCAGCTCCCCCAATGGTAACCCATGGCGGGAGGAAGTCAGAGGTCGCTCAGGATGCGTCCTGCCGCGAGGAGGCTGGGGCTCTGTGGGCGGGGTGAGGGGCCCCAGCGGTGACCTGCTACCGGGCTGGGGAACGGAGGGGATGGCACTGACGTGCTGGCTGCTGGGACAGGATCAGGAGGCACTCACCTGGCTGAGATTGAGAGGCTGCTGCTGCTGGAAATGCGGTCCCGGCCGCTGTTGCCGGTAGGCGATGGCTCCGGACGAGCTCCCTGAAGAGTGACCGCTGGTGGAGGTCACGTTGCTGGAGGACTTGGACTTGTAGGACGAGTGCTGGCCAGTGTTGACTGTGTGAGGAGGAGCGACAGGTCACAGAGGGATCACACAGAAGACCCTGCCCCTCCAGGAAACAACGGTGGTCCTCTGGGAAGGAATGGGTTCCCAAGACTGGCCCATCAAAGTCAGCCTCATCTCCCCTGGACCCAGTTAAGAGTCTGCCCAGAGTCTGGACGGGCTGCTGGGCTTTGGCTCGCCCCAGGGGTTAGGAGCCCATCCCAGCTTGCTGGACTTTAGGATTCTCATCTGGTGACATAGAAAAGCACAAGGAGAGTGTAATGCAGGAAAGGAGGAGAGGTCTCTGTAGCTCTTCGTGCCCCATGGGGCTTGTCTGCTGAGATCCAGAGACACAGTGACGGATAAGCAGGGCACAGATAAACAAGCCTCAGAAAGAGGACCACACACGTCCTGAGGGAAAAACAACTCATGGTTGCTAGCGTGAACTAGGCGGGTATGAATGAAGATGCTAAGTATGAATGAAGCATCCACCAGGGAGCAGGCAGGCCCTTGCCGTAACGGGGTTGGATCAATTCCATTACAAATCTCAGGGTGGTGAAACCAAAGTCAAGGAGGAGATGGCTAGGGCCAGCAAGAGGGAACACTGAGTAACTGCTGAAGGAGAGAAACATGAAGAGTGAAGGTTTGGGACACCGGCAACTTGGGGATGGGAGACGGGGGTGCACACTGAAGTCCACGAGGAGCCTCCCTGCCCCACAGGCAGCAGAACGCCCTCCCCCCACCCCCACCCCGGAGAGCGAGGGCTGCCTCACTGGGGAGGGAGGTGGTGGGTCCTACCAGGGACCCCCAGATCTGTGCATTGGCACCTGTGGGTCTTCTCCTCCCACCCACTGAATCAGAACCCCAAGGGGAGGTGCCTGGGCATCTGTATTAGTAATAAGCACCCCAGGAGAGGAGGCAGCCAGGCCCTGGCGTACGGAGCTATGCTAAAGCCAAACCCATTCAGACTCTCAAAGGCCTTCCAAAACCTGGGGGGTTGAGGGGTTTGGGGGGACCCACTGCAGGGTAAGAGAAGGACCAGCCGCAAATGTCGGCCATTGGCAGGGCCTGGTTTCTCCCCTTTGCTCAGCCGCAGTGCTACTGTGGTGGGGCCAGAGTCCTTGCTGGTCAGTAGCAGGCCACAACTGTGCTTGCTGTGTGGGCCCCAGCGGTGGAGGCTGTCTCTCTGTCCCTACTTCCAACTTTCTGGGCACTGCGTGGTGATTATATTTGAAGGAAAACCCTGAGCTCGAGTTATCCGTAGCTTGAGTCTACAGTGAAGAGGTTAGAAGTTGTAGATGAAATGGTGTGACAGAGCCCAGCATGCACCTCTTACCAGCACTGCGGGGACAGGGAACGGGGGGCTGGGTCAGAGAAGGGGACCTCCAGATAAGGGGTGGGGTCTTGTGAGGGACCAAGACATTAAGATGGGGAGCCAGACTCTTGCGAGGTCCAGCCGCATGGCCTTGGTTGACTTAATTAATCTCTCGGTGCTTCCATTTTCGCATCCGGAAAACTGGGAGAATAATGGTAACTCTATAGGGTGGTCATGAGGTTCATATGAGTTAATGTACATAGAACGCTTAGTGTCTGTCATGTGTTAAGCTCTTAAATGTATTAGCTATTGTTAATATCTTTCTTATTGAGCCTTGTCTCCTGGCTAAAGCTGACGCTCAAGGAACAGGTGTCTCCTCCAAGCCGGGACAACCAAATCCTGTCTCCTGGAAATGGGAAGCTGGAAGCCTGGGAGTCACCGGGTCAGGGTGAGGCAGTGCTCCAGAAAGCAGGCGTTGGGCCTCCAACGGCCCAGGTCTTAGGAGTTCTGGCTCCTGCCCAGCCTGGGATGTAGTTGTTGAACTTTGCCTCAGCTCTCTTAATTCCTTCCAATACATTATGGGTCTGAGGGCATAAGTACAGAGTTCATTCAGCTGCTTTCCAAAGGAGCCTTAACTAACCCAAGAGACCTGGGAAGGTTATGTGAGAAATCCCCAGGGCTCCTTCCTGAGCTCAGAACCACAGGAGGGGTAAGTTCTGTGAGAAAACGGATGGTGGTCTGCACAGCATTTGTTGTGACTTGAGCCCAGGGAACACCTGGCTGGTTACAACCTGTTCACACCTCGGCCTCTGTGGGCCACCTGGGCACCAGGAAGCTGAAGAAGGCTGCCGTTCGGATTTTTCTGAGCCTGGGTGTTTCTCAACACCACACGCTGGGGACAAGCAGGCACCGGAATGAAGTTCCTTCCTGCCTCTTACCTGTCACTAGAAAGACTCTGCAGCATGTCCCACAGGGGAAAATAAATCTCTCTTCACAGTGGAAAGTTAGACCATGGGGTTCCCCGGAGACAGCAGCACTGGTTGCTTTAGAACCAGTAGTGTTACCGCGGGGAATGACCTCCCCCGCTCCAACCTTTTTTTTTTTTTTTTTTTTTTGGTTGGAAATATCCCTAAGAGACTCTCAGCCGTTCAGACAGCACGCAGTCCTTGTGGAAAGACAGTGGGGTAAGACCTCTGAGCCGCCCCGCCGCCCGCAGGCACAGAGCGCGATGGGCCGAGGATGGAACCGGTTAATGTAACCTGAAAGGCGTGAAATGCGGCTCCACAGAGCTGTCCTCTCTTGCCTTGGTGGCTTCTCAAGACACACAACTGCTGTTATACTGGCAAAGCTGGCCCTCAGCCTCTTCACTCGTCTCCACCAGGGATTGGACCAGGTGGTCTTAAAGTTTCAGTAACTCTCCTCAAAATTTTGTCACCTCCCATGGAATGGCACCAGCATCAAAGCCTGACAAAGCTCCAAGCTGGAAGATTTCTTTCTTTCTTTTTTTTAAATGTCTTTCTTTCCTTATGTTTATTTTTGAGAGAGAGAGAGAGAGAGAGAGAGAGAGAGAGAGAGTGTGTGTGTGTGCGCGCACGTGCACGCGTGAGGGTAGGGGAGGGGCAGAGAGGGAGGGGGCACAGAGGATTTGAAACAGGCTCAGCACTGCCAGCAGAGGGCCTGATGCAGGGCTTGAACTCACGAACTGCAAGATCATGACCTGAGCTGAAGTTAGACGCTTAACTGACTGAGCCACCCAGGTGCCCCCACGCT
This sequence comes from Prionailurus viverrinus, assembly GCF_022837055.1. Lineage (NCBI taxonomy): Eukaryota > Metazoa > Chordata > Mammalia > Carnivora > Felidae > Prionailurus > Prionailurus viverrinus. Next base: position 154,841,906 of record NC_062562.1, read on the forward strand.
GGAAGATTTCCAACCTGCGGAAATCTGGCGGCTCTCTCATGCATCCTTCATCTCGTTTTACAAGGCCAAGACACATTTAGCACCAACCACCTTTAAAAACAAATGAATTCGTAGATGACCTCAAGAAGATCCGTCTTGAGCCATCATCCATCTTTTAAAGGGATCATTACTGTGACAGAGTCCCCCTGGGGTGTCTCAGAACAGGGGTATTCCCGACATAACAGAGTAACAAAAATAACCGTCTCATGGTTGCAGGTCTCAATCCCTGATCTGAAATCCCTGGGGCCACACATTCATTTTTGAAATGCAGAAGTTTAGGTTTTAGAAAGGTTCAATGCCTTAGGTTACCCCCAGCAGAGCCTTGGGCACCACTTTGTAATCAAAGACGTGAAGATTCTCGCTCCAAAACACAGGGATATTTCACTAAGGGGCACAAATGACTACGACAAAGAGACTGTGCACGGCCCCTCGTTGACTCAGGCCAGGTTTCACCACCAATGAGTTTGCTATAAAGTTAAAATTTGGTGTTCAGAGTTTTTTGGATTGCAGATGAGGAAGGACTATCTCCTCTTCCTGTTTGATAAAAGGGCCGGGCTTCCTTAAGGGTTTCAACAACATAGTCTTGAGACCTGCTAATTAAGCAGGAAAGCCCTTCCCACTAAACCGTGTGCACCACAGGCTGCATCTTTTTTTGTTTTGTTTTTCAGATTTTGTTTTTTTTTAAGTAATCCCAACATGGGGCTTGAACTCCCAACCCTGAGATCCAGAGTCACATGTTCTACTGACTGAGCCAGCCAGGTGGCCTCTCAAAAGCTGCAGTCTTAAGTGGGTGTGTGTAGGGCTACCTGAGGGCTTGAGGGTCCATGGCGATAAAGACTTAAGGGGTCAATTTCCAGATTCCCAATTTGCAAATGTATCTTTTCCTGAACTGATTTACCAGCACTAACGTCTACTGGTTTTCCTTTCCCACCTTCTCTCTCACATCCACAGTCTCCTATTCCTTCTGGAAAGTTAATATGGTGTGTTGCCTCCAGGCATGCAAAGCCTGACCAGCTCCTGAGGGGCAGATAGTCCCCTGATATCAAAGCCAAGCCTTGTGCAGTAAGAAACACGGAAGGCTGTCCAGCCTTACCTTATTCAGGCCGCAGACGCTTTTGTAAACTCCCCACCCTATCCATCCATTCACGAAATAAAATTCAGAAGTGAGCCGATGGTCACGGGGAAGGTGTGACAGAGGTGAGAGCGGCTTTGGCTGCCTGGCCGAGGAGGAATAGTTGCTCACTAGGGGGTAAGGCGGGGTGCCGGGACCAGGGGAGTTGACTGTGCAGCTCCAAGGTCTTAACAAACATTTAAAGTACTTCAGTAATGGCGCAACATACACAACGTGACAGAAGTGATATCTTTGCCAGGATGTGAACTTAAAAACATGCGATGGATATCGTTTTAAACGTTGAAGGGTTATATGAGCAGCACAGTACGAGGGGAGGACTCTGAGGAGTCCTCTCTCCTGGGCAAACCACTTTGACTGTCTTACGGGTTCCTTTGGTCCTAGAGAGTGTTGCTTTCTGCCAAGGTTACTACTAAAACCCTTGCCTGGGAGAGAAAGAAGGTTCTGGAAGAGAGATATCCTGTGTCCCACAGTATGCGGGCCGGCCTATGGTGCTGGGCTGGGAAGGTTCCTAAGGACCCCATCCTCAATTCTGCTCTTCCCTCTCAGGGGCAGAACCAGAGTGGCCCATGACTAGTGGGCCTCACACGTGGCGACCGCCCCAAGAAGGTTCCAAGGTCTCCTGCAGCAGGTGACACAGATGGGTGTCCTTCCTGGTGAATAGCTCCCTGAATCTTCTTTTTTTTTTTTAAAGAAAATGTCTATTTTGTGTGTGTGTGTGTGTGTGTGTGTGTGTGTGTGTGTGTGTGTGTAAGAGAGAGAGAGAGAGAGAGAGAGAGAGAGAGAGAGAGAACAAGAAAACGAATGGGGGGAGGAAGGGCAGAGAGAGGGAGACAGAGGCTCAAACTCACAAACCACAAGACAGCGACCCGAGCCAAAGTTGGACGCTTAACTGACTGGGTCAGCCAGGGGCCCCAACAGCTCCCTGAATCTAAGCAAGGTCTTTTTTTTGGCAGTTTGTTCCTCTTTCCTTCTAAACAGTGCTTTCGTGAAGGTGCTGCCTTGGATGGGCTGGTGATGGTCTGTGGCGGGGAAGCGGATGGCTTTTGGTTTGTTCCCCGAATTCTGCCACTGGTGAGCGTGAACAAGGGAGTCACTGAAGAGATGCCACCAAACGTGGGCAGAGCCACTAAGTTTCCTTGGAAGGTTACGTTCTCGGTCTTTATTCTAGAGCGCACTTGTCAGGGCGAGCCTCCAGGGGATGGAAGGACTCCTTTTTCTCAAGCCACCGTGTGAGCAAAACAAACACACCGGCCAGCCACGACCTCTCCTCCCAACAGTGAGCCCCGAGGCGATGCCGAGCCGAACCTCCGTCATCCTCACCTGCCAAGACTCAGAGAAAGTTCTTTCCACCCAGGAAGCTGCTCTACCACTAGGGCTTCTTCCTGCTAAAAGTCAGTCAGGAACTCCCTAAAACAGGGGTCATCGCCGACCCGTGGATAAGGTACCGGGTGGCTTTTGTTTCGTCCTTATCAACCTAGTCAAACGGAGAGCCACCGTAAAGGTGGCAAGGTATTAATTATAGAACTGAGAACTGAAAACGCTGCTTATGCAAAGTGATGGTGAGCAGAATCCTACCCTGGCTGCCTGAGTGAGACCCTCGGGGGCAGGATCGACCATAACCTGGTGCTTATCAGCCTCCCACAACACGATTGCCAATAGCAGGAAAACGGGCAAAGCACTGTGCAGAGAGAGGTTCCCGGCCTGCCCTGGCCCCAAGTTACCTGGCCCCAGGCTATCACATTCCACCAACACTTCGCTGGCCTGGGTTTTTAGGGGTGGCACGATGATAGTCCGGGGGTTCCCAGTGCAGTGATTCTCCAGGCTCCCCTTGGTGTCAAAGGTGTTGGCGTGGTGCCCAGTGCGGTGCTGCACGGAGTAGGGGCTGGTGTTGCTGGAGGAGTCGGAGTAGGGAGAGTCGTGGACCGTGACACAACTGATGACGTTTTTTCTCTGCTTGGAGACAGTGCTGAAAATGGAAAGGGAGAAATCAGAACCACGAGAAAGCTGTGAAGTGAGACACCAGCCGGCGTTCCAGAACTGGCCTGTGGGACAAGCCCCTCTCTGTGCTCCGGGACAGGGCTGGGGAGCGGGGCAGGAGAGGGGGTAGGAACGGGGAGGGTGGGCACACAAGTGTCACCTGTCCAACCGGCAGCAAGCGGACATGTGAAGACATGAGAAAGGGGCTGGAGCTGGGCCCACAGGCACTTCTGGAATCTGGAAGAGAAGCTTCTAGGTGGGCCTGGACTTCCCCCCAACGCCCTTCCCACAGCAGAGCTAAGCAGAACTGCAGGGGAGTTGCCTGTAGCCCAGAGCTGTGTGGAAACACCCCCTGAGCCACCAGAAGGGGACATCTCAGCAAGTAGAGAGAGCCCAGCAAGACCCTGGCACCCCGAGGCCCCGGTTTGGGAGGACATCGCTGGGAGCGGAGCACCATCAGCTTAGGCTCGGGGCCTGGGACACCCCGCAAACTGAGGCAGGGAGCAAGGTGTCCGAGAGGGAGCAGGATGCAGACAGAGGGGCGGATAAAGAGGGAGGGTCTGAGGAGGTTGACCACACAACGCAGCTCTGACATGCTGAGAGACAGAAGTCGGGAGCTGGCCGTGACACTCTCAGCCACCTCTTTGCTGTGCGGTATTATGTGGGATGACTCTGTGGCAAAGGCCACCAGGACATCTGAGAGTCCCCTTCTCAGGGGAGGCCTGGCCCTCCTGTGGCTTCCCTCCTGCCAGGGCCCAGGACAAGGGAGGGGACGACACTGTGCCTACTGAGGTCAGAAGGGCTCCCGTGGGGATGATGCCTACAAAAGAGTTGCCTGGACTCTCCTGTATCTGAAACTTCATTCTTTGCTGACGGGGAGGAACCAGCCCTGGAGGGCTCTTGGCCAGCACACGTTTTCTCTCCTGAGATATTTATGCATGCGCGGCTACTAGGGGAACCAATTCCGTCTGCCTCCAGGATGGGCTGGTGGGATGATGGATGTGGAATTTGTTGCTTATTGTGAAGGTTGTAAAAATGGATTCCATCTATTTTTATATACTGATCATCTATTTTTAAGAAATATCGATCACCCCAAGTAAGACGGTCAGTTTCCAACTGATTCGCTAAGAGAAGAAGCTGCTATTTACGGAGTGCCTAATGGAACCACAACCCCCTGAGGTGTCTCGCCCAAGGTCACACGGTCAGTCACGGGCCAGACTCTTTCCAAGATAGATCTCTGCCACCCTAAGGGCAGCAGAGAAGTGGACGAGCTCAAGCACCCCGGGCAGCCGGGCAGAAAGAAGCTAAGTGGAAGGACACGAGGCAGGTAGCCTACAAAAGGCTGGAGGGCTGAGAGGTGAGCCCACGGAAGGTCTGAGCCCCTGCGCCCCAAGGCCTGACGCTACTGACATCTGGGCTGAATAATTCTTCTAGTGGCTGCACGTTGTGTCCTTCTTGGTTCAGGGTAGAAATGTCCCTTCCTAACAGTGTCTGTGGGTAAGAACACGGGCCCTGCGGCCAGGGGCCTACCTTCGGCGTGTGCCGGGCGTGTGGCTGTGGGCAGCTAGCTGCTCAGCCTCTGAGTGACTGTCTCATCATCAGTCAAATGTGGATAACGGCAGCACTTACGCATACAGGCTCATGTTGAGAAGTGAGAAAACCCACAGGACGTGCTGTGAATGGCTTACGACACATAGTAAGCAGAGGTCAGCCGTCAGGATCGTTATTGTTGTGCTGCCTCATTTAACGTGTGAAAACAGGTTTGCAAGAACAGATCTAGGCAAAGTGATTTCTATCGAAGTATGGACTCAACGGAGAAGTTTCTAGTCTGTGAATAAACCAGAAGATTGATATGAAAGAAATTAAAACTCATTCGTCAGAGATCTTGGAGATCTGGGGTAGGTGCCATGGGGAATTCCTGTACAAAGAAATATAATACATGCCTCTGCCCTGGAGGTGATTGCAATTTCAGTGGGGGACTGTGTAAAAACATGACAAGTTAAACAGTAAAAGCTTTAAAATAATCGGTTAAAGAGAATAATGGATGTCACAAAGCCTTCTGTGGTGAACTGTCAAATGAGTCGTACAGATGGTAATTGTTAAGAACTCAAAAGGAGGCGAGGAATGAATTGACTGCATATATTTACGGCTCTTCACGTTAACTTTGATAGGATACATTTTAATTAATAAAGACCGACACTTCCCACTTATAACAGTTGAAATGCAAAAAATCCACATGCTCGCTCCTCACAAAGCTAAACGCAGAATTACCACAGGACCCAGCAATTCCACTCCTGGCTATGTACGCAAAGGAACCGAAAGCCGGGACTCGAACAGAAATTCATTTGCCAGTGTTCACAGTAGCATGATACACACCAGCCAAAAGGTGGAAATAGCCTAGGTGTCCATTAACGGATGAATGCACGAGCAAAATTTGGTACATCCACACCGTGGAATATTAGCCATCAAGACCAACAGAGTCCCAACGCATGCTACGATATAGGTGACCCCTGGAAACATGCTAAGTGAAAGAAGCCAGATACAAAAGGACAAATATTGTATGACTCCACTTACATAAGGTACTTGGAATAACCAAATTCATAGGGAAAGTAGATTCAAGGTTACCAGGGGTTAGGGAAGGGAGGAATGGGGAGTTATTACTTAATGGGTACAGAGTTTCTGTTTGGGGTGATGACAAAATTCTGGAAATGGTGCTGACGGTCGCACACATTGTGAGCGTACTTAATGTCACTGAATTCTATACCTGAGAGACAACAAAGCAAATGGGATTAGTGGGGAGGGGGAGGGAGGGGGGAGGGAGGGTGGAAGCAGGTGGAAGGCACCGAGACCTGGCGCAAAACCTAGAAAGTGGGGAACCAGGAAAAAGTCCCTGAGGTTGTGGAATGAGGAGGGAGCGTTGTCTTAGAAAGGAAGGGGCGCCTGGGTGGCTCAGTCGGTTGGGCGTCCAACCTCGGCTCAGGTCATGATCTCACAGTTCATGAGTTCGTTTGAGCCCTGCGTCGGGCTCTGTGCTGACGGCTGGGAGCCTGGAGCCTGCTTCAGATTCTGCGTCTCCCTCTCTCCTTGCCCCTCCCCCGTCACACTCCATCTCTCTCAAAAATAAGGATTATTTAAAAAAAAAAAAAAAGACAAGACTTGAAGCCGTTTTCTGTGGTCGGGGGGAGGGAGCGGATGATGGAAACAACTGCCTGTGCGTGGTCTACTGTGTATTAAGATGTTACTAAAGGAACCCCCGCTTCCATACCACGCACACGCCATCACAAAGTGCTCCTGGCTCCTGAGGGGACGCAGGGACTTGTGCTGCCCTGTCCTTCACTCTCAGCTTCCGCCACCGTCAGTTGTGCATAACTGACGCACACACACGGCGGCTCATCGGGTCACCTCGCCAGACGCAGACGTGTCCTGCTGCAGGTGCACAGCCCGTGGGTGATGAACCCCACATGAAGAACAGAGCCTGGCTTCCAAATGTGTCTCGGGGGCTGGTGTTCGCTCTGGTCCTGGCTCCACTGTCCATTCATCACCTGGACAGTGGCCTGATATTAGCACGACCCTGGGCATCCCTCCACTTCCAACTTGCTCTGAAATCCACCAGGGAAAGTGGCACGAAGGGATCCATTGTGAGGGCCCCACAAAAATGCATTATTGAAGGCATTTAAAATAGGATTTGGTTTACTCCTAATTCGGAGAGGAAATAAATCTCTTTAGTAAGTGTACCTTCTATGTAGACCCAGACATGGCCAGTTTCTGCTGACCAGATCCTCCTCAGGTTCTGGGTAGTTTAGAAAACAAGCAAACACATGCACACCAGTAATTTCAGCCAAACTGGAATAAACTTCAAATTGGATGTATTTAAATTCTCACTTTTCAATTTAAATTGTGGAGCAGCTTCACCTCAGCGTGAGTCAGAATCTAAACACACAACGGGCCACTTGGCGGATCAGTGGGCTTCTTATTACTGAAGAAGAATGAGTTGCTGGCAAAGGCCTTAAAGCAGCGGACAGCTTAGTCTGGAAGACCTGGGAGAATTTAGGGCCGGCTCCTGACGGAAACCCCCCAGGGAGGGAGCCTTTCCGCCAGAGGCTGAGGGTCCCGCACATCAGAGCCTTGATATCCACCAAGGAGTGTGGGATAAGATCTCTATGAACGGTTCATGGGTCTCATCCTTTGTTTTCAGAGTTGACAAGTCCCTCTGCCTGATGAGCAAATAGGTCGACACAGTCCAGGGCTAACTTACCTACCTTTTTGGATTTGCCTCTGACCGGTTTGGAAAAGGTGAATCAGTTTTGACAGCTCTGTTTTTACTCTCCTCTACCATTAAAGATCTCTGTGCTCTAACTGAATACACTATGCAGATTCGACAACGAATGGGAAGCAGTTATTTCAATGAGTCACTTTAACAATGAGCACCCATGTGACATTTATTACTACGGATTCTTTAGGCTCATTTATACTGATTCTATCGGGATTCATTCCACTAGTGTCTAATTATTACTGATCGTTTATCAATCTCATCATGAATTGAGAATCGGGCGTAGAATGAGAAATCTATGCTTAAGTGGCCTCGGCAGAACATCACTTCCGAAAGAAGAGCAGAGCTTCCAGAATTCCACCACTGCATTGTGTTGTGATGGCGATAGCTGATGTTCATCGTTTTTAAATGATGACAAGAAGCGAAGGGCTAGGAGCCACAGAAATCAGCCCCGAAGGAGGAAACCTTGCTGGAGGAGCGGATGCTAGCCTGTGACTCCTCCCCGTAGGCCCCTATCTGGAGCGTGTCTCTGATTTCTGTTTGCCAATCTCAGTCAACCTCATCCTTCAAGACCAGGGTCAAGACTCATCTCCACTAACAAACTTTCCATGACGTACTTCACCGCCCCGATTCCACGGTCAATGTCGTATGTGATAAAAACCGGGCGTCTCTTACAACACTGATTAATAGTCATAGGCAGTGTTTATAGGATGCGCGGCGGCTGTTCGAAGTACTTCACAGACATCGATCTCTGATCCTCACAGCAAGACAGTGCAGTAAAGAACATTCCAATTCTGACTTTAACAATACTTAACATGGGATCCACCCGCTCGATCAGATTTTAAGTACACGGTACCACGTGGTTGACTATGGCCGCAGGGTCAGTAGCACAGCGCATCTCTGAAGCTCGTTCATCTGGCTCAACTCAGAGCCGCTGACAACAGAGATTCCTCTGCTTAAGTCTACGAGTTGACTATTTTTAGGAACCTTGTGTTAAGAGGTTTTTTGCTCATTGTAGAATTTCCTTCTTTTTCAGGCTGAACAGCATTCCATTGTATGTACCTGCCATGTTTTCTTTACCCCTCATCTGTCTGCCCATATGATGGACACTCAGGCTGTTTCCACCTCTTGGCTGTTGTGAGTAACGTAGCAATGGACATGGGAGTGTGCAGATGTCTCTTCAAGATCCTGATCCCGCTCTTTTGGATAAATGCTTAGAAGTGAGATTGCTGGACCAATGGTAGCTCTGTTGTTAATTTTTTGGAGGAACCTCAATACTGTTTCTCATAGCAGCTGCCTGTTTACACTGCGTTCCCACCAACAGTGTGCAAGGGCGACAATCTCCCCATAGCCTTGCCCATACTTCTCTTCTGTTCTTTTGATGACAGCTATTCTGATAGGTGTAAGGTGATACTTGGTTGTGGTTTGATTTGTGTTTCCCTGATCGTTAGTGATGTTAAGCATTTTTTTCATAAAGCTGGCCACTTACGTGTCTTAAGAAATAACTACACTCAAGGGCGCCCGGGTGGCTCAGTCGGTTAAGCATCTGACTCTTGATTTTGGCTCAGGTCATGATCTTACGGTTTGTGGGATCAAGCCCTGCATTGGGCTCTGTGGTGATAGCATGCAGCCTGCTTGGGATTTTCTCTCTCCCTCTCTGACCCACCCCCTCTCAAGCACGCACACGCTCTCTCTCTCAAAATAAATAAGCTTAAAAAAACATCTGTTCAAGTTCTTAGCCCATTTTGTAGTCACGTTTAGTTTTTTTGCTATTATCGTGAGCATGCTCTCATTTTGTCACTATGCCATTTCCCTTTTACCCCACCTTTCCTACCCACAAGCCCTGAAAATGTAAACTGACTGTAACTCCTCTTTGTGGTTCCGGTGACAGTGTTCTTCTCTAAGCACGGGACATCTAAGCACAGGGCGTGGAGTCCTTCACACTGACAGGCGTCTCAGCTGATGGAGAGGAGGGCTGCTGGCTCTACCACTTTCACGGGGATGCGTGCGGCTCGCTGTCCTATTCCCACACCCCCTCCACCCAGTTAGAAATACACAGCTGAGTACGTTTAATCTGCCCTTGTGAGGACAGGGACCAGAAGCTGATACTTCCAGGCTAATGTGCTCCTTGTGATATATTTCTTAGCTCTCAATTTGAAGTCATCAGTGAGAACAACAACAAAAAAACCCCTACATTTTAAATTTGGCACATATGTTCAAGTTATATTATTTACATGTTTGAAAAAAAATTTTTTTAACGCTTATTCATTTTTTGAGAGACAGAGAGAGACACAGCATGAGTGGGGAAGGGGCAGAGAGAGGGAGACTCAGAATCTGAAGCAGGCTCCAGGCTCTGAGCTGTCAGCACAGGGCCCAATGTGGGGCTTGAACTCACGAACTGAGAGATCATGACCTGAGCCGATGTCGGACGCTCAACTGACTGAGCCACCCAGGCGCCCTATTTACATGTTTATATCTATGTGTAGGTCTCTCTCTTACCACACACACACACACACACACACACACCGGCAGGAAGACTGTCTTGCAAGACCACCTTCCTGAGAAATCGGAAGCAAGCAAGGTGTAGATGAGCCACAGGCCCGGTCCCCACCACACCACACACAGTACAAGCATGGTGTTCCTTCTCCTCCACTTCCTTCTACAATCCAGCCACCGAACACCGCTCTGCCCGTGTGACACCCAGCACTGTCCCGCCCCTCTTCCCTCTGGCCTGTGGAAGCTGCCATGGGTCAGTGATGGCCTGGTCACAGGCTGCAGTGTTAGGACAGGCTGCTGGGAATGGTCAGGTGGAGGGTCCCTTCTTCAAGATGCTGCCCTTTCGTAAAAGGCAGCCCATTGGCCACACTACTCAACCCGCGGGGGTGTTGTGAAGGCACAGAAGAGGATGTAGAGACGATGCGTTGAGGTCAGCTTGATAAGACACCTTTCTGTCTCCTGAAAGGAGTCGGATGACTGAGAACTCCTCCAACCTGGGGCTGCGTTGCAACTTAAAACTGCAAAATTTGAGGAGGGCGCCTGTTGGGATGAGCCCTGGGTGTTGCATGGAAACCAATTTGACAATAAATTCCGTATTAAAAAACAAAGCAAAACTGCAAAACAACAAAGCCCCTTCTCATGATGCCACATGTTGGGTTCCGGTCTCTTCTCTGAGGCTCACACACCAGAAGCACGAGTAGAGGAGTGGTATGGCTGCAGGTGGCCAAGGACGTGGGGTCCACCTTGGGGTGGCTCCGCCTGGCTGGTAACACCTGAGTGTGGGTGTTCCCCTCTGCCAAGGACACGTCAGTCTTTCAGGTCCAACTCTTTTGCGCAGCAGCTTATCGGTGTCCTGACTACGCCTTTTGTCTGCAGTTATGGGTCCAGAATTGCAATTTAGTGGAAAGAAGAACACTTAGGGTCAAATAGTTTTTATACAAACATTTTAAGAGTGATCCCTATCTGAAATACTGAGTGATGTTAATGAAGCAACTTTCTTAAAGTTTACATTTTGGTGACACCGGTGGTAATACTCTGGAGCGTCCGCCTACACGCACAAAGGGATGCAGGACGTCACAGAGCCCTGCTGACCTCAGGAGATGAAAACCTGTCTACCAGAAATATCCTGGTAACCGAATGAAGGAATACATGAAGGAATGGTTTCTAGCTGATCAGTCGACATGAGCCACTCTGGTCACACATTTTAAAATCTACCCTCGTGGGGCGCCTGGGTGGCTCAGTCAGTTAAGCGTCCGACTCTTGACTCGGGCTCAGGTCATGATCTCGCAGTTTGTGAATCGAGCCCTGCATCGGGCTCCACACAGACAGTGAGGAGCCTGCTTGGGATTCCGTCTCTCCCTCTCTCTCTCAAAATAAATAAAAATAAACTTAAAAAAAAACTATCCTTGGGGCACCTGGGTGGCGCAGTCGGTAAGCGTCCGACTTCAGCCAGGTCACGATCTCGCGGTCCGTGAGTTCGAGCCCCGCGTCGGGCTCTGGGCTGATGGCTCAGAGCCTGGAGCCTGTTTCTGATACTGTGTCTCCTTCTCTCTCTGCCCCTCCCCCGTTCATGCTCTGTCTCTCTCTGTCTCAAAAATAAATAAACGTTGAAAAAAAAAATTTTTAAAAAAAAAAAACAAAAAAAACCTATCCTCATGACTGAAGCCTGTGTGATACGGCCTCTAAAGGGCAGTTTCAGCACAAGGCAAGGTTAGCAAAGAGTCTGAATAATAAGATATGCACCAATAAACTTCGTTCAAGGAGATTTCAAGGGAAAGAAGATGGCTTATTCAGCACATACAGTCAAATGTTCCTCTAATCAAAATCATTTATAAATGATTAAAATAAGACTGGTTCTATGACTTCCTCTCAGGGCACCCAGAAAAACTGCAGACTGGTGTGCTTTCTATCTTTACAACAATTCTCCAGCCGTGCCCCAGGAGCCCCCTAGTCCAGCAGCCACTCGTTGAGAAAAAGCAGGCTGCTGGGTCTTTGTCGGTCCCCTCACTTTAAAACGTCTTCTCGAAGAATCAGAAGAGCTGACCTCTGCCCTTCTTGCTGCTAGAGCTCAGCACTGTGACGGACACCGGGTACCCAGTCGGGGCTCGGTGGACAGACTCTGGGCCCCCCATAGCCTTGGGCTGCTGCCCTGCACACAAGCAGGCATGACCGCGTGGGGGTGGTCAGAGGAGGGGGCAGGACAGAGTTCACATTGGTCAAGTTCATGACCAAAGAGAAATCAGTTATTTTCGCCAGTAACCCGAGACTGCCGTGTCTTCCACGGCACGGGACCCGAATTCCAATTGTGCTCCTCAGAAACGTCATCAATCGGGGTGAGTCACTTATCTTTCCTGGGTCTTGGTTTCCTCATCTATCGAGTGGAGTAGAACTACTTGCCTTGTATACTCTACTGAAAGACACACAGGACAGTGCAAATGGGAACACTCAGTAAATGTGTGTCATGATTTCCCTCCCCTTTAATCGGCTCACTCCCAGCCTGCACCTCGTGCTCTGGAACCTTCCTCACAGGTAGGAGCTGGTGACCATCCGTCTGCTCTGGCAACTAACAGCGTCAAATACAGGGGTCTGGAATAGTGACTTTGCCTTGCGTTCCCCTAAAAATTCTAGGCAATGTCCTCTGGTCCCAGAGACTTGGTGACACCCTCAAATAGGCCTAACATTGTGGGTTCGCCACTGTGTGCCTCGTACCGGCTCTAAAAGACGCCGGTGGTGGAAGAGCCTCCATGTGCCACCATGATCGCCGTCTCTGTGAGCGTCATCGGCCCCCTCACCCTCTGGCTGCTGTACGGGGGCTGAGTCACGTTAGGGGAAGCAATCAGCATTTTAGACAGAGTCCCAGGGCTGGTCCTGGGGTGAGTAGCAAACAGGAAACAAGGTCGGGAACACAGCAGCTCAGGATCGAGATGCTCACAGCACAGGAGAAATCAGGTTTGGGAACGAGCAGGGAAGTCTTGAGTGTTTAAATGGGAACACGGACAGGCAAGAAAAGCTTCTAGCTGGAGGGAGGCCAAGAGGCTCCCCGAGGGGCTGCCCTTGGGGGTACATCCTTGTTTTCCCAAGACTGGTGCTCTCCCGTGAGCTCCTTAGGATTTCCTGAAGTCGACCACCTCCATTGAAGGGGAGACCCTCAAATCCCCTTTCCGTTCGGAAATCCCTGCCGTCCCTGCCTCTGCTTTGTCTCTGATCTGCGGCCCCTCTGCGCTCTGGATCCTACGAGCCCACCTCTGAGGCCCCAGCTTCCCTGCCTGCCACTGACCTCCTGGAATCTGCAATCTCACCCCCTCTCTTTCTACACCCTTTGGACCTTTGACCCCAGAAAGTCCGCTGTTCCTGCTATTTTCTCAAGCTATTTTCCCTTTGAATGTCCACAGCACTCTGCTAGTTTTTATGGGACTGATACTCCGTTTTGTGTTATGATTTGTACGTGTCTTATCTTGCTTCTTACCCTGCAAACCTCCTGAGGACAGAGACTGTCTACCTTATTTATGTAACACCTGCAGTTCCTAGCATGATCTCTCACACTGGTGGGGACAATAAATATTTACTGTGTTAAATTTTATGGTAATTCTGATTTTTAAGAACGAGTAATCATATTTCCTCTCCGTTTTTCTCGCACTCCAAAACACAGTCACAATAATGTGATCACATTATCCAGTGGTTTGTCTATAAATAAAACAGCTATGGGGTTTTGTTTTCTCCTACTCAGACTCAAATACACTTTCCTGTCTTCTTGGGTCTTGAGACACTTTTTCAAGGCAACAGTCATTTGATCTCTCCAGAAAACACCCATCCCCTCATTCTGCGAGCTTCCTGTCACAACTGCCGACCGTTGGAACCCTTCCCGATTCCTCTCTGGCCTCACTCTGCAGCTTTCCCCATGTGGTGTAACGTCCCAGGCAGTCCCCTGCATTTTTCATCTTATGAAGCTCCAATGCTCGGTGGGCCACCGTCACTACTGGTGGTTGTTCCTCACGCGTGCACCTGCCATGGTCTCCTTCCATGCCCTCCCCTAGGTCTCAACTGATTTACAACAAGGTCCTTGCACGCTGCCAAGAATTTCAGTTCTGTTTCTTTCTGGGGCTTTGGGGACCACCGCGGAAGCAGTCTGTGCTTTGGCTTGGCGCTGTGCTCAGCCCTGGCAGCCGTCTGATTGGTGGAGAGACGGCTCTCTCATCCTGCTTTTCCTTAGACACACTATTCAATTCTCTCCTGAGCACGTATGTTGAGATTCTGTGTCAGTTCGAATCTCATACTTCAAAAACGATAGTCCAATCTAGTTGATTGTCAGATTTTTAAATTGCTTTTTCTTTTTCCCAGTTGTAGCAAAGGGCTGTGTGGGGGCTGCTTGGCCCGTTTTATGGCCAATGCTATAAACGTGTGGACAGACCGCTCCGGGCTGGGAAAAACCTTTCTCTTTGTGATGGGACCACCTGAGCCCACGACATTCCTGGGCTGCGGGGCACGAGGCGCTGGGGAGGACAGAGTATTGACTCAAGTTGGGGGCTGTTATCAAAAAGGGAAACCGAGGCCAGTCCCGGAACAGGCAGGTGGGGAGTGAAACACTGAGCCCGGTCTCCCCAGTGCAGCCCACCCCCTACGGCATCCCCCAGTGCCCCCCTCCCCCACCCCAGAAGTGTTCCACTATATTCTCTTCTGAGACACACTGAAGGCCACACTGAGACGTTAAGAGGGGAAGGAGGATGCTGGAATGGGACATGTACTAGGTCTATCATGAGATAACAAAACAAAATAGAGTTCATTATGAAGACAGGAAGGGGAGAGCCTGGACTGGAACAGCTATAGTGAGACTGTTTTAATTAGTCTATCTGTACATTTGGTAATGATCTCAAGTGTGGGAATGTATTATTTAATCAAGAAGACTGGTGATTACTAATTAGTTACATTGTATCCAATCAGGAATGAATAACCGGGGCCGAATTGTGAATGTTAAGCTTCGCATCAGGGAGCGGTGTATGTGCTGACCAGGAGCGCTGGGCTCGGTGGTGACAGGCCTCCTCCCGTCCCCGACTCTTGGTCCCAGCGGGAGAGGCCAGCGGGTCGGAGTTGGGGTTGTGAGCCTTTGGGATCTACGAGGCCCGGAGGCCCCTGGGGATGCAGAAGGCCAGGGGACCAACTGTTCTGGAGGGGCTAGCTCCAGGGGCTCATCAGGCAGCCCAAGTACAAACCGCACCCTGCTGAAGTCTGGCTGGAAAATGTAGGAAAAGAGGCTTTGGTGCCAGGGTTAACAGTCTTACAAATATAATAAATATTCCTTTCCCCTTCCCAGGAGGCATACAGAGCATAAAAGGAGTTCTTACTACTTTGGAATAAACAGGAACGCTCTCTGGGTGAAGAGCCAACTGGCAGCTTGAAAGATTGGGTTAATCAGACACAGAGAAATTTCTGATTAATTGGACAATGATTTCGAATTCCGAGAGAGCCAAGGCGATGCTAGAGAAACATCCTGACCAACTGGGAACAAATTCAACAGCCCAAGGCAGAGATGTTTAAGCTCACACGGGACTTGAGATACACTGGCGTTGTGCACAATTGGTCTCAAGTCGCCCAAATGTATGGAGACTAGAACTATTTTTCGAGACCAAAGTGACTCCGGGTTGTTTTGGCATTGAACAATTATGGAAACTCTGTTTGATGGTCCCTTGACATCACTTCAGGACTCTAGGACACGACAAGACCAAAACTTGGGGGCCAGGAGCCAGAGCTCATCACGTCTGACGATGGACAGCGGCCCGGGCCCACGGAGGACCCGGCGCGCCCCCGCCCTGCGCCCTCCCGCGCTTCCGGAGGTGGCACAGCCTCACCTGGTGGGCGCATGCTTCTGTTCCTCCTCCTCGTCCGTGTCGCTGCTGATGGTGATGACGCTGACCGTGGGGCTGGGGGTGTCGGGAATGACGATCGTCTGCCGCTGCCGCTCCCTGGTGGTGCTGGACGCCCCGTCGCCCCACCCGCACGTGACGGAGGAGCTGCAGGCGGGACTGCTGTGCACCAGGGCGCAGCGCGGAGGCGTGTTCTCCTTGACGCGCTTGGACCGCTGAGGGGAGCTGATGGCCTGCGAGGAGGACACCTCACAGGTGGAGACGTTTCTGTAACGACAAAGCCACGCACGCTCACGGAGGAAGGCCGGGCCCCGCGGCTCCTCCCGAGGAGGTCCACAGACACCAGCCTTGCCCGATCTCCATTCAAGAGTCGGAGGCTCGGGCACTCGGGTGTCTTCTGTAATTGCAAAAGCGGCTGCCCCTGAAGCTCTTTCTTTCAGTTACTTGCTACGCAGATGGCCCTGTCTGGGCTCTGGCTCTCGGGGCCACGTGCCTGTTCCCAGCAGGACAAAGGGAGCGGCCAGGGCTTTAAGCTCGTGCTCAAGGACCCGGCTGGTCTGTGGGGGCAGGTGCAGTGCCCTGGGCCTCAGGGCTGTCTGCTCCACTGCAGCCCCGTCTTCGGGGGGGGGGTCAAGGCCTGGCTTCCTGAGCTCCATCTGGTGGTTCTCTGGTCGTGTACTTGGGTCTTGTTTTGAAGGGAGTTGAAAGAAACGTTATTTGCCACATAAAGCTTTGGTGTCCTTGCTAATGGCTGTTCTGCCACGCATGAAATGCAAACACCAGCCTCATAGGAAGTCTACCAGTCTGTTTGAGCTGGAATGAAAAGCTGGGCAGGATGCAGGAGGAAAAGGTGTACTTAACCAGGGACCTTTTAATCTGGAGTTTTTGATCGACTCGAAATTCCTTAACAAACTGGCAACTGTGGTTTCTGGTAACTTTGGGGAAAAAATGCCTTATCTTTCCCCCACCCACCAACCTTTGCCGACCTGGGTCGTATCTGTACAGTGAGAGGCCAAAGAAACTTTTGAAGATCCTGGTATGTCCTTACAGGTTCTAGCGCTTTCTAGCTAAAAGGCAGGAAGACGAAAACAATTCTGTAGATTTATTTAATTTTCTAGCTAGCTGGTGTCAGATATGTTGCTTGTTCCTTTCTGGGGGTGGGCGCTAACTTTTACCGATAGCATTGGCCCACTGTTTTTTTTTTTTTTTTTCAATGTTTATTTATTTTTCGGACAGAGAGAGACAGAGCACGAACGGGGGAGGGGCAGAGAGAGGGAGACACAGAATCGGAAACAGGCTCCAGGCTCTGAGCCATCAGCCCAGAGCCTGACGTGGGGCTCGAACTCACGGACCGCGAGATCGTGACCCGGCTGAAGTCGGACGCTTAACCGACTGCGCCACCCAGGCGCCCCTTGGCCCACTGTTTGTAGTCAGCATAAACCTATACATTTGTTACTGCTTGCTTTGTTACAATTTTGAGATTATGTTTTCACTACCCCAGCAGTTAAAATAGCTCCACTTGGCACTGTTGAAAGGAAAGGGAGACTGGCTGCACCGCCCAACAAGGGAGAGCCTTCTGTTTTGCCTAAGGCATTGGTCTTAAAAATAGGCAAATACAAAACTTTCAGTATAATTATACCGATCTTGAGAAGCACTGGCAATAAGTCGTCATAAAGCCAGCTGGGTGGTGACTTGGCAACAGGGAGGGGCTTGTCAACAGGTTGGGAGGCTAAGAGTTCTTACTGCCCCCGCTTGCCCAGGTGAGGCATGAGGGTGCTAAGATCAGCACAGGGTCAGGCTGGTATTCCGTGTGACCACCCACACGGCTGGGCGTGACACAGCAAAGGACTGAGGCGGTGGCCTCCGTTGCCACCCCGTCTAATAACGACATGGGTGCATTGTCACGGGGCTGCCGCAGATCTGAGATGGATTTCTGTGGGTTGTCAGAAACACCCAAATAAGGAATCTTGAAGAAGAATGACAACTCAAAGGAAGTCAGCTCTTGGCTTAATCTTCAGAGGAGAATGATAAAAAAACAAAAAACAAAAAAAACATAGGCCTAATATCTGGCCCCTGGTTAAATGAGGGAGTAAAACCAAAATTCACTAGACATTTTATGTACTGGACTTCTTTCTCTTGATTAACCTATTCCAAAGAAACACAATTAAGGGCCTCCAAAGTCAGTGCTGCTGGAGAAAGATGTAGAAGCAATTCTGCACCCACACAATTTTGACTATCTATCTATCTATCTATCTATCTATCTATCTATCTATAGATAGATATCCCTAGATAGGATATCTATCTATATAGATATATATAGATATATATCTATGTAGATACACACACACACACACACACACACACACACACACGCAGTCACCCTTTGTAAGTGTTTGATGAGTTTTGACAAATGTACATGTTGCCTCTGCCAACCCAGAGAACTTTTTCATCACCCTGGGAAGTTCCCTCATGCTCTTTCCTTGTCAATCCCCCTCCTCGCCCACCCAGTAACTCCTGATCCACTTTTGCCTTTCCAAAATGCCATATAAACGGGATCATGCAGTATGTGGCCTTTTCTCTGCCTTGATTTTTAAGAGTTCATTGAGATGAGACTGAATTGAAAGGGAATGAGTAAGATTATTCTGCTGGTAACGTCTAGGATTAACCAAAATTATTGCTTATAATTCAGGAAGCAGCTAAATGAGTTACCTTAGACCTCAGATTTCAAAGAAAGCACATTTTGGGGTGCCTGGGTAGCTCAGTTAAGCGTCCGACTCTTGGTCTCGGCTTGGGTCGTGATCTCATGGTTGGTGAGTTTGAGCCCCATATCGGGCTCTGTGGTGACATTGTGGAGACTGCTTGGGATTCTGTCTCTGCCTCTCTCTGCCCCTCCCCTGCTCTATGCTCTCTTTCTCTCTCTCTCAAAATAAATACATAAAACTTAAAAAAACATCTCTGTTACTTGCAATCTTCTGAAGTTTTTCTCCTCAAGGGCAACTCCCACCACCTACCTTGCAGAGGACTGGTGCTGCTTACTCTTCCGGGAGGAGGTGGTGCTGGTTGGCTGCTGCCGCATCACGTGGGCCACGCCTACATTTAAGGGCTGGGCTGCTGGAAGGGTCACATGACCAGTCAATAGCGCAGGCTGCTGCATGATGGGATTGTAATGGCTGCCGTGAGCGTGGGTGTTCCTGAGCGGGAGATGGGAGAAACAAGGCTCTTTATTGATTTTATAAATATGGAGCTTCTTTTTAAGATAAAGCCTCCTCCCCGATTAAAAGCCAAATTAAAACTAAAAGTTGGTTCTCACTAGCTCAGGGAGTTGTTGAAAAGATGAGCTCACCAGGTAGGTCTCCCAGGTGTGGTGAAGTTTAAGTGCTGTTCTGAAGGAGTGGGCAGCAACACGATTTGTGGGTAAGTGAGAAAGAGGTCGTTTCGAGGGGGAAGAATTGGCAAGTTGCAGGTTCAGCGGAGAGGAGATAACTAGCCCCTCTACCTTCTAAAGTCCCTAAACAGATGACTGCACTGTGCATTTTATTTTAGAATTTACAAGTGCTTTTAAATGGGTTAATGCATTCTGTGAGGTAGGATACTGTAATACCACTTTACAAACGAGGAATTTGTCGTTTCTGTTAAAACAGCTTTGGAAACCAGGAGTCGTAGGTTTCCGCTGTTTGGAAGTGTTAACATTCTTTTGAATTCTCTCCGTGGCTAGCACAATGCTCAGGCGTGTAGCAGCTGATCAGTTAATGACATGCTTGCTGAATGAACAATTAGATTAACTGAAGGTTGACGAGACGTGAATGGAACTTGGTACTAAGTCAGAGTTAATACGAGACACCTATTGACAGAAGTACTGCTGGCAGCCATTATCCTGAAAGCCGGTTCTCTTTCAAAGTTCTTACGATCTGGGTTGTATGGAGCTCAGAGGGTTGTTTTCCCAACGAAATATTACAAGTGGTGATTAATTCAGAGACTTGCCCATCAAAGCCCATTTATCACACAATGAGATGAAAAGTTAAAGGAGACTTCATTTGAATTTTAAAAATACTACAAAATTCATCTTTGCAACTTGGGGAAAAGGATGAATAAGGAAAAAGAAGTAAGTAGGTACTTGTGTAGAGATTTTGATAGAGTCTTGGACATTTACATTTAGAAACAGATGTTAGGGCTTCTCTACTGTGTTGTTGCTATTTCTTCTACGGACATGGCATTCCTTTTTCCTTTGATAGGAAAGTCTAGGATCCGTACCTCTCTCTTTTGTTTACATGATTGTGCATGTTCTTTGGCCCACACATGAAATGGAGAAGAGACTGGAAAGAAAGTGTTGTCTTTAAGTGTTCTCTGTGGTAACCAGGTAGGAGCTGAGGAGGGAGGAGGAATGAGAAGATCTGTGTGAGTAAGTGAGTTTTTCTGAAGTTAAATGAGTTATAAATGCTGAAAGACAAAGGAAAAAAGTAACACGGCATGTGTATGGTCTTTTAGGAGAAAAGGGGGGGGGGGGAGGGAGAAAAAACCAATTGGTCAAATAGCTTTCCACTTGGTCACTGTTCCTAATGAACCGGAGAGGGAAGGCAATCTCTCTGAGCATGAACCAGCGTAAATGGGGGAAGGGAAGATAACAGATTTATTTACTGCCGGTCACGTACCAGGTGCTAGTATAATATGTGTTAAATACAGGTCAAGTGCTTTGCAGTTTATCTTCACTTAAACCTCCCAGCAGTTCTAGGAGGCAGGCATTGTTATGCCCACAGTATTGAAGAAGAAACTGAGGCTCATAAAGGCCTCACTCGGATCATGCAGAGCCAGGATTGAACCCAGTTTTACCTTGTTTGAAAGTGCTTCCAATGAGTGGGGGTGGACTTGGTGGGTGTTGTCGGTGGGAAGTGAGTGGGGCTGCAGGAAAGAGCCTGCGTCCTCTCTTGTTTGTACTAGTCAGAAAATTCAACGGGGGAATAGAGGAAGCTTCATTTGAGGCCTGACCTGGGGCTTCTATCTCCACGCCTCTGGTTTTACCAGGCGCTCTTCATTCACAACAGCCTCTTAGATCCGAAAAGAAATTGCAAGGCGGCTCCACGGTTGGTATGGAGAGTGTCGGAAGGTGGAGAGACGCCGGATGTTCGGGCTGCACGAGAGAGCCCAGAGGGCCACGGGAAGCCGGAAACAACTTGGGGACTGCCATCGGTGCGGGGGGCACAGTGGTGGTGTTGGGACGGAGTGGGTGGAGAGTACACGGAGAAGTGGAAAGTGGCCATAAGAACAACAGAGCAAGGTGTCGGTGAGGAAGTCAGTGAGTGGGATGGGTGGGGTTCTGGAAACATACAGGGCTATGGTGTGCTGGTGGCTGTCAGCACGTGCCTGTGGGGTCTGTGGAAAATGGACTTTGATCTATCAGCTATGACTATTAACTGAAGAGGCACGTTCAGCAAACATGCCAGAGTTTACCATTCCAAATAAACCCCATTCTGTCAGCTTTCCCCCGAGAGGGCAGATACAACTCCAGTGTGCCCATGTCTCAAAACACCTTGAGAACACTTTCTAGAATCGCGTAGGAGCCTCAGGGACTCTCTTCCGCATTCTTTCACTGCCGACAAATCTTTGTTTTCCGGGAGTGGAATTTAATTCTGAGAAACAAACCAAGAACCATCCAGATGCGGGTCCCTGGATCACACCGGCGATCAAATGATGTAACTGAATTTGGGGTCGAAAATGACAAGTGACCATAAAGTAATGAAGCTGATTTACATTTATTTAAAAATTCACCCTCATTACACTGTAGTTGTATCCCACCTAATACTCTGTTTAATTTCAAAAGTTCCCTGTAAACCAGAGAATTCA
Organism: Prionailurus viverrinus; assembly: GCF_022837055.1. Lineage (NCBI taxonomy): Eukaryota > Metazoa > Chordata > Mammalia > Carnivora > Felidae > Prionailurus > Prionailurus viverrinus. The sequence goes on from NC_062562.1 coordinate 154,863,516, forward strand.
CAATGCAGGCCAGTCCGGCAGCTCTCCGGGTGAGCCGTGGACACAGACACACGTGCTTTCCTGCTTACCTCCAGTCGGCCAACTGCTGGGTGCCTGCCATGGTCTCGGGAATCACAGTCGCGTGCTGCACTGATGTGTGGGTGGCCACTCCGGTCAGCTGCTGCCATGCTGGGGGAAGCAGGATTTGCTGGGTCCCACTTGGCCAGGCCTGCTGCAGAACAGAGGACGTGGGCCATCAACATGTTTGTTAATCACACAATCACTCAATAATGAGTCAAGCCCTTATTCTGTGCCCCACGTTGTTCTGGACCCTGTGATGGGTGTCAAAGTGGAGACCTGGTCTTTGGCCTCAAAAACTAAGGTAAGGGGAGATAAAACTCACATCTGGGAACTACCTAGAAGATAATAAGTACATGGGCAAAGAGTCGTATGGAAGGCATTTATTCATGTTGAGGAATGATTTATTTATAATTTGCTCTAAGAACAGTGCTCACAGTTTCCAAAAGTTCACATATTGATTTGTTCTGGCACGCAACCATGTGCAAGAGATTGAGACAGTTGAATTGGACCACACAAGGGTGACTTTTTGCCCTCAAGAAGTTTTCCATCTAATATCCTTTATTTACTACTTTACCATTTGTTTATTAGAGTCTAGACCTCCAAGTTGTATTATCTTCTGAATCTAAGTTAGCATAATTCTTTACTTTTAATTAAAAGTATGTATTTATTTAAGAGAGAGAGAGAGTGCGTGCGTGCAAGCATGGGAGGGAGGAAGGGAAGGAGAGAGAGAGAGAGAGAGAGAGAGAGAGAGAGAGAGAGAGAATGAATCCCAAGTGGGCTCCATGCTGAGCCCAACATGGGGCTCTATCCCATGACCCTGGGACCATGACCTAAGCCAAAATCAAGATTTAGATGCTCAGCTGACTGAGCCACCCAGGCACCGCTAAGTTAACATAATTCTGAGATCACCAGCTACTACTTGCCCACATCTGAGAGCAAGCAAGCAAGCATGAAATAAAATTCTTAGCTGGGACTATAAGCTTAATTGAGAATTACCTTGACCTTACCTCAAAGCAAAAATGAGATGTAGTTGGAGGGTCATAGCTTGATTCTACATAAATATTAAGATTTTTCTAAGAAGTCTAAAATGAACTGTCTTGACTCTTCCTTGAAAAGACTCACGGTGGCAGGGGGGATATATGTGGTGTTCTCTGCTTTCTATATTCTCAATCACTACCCTGCTTGCCTTTGGTTATCAAGTGATTCAGACTGAACACAGTTGTCCATAGTTGGACACTGAAAGGAACACCACTAAGGTAATATCTCGGGCAGGTCAAGAATTTAAAGATGTATGATTTCAGTTATATCTCGTTCTTTCCACTGGGCTGGATATCGCTAACACTGGGTGATTTATGTAATACAATGCTCCACAAACTGTATCTTTTTTTTTTTAGGTTGCATCTTTTTTTTTTTTATTTTAAAAAAAAAATTTTTTTTTTTTACATTTATTTATTTTTGAGACAGAGAGGGACAGAGCATGAACGGAGGAGGGTCAGAGAGAGAGGGAGACACAGAATCTGAAACAGGCTCCAGGCTCCGAGCGGTCAGCACAGAGCCCGATGCGGGGCTCGAACTCACGGACCATGAGATCATGACCTGAGCTGAAGTCGGTCGCCCAACCGACTGAGCCACCCAGGCGCCCCTAGGCTGCATCTTTAATATGTGTGTTTTGGCTCATATGTACAAACACACACCTGGAAATGAATCACAAACTTGAGTCAAAGCGTTATAAAAAGTGATGTGCATAAAAATGATAAAAGCACATTTTATTTTATTTATTTAAAAAAATTTTTTTTACATTTATTTATTTTTGAGAAACAGAGTGAGACAAAGTGTGAGCGGGGGAGGGGCAGAAAGAGAGGGAAACACAGGATCTGAAGCAGGCTCCAGGCTCTGAGCCGTCAGCACATAGCCTGATGCGGGGCTCGAACCCATGAACTGTGAGATCATGACCCGAGCTGAAGTCGGACGCTCAACCGACTGAGCCGCCCAGGTGCCCCAAAAGCACATTTTAGATCTGAGTGGATGGTTCACCTGGTCCATCCTTCTCATGGTGCAGAGGAGGCCCCATGAGGTCTCATACCTTTTTTACATTGCCTGTTTGCTTACTGATCTGTTTTGATATAGGCAAAAAGCTTAGGGACAACAGTTCATACAGAAAGTGCTTAATGTTTGTTGTAAGATGAAAGAAGCAATCCTACCAAGGCAATTAATTATAGTTAACTATATTTCAAGCTTACTGAATTCAGACACAGCAGAAAAATAATTTAATCGATCAATTAAAACAGTTACAAGCTCAAAAAGTTAAATGAATAACAATTTCGTTGGCAGTAACATTTAGACAACTTTGAAACTCTTTTCAGCTTTCTGGAAAAGCATGTGTTTTGACTGTCACTTTTAAATAATAAGTCTTGATAACAAGTTAAGGACATTTTTTTCCCTACTCCCCTAAAATGGATGTTAGCATTTTACCTGAAAGAGACGGGGTAAAGGCTGTTTTTGACCCCTTTCACTGATGGACACATTCAACTCATTTGAGATGACACTTCATACTTGTATAATGACTTGTATACGCTTGTATAGTTTATAACTTATTACTTTGTGATACATTTTTAAGATTACAGCCCATACTTCTTGGTGCCAAGCACAGAGCTAAGACCATAGATAGGTTTCTCACTTCATGCTAACACCAGTTCTGTGAGCTAAGGACAATTATTTTTTCCCATTTCTCAGATGGATAAACGGAACTACACAGAAACTAAATAACCTACCCAAAAAGGCAGTAAATTAAACGTATACATTTATTGCACTCCTTCTCTAAACCCAACTGAAATGATAGTGAAGGAATAAAAACATAATACAGAGATCCGTAAGGACAGAAACAACAGGGGAGACAATAACCATTAGCAAAATTTTGGAAGCTGGGAAAGAGAAGGGCAATTGCGGAGTCAGAAGACTGGGGCATCTAAGGTCAAGTCTGCATATTATACTGTGAGATTCCTTCACCCCTCAGGTTGCAGATCCCTGGTATGTAGGGCTTACACTGTCCCTCCCCACTCCCCGCCAAAGCAGGAGGCAGGAAGATCTTCTCTAGGAAAACCCACAAGTCCAAGATAAAGAACTACAAACACATGTGAGGAGTAGGGAGTCTGCCAACGACAATCACGGGCTCACCCCTCTCAGACTAGAGAGACCACATTCAACAGTCCTGTCCCTTCTGCAGCTTTCAAATTAGCTTTCCAGTGCTCCAGTCTTAAATACAAGTGAACAGCCAACGATAACCAGATATTAAAGGAAGCTTCTAACATCAAAGTCTAAAACAAAACAAGAAACTCAGAGGAAACAAAAACAGTGTAGGAATCAGAAGAAAATTTCCGAAAATGTATACTGTACACAGAGTTTAACAAATGTTTATTTTGTTTCAATCATATATATATATATATATATATATATGAAACAAGATCATATATAGGAATATATATTTATATATCCATATCTGTATTCAGAGAATAAGAATTCTTAGAAATGAGAACTATAACAAATTAATTCCATAGAAGGTTTTTTTTTTTTAAGTTTATTTATTTTTGAGAGAGATAGAGATAGAGTGTGCGAGCAGGGGAGGGGCAGAGAGAGAGACAGAGAGAGAATCCCAAGCAGGCTCCACCCTGTCAGCTCACAGCCCGACATGGGGCTCAATCTCATGAACTGTGAGATCATGGCCTGAGCCAAAATCAAGAGTCAGATGCTTAACTGAATGAACCATGCAGGCGCCCTTCCATAGAAGGTTTTAAAAAAAGTTGAGAAAATCTCAACTGTGGTAAGATTGCACAGATAGACTATAGAGAGAGAAAATGGTGGGGAGTGGGGGGAGATACATGAAAATCATTAGATCAATTCAGGAGTGCCAACACCCAATGAAGAATTTCACAAAGAAGGAGTGAAAATGGATGGGAAAAAATTAACGAAGGAAAAATAAAAACTTCCATACTGAAAGGGCAAAAACAGTGTTCAGGACAATGTATAAAGAATCACCCATGGGAAAGCATATAGGTTATGAAATTTCAGACCATCGTGGACAAGGAGAGTCTCAAAAAGTTCTCAGAAAGAGAAAAAAACAACAGACACAACTTGTCAATAAGCTGAAACACGTCAACACATCAGACACCCAAACCGTGACTGGCTCTGGAGGAATCTGGGGTTGCATATAAATGTACAGAGAGGGAACCAACCAAATGAAAAAATGAAACCGCCATCAACTCCAGGGAAAACAAGTTGTCTAGGAAAAGAAACAGAATCATAGTATGCTGTGAGGCTCAACTGAGAATATTATACAATACTGATGGTAGTAAGTATGTAAATAATGCAGAGTGGTGGAATAAGAAACTTCCATGGTAAGAATGGGGGAAAGGAAGAGAGAGAACGAGTGAGCGCGAGAGGGAGCATGACTGTGTGTGTGCTGTTGGGTTGGGGTGGGTTAGGGGGCTAAGTCTTTATCTTCCACAGTAGGAAGTCATTGATACCCAAAATGGGAATATCAGTAACAAGCAGTTTAAGCACGTTATTTAGAAACACGGGAGTTAAATAACAAAATAAAAGACTTGGGGCACCTGGGTGGCTCAGTCAGTTAAGCATCTGACACTTGGTTTCAGCTCAAGGCATGATCTCATGGTTCACGAGTTGAAGCTCCACATCGGGCTCTGTGCTGACAGAGCAGAGCCTGCTTGGGATTCTCTCTCCCTCTCTTTCTGCCCCTCCTGGGCACTCTCTCTCTCCCAAAATAAATAAACTTTATGAACAAGCAAAACAAAAGAGTTTAAAAATTATTTGGGGGAAGTGGAAATTGGGGGTGGGATAGAGCAGGCAACTACCATTTTCTTAGAAGTCTGTGGACTCATTTCACATTTTTTTTTTTAATTTCACTTTAAAAATTAGGTACATGTGTTAATTTGAAAAGAACGTTAAATTCGAAAGTAGGTTCCCTACAGTTATGTAGCTGGTAAGTGGTGGGACTGGCTTCTCTGACTTCCAGGCAATCAAATTTCAGAGCCCATGTTCTCACCAGTGTACTACCTTACTTTATGGAGAGGATGCGCAGAAACGATGGCTCTATTCAGGATCAGGGCTGGTGGTGAAGGCATAAAAGTCACATGAAAAAGTGTTCCTTATTCATTAACAACCCAGGCACCATGCAAGACAGAAGCAGATAGCAAGACAGAATGGCTGGAGGGACTGCTTGCTGAAAATGTTACCAGAGGAGGTAATGAATGAGAAGCACTGAAGTTTTGTAATCTGGACGGCTGAAAAAGTTCCAGGGAGACATTTAAAGGGATTCGGGTGCTAGGACTAGAAGCATGCATAGACCTTCAAAAGGCTGGGGTCTAGAAGGATACGGCAAACCTCCACCTCTTGGGGGCGCTCTGAATTTCTGTTCCAGCCTTGCGAGTCCAAGGGGGTTTTGGATCCTGCCAACTTGAAAAGTGAGCTAAATTCAATACTGTCTCAATCAAGAGCTGTATGTTCCATCTCTCTGCCTTTATCCACTTATCCACAATCTCTCATGGTGGTCACGGTGTGAGCGCAGGCCCCAGGCATGGGACGACAGAGGGGACAGCCCCCTGTGGGTAGTACCAGCAAGGCTGGGACTGGCAAGACGGTTGGTAAAGATCACTCCCGTATCATGTAAACAAGAGGGTGTGATTTCACTCCGGCCTCCCACGCACACATCCTTGGGGAACCCCGGAGAGACTGCTTCCCTTCAAAGGACATGGGGTGCTGCTGGAAGGTGGGGAGGAAAAAGCAAAGCAAACAAAACTAACGTGGGATGGATTCAAATGACTCCGTTCCTAAACCTTCACAAATAAAAACCTTGAAAAGATTTAAATATTTTAATATTTTTTAAATGTTTATTTTTGAGAGAGAGAGAGAGAGAACATGAGCAGGAGAGGGGCAGAGAGGGAAACACAGAATATGAAGCAGCCTCCAGGCTCCGAGCTGTCAGAACAGAGCCCGACGCAGGGCTTGAACTCACGACCCAGGAGATCATGACCTGAGCCGAAGTCGGACTCTTAACCAACTGAGCCACTCAGGCGCTCCTAAGGTTCAAATATTTGTAAAAAGAATGATGCCCACTTTTCAGCTATGTTTAAAGTAAAGAATAATATCTGGGGTGCCTCTGCCTGATACCTAGAAATTTACCCAGAGAAAAATGAAGGCACTAGTTTAAATGTTTAGTTATTGCTTTTTTATAGCCACCATACTAGTTTTATAAGTTAGCTTACTTTTGTCCTTTGAAGGGATATTTAAAAATACCTAGGAGAGAGCTCCCCCTTTACACTAACACACTGGCATGGATTAAGGGACAAACAGAGAAAGAAAAAGCAACCAACCGACAGGAAGACACAACGTGATCCTGGATAGGGCAGGAAGTTGTTTTCACCTAATACAAGAAATCTTTGCATGTGGGGGGCGCATTGGTGTTCCGTGTCCTTTTTAATGGCTATGTGGCGTTCCATTTTGTGTACACATCCATTTATTTAACAAATCTCCTACTGATGGACATTCGAACTGCTTCCAGCAGCTCCCCGTTATAAACACTGCAGTGACTAAAATCTTTGCACATGTAATTTTTATTCCCGCTCCGGATTACAGCTTTGGGTTAAGCCCGCTTGGAGATTTGCAGCACTCTAGGGACTCTTTTTCAAGTGGGCAAAAAGGCAAAGCTCTTCCCTGCTATGATTAAAACACAAACAAATTCAGAAATGCTGAGCCTGTTGGTTTGCACCAAACTGAACAACGGAGAAAGCTGAGGTTAGCTAATAAGAATGCTAATTATTGTTTCTTTCAGAAATGATTTCTGGCTTACCGGGGTTAGGTGCGCCAACGAAAAAAGATCTGTAAGTACATGTGAGTTCTCTAGGTTTTGGCTCACAGAGGAGGAGCACTGGGAGGCTGGTCTGGGTTTCTGCCACTCAGATAAAGTACGAACAAGCTATGCTGCCCCCAGAGTGAGCCTGTGGTTCCTTCTCTTGATCTTTCTTGGCTTTTTCCGAACTCCACACTACGAAACCGTGCGAGCAAAAAGAAGCCATGAGGACCAGTGAGAGAGGGAAGAAAAGGCTTGCTTTAAGTACAGAAGATTCTCTGTTTATAAATTCTCCGCAACAAAATTTGGTGTGCCACCAGAAGCTGGTGTTAGTGGTCACTGCGGAGTCAATTTGCATTTAAGAACAGGGATGAAGAATGGTTAATATCAACCTTAAATAAACTGTTCCAGGAAACAGAAGAAGAGGTTAATAATATCCAACACATTTTATGAGACGGGGTAACCTCGATGCTCAAGTTAGATAAGGATTCTATAAGAAAGAGAAATTATATGCCATTTCTCACTTCTGAACACAGAAATAAAAACACTAACCACATATTTACAAACAGCCCAATACTGGAAAGCATACAAGCATATCAAACGAACATGATTAAAGCTCATCTTGGAAATATAAGGATAGTTTAACATTAAGAACCTATTAATGTAACGTGTCACATTAATTAGATTAATGAACAAAAAACACAAGTATTTTAACAGATGCAGAAAGAACGTGTGACATAACTCAGTATTCATTAAAAGATTAGCAAGCTTGGGAAAGCTGTCTCCACCCGATATCGACAGCAGACCAAATATGGCAAATAGCTAGAAGAATTTCCTGTAAAGTCAGGGACCAATTAAGGATGTCCAGTGTCAACACTGTTAGTGATCATTGTTTTGAGGTGCTAGCAGCACAGGAGAATAAGGAGTGTAAAGGAAGAAACAAAGCTAGTAAGACGGTCCATAGAAGAAATCCAAGGGAATTCCCAGAAACAATCATAACTAATCAGAGTTTAGAAGGACTTCCAGATAACAAACTCAGTAGACCCAAATCAGTTTTAGTCCTATAAACCAAAACCAAATACTTGGAAAATAAAAATCAATAAAATTATTAATAGCAAAACCTGTAAAATATTTAGGAACTGTTCTAACAGAAGAAAACTTTAATAAAAAGAGTGAAAGATAACATATACAGTTATGCCGTGTTTGTGCCTGAAATGACTTAATGCCATAAGGATGTCAGCTTTTCCTAAAGTAAATATAGATTTAGCCCCAGTCTAGTAAATGCACATCAGGGTTTTCTGTTTTGAAAAGATAATTGCTAAAAAAAGAGAAAAGAAAAAAGAGAAGACAGTTGCTAATTGCTGTGCGACTCTGAGCCAATGACTGTTTTGTTTGTAACAGTGATGTTTAAATTCATATGAAAAGTGAAGGGACAAGGACAGACAGGGGACTTTTGAAAAAAGAAACAGGAACAGGGGTTTCCCAATCAGACAGCAAGACAGGTGTTAGTTATCACAGTTAAGACGGCAGGATGAGGAAGGCCAGTGGAAAAGAGAGCCCAAACAGACCCGTGCAGTTTCGCTACGTTAAAATTAAAACCAAAAACTTTTTTTTAAATGTTCATTTATTTTTGAGAGACAGAGCATGAGCAGGAGAGGGACAGAGAGAGAGGGAGACACAGAATCCAAAGCAGGCTCCAGGCTCTGAGCTGTCAGCACAGAGCCCGACGTGGGGCTCGAAGTCACAGACTGCGAGATCATGACCTGAGCCGAAGTCGGATGCTCAACCAAATGAGCCACCCAGGCGCCCAAGGCACCCCTTTAAAATAGAATTTTTAAATGTTTATTTATTTTTGAGAGAGAAAGAGAGAGAGAGAGAGAGAGAGAGAGAGAGAGAGAGAGAGGTGGGCAGAGGATCTGAAATGGGCTCCACCCTGATAGCAGCGAACCCGTTGTGGGGCTTAAACTCACCAACTGCGAGACCATGACCTGAACTGAAGTCTGACGCAACAGACTGAGCCACCCAGGCACCCCCAAAACTTCTTTTTTTTTAAAATAAAGTTTATTTATTTTGAGAGAGAGAGAGAGTGCGTCTGAGTGAGCAGGGGAGAGGCAGAGAGAGGGAGAGAGAGAATCCCAAGCAGGCTCCGTGCTGTCAGCGCAGAGCCTGATGTGGGGCTTGAACTCATGAACCGTGAGGTCACAAACTGAGCCGAAACCAACAAGTCAGAGGCCTCACCGACTGAGCCACCCAGGTGCCCCCAAACCAAAAACTTCTATTCAACAAAAGATACCGTAAGTCAAGTGTCCGTAGGAACACTCTGAGAGAAGGCTTTGGGAACCTACCTTATTTAAAAATAAACGTGCTTCTAAACGGACAACATGTAGGTTAAGCTGTCTTTGACGCCCAGTGATAGAAATGAAGGTATGGGAGCAATGTGGCACGGTGGCTAAATAACGATGCCAGCATCCGACCTCCAGGGTTCGCGTCCTGGTTCTGGCACCTATTTGCTGGGGGACTCTGAGCCACTGATTGTGCCTGCTCTCCGTATTTGTCAACTGGAGACAAATGCCTTACTTATCGTGCTGTTGTGGGGATTAAATCAATTAAACAGTTACAGAGTGTCTGGCATAATGATGATGTATTTGTTCAAGTGCCATTAAGGATCGATTACTGTTATCACTGCATCCCTACGTTACCTTAAACTTCCACAACGCTTTACTACGCATTTCCAACCACTTTCAACTCTTGTGCTCCCCCTCTACCATTGGAGTACCTCTGTGAACAGATAAGGAAGGTTCCAGCTCACAGCTTCTGTGATCCTGGTTTTGCAACTCCCTATAAAATAAGGAGATACATCTCCAAGGCTCCTTTTGGCTCTAAAAAAAAAAAATCATTTCTATCTGGTAAGAAAGAAATTTGAGGCAAAGAAATGTTAACTGACTTGCCTGAGGTCACACAGTTATTAGTAGAGTTAGGATTAAAACCTATGTCTTCCATATTCATTTGCATGATAAAGCCACAATAGTTAATAATAATTTCCCCAGACTCTCCCTATGTCTAAATTTCTTCTTGGAATTATAAGCAAGATAACGTAGGGAGGTGATTCACCGAGGGATCATTCAGAATATTACTGGTATCTTCTAATGAGTCCAAGCACCTAACTCATTACCACGGAGGGAATTAGCAGAGATATATCTCTTTTGTGAACAACATTAACAGGGATAATGGCAATACCAGTAATAATAAAGAAGGAATTACCTGGGCCAGCAGACCTGGTTGGATCTGAAGGGGCTGTGCTCCTGGGGCTTGAGTGACGAGGGGAACCGCATTCTCCATTCGCACGGAATAGCCAGCGTGCTTAGAGGGAGAGGCCTGCAGCCCTGTTCCGGACAGCGGCAAGGGAGAGAGGGGTTGGTGAGCGGCTGCAAACAGCCGGACGCGGGGAACCTTCCTAGCCAGCTGCGTCCGCTCCCATCTCCCCTTCGCACCATTCCCCGCCAGGTATCACCTGGTCCTTTGCAAGTCTCCCCTTCAGTTTCCAACTTAAAAATGTTAAAGCCACAGAAACCAACTTGGAATGTTTTCGGAGACTAGGAGGTCAAATTAAGGAGTCTGTAAAGCCAAAGACGGAACGGTTATGCTGACAAATTACACCAGAAAGACAGCTTCTGACATGGAAATACACTGGTGTATGTCAAAGCAGGGGTGTCGGGGAATAGCCTGTGAATCCACTGGAAGCCCTCTGTCTGGAACTGAGCATCCACACACAGGCTCACGCCACAGGGTGTCACATTTGGGAACAGATACGGAGCTTTCCGTAGACCCTGAGACCTTGTACACAGTCAACCCTGGCTGGTTCTTAGAACTTTCAGGAGAAGAGTGTTGAGGTGCATGACTAAAGAATCATTTGGGGGACAGGCGTGGGAGGTCCTTTTTGGACAGATTCATATTCTTCATGAGAACTGGACCCAGTTGGCTGTCAGAGAGTGGCAAGCCCCGAGGACATTTCACTGGAGGAAATACAAGCTGACATCAGCCTAACAAGAAGAACACAGACAACGTGGGTATTTACAGACAGCTGGCCTGGGACAAAAACACCAGCAGGTGGGGAGACAAACAACTTGGTGCTGAAGCCTAAGTCCTATTGTTTCTAGGCTGGCCAGAGTAGGAGAGGGGCCCTGACGTTCAGCAATGCCAGTGCTCTCTCGGAAATGAAGAGGGCCTTGGCCTCAGCCTTAGTCCAGGGAGGTGGGCGTGACAGAAAGGCGTGGACGCCGGTTCCCTGGAGGTGGAACAGGAAGGAGCAGGTGAGGGGCCGGGTCTGCTCAGCCTTACCTTGGAAGCCGGGCGGACACACGATGAGAGCTTGCTGGAAGGGGTCAGGCCGGGCACAGATCTGGGCTGTTCCCGTCTGCAGGGGCAGGCTCCGCTGGGCCACTGCAGCCATGGACGCCGCTGAGGGCTGGTAGAGTGCAGATTGGTAGTTTAGTATGGAGACTTCGGGATTGGCTAAGGAAATAGTGGCACTGGTGGAGGTGGGAGCCTAAAGGAATGATGGGGATTGAACAAAAAATAAACAAAAATAAAAAATGAGGGACGTGGCATGTTGGGAGACGCGAGTCTAAATCAAATAAATGAACTCAAAGAGGAGTAAACAAATAAACAAAAACCAAGAGCCAAAAAAGCAAAAACAGAGGGGAGTGGAAACACAGTTGAAGGCTCAGGGAAAAGCAGGCACCCGCAGCCACATTCACCTCAGCATCCCCTTTGGTGCTTATACTCGGGCCAATGCCTAACCTGTGTGGGGCCTGGACCAGAGTGCAAACGGAAGCTTGCTTGCGTGCCGGAAGTCTACAAACTGCAAAGTTAAAAATCAGGCCAGAAACCGTTCATGTTCTGCCCTTCTACCTTCCAACAACCTGGAAGGCCGGGTTTGAGTTCAGGACTCTTGGATCCCTCGGCTGCTGCTCACCCCCTGACTGCCTTCTCTTCCTGACCCAGCTGTGTCCCATGACTTGGGGGGCTCTCGGTGCACGTACATGGGCCTGCCAGCCCACACCTCTAAGCTCTGTCCACACATCCCTTCCCTGGGGCCTGCGGTGCTGTCCACACTTGGGAGGCAGAGCCAGGAGGAGGCCTCTGCGGGCACAGCGTCCTGGGTACCCAGAGCTTGGCACGGAAGCACACAGACATGGGGGGAGGCTGAAGTGGGCCTCGGAAGGGGGCCTTCCCGCTCAGGTCTGAGGCGAGCACTGTTCACAGATACCCTCAGATGGCTGCGGAACAGGTTACTGCAAATAAACGCGCTACATTAACAGCCAGCCAGGGAGAGGGACACACCGATCCTGGCGTTTCTCCTTGGAGTTTGGGGCCTTCCTACGCTGGTTCGGCTTCATAGGCTGGAGGCCAGAGAGGAAAGATGCCGACGGCTCAGGGGAACTTAAATGGAGAGGGTTAAATGGATTCTGAAATCATGTGCTTTCTTTCTCCTGCCTCTTTGAGAATGAACTTCCATGGAAAGCAAGGCCACAGAAGGAAAATCGGTTCTAAATTGGGAATTTTCTAGCTTCTTCACACGGATCCTGCAGCAAGATAGGTGGAGGTTACCGGGGTCATCGAATTCAACATTGCCTAACACAGGTTTTGCCACTAGAGGTTATGGACGAGGAGGGAAGAGCCACAAGGCATCCTGGACAAGTACAGAAGTAGAGTTTTAAGAAGGGTACGTACACATGTCAGATCTGATAAAAAGGCTACTCAGTTTATGTGTTTTTTTGTTTTTGTTTTTTTTTGTACCTAGGTTTTATGCCCAATTTTAGTGTTAAGCAAATTAATTTGCTTGAAAGTAATCACTAAATTATGTAGCACACGTTTGGATTTTAGAATACAAACTGCCACAAAGAGTGGGTTTTGGGCCTCTGGGTTGTGCGCGCCATGTGTAGGCCGGCATCTGTGTTCTCTGTTTCCTCTCTGTTCTCTGCCCAGAGAACCTCTCCTGGAGCCTCGCCCTGTCCCCATCTCCCACTGCCGGCTTGTGCCCCGAGCTTCCCTCTTTGGGGACCGGCACCCTCCAGGTCCCCACGCGGGTCCTCGACTCTTTTGTCTCCCCTACGCCTGCCTTCTTCCAATCGTCCCTGGAACCTGACTCTCAGGGTTTCTCCCCTGGTGGCTGGGCTCTGCTCAGTGAAGTTCTGGCCTCCGCTTTCTCCCTTCCAGTTCTTCTTGGGCACTGAGGCTAGAACATTCTTTCCAAAAGACTACTTTGTGCATGTTGTCACCTCTGCCCTCAAATCTCCAATTACCGTCTAATAAACACTATACGCGCGTTTGGGTCTGGCACTCCTTACCCAGGGTTTGGCCAACCTTCCCTTCCAAATTTACCTCCCTCTGCTTTCTGTGCTCATGGCACCAGCCGGAGAGCACAGGCCCTGCAGACTCACACAAATCCTCCCAGCACATTCTCTCCAAGCCTCTGTGCTTGCTTCAAGGCCTCGCCTGGGGCCTGTGTGCTCCACACTGAAACCCTCCCCGACACCGTCAATTTAGATGAACTTCTTTATAATATTAACCCAACTGCCAGCTGACGTGATGGGGTTCTGGTGCTGAAGGACAAAACTGTGGTGGTATTTTGTCAAGGCGCGCATATGTCTGGCTGTGGACACCTTAGGCTGAGTGCAGGGCCAGGCACTGGGAGGGACTGTTTGTTTCTTTGGACTCCAGGTCCTAGAGAGCACAAGCTCTTCTCTCTAAGGAGAGCTTTAAGGACACCAGTGGTCCCGAGGGTGGCACATTCCACGTGGCCTCTCCTGGAGTTTAGGTGGGGGAGAGAGGGATGCCTAGGAGAGAGGGGACGTGAGGGAGGAGAGGCTGGAAGCTGGGGTCGGTGCCTCTTCAGTGACAGAGAAGTGAGTGGATGGCCAGGCGGAGGTATTCATACTTCGGGATTAGAACATATACACACTCCTCTCCTCCTCTAGAACACACACACACACACACACACACACACACACACACACGGGAGTGTTGTGGCCACTGCAGACTGATACCAAGGCTGGAAAAATCTAGGGGCAGTTAGTTCTTTGGGGGAAGTGATAAGACTGGAATTTGGGAATAAAAGTAAAAGTGTCTTAAATAGCAGAGGCAGCCCAGACTAGGATTTGGAAATTATTCCACCAGTAAGTATTTCCGGTAAGTATGTTACCCCTATTTTAAACAGCATGTGAAGTGTGGGGTTCTGCTAATTTTTTCAAAAAGTTGGGTATCTGTGAGAAAAAAGCCTTACTCTCCTGGTCCCTTCTGATTCCAGCTGCTGGGATTCTGGTGACAGACTGATGAATTGATTTTCCCTGTGACTTGGAGAAAGGACAGCTTTTATCTGTCCTGAAAGGAGATCATGTGGACCCAGCAGTGTGGGGACAAGGGGGAGAGACCCGAATGGGGTGACCGCCAGTGTCCCTTCCAGTGCTAGAATTCTTTACCAGGCACATGTCAGGCATAAAAGGATTATAGCAGGAGACTTTACGTTATTCCCACCTCAGGACCAAGGGAAACACTAAGAGGTACTACCTCAGAAAGAGTACCTTTACAGGGTCCCTGGGTCTCTCAAAGGAAATAACCGTGGAAGCAAACACTTTCTTACATAGTTAAACTTGACAGGAGAGGAATTTTGTGCATATTGTCTCTTCTATATGATACTGGAGGAATTTGGCCTCCTGACTAGGTTTGGTGGGAAAATACAATTCCTGATGCACAGTCAGCCTGGCCCACCTTCCCCTTCGCTCCCCATTCACCTGGTTGTGGACAGTGTTCAGCTGGTTGTTGAAAGTCATGGTCAGGTTGGTGGACGTGCTGGGGGCCACATGCGTGATGAAAGGGGTCTTGCTCTGGTTCACGGTGTCATACATATTCACCCGACGCTTGCAAATCTCCATGTTCTGGAAACATGATTTGACGCTGTTCATGCAAAAGACAGAGGCATAAGGGAAAGAGAAGAGGGTAATGCAGTATAAGGGGGGAAAAGACGGAGAGAAAGGGAGAGAACAGTTAATCTAGTAAACAAGACCACTGGGAAAACTTAACTTTAGGTCTAAATTTCCTGGATTTCTCATGGGAAGTCTGCATTTGCTCAAGTCAGTTTTATTCAGATGAATTTCCCCCAGGATGGGCAAAGGTTCTCCATAGCACAACAGACTTGACGGCTCTCACTGCATTTCCTCATATCGCTGATCTGCTGGACCAACTTCACTGATCATTCTCAGCGTTCGGGGTGGTTTATGGTTTACTCTGGGAACATTAAACAGCAGCTTCCCGCCTCCACCTTACCAAAGACAACTCCTTGTGCTTCTGGGGCACCAGCGCCATCTAGGGGACAGCCGAGGAACCAGCCAAACCCGTATCCGGACCCAGTTGGCACTCTCTGTCCCCACTGGAACTGCACGTGTTCCAGTGCAGTAATGGGAACAGTAATGGGAACAGTAATACCAGTAATAACGGATAATAGTGGTTAACATTTATTGAGAAGTGTGGCAGTTGCTTGCAAGCACTCTTTCACTCAGTCCTACAACACCCGCAGGAGGGAGACAGGATAGTTGTCCCTGTTTACGAGTCAAAGGTGTTAAGTTTTAGGGAGGACAGGTCGGGAATCTGCCAAGGCGAAGAGCTAATTACTAGCCATCTTTGTGTGTACACACACATCCTCTTTAACCTTCTTCATCCTCCCTTTTGCTCTTCTCGTTCTTGCCGAGTTACACGAAATAGAAGTTCTCTCCCTCTTTTTCTTCCTCCATTTGTGAATCAAAACAGAACCCTAGTTATGACAGTCAAGTCTAAAAATGCTGCTGACACCAGCGTCAAGGAAAAGGAAAGCCACAGCGGCCTCAACCATGGAGTTCTTGAAAATCCACCATGAAGTGTCCTTCAGAATTTATACACTGTTTCTCATTCGCTTCTGTTTTCTTTTTTTAATTTTTTTTTTTTTTTTTAGCGTTTATTTATTTTTGAGAGAGACAGAGACCGAATGCGAGTGGGTTAGGGGCAGAGAGAGAGGGGGACACAGAATCCGAAGCAGGCTCCAGGCCCTGAGCTGTCAGCACAGAGCCCGATGCGGGGCTCGAACCCACAAGCTGTGAGATCATGACCTGAGCCGAAGTCGGACGCTCAACCGACTGAGCCACCCAGGTGCCCCGCTTCTGTTTTCTAATTAAACTTACTTTTCCTCAAATGCTAACATTCAGGATAGTAAAACACATTTAGATTTCAATTTTAAGTACTGATACTGATTATAAATAATGTAATAACTGAATATAAATAAAATATTAGTTTTCTACTCCTTTGAGATTACGCATGTGTGCTATGGGTGTGCTATAATTTGGGCCAAGCAGGTGCCTGAGGGCTATCCCGAAACATCCTTTCCATGACAGGCATTCCGAACTTAGACATGCCCGAAGAATCCTTTCTGAGCTCATGACTACTTAAAATGGCCACACAGTGCACACGAAATAAACACTTACTGACTGATCACCCTGGAGAAAAAGGAAAACATATTCTCTGGTAACGAACAGCTAAAACATACTACTTATAATGCTGGTAATACCGACGGTTTTGGGCATGTACTAAGTGCCAAGCAAACTGCCGAGTGCTTTCACATGGAAGCTGAAGGAATAAAGCGATGCATTTTGTATTCTTTTTGGAATGTATTTAAAGCATTATATGGTTTTGTGACAATTCAACCCAAAGCTTTTAGACGCAGAATTCTCTAATTAAAATGCGCTGAGTTTTGAGTTTCAGGAAGAGCAAACACTTACACCCTGGGTTAATTCTGTCAGAATGGCTTTTAAGGAATTTGTGCACCAGAATCCTGGTGTGGAGAAAGGAGTGGGGTCGCTTTCACCTGTTAATCTGTATGTTGGGGCAGCTCTGGCCCAGCCCCAAGGGTGGGGGTCTTCGGAAGGGGTGGGGGCTGGAGCATTCTTCTCGCCCTGTTGTTCTCATGGTCTTCCCAGCCCGTTCTAGGGACCCTTAGGGGTTACGCCTACTCTCAGGGAAGCCTAGGTGTGCTTAAAGACCTGTCTTTCCTTCTGGGGCCCGTTTTCTGAATTCTAAATTGCCAGTGATTCTCTTGGATCTACACCAAATTCTGAATTTGAGGCTCATGCTCATGGTCTCCATGCTTGGTCTTCACCAAGTACAGTGAAGCATTCTATTGCTGCTTCCTTAACAATTCAGAGCTAGGCAGGACCCTGAGGTCATTCAGCTACGGCCCTGACATTGTGCAGATGGCTGTCTCGTTGACAGTGCAGAGGGCTAACTGGGAGCTGTCTGGAGAGCACCACTCCATCTCCCACATCTACTATAGCTGGTTCACAATTGTCCCATTTCACCCCTGAATATAAGAAGACTGATCTCATGGGAGTCCTATCCAGAAAATCACCGAGTCTGCCTTCCTTCAGTGGCGCAGACTGACTCCTTGACTTACCCCTACCACCCCAAAACTGGACAAATCCTGTAATGAGAGTTTGCGAGGGAGGGGTCCAACTTCCTTCTCTGAACTGGACATTGGTGGTTGTTGCCATGTGATCTGACTTGCTCAACATCAACTGATAAGGACCCGAACTGAAATCAGAGGAGGTAATTAGGGTACCACCCACTCATTTTCTGCAGACCAGATAAGGTCAAGTCCAGCCTGAGACTCAGCCCAATCAGACTCTGGCCGTGGCAGGAACAGCCAGGATGTGCCAAGGTCTCTCATGTTCAGCCTCTTCACGTATTTCTGTTTCCTCCTAACCCTGTCTAAAATCTGGTGCTCCCTTGAGCATACCGCTTCTCCCTGCAGACTGCCAGGGATGGGACTAGCTGTTCTTTCACATCCCAAGTCCTCCAGGTTGAGAGGCTGAAATGATATCCCTCATTACCCTCTGATATGGGTAAACTCTGCCCCCAAACCCATCCGCTGAAGTTCTAAGCCCCAGGGCTTCAGCACGTGGCTGCATTTGGAGATGCGATCTTTATAGAGGTAAAACAAGGCCATCAGGGTGGGCCCTAATCCAATTGCCCGTGAGGAGGACAAAATTAGGACACAGACGTGTCGAGAAGGACCACGTGAGGACACAGGGGGGAGCCGGCCATCTAGAAGCTGAGCAGAGCAGCCTTAGAAGAAACAGTGCTGCCCAACACCTCGATCTTGGTGTTTGGTCTTGGTCTTCCAGAACTGTCAGAACATGGACGTCTGCTGTTGAAGCGGGTCAGCCTTCAGCGTACTTTGTTACTACAGCCTCTGCAAATTCCTCCTCGCTCCGTTCTGCCACCCTGGCCTCTCCTCTCCCCGTCAGGCACCGGGGCCTCTGCCCCACTCCCTGGCCACCAGGCAGGGCTTCAGAGGTCAGACATCCTGGCTCCTCACTTCTTATCCCAGTGGCCTGTGGTCAATTCTGGCCACCCTTTCCCCGCTTCCCCAAACTGCAAATTCAAGTGTCTCATCCCCTGGCCACACTTTGGCCCATCTGGCTCATTCGGCTGTTGCTAAAGTCACCAATCTTGGAGGTGATCAACCTGCTCGGCCCCGCTGGCCCCTCTGTCTTCACTTCCTTTCCCTTCACAGCTAAGCCTCCCACAGCCATCATTTGGGAAAATGACCGCTCTCTTGCCAACATCTGAAGCCTGTCAGTTTGTCTTGTTCTCTCAACAGCCTGGCGAAGCTCCAGCCCGGATGACCCTGAGTAACGACCTGCTGTCCCCCTGCCGTCACCTGGGGCCCGGTTACCCTCCACACCATTCCCGTCTGCCACGCTCTGATCCCCTATTGCTCTGTCCACTTGGCCCGGCCGCCTCCTGCCCCGACCACCCGGGCTTTCCTCTACTTCTTCAGCCACCAACCGCCTTGCTCTCCACAAGGGAAGACAGGAGCTGCCTGAAGAACATCCACTTCGCTGGCCAGGCCAGCACGCCTGCCGACACCCACGCCCCTCCCCGCCCGTGACGCTGGCCTTGCCATCCTGGAGCCTCCCGGCCTCTCGGAAACCTCTGCATCCTTCTCTTCAATCCCTCGTGCTGCAGACACGTCCCACCAGCACCCTGAACTGCCCCGGTCCCTCCGTATCAGAAGAACCCCGTCGGGCCCCTCTGGTCGCTCCTGTTTCTCCCTCCCCTCCCCTCAGTCCCGCAGCCTACTCAACTGGCCGTTGCTTCCCCGCAAACGGCTCTCTCAGGCCACCAGCAGCTTTCACGTTGCCTCCCTTCACGGGCACTTTGCTCGGGCTTCTCTGACCTGATGGTGCAGCAGCAGGCCGGTCTCTGTCAAACGCAGCTCTAACCAGCTATCCCCTGCTTAGAAGTCCCTCCGTGACTTCCGCTGCTCTTACGGTGAAGACCCAGACCCTTAACACGGGGCCTTACCTGGCTCGTCCCGAGGCCTCCCCTCCTTCCGAGCCCCAGGCCCTGTGCTGGCAGTCACTGCGCAGGCAGTGCCCTTTCTCCCCTGGCCGGCCTTTTCACTGGTGACCTGTTGCTAGTCGTTCGGCGGTCATTTCCTCGGGGGCTGCCCTGCCCGGCCCCGACTGCAGCCCGCTTTCCCAGGTAACAGCCTGCTTCTTGGGGGATCACCCACGTGATGTCTTTCTCTCACCTACAGACTGGAAGCCCCGGTGGGCAGGGGCCCGACTGCTCTGCCCTACGCTGCACCCCAGCACACAGCCCGCTGCGGGGACGAATGAGTGGACGAATGAGTGGACGAACAAACCCAGATCCAAACTAGAATGGTTCTGGGAGTGACCTCTGGCCCTGAAAGTGGCTTTGCTTCCCAGGTGCCGCCACTGTGAGCACCCCGTTTACGTACAGACCCCCAGGGCGGGTTCACCCAGCCTTGAGCTCTCCCACGCTTCCCGTTCCCTGCTTTTTGGTGTAGAGCAAAGTGTGGCTCAGGGCCACCCAATCGGGCTGCCGCCTGCTTGTACAAATAACGTTTTATTGAAACGCAGCCTCCCTCATTGGTTTCCGTACGGTCCACGGCTACCGTCAGCTACAACAGCAGAGTGGAGCGGTTGTGACACAGACCATATGGCCGCAAAGCCCGAAGGATTTACTATCTGAGGCTTTAAAGAAAAAGTCTGCTGACCCCTGGTAAAAAGCATCGAGCAAGACACCTACTGTGTGCTGTGGGGAAAATCGAGTAGGTGCGTCATGGTGACAAAGGGGTGGTTCAGGGTTTCAATTGGAGTGATTCTCTTATCAGCATCTATGGTCAGCATCTTCTTTAACAGGTCGATGAACTCCCGCCGGTCTGCCTTCTCCACCAACATGTCACTCCCTTCCAAATCCGTTGTCATGTTCACCTGGAGGCAAACAGGGACAGGTTACCAAAACCCCATTCGGCCGCCCCTCCCCCGGCTTCCCTTCTTCTCTGCCGGGAACTCCATCCCCATGTCTGTCACCCCTTCCCAGTGTCCAGAAGGCTGTGCGGGTCCTGCTGCAGGCACTGCCATGGGCTGTTACTGCCCACAGGCGGTGGCTGCTTCCTCTCCAGGAAAGGCAGAGGGCGGCCATGCGTGGCGGAGGGAGCGGGTCGCTGCCCGTTCTAGGAAATACACAGAAGTGACAGGACGTGCCCTGTACCTGCTTCCATCAGTTAAACTGAAATGTACCTCGCATCATACCTCACGGAAAATAATCCCAAGATGGAAAGACTTCTGGGCATTCGTTGTATAACAATGGGGTTGTACCTGATACTACTGAATTATATACTTAAAAATGGTTAAGACGGTCAGTTTTTCTTTTCTTTTTTCTTTTTCTTTTTTAAATCTTTTTTTTTTTTTTAACGTTTATTTATTTTTGAGACAGAGAGAGAGACAGAGCATGAACGGGGGAGGAGCAGAGAGAGAGAGGGAGACACAGAATGGGAAGCAGGCTCCAGGCTCTGAGCCATCAGCCCAGAGCCCGACGCGGGGCTCGAACTCACGGACCGCGAGATCGCGAGATTGTGACCTGAGCTGAAGTCGGACGCTTAACCGACTGAGCCACCCAGGCGCCCCTCTTTTCTTTTTTAAGTAGGCTCCACGCCCGCCAAGGAGCCTGGGGCAGGGCTTGAACTCAAGACTCCGAGCTCCAGACCTGAGCTGAGAACAAGTGTTGGCCGCTTGATGGACTGAGCCATGCACGTGCCCCAATTTTATGCTATGTATATTTTACCACAATTGAAAAAACAAGAACTACAACCAAGTAGTAAAAAATGAAATGCAAAAAGGGTTATGCATTTAACCTTCAGAGGCCAACCTTCTTCCTCCAGCTACAGTGTTATCTGTCCTCTGGTAGTGCCCTGTGTTAACGCCAGAACTGTTTTAGCCCCTGTGCTCACTGGGATCACCTCTGGCCAAGACAGCAGGGTATCTGAACCCAGGATTCTTCTTCCAAGAGTAAGCGTCGGATGGTTTTTGAAAGGCCTGTTGTGTGGTGCTTTCCGTTATTTTCCAAGGCATGCTATGGAAAGTAATTTCAGTTTTCTCAGACAATCTAGGCTTCTAATCAACTAACAAGTACCCTTTACTCAGAATCGTGATTTTTGGTTCCACTCACCCTCAGGAAGAAGTGTGCTTAGTGTTTATTGGTCTAGTGCTGTATTCTCGTTGCTTTTAGGAAAGACTCTTTAGGTTGCCCTGCTTTTAGACTAGTCCTTACACTAAAAACAGCTGAAGTTCTAGAATTTTCTCTGGGCACAAAGGTGAGAGAACCTGTGATCCCTCTGGTGAGCTGGAGTAGGATGAGTCCCAAATCCAGTGACTGGTGTCTTTATAAGAGAAAGAAGAGGGAGATTTGGGCACAGAGACAAGAGGAAACCCAGGAATAAAGGCCATAGGAAGAAGGGTGAAGAGGTTGGGGTCAGTCAGCTACACATCAAGGGAACACTGAGGATTGCCAGGGGCCAGCGGACGCTAGGACTGAGGCATGGGACAGTTTCTTTCTAGAGCTTTCAGAGGAGGATGGCCCCGGTGGTACTTTAATGTCAAATTTCTAGCCTCTTGAACTGTTGGAGAATAAATGTCTACTATCTGAAGCCACCCAGCGTGCAGTACGTTGTTAGGGCAGCCCTCGGGAACCAATACACTGAGTCGTGGGCAGTAAACTCAGATGTACTAATGATCTTGAATTCTTCTCATGAAAACATCAGTAAGATTGGCTAGCACTTTCTTTTTCTTTCTTTCTTTCTTTCTTTCTTTCTCTCTCTCTCTCTCTCTCTCTCTTTCCTTCCTTCCTTCCTTCCTTCCTTCCTTCCTTCCTTCCTTCCTTCTTTTTTTTTCTTACAAATGGGAACCAGTAAAGGGCGGCTGTAAGGTTCTGAAAATGTTCCACCAACCCAATGCTATTCTTACTAGGAGTGACCTATCATTGTTCAGGGTCAAGGTCAACCACTGCAGGTGAGTAATGTGAATTTCTACCCGCCATCTTCTATTACGCAGAACTCTTGCTGTGCTTGGTTTTTAAGGGGTAGCACTGCATACTCACCCATGGGGCTTACCTGGGCCATATCATCTAAACAGTTGAAAATGTACTTTCTTGCTTCTTTCGACTTAATCCCCGTCTCTGCTTCATGGTCATCTGGTGTCTGGTCAAAAGACGCAAAAGCTGAGTGGTCATGTGAATTATTTCCTGGTCACTGTGACTCAAACCCTGGTTTCTGCTTCTCACGGAGGGTCTTTTTCCCATCTTTCAGAGGACACTCGGATTCTTCTTAAAGTGCCCTGCACACTTAACTCGTCCTCCACACTAACTCATCTCTCTTCTCTCCTTCCCACAAAGACCTGTCGAGAGCCTGCTCTGAATCATATCCAGAAGGTTCCAAGATGACCAACATATGCCATATCCCTGAAAACCCTACATTCTCCCCTAAGTTTAAGGGATAAGGTAATATTCCACAAGTGGAAAAGCAGAAGCCCTTTTCCACATGGTTTTAAGTTGTAATTTAATTTTATTTCTCAAGCTCTCATACAGATAGCTGTCACCGCATGCCAGGCACTATTGTAAAGCACAAGAACTCATTCGGTACTCCTGACAACCATCCTAGGGAGGACAAACACCGACCCACTTTCCAGGGAAGAAGCAGGAAGAGCAAGCTCCAGGAGTGTGCCAAGGCCGCATGGCCGGGAAGCAGCATCTGGCCCCGGCGTCTGTTCTGTGCTGCCCCTCTGCCTGGGGCTGGACCATGCACGTGCCCTGCACTGGCCTTGGTCTAGGAAGCTGCTGTCTCCAGTTACTGTGGGTTTCTGGATGCATCCATGGATGCTCACATTGTCACTCAAGGAGGGCATACCAGGAGCTGCTAGGATCCAGGCTCTGATCCCGGAAACAGCTGGACAAGGAGGACCGAGGCTCCAGATGAAGACATAAAAGTGAACCCTGCCCCTGCCTGGCCTCACCCTCCTCCACCCCCGAACTCTTTTTTACTGGACGTGACCTTGAGCTACTAGCTCTCACAGTTGTCGAATGCCAGCCCCCTCATCAACAGCCTCGGAGTGCTTGCTTAGCTCTCAAATCTCTTTTCTAGATCTTCTGCAACTATTGGACACACGTTATCTTTAAATCCTATTAGAATTTGGCTGTGGTTTCTTGTCAAACAAACAAACAAAAAAAAACCCCAACAAACAAAAAACCCCCACCCACTCTCTTGTCAAAAAACCCCCCAAAAAACGACAAAAAAAACCACCTAAAATGAACACAAAGCATACTTAAGACTTGCATTATCTTCCCCTTCTCAGGAAAATACACTAATTTTCCTTGCTAGGCACAGATCAAAGCGAAAGCAAAATACGTTTGCGTTAAAGTAAAACCACTCGGGAGTTGACAGTGTGCAGTGATGTGCTATACCACCTGCCGGCCGGGACAGACAGACCCCTCCCGGAGCCTTAGGACGTCATCTCTCTGAGGCCATTTCCTCTGCCTGGAAGACACTCTTCCCCCTTTAGGGCCCAGCTCAAATGCTCCTCCTGACCCTCTGGTTCCCTCCTCTTGGCCCCACACTCTACCCCTACCAGCAACGGGGCACTTGTGACGGCGGGGTGGAGGGGTGGGGGGCTCCCTGCATGCGTCCCTGCAATAGGAGCTCCTTGAGGACAAGGTGGGGCTCATTTCTCTCTCTAGCACACACCCGACAAGTCAGTACGGTTCACTGGGATTTCATCCCAGGAGTTTAGCCACCAGAACTTGGGATCTGAGCTTCGCAGGCAGCTGGCCAAACAAAGCGGTGCTTTCGGACATTCGAATTCATCTACCTCATGGATCAATAACGGTCGCCCCCTCTCCCGGGCTTTTGGCCGAATCAAAGCAAAGTGCAGGATCAGTGTGGCAATGGCAAGAGCTCCCCGCCAACTAGATGGTGCCCTTCTTCCCTGAGTGTTGGGCATGGGTGAGGAGTGGTGGGGACGTTCTTCCTACCTTCAGCCTCCACAAAGGATACGGTGAGTCTGTGTCACGGTTGAAAAACCTAGTTGTCTTTGTCCCTGCACTTAATAAATATTCAGCTGGCAGACCCTGTGTTTGTGAAATATACCGAATCTGCAAGAAAAGAGGAGAATGAGGTCAGGGCGTTTCCTGTAACTGGGCATATGGTATACTAATGGCTCTAGTGCCTTTGAGAAAAATGACGATTTTATAGGGAAAGAAAGAAGTAATAGAAGCAAGAGGGGAAAGAAAGAGGAATAAGAGAAAAGCAGTTAAAGGAAGCAAGGTTTCAGAGACAAGGAAACACCCCACAATCCCACCCACAGGTCATGTTATAAAGGACGTGCTTACTGTGAACACCTGAGCTATCTGGACCCACCTGATCATACTCAGAAGCTCCTGGATAGAGCGGCCAGCCCAGGAACAGCTCAGCAATGACACAGCCCAGGGACCACATATCAATTGCCTCACAAAATGGTAGACCAAGGATGATTTCAGGGGCCCTGCAAAGGAAGAACGAGAGAAATCATTAGCAACTTGAAAGTGCAGGTAGCAATTTGTGTATGAATTCTACATAAAACCCTATCTTTCAAATCTGGGGTGCCGTTACTGCTCCCCTCTAAAGGGCCTGTGGTTCTTGCACTGTGTGGCAGTGATCCCTCCATTCTTGGGCCTGGTCCTCCCTGTCGGCAGGGAGCGTGGTCAGATGACTGGCTGAAATGAAGGGTAGATCTGTGGCTCTAGAAGAGATCTAAGGGAACCACGTCCATTGACTTCATTACCATTATATTCCAGTCGGATGAGCTAATAACCGCTTTAGAGATACCTGGGAGTTACCTTTTGTAACTGAAAACCCAGGAAACCAATCATAGAGAATGCCCAGTTTTTACAAAGGAATTCTGAAATATAAATGTTCTATTTTCAGCAATATCGAAAACAGGTCGCCTCTACCCAGAACAAGGGGATTAAATCCAATATTTGTTAATGTCAATGATCCCCCTTCTTAGGAGTCTGAATCACACTTTGGTAAGGAAACGTTATTATTATTTTTTATCATCAGCTTCTGAAAAAGTTAGTCTCCTAAAATGTCTTCAAATATTACAGTTATACAACCCCGTTCATGAATCTATAGTCTGGGTACCAGTCAGAACTCCATTATAAACCCATTCCTGCCTGTGGGATTATGTCCCTTCACATGATAGACAAGGTTACATGCTGGAGCTTCCGGAGGAAACCACCTAAACTCAGAGGGAAATTTTCACACGCAGTTAGTAACGAAAACCAAGGAGACCACACGGCGCCCTTTCTTTTCCAAGAACGTGTCATGATGAAGTAGGGGTACGTTTTGGAGAAAACCACGCTCAAATGTATGAGATATGAACCCAGCTTTGAAAAAAACGTGGCTCAAGGCGCTCGGCTGATAATGAAATGCATTAGCCCAGCTTCTGTTTTCTCTGTAAATTTCCCACTTGATTAAGCAATGCCAGAAGACGCCACTCTCCTACCCTTTCAGGAGCCTGGCACGTGAGCAGTGGGAGCTGGGGAGGCGGCTCTGTCTGGGTGATCTTCACCAGCTAGCACAGGAGGAAGGAGCGAGGCTGCGGCCAAAACAGCCCCACTCGTCTTGGGAGTGTCAAGCTGAATCTCCCCCACTTAAGAAAGCATCTCCCTATGCTACTCTTTTACATTTGCTCTCGTTGCTGATCTTTTTTCTCTAGATAACGTCGAAAAACAAAACCCAACACATTTTGTCACAACGTCTTGGTTTTTCGGAAGAAGGAGTTCCCTTGCTTTCTTAGGGCTGGAGACTCGGCACTGCTGCCGGGTGCTTCTAGAGTGCCCTGGTCATCAGTCTGGGTGCACGACATCCTTTTGCCAGAGTCCAGGGCTGGGTGGGTCTCTTCCCAGGCTTGGCGGGAGGGAGTTACTCTGGGTGTGTGTGTGTGTGTGTGGGGGGGGGGGGGGGTGTGGTGCAATCTGCCACTGGCCCTACTTAACCTTCAGCTCACTGCTGGCATGGAGGCTCAGCCTGGCGCTGCACCCTAGCTCTGTGGTCTCTGTGTCCTCCCATCCCAGGTGCTGACTGTGCGCGGGAACACGGGATGCTGCTGTCGCCCCTGTGGCGCTGCCGCCCCGGGGATGCCCGTGCTGGTTCCAGGTACGTCTCTGCTGGACTGTCCTGTGTTGTGGATTATTTAAACAACAACAACAACAACAACAACAACACATCCCTTGGAAAAGAAGGGGGTATCTGAAAAGAACATGACAGAGAAAACCACACACTCTTACTATGTGTGTGTCAGAACCTGCCCTCCTTTCTGCCCTCTCCGCTCCAGGGTCGGCATGTCCACCTGCCTCCTCCCACATGCAGACTCAGACCTCTTCTCTGGAGAAGATGTCCTGTCCCGGTTCCCGCGAAGCCCCCCTCGGGCAGGCTGCTGACACAGGACAAGCTTCTCCGCACCTCTGTCTCCCTGTTCCTGTGACCGGGACCCTTGCCCCTTGGAGCCTCCAGGTCGGGTCTTAGGAACACAGCCTGGGCTGGTCTTATGGGGACATCTCTGGATTCAACCATGGGGCCAACCTTCCTATCAGGTTAATCACCTGGTTCTCATGCCCCTAAGCAGGCCACTTGGAACCCGTGGAAATCCGTTTCCTGGCTTCTGTTCCCTGAGGATGTGTAAGACAGAACCCGACACATAAGAGTGACGCTTCAGTGACGTGCTCTGGCAACAAACACCAGCCGTGGATTTTGTCAACTGACGTTATGTGAATAGGGCCTATGAAGATGGCTCTCGGTCCATTTTCTTTTCTTTTTTTTTTTTTTTTTAAGTTTATTTATTTCAAGGATGGGGGAAGGGCAGAGAAAGAGGGAGACAGAGGATCCCAAGCAGGCTCTGTGCTGACAGCAGACAGCCTGATGTGGGGCTCCATCTTACCAACCATGAGATCATGACCTGAGCTGAAGTCGGACGCTTAACTGACTGGGCCACCCAGGCGTCCCTCTACCTGTTTTCTGTTAGAACGTGAAGTGGTAGCCATGCATGGCACCAGGGTATGTACAGCAGGATAGTTTCTTTGCTGTGACCATAATGAACAAATGCTCAAGTGTCAGGCTAGATGGCCGGGGGACAAAAGAAATAGAAGACGGAGTCTTGTCCCCTAGGGGCCCCAGTGCTGGACGCCAACACCAGCACACGTGACAAATGAGGTCGAATATACTACTGGTATACAAGCCAAACCTGCAGACACGAAGACAGAGCTAATTCAAGCAATACGGACATGCTCCAGCATCTCCCATTTTAAGAACTAAAACAGCACACAAGAACAAAGCGAAGCAAACACAAAAGCAAGTCCTTTCTCCAGCCCTCCGTGTCCCTGCAGGTGTTGCCCTATTCTGAACCTCACGGGGGTCTCCTGCAATTCCACTGTTTTGTGTCCCCGCCCCCCCCCCCCCCCCACCTCCTGTCTTGCCACCGGTCTCCTACTGGACTCCACTGAGGGGTCTCCACTCAGGGGCCACGCCCATCCGGACCCCCAGGGGCACGTTGTCATGTCGCATCCACGGGTCAACTTCCCTCTCTGACCCGAGAGCTGCATATTTCTTTCACGGTTGACATTCGTCCCGTTTTGAAACACACAGTGTGGTTTTCACGACACCATACGCTCCCACAGCTGTCCTGCCTCTCCGTTTCTTTTGCTGGCTTGTCCTCTAGCTAGCTGCTGTGGGACGGCAAAGCCCTTGGACCCCTGGTCTCCTCTCTTTTCATCTTTGTTCTGGGTTAACCGTTATGGGTTGAGTTGTATCAAATGCCAAAAAAGACATGTTGAAGTCCTAATCTCCGGTACCTCACAACGGGACCTTATTTGGGGACGGGGTTATTGCAGATGTGACTAGCGAAGATTATGTCACTGGAGTAGGGGGAGCCCTTAAGCCAACAGGACAGGTGTCCTTACAGGAAGAGGGAAACAGGGACACAGACGCAGAGGGGAGGCAGCCGCGTGGAGATGAAGGCAGAGACTGGAGGAGTGCCACCAGCCGAGGAGTGCCTGGGGCCAGCAGCAGGTGGAAGGGGCAAGGAAGGATCTTCCCCGAATGGCGTCAGAAGGAGTATGTTCCTGCCCACACCTTGATTTCAGACTTCCAGCCGCCAGGACAGCGGGAGAGTAAATAGCTGTTGCGGTCAGTCCTGTGTTTTGCGGGGACTGTTTCTGCGGCCTCAGGAAGCTGACAGAGGAATTGTATGGCAGCCCCACGTCCATATTCCATTCATATTTCCAAACGTCCATCTGCGCGCTGGACTCTTCTCTGCTCCGCACTTAACACTCTGAAGGCCCAGCACCTCCATAGGAATGACTCACAGTCGCCTCCAACTTAGTATGTTCACAAGGGACGTCTTCTCCTCGGCCTCCCCTCCCCAACGGCAACGGGTCCCTGTCTCTGCCGGGCTCATCTCGCTGAATGGGATCCCGGCCCCTCCCGCCTGCTCCCCACGCTGGGAACCCCGGATGCTCTCCGAGCCCCTCCGTTCCCTTCATCCTCGCCACCAAGGCCTCAATGCGGCCGCCCCCGAGTATCTCTCGGCCCGGCCCCGACTCTCCACCTCCACCACCACCCCTCTGGCCCTGGCCACCCCGTCGCACCTGGAGCCCCCCGGCGGGTCTTTCCTTTCGTCCTTCCGTCCTCCATCCGCTGTCCGCACAGCTGCCGGAGCAGACAGACCGCCTCTCCCTTTGCTCTCAGCCCCGCAGAGGCTCCCCGCTGAACCCTGAATCCCTCCGTGACCCTCAGGACCTCCCTGCCCTGCTCTCCACTGTCATTTCCATTTCCATTTCTAGGCTCCTCCTGGACCTAGAGCCTTCGTGCAGTGTTGTGCTACTGCCTCGAAGGCTCCCTGCACCTGCGCTCAGATGGCCGCCTCCTTCTCATCCTTCAAACCTCAGCTTAATTGTCACCGCCGCAGACAGGCATCCCTCGACACCAGTTAGTCTCCATCTACAGTGCCGTAAATGTCACTTTACAGCACTTCCCCAATAACCCGCTACTGTCCGTCTCCCCCTGCTACGTCCACAGGGCAGCACAGTGCGTGCCATTTAGTAGCCACTCAATCAATAAGGATTTGCTGATTGAATAAACCTTTATTAAATATAAGAAAGCACTAAAATATGAGATTCAGGCAGAAAGTTCTAAGGCAGCATAAACAAAGGGGAGCAGAAGGGGTCAATCTTGGTGGAGGAATGGAAGCTTGGCACCAGGAGCAAGGTGTCACCCGCGGGACAGAAGGCCTCTGCGGGTGGGAGCGGAGGCCCAGAGGACACCTGCCTGCCGTGGCTCCCGAATTCCAGCAAGAAGGAGAGTGGCAGGGGTTTGCAGGTGGCTCTAGGGTCCCAGAGGGGCTGGAAAGGGCTCGAGGTTTAGGCCTCTACCCTAACCCCCTACTGGTCTCTTGCCCTTGGTTTCAACCTGTTCCAACCCACCCTGAAACTCTTCCTCATTCCTTTTCTCTGCACACGTGATACCCTGATCACATCTCTGCAGAGGCCGGGCCCCTCTCCTTCCTCCTCAGACACAGGCTGCCCACCTTCTCCGTGCTGCCCACGCCGGGGGATGAATGCGTCAGCACCAATAACCAGTGCGGTCCAGTAACTATGAACCGAGCACCTGCTGTTCCCAACACATGTTCCCATACCTGCCCCCTCTTAAGCCTTCTGGAAGGCAGGGTCTGTGCCTCACTTGCTCCATAAATACCTGCTCAACACCCAGGCCTAAGTAAGGAAGGTGCTTTTTCACCCGGCTCTCAGTAATCCTTGGGGGACCGAAGACCGTTCTGCTGTGATCTCGCAGATGCCTTGTTCCCTTTTCTGCTGGTCCATAAGGCTCTGAGCCCCTGAAGTCGAGACGCAAGCCTAAAATCTGTTTCTTTTTGTTCAGCGCACCTGAGGCTCGTTCACTCCCGAGGGAGGTGAAAGCCATTCTTACCAATGGTTAGTGTGACTGAGAAGTTGGCTCAAGGTCCATCCTTTCACTTACTTGACTATCCAAACTGCCATTTCCTAAATGTCTCTGTGTCAGGCACTGTGCTGAGAATCAAAAAATAAATAAACCAGACCCCACGGCCCCTCCGGGAGTTCACTGTTTAGCTGGAGGCAAGACGTGCCAACAGCTGATGTACAATGGGCCAAAGTGTGTGCCCAGTACATGATGGGAAACTAACCGGGGGGGGAGGAGGGGCAAAGCAGGGAGGGCTTCCGGAGAGACGTGTGAGCTGAGTCTTGGTAAGTGGACAGGCCGGGGTGGCCTCTGGGCACGGGGCAGGGTGAGTGTGTGCCCCATCCCGCCCTGTCCCCACGTCACAGCTCTGTCTGTAGCACCTAGTACAGTACCTGGGCATGGTAGGCGCTGTCTCCACATTTGTACAGGAATCTTTCTGTGTCAACCCCACACCCTTAGTGGGCACCGGTTCCCCTGAAGCTGGCACCGTCCCCTCGGCAACATGCCCTATGACAAGAGGCAGACTACCTGGCCTTTCTGTTTCAAAGTTTATGCAGTTTAAAAAACAAAATCACATTCTGGGCTCCCCCATGGGGGCCGTTTCTGCTCTCGGTTCGGTTCCACCGCAGGTAGGGCTGCTGGCTTGGGAAACGGGCCTTTCTCACTGGGCTCAGAATCACCCAGGCTCCGTTAATGACTCACCCTTCCTTTGCCACCCCACGGAATTCTCTTAGAGAGTCTCCTCATTGCTATTTTGGGACATCAAACATACTTTCAACATACATGAAGTGTCAGACAAAATTTGCACCTAAGAAAGAGAGAGACTGTTCCTTTCCAACATTCCCACAGTAAGACACAGAAGATTCTATTTTTCTATAGAAAGAGAATAAACAACTGTCGTTTTTAGCACGTCAATTACTGAAGCTTTGATATTTCGCTCACTAGTTTTCTGGGCGGCAGGCAGGGCTGGTAGGGTATTCCCAGGTCACGTCCAGACCACATGACCCTGTGAGGGAGTGACCCCAACACAGGTGTGGAGACCACAGAGTGGAGTGGGAACAGCACACACTCGGGGGCCCCGTGCTCGCGGGCGGAACTCGGTGCTGGCGCATTCTAGCTGTGCCTCGACTTCCTCATACCGCTCTGAGGATGAAATTAAACGGCGTCAGGGGACGCGCCCAGCATAGGGCCTGGCATAGAGCAGGCAGTCAACACGTATTCACTCATCTGTAATACGCTCAAGTCCACGTCGCAGCAATTACACAAAGAGCATCCTTTTCCCCCCTTTTTTAAAGCCCACTTTCCTCCTTATAAGTGGAAACATTACTAGGAAAACGGGTTAAGCCTTTTTGTTCCATTAATTGCTGTAAAAGGTACAACAATTAATATAACCAGCAGCAAAACGCCCACCAACCAACTTCAGGAAGAGCACTGCCCAGCCTACAGGCCCCACGTCTCCCCTCGCACACAGAAACGCCGTCCTAAGCCTGCGTCCCCTTTCGTGCTACCTGGCTTTGGCTCTCTGGCCTCACCTGGCCTCCCGGCCAGATGTACGACCAGAGTCCATATCTTGGTCGTCTTCACGGTGCGCTAGTAAACAACCGCAGGGTTCACGGCCACTCCCAACTCGGGCAATAAATCTGCAACACTGATCAGAGAGCACACGGACAACCGTGCCTTTCTGGAAAAATGTTACTCAATTTCTCTTGAGTTTTTATTTCACCGTCTATAAAATGTGATTATTAATCTCTCTCTCTTTTTTTTTTTTTCTCTTGTCTCTACAGCAGCATATGAAGACAAATGACGGCCGGTAGAATTATAAAGCATTTTGAACTCCTTGGAAGCAAGACACTCTATTAGGCCATGGTATTTTATAATCACTGATATTATAAGGTGTACTTGAATTGAACTGCAGAGAAAAAGCCCGTTCCCACAAATATATGTAGATTGAAAATAACCTCAGTATGGCTGGGGCAGAAGCAATCAAAATGTAAAATTGTATTTCAGATGGGTTGTTCAATCTTACGTTTCCGCTGCAAAAATAAGGGGACTTGGAAATGCTGACATGAGCTCTGAGCCACTATGTGTGCTGGTGACCCGGGGTGGGAGGCAAGGGGTCACATCAAAGCAACACAGGACCGGAGAAAGAGGAGAAATCCGAGGACTAGAAGGAGGCTATTTTAGAGAAATTGAACCGCAGAGCTGAAGGATCTGCATGGAAGACAGCGTGCAGGGTGAGCGCAGGGGAGCATGGCAGGGCGGCCAGGTGGGGAGAGAATACATCCTCTGGCCACTGGCGGGCTGCGAGGAAAATGGGGAGCAGCGTTCCTAAGAGATGCATTCATACCACGTCTGGGGGACCCAGGAAGGTCCAGTGGAGATCGAAATAGTGATCGGGGGGGCCTGGTGAAGCCACGGCCAACCTGGGATTTTTGAGAAAGACACAGCTTCCTTAGTGAACAGGAGACGTGAGAGAAAGAGCTTTGTCTTTGACCAGGGGGCTGGGTAGATGCGAAGGCCAAAGGGGCCCAGGGATGGAGCTGCAGGGACGAGCGACGGGGTGAGGCCGACCAGGAGCTCCCTTGTTGCGTTAGCTTGTACTGAGCCGAGGTGATGTGGACCCTGTCTGCAGGTGATGGCCTGACCAAACGCTGTGGACCTTAAGGTTTCTAGACACGCTCCACCGAGGAGGAGTCTTGCCCTGTAAGTAGCCGAGGACGGCACTGTGGTGGGGGGCCGCCGCAGGGGGCCAGGCTCTGACTCTGGAAGGAGAGCTAGCCAAGACGCCCCACTCATGCCTGTGGGTGGCTCCAGCTCAACGATATACATGCGCCCAAATCCCTGCACAGATGACCTAGAAGTGTTACCTCCGGCGACACTGTTGACGTCCATGACACCGTGTGCCTGTGTGCTGGTGAGCATCATTTCCAGACCCTCCCCAGCGATTCTGTTGGCTGAATGTCTCCAGCTATCACCAAGAGAAACGCTCAGGACGCGAGAACAACTCAGTGCATCCGCATGGAAGGCTGATTGTAATAACCACGGCTGGGTCTAGATGCCATCATCATTCTTGTGTCACATTTGGACAGTCTCCCAAAGGAAGCTGGCTTCTTTGATTCGACTGACCATTTCCAGGGTAGTGTTAGAATCAGAGTGACAGTTTTATTTGTATTGGCCACGAGCAACTTGGCTCTGAGTAAGACTTTCCTGGATGTGCACTCAATACATATACAGTCGACCCTTGAACAACACGGGGCTGGAGCACCAAACCCCGCTCCCCCATGCAGTCCCAAGTCCACATGGCACTTGACTCCCCCAACCTTAACTACTAACAGCCTATCGTTGACTGAAGCCTTATTGATAACATCAATAGTCGATTAACACATACTCGTATATGTGTTATATACCATATTCTTACAATACAGTAAGCTAGAGGAAAGAAAATGTTACTAAGAAAGCTGTAAGGAAGAGAAGATATATTTACAGTACTGTATTGTATTTACAAAACCAAAAACAAAAGCCTGTGTAAAAGGGGACCAGGCACTACCAACCCATGCTGTTCAAGGGTCAACTGTGTGTTCCCCACCCCCACTCTGCCTCCATGCTGATCCTGGGGTCCTGCCACTGCGTTTCAACTCTGCAAAGCGCAGCACCGAAATCTAACTTCCTTGCTTGCACACCAGAAGAAAAGATCTGGAACCTAATCTCCAAAGGCTTCTAATGACGTTCGTATAAATCGGGAACCGCTTCTCGGATGTCTGGAGTATATTCTGATGTCAGCCTCTAAATTCCTTCCAAACCTCAATGAGAAATGTTCCTGGGAAGAAATCAGCTTGGACCCCACAATGGGTCATTTCAAAGACACTCACCCTGCCCTGTAATTCCTAGTCCTGTGGACATGCACTGTGCCGACTCTGCCTGTATCTCCCAGTCTGGTCCCTGGTGCCTTTGCCACGAAGCCAAGGGATGCTGGACAAGGCCTGGTTTTGCATCCCACACCCTGCTGGACCGTAATATTATGTTTCATGTTCTCACTTTTTGCCAAGGTATGTGCTCAATAAATGTCTGTGGAAGCACCGTCAACCAGGGCAATGGAATCACAGGTTTCTGCACGTATCTACACATACCGATTCTTTTCACTCATACACTGCTTCAGGTTCTTTAAAGTCTTTTTTATCTTGATAAAATTCTTTTTATTGTAGAAGATAAGACACATACAAAGAAGTGCACAAAGCAAAAACATATAGCTCAGTGACTTCTCAGAAAGCAATGACCAGTGTCCCCCTACCAGCCAGGTGAAGAAACAGAACGCGGCCCGTGTGGCCACGCCCCTGCACATTCCCTCCCGCGCGCCGTCCCCTCTGCCCAGGCCACGGTGCCCGTGCTCCCTGTGTATCGGGGGGCGGCGTGGACCCCAGGCCTCGGGGTGCAGGTTCCTGAACAGGCGGGCTAGAGGGAGATCCAAGCTCCGACCGAGAGGGCTCGGCGCAAAGACCAGGAGCTGGGAAGACGACAGAGCTGGCTGACAGAGAAAGGAGACAAAAACCTCAGACATTCTTTTCAGTTCCTTTGGTTGATTGTTTTTCTTCTGCTTTGTTGTTAGTCTGTTGACTGAAACTGAGCGTTGCACTGTGCATTTAGAGCTTCCCTGGGGAGCCTGCCCACACTCCAGTCCCACCACCACCTGCTGTCACCTTTCAGTTTCCGGAGGCTGCACCTCTTTTCTCTGCACGGGGAGGGAATTTGGAATTTCAATTCCTGTGGATCAGTTGCAAATGCAGGGCCTTCACTTGATTCAGGGAGGTGATACGTTACCCACCAATGGAGTGAAAACGAGATGTCAGGCCAGGCGGGAAAAGGCTGGCCTCTTTCACACTAAACAATCAATTCAAAGCTTCCTCTCTACCCCAGATAAAAGCACACCAAGACGGTAATATTACTTATGCGACTTAAATGTCAGTAAACATATGGTTAATATTTAGCTTCAACCGGTTCACAGTGAGTACTTTAAGATGTTTGTTGGATGAATGAATGAACTCACACAGGGCTGGAGAATCATGATGCTTTCCTGCTAGGGGTCCCGGGCCTGCACTGGAGAAGCCCCGGGGTTCACAACTCTCAGCAAGCGAACTGTAATGAAGACCAGGCTCATCCTTGGGGTATTTCCTTTCCTTATATAGCACTATCTGATTATGCGGCTTGTGGGGCTAGATCATGAGGCATTCTTTATAGCTGGTGGTCTAGGATAAGGAACAGGGACTGAAGATGGAAACTTGCTCCTTCTTTGAAAGGGAGGTGCATTCAGTGTCACTGACTAGAGATACACCAGCTGAGAGAGCAGAAGCTGGAAACCTGAGATACGAAACAGAATCCACTCAGTGAACATGCCAGACACATGCCGGAGGGTCAGTTTCCACTGCAGCAACAGGGACGTGCCCACAGCCTCAGAAGAGGCCTCCCTGCCTGCGTTGCGCTTTTAGGAGAGAAATTACAGAGAAAGATGTGCCTGCTAACACACCAGCTAAGCCAGTTTTCAAATAAAGCCAGGAGCTTTTGCCGGCCAGTGTGGTTGGTTCTGGCCCAGGCCGTACAGGACGCGTCCTGTCTCTAAGCACCCAGGTGTGAGTGGGTGTGAGTGGGACCAGAGGAGCCAGGTGGCAGAGGCCGGCCTTGCTCCCAGGGCAAGGGCATACCATTCTGGCCTTGCCAGGAGACCAAGCCCACGGCAGAGGATGAGGATGCAGCCTTCCCCCGAGTCTATGGCAGGGAACATCACATGGTGGACTTAGCCACAGCCTGTTAGGACCTGCCGTGGTCGGGACAAGGAGGGACCTCCCAAGGCGGCTGGTTGGTTGCTCCAGAAGGAATTTTGCCAAACAAAATGGGCGTAAACGTGAGGGGTCCAGCCAAGGGCAGCTTGTTTAGGGAGAGCCTTCCAACATTCAGCTTTTCCTAAAGGAGCTGAAACAAAACCAAACCAACAAAGCCCAAGTTTGCTTTCTTGTGTTTTGCTTGGGTCCCGAGGAAGAACTAAGCTGGCTCTTTCCAGCTCACACTAGGGGGTGCTGACGTGCAGCAGACACACGTCTCAACGGTGTCTGAACCTTCAACCCCAGGGGATGGAGGCACGGAACCCACCGGACGGCCGCTGGACCTCACTGTCAGAAACGCAGGGCCGACTGTGGCGTGGAGCACACAGTGGAAGGGGCGGAAGTGTCCCTCTACGTGAAGAGGGACCGCTGCCCTATCTTCCCATAAACAATGGGGCCTCTTTGTGGTCCCAGAACTGGGACTCTCCCGCATGCCTGTGAAATGGAGCACCCTCCAGCAAAAGAGATTAAGACGTTCATCTTGCTGTCTTGGGCACCAAACACTAGTCTAGCCAAATGAGCGAACCAGCACGTGGAACCAGGGAGATGCCACTCGTCGGTGGAGCTCAAGAGGCAGAGCGACGAGAAAGGAAGGAGGGAGGCAGGGACTGAGGCCAAAGCCTCCAGACTCATCAGAGCTGTCGGGGTGGGGCCCTCGGACACCCCCGGTGCTCCCAGTTTACCTCTTTGGAAAGCACCTCTCCTGGCTACTGTCTGAAGACTTCTGGGCTCTCGACTGGAATCCTGCCTCCTCCAGAAGTCTATGCTGCCCGAGGTGGCCTCCTGTTCCGTGTTCCCACAGCTCACCGGCTGCCTGTTCAGCTCTTGCACTGACAGTCATCATTTTTTAAAATCAGCTTCTCGGGGGGCACCTGGGTGGCTCAGTCGGTTAAGCGTCCGACTTCGGCTCAGGTCATGATCTCCTGGTCTGTGAGTTGGAGCCCCGCGTCAGGCTCTGTGCTGACAGCTCAGAGCCTGAAGCCTATTTCAGATTCTGTGTCAACCTCTCTCTCTGCCCCTCCTCCATTCACACACACACACACACACACACTCTCTCTCTCTCTCTCTCTGTCTCTCAAAAATAAATATTAAAAAATTAAAAAAGAAATAAAAAACAAAATCAGCTTTTTAGGGCACCTGGGTGGCTCAGTCAGTTGAGTGTCCGACTTTGGCTCAGGTCATGATCTCACGGTTTGTGGGTTCCAGCCCCACGTCAGGCTCTGTGCTGACAGCTCGGAGCCTGGAGCCTGCTTCGGATTCTGTGTCTCCCTCTCTCTCTGCCCCTCCCCTGCTTGTGCTCTCTCTCTGCCCCTCCCCTGCTTGTGCTCTCTCTATCTCCCTCAAAAATAAAGAAACATTAAACAAATGTTTTTTAAAAATCAGCTTCTCAATGAGACTGGATGCATCTCAAAGTGGCAGACTGCGTTATTTATCTCTGTTCACCTCACAGCACCCTGCAGAGTCCTGGGCCCTCCACAGACACCGGCTGTCACGCTTCATTCACACTCATGACCTGGAAGAAGTTATGGTCTCATCCTTCTTCCCCTACTGCTGAGCACTGTGCAAGAATAAAGTAAGTGCTCAATATGCCATGTTTGCTGAACTGGACCTATTATCTGAGAACGAAGTAAACACAGGGCCTTCTTACTTTTTGCTCGTTTGTTCATGCATGTATGTATTTTAAGGTAAGGGAAGGGATAGGGAGCAAGCAGCTCTCTGGAGTTCTTCTCTGATAATGGGGATTTCCGTGGGGAAATCTGAACAGAAACCGACAAAGCTCTATTTATTTTTAATGGGAGAGGCTTGGCAGAGGAAGTTTGTATCTTTAAAATATACCTATAAGCGGAGAAGTGGTGGGTGAGAAAGGAGACGCTCTCTATCTATCTGGAGACGAAGAAAGAAATAACTAGAGAAGACAGGAAGAAAGAAGGCGCCCAGGGAGATTTTCAAATATTCAAATAAAAAAAAGCCCCCATAAGCAATTAAATGGACGTTTGAAAGAATGGCAGCGATGACTGATGTGACGAGCTCAGCTTTTTTCTTTTGCCAAATAGAAGTTCTGAAATATCACTTAAAGGCACTGAGTGCCTGCCTGTCACGCTCGCCTCTGTGGAGTGCCGGCTATGTAAGTAGGTCTAGGTACGTATGCATTCAGGCCTGCCCTGGATTCCCCCACGAGATCAGAAGTTCCTTGAGGAGAAAGAACCTATATTTGCTTCCTTCTGCGGGTGGTGGCTCTGCGCACAGCAGGTGTTCAATCAGCATTAACCAACTAAATGGAGCTAACTAAATTCTGTCCCCAGTTTGAAGGGCTCTGACACAGAACTGTCTAGTTCCTTTTCATCTGGTCTCCAAAGACTTGGGTTTTCAAGAAACAAAACAACCCCAAATACCCCAGACATTCAACTCTAGATTCAACTGCAAGGCTAAGTGAAACTATCCCGCGGCCTCTTCGGCGACGCTTACTCGTGTGGAAACCAAACAGAAATCTCCCTTCTTCTCTCTTCCGGGGTTCCCTGACTTCACAGAGGCTGATGTGATAGGCTTCAGGTGATCACAGAGCCCAAAGTTATGGGGCAGCACCAGGGACTCACTGTTCAGACCAGGGAATCAGTACGGGTAGAGGGAAGGGAGGAGGGCACACGGCTGAGTATTTCAGGTTGCACGGAGGAAAGGTTGACGAAAGACACACAGCACACGTCCCCCAGCCTTGTTATTTCTTTTCCCCTAGGACTGCATCAATAGCTTAAATGTGAATGAGCGTGATTCCTGTGTGCACGTTAACATCTGGTTAAAACGACTCCATTCTGCAAGTGTGAGCTTGGCTCCTACATCTTCCGACCGAGCGGCCATGTCCCACACATTCCGTACCGGTCCGTCTGCACCGTTACCTGAGAGGACCATTCTCAGGAGTGCCCTGCGTGGCTGGGGTGGGGTGGGGGCAGAGGGAGAGAAAGGATGCTGCAGGGCTATTTCCTTTTCCTGTACGTACACAGTACGTACACAAATATTTGTGTAGCCTCTGTGCTTAGCATTAAGACTGGGATAAAGTAATTAGCAGCTGGATTCTTCTACGGGAAGCAGCAAAGCATGGCGGGGGGGGGGGGTGGTGGCGGGGGGAAGCAACACCCCAAACGGAAGAACAGAAATGCTAAAAGCTGGCATCTGAAGGTATTATTCAAAAACAATATGGGAAAAGGCAGAACTGTATTTCCTCTGTTCTTCTAAGGGGAAGTTCAGAAAAAGGTCAGAAAGAGAACAATGCAGGCCATCTATCACAGCAGCCTCTAACCTAGAAAGGTTACTTACAACACTGCAGCCTCATTTCTCAATTCTGTAATTACCAACCCCCTTTCCACAGATTGCACACCACCTCGGCCTTATGAATTATACATTTCATTTCCATTTACCAGCACCCCAACTCGGTGACCACCGCCAAGGCAAAGTGGGTGGGGCTCGCTCTGTGTGTGTGTGCGTGCGTGTGATGCCAGACCCTCCTCCCCAGGTGCACACGCAAATGTGGCATGGCTCCGTAGCCCCGGTGCACACTCCTGGATTCTGCTTGTGTTGACCTTCAATTCCCAGCCTAAGGTTTTGTTTATTGAACAAATAAGCACTAGGTACCAAGGGGGATTTTCCTGGGGGAAATCACGTTGGGGCACCTTTTCTTCCCCTTAACATTTTTATTCAGGTGAAATCTGGCTAAAATGAATACTAAGGGTGGTCTTGCAGAAGGCAAAGGTAATGTGCAGACTGAGGGTGTGAGGGTGTGTGTGTGTGTGTGTGTGTGTGTGTAAGTCCCAGCAGCGTCCACTCTAGTCCTGCTGTCTGAGTTGGGGGTGGGAGGCTGGAAAGGAGGTATCAGAAATAGATAACCTGGCAGAACAGGGGTAACCCCTCTCCCTGTCTGAGGCCTCTGATTTATGGGCACCCTTCCTACTAACGCGGAGGGCCCCCGGGAATCTCGGGGGGCTATTTGTGTTCACAAGTGCTACTAATATATCAAAGGGGTTCTACTCTTTATTCAGGATGCTACTTCTTGGGGATTTTCCTTTCAAATCCTTAAAAAACCTTAGGTTCAGTAGAGAAGTGTCATCTCAGGCAACTGAGAGAATATGAGAACAAAGAATACCCCCGTGAGGCGGACAGAGGTAAGCAATAATCGAAAGGGTTTCCTTGAAAAGCAGGTGTACATCTGTACCTAGCATTTTAAGGGGTGATACAGGTAGAATTTTAAAATTATTTAAAAAAATGATTTTAGACACATCTAGGGAAGACGTTTCTAAGATGTGTTAAAAAATGTCAATTTAATTTGAGGTTGATCTCAAGAACACAATAGTAAACGGGATGATTATCAGGTATGCATCACTATGACATCATTGTTATTCCCTTAAGGTTTTTGAAAAATTACTTCCAGTGCTGGATTATCTGCCTAAGAAGGATTTCCTGAGGGCCTATGACAGCCAGCCTCTAAGATGGCTCCCACTGATGCCTGCTTCCTGGTACTGGCAAGGTCCTTGTGTGGTCCCCTCCGACACGGAGTAGGATTTTGCAGAAATGACTTGTGAGGTCATAAAGGACGTTGTGGCGGCCGCCCTGCTCTCTCTCGGATCACTGCCTCTGGGAGAAGCCAGTGCCACGTTGTGAGGACGCTCACTCAAGCAGTCCCGTGCAGACACCCACACGGCCTGGAGCGGAGGCCTCCTGCCAGCCGCCAGCACAGACTGTGAGCCACGAGCGTGAGCGGCCACGGACGGTCCCCCCCCCCACCAGGCGAGTCCTTGGACAAGTGGCCACCAAGTTCCTGGCCCAGAGAAACTGGGGAGAGAATACGTGTAGACTGTTCTGTGGAGCCACGGAGTTCTGGGGTCATTTGTTGCACGGCCGTGGGTGATGCCCACGTATGAGCATATGCCTCTATGAGAGGACAGAGCACAGAGAAGAAATTGGGGACTCATTCTTTCCCCAAGCCTTAGTGGAGCCTCTGCCCGGCACCCAACATTGTAGGAGACACTCCGTTTGGTCCCTTCCCTGCAGCCGCAGATGCCCTGGACGGGAGTTAATTAAATACCCCCTAAAAATGGTGGGTGGCACAATGAAAATGATA
The DNA here is from genome assembly GCF_022837055.1 of Prionailurus viverrinus. Taxonomy (NCBI): domain Eukaryota; kingdom Metazoa; phylum Chordata; class Mammalia; order Carnivora; family Felidae; genus Prionailurus; species Prionailurus viverrinus. Next base: position 154,904,831 of record NC_062562.1, read on the forward strand.
CCTGAGGGGGAATTTCAAGTGCGCAGAGGCAGGAAGGCCTGACGGGACGGAACTAAGGTTGCAGACTACCCTCCCATGGAAAGTATCCAACACAGAGCCGTAAGCGGTTTGGCCTGCAGAGGATTTAACAAATTTTTGAAAATTACGTATTAACATTTAGAAATCAGGTGATATTTCCTAAAAGTCTGCCTTTCCAGCTTCTCCCGAAAATCCAAAGCCCTGGCAAACTCTGGGCTACACATTCGTGCTTAGCAACAGTGCACCTGGGCTGACGCGCGCGGCCCCTTTAAACAGCGCACCTGTGAGCCACCTGCTCTGACCTCACCAGCTCACGGGTGTTGGTGTTACCTGCAGCGTTACCTGCCTGCAGCGTTACCTGCCGGGCCCTATAGGCACTTGAGTTTGAGACTCCTAGGAGAGAGGCGGAGAGAGGCGGAGAGAAGCAGGAAGGCAAGGGGAGGAGCTAGGCAAAAGTACTGTTTTAGCAGAACCCTGGGGACTTTTGAGGGGCATGAAACTAGTTTTCTCTTATTAAACTACCCCAGAAGCAAGGGACACCTTAGAACTTGAGAGAAATGTGAAATCATTATTCCGCTTTACATTAAACACCATGAACTTTAACAGGAGAGATCCCACATTAAGTTTATGCAATGTTTGTTTACGAAGGTCTTCATTATATAAGACCTGGGCTGAGAGGAAGTGCAATGCTGGGGTCTCACTTTGCTGATTTGGCTTTCTACCCTAACAATTTACAATAACAGAAGAAAGGAAGGCTGTGGCGCCATAACTCAGGGACTCTCTGCCGGATTCTCCCCTCCTACGAGATACAATAATATACCCTTTCTGGCCCTCTCCCAACTCTCCGTTTGAAACAGGATTATCATCAGTTTTCAAAGTGGCTTACTCAGGAATTAACTGGCCAACCACTGGATAACAGATTCTTGAACACTCCAAACAGTCCTTTGCAAATTTTTAGAAGAGGAATATAATGTTAACAGCATCATGGCCTTCATATCCTCCCTAAACAGTCAAGTGCTGGGTAGGAGGAAGGGGGACCCTTCTGCTTGCTTAAAACGCCGCTCTAGGTGGTTTTTATATAAGAGGGCGGGAGAAAGACACCGTGCCTGCCTCCTCACCCCCACCCCACGCTCGGGGAACATTATGTAGGAGTGATTATGCAATAAACTCAATCACCAGTATTTATTGAGCTCCTAGTGTGTCCCAGACTCTGTGAGAGGGCGATACAAAGCCCTGCTCTCTGTTCTGAAGCTTAGCGTCTGGTGTATGTGTATAGAGAGACGAATGAAGACAGAAGTAATATAGGACAGATGCTAAGTTTATAGACAGCAATCGCTGTCTTCCTGTCAACAAATATTTACTGAGCAACTACTGTGGGCTGGTTGGTCGGTATTTGGTAATTAACAGAAAAGATGCTTTCTGCCCTCAGGGAGCTTTAACTCTAATGGACTGTGGGGGGCTTCACTCTGGGCTGGGAAGACTAGGGGAGAATTCAGGGAGGCAGGACTTCCTGTGACCGCCAGGGGTAGGGAGACTTTAGAGAGTTCAGAGAATGGCCAGGGTCTGCAGCCTGGAGGACAGCGTGAGTGAAGGGGCAGAGGCAGAACCCAAGGAAAGGACACGGTGGGCTAGGCCTGTGTGAGTAAGGGGCAGAGGGCACCAGGGCAGAAAACACTACTGCTGTGCTCCTTGGGCCTCAGGCCGGAGGTAAGACAATAAGCTATTCTTTGATTCTTTCACTCGCAAAGTGCAGACACAAGGGCATTTGTCTCTCAACATGAGTAACTGGAAAATGCGGTGCTGAGGACTGTGAAGTGCCGTGAGATGGACAGTGGGCTTAGAGATTTTATGGGACAACTCTCGCCTCCCCATCGCCACCGCATCCCACAGAGGCCTGACAGACCTATGGCAGGAGGCCCTGCGCTGGAGACGTGGGCCACCGAGGTGATCCGTGAGCAAAGGAAACAGCTTCTGGCGCTTCAAGAAGCACAGCCCGGGGACTACCGACCCCGAGCGATGGGACTCTCCAAGTTTCACGGTGTGTCGGCAAAGTCTGCACACCTGTACGATGTTTGATCCTTCCCAAAGGTGGGGGGTGGGGGGGAAGCAAACCACGCCTCCTGGGCCCCAAGACTGTGCCTTTATTAATGCGGAGACGGTTTAATCTGTGTGCAACCCAGCATGCTGAACGGAAAAACGTCAAACGAGGTCCCAGCGGTGCACAGACATGATGGGTCCACGTTTACACAGGTTGAATGGCACGGGACACATGTGCTGCTGCACAAACGGGGCGCTCGAAGTTCAACGTCAAAAACCCATCTTTGGAACTGCCTACTGCATTTGGGGAGGGGAGGAGTCCTTGCTGCACCTGTGCCATGGGCTGAGGCCTCACTGAGCCCGTCGCCTGGGTCCACTGGGCCTCCGCCGTGAGGGCACCCAGTGCCGTCTCCACAGAGGGGGGCCGTGATCGGCAAGAGAGCGGAAGCCTGTGCGGGAAGGACCAGTACGACGCGGATCCTTCCAAGGCCAGCAAAATTCTGGCTTTCAAAAAAAGCCTGCTCCTCTTGCTATTCCTGGTAATATCAACTCTCAAACCACTGCTGGGATCACCCACCCAATATTTATTTTGGGGAACAGCTTAAATCCAGAAAAAAGGCTATTAATAAGTTACACAAAAGCTGTTGAAGGGAATTCCTGTGAGTGGGCGGTTGAATAGGGTGATTCTGAAGTCCTTGCCAACACCATGATTCTAGGGTGCGAGCTACGCTCTCCTCCTGATCACATGCAATCACGTATCCACAGGCAACAAAGAGCATCGGGAGAGAATCCCTCTGCACGAGGGCTGTTAGGACCAGGGAGGCACTCACTTGGATAGAAACGTGCCTCTAGGAATGAGGGTCCTAAGCCTGGGGCCGAGGTGCCCGGGAGCAAGTGACTGAATTCCCAGTGGCCACAAGGTGCAGCGTTAATGGCGTTAACCACATGTAGGTAAGGGACCACAGTGACGACAGAGGCAAACCAGGGAAATCGTGGCGGGAAGTACTGGGAAGGCAAACAAATCAACAACAAGTGAAGCAACTTATGATAAATAAGCAAATCTCAGCCTTCCCTTTGGAACAATGAAGCCATAAGGCGAGGTGCAAAGGAGGTTTGTAGGGACGTCACGGGGAGAGTCTGCGTGAGAACTTTCTGCTGGACGGGGAGGCGGCTGCCTGCAGGCCTTGGGTGGGCGCAGGAGACAGAGGGTGGGGGTCTGACCCCACACGGTGAGGGGTCCCGCTCGCTGCCTTTTCCTTTTCTCCTTTCCCCTTCTCTCCTTCCTTTTTAAACAGTCCACAGTCCCTTCCTCAAGGTTCTCTCTTGTTCCCACTGACAGACTGCTCACAGGTGGTCTACACAACCTTCCTTCTCTTCCAAAGCAACTCACAAATCCAATCTAAGTGCATGCTTAGACTTCTAGTTTAGAAACATGACTATTAATTGGGTTATGATTTTAAAGCAAGAGCACGCTCTCCTGACAGGTCCCTGTAGAAGAGTCGGGAGTCCAGGCAAGGAGAGGAACTGCTCTCGCACCCACCCGCCCTCTTCTGTGCGGCTCCCCTGGCCGCCTCCTCAGCTGCCCTCCTTTGCTTCCTCTCCCCTCCCTTTCATCACAGACCCTGGCGGTCTCCCGCCACATTCACTGCCAGGCACCAACGGCCAGCCAGTCGCACGCCTTGCTCCGCCCTCTCCTTGGGTTCTCTGTCCACCCGGCCTTAAAACCTCAAAGACTGAAGAAGTCTCTCTTCGGATGCCTTGGGTGGAGCCATCACCTTTTCTCCTCCGACACGGGGTTCCTTTCCCAACCGCTTCATTTATGGTGGCAAAACCACTCTTCCTTCGTGTCCAAGGGAGGCCCTCCAGTTTTTGCTGCCTTTGGGGTATGTACCTCAAGGCCCCTTCCCCCCTCTTCACTCTCAGGGCCAGAATCCCGTGGCCTCACCCGGGTCCCTGGAGTGGTCTCCCAGCTGGTTTCTGGGTACAATTCCTAACTTCCTCTTCCGTCAGGAACTGTCAGGCCGGGAGCCCCACTTCTCACCTCATTCTTCTGTGTGTTCGCTCTCATCTTCAGACCCGAAACATCCTCAGAGTTCAGGTCTACTGTCACCTCTTGTTCCAGGCTCACCGGGGCTTCCGCCCCACCTTGTCCGCTACACTTCACACCAGCCCGGAGTCTTCTGCGGGGCAATTGCCTTGGCGTTGCAGGTCATGACTGTGCTGTCAGAATGGCGGCTCAAGATGACCCAGATGTCCCTTCAGACCTTGTCTGTTCCATTTTTCACTTTACTGGTCCAGATCCTCAGGCCTTCCCTATGAGGAGTTCTTACATCTCCCCTTCAAGTGCCTTCCTCTCTACAGACAGACAGCACCTGCACCTTCTCCCTTCAGCCAGATGCTCTAGCAAGCCTCTGCTTGCTAGCCTCTCACTCCTGTCGGCCTCTGTCTGGTTATGCAGGTCTGTCTCTGCTCAAGATTCACTTTCAATTCTTCCCCTAGGAACTTTCTACATGCACTCCAGAACTCTCTTCTTTCTCTTCATCCACCTTCCATGAGAGGCCGTTGTTTGTGGGCATAGTTTGGTCTCTCCAATTGAGCTGTAAGCTTCCTGATGCAAAACTATGGCATCTTCTCTTTCTCGACACCCACGTCACTGCACACAGTGTCATTATACGCTAGGTGCTCACCAAAACACAACTGGCTGACTTATTTTGTCTCATACCATGTGACTGGCCACCATTTTTCTAGATGCCCTTAAAGAATTCTGGGTCAGGAATCAGGAGACCTGGGTTCCATGCCCAACTTTGCCACCTACCTGACCATGTGTTTCCAGTTGTGTCACTTAACCGTTATTTATACACCTAGGTTTACTCTACTTGAAATGGTGAGAATAACTCCTACCGAGCCACCTTATATACTGGGGTAAAGACCAACTGAGTGTCAATACATAAGATTTAATGATAACCTTAATTCACTCACTCAGTCATTCAATGTATGCTATAGAAACGACCAGGCTATTGAGCGACACGGAGCCAAGAGTTTTCAATTCCATTAAATTATTTTCATAGAATAATAGCCATGAGAAATGGGAAAGCAAAACCAAATTTTCTTCACAGGAGCAAAGTTCATGCCAACTCTTACTGGAAGGTTTGACATGGGAGAGCCTTCGGAAGCGCAGATTTGGTTTACTACTAAACGGGTTTCATCCTGGGTAGAGATAGGAGACAGAGTTCTGATGGCAGAGCAAAGCCGGCAGATGTTTCAAAGGTGGGGTGGGATCGGGTTCTACGTGCCTAGCTCCCAGTGTCCTCCATCACAGCTGCTACCTACAACCTTCAGGCAGATCCCCGGCAGGTTGCTACAATGTTTGCTGATCTCACATGGGAAGGCCAGTCTCAGGTCATGAAGGCCAGTCTTTCTCAAGGAGGGTTCTCCATCTGAACCACAGATGACAGAAAATCATCTGAGTAACTATACCTTCTTATGTAGCAACAGGAATCTGGGGGGAAAGCGGATTCATTACACACGATGAATACCTTAGAGCAGGAGGACTTAATTCCCCTCCGACAGCCTGGGTGGTGAAGGCTGGATGCTGACTGGTGGACATATTTCTCACCCAGGCCAATAGCATGCGGCTGACCAAAAACAAGAGGGTCCCTGTTTCTTTGGGGCCACCAAGGGCAAAGGAGCCAGGAGGGACATTATTCACTGAAGAGCACTACCTTACTGAGCTCAGTTGCTTTTCTATGCCCCTGGTGTCCACAATTCCCTCACTGCCCTACTTCTCTCCTGAGAGTATCTCTTTTCCTAACCTTTTCCCTGCTGCACATCACAATTAGGCCATTCAAACCAAACTGTCTGCTCTAGAAGCATGCTCAGGTACGTGTCTCATGCAGCTGAATTCAAAGGCATTCAGTCCATTCTTTCTGTACTCTTTCAAGTCTTAAGTAATCTTCCTCAAGTCCCTCTTTTTGCTAGATTCTCCAGGCTGTGAGCCCAGGGGTCCGAACTCTGGTCAGTAAACCCAATTCCAGTCCTGGGCTGTGGCTGCAGCATTTTTTACCTCTAGAGTGGGATTCTTCCGTGGGCCCCTAGCTGCCCAGGTCAGGCCTCCGGTTAAAATGATCATCATGTCGGGGGTGCCTGGGTGGCTCAGTGGGTTGAGCGTCTGACCTCAGCTCGGGTCACGATCTCACAGTTCATGGGTTCGAGCCCCGCATTGGGCTGTGTGCTGACAGCTCGGAGCCTGGAGCCTGCTTCGGATTCTGTGTCTCCCTCTCTCTCTGCTCCACCCCCACTCCCACTGTCTCTCTGTCTCTCAAAAACGAGTAAATGTTAAAAAAAAAAAAAAAAAAAAAGATCCTCATTCCTATAGCTTCTGCCCTAAGAATCCTGTTTGTGTCTTTATTCCCTGTTCTTGTCCTCTGTCCTTCAAAGGGCATGTCTCTGTGGACTGTGAACTCCTGCTTGGCTACAGCTGCATTCTGTCTCTTTTCTGGCCTTTCTCCCTGTCTTCATTCCCCCATTCAGCTCTCCTTGACCCCTCTTCACACCCCATCACCATATAGGGACATAGCTCATCTTTGCTTGGTTTGGTCATTTCCGGGCTAGATGTAGGCCCAGGTTCACAGTACCTCACTGCACGTTAACAATGACACCTATATTCCTACTCTCTTGTTTATAATCTGAACGTTGAGATTCAGAGTTGCCTGCTCCCGAGTTCTGAAATCACCTTTGGACCGGTTATTTGGAAAGGCCTCTCACAGTTATAGAAGCTCATTTCTGGTCACAGCTTAACCATTTCTGGGTGCTATTGTCTGTCTCCTGGGAAACCAAAAAAGGGAGGGAGTGGAGAGAAGGCATCATGGGGGAAACAGAACAGCCTCTGGGGTTTCAAATGGTACATAGTAGACATATCAGACCAGTAAGATAAATTTTTTTTTTTTTTTTACTTAGAGCCTTAGCACAAGCACAAATAGAATTTGCATGACCACAGCTGAATTTGCCTATCAGATCTACCACAGGACATTTGCTTTTCCCTTACACATCACGATTCAGACTTTATTCAAATCCTCTCTTTAAAAAGAAATGAGAGATAAAACAAGAGAATTAAAATCACTATTTACTCGGCCATAAGGCGTGGGTGGGGACAGAGGCTGATCTGAGGTCAACTAACACAGCCCTATTATCTGGACAGTTATTGCCATGTGGCTTGCAGGCTTTGTTATATCCACGAGCTGGACCTTGCACCTGTACTCAACAGCGCAGGTGTTTCTAAAGCCCATCTCAATGGCTGAATTCATTTGTGACTCACAGTCCTTTTGGCTAGTGGCTGACGACAGGGTGGGAGCCACCTCTTGCGTAGGGCTAGCCCAGTCCGGATACATAACAAGGAAAGAATTATTCCAAGAGACAGAAGACATTCGAGTTTCCCTGGCGGATCTGGTGACAGAGAAACTCACAGGCCCCAGATCTCAGCAGGAGATAGGAAGTGGTTTGCAAACCAACGAGGGGAGCTACGTACAACGAAGAGAAACAGAATCCGGAAAGTCCAAAGGACACAAACGTGCGCGTTGCCTTCCCCAGTCTGCTCTTTCACATTCCAGAGGATCCCGGCTTCTAACAGACCCTCTTTATTCTGGACAATATCTGTGGTATGCTGCTATACTGACGCTGGGAGGGGGTGCGGTGGGGCGGGGCTGATCCATAACATTTGTGGACTTCTGTGGTATAAATACCATCCCCGTGGCTGATTTCAAGCCACCAACAGTTTCACTACCAGCTTGCAAAATTCCTGATTATTTAACAATCAGCTCCTGCAAGCCGGTACAAGCCAGCTCCAGCACACGCTGGATAACATACACGAGAAACCATACAAGCACAACCTTAGACCCGACATGAAAAGTCTCTTCTCCAGAATCCCCGACAACTGTTCATCAAACCTCTGTTTAACGATGAGCTGCGCACTGAGTCAGAATCTGCCTACCCTAGAATTCCCTGCACGTCCATGGATGAGTGCAGGATAAATTTACCTGTTGGTGGGGTCTCCAACATGGCAACTTTCTATGGATTTGACGATAGTTTTTATGAACCTTGAGGTGTTTCTCCTCCAAGCTAAACAGCCCCAGATTCTTTAACCACCACCCTTCACATCAAAAGTAAAACTGCTCACTCCCATAATAAAATGAATGTGATCAAAATATGATAAAAATGAGACCATTACCTCCCTTGTTGTAAATACCATTTTTCTCACTCTGTCCTAAGACTGCATTAAGCCTTGTGACAGCCATTTGATATGGGCGGACTGCTTATCCTTACATAACTCTACCCCAGAGCCTTTCCCATCCCAAAGTCTTTTAATACGTTTTACCATTAATTCAGGTTTCTCCCATTAATTGATTTTTTTCACATGCTAAGACTAAATGGTTCTTACTAAATGTTATAGGATTAATTTGGCCCATGCTTCTGTCTTATTGAGATCTTTTTCAAAAATTTTTTAATGTTTATTTATTTTCGAGAGACAGAAACAGAGTGAGAGCACGGGAGGGGCAGAGAGAGGGAGACACAGAATTTGAAGCAGGCTCCAGGCTCTGGGTTGTCAGCACAGAGCCTGACATGGGGCTCGAACCCACGAACTGTCAGAGCATGACCTGAGCCAAAGTCAGACACTTAACCGACTGAGCCACCCGGGTGCCCCTAGATCTTTTTCAATTCTATCATTCAGGAACTTAGATGTTCTTCCAAAGTCTGTGTTACCCACACACTTGATAAATAAGCCTTTTGTGTCTTTTTCCAGTTAACTCACACAGAGTCCTGTGACATGCTTTAAGAGACTTTCCTCTGAATGGAACAAATCCGTATGTAACCTATGCTCTTTGGGTGAGGTCCTCCAGCCATCGAAAATCCACCCAACTCTACCCCTGTCCAGCCTATATTTGTCCATCTTGCTCACAGAATTTCGAACGCTTATCAAATGCTGAGCTGAGATTCAGAATGTACTTTTAGCAGAAAAGCACTACATAAAGGTAAGGATTTGCCTGTTGTCTGCCCCTCCCACTGCAGATCTATCCCTCCAAGAATGCGGTGGAGAAAATAAATGGTTTTCATTTCACATGCTTTTTTTCTCAGGGAAGTCACATGGGCATCTTGTGATCATTCCATAGTTTCTTAGAAACCACTTGCCAAATAACCCCTATTAGAATCCTCTTGGGAATCAATGACAAGCTTACCACTCAGGTGCTGGCCTGGGTTCCTGTAGGTCTTCTTCTAGCTCTCTCTCCCATACCCGGTCCTAAGTCTGCTCCCTGACTGTCAGGGCCCTCTGTCATCTGGCCGGACCACACCCCTTGGGCTCTGTCTCTGGAAGCCTCCTTTCTGACCACTACTGGTGACCCTGATCCTTGCTGACACTTGCTGTAGCCCAGAAACTCTTTCCCTGCTTTCGCCTCGCTAATTCCTACCCTACCTTCAAGGTGCACTGCAAGCCCCTTCTTCCATGAAGCATCTCCCCTCGACTCTGATCCCTAGTGACTTTGATTTTATACAGTATTCATTTAAATGCTTCCAGTCACATAGGCACAGGAAAATGGCCTTTGCAACCTCGATACCGGACCGGGGAGAGTCACCAGGTGAGCTCTCTCTCTCTCTTTTTTTTTTTTACACTCACAGAGGCAGCAGCAAGGTACAGCTGGAGAGCCACAGGGCCCGGGTCTGAATGACAGTTCTGCCACTCGGGAGCTGGACAACATCACAGGTTCCTTAACTGCCCAAGGTTCAGATGTGGAGACTCTCATCAAAGCTCTTTGAAACTGAGAAGAGCCACACAGCTGTACGCCTCTGGTAGCATTACCAGTACGACTTAGCTGGAGGATATAAACCACAAAGTGACTGCTGAGCGAAGAGGGGGTTTGAAGGGCAGGGTTGATCCTGACACTATTTATATGCACCAGGGACCAAATAAACAAACTTTAAATAATAGCTTCTAGTAAAACTGGGCTCATGAGACACTGGATACAATACCATGTACAAATACCATGTAGAAGTTAAAGTCACATAGACTCGGAGGTAAAATTTTAACTCTGAGAGATTAGTGCTTTCCACATGCCCCGCCTCTGAAGCCTAGAGACAAAGTTATTGATTAGAAGCAACTGGCCCAGAGACCTCCTAAATTCTACCTTCGGTCCCGGCAGGCCCAATGTCCTTTGTTTCAAAGTGCTCAGGGCTTTTCATGTCCTCCCTCCAGCAGACATCACGGGCAGGCAGGCTTGCTCCCTGAGGACCCCCTCTCCTCACTTCTGGTCACTGGCTTCAGGGCTGTCCTTCCTTCATGCACAACCACTTAGACTTCCCCGGAACTGACAAAATTCCCCTCCCATCTTTTCCCCATCATCTGCTTTGCCTGTCTTCCTCTCTCAACTGCTCTCTCAAACGCCTTTCCCCCCAAACTCTCTCGGTTCCTACAGTGTGGGTTCCATCCTTACTGCTGTGTTGCAACATCCCTTTGGGAGGACGCTGGGCTCTGTAGCGAGGTGAGCCCAGAACCACACTGTGGCCCTACATTTCTCGGCCGTCCCTCCCCCTCTCCACCATTAACTTAATCCTCCCCTTGACTTTCAACTACTTTTTCCTTCTGCATATGAATTCATCCAAAACACAGACTGACAAATCTAATCTCTGGCCCTAATTGCTCCCAAATTCTATACCTTCATCGTCTACATGAACATCCTACTGATACTGGATGTTTACAACTTAAATAGGCAGCTCAAAGTCTCTCCTCTGATCTCATTAGAGGTACCCTGTCCCCAGCTTGTCACCCACACCAACATAACAAGTTTCCAGAGGCTTCAAATTCCTTTCGGCTCTATCCCTTAGTTACCCTTCCTCCTTCTGATCCCACAGCCAACACTTTATGAAATTGAGCAGATTCCTTTTCTGTACAAGATAGGACTTTGCTCTGTCTTCCCATGTCCCAGCTAGGCAGGCCCTGACCCGGTTCTCCTGACCGGGCTCCTGTTTTCAGCCTCCTGGCCACATTAGTCAATCAGCCCACTGCTTTTTATTCAAATTTTATTCCATTACCCACTTACCAAAAATCTACAACTGCTCTTTATTCTTGTCACATTACCAAACTCATCTGCTTTAAATTAGCACCTGGTACTTAACTTTCTCTGACATGCGTACCAACCCCGCCGGGGACACCCAGAGCCATCTGCTTAGCTAATCTGACTCTGCTGCTCATTTGTTCAAGATCACCCAGCTTTCGGTGCAGCAAATGCTCGTGACGTGACCTGTTCTTCTTGAGCTCTGAGAACGTTCTTTAGTTGTTCTGTTTTCAACTAGACTCTAAGCTCTCTTAAAAAAATTTTTTTAACGTTTATTTATTTTTGAGAGAGAGAGAGAAAGAGAGAGAGACAGAGCATGAGCAGGGGAGGGGCAGGGAGGGAGACACAGAATCCGAAGCAGGCTCTGGGCTCTGAGCTGTCAGCACAGGGCCCAACACAGAGCTCGAATCCACGAACCATGAGATCATGACCTGAGCCGAGGTTGGACACTTAACTGATCGAGCCACCCAGGAGCCCCTAGACTATAAGCTCTTTAAAATCAGAAGGCAGATCTATTTCTTTTTCAAACACTGAGATGCCCAGATGGTGCCTTCAATATGGCAATTCCTCAACAGGCCACGCTGGTGGACAGCGACTGACAGAAGCCCATCTCTATAAGGGCGGGCAATGACAACCCATCAAAAACATCAAGAGATAGGACATGGCAAGCATGTTTCTGGAGATGGCAATTTTCCAAAATAATTCCTTGGTGTACATGAAGAGCAAGCATGTTACCTGTTTGGGCCCTCCCTTCTTTAATTTAGAAAGTCAAGAAGAGCACTCGTTAAATCAGAGTTTTACAACGGGGTGGGAATACCAAGCTATTCTTTAACCCGCAACCCAGCGACTGAGGGGTTCAGGCGTCCTGAGACTGGAGATGGAGGGGGCTGGCCACGCAGTGTCCTTAGCAAGAGGGGGCTGTCCCCATGGCAACACAGAGAACCCGAGGCCGTGTAACCATGAGGGACCCTCTGGCACTTCTTGAAGGTCAGAGGTCAGGGGGCCAAACAGCAGTTCATGCCCTGGCAAAACACCGCCTTCTTCCTTGAGGTTTTTAACTGGACAGACAGGAGCCTACGGCACGTATTCTCCCAGGGCGGGAGTGACTCTCTGGGAGTCGGCAATGACTGTTAGGACACACAGTCAAGGAAAGGACGGAGTCACTTGTTAAACGGCACCGACATGCCGCGAGGTGCCTTATTTTTGCCGACATGACGTACGGGTGCTGACTGATCTCTTAGGTTCCTCCTTGCAGCAAGTGCTCTATGGCGGAAACGTGTCAGGAAATGTAGCGAGCAACTTTGTAACAATATTTAAAAAAACTAAATAAAAAAAAAAAATCTGTATCCCTACTCTAATTCCATGGTTTTTCATTTAAATTTCTTCCATACACTTGTGCACATACAATTCTGTGCTCTTTGGTCGCTGGATAGTTTACAATGACTCTTGTATATTTCTGGTCTTTACACGTGTAATCCAAGAGCCCACCGACTATTAATATCCCATTTTTCAAACTTTGATTCTTCAACACTCGCTTGCTGATTTTGGTGGTCTCTAATATTCAATTTTTAAAAACAATGGTTGGGTGATGATAAATACTCCTACAGCTTCCAAAAAATTAATGACTTATAATTTTAAGGAATGAGGTTATCAGGTGAAAGGATATAGAAATATTTATGGCTGCTGGTATGATTTGCTAAATTGACCTTTAGAGGGACTACACAAATATACAGTTTTCATTTCAATTTTATCATTTTTGATCTGCCTCTTGTGCTGAGTCACTGCTGTAGGATCCTAAAATCGTGACTGCCATTTCAAAAATGGCACTGACTTGTTGGCTTTTAAATAAGGAAACAACAACAAAGAATGAGCTCTTTAAAAAAAAATTTCATACATTTGTATAATATATAAAACATAATTTTCTTTACACATGAGAACAATCTGGTTTCATACGTAGTAAGTAGTGAATACAATCTATTTAACTTTGGGTTATCTTCTCGGGAAGGGGGAAGACAGCATGTATTTGCATATGATACACATCCCTTAATCCATAATATCTTAAGCAATGCAGTCCGATAACCTCAATATTAACCAAATAAGCTCGATTAATGTTAAACATTGTGGGAAATGGGCAGGACTTACTTTTGTAACTGGGTGTCTGTTTTATCACATTTATTTCTTCTAAACTGATTAGAAGAAATTAACAATTGAAATCAGTTCTGTTAGAGAGTAATGCCATTAAGTCTGTGATTAAAAGTTACAAATGTTATTCAGATTTTTGGGGATTGTCTGGTTAACGTTCAAACTGCACGTTAGATGAGACGGTGGCTTTTCTGTCTAGTTGAGACAAAATCCAGCTCTGAATCCAAGTGGTTAAAAATGGTGAAATAAAAAAGGGCTGATGTCTGTCCTTTTTTCTTCTAAATGTAACTATTTACATTGATTGGCTTTTGTCTATATGCCTTTCAAATGTCAAGATATTTTGAAAATAATCAAATAACCATAGAAGGACTCAAGTGGTAGGATCAATTTAACCTGTGCCTTCTTATATAAGGTAGTGAATTTACAGAAAGCCCAATTCAATTTTCTTATCAAAAACAACAAAACCAAGGACAAGGCCTTAAAATCCCTTCCTTTGGGTTAATCCCTTTAGCTAACAACTACATTCAAAAATTGAGGGCTTCTCGTCCTGGGTAGGGAGTGACCTTTTCAGAAGAATCTGAGCCCTCCTCCCACCCAGGGGGCCACAACCTGTCCCCCAGGCCAGCGGGTCACTGTGCACTCAACCTGACTTTAAGTCCTTTAAAAGGATGAGCCATAAACAGGAGCAGCGGCCTCTCACTTGGAGGAGCTGGGGATGTGGCAGGGGAGATGAAACCCAAGAAGGGAGATACTTATACTCCTATAATTTGAGACAGAGAGAACATTAATAAGCCCGTTTTTTTCTTTTGTAGACTGAGAGAGAAAGCTCTTAAAATTGTCTCCTTAAAATCAGCCTTTCAAGACTCGTTTGTGACAGAGAAAACAAGACTGTAACAGGTCCTCCAAAAACCATCTGTCGAATATGGTTCTTATGTGGACGAAACCTGGCAGACGGAGAGATGATCATGAAGCCACACACACGATGGGAAATTCCTCGGTCTCCCTGAAGGTTTCATTAGCCACCATACTCTCACAGCCACACATGCAAAGAGGGTACCAAAGCCCAGAATAACCGCAGAGATTACATCTCACAAAAACTTCAATAACGCTGAACCACATCAATTATGTGGAGGAAAAAGGACTACAAACATTGTAAATGTGTTAGTACGGCTTTTAGAGGAAATGGATTAAGGAGAAAGAGCTATTGATGGCAGTCAGATGGCAATGAGGTCAACACTGCAGCCAGGCACAGGCATGCCCCCGGCTGACTTTTAAACTGGGATAATTAAGCTTTATTTACTTCATGTAATGCCCATTATTTTAACCTTCTATTTATGGAAGTGCGAAGACACAGCAAAACAGCACAGCTAATGGGTTAAATTTATTTTCACTAGATTTACTAAAATTAAAAATTTGGTTTAAATTACTGTCAAATTGCCTTCAGGCATTTGGCAAGTGGGAACTGATACAATAAAAACTAAACACATTTTCAACTCATTTGCTGGTTTGGGAGGCGGACCAGAGAAGGTTCAGAAATCATACAAGAAGGCTCTTCTTCTACAAGCAGAGGCACAGCTGGTGGAGGGGTACAGGGTCAAAGGGTCTCCACAGGTCTGCACCCAAATTAAGATTCTGGAAGCTCCTGCCCAGCTCTGCAGGTGGTAAGAGCAACATCATGTCATTGTTGATGATGCCTGCAGTAAAGGACAAGGGTCGAGCCCCACCTCTGCTTTCGCGATAGTCCCGTGGACTTCTGGTAGTCAAGTTTCAGTCTCTTCTAGTTTTGATCGCAACTTGAAAAGTAACACTTTTCAAACCCACAATTCGAAACAATGAACCAAAAGAGTCATTTGCCACCGAGAGAACGTTGAGATATATTTATAATACTTAAAAACAAGGTATTACATCTGGAATTCAGCCGAATGAAACTGGCACATCAAACAATAATAGAAGATTATAAAAGTAAAAAGGTAGAATAATTGAAAGAAATACTAATTAGACCAAAGACAGGTTTATAGAAAACAACACTGGTGAACTTTGTATTTATAGACTTCTTTGAAAAGAACTGCTAACGTGACATTTTCTCCAATATTGTGATTGCTCTGCACCTATCTTGACGCCAGTCTCTATAAACACTGCTGAATGCAGATCAGAAAATTAAAGCCGATTACGAACTATTTATATGATCTGGGTGCCAAAGTGGATTAGACTCTCTTAAAGTCCTTTCAGTTGGGAGTGAAGTTTTAATGAAGAGAGTTCAAATGCATTTATTAGAAATGGGCATTGCCAGACTCTAGGCATGGAATGCTCTAGTTCAGATGGGCAAGTAACTTTTCATTATTCCCACTTGTTGCAGATTTATGGTTCTTGTTTAAAATTACACATTCAAGGGGCGCCTGGGTGGCTCAGTCGGTTGAGCGTCTGGCTTCAGCTCAGGTCATGATCTCACAGTTTGTGGGTTCGAGCCCCGCATCGGGCTCTGTGCTGACAGCTTAGAGTCTGGAGCCTGCTTCAAATTCTGTGTCTCCCTCTCTCTCTCTCTGCTCCTCCCCCACTCATACTCTGTCTCTCTCTCCTTCAAAAATAAATAAAAACACTAAAAAAAAAAATAAAATTACACATTCAAACTTTTAACATAATATATTGCTCTGCATTTTTACACAAAGATTTTTATTGATTTCTTTTAGTTTGATGTCTACATTCATTCAATATTTATTCAGTGACCACAGCGTGTGCTGGGTATTGTTTTAGAAGCTAGAGATAACACAGTGAATAAAAGAGACTCATCCCCTCCAAAGATCCCCGCCCTCATGGAATTGACATTCTATCTCATAACCCTTGAATGTTAACAGAATTGATCAGCCTCTGACTTAGTGACTTGAAAGGAGATGTTACCTTTATGTAAGTTGGCAAAAAATTATAAAACATCTTTGATAGTCAAGTTTGGAAGAAGAACTAACTGAGAAAGTTCTAATTATGTCCTATCAATTAACCATTAACTGCCGTAAAAAGGTCAGTTCAAGTCCCAACTTCAGAACATGGGGACTTTAAAAACAATAATTAAAAGTACCATTTTATTATTAATCTTGGGAATTAATTAAGATCATTAAACCAGAATCACAATTATGTAATCGTTGTGGGCTATCTTCTGGGTGCCTACCTCATCTTTAACCCCTATTATAAATATATATACATATATACTTATATTTTGAATGTTTATTTATACGTGTGTACATTTGAATCATTTATTTAGAGAGAGAGAGAGAGAGAGAGAGAGAGAGAGGGAGAGAGAGAGAATCCCAAGCGGGGTCCTCGCTGTCAGTGCAGAGCCTGACGCAGGGCTCAATCTCACAAACCGTGAGTTCATGGCCTGAGCTAAAATCAAGAGTCAGATGCTCAGACCAACTGAGCCACCCAGGAGCCCCCTAACTGCTATTACATTTATAAAGAATTCACACTTTTCTCAGTCACGGCGTGATTTAGTATTTTTACAACCTACTCAGTATCCTCCTTGCAAAAAAATAATGCAAGTTGGAACAAAGCCCATAAGGCAGAATTTACCACCTGCAACAATTAAGACAAATATTTTAATAGCAATAAATCTGCCTAGAACAGAAAGTCCCAGTGGTTAGAACAGTGGTGATTACAAAAGCAGTGGTTAGAACATTTTGTATGAAGAAGAAAAAAAAAAGGGGGGTGGGGGGAGGATGGCCGCTAAATTATAGTAGAAACCTACAGAGCCGCCCCCCTGCTCCAGGGCCGGAGGGGAGGGGAAGAGTGGGCAGAGGATGAACTGAAAGACTGTCAATGGAAACAAACGGAAGGAGCATGTTGGCTAGCAACAAATGAAGAGTGTAGTGCAGGCATCTGACCTTGACAGTGATGTACCCTCGTTCTCATTCATACTCTGTCAGGTCTCTCTCCCGTCACAGAGGAAAAGTCAGCCAGCAGTGCTCTCGAGCGCACTGCCGGATCTCCCTCTCTAAGCAGCAGCCCTGACATCTTCTGCTTCTTGTTGTAAGGCTAAACGTAGGACGATGAGGGCTGGGGAGCCCCCCGGGGACGGAGGTCTGTCAGGCCATCTGTGTGAGGGCTCCGGGGGCTAGGGGGACCGCAGGGGTTTGCCACTTGAGTTCTCTATTTGTTTCAGGTGGGTCTTCTATTTCCTTCTCCCTACAAGGGCAGTAGGTAACTTTGAACCCAGTTCAAAAAATTTTTTATTGCCAGCAAACTGGCCCAGGGCAAGGCCCATTCATAAAGGGTGTTGACAAGCTTGTTGATTTCTGGTTTGGAGATCTTAAGTATGAATGCAGTGGAGACACTGAGATATATAGAGCCAACAATCATAATGATGCCAATAGCCAGAATTTGTGTGGCACTTCATGGTTTATGAAGAGTGTTGCCTTCCACGATCTCATCTCACCCTCAGAGCTGCGAGGAAATTTGTTCATCAGCTCAGTGAGGTCAGATTTCACACCATGTAAAATGTGGGGGAATATTTGCTTTTAATCTTTTAATCCTTTCCCATTATCCCATACGTACGCTAAACTGTATGGTATTGATTAGATAAAATGGTGACTTAAGGAAAGAAGAGATCCATAAGGGGGGAGATAGCCCGAATACACGAGGTTTTAGAAAGAGAGTGCTAGAGACACGGCCTTCCCTTGTGGAGGGGAGCAGGAACCAAAGCACAGCGATGGGGGTCAGGCTGTGTGGAGAAGAGCAAAGCTGACTCCAGGCAGAATGATCTAGCCTAGTCCCAAGCACCAAACCTGGTGTGGGCTGAACACCGGCTCTTTCCCCAGAAGGAAGAAAAATGAACACAGGGATCATATTAATCAATTAGTCTCCTGTTTTCAACATCAATTCCCAGAGCGGATTAATTACTTCGTTAAGTAGGAGATTCTCCCTTGATTTAGGTCATTAATGAATATTACAAAGTAAAACCTGATTTATATTTCCAAAAACTTCTGCATTTCATACCCTTGAGAGGGCTTAGGGTCCCAAGGAGAAAGAGGTGCTAGACGTGAACTTGAGGTCCCAGCCGTCCCTTTCCTTCCATCCCCCAGGCTCTCCTCTGTAAGAGCCATCTCACTGAACTGCACCTAAAGTCCAGATGCTTTATCATGCTGTCTCTATCAATCTGAAAACGAACACTGGGATAAATGTTCTCGTCTTGACTGTATTTATGCTGTGTCTAATTTTAGTTTTATTGTACCAAAATGACTGACGTGGGTTTAACTGCTTTTATCTGATGGATGTTGGTGCATCAGACAGACAGATGCTTGCTCTTACAATTACTGGCCTGATGTATTCTGACTAATTTATGGAATGAGATAGGGTATGTTTCCTCCAACAACACATCCTGTTCAGTGACTGTATATCATCAACGAACATTTAGAAAGGTCTAGTTATATTCAAAATATTAGCTAACCACTGAGAGAGGTGTGGCCAAAGTCCCTGGCCTCGGGGTATGGACAGGTTGTGAGATAGGACACACATCTCCATACTAACAACACTAGAAGTAAGAGCGTGATCAGTTAGTTGGGGCTGACTTGAGTTTTCTGGAAGGAGTTTTGGGGTGGAACCCCAAACTAGTGGCACGAACCAGGAGAAAGGCGAGGGTTTCTAGTCTGGGGAACAAAGCGTGTGGAGCCAACTTTCAGATAAGACTCAAAATGATGCACTTTCTTCAACAATGCCTGAAGAGATGGCTACCGGAGTATCCTCCTAACTGGTTTTTCTGCACCCACTTCCTTCCCCAAAGCTCCACCCCACTGAATCACTCCCATATTAGCTTTCTTAAACCACACTCTGGCCAGGTCAGTCCCCCAATCAAGACAGCCAAATACAGGCGGTCACTTTACAATATGGTCCTCAGGAAACTGCATTCTTGTACATTCTTTTAGAGCAGAGGTCAGCAAACTTTCTGTAAAGCGGCAGATAATAAATGTTTTTGGCTCAGCAGGCCATATATGGCAACCACAGTTGACCCTTGAACAGCATGGGTAAGAATTGCACCGGTCTAATTATACACGAATTTTGTTATAATACAGTCTTGTGAATTTGTATTTTCTCTTCCTTCTGATTTCCTTAACATTTTCTTCACTCTAGCTGACTTCAGTGTAAGAATACAGTCTGTAACACATACAACATACAAATATGTGTCAACCGACTGCTTATGTTATTGGTGAGGCTTCCGGTCAACAGTGGGCTGTTAGTAGTTAAGTTGTTGAGGGGTCAACAGTTGTATACAGATTTTCAACCATGCACAGGGTTGGCTCCCCTAACTCCTGAATTCTTCAAAGCTCGACTGTACTGATTTCTGCTGACACAGCACAAAAGTAGCCACAGACACCTGGCAGGTGGTCTGCTGGCCACAGTTTGCTGACCTCTCCATAGGGATCCCACGGTTGAACCATCCTGAACTCTAGGTGGTTCCCGTTCTCGGCTTTCCAGATGGGTCTCCTTACCTGGAGCACCCTCACATCTCACTGACTGTTGTCAAGGTCAAGGTCCTCAACTGTCCTCTGTTTGGCTTATAGGTCCTTACCTCATTACACCTTTCTTGTTCTCCCAATCAGCTCCTTCATCAGGCATCTGTCGGCTGCTCACTGTGTGCCAAACACTTGCTAAGTGCTGAGTACACAGAGTGAAAGGCAGACTCCTGTGTGTGAGAATTATAATCCAGCAGAGGCATGGACAGCTAGTAGAGGATGTCAACAGAAGTCCCCCTTCCTCTGACTTGCCACACCACCTTTCTCTACAATGAAACACTCCATGCCTCTGCACCTCACACAGTTCTGTGCACGTAGTAGGTGCTCAAAAAACATTTACTAAATTGAAATTAACAGTGCCTTCTGTCCTCCTGACACATGAATACAAATTTTAGAGCCTTAGTGTTTCTCAGTGTGAGAAACACCGTGTCAAGGTGAGAGGACAGACTTCTGAAGAACGTGGGTGTGAAAGAAACAGGAAATAAATAGGAGCTGAGGCTGACATACTTTTCTCTTTCACAAATACATTAAACACCACCACCACCACCACCACCCCACAACTCTGTGACCATCCTTTTTGCCAGGTGAAGTGATTTTCATTTAGCGGACAAGCAATTATGAAGATTGCGCTAAGGAGATGTGCTACCCCAAGTAGATTAGAAAGGCATAAATGGGGCCATGGAATCGTCTTAGCAACACCATATGCTTGGCAGGTACCAATCTTTAAATTAAACCACCTATCAAACCACCTTCCCGGGGCACTGCTGGTTATAAATGTGCTCCACCTGACTGGGAGAAAATTCCACGAGAGCTTACAAAACCTTGCTAGAAGCATTAAAAAAAAAAAAAAAAAAATCCTAGCCATTTCATTATTTGTCATTCAGCGAATGTTAATATTTCTTTTTGTGTTCCTACTGAAGCTTGAAATTAACATGGCTTTTTGTTTATTTCTTCATTTCTGCATCCTTGTCAGCTCATCTCAGGGATCCTGTTTGTAAGGTGGCTGCTGCGGAGCTAAATAAAAAGGCCTAAAGACACTCATGCACGGACTAGTAAGAGGCTCTGCGTGAAAATACACTCGTTTTTTTAACCTCTCAGAAGTAGAACATTTACCTTAAAATAAATATTTAACACCTAGGACGCCTTTATCAAGAATCATTTTGACACGGACACTGGTCTTTCTCATCCCCACAGCCAGAAACCCTGGGGAGCAAAGCTTTCTGCAAATTATGACAAAGAAGAGTGTCTATGGGGTATGAGAAGGTGAGAAAGCAAGGGTGAATATGGGATTTTCTAAGGGTGAGCCCATCTCTGATGAATGCCCCTCACCCTCCCCAGAGACTTGGAGCAGAATTCGCTGGAAGTGTAACATTTTCAAGCCAGTGTGGGAAGAAGGTCCACTCTATCCAGGTTTATGTTGGATTCTAGCTGGCTCCCTACTGACTTTTCCTAAGGACCTGCCTCCAGAAGGCTTCTTCCCCACAGCAAATCCTGATTTACACCCCAGCTTAGCTGGTGCTCAAACAGCCCAGCAGGCAGCAGGTGTGGGACCTTGGGACAAAGAGTCCTCCCCTGGGCTGCAGCACTTTGAAGAAGTATGGGCAAACCATGACTTAGGTGCCTGATGTTAAATTTTTGCTGTGGACTTAAAATGCTGCCCCACAAAGCACGCTGGGTGTTAAGGGAAGCTGTTTTAGGAGGGCTTTTATGGGGCAAGAGACATTTTTTTAAAGTACGGACCATGACAAAAATGGGTATCTTGAATATCCCTAGAAACAGAATAATCAGGGACTACATTCGACACTGGCTTAAGAAATGCCAGTGTTGGCATTTCTTCAAATGTGGCAAATCATTCTTAACTTTATGTTAGGATCAGGGAAGAGTCTTCAAAAGACAGAATCCTTTTCATGTTGGAAGGCACGTGTATGTTTGAATGTGCTTCCTGAATGTCCCAACTAGGACAAGAGGGCACAGACCTTCTGTTTTGGAACACGGTCACCTGACAAAGCTCAGAGGGCAGACTGACAGTGGCTCTGCCTGTCCTCTGAAGACACAGAGCCCCCTGCGTTACAGAGAACGCGCCCCCCCCCCCCCCCCCCAGTGTGCCTGCCCGTGATTTCCCGTGCAGAATATCATGATGCTATATTCATCCTTCCTCTTGGCTGATGTTGACTCACTAGATGATAAAGCTGCACTGACTCACTAGATGATAAAGCCAGTCTTCAATCTCTATTTTGGGTAGGCTTTGCACTTTGGGGAAACTAGTAACACACCTTTCCCAATATAAATGTATAGGCGAGGCCATTAAACGCAGCTCTCTGATGGAGCCTAGAAGTTTCAATTGGGTCAGCGTCTTAACCACCACATCGCATAACCAATTTGAAAATGAAACTTGCAAAGTTTTCTCTGGCTTTAGCTTGTAATCCTATTCCTTGGCTTGTTTTTGTACTAGAAGCATGCTGCCATCCCAAATGAGGACCGGGCGACAGGCTGGAGGTGAACGGGGGAGGAGGGAGGAAGCGATCCTGCTTTTCAGTTGTCTTTATTCAAAGCTGATTTTGAAACTTTATGGTGAAACTTGAGAATACCAGGCACCTCTACACGTAAACACAAGCACAAATCCACTTCCACGGCCAAGAGGTTTCTGGATTCCCCACCATTTTGCATACAGAGGCCGGGTGCTCCGCCCACCTTCCCACTGCCTCCCCCTTCAGCGCGGACCGTCAAGAGGGGACTATGAAAGATGACCTCCAATGGTTGCTAAACACCACGTAAGAAAAAAGGCTCATTTTCTGTGAATCCAAGTTAAGTTGGTTTGCTTTATGGGATGATTAAGGCTGTTGCAGTGACCGCTGGGAGCACACCTATGCCCCTCACGTACCACTCACTCCTGGGACTCCAAGGAGAAGAGGTTCCCTTTAAGGGAAGTTTCAGAAGGCAGCTGACTGCACTGCAGCCACCATGGCTCCTAGGAGAGGGAGGCCTGAGGTTTCCCGAGTCAGAATCTCCCTGAATTTCTTTGTCTAGGCACCCAGGGTCCTGCTTCTGGGACAGCCTCTTCTGGGACCTGGAGGTGCCCCACGCCACAGTGGCTCTGCTCTTTCTAGTCCAAGAGTCACAATGGCATCCTTCAGGTCTGGTTCCTCCTCTTAATTTGCTGCCTCTGTCAGTGGCATGCTTTTGGTAGAGACTGTGGGCAATGCTGGGGGCCCGGCCCACAAGGCTAGGCCCCAGCTTCCAGCCTAGAAGGAAAAGGGCCTCACTGCCAAGGAGCTTAACATTCCTGGCATTCCAGGCCCTTATAATTCGGTCCGAGTGACCTCCCCAGTCTCATCCATCACCACATATGTCCGTTTGGTTCATTCACTCATTTGCGAAGCATCCTCTGAGGACCTACGGTGAGTCAAGAACCATACTTGGCACCAGAAATTCTCAACAGGGGCAGGGGTAGCCAGACCTATGAGCATATACGCACGATAAAGCATTAGAATGAAGGTCTGGGGCACGAAAGAGGAAGCTGTCACTTCTACCCCGCTCATGGCCCAGGCCAAATGCTACTGCCCACCGGAAGCTTTCCCCGCTCACCCTCAGCTGCCCTGCCCCCTCCCCTCTGGGTCTTTTTGGGTAATGAATATGCTCTCCTGTGCCCCTCCCCAAGGATTCCCGGCCCTTGAGATCAGGAGCAATGTTTCCTGTGCTCTCCACTGCAGCTGGCACAGCGGCTTGTACCTAGCAAGTGCTCTGTGCACGTTAATTATTGATTTGAATGCACCTAATGGTGAATCTTAGAATCAGAGTCAATGGCAAGTGTGCTGAACACAGAACATTTAATGTTACTTAAGGATTTCAGTTTGAATTTTAACGAAGCCTCTGAACAGTAAGCAACCCCCACTGTCTGTCTCACTCCCTCATCCGTGCACCAAGCCCGCTGCCGAGCACCCCTCACCGGCACCTGGAGGACATACTGGTCCCCCGGACCCTCAAACTTGCAAACCTCCAGCATTAAGGGTGGGTCTAATAACTAGCCCTTCCTTCCCCAAACGAAACAAAATTCTGGCTTCAGTAGCTCACCTCTGTGTTCAATGACGTTCTGAGGCAGTTTTAGGGCCAGTGGATGGGCGAGTGGGTGGGAGAGTAATCTAGATAAGAGATGGAACAAAATTTCCCACCGAGGGGACACAGGTTGTCTCTGGGGAGAACCAGGCCTAGGATCCTTCCCAGCCAAGCTCTGGGAAGCTGAGTGTGAACATATGCAGGGGTTAAGTCTGCCCTTGTCCCTGAGCACCCCCAATCTACTGTAAGGTGCTGCCGAGGTCAGCAAACACACATGACCCGTGAGACTCGGAAGGACAATCCAGTGGGCCATCGCGTGTGCAAGTGGGCATGCACACACACACGTGCACGTGCTCTGTCCTCCTCGCTGCCCCGGAAGTCTGGCTCCTTCTCGACCATGTGAGTCTCGTGCTGATGACTCTCAACCTCAAGCTGCCATTCTCCCGGCTCTGCAGGTTCCTCGTGCTTCCCTACACCCATCCTTCCCAGCTCCTCTCCCTACGGCCACCACCAACTGGGAAGAAGAGCTGTCAACTAAATGGTAACGTGACCTCTGAATGTCAGAAGCAGCTGAGGGGCGGCCAGAGACTGGAAGACACAGAAAGGTCTGAAGGAACTGGCTTCTTCCTCTCTCACCTCTAGAGTCTGGGTCAGATGTTAAGGGCCAGAAGGTGGAAGCTGATGGCTGCTGTCTGGTTCTCTTCCAAGGGCTTTTATTGGGGGGTGCGGGGGAGGGGGAGGGTCTGATCCCATTTATAGGTAAATATCTCAGAGGGCTGGTCTCCTATTTATTTTCAACCATGGCCTACAATTTTAGCATCAAATGCTACCCCGAATAATGCAATATGGGAGAATA
Organism: Prionailurus viverrinus; assembly: GCF_022837055.1. Taxonomy (NCBI): domain Eukaryota; kingdom Metazoa; phylum Chordata; class Mammalia; order Carnivora; family Felidae; genus Prionailurus; species Prionailurus viverrinus. Next base: position 154,929,535 of record NC_062562.1, read on the forward strand.
TTTGTGTATCAATCGTAGGTCTCCGTTGGCTACTATTTTTAACATCAGAGATGAATTCCCATGTAAAATTACCTTCCCTCTTACAACCTCCCACTCAACCAACACCCAGACAGCTCAGTTAAAGAAAATACTAATGTTCATTACAAGGGGAGTTCTGCCTATGTGTACGTTTAACGTTAGCAGTGTAGAACCTGAAAAAAAAAAAAGTTAGTAAAAAGGACCATTAACTCATAAGACTTTGGAGTACTTTTGGGAGCTTATGTATAGTAAAATATATCACAATTTTATTTTCAGTTTAATTAAGAGCTCGTATCTTATGGTATCACTGCAAGTCAAACCCTAATATTCCCAAGGCACACGAAGAGAAATTCTCATGAAAACATTCCTAATTGCCAGTTGGCCACCCACAGCAATAGGTAAAGATTCATCTGGATACAGCTTGGAGGTGGCGTTGAGTGCTATGAACCCCATTGTCTCCTCTCCAAGGGCTGTCAGGGAGGCCCCCCTCTGTTATGGGCGGAAACTTACCAAGCCAGACACGTGCAATCAGACCAAAGTGGTCGCATTTTGTTGGTGTTAATGGGACCGCCTAATTCAATCGCGAAATCAATCAATTCGATCAGGAAGCTCATGTACAAAGGAGAACCCTATAGTTCTCAGGATTAAGGTTTAGCCGGAGTAAGCGCACCATATTGAAGTTATTTGTGTTATGTACTCTCTTATGAGAAAGAATCAGCTTGTTATCCAATTTGGAAAGAAAACAAATATTTCCTGTGAAACAGCCCAGAATTATTTTCATGCACCATCATTTATATGCATCAGGTAAACTGCTGAAGGCGTCTCGGACTCTGCCTGCTCCAGGGGAGCTGCTCCGAAATGTTTCTTGTCTAACAAGCCCAGGTGGAAATTCCTCCCCCCACACAGACCTGCCCACCCCTGCCTGTCACCAGCTTCCTGCTGGCCCGAGAGAGAGTATTTGACCTCACATTTAATCATGTGGCTCAGAACTCCAAAGTTATGGTTTGAATGTTGCCAGAGTTAGGACTACTTGGGGTCTAGAGATTTTTAACTCACACAGAGCTCCCCTGACAAGGACAGGGACAGAGATGACACACGGGGGCCCAATGCCAGGTACCCAAGGAACAGGGGACAGCAGAGGTGACAGAGTTTACAGGGATGGCAGGGCAAGTACTTGGGAAAGAGCTGTGCCCAGAGTGCCTCCAGAGCACCAGAGAACACCCGTTGGCTGGCGTAAAGGAAAATGGACCGCATCAGTCCACGGTCCACTTGCGAGAGAACATCTGCCTATGCTATCTGCCATGAGCACTAGACTCGGAGTCAGGGGAGCTGGGCCAAGGTCCTGGATCTGGTCCTGCTCACTGGACAGGGGAGGGGCACACAGCAGGCCCCCTAACCAACCAGGTGTCTGGACCTGGCCGGTCGGCTTCACAGGCCTTCACGCCGTTCCTCCTCAGCACCTGGCCAAGGGCCTGAACCTAGCATGTGTTCAACATTAAGGGTGTTCAACAAGATCCGCACCGAAGGAGGTGGGATTAGGTCACTGCCAAGATCGTTTTTGGGGCCACAGTGCTGCAATTCTGTGGGAAGGGTTCTCCTTAGACAAAAGGAGAGCTCCCCTCCTCGTTATCCCAGTCCGGTAACGGCTACGTATGTGGTTGGCTGCACAGCCCGGTTTGCACGTCCCTGTAGCTCGATAGTGTCTATTGTGCAAACATCTGGCACTGTTGCTGATAAAATGGAGCATCCAATAACATGACAGTTGCTGGTTATTTAGCACTCAGATGAGCCCTTTACCATTATAATTAATAAACTTCAGCATTCATGTCTGTGGAGGGAGTGCCAATGGATTTATGTTCTCTTTTTATACAATAAGACAACAATAGTAGATATACGATGTCATTGAGGCTTGTTCTTTTGAGTTTTCGAGATTTTTTTTTTTTCCTCCTACCACAACCATGTTGTTTGGAACCATTTAAACCCTGACCTGGCATTACTGTATGGAACAGGATCTATGCATGAGAAACTGGACTAAAATGAAAGCCCAGTGTCAGGAGAGCTGGCTGCAGCCGGGGACAGGCCGGCTTCACTCCTTCCTGGCTCCGTGTTCTCGGCACGGCAGGTTCTCAGCTTCCACAGGGAGAAGTGGGGATGAGACAGAGCTGTTCTGATGATTAAACAAAATAGTACCTGTGATCATACTCTGTAAGTATCAGATTGTATATTAAAAACAAATAATGAATTGAGAACCATGTCTTATGAAATGAATCCAGATACTCTTTGGGAATAGAAACCTACTATGAGATACACTTATTTCTCTTTTCAGGGAAGGTGTTGAGTCTATCATGACCAGATTGTACAAAAAGGGAAATTGAAAAAAAAATTCCCATATTCAAAAATAAAGTTTATGAAAGATGAAAGAAAGGCTTTTTTTTTTTTAATTTTTTTTTCAACGTTTTATTATTTATTTTTGGGACAGAGAGAGATAGAGCTTGAATGGGGGAGGGGCAGAGAGAGAGGGAGACACAGAATCGGAAACAGGCTCCAGGCTCCGAGCCATCAGCCCAGAGCCTGATGCGGGGCTCGAACTCCCGGACCGCGAGATCGTGACCTGGCTGAAGTCAGACGCTTAACCGACTGAGCCACCCAGGCGCCCCAAGAAAGGCTTTTAATACACCAACATGCATAGCTACATACAGACAGCTGAGAGTGTGAGTGTGAGTGTGTGTGTGTGTGTGTTTTAAGTTTCAATAAGCCAGTGCTCAGAGAGAGGACCAAGGTGGTATAATTTCTAATTACCAAGTATCTGAAACAGTATTTTCTTTTTAGTAGAGATATACAAATCTAGTAACAGTTGGAACTCATTTATTTGGCATCAACAACTATAGGAACATAATCCAGAACCTGGAAGTAAACTCCACAAGGCCTCTGAGCACCACAAACAGACGTCCCAAAGTCCACACACGAAGCTCACGCTCGCTGGCCACAGAGAGGCCTTCTCCAGGAGCCTGCTTCATGCAAGCACCACTCTGCACGGCGCCCCCTGCATGGTACTTCCACATCCTAGACGGGCACAGCAATTCTATTAGGGTGTGCGGGACAGGTGCTGTCCCTGTGGCGGGGACCACGGCCCTGGACATTTAGTCAACTTACCTCTAAAAGAGTAATCAAAGCCACATGATAGTAACTGTACTTTTATTATTAATTTCCAACCGAAAATACACAATGCCAAAAGAGCTATGGCATCCACATAATGTTTTTCAATGTATTAATCAAAATAGCATCTGTACGCATCAGAACAAAGTTGTGTGGACGTGTACTAAACACAATCCAGCCTACACACATTATGTGGATGGAGCATACAGAAATTCTCCCACACGTGTGATCAATACCCAGGCAGGGAAGCAGGAACAAGGGATTTATACTTCCAAAATTCCAGGAGTTCATGATTTACTCAAGGTCGCACGTCCAGCCTGAAGCTGGAATCCAGGCCCTCTGGCTCTTGCGTACTATTTTTTCATTACCTCTGACAAGTCTGGGGACTTGACTCTGCACTCGTCACATTGGGAGGGGGGAGGGGCTGGCACACTGACAGTAGCGAGCCGACGGCTGAACCCCGAGATGACCAGAGACCAACCACTCTGAGAAAACATGACAGCTCTCGAGGCAGAAAGACCCGGCTCTATCACTTAGTGGTTATGTGACTGCGGGCAGTGTCCTTAACCTCTGTGAGACTGTCTCCCCATTGATAAAACAGGCCAAGTATTTAGCTGCAAGAGTCGCGCACGATAGAGATGATGTATACATATAAAGTCCCTGGCACACGATAGGCACTTAATAAAAGGCAGCTCTAGTTATTATTTTAAGAATTCAATGAACAGAGATAACAAGAGCCTTTTAACTTTGGAGCAAAGAGAATTAAACATCTAAATAGAATGCATAAGTGCATCTCCATAGACGAGCACATTTCCTGACACTCATAATGATAACCCGGAGGGATTAAGAAAAGGCTCCGTTGGAGAGGGAACACCCCTCGGTAGAAGGAGCGGGGATCTGAGAAGCAGACACATCTGGTTCAGATCCCAGCAGCTACTTACTAGCCTTGTCACTCGGCAATGGGTTTCTTGAGATTCAATTTTCTCATCTACTAAATGGGGATGAGAAAGCTCGTGAGGGTTAAAGGTAGGCCCTTGGCCTTTAGCAGGTGCTCATTAAATGTCAGTGCCGTTCCCCCTTTGTCCTCTCCTCTGTATCAGAGGGCAGTGGGTGCAGTGGTGTCTTCTTGTTCGATTTCTGTCCAGAAAAATGAAAACATTGTAAGTGTGGTGTGGAAATGGATTAAGTTGCAGTCACTTGGAAAACTTACACATATAGGATATTCTTTAGTCTCCAATATTGTGACTTATATAACCATTTCTAAAAATACCTGCATTCATCAGAGTATTAAAATATAATATTCAGTAGGCACCCAATAAACGTGCTGCAAATCGAATACGTGAAAGGAGTGATAATCCAATTGTAAAAACAGGCAAGTTCTACGTGCATAAAGAGGGCAGTCTGTCTATGGAGTAATTAATTCTAACCGAGACAACATCGGGAATTGAAAAAGCGGGAACATACCCTCCCCCCTCCAATTCAGTAAGAAATCAAGAATGGTTGAACCTCAGTATTCTCCGCTACTCAGCACTTCGGGTCTCTCAGATCTTTTGACCTGGCTGAAGTAGACTATTTAATTTCAAGTTAGCGGAAACGCACCTGATCTCCCCGACTGGTAGAACGAGTATGTTCGGTTCGGCCTGCCCCCTACAGCTCTCCCACAGGCACACTCCACGATCCCAGAGACATGTGCGCTCGCACGCTCCACAGGACCCAAGGTTTGTGGCCGAGGTTCCGTCCCCTGGCCCGATGAGGAACAGCCCCATCTTCACCACAAAGATCAGGATGTGGCCTGAAAGTGACACATCCCAGCCACGCTCAGCTCAGAGCTCCAGCAAGCGTCCTCCCCTAGAGCAGGACCAAAGGCACTTGCTGAAGGATCATTCTTGCCCCACCTCCTGTCTCCGGAGCCACATGGCAACTCCGTTCTCATCTGCCTGGGTCTCAAAGGGCCAGCTGCCAGTGATACTGACAAGTCCACCGTTACCTGCTGGCCCAATTATTCCTGTAGGCCCAGGGGCATCCACGGTCACACAAAAACAGAGACAGGCCGTGAGACGAGAGAGATGGGGAGGCCGTGCCGGCTTTGGTTTGGTGGAAAGATGTCAGATGAGCAGAGGAAGGGGAAGGGGAGGGCCGTGAGGTCCAGTGTGGGAGGAGGGCAATACTCTCACGGCAACCCCAGGCGAAGGTGACGGAATCGCTTACGGGGTGGGGTGCTGCCACAGCCACAAGAGAAGTTCCTTGCAAAGCCCAGCCATGGTATTTACCTGCCACAGATGACAGTTACAATATAAAAATTCCCAGGCTCATCCCATTTTGTGTGGCCTGCCATGCTGACCGGCATTTCTCCTAACGAGCTGCTCCTAAGCACACCCCTGCCTCTGGCTGAAGCTTCGCCATTTTGTCAAGGAAACAAAACGCCTGTCTATGGCTCAGCACTTGGACTTCACTCACAAACACCATCTCCATGAAAACCTAATAAAAAAGCAATAAAAGTGAAATATAGTTTATTAATATTCATACTGTCTCCCACTGCCAGCAGCCACATGTGTTCGGTCATTAAGGAGGAGGCTGCGCGTAGCCCGGATCCCGGGGAACGGCAGTCTTGGCCATCAAAGTGACCATCGCAGTGGGCGGCTCCGAAACGGAGGGAAAGGCCTAAATATAACTGCACGACCATTAAGAGGTCCGGGGCCACCTTTTATCACCGGCTGGCTGGGTGGCCTTGGGGGATTCTCCACATCGCCTCCTGGGGCCACCTGGCCATGCGGTGGGGCTGATAATGCCAACCCAATTACCTGACATCTGTGCTACGAGGGAGAAAAACTTCTGTATCCGTGATACGGAAATGGATACATTTGAGCTTGAGGACATGAAAAAGTTTTCCAAGAGGCCAGAGGAAAGTGAAGAACCAGAATAAATTGGAGCTGTTCTAAAGAACAATTTATAGGGCAGTTTGATATAACCAGTACAAATTTCCAGGAAGAGAAAGAACACAGACTCAAGAGAAAAACTGAGGGAAGGGAGATTTACAAATAGTCACAAAATACACCCTGCAAAAGATATTTTGGACAAATTACCCAAAATTATGGGGAAGCATGACTGGGGAATAAAATGGCTACAGAAACAGAGTTTAATGATGAAATCTTATCACCCTCAACACAGCTTTGCTGTGATCATAGTGATTTCTCAGTGTCCTTCCTGGGTTCTCCTTGAGGGAAGGGCCTCCTTCTCTTCATCGTGGTGCCCCCCACCCCACTTAGAGTGGGGGCCCACTAAGTGCTTCCTGGCTGAAGGGGAGAGAGAAGGAATAACCAATCCAGATTTGGAGAAGGATGGACATATGACTGGTTCAGACTTGGGAGAAGTGGCCAGAAGGGGACAGCGTCCTGCGGAATAACAGATACCACGGCAAGGAGAGGGTCCCCGGAAAGCCAGTGATAATGTCACATTTGTTGAACTTTGGTTTTCTTAATAGCAGCGGGGGACGAAGACAATGTGTAAATACACGTGCGGTAATATGCAGGTTTCTTTCTCCTCTAAAGGTCTGGGAGAATAAAGCACCACTACCCACATGGAATCCAGGGGCGAGGAAGACACGTGAGGAAAATCCAAAGAAAACCCAGGCACTCTGTGCTTCTTCCACACGGTAGTGCAAAGAAAGCGCACGACACCGAGGGGCACGCACGTGAGGAGCGGTGAGAGGATGAGGGGGTTCAAATGCGAGACTGAAGGGAGCCCCTGGCCTCCCTGGGGTCATCACTCCACAGGTGACACACTTTCACCACCACTTCCCCTTTGTGGGGGAGGCTGGCTATGGTTCCCATGCGCTTTCCCAGGCCGTGCACTTCAATGCAGCCTCACGGCGACAGGCCGGTATGAGCATCCCCAGTGCGGGGACCAGAAAGCTGAGACACGGGACGGTTGAGGAACCTGTGCACGAACACGGAGTCAGGAAGCGGCACAAGTGGAGCTTTGTTTCAGGGTCGCCAGCTCTGAAATCAGTTCTACTGTGTACTTTAGCAACACTAACATATCATAAATACAGGTCTTTTTTCTCCCCAGACAGGATGGGTCCTCCTCATAAGAGAGAAAGACACACGCACGTGCGCGGGTGCGGACACACACACACACACACACACACACCCCCCAAAGAGACTCTGGGAACCCCTGGCTCACTGTGCAGACGGCGCCTGGCCTTCAGGTAATACCACGCTCATCAGGGCAACATCAACCTCCACTTTTACGCACCAGGGTGCCCAGGGGCCTCGCAGACAGCTAGGATAAAGACGTTCCTTTTCTTCCCAAGTCAGTGAAAAAAAAAGAAAACCCCTAATTTACTCCACTGTTTCAACCTAGCACCAGAAAAGTATAAATCATCCTCAAAATTCTGCTTTTGCAAGGATTTTTAAATCCATTCCTGGAGCAACTACACAGATACAGCTCTCAAAGCTACTCATATTCTAGCTGGCATTTTTAACAATTCTGGGTCCCCTGTACAAACCCAAAAAGGCTTAAATATCTCAGTTCACAGTAAAATCCCATCTCATCCCAACATCTCAGCCTGCAAAAGTTCTTTCTTCTTTTTCAGTGTTAATTTATGGAAGTGAAATCCACAGAACATAAAACGAGCCACGTTAAAGCACACCATTCCGTGGCACCTAGTGGCCTCACGACACTGTAACCAGCCCCTCTATCTAGTTCTGGAACGCTCCCATCACTCAGAAGGAAGACAGCTTCCCCACCAGCAGAGCCTCCCCTCCTGTGTCCCCCAGCCCCTGACATCAGCCACCAATCTGCATCCTGTCTGTATAAATTCATCTATTCTGGACATTTCATATGAAGGGAATAAAACATTTTATTGTTGTGTCTGGCTTCTGCAGCCTGTTTTGAAGGTTTGCCCTCATGTAGCATCTACCGGTATAGCTGAGCCTCAGACAACACAGGTGACAACTGCACGGCTCTACTTATGTGCGGGTTTCTTTCGATAACGTATAGTACTATAAATGCATTTTCTCTTCGTTATGATCTGCTTAAGAACATTTTTTCTCTAGCTTACCTTATTATGAGAATATAGTAAATAACACGTATAACGTACAAAATACACGTTGACTTTATGTTACTGGTGAGGTTTAAGTCAACAGTAGGCTTTTAGTAGCGAAGTTTTTGTGGCGGTGAACGTCATGCGTGGATTTTTGACCGCTCAGGGTCGTCAGTGCCCCTAACCGCACATTGTACAAAGGGTCAACTGCACTCTGTTCCTTTTCGCGGCTGAATGATACTCCGTTGTCCAGACGGACCACAATTTTGCTTATACATTTGTCCACTGATAGACATTTGGGCTGTTTCCACCTTCTGGCTACTGAAAAATGCTGCCATGAACACCTCTGGACAAGTATTGGTTTGAGTCCCTGTTTTCAATTCCTTCAGGTATATACCCAGGAGTGGAACTGCAGGGCTCATACAGAAATTCTACTTTTTGCAGAAGGGCCAAGTTGTTTTCCACAATAGCTACGCTATTTTGCATTCCTACCAGCAACGAATGAAGGTTCTCGCAAAATCTCTTTTAAACATACCTAAATTATTAAAAAAAAAAATTTCCTGAAATGATTTTCATTAATGCTGACCTTTGCAGATCATGAAAGGCTTAGGGGATTTATATAACAGCTTTCCTTTAACAGACCTTGTGAAATCTCTAATCCTCAACTCCCCCGATCAAGTATGGAGAATATGTTAATCACCAGAACGGACACCCAAGACATTTACAATCTAGCCGGCTGCCCAAGACTAACCCCCAGGACAAATTATAAAACAAATGGAAGTCCAAATGTTCCCTCAAATGCAAGGAAGCATAAAATACAGATTTTAAATGCAACGAGAATTTACAACAGACAAGGGAGAGATGCATGGAAAACACGGCGGCCAAAGAAAGATGAATAGGGAAACAAAACAGAAGTCCTTGAAGGGCGGTTTTAATAAAGAAGAAAAACAGTAACTGTGCAGAGCACTTAGCGCCACGGCCCGCCTCCATCCCGGCCAACGGCCCGCCTCACCGACGGGGGCGCCCAGCTCTATTAATGCGGGTTAGCTCAGGCAGCGAGCGCCCTGATCAGGAGACACTGAAGAGCTGGGACCCTCCGCCTCCCTCGCTGGCACCGGGCACTATCTCATTTCCCAAGGGCGGCGGGGAGCATATCTCCTGCAGAAGAGCCCTCTCCTACCTGCTAGGAAAGGCAGTGTTGTCATGTTTCCTTAGAAATGTTCAATTTCTGTGGCAAAACAAACCCAGCAATTCTCATGCTGTGCAGGCAAAATTGAAAGTATTTAAGTGTGGTGAGTCTTGCTCGCTAGATGGGAAGAGGGATAACATGAATATGTACAGAGTCCCTCCTGCTTCCTCTCTGGTACCCGGAGGACACGACCGCACGTGCCTTCCTTCCGCAGCAGGCAGTTAGACTGAGTGCGGGGAGTTTTACCAAAGAGCAGGTGTGCAAGGGGCTCGGCACACCCTGCCGTCAGCCGGGGGGGCCGGGCGCGGGGTGGGGGGGGTGCGGCCCCACTGCCCTGTGCGCCAGGTGGTTCCTCCCTGGGCAGAAGCCCGCAGAGCCGGCACTCGGGCGTCGCAGTTATCCGCATCCTTCCCGTCCTCACGTTTAGGGGCACGCTCTTGGGGCCAAGGCTGACTTGCGCCCGAGTCCACCGTGGGGTGACATGCGGACGCGTGGCCTGCCCTGGCAGACACGCACGTGCGCTGTGGCCGCGCGCCCACGCCGTCCGGTCTCTGGGCTGGACGTGTCCTCTTCAGAGTGGGTGCGGACACTGCCCGGACAGGCCTGTCCGGCACGCCAAGGGCACCGTTTCACTACCACCGGGACAGGGGCCGTGGCTTGTAAAAACCAAGCAGCGTGCAAATCCAGCTGCCGCACCAAACCAAGCCTCGCTCGGGGCTCCTGATGTGACAGGAAAAGGCATTGTGGCTCCGCGGCACTCTCCAGAGGACAGGACGCCTGTCTGCGTGAGGCGGGGAGGGCAGGAGGACGGACAGGACGCTGCTCACATCACACGCATTCCTGAGCCTACCCGCAGCCGCTAGCCCTCTCCAGCCCTTGGGGGCAAGCCTGGAGGCCCTCTGCAGCTGTGCAGGGGTCATCCAGACAGAGTGGACATACAGGCTGCACTCGTGGGTTGGCTACCCACACGTGGGTGACCCCGGGCAAGGCCCGGACCACACGGCCAGACGGGGAAGCTGCTGCTGTCCCAGCTCCCTTCAGAGTTATGATAACAATCACATGAAGCCACGTTCCTGGAACACTCAGGAAAGATGAACAGCCATCATCACCATCACAACCAAAGGCCTGGGCAAATACAAACTGGTGCTTCCCCCTCACAGAGAGTGGGGCCCACTCGGCCCTTCTGCCAATTTCTCTGGTGCCTTCCAATCCTGAGGCTTTCATCCAAACGTGTGTGCCCATAAGAGACGTTCTTTCCAAAGAAGCCACGGCACCCCCTCCAGGGCCAAGGGTACCCTGCAGTGTCTCACACACAGTAGGGACTGTTCTGCTGAGTATAGCTTATAAAGTGATGCACTGAGATGAAAATACGGGCCTTTCCATACAAAGCACGACACAGAACATAAACATGAAAAGTTGGGGGAAAAAAACTGTAAATGGCACAGTTCTCAGAGAAAATCATCTTTGGTCTTACATCTTCCGTCAGAAGCCTCGTTTGGATCTGCATGGCACCAAACTGAGAGTCAGACGTGAATACATTTCTTTCAGGGGCAGCCCTAACACAGGACAGGACAGCAATTAACTGGCAACATTCTGAAAGCTCAGTTCTCGCTTAACTCTGTCCCCGTGTCTAAGTGTGTGACTTGTGGAGACTTCCCGTCACTGCTGGTATGTCCACCTGGGTTAGCTTGGGAGAGCCCTGGGAACACAGGTAGAGGGAAGAGAAGAAAAAGGAAGAACGAGGAATGTTACAATTAATAACCTACAGAGGCGTCGGGGTGGCTCAGTCGGTTAAGCGTCCGACTTCAGCTCACATCATGATCTCAAAGTTCGTGGGTTCGAGCCCTGCGCTGGGCTCTGTGCTGACAGGTCACAGCCTGGAGTCTGCTTCAGATTCTGTGTCTCCCTCTCTTTGCCCCCTCCCCCACTCACACTGTCTCTCTCTCTCTAACATAAATAAACATTAAAAAAAAGAGAGAATAATCTATACACGCAAGACTCAGAAGAGCTGTGGAAAGCTTCAACACAGTGCCGCTAACTTGCAGAGACTTTCATGGTCCCCAAGGCCTTTATGGAACATCATGGGATCCAGAAGCTAAGGAAATGGCTAAGAGACTCATCCTGCATCACATGGTTGGTGGGATGCTGGGACCCAGGTCTCTGTCCCCACGGCACCTCCCTAGATTGAGCTGGTGTTAGCTAGTCATTTCAGCTCATTGTAAAATCATTTGTAACATCAGCCCTGGTTCTCCCACAGGGTTTACGAGCCAGACCCTGGCCCCAGGAAGCTCAGAGTTTCCTTGGAGATCAAATGGATGAATGACTAACAAGACGATTGCACTAGATCTAAATGTTTTGAGGAGGGAGAGATCACTTCTGGTCATGGCAGATTTGGCTCTTGAGTTTCACAGAAGGGAAGTGGAACAGGGCTGGGTTCGGGGGTCTGGGTGGGACGCAGTGCAGGGGAGTTACCGGAAGCAAAGGCAGCAGCACCGTCTCCTGGCAGGCATGGAGGCCACACGGGGTGAGGGGAAGGCTGGGCCCCTTGGAATAGGACTTTGAATTCCAGGTTAGGACCCAGAATATGGGAGCTGTAACCGGGAATAGAGGAAGGGCATAGAATCAAGGAAGGAGATTTGGGGAATGTCTTCTGAGGAAGAAAAGGGAATGATTAAGAGCAAGGAAAGATACCTCCTTGGAACTAATGCAGAGAGAGCAGCCTGACAGCACGACAGGGAGAAGCAAACAGGGGTAGTGTGGCCATGAGCTCTAATCTGCAAACCAGCAGACCTCTCACCGCCAGGACAGTCATAGCAGAGGACCTGTGTCTCAAACTGGCTGCTCTGAGCTGCAGAGGGCACAGTGAAATTACATTTACATGCTGGTGGCTCTCTTGTTTCTTCTACAGGAGCAAGCAGAAAGCTCCTGTCAGCGCAGAGGGAAAAGAAGGAATGTGGCTCTGCGCCCAGCATGTGGCCTTGGGCCATGGCCCAGTTATTGGGGTGCATGACCCAGGCCCTGCTGCCAGAACTGGTCTCGTCATGCCTGAGATCACTGCCGGGGACAGGGGCCCCTCTTCAAGGTCTGTCACTTAGACGTAGACGAGCTAACACACCGCGTCCAAGATGGCACGCAGGCACCCTCTCTCTGTGGAGGAAAGAAGACCTGCCCTGCAAAACCAGCATGAAAACCCCCTCAGATGGGGGGCCTGCCACAGGGAAAAGCTGGTTTGGGGAAAAACTGGGCTATTTCACACATGGGTGTGCTGGCCATGGCCACAATAATGGGAAAGCCAAGGGCAGCACCCCATAGGCATAATAAAGCTGCATGACCAAATTCCACAGACTTACTCTTCTTTCTGGACTTTGACACTTTAGAGGGAACAATGTGTCACTTCTGTTTCCGGCAGCCACTGTCCCTAAGTTTTAGAGGACAAGTCCATGACTTGTCCCACAAAGCAGCACATAAAATAAAGAAACAGCATGATAGAAATGCTGCTGTCATAAGCAGCTGTTTATTCCCCAGAGTTGTTTCTACAGGTTGCCCTGTCCGGCCATTTCCAGAAATGTCTGTTACCCTGCTGGCCATCCTGTTGCAGGATGGACAAATCTCTTTTGCCAGAACACAACACAACACAACACAACACAACACAACATAACACAACCAGGAAGAAAAACCAGGCAAGATAAGGTTTAAGGGTTTAATGTTACCAACATTTTCCTTAGAGGTCTTTATGGGTGAAGAGATCTAAACTTTTTATTTAAGAATTTTTTATTTAAGTTTTTGACCTAAGTGCCATGAGTTCTGGTCCACGTACAGATCTGTGGTGCCACTGCCACAATCAGGACCTGGAGCACTCCCATCTCCCTGAGTCCACCCGGCCCTGCTGCTCACTTCCCCAAGTGACAAAATCTGATCTCAGTGCCAGGTCTATTTATATTCGGGGGGGGGGGGGGTGTCACACTCAGTGCATTTTTATTTGCCACTATAAGTTCTCATTTACAGAAAGAAGAGAACTAGAACTCCTTCACTGGAGGGCAGTGAATGATGAAGAAGCGACACCAACAGTTTGTCTCTCGTGTGCTGGCCAAAAAATTTTATTCTGTGGTCAACGTTTACATAAATCAGGTTGTGACTGAAGAGCACACATCCCCTGTCACAAGCAGCAGGACCAGAGGGGGCTCCAAATATGGGAAATTCTATGGACCAGTCTACCTGCTGCCCATGAGCATGCACACCCAACACACCCACACCAACACCCACTCACGCCAATACTCACACCTCCAACACACACACATGAAACCCACATTCGGCACACACACGACACATACTCACATATCCAAGACACCCAACGTCCACACCCACCAACACACACTCATACACACCAACACACTCACACCAACACCCAACACACATACACACACGCTAAACCCACTCAACACACCCACAATATACACTCACACACACAACACACACACAAAATACATACTCAAATATCCAACACACCGACACATCCAATACCAACCCCGACACACAATCATACCAACACACTCACATGCCATCGGACGGTTTCTGAACAGTCTCTTACATCACTCCAGTCTTCGCTCCTTGACCTTCTGATGTTGGCAGAGATGGCGAGTGGACGCGGGAAGTCCCGGCAGGTGTCAAACGCAATACACCTTCACGAGGCTTCCAGGGTGCCGTTCTCCACTCTCCGAGGCCCCTGTGCCCGGCCCAAAGAGCGTAGTACTTCACAGCCTTCCTCCGGCTCACCAGTGGCAGCAGGGTGGCGACAGCCCATGCCCTCAAGTGAGGAACAGCGCCCTGTCTTTCTATCCACACCAACACAGTTCCGTCACCTCTCCCTCCCGCCTCAGAGGGGGGATGTCGCTCCTGTCCTCCGATGCTGACCCCTTCACTGTTGAGCTGGACACCGTCCCTCCCTGACGCTGGAGGAGACCCACCAAACACACTCCCTGCACGCGGGCCCTCCTTCGTTTAGCACCTGTCGAAGGTAAAGCACGGTAGCGGGCCTCCACGTCGATAGAAATGATGAAGAAATCATGCACGATCCCAAGAAGCTTGGGAATACTGGGGATGTTGATAGCTAATAATGACACACACAGGCCAGACTGAGTACAGGCTAGACCAGAGGCGCCTAACCGTGAAGGGAGCCCAAGGGAAAAGCATGATGGTTATGACAGGCGCCTCGGGCCAGGCTAGGCGCACACAGGTGAGTCAGACACACGCAGCTTGTTCGTTTAGTCCTTATAAAAGCTTCGGCAACGGCTGTGATTTTTCCCCCCGTAAGAGGAAAGAACAATGAGCCTCAGAGAGGAGTGGGAACTTGCCTAAAATCACACAGCTATACGGGAGCAGGTCTGGAATTCAAAGCCAAGTCCGCTGCCACACATGGCGATGAGGAGAAGAACGGTGGTAAAAACGCCCGCAGCTCACATTTACGCAGAGCTCACCATGCGCCGAGCTCATGTGCAGCAACGCTCGAGCAGCCGCGTTCTCTGCGGGAAATCTCTGTTCGCTCAGCTCACACGTATGAAGACAGAGTTGAGGGAGTCATGTCTAGCATGTGAGTAAGGTCCCCCAAGGAAGCAGGTAAGAGGTTAGAGGCCCAGAGGACGGCACCGTCTTCACACCTTCAAGGTTCTCTAGTCGGATCGTGCTGTGCTCGACCCCTTCTCCGTGCTAGGGGAGTCGCTTCTAATTTTCTGCAAAGGTATAATGGGACATGACAGATGTTGGCTGATTTCAGGGAACTAATCTGTTAAAAGCCGAGTCAGCTGTCTTCAGGTTTTAAATTGAAATCTCACAGGTGGAAAGGCAAGATGTGAATGACTGTTTCTGGTGAGATGTGTACGTTCCCCCAAAGGCTGCCACTGCAGACCCATACGATCGGGTTCAGAGATGCCGGACGTCACGGGCCCAGGGTTCGGGTGACCAGTGACAGAACACAAGCAACCGGGTGTGTGAGGGTGTCTGCCGTGTGGCAGTGTGAGCTGGGCTAAAACATATGGGGCCACCAATGCTATTCATTCATTAATTCATTCATTCACGTGGCCGCTTAGCCATTGACTCATTCAACAAAGGAGCCATAGGGAACGGTGCCTGCACACGTCCTGAGTGTGCTTGGATGACACGGGAAGAGGAGCAGTTCCCTCCACCTCCCGCCACTGTGCCCTCAGGCACCTGCCCCTGCCCAGGTATTCTCTCTCAGAGCCCAGCCCATCTCCCACCTCCAGCAGGCACCTAGTCAGCTACAAAAGGAAGGTGGGGTGGAGGCGGGATTTGTTAATGTCAGCTCTTAAGTCCTATCTCCAACTTCTAAAACACCAAACAAAGTTTGGAGTTCGACTCTGAATTCTTAGCCTATACGGTCCTTACATTTGCCTAAATGGGCATTTCCCTTTTAGTCGCTTTCCATCTAAACACACCTCACATGTGATTGGATTGGCGGGGAGGACCCAGAAGGAGGTCTGGGCGTGGTGCTGTAGCACACACCCCGGGGCCTTTCGGGCCATGGGTGTGGTCCCTCTGATTTCAGCTGGTGACACGTCCCCTTTCTTTTCTGCTGCAGCCTCCTCTCAGTCTGCCCCAGCCCACACCAGCTCACACCAGCGTGGCCCCACACAAAGGCACAGGACCCTCAACCTAGGGGGGTGGGTGCAGAGTCCCAGCCTCTGGCCCTTCCAGGGCCTGATCCCAAAGGCCTTCAGTGGCCCCCTTGGAGGGAGAATGGGGCAGCTCCCTAATTTTCCCGTCACTTCCCCATTCGCTATGTCTCCCAGAAGGACTCTAGGCACCCAAGTCCTGCCTCAGGCTCTGCTTTGGGAACACCCAACCTGAGACCTTCATTCCCACAGCGCCAGCATCTGCATCTCTGCCTGGAAACGAGGGCCCATTACCCAGGGCCCAGTACCCAAGACCGAGAGCCCGGATCCTCCAGCTGGCTTTAAGACTGGTCAGCAGCCAACAGGGCCGAGGGAGAGAGGCGACTCCGGGCTTGTCTTGCACACTCTGCCTCCTCGGTTTAATAAGAGATGTCTATGCCGGGGGACAAGGGCAGGGGAACCTAGCACACCCAACCACTGGCTCCCCAAGGACAGCTCATTCTGTTACAGATTTGGGGGCAGAGCCGCATAGTTGACGGCACTCCTACTCATTTCTTGAAACCTCAGCACAAAGCACAGTGTCTGGCACATCTTCGGAATTCAAAAAATTACTTGTTCGATGCATAAATGAGGATTATAGCTCCAAACCCGCTGTGGCTCGAGGGAGAGCCCAGCAGCTACAGCGCGGTAAATGCTACATCTATCGTAAAGCATGAAGAGAGTAACCCGCATCATCTCCTCTGCCGCTCATCTGCTTTCTCACCTCACCCGACCAACCCACCTCCTAACCACCCACCTGCCAGTTCACCAACACACACGTCTCCTACCTCACCAACTACTTTTGGATCTTCACTGTCACCACCACTGGGACATAAGGGGTTTGATCACAGGTGAAGGATCAACAGCTCGATGCCAGGCCGTCACCGGCAGCTCTGTTCTCCCATCTCAACCGGGCACACGGTATGCCCGCTGGGGGGTAGGCAAGGGGTGAGAGATTTTGGAACCCCCGCCACCCAGAGGAACAGTCCTCAGAGGACAAAATGATGATGGTGGTGGGGATGGGGATGGTGATGGTGATGAAGAGCAGGTGGAAGGCAACTTCTGGACGTGATGGAACTGTTTGCGGCAGACTGTGGTGACGGTTTCACGGTGCATACTTATCTCCAAACCCATTACGTTGCACACGTTAAATATGCACAGCTTTCTGTATGCCAGTCATACCTCATTAATGTTTTAACAGCAGAATTAGCTATAGAGCTTGTTTAAATGTATGTCACCTGGCCCCACCCCCAGAGAGCCTGTTCATTAGATTTGCTTTGCAACTCAGGAATCTCCATCTTATTTTTATTATTTTTTAATTTTTTCAAATGTCTTATTTCAGAGAGAGAGAGAGACAGAGGGAAAGAGAGAGAGAGAGAGAGAGAGAGAGAGAGAGAGAGAATGTGAGCAGGGGAGGGGCAGAGAGACAGGGGGACACAGGATCCAAAGCAGGCTCTGTGCTGAGAGCAGACAGCCTGATAACGGGGCTCAAACTCACCTACCGTGAGATCATGACCTGAGCCGAAGCTGGATGCTTAACCAACTGAGCCACGCAGGCGCCTCAGGAATCTCCATTTTTGAGAAGTACTTGGGTGGTTCTGGGGCAGGAGGATCCTTAGATTACACTTTGGAAACAACAGGCTTATGCCTCGAGGCCCAAAGTGGTTCGGGCCCAGCCCCAAAGCCGTCTGGCCCACTGTCCTCAGGTTTCGGGACACGTAGTTGGTATCCCTGCAGCAAGGCAGGAAGCTGGGCCAAGTTTCCGGGGCATTAACGCTGCTCAATCTCTAGGGTTGCTCGGCTTTGCCCGTGTGGTCCGTGAAGGTGCAGGTTATTTCATGGTCTTTGAAGGTGTGAGTGTGTCTTTGCATGTATGTGCCTGTCCGCTGCATGTGTCCGTGTGTGTGTCCTTCCCTGAGGTGGTGTGGGGGACACCTGTGCCCGTTGGCATCTCTGCTGCAGCCACGTGTCAGCTTCTGCCACCAAGGCGCCACAAGGACACCTTTGTCTGCAAACGCCATGCACGGGTTTACGCTGTGGCACGCAGCTGGTGTGCACGAACACTTGCATACGTGGGTGCGCGTAGGAGGGAAGGGCACTTGGGCCGATGTAGTCGAGCACACACGAAGCTTCCCACTTGAGCTTTCCAGTAAGAAAATTTTAATTTCAAATTATTTCACCGTACGGTTCAAGGTCCCAGAGATGAGTAAAGGGAAATTGAAGATAACCTACCAGCTGGACAACTTACTGGTTACTTCTCAGACAAGCTGCAGCCCTAAAAGCTTTCACGTATTTATGGCCGTCTCCCTGGGTGGATGGCATTGTCAATGGGTTGAGTATTTCACTTAATACCCTCAAACTGGAGCCTTGTCCTGTTGTTATCTGCTAGTAACAAAAGACTCATTTAAAAAGCCAATGCCTGCAATGTGATTGGTTTCTACACTCTTCAATCAAACCTAACTTCTAGTCAGGCATCTTTTATACTTTATTATCTGTACAAGTTACGTAATTTTTGAAACTACTTACATTTATGGCTTTATGAAGCTATGCCCCTCTTCTGAAGTGACTCAGAGTATGGCATTTTAGAATGTGCCGTGTCCCCTCCTGATAGAGAGGCGATCATGGAGGGCTCCCAGTTTGGGGTAAGAAGGCCAAACTCAATCCACAGGAGAGAAAACAGTCCCAGGGCCACAGACAAAACCACCGACTCTGACCCACCATACGGCCAAACACAGGCCCTGGTCATAATGGGGTCCAGATGCAAGAGTGTGGATGGCCCCGTTGACGTTCTATCAGTGACTCAGTAGAACACAGTGAGCTGGGGACACACAGGGCCAGGAGAGGGGTGGAAGCCTCCTGACCCTTCCAGAGCCTATCACTCAATAGCAGGGGTGGGATTTGAAACCAGGTTCCAAAGAGACGAGAGCTTCGGAATTGTGCCTTAGAGAAAGCAAAGTCAATAAACAAAAGAAAGCAAAACAAACGGATAGAAAACTATCCCCTCTAGGCCAAGTATGCAGTCACAGTACCTGGAAAGTTAAATGCACTAAAAGTGTTCACATTTATACTGGGGGGGGGGGGGGGGGGGGGGGAGGCATCATAATCCAGGGCTTATTCCTAAACAACTAGTACTGTCTCCTAACCTCTGCGTTTCCCCCACTCTGTTTTTCTTTGCCATTCCCGTTGAATAACTTCATTAACATCCTTAACTTCGTTCAATTACTCTGTTGTTAAATCCCAGCCCCATATGCCTATGTTAATGTCCACGATCAGACCTGATTCCCCTAACCCTTACTTTCCGACTCAAGCCTTCAGCTCCTTCCAGATGTGACCATCTTCCCTCATTTATGCCGATCCTGGTGCCTCCCAGGCTCCCCTACCCCCATCTCTCATTTCCTGTAAGACCCACCTCAACATTCCTCCGATACAGCTCTTGCTCTATAAATCTTCCCTGTTAGCCCATCTTGCAAATTCTTTCACTGACTTTGAATTTCTTTAACTGGTTTGCTCATGATTTGCTCCCTCCAGGCTCAATGAGTATCTGCAGAGTGATCAAACACTGGCAATAGCAAAACATCGGAATTACACTCTGGGTGATTTGTTTGTGTCCTGTGATCACCTCAGAGACACCATAAACTCCTCCAGATGAGTGATCTCTCTTTACCTTGTTCCCTTTAGTAGGTCTACCACAGGATGCACAGTAGGTACCTAGTGAATGGCAGATGAATGGAACTGAATTAAAATAGACCTTCACCCCACCTAAAACAACCATGTAACCAATCTGAAGACAGACTCTGCAACCAAAAGAATTAGACAAAAAAAAGGTTAGATTATTCTAAAGAAGGAGATTATCTGGCCATTTTTTATGTCCTAAATTTTTATGCCCATTGTTTTTTTGAGGTTTTAGTAACGGTCTTAAGTGTTCCAAATTAAGTCTAGACGGAGTGTTCTGAATTGCCAGAAACAAAAAAAAATCCACACATCTTAATCACTGACTATCCTTTGCCTGAATGGCATGTCTTTCCATTTGTTTTTCCTGAGAGTAGAGCTTAATATTTGGTCCTGTTTTTAGTTTGCTGATCACGCCTATAGTGGAAATACCCCCATGTCGATTTACCATTGGCTTTCCCTCCACCAGAAAACAACAACAACAAAAAAGCAAACAAGCCCCACAAAAACTGGTATGGATGTAGATCAAATAAGGAAATGGCAGAGACTTCCAAGGTGAGGTAACAAAAGTAAGTTACCTACGACTCCATTTCTTAGGGTGTGAGCATGTGAAAAGTGAGACCATTAAGGAAATCTTTCTCCCTAGCAGTATTTCTTGGAGTGGACCTGAGGCCACCTGCACAAGCTCACCCCCAACTGTGTACAGTGAAGTATGTGTGCGTGTGTGTGTGTGGGGGGGGATAAGGTGGGGGGGGTGGAGACTCTCTCTGGAGGCACTCCTCTGGAATTCTGATTTGGTGGGTATGGGCAGGACCTTGGTAGAAATGTGTTCTTAACAAGCTCTCCTGGTGATTCTTATGCACGATACAGTTTGAGAAGCAACGGGATTTGGCAGTTAACTATGTAACAGACCTTCAAGTTGGAAGGTCAAGTAGGAAGGGGATACTCATGCATCAGATATAAAAAACTAAAAAAAGGAGCCTCTGTTTCCTGAAAAACTCACAGTTGAGCTTGCCGCTGCAGTAATATGCCCCCAACCTCGGCCACCCAAATGCCAGAGTTCCCTCCCCATAACACCACCTACTTTTCCAGGTACCTTGGGCCGAGGACAGGAATGTCTATGTCATACTGTTTCCACATCACACGTCGGGCAAGGGAATAAGATGATATTTAATACTGTCCCATTTAAAATAAGGAGGGACAGGCTTAAGCGCCCGGCTTCGGCTCAGGTCAGATCTCACGGTTCGTGAGTTCGAGCCCTGTGTCAGGCTCTGTGCTGACAGCTCAGAGCCTAAGCCTGCTTCGAAAACGGTGTGTCCCTCTCTCTCTTCTCCTCCCCCATTCACACTCTGTCTCTCTCTCTCAAAAATAAACATTAAAAAAATTAAAGTAAAATAAGGAAGGGCATGCAAGTGTCCTCCTCTTTTAAAGGGAGAGGGGCGCCTGGGTGGCTCAGTCGGTTAAGTGTCTGACTTCGGCTCAGGTCATGATCTCACTGTTTGTGGGTTTGAGCCCCACGTTGGACTCTGTACTAACAGCTAAGAGTCTGGAGCCTGCTTCAGATTCTGTGTCTCCCCCTCTCTCTGCCCCTCCCATGCTCATGCTCTGTCTCTCTCTTGTCTTTCAGTAATAAATAAATGTTAAAAAAAAAAAAAAAAAAGAAAAGAAAAAAAGAAAGGGAGAGATCCCCAGGGGATAATGTACCCAGCATAGATATAGGGGGGTGCTGAGGGAACCAAGGGATCCACAGAAGGACAGATGCAGTGTGCTGACTTCCTTATCCCAGGCAGCTCAAACAGACACATTCTCTCAAGCTGTGGCTGTAAATGTCTTCCTTCTCAGATTAACAATGGACAATTGCAGATTTTCTTTCCATCCCCAGTGCCCGTAAGAGGCAATGCAATTGGGAAAATCAACTAGATAAATGTGGCCTGGAGTTGGCTGTCCCTCAGAGCTAGGATTAACACAGATAGAGCTGAAGACTGTCCTCAAACACCTGGATTGCTCTCGATGGTTGCCAACTACTCTGGGATTCAGATGAGGCCTGGGGAAGGAACAGAACATAGGGCTCAAACTGGGCTGGCTTTCATGTTGACTGTGCCCTTGAATCCAGAGCTGAGCCCAGAAAGTCACTATAAGGACCCGAAGCAAGCTTTTTGGCCAAAGTGACCCTGAGGAGGAAGAGGTCAGCCTGCTCAGAATTTTGGTTAACAGTCATCTAAGGGCCAAAGAAAAGGAGTCACATCACACCCAGGTGGAGGACCTTCCAAGAGTAACGGGGGTGCAGGGGCCAGAGGTGGAAGTTGGGGAGGGGGGAACTAAAGAGAGCCTTGGGACTGTCTGCAAAGAAGCCTTCCACGCCCACCAGATGCCCTGAGCTGGGTCCCAGGCCCCAGGTGCAGACACAAAAGCAAAGTAAACTGCAGAGACCATATGCTGGGAAAGGGACAGGCACAAGATGGTAAGATGTGAGGACATAAAGAATCCCAAAGTCAAAGTTACTGGATCCATCAAGTTGTACTCTGACAACTTGTATGCATTGCCTTTTTTTAAAAAAAAAAAAAAAGAAAAACAACAACAACAACAACAACAACAACAATCAGTCCCACAACCCTGGGATCATGACCTGAGCCGAAATCAAGAGTTGGATGCTCAACCGACTGAGCCACCCGGGCACTTCTGCATTGCCTTTTGAACAGTTTTTAAAGGTCCTTTTATAAGTCACCATGTTCACTTTCTAGTAAAGGCAAATAACACTGGTACCTGTTCGCTGAATGGCAATTTAGGGTAACTGAGTAATAAAAGCCCGAACACCAGCTATTCCTCAACCAGACCTGCGAAGGCGACAGGGTGATCACGCCGCCCAGAGCTACCCCTGGAAGAAGGGCCCTTTCTAAAGAGAACATGCGTCAGCTGTCTCACCGCCGCACGTCCTTGTCCTTCAACCCTTCCCTGGGGGTTCGCGCAGGGCCCTATCCCGCAGCCTCCAAGCTCAGGCCCTGCCTCCCCCTTGGCCACGGCGCGGCTCATGGTTTCCCTCTCCACGTGGCTCCAGAGCAGACGGACAGACAGCAAACTGCAAGCATGTGAGCAGTAGAACCGTCCCTCCCGGAGCTGGCAGGGAGGCAGGGAGACCAGGAGCGGAGGTCAGCAGAGGCTCCTCTTGGGCCGGGGAGATGGTGTGTCTGTGCATCTGGATGGAGTGGGAAAGGAACGCTGGGGAAGGACTGGGGTAGAGCCTGAAGAGCGGCTGTGGCCCAGCCTCCTAAAGGGGAGGGCGGGCCAGGGCCCCGAGACACAGCAGGGGTGGGGCCCAGAGGCCATTGAGGCCCCACTGGATGACGAAGGGGTGGGGACACGACCTGTAGGCTCAGACCTCCCAGGGAAGGAGGTGTGAGGTTATCTGCGGAGGCCTGCAGGCTGAGGGCGGTAAACGGGGCAGGGAGAGGGCAGCCTCGGGGATGGGTGACCAGTCCGAGGGGCCCACGCGCCTCTGGCACATTTCGCAGCCTTTCTCTGTGGCCTCAAGCATCAGGGTAGAAGGGCTCAGGCACACACGAGTCTTGGGACTTCGGTTTTATGGCCTACACGGCAACCTCTTAAATGCGGGTCGGCCCTGGCTTCTCACGGCAGCTCAGCTTCGCTCCTCGCCGACTTCCACCCTTGCGGGCCTGCTCACCGTCACCTCAAACACCGCCCATCACGGTCTCCCCAGAACGGACTCTCCTGCTTCCCGTTCCTTCCCGCTCCTCACACGCCGACCACGAGCTGGACAGTGAGCGAGGCACTCGGGCGTGGTGACAGTGAGCGTCACCAGGGCGCATCGTCCCAGCAAGCCCGAGGCCGGTGACTGGACTTCCCCAGCTGGTGGGCGAGGAAGTGAAGGCACGGAGAAACAAGGCAACAAGCCCACGCCACACAGCTCAGCGAGAGGGGGGATCCGGTTCAACCCGGCTCTCTCATCCGGGACCCACCAGAGCTGCTGTTTCCAACCCTAGCTGCTGTGCTGGGATCCCCAGAAAAGCTGTTAAAATAACATCCGTGCACGACCCCACACCCAGAGAGGCTGATTCAGCTCGTGGGGATTAGGACCCCCACCCGGCTTATTTTGCAACCCCACCCCTCACCCCCACCCCCGCAGGTGACTGCAACACACGGGCCAGGGCTGGGAACAAGTATGCCAGAGACTCCAGAGGGTCTGGCCGGGGTGTTGTGCTGTACCCCGGGGCCCAGCAATGTGCCTGGCACGCGCTGGAAGGGCAGTCAATCCTTGCTGACTGACAGAAGGAATGCAAACGCCACACTCCCCATCCAGGGCTCCAAACCTGGAGCTCCCACCAGGCATGAGCTGACTGGCCCCTGGGCCACACCTCACCCTCCTGCCCTGCCTCCTCCCTGGGGACAGAAAAGTCATTCTCCCCGCCTCACCTTCGTCCTGCCACCCCGTTCACCCGCCTCAGTGCTTGCTCCATGTTTAAGGATGCAGCTGTGGCCCCTTGGTCTGGTATTTCAGACCCCAACACCCCAGTTTATCCTTTCAATCACATCTGCCACCACCCAGGTGCCCCGCTGTGCGGGCGGGGGTCCTCCTCATCTCCCGTGCAAGTCTGGAGGCTTCCTGCAACAGTGACTCCGGTAGTGCCCGCCCCGTCCAGGCCTGGATCCTTCTCACCCATGAGGACCTAACTGCCCGGCGGTGCCCTTCACCCCAGCCTCCAGGGATTCCCTTCTGACTCCGAAGGTCTATGCCGAGAAGCCTACTTGGCTCCGGTCTCGCATGGCCTCTGACCATCATTTCCACGTGCACGTGTCCTCGTTTTCTGACTAAACTAAGATCACTTGAGGGCAACAACTGTGGGCACGTAATTTGGCTTCTCCCACAGTGGCCGCCACCGCCCGCGCTCCATGAGCGCCGCCAGGCCCTCGCCTCGCCATTTCATCTCTGTGAGAGTGGCCTTACCTGTAGTATCTGGACTGCAGGTAGGTGGAACACACAGCCTTGGACACGTGACTGGCCGAACCGAAGTCGATGACCTTCACTCTGTACGGCTGCCTAGACGGATCTACCAGCATGATGTTTTCCGGTTTGAGGTCGGCATGGATGAGACCGAGGCTTTTCAGCTTCATCAGGGCTGTGGCTACCTGCTGGAGGACTGGGCGGATGTACTTGAGGGGCAAGGGGCTGAACTTGTTCTGCTTCAGAAAGTCATAGAGGTTCTGCTCCAACATCTCAAAGACCAAGCACGTGTGGTTCTTGTGCTGGAAACACTCGTAGGCGCGGACAAAGTTGTAGTCGTCGGCGCTCTCTGTGCTCAAGCGGGCCAGGATGCTCACCTCGATCTGACCCTGCCGGGCATACGACGGGTGGTTCTTCAGGATTTTGATGGCCACGATCTCATTGGTGCCCCGTTTCCAGCACTTGACCACTTGCCCAAACGTCCCTCGGCCCAGGAATTCTAAAACTTCATAAGTGTTGGTCATGGAACACAGCACCTCATGCTGGACCAGCTGGTAATCACCCTCGCTGTTGGAGCCACTGTTTTTGGAGGTGGCAGTCGATGTGGTGGCAGTGGCTACAGTGGCCCCACTGGCATTATTCTGAATCATGGGTGGATGCTCTTCGATGATCTGCACGCTGCTCGTGTTCTCAATCTCCTCACTCTTACGCTTGAGTCCACATTTTTGGTAGGTATCGAGAAGGCTCACAGTGCTGCGACGCATCAGGTTGTGTGGTCCGCCGAGGACTTGCCCGGTGACAGAAGTGCTACTTGCTGATGTTACGACTATGTGCCCGGTGCTTCCTGGGAAGATGATGGTCTGCTCGTAAGGTAGGCTTGGGTTTGGGATCGGCAAGGAGGTGCTGACGGTTGTGGTGGCTGGCTGAGAAGGCGGGATGTTCTTGCTCTGGCTGTACACTTTGCTGTGGGAGCCGTACCCAGTCATGTCCCAGGCGGAACTCGGCTCCACTTTCAGTTTCTTCACACTACAGAAGGCACTTGATTGAAGGGTGTGAGGGGAGAAGACTTGCACATGTGAGGCCATACCTAGGAGGAAAAGAAAGGGAAAGACACGTATTTTAGTCTCCACGAAACGGACGAGCTCAGCAGTTTCATCTCAGTTGTGACCGGTGGCTTGGGTCCTAGACGATATTTTCCTCCCACTTCAAAGCAAGGTTGGGAAAGTGAACCTATCCACCCCGCCACCCCGGGGAAGCACATTCTGGTCACTCAGTTCGTGGGGCCGAGGAGTTCGTGTTCCGCCTGCCACCGTGGGGGGTGGGGAGGGGGAGAATTGTACAGTCGGTCAGGAATACAATCAAGACTCAGATACAGAGTTGGAATATCAGGACTTTGCTCGTGACTTATTTGTTTTTATAAATACTGTTTGTGATACAAACAGATTCTTCCCCAATTCTCGCTGGGTTGCGATCCTACTAAAACCGAGGACTGTATCAGGTGGCCCAGGTAACTGTTAGACTTAATTGTCCCACATGGTCTGCTACTCCTTGTCACAGACCCTGTTGGGTTAACTCGTTCGAAGAAACATCTTCCTCTACGGGGCCAGGCATGGCGCCACTCATGATCTGGTAGCTTCTGGATGAATCGTAATTACCCCCTGGGATCTTAGTCATCTTAAATGAATTCTCTAGGGCTGAGTAGATCAGCAGTTAGTCTGATGCTTTCATTTAGATGGTCTAAATAATACATTTTGTCATTTATTTTGTTTTATATCATTGAAACCTTTACTTTTTTTGTGGGGGGGAAGGAGTGGGTAGCACCATTTATGGGCTCTACTCACTAACTTTTCCTGCTGAATTCAACTATCCATAAATTTATCAATAAAGTACTGTTCTTTCGTACCAACATCTCAGCCACAATTTAGATAACCTCAGAAATCTATTAGACTATAACTCTGGAATATTGCACAATTTAGAATTTTGGTGATTCTAAAAACAAACAAAAATCATAGAAAAGTATCAAGGAAAAATAAGGCAAAGAAATGAGGAAGGTAAGTTCTTAACAGTGAAAGTGAAAACAAACACTGCTCATCATCTAACTGTAGTTGATAAACATTCGTTTTTTTGAGAGAGAGAGAGAGAGAGAGAGAGAAAGAGAGAGAGAGCGAGCAGGGGAGAGGGGAAGAGGAGAGAGAGAGAATCCCAAGCAGATTCCATGACCAGCGTGGAGGCCAATGTGGGGCTCAGTCTCACAACTGTCAGATCATGACCTGAGCCAAAATCAAGGTGGACGTTCAACCAACTGAGCCACCCAGATACGCCATAACCATTTCTCATAGAAGCACAAGGACAGTGGGATTTCCATCAAGGACTGCTGTTTTCTAGCCATCCTTGTGTTCCTGTCTCAGACCCCTCGCATTACCTAGAGTGGTCATTAAACATTTTCCTTCACACCCTGTCACCTGTCACCCTAGCCACCCTCCCTCCCAGCAGACACCTTCCACTTGTCCAGGAGCCCAACACCTGCAGTCTTGCTTTCCACCTTTATTCTCTTCATTTCAGAACATTCCTGAATCTACATCCAGCCCCCATCCTTTCTGCTTTCTCCCCGGTCTCAGAGGAAGCTGTGTCTCTCATTTCCAACCTCCAAATCTCCTTTCATTCTCATGATTCCTCCTCCCCAGTTCCCTCCACTGTCCTCTCCCTCTCCCAGAGCTTTCAATTTCTGCTTGTTAATTAGATCCAGGTCCTTAGTAGGTATTTAATAAAGTTTTGCCAAGCAAATCAATGACTTAATCTTTTTCTGCCTTCCTGTGTCACCGTGTCACACATTCCCAACTTAGAAGGTAAGAAGAGTAACAGCCATACTCTCCCCCTTTAATTTTTTCCTTCTCACCTGTCATCAGTGGTTTATGCTCCCTTTTCTTCAAGGCTCTCTCCTTAGTCTAGGCCCCCATCCCGCACATCCACACACTACAGCGCTGTGTTCTGCAAGGTTCTTAAAGGTAAATGACTTCCTAATTGCCTAAACCAATGGCCCCTTTTCAGCCCCTATTCTCCTTGACCTCCCTGCAACATCTGATATGCTGACCACAACTTCCTTCTCGATGCTCTTATCTGTGCTTATGAGAATCTGTAATCTCCTCCTCCAGTGTCTGATTGCACACCGTGTGCCTGGGTGGTTCCTTTTCCTCTTCCTCCTTTAAAATGTTGGTATTTCCAACATTTTGACTCTGTTCTCTCTGGAAGATATTCATTCAAACAGTTTGAGCTGTCATTTTTATGCAGGCGACTCCCACCGTTTATCTCAGGCCAGGTTCTCCCTCTTATCTTCCATTAGGAAGTTCTGCCTCCTGCAACGCCAAAGACTATCTCCCAAAGCTGAATTCCTTATCTTCTCCTAAAACTTTAGCCATCTCACGCCCCTTTCTAAC
This sequence comes from Prionailurus viverrinus, assembly GCF_022837055.1. Lineage (NCBI taxonomy): Eukaryota > Metazoa > Chordata > Mammalia > Carnivora > Felidae > Prionailurus > Prionailurus viverrinus. The sequence continues at coordinate 154,957,667 of NC_062562.1, forward strand.
ATCCCCCTTTCTGTTCATAGAATATTCTTCTAGTCACTTGGTTCCAAAAATGTGGATTTACCTTTGATGAGTCTTCTTTTATCCATGGACAACGTACTAATCTTATTAATTTCTCTTTCTTTCAAAATGTCTTCTGTAGCCATCTCTGTATTTCCATTCTGGCTGCCACTTCCATGATTAAAGCATTTATTTATCACTTCCTAATAGGACTAGGGCCAATGCCAACATCTGGTCTACCTGAGAAGTCTTTTCCTCTAACTTGTCCATATTCAGTCACCAGATTAATCTTCCTAGAATAATTCTAGGCACATTACTCCCCTGTCCAAAAACTTTCAGTGTCTTCTTAGTGTCTACAACATAAAGCTGAGGACTCTTTCACTTAACGCTATCACATTCAATTTCAATTACCTTCTTGGTTTCATCTCCAACGAAGAACTATCCTCAACCCCCAACTTGAATTAAGCAGTTCTATCACTGTTTCTAGAATGTCTCTACACGTCCTACCTCCACACTCCTATCTCCATTCCCTCATCTGGCACGCCTTCAAAGTTATTCAAAGACAAGACAATTTGGATCCCTCCTCTTCCCAGACCTCACCAACCCACAGTGATCATTCCCGAATCTCTTTCCCTACAGCACTTACCACCATATGCACTATCCATTTGGCCACAAATTGTACCTCTGCCTTGCAAAATCTTGTCTTGTTGAGCTGAATTACTTATTTTTTTGTGCTATTTCACTTGTTACACATTTAGGTCATGTTTCCATAACCAGCTTATATTCTGGGTCCAAGAGCTACAGTTTATATTATCCATGGCAGGCACTCAGTTGATGGAATAAAAGCACTCTAACTGGCCAGACCTCCAGGAGAGCTTAGCTCTCTGGCCATAGAGCAATGACCAGTCATGGGCACCTATGGGACCTGGCCATCCCCTGGAAAATAAAGAAAAACCTGTCGCTATCTTCCCACCCATACCAAGGCTTTTTTAAAAAAAACGAGGCAGGGGTTGGGCAGCTCCTGCCCTGATGTCAGCACTCACAGTCTATCGGTACTTTCAGTCCGGACATGCTCTGACCGTCCACAAGCAGCCTCAGCCTGACACCCAGCACCTGCTCGGAGCCCCACCTTCAACCTGATCCCGTAGATCTAAGAAAGGCTTCCCTTCCTGTTTGGATCCTGAACTCCAATATCTACCTATGCAAAATGACTACACCTCCATATACATCTTTCGGCCCGGCAAGACCATTTTGGCTTGCTTATTCAGAATCTACACTTTACCTATTTTTTCCCCATTGCTCTTTCCGTTCAAGTCAACCTCCCTCTAATTCTGTCGTAATACTGAAAATGTTGTTTTCTATAGTCACCAGTACTAAATATTCATATTGTCCTAGATGTTGTCCACTATGTAGAAATAACCAGTCCCTCGACTTTTAGTAACTTATCTACTGGAGGCAAAGCGTTTCCTTTGTCCTTTGCTACCTCATGTGCCCCTCATTCCTCAACGCTCAAGTACTTGGGGAGGGAAGGGTCGCATGGCATTGGAAGAAAGTTGCTGATGTTACATAAGGGAGAAGTGGCTCTTTTCTCTATTTTCACTGTTTCAAAAACATTTTGTAGAAAGGCCAGAGTGTAGAAGTGGAAATTTACAGAGGGGAAGAGGATGGCTTATGACTTATTTGTTATTGGGATGACAGCCAAGGGTCATAAAATTGTGGAAATCATCGCTGGCTACCTCTGGTGACAGATGCCCGGGACCAGAGAGGAGATGCACGTGGCTAACAATGCCCTTCATCGCGCCTGGGGCCTCAAATGCTATTCCTCAGGATTACCATGATTCTCCAGATTTTAAAATCTCAAGTACCCACTAGGCTCTGGGCCAGATGTACTATGGACAGGGTAAGCACACGTCAGACTTTGTCTGGGACAGTCCAGAGTTACTCTTTCCAATCCATTCTCACAAAGGTCCTAGTTTGAAAGCTAGGAAGACAATTGATGGGTTTAGGCTCCCAGGATTAAGCGGAAAAATCAGGCCCCGACCCTAGACATTCCAACCAAAACAATTCTATGTGCCTCTTTGTCTCTGTCTTAATGGTTTATTGATAAATTCCGTTTTCTAGGATTAAGAGTAATTTTTTCCACCTAAAAATAAGAATAACTAAATATCTTCCTGATTTTCCTGAAGGATTAGCGCACAAGATTTTTTAAAAATGTCATTTATTAAAGGACTGGCTCATTTAGTTCTTTTTTCTCCCCCTGCTTAGTTGCTTAGTTTCTTCATAATTTTTTATTTCACAACTAGAAGAACTGAAAAGTTGCTTCACATCTGAGTACATTTCCTTTCCATTTCACCACCCCAAAATTATCTACTGGAAGATCAGACTCTGGTGAAACCATGGGGATGAGTGAGGGTTCAACTATGATTTAAAAAGAAATTAAATTGAATTCAACTTCACTGAATTCTACCAAAGCTTGAGAGAAGGAATTGTAAGTAAAATAATGGCACCATTTCCCGCAGTGGATAAGGTTTAATTGTGGTTTGGCAGATGTGAAATAAGATTACCACACAGAATCCAGTTATATTATTCGCGAGAACACAATCGTGAGCACCACAATCGTGAGCACCTTGGTGTAGAAGGTACACACATCCCCACTTGCCCAAATCCTCTGACACACACTTCTGCTGAGTAATGAGTGTTTGATAGGAGCAATCAGGAACTTAAAGGAAGGATTAATTCCCATACCCGACGGGATGCCGTATCTGTATCATAAATCAAATTATTACATGAAGATATCGTCCAGTTCTAGAATATTTCAAAAGAAATGTCAAAAATACACGAATGTTAGAAATGAGCACCTGAATGGATATTTTTCAACATCTAGGGTTAATCTGAAAAACCCTTGATCACCCTGTAAAACATGATAATTGGACGCCTCGGGGCTTGAAAAGTACTAGGAAAAAAATGTCTTCATGGACATGCAAAACCATATTCATACAATTTTAATGATAGTCTCCCTGCTTATCAAGTTTATATTTCACAACTAGTGCAAAGATAATTTCAGATTAGCCAATTTTAAGTGATATATTTCCAAAATAGTGTACACTAAATGCCTGTGGGGCTTTTACATTGTTTTCAATCAAAGTCGGTTTATCCTCTAGTGGTGTCACGTTAAATATACAGTCTACTCCATCAGAGCACAGTTGAGAAGCAAACATACACTCGACAGAATTCTTCTGTCGATAATGACAATAACAATACTACTGACTGCATTAAGGGTCCTCTCTATAAAAAAGGCTGGGGCTGGGCACAGAAGGAAACACAAAGACATCTAACACATCAGCATTGCCTAAAGGAGCCTCAAATCTCATGGGTTTGTCAAGTTCACTGCAAATTAAAAAACAACAGGCAATTCTAGGCAACTTTAAGTAACTAGTCAAGCTAAACATGACAGGAGTTTAGAGGAGCTAAGACTTGAGCTGAGATTAGAGAGAGGGGGTATCTTTGAAATGTTCCAGGTCCTGCTAACTGGTGTAAGCAAACTGTGGGGAGCAGCCGGCACTAAGGCCCTATGCCCTCAGGAAGTTTAGGATTTGCTTGGAGATGACAATGTAGGGGCATTTTACATAGGAAAACAACAAATGCTAAATGAATAAACAACCGTGTGTACCAATAGCCTACCCACCCAGAAATGTCATCTTCTAACTCAGTCTTTCAGAAGTAAGTTTTGAATACTCAGTAAGGCTGGGGTGGAGCCCGACCACTAAAGCCACTCCCATCCAACCTTTAGCCTTCACCCGGCCTTACTGACTGTCCTCTAACACAATTAACAAGTTGCAGAGGGACTATCATTGACTTTGCTCTCTGTGTCAGACCCCGGGTGCTTACACCCCACAACTGTAAAGTGCATTTTCCCTGTTTTACAGATGAGTTAATGGAGTCTGGGGACATGATCTAGTTTGTCCAAGGTCCCTTTGCTACTACGAGCAGGGCTGGGATTTGATCTGATGTCCGCCTGACTCTCAATTCATGCTATTAACCATTCTTTTTCACTCTTCAGGTTCTCAGACTAGAAGTTCCAAACAGGGAGACCGGTCCAACAGGCAAGGAGAAATAAAAGCTGAGATGGGAGAAGCGACAGATGTAAAGTATGGGGCACCCCCGACTGCGCACCACCTGCTAAAATCATGGGCACCCACGACAGTGATCATCCTAAGCCATCTACCATTTCTGCATCATCTGGTTCCCATAACATCCGAGAAACACAACCAGTCAAAATCGGTCAAATAAAATAAGTGTACGTCATTAAAGAGGTAAACCTCACTTATCCGATGCAGAGTGGCCCCAGTGGGCAGAGCGCTGGTCTGGAGTGAGATGATCTGGGCTGTCACGGCAGTCCAGGGGTGAGGCAATGAGGATCTGGACTAAGGGACTGTCTGAGGAAACAGAAAGGAGGTAGCAGAAACACAAGGCTTTGTGGAGAAGAAAAGACAAGACACACTGACAGGTGGGATGTAAGGGCAAAGGAGAGAGAAATCAAATACGTCTGGGGGGCTCAAAGGAGCAGGGTTCCACGGCCGTGGCAGGAAAGACGGGGGGTGGAAGCAAAGCTGTCTGTCTCGGGGGCGGGGGATGGGATAACAGAACAGGTTTTCCACAAGTGGAGCTACAGCACTGGCAAGGTGCCCAAGTGGAGACATTCAGCGTTGAACTCTTCACGCTGCAACTCTGAGGCAAGAAATTCCTTAATTTACCCAAACTAAAGTGTCAGGAGTCTCTGCTCGCTGACCATCGGCATCTACTTCCCATTTGCTCAGTTGAGTCTTGAATGAGGATAAACCATCTTGAAAAGAGAATGGATTCCGACAAGGTGCGCTAACCTGGCACAGGATTAGTCAGAGGGGGAAGAGGGCAGGGTGACCCTGGATCAGCTCACGCGCACACCAGAGATTGCTAAACAGAGATCAGCAGGACCAGTGACAAAGACACCAAAAGGGGAAAAGACTAAAATCAAAAGTTCACATCCCAAAGAGACGGAGGAAGGAAAGGTGTCCTTGATTTTGAGGGGAGAGTCCGGCTGGAAGAGCTCTATTTTGGATAGATTTCATTGTAGGCATTGATAACAACATAGAGGAAACGTTCTATATGGACTGAGAAAAAAACCAGGACAGGAGAATGAGCGAGAGATCGTGACTGGAGATATTGACCTTAAGGGCCATCACCAACACCTAGATGGAAATGGAGTCCGTGTGGGTAAAGCTGTTTCCCAGGAGAAACGGTGTAGAAAGTAGAGCAGATGGCAAATAAAGAAATCCTTGGGGGCACAGACGTTGTCGAATAGTATGAGGAAA